>NC_064858.1:12832304-14312304 GCF_024139225.1 Suncus etruscus | reverse complement strand
AACCCCTGAATGTGTTCCTGGGTGTAACCCCCCCCCCCAAATAAAATCAAAGTAAAGGAGCAGGAGATAGGATGAGTTTTCACCAGAGGCCCAACCTCACTGCCTCAATACTCTACAGAAACATTTTATCAACAAAAACTCCAGTTACACCAGTTTTGCAGCTGAAAACACTGGAATCTTGTCCGAGTGGTTGTTGGGCAGTCTTCACCCATTCCTTCATACGTTTTTTTGCTTTTTGGGCCACACCCAGTGACGCTCAGGGGTTACTCCTGGCTATGCACTCAGAAATTGCTCCTGGCTTAGGGACCATATGGGACTCCGAGGGAATTGAACTGCAATCCGTCCTACACTTGCTAGTGTGGAAAAAGCAGATGCCTTTACCGCGAGCACCAACTCTCAGGCCCCATCCCTTCATACTTATAAAAGTTTCAGTAGCCACATCCACATCCCACAGCTGCCAGCAAATAAAACTCACATTTTTACAGATCCTAGGGTTCCTACGGTGGGCAGTCACATTTCAGTTCTACAATATCTCCAAGTTCCTTGAATCTGACACCCACATTAGATGGTTTACATCAGGGGTCTCAAACTCGTGGCCCGCGGGCCGTTTGCAACCCTCCGTGCAACATTTTGTGGCCCGTGGCCGGCCTTCAAATATCGCAGTATTTGCGATTATTCGCTTACTGAATAATCGCAATAAAATCGCATTAGTAAGAAAAAATCGCATTAAACATTTGCATACCCAAGCAGTTTCGTTCGGGGTATGCAAATGTTTAATGCGATTTTTTGTGATTATTTTTCTTACTTAATGTGATTTTTTATTGTGAATATTCGATAAGTGAATAATCGGGAATACTTTGCACCTAGCACAGACATCATTTCCGCTGCTCCTGCCCGCTGTCCCTTGCATTATCGGAGGCCTAAGGGAGAGAATGGAGTGAAGTTTATTACAGAATTAGATTTTGTCATACCTTCATCATGACTTCATCAAAGCCTGCAGTGAAGAGAAAGATCGACGACAAGCACAGACAATTTCAGGATAAGTGGGAGACACAGTATTTTTTTCTTGAGCACAGGGGCATCCCCACATGTCTTATTTGCTCAGAGAAAGTTGCAGTGCACAAGGAATACAACTTGAAATGCCATTATTCAACTAAACATGCTGAGGAATGTGCAAATTATCAAGGAAATGTGAGAGCCAAGCGGGTTGCCAGTCTTAAAGCATGTCTAATGAGGCAACAAGATTTCTTCAAGAAAGCAACCAAAGAGAATGTTGCATCAGTCGAAGCTAGTTCCATGGTTAGTGAGATCATTGCTAAGTCAGGGAAACCATTCACAGAAGGAGAGTTTGTTTAAAAAAAAAATGCATGTAACAGGCTGCAAGTATTATCTGTCTGGAAAAGAAAGGTCAGTTTAGCAAAATCAGCCTTTCTGCCAACACTGTGGCAGAGTGCACTTCTGACATGTCAAGTAACATTTCTCATCAACTGTGTGAGAAAGCCAAATGTTTTGATGCATACTCCGTTGCTCTTGACGAGCGCACAGATATAACAGACACTGCGCAGCTCACAATTTATGTCCGTGGTGTTGATTGCAATTTTGAATTGACAGAGGAGCTGCTCACAATAATTCCAATGCATGGCCAGACTACCGCTAATGAGATATTTCGGCATCTGTGTGATGCCATTGAGAATGCAGGTTTGCCATGGAAGAGGTTTGTTGGAATAATAACCGATGGATCACCATTGATGACAGGGAGGAAAAATGGACTGGTGGCACTTGTTCAAAAAAACTTGAAGAGGATGGTGTAGACAAGGCCATTGCTCTTCACTGCATTATCCATCAGCAGGCCCTTTGCAGTAAATGCCTGACATGTGACAATGTGATGCCTGTTGTTGTGAAATGCATCAACCAAATCAGATCCAGGGGCTTAAAGCACAGGAGGTTCCGTGCTTTTTTAGAGGAAATGGAGTCAGAATATGGAGATGTGTTTTATTTCACCGAGGTATATTGGCTCAGCAGGGGAAATGTCCTGAAAAGATTTTTTGAGTTGAGAGAAAAAGTGAAAGCCTTCATGGAGAAAGATGGGAATGCTGTTTCTGAGTTTAGTGATCACAAATGGCTCATGAACTTAGCTTTTCTTGTTGACATCACACATAAGCTGAATGTACTAAACAAGATGTTACAAGACCCGGGACAGCTTATCAGTGCTGCCTATGACAACATGAGAGCATTCTCCACAAAATTTGTTATGGAAATCCCAGTTCTCTCAGACAAACCTTTGCCATTTTCCAGCATGCAAGGAACTTGTGGATGCAGGCATACCATTCAGTGGTGAGAAATATGTTGATGCTATTTTTAAGCTAGAGAAGGAATTTGATCACAGATTTGCAGACTTCAAAAAACACAAAGCCCCTTTCCAAATTTTTGTGGACCCTTTCCCTTGAATGTGCAAGATGCCCCCACTGTGCTTCAAATGGAACTCATTGACCTGCAATGCAATTCTGATCTCAAAGCCAAGTTCAGGGAGATTAGTGGAAAAGCAGACATGCATGGGTAATTTTTGAGAGAATTGCCCCCCAGCTTCCCTGAGCTTTCCCGAATGTTCAAGCGCACCATGTGCCTTTTTGGGAGCACATATTTGTGTGAAAAGTTATTCTCCACATTGAACTTCAATAAGTCAAAGTACAGGTCTAGACTTAATGATGATCATCTTCAAGCCATACTGAGAGTCTCAACTGCTTCCTCTCTAAAGCCAAATGTGGTTCAGATGTGTGAGAAGAAGCATTGTCAAGTCTCTGGCAGCAAGGAATAGGCAAAAGATGCCATGTTCAGAAGAACTGTTCATGATCTTCACTCAATGTTCTATTCATGTTCAGAAAAATAATTAAAACTGTTAATAATGACGTTTGAGGACTTTTTTGTGTGTAATTCCTTATGAGGCCCTGCCTCACCCCAACTTTGTCTACTGCGGTCCCCAGGTAAATTGAGTTTGAGACCCCTGGTTTACATGATGGAAAAGCATAAAAGCCAACCTAATAAACAAAAACAACACATGCTTAATTAGCAACAAATAATTTAGTAAACCCTCAGAAAACAATACCTTAAAGACCACATTATGTAAACATTTTCATAAATTTTTTATTAAAGTATTTTTAATAATTTCATAAGCTATTTACTCATAAAAGCATATAAAATAAATTATTTTGACTCTGCCAGAGGGAAAAATTGGATGGAGATTGAACAACTGGGGCCAATGGTGGAGAGAATGTAATATAAAAGTTAAATACTAGGGCCAGAGTGATAACACAGTGGTAGGTCATTTGCCTTGCACACAGCTAACCCAGGATGGACCTAGGTTCGAGCCCTGGGATCCCATATGATCTCCCAACCCAGGAGCGATTTCTAAGCTCATTGCCAGGAATAACCCCTGAGTGTCACTGGGTAGGACCCAAAAACCAAAAAAAAAAAAAAAAGGTAAATACTATTTAACTTTACAAAATATTTCTACATACTACATATGAATAAATTTTAAAACATGCTAAATAAGGGACTGGAGCAATAGCACAATGTGTAAGGTGTTTGCCTTGCATGTGGCCAATTTGGGTTTAATTTTTGTTATCCCATAAGGTTCCCCCAAAGTCCACCAGGAATAATTTCTGAGTGCCTCCAGATTTGGCCTAAAGTCCAAATAATAATAATAATAATAATAATAATAATAATAATAATAACAATAATAATAAAAAGCTAAGTAAAATATGTCAGTCAAAAATAGACAAATGCCTTATGATTCTGCATAGAGAAATTAGAGGAATAAGTTTAATGAATATAGTTTCTGCTCTACAAGATGAAATTTTTTTGCAGACTAGTTGTACAAATGCTAGTACTAAACTATAAACTTAAAATGCTTAAACAAGTTTTATGTTAAACAAATTGTTTTGGGCATCACCCAGAGGTGCTCAGGGCTTACTCCTTTCTTTACATTCAGGGTCACTTTTGGTAGAGCTCAGGGATCATACAGAGTTCAGAGGATTGTTTTAGGGTCAGACTCATGCAAGGCAAATGCCATACCTATTGTATTATAACCCTAACTGCAGACATTTTAACACACTTTTTGAAAAATTAAAAGGAGAAAAATTTTTATTTCTCCTGTATTCTGTTCTCTGAAAAAAATAGGAATCTCTAGCATATTATAACTCAATAAATCACTTCTTCATAGCATGATGTTTAAATTTTAATCCAATATAATAAACCTCATAAACAGCAGACATTTAATTATACTGTAAGTATTAAATGATAATTTTCATAAAAAATTTCATGAAAGCACTAAGAATCCATTTATTTTTTGTACACACAAAATTAGTAAAACAAAGAAAAGTGTTTGTAACCAGAAAGGATTAAAGTAAAAACAAAACTTTGTCCTTGCTATGTTTTAACAATTTTTTTACTTTTATATTTATGTCCTTCTTTTAAGAGGAATCTTTTGCTTTTTCAAAAGAAATGCCTTTGTACTTGACAGATTTGGATAATTTGATCATTTAAGCGAACAGTGAAGTGTAGAACATAGGCCTTTCCGATATTTGGACTTGGGTTTGATCCCTGGCATTTCATAGTATACTCACATTCCCAGCATTGCTGATTGTGGCTCCAGATCAAATTTTTAAAAGTTAAAAATAATAGGAGCCAGGGGCCAAAGAGGTGGCACTAGAGGTAAGGCCTTGCTATTATACTGTAAGTACTAAATGATAATTTTCATAAAAAATTTCACGAAAGCACCAAGAATCCATTTATTTTTTGCACACATAAAATTGATTGACTTGCTATCGCTAGCCTAGGAGGGACCGTGGTTCGATCCCCCGGCCTCCCATATGGTCCCCCCCCCCCCCAAGCCAGGAGTACATAGCCAGGAGTAACCCCTGAGTGTCAAATGGGTATGGCCTTCAAAAAACAGAAAAGAAAATAATAATAGGAGTCAGAGAGATAGTATACTGTGTAGGTCATTTGTCTTGTATGCGTGCAACCTTAAATCAATCCCCAGCACTTCATATGTTCCCCAGGGCCAGCCAGGAATGATCTTAGAGCACAGACAAATATGACCTCCAAGGCTAACCAAAAATCTAAAATAATAATTTTTAAATGTCATTTAAAGCTTCTTCTTAAGCTTTGTAATACAGGCAAAAGCCCTACTGCTGTGCTATAGCTCAGGCCCATACAAGGGATGTTTCTAACAATGGTTATAGGTTAGCTATATTTTTTTATCAAAATTTTTGTGCAATGTCAATTACTATATGAAATTTTCTAAGGTCACCAGTACAAGAATTAGTCATGCACAAAAATATCATCAGATAAAAATTTTAATTCCTTCTGTGTGCAGTTGTATGACCAAAACAGGTAAAACAGGGGCAACTGCTATGTCAGGGAAATTTTGTTTAGTATAAAACTCCTCCCTTTTTTTTTTATTTCCAGCAATCTCACATATGTAAAGCCTGGGTTCCGCCTCTGAACCACATCCGTGCCCATCCCTAAATTTCTAATTTTCAAACAAGAGATAGTCAGTTTGAATTCTATATATTCTGGAATATGAAGATGTGTTTGAGAAATATCACAATACAGCCAGGAAAAAAACAAAGCAAAATCTTATTTCCTGGTAAAAACAAACAAAAACTTAAAAGAACAATTACAGATCTGTTATAAGTAACATCAAAATACATTACATTTGACCAGTATTTATGTTAAGTTGTTCCTATAGGTTTGCCTCTACAAAGCACTTGTTAATAAACAAATTGTAATTTTGTGTATTCATTAGTTTAAGGTGTAATGTATTTGTCAGTGTAAAGTTATATAACAAAAATGCCCAGTTTCTATCCAAGAAACAATCTAGAAGTGGTAATTAGTTAAAAAAATAATCTTTAAAGGAGTCAAAAAAGGGAGCAAAAAAATTACCCCTTATGAATCTCCAGTCATTATTTGAGTAATGAATAAATAAAAAAAAACATGAGGAAGTACTCAGGAGTGACTCCTTACTATTGGTGGATTTCTTTATTTGGAATAAAGAGAAAGGAAAATGAAAAAAAGAATAAAGAGAAAGAAGTGCTCAATTGAACAAAGGAAAATCAATCATTTGAGATTAATTCAACTTAAAAGCCTGGGCAAATTTTAAAAGGGGCAGCATGTATATTAACTCTCAATTTTAAAAAGTGGTGAGGAGGCCAGAGCTATAGTGCAGTGGTTAGGGCACCTATCTAGCACATAGCTGACCCAGATTCTCTTCCTGTTACCCTAAAAGGTCCCTGGAGCCCTGCTAGGAGTGATCTCTGATTGCAGGACTAGAAGTGAACCCCTGAACATAGCGGGGTGTGGTTCCCCCAAACTAAAATAAATAAAAAATGATAAATGAGCAGAAATATTTTTGAATAATATCTTTAATCACCATGATTAAAAACATGTTTGTAGTTGGGTTTCAGTCATTAGAAGAACACCTCCCCTTCACCAGTGCAACCTTCCCACCACCAAATAGCTCCCCTATCTCTCTCCTTCCCCACTCCCTGCCTGTAATCAAGACAGGCATTCTACTTCTCTCACTTACTAACATTGTCATGATAGTTGTCAGTATAGTTATTTCTCTAACTGCACCCTTTGTGGTGAGCTTCGTATCATGAGCCAGTCCTTCCAGCCCTCATCTCTATTGTCTCTAGGCATTATTACAATAATGTCTTTTCTTTTTCTTTCCATTTTTTAACAACAATGTCTTTTCTTTTTCTTTTCAATATTTTTACAATGTCTTTTTCTTTTTCATTTTTTACAACGATGTATTTTCTTTTTCTTTCCTTTTTTAACAATGTCTTTTATTTTTATTTTTAATATTTTTACAACAATGTCTTTTCATTTTCTTTTTAATATTTTTACAATAATGTCTTTTTCTTTTTCATTTTTTACAACGATGTATTTTCTTTTTATTTCCTTTTTTAACAATGTCTTTTATTTTTATTTTTAATATTTTTACAACAATGTCTTTTCATTTTCTTTTTAATATTTTTACAATAATGTCTTTTTCTTTTTCATTTTTTACAACGATGTATTTTCTTTTTATTTCCATTTTAACAATGTCTTTTATTTTTATTTTTAATATTTTTACAACAATGTCTTTTTCTTTTTCATTTTTTTCACAATAATGTCTTTCATTTTCCTTAAAACCCATAGATGCTATGCTTATAATCATATACCTTGTAGGAAGCAAAAAAAAAAAAAAAAAAAAAAAAAAACCCGACCAGGCTCCTAGCTTTGGAAGCCTGAAAAAGCATTAAGCCAGATGCTCCTATCCTGGTCCTGAGCATCTTGTTCGGGTCCCTAAACAGAAAGGTTGCAGAGCCGTCCCTAAGTGGCCAGGCCAACGTGCCGGCGGCTCTGGGGTTCCCCCAAGAAAGAACAAAGAACTGGAGAAACGCCCCCAAATCGTTGCTTGGGCTCAGGACCTTCTGCAGAAAGCAGGTGCACAGGGGCGGGGCGGGGCCAGAAGCTCGGGGGCGTGCCCAGAACAGAGCAGGGGCGTGGCCAGAAGCTTCCGGGGACGCCCGGGCAGGAGGCCCGACGTCGCCTCCAGCGTGGCTGGGCGGAGCCAGGGCGGTCGCGCGTCGCGGAACGATGACGTTTCGGGGCCGGCGGAGGCGCCGCCACTTCCTGGAGTCGCGGCCGGGGCCGATCGCTCTGCACTCCGCCGCCGAGCCGGGAGGGAGCGGAGCCCGCGGCCGCAGCCATGTCCCACCAGACCGGGATCCAAGGTAACCGCGGGGAAGCACGGGCCGCAGGGAATGCAATGGGCTCCCGGAGGAGGCCCTGAGAGCCGGCACGACGAGCTGGGCCAGGCGGGGCTGCTCCGGCCTTCGTGCTCCCCTCCAGCTCAGCCCGGGCCGCCTCCTGCCTGCAGCCCAGACGGGAGGAAAGTGATGCCTGACTTAGAGGAGTTGGTGCCAGGGTGGGGTTTGCTGGCAGCGCCCCCCAAGTTTGGGCTTCACTTTTATTCTTTCCCCTTTTGAGAAAGCAGGGGGGAAGAGAACTGAAAATTAAAAACAAAAAAAGAAAAAAAAAGGAATGTGAAGACTTTATTCTGTCCCCTTGCAGCTACTTTTCTTTTTCTTTTTCTTTTTTGCATTATATTTTTTCTCATCAGGCTTTCTACTCCACCAGGAAAAGAAAAAAAAAAAAAGCTGCTCAAATGTTTAATTGTTTAATTAACCTTTCAGACCTGGCTCCTTAAACATGGGCCTCCTTCTGCAAATGCTCAGCAGGGAGAGGAGAACTGAAAATTAAAAAGCAAAAAAAAAAAAAAAAAGTGAAGGTAGATGAGAAAAAGAAAAAAAATGTGAAGGCCACTTACTCTGTCCCCTTGCAAGCTACTTTTCTTTTCTTTTTATTTTTTGCATTATTATTATTATTATTATTATTTCTCATGAGGCTTTCTACTCTCCCAGGAAAAGAAAAAAAAAAAAAACTGCTCAAATGTTTAACCTTTCAGACCTGGCTCCTTAAACATGGGCCTCCTTCTGGAAGTGCTCAGCAGGGAGAGGAGAACTGAAAATTAAAAAGCAAAAAAGAAAAAAAAAAAAGTGAAGGCAGAACTGAGAAAAAGAAAACAAAAACAAAAAAAATGTGAAGGCTACTTACTCTGTCCCCTTGCAGCTGCTTTTCTTTTTTTTGCATTATTTTTTTTTCATGAGGTTTTCTACTCTACCAGGAAAAGAAACCAAATTTTGCTCAAGTTTTTAATCTTTCTGTCTAAGGGGGCTCAACAAACTTCTCAGCTTTTTCTGTCTACTTGGGAGCTTGGACTAGGGATCCAGCATTTATGTGGACATTGCACTTTTGCTCTTTTAGCAACATCTTGGAACTGCAATGTCTGGTCTGTGTGCAAGACTGCATGTTATCTTCCCCATGCACATAATTTGAATGTACACTTTTTTTTTTACTTCAGACTCTTTGCAATGGGGCTTCTGCAAGTGCTCAGCAGGGAGAGGAGAACTGAAAATTGAAAGAAATGTGAAGGTAGAACTGAAAAAAAGGGAAAAGAAAAAAAAAAGAAATGTGAAGACGATTTATTCTGTCCCCTTGCAGCTACTTTATTTTTTATATACCGGGAAAAGAAAAGAAAATTGCTCAAGTTTTAACTTTTCTGTATAAGGGGGCTTCGCAAACCTCTCAGCATTTTCTGTCGACATGGGAGCTTGGACTAGGGATCCAGCATTTATGTGGAAATTGCATTTTTGCTCTGTTAGCAGCATCTTGGAACTGCAATGTCTTGTCTCTGTTCTTTGACTGCATGTCTGTCATCGTCCTGTACAGACAGTTGAATGTGCACTTTTTACTTCAGACCTGGCTCCTTTGCAAATGGGCCTTCTGGAAGTGCTCAGCAGGAGAGAAAATTATACCCCCGGGTTACTAGCAGCTGGTTAATGAGTTATGGTAGAGAGCAAAAGCTTTTTTCTCCTGGTGTTCATAGACAATGGGTCTTTTCCCCCAATGAATAATTTGGTGGGTTTTGTGCCAAAGGGTCTTTGATATCACCTGGTTCTTCTGGAAGCACACAGAAACACGGGCAAAATAGTTTCATATCTAAAATCATTTGCTTTCTCTGCCCACGGTAGTTTGGCAGTCCTTATATGTCATTTGCAAAACTGATGATTTGAATGCTCCAGGCTAATAGAAAAGATGCCTTAATAGTCGACTTTGCTGTCGAAACACGGTTCAGAAGCTTTGATTGGAACACAGTGGGTTCTGTTACTAGAACACAATTGCTCGGTGAGTTTGCTCCAGCTTTTTGAGAAATGCAATTTAAGACACAGAAGTAAAAGCTCAGATTTGTTTTTTCACTGACTTTTGATAAAAAAGGCTCACTATTTGATGCTTCTCAGTTTACAAAGGGAAAACACAGAAATTGAGTTGATGAAGGCACTGGAAAATTACCAGAGCAGGTTTCAACATCCTTTATTTTTAAATTTTATTTTCTGTTAAATCACTGAGAGAGACAGTTAAAAAGTTTTCTAAAAGTTGTAATTTGTTCTTTCCTGGGTTTGAGGTTTGGATTATGAACTGCTGTTATTTTGGCTCTGGAATTAACGAGCTAAACATTAGAATCAATACACATTGAAACTATATTAGTATGTTTTTTTTTAACTGTGTACAAATGCCTTGCATCTTGATGTTTTGTAATTTAAGTACCTGATAATAAAGAGGTCTCCATACTCAGTTTTTGTGTGTGTTATAACTTTTTTTATTTTAAGAGGCATTAGAAATTACTTTGGTATAAAAATAGGTTTATTTTTTTCCACAGCAAGTGAAGATGTTAAAGATGTCTTTGCCAAAGCAAGAAATGGGAAATACAGACTTCTGAAAATATCTATTGAAAATGGTCAGTTTTATCTTTTTATTTTGTCCTTGGACTACTGGGTGTTATGTTATTGCAAGTTCTGTGTCCTCTCTGTGAGTTGAACTGTTAATTATGTGAAGCAAGTTTAACATGCTCAGAGGTTTCTTCTGACTCTATGCTCAGAAATCACTCCTGGCAGACTCAGGGGATCATATGGGATGCTGGGGATCAAACCTGGACGGGGGCCTCATGCAAGCTTTACCTGCTGCTGTGTTATTGTTCGGCCTCAAAAGCTTGCTTTTCTTTAGATAACATAGATTCTTTACATTTGGGTTATGTTATTAAAAGCCTCAGCTTTATCTCCTGAATTCTGAGGTTAACCACCAGGAAAATAGAAAGTTATGATATTTTTCTCTTTTTTGTGTCTCAATTTCTGCATAACAGTCTGTTTTTAATGCCAGTGCTTCTGTTTCAGATAGAAAATAAATAAATAGGAAACATAAACGAAAAAGAAAAAGTTTTGAATTGTTATCTAGTAGTTCATTTTGAAGTAGAAACAAGATTTCAAACTTGTTAGTGAAGGATTTATGCTGTAGAGATGACTCACCTAACTTTAGGGAAGTTCTAAGATTATAACAGGCTTTCAAAATAATATTTTCCATTTACAGTAGGGTGTGGTGGTTTAAGAGAATATTTCATTTTTTGATAGATTTGAATTTGAACAATTAATCAGTAATCATAAAAGAATGCTAAAACAGTCTTTTGGCTTTATTAAATATCTTGAAGTACATTGCTGTGTAGATGTAGCTTCTTCTTTCATAAACTGGAAATAAGCCTACCAGTAATTTCTTTTCCATTTCCTTCTTACATATTGAAAGAAATCATAATTTTGAAACTATAAGAATGCTTCATATATTATTAGTTAGGAGGAATAAACATGTACAGTAAAAGTAGTTTAGAAATACTGGACTAAAAATGCCATCACTTCTGAAATGTTTGATTAAATGTCTTTCTTAAATGCTGAAATTTTCCAAAGGAAATTAAGTCTTTCTATAATCATTATTTTCTAGTTTGGTTTTTAGTTTTTGTTTTTCATCAGTACTCAGCTGTGCTTTGGACTTACTCCTGGCAGTATTCAAAGAACTACGTAGGGTGCCAGGGAAGGGTGCATGTAAGGCAAATGCTCTACTTGCTGTATTTCGTTCTGGCTGTCCATTATTCTCTTGTTTTATATATTTTTGTTTTGAGATAAAATGTTTAATAGGAACTATTAAAGAATAATGTTTGCTTCAGGCCTCTTTCTAGTTTGTGTTTGTGATGCGAATAATAGCTCCTTTATAAAATTCTTCCTGACCTTTTTCCTGAGGTAACTATTAGGAGTCAAGTATTAGTTGATAATTTATGTGATCTTTTTGTGTTTGTATTCCTAAATAACATTATGCTGTTTGAAGTTTGTTTGGGTTTTGCTGCTTTACTCTGTGTTTTTGATTTTTTTAAATTTGCATAGACTGACATTTGAATCTTCCTCTTTTATGTAAATATTTTTATAATCACTTTTGATAGAGAATTTACTAGATTTTTTTAGAGTTACAAATAGATGTGTGATATGATTGCCACATGTAATAGTCTGGATGACTAGCTTGCAGGCTACTTTCAGTTTTCACTGTAATTCTTTTTTGGGGGGCGGGTTGTCCATATCTGTGGTGCTCAGGGGTTACTCTTGGCTCAGCACTCAGTTACTCTTGGTGGTGCTCTGGACCCTATATTGGATATTTGTGATCAAACATGGGTCAGCCCAGAGCAAGGCAAGTGCCATACCTGTTGTACTGTTGCTTTGGCTCCTTTTTTGTACTGCTTCAGTGAATACGGTGTGTGCATTTGTACAAGAGCTTTCCTATGTATTATACCTCATGTTATCCTTGATTTTTCTCTTAGAGTTTTCTTAGATTTTCCTGCTAACTTATTCTCTGGAGTATGTTTTTAAATGGCCAAATTAGAGCTCAATCAAGTTTTATTTTATATCCTCTACTGTAGAATTCATGCTAATTTCTGAAATCTTACCTTTGGTAGTGCATTTCATTAAATATATTTTATTTTTGAGAAACATATCCACCCATTCGTTAGCCATCCACTTCATTATAATATGTTATGTTTTATGCTGGTCATAAAATTATCTGTCTTTAATACTGTCCTTTCAACTTCTTGCTGTGAATAATAGTAATTAGGTAATTAATTCTGTATCAATTTGTTATTTTCAAAATATTTTTTTAATTGTTCTTTATAGAGAAACTTGTGATTGGATCATGTAATCAGGCTTCAGATTCCTGGGATAAAGATTATGACTCCTTTATTTTACCCCTGTTGGAGGACAAACAACCTTGCTATATATTATTCAGGTTAGATTCTCAGAATGCCCAGGGATATGAATGGATATTCATTGCATGGTCTCCGGATTATTCACCTGTAAGTAATTTCTTTATAATCTGTTTACATTAAGTGCAGGATAAAAAAAGCTTTCTGAAATATCCTTAGGGTTAGAGAAACTTTAAGTGCAGCACAGATTTCCTATAAAATGGTATGATTATGGAGAAAAATTATTAGTCAGAATACAGTTAGGAGTAATGTGTTTAGACTCAGAAATATTTTCTTTGAAATCATTATTATTAATACTAAATTTAAATAATTTAGTCTGTGGTTGCATCAGGCATGTAGTTCAGTGGTAAAATGTTTCTTTTACATGTGTCAAGACCCTGGTTTGAGCCTTCACACAAAAATGAAAAGGAAAAGTTGTGGCAATTGATTCTGAATAAATGATTCTGAACTTCTAAGGAATAAAGCTAGAATAATAGTTGTGGAGTTTATAGAAAATTACTGAAGAGTACATTAATATGTATAAGTTTATTATAGTCATTGCAGTGATGGACACAATTTTTTCAGTAAAGTTAATGATCTAAATAGAAAAAGATGGATTATATGTGCATACTACCCAGTATTTTTAGGATTAATTCTGTTTCATGTAGAAAAAACTTTTTGAATTACTTTTTTGTTTTGTTTTGTTTTGTTTTTGGGCCACACCCGGTGACGCTCAGGGGTTACTCCTGGCTATGCACTCAGAAGTCGCTCCTGGCTTGGGGCACCATATGGGACACCGGGGGATGGAACCGCGGTCCATCCTAGGCTAGCGCAGGCAAGGCAGGCACCTTACCTTTAGTGCCGGCCCCTTGAATTACTTAAACGTTATTCTCAAAAACTCTCCTTCCCCTTTAATTCCATCTACACTATCTAAAAGAAATCCATCAAAAACTCTCCTTCCCCTTTAATTCCATCTACACTATCTAAAAGAAATCCTGAATTTGACCATGAGGATTATGGAAAGATTTGTGTTGGTTGGCAGTTTTCTTTAGTAGCTTGCCAGAGATGCTATTCTGTTTATTAATAGCATATATAACAGTTCTTTTGTTTTCATGCCCTTCATAGAATAATATATCCCATCCATACTTTGCTTTATTTGGTGGAGGTAGGCCAACCTGCCACCCTGTTGTGGTTGGGGGCTACTTGAGCTCCCTGCTTTGGGAGTGCTCCTAGTGGTGCTTGAAAAACCATGCTGTTCTGAGGATTGAACTTGATTAGCTGTCTGCCAGGCAAGTGCCTTAACTGCCCCACTTCAACTTTATCTCCATCCTGAATGTTTGGCTCATTTTTTAAAACATTGAATTTGGGAGGATTTGGGCCATACCTGGTAGTACTCAAGGTGTACTCCTAGTTCTGTGACCAGGGATCATTCCTGAGAATACTGGGAGGCCATAAGGGTTACCAAAGGTCAAGTCTCAAGTAAGGGTGCCCTTGCACTCTCTCTGGCTCCTGGAATATGTGAGTCTTAATTCACATGATCTAGATTTGCTTCGAGTAAAATGTTAGTATCATAATTTCCTTGTATCACTTTTCTTTATTTTAACCGAATGTGTTGCTTTTATGTTCTTGAGCTGATTTTATTCTAGGAAAAATAAGTCATTTTTGTAAGTTTTTCTTAACTTTAGAAAAACATGTTGGCTTTTTATATACTTTTTTAAAATCATAACATGTTGAAATCAACTTTGATATAGACATTGATATCTTAGGCTTAGATGAATGATGAATTTTTGTGTATGCATATTCCAGTGTATTATATTCAATAGATTTCAGTTCTATCCCAATTTACTTTATTTTTAATGTATTTTCTTTTATCATAATGATTTTCAACTATCCGGTAGACTTCTAAGTTAACTTTCACAATGCAATAGGTTCGTCAAAAGATGTTGTATGCTGCAACAAGAGCAACTCTGAAAAAGGAATTTGGAGGTGGCCACATTAAAGATGAAGTATTTGGTACAGTAAAGGTACAAAATATTTTTATGTAATCTTTATTTTGCAACTAAAATGATTGAGGCAGGGCCAGAGAGATAGTGCAGCAGATAGGGTGCTCACCAACCAGGATTCTGTCCCCAGATGGTTCCCCATAACAGTGCCAGGACTGGATCCAGAGTGTAGAACCAGGAGTGACTCAAACAAAAACTTAAAGTATTCCCTGGTTCTAAGTGATAAGAATTCAGATTGATGAATCTATAAGAATAATGAAATTAGAGCTAGGATGTAGCTCAGCAGTAAAGTTCTTAGCCTGTGTATGTTAGATCCTAGGGTTTGATTTCAAACACCTCAAAAATAATAAATAAAATAAATATAGTTTTCATATAATATTAAGGTTAAACTATGGATTATGTAACTATATTTCTTTATACCTTATTTGATAATGATAGTAAAAAGTATTTTAAAATTAGCTGTTAATTCATGATTAAAAACTTTATAACAGAAAGCTAAGTACATGTAGGTTTTGATTATTGAATACAGGGCATAAGCTCTGGAAAGATAAAAATTGTCTTGTAGATTTTGAAGTATGACTAGATATTATCACCACCACACTCACATAAAGAAATTGGTAATTTGGAAGTTCAAGAAATGAAAAGTAAAGAGACAACATTTAATTTTTCTGAAATACATAACAGAATTTTATTTAAGAATTAAGGTATTTCTGTTGGTCTAATTATTTTGTTACTTGTGAAGTATAACGTTACTTGGGCTTTACTTCTAGAGAAGATCTGATAAGTATTTTTGTGCTTGCAGGAAGATGTTTCTTTACATGGCTATAAAAAATATTTGCTCTCACAATCTTCCCCTGCCCCATTAACTGCAGCTGAGGAAGAATTACGGCAGATTAAAATTAATGAGGTAAAGTATAACTGTGGAACCATTGCGAAATTTTAAGTTCTCTTAAAAGCCTTATTTTTAAGTTAATACAGGTGGAGAAAACTAGAGAATACGTTTGGTAGCTTATATTTCTTTGGTTTAGATATAAGACATAGGGTGTTGCTCTTATGATATAAAGCTTACTTTTTGTTTTTAGGAAAGTATTAAAAATGCTAAGCTTGATGTCAGTTTTTGAAAGAACTTTGTCCTGCTTTTATGATGTTTGTGATAGAATAGTAAACTTCCTCTTGGAAGTACATCTTTGAACTCTGAATACCAAACGAATGAGGGAAATGTATACGACTGTTTTAGAGCAAAGACATTATTGCTTAGGATCATCTGGAGCAGGTTTGTTTTGAATGCTGTTTTAGAGAACAGTGAATGATTCTAAGAAGAGTCAAGAATAAATATCTGTAGATCATTTAAAATTTCTAGAAGTCTTGTAAACTAACTTCTGTGAACATTACTTGGATGACTGCATATATAAGTAAGTATAAATGGAAAATCGTTAAATACATGTTGAATATTTGAGTGAATTAAATTTCATTCATATTATATATAGTTTGTCATTTTTAATTACAAGATAGAAAAGCTTTAACACTTCTGGGATTTTGCAAAAAAATAACAATTAGCAGAAACCTTTATTTACTAGTTTGAGTAATTCATAATAATCAGTCTGGAAATTAGTGTTTATTTGCTATTAATCTGCCAGCAAGACTCTATCATTACTATTTTAACTTGTTATTTGGGAGGGATCTTTATGTGTATAAGTGTTTTTTGTTTTTGTTTTTCTGTTTTTTGTTTTTGTTTTAAACAAGTTTGATAGTTTGTTTTATTCCTTGCAATCAGAACCCAGAGGATCGAATTGGGGTATGCATTTGCATATGTTCTATGATGTTCTCATTATCCAGTACCATTTATGCTGTAGAATCTCCATTCATTTTAAAAATAAAATTTCTACTTGGTTTTCTGTTGCAGCACTGTAATGAGACCCTATACTAGCTATACTTTACCAAGTATGAGTCTTAAAACAAGTGCCATGTGCATTGAAGAAAACATCATTAATGTGCTGTTTTTAATGTGTATGCACATCATGGTCCTTTTTGTTTTTCACTCTTGAAGCCACAGTGCTGGGGTAGCTCCCACTTTATTTGGGGATAGCTCCTAGTATTGCTTAAAAGTCCCTGTGGGGCCAGGGATTGTGTGTACAGGTCTGTGTGTACAGCATGCACCAGCCCCATTGAGCTATCGCCCCAGTTCCACACAGCAATGTTCTCAAAAGAATGCTCTAAGTCTGGAACTTCTGCAGTAGTATAACTTGTTAAGCTGTCTCGTGTCTTTAGATATTGTTTGTATTTCTTTCAGTACAGTGCATGGTGTTTGTGTTGCATTTTATGTTTACCAGAACAAAGTAAATTTCTGTACTATTTTTTCTTGTCTATCATACTGTTCATGAATTTTATCAAATAAGTTATTCTATTAAAAATATATTCTGAAGTTCTTCAAAGAGCTTACGTTGCTCATTGCAGTTGTGCCAAACCAAACAAACACAAAAACCCCAAAGCCACACTAACACTACTCAGATGTTCATTTAACATTTTTGTTAAGATGTGTTATATTGTTTGTAGACTCTGCATGTTGATAAAAGTGCTAACAGAACATGATCAAAAGTGGAAAATTAATTTGCTTTTTATACCCCAGAGTATTAAAAGTGTTACTTTCATTAAAATTATGGGGAAAGGTGGAATGGCATTTACTTTATAGAGGTTGTGTTGTTTTTTTTTTAATTTGTTTTTCAATTTGCCGTTGCAATATTTTCAGATTCTAAAGTTGTCATTGATAAATGCCATCTGTCATACTTAGGTACAAACTGACGTGAGTGTGGACACTAAGCATCAAACACTACAAGGTGTAGCATTTCCTATATCTAGAGAAGCTTTACAGGCTTTGGAAAAATTGAATAACAGACAGCTCAACTATGTTCAATTGGTAAGAGGAACGTAATGATTATTATGAAGCGACTGTTCTCTTTACTGGTTTCAGTTTGTATATAGTAATTTTTGTAAACAGAAGCAATATGTTTGTTGTGAAAAATTCCAGAATTGTGTTTTCCGTCTCCTAGGATTCTTATTATAAATTTAAAAATTTTTGTGTATGTGTTGTAACTGATATATTTTCTTTTTGTTAATAGGAAATAGATATAAAAAATGAAACTATTATTTTGGCCAACACAATAAATACAGAATTAAAAGATTTGCCAAAGAGAATTCCCAAGGATTCAGCACGTTACCATTTCTTTTTGTATAAACATTCCCATGAAGGAGACTATTTGGAATCCATAGGTATATGTGATCCATTGTTTCTAATATGTTCCATTCATTTCACTTATTAATATATCAGCTCTGCACTCTTCTTTATTGCTCGGAGGGTTAGTTACAGTTTGATAAAGCTTAATGTTTAATTATATACTAATTATATTTATTCTTTTATCTGACAGTGTTTATTTATTCAATGCCTGGATACACATGTAGTATAAGAGAACGGATGCTGTACTCTAGCTGCAAGAGCCCTCTGCTTGAAATCGTAGAAAGACAACTACAAATGGATGTGATTCGAAAGGTAATTAGGTGCTCATCTAGTTGGTCTTCATTCTATATGAACTTTTTTTCATCTTCAGTTTTAGATTCCTGTTGTCTTGTGCTTTATCCTGACATATACGTGAATAGTCTTCCTTCTTACCATAAAGCTTTTAATCTAGTTTCAAGTGCCTCGAGATGATTATTATGACTCTAGTTTTCCTATAGATAGATCTGCACTTTCTATATTGGTGACAGCTACTCTGGCTATTTCAATTAAAAATGAAGTAAAAGTTCAAGTTTGGTTTCTTAGCATTATTATGCACATGTCTGCTATGCGTAACAGCTATTGTATATAGGCTGCTGTATTGGACAGTGCAGTATATTCATATTACAGGAAATTCCTTGCTTACTTCTGCATGAACTATATCTTTGATGATATCAAAACCTATTACTAAGGAACTACATTCTATCTCCAATTGTGAGTTATGGGATTGATGAGAGCACACCTTTTCAAAAGAAAAACGGGGCCGGTGCAGTGGCACAAGGGGTAACGTGTCTGCCTTGTCCGTGCTAGCCTAGGACGGACTGCGGTTCGATCCCCTGTGTCCCATATGGTCCCCCAAGCCAGGAGTAACCCCTGAGTGTCACCGGGTGTGGTCCCCCCCAAAAAAAAAATCAAAAGAAAAAATGATAATAAAATTTTGGGAGCCTGTGGTTCATGGGGAAAGATACGTTTCATTCTTCATTCTTTGTTCCTTCAAATCTTAAAACATTAGTTCTTAAAAACTCACAGGGTTTTTATTCTGGACTCTTCTTCTATAGTGTGTGATGACTTACTTTTTATACAAGAAGAATAAATAGCATTTCAGATATTGCCGAGCCATGATTATAGAGTGCCAAAGCAGAAAAACTGGAGGAAATAGTGGTGGCTTCTACTTTCACATTTAAGTAGGAAAAGAGGAAGTAAAATAAAATAGAAACTGATTATATCCAAGCAACACTAACTGCCTCTTTCTCTTACCCCTAAATGAAAGTGAAATATTTGCCTGTGGTCCTTGATCCTCTCTTGCTGGAATAGATCATTTTGTGAACATTCATAACTGAAAAGTGACTTTTTTTTTATCTTTTAAGGTTCTAAATGATGTGTTTTTTAATACTGTTTTAATAGTCGTTCTTAATCTCTTTTACAGATAGAAATTGACAATGGGGATGAGTTGACTGCAGACTTCCTCTATGAAGAAGTACATCCCAAGCAGCATGCGCATAAGCAGAGTTTTGCAAAACCAAAAGGTCCTGCTGGAAAAAGAGGAATCCGAAGACTAATTAGGGGTCCAGCTGAAACCGAAGCCACTACTGATTAAAATCACTATGTTGGGTATTATAATACTAGTTTTTTAAAACGTTCAGCTTTTAGTACAGAAGACCCGAAATCATTCCATGTTGATAAATAGTAGAAGGGGATTGAACTTTTGAAAAAATAGCACTTTTCACTTCTGTGTGTTTTTTAAAATAATGAAATAGAAAACTCCTGATTTCTATTTTTGAGTTTAAACAAGGATTCGACATGACATAGTAATGTTTAATTTTGTCGCACTGTTTTCATAAAGTGGTGATTTCATGCTTTCACATAATTTTTAAATTTTATAGTTGGGCCAATATCAGTAAGTCTAACATCTTTATGTACACTTTACTAATCTTTGGTGAAGACAGCGAATTTTTTTCTTTTAAGGGAGAGATGATGACCTTAAAATTAAAATACTCATACTACATGAATAAGTTAAGGTTTATTTTGTAAACTGAAAAAACTGCCTGGAGAATGGTGAGAAGTGGGTTTACTTTGTGGAGCAGTGCTAGTGAACTCTTGTAGCGTGTGAGGTTTTATCTACAACTTTTAAGAAACAGTGCTTTATTGCAGCGGTCTTTTCTCACGTTTGACTTTTTGGTTTTATAAACAGCATTAAAATTCCTGAAGATCAGCTCATCCCTTAAGAATATCACATATTTTCTATACTGTGTGGTTTCTGATGAAAGACATGTAAGCAGCTTTAGTAAATTCATTGTCGTACTTTTTTTTAAAAAAAAGCCATTTCAAATGTAAAACATATTATAACTAGTGTGAGGTCAAATATGTTCAGATTGAATATTAAATTAGTATTCAAAGAGAGACAAAACTGAAGTCACTGTTAAAGAGATTTTAAATATCAAGGTACCTCCCAAACCACATACTCATAGACTAATTGTTTTCATTGTAACTTTGGAGTAAATGTTCAGATTTCTTAATTGTTTAAAAAAAAATCCTGATACCACCCTAACATAAATAACATAAATCAGAATCTTGTTTCAATTTATATGTTTCAAACCACATTTAACTATTTTCTAAAGCTTTGCATTTTCATTAAAGCCCAGTGAGGCTTAAGTGAACTTAAACTGAGATTTTTGAGCCTTATTTTTTTTGATACTTGAAGTAGAGGGAGCTAGAATACTTCATATTTAATTTGTTAAATCTGCTGCAAGAGCCATACCTGGGTTTTCTAAATGACTGTGGGTTTCCAGGATTTAGAATTTGTTCTACACTATGCTGCATAAAACAATTATTAGAAATGCACATTTCATAGCCTAAAATATGAAGCACTCATTTTTATACCTTATTATCTAAGGAAATATATGCACCTTCAGAATTCCATAGTGTGTTCAAATAAAGCATATTAGAATAATGGGTGGTTAGACTTATTTTTAATAGCATTAAAAATATTTGTGTGGTTTTGTTCTGTTTACAGATAATCGGACTATAATATTTAGACATGCAAATAGCTGACAGTAATGTTATATTTGTTTACTAAAGGCATTCTTTAAGTTGTCCCATGGGTGCACACAAAAATATCCTTACACACAAATTACTACATTGATAATCCTGGAATTGTGCTGCAGATCAGGGCTGAATACTGATTTTTCAGTTAGGATGAATGTTAATTTGTCATGAAGATATAAAATAATAGTGAATGTTTTTCTGTACCATTCATGTGCAATTATGCTCTAAATTAAACTACACTACATGACAGTAAATGAACATTCCAGATATAGATGTGATTTATAGTTTTTAATTATAATTAAACTAATGATTGTTGAAAATCAGTGATGCATTTGTTAGAGTGTAACTCATCGTTTACAGTATGTTTTAGGTGGCATCATCATAATAATAGGTAAATAAAATATTACCAATAAATTTATATAGCAGCGAAGAATTTCATGTCTTCTGTGGGCTTTTTATAAGTGCATTTTATACCACAATAAAAAATTTTCTCTTTAAATTGTGTACTACATTGGTTTTCTTGTATAAACTTTCTTAATGTTTAGATCATTTACTTCAGTTGTTAAATATGTTGTCCAAATCAGAAAGGAATTTTTGTTTGTTTGTTTATGTGCCACCTCATGGTGCTTAGGGCTTATTTCATACTCAGGATACCATATTGGATGCTAGGGATAAAACTTGGGTCAGCAGCATGCAAGGCAAATTCCCTACCCACTGTTCTATCACTCCAGCCTCCTCAGAAGGAATTTTAAACTTAAAACTGAGGCAAGTATTGTCAGATACTAAACTCTTAACTTTTCCGTTACTGTAGCAATAATGAAAGTGCAATGAACAGTCACTGATGTAATAATAGAAGGATCCTTTCATAAAAGAAGCTCAACACCAAATTCTTGAAAACTTGATGATACTCATCCAATAGTTATTGAAGTCACTGATTCTGGTGTACAATTCTGTGTCAAATTTATCCTTTTTTATTAGGAATATTTTGTAAAATAGATGTCTTTGGTAGCAGCTTAACTTTATAGTTTTAGTTCATACCTGCAATATTCAGAGCTTAGTTCTGGCTCTCTATGCTCAAGGTGGAGTTCAGGAAGTGCTGGGAATCAACAAAGGTCAGTTGTGTGCAAGGCAAGTCTCCGTCTGCTATTCTATTTGGTAGCAGTTTAACAACATGGAAAAAAAAAATGAAAGGACTGATTTTAAAGAATATTTTAAAAGTCAATTCTTACGAGTAGAACTAGATAGATTGAGAATTAAAATAATGTGTCCGAAATACTTAATGCTTGTTATATGTCCTTAGATTTTTGCAATATGCTGTACATTACAAGATTGTGAGGCTTTTATTAAATTTAATTTACTGATTTATTTGCTGAGATTTTGATATAGTAGGGTGGGGCCAGAAATCACATGGTTTTACATTTGGACAGTTGGATAGACTTTACATTAAACAATATAAATTTCTCCCCCCAAAATTTATTGAACCAACTTCAGAAGTGTTAGTGTGTACTGTTATGATGGTTAAGGTTAATGATAGCATAGAATAAAAATCTTTACTGCTGTTCACAGCTTCTATATGGCTTGGTCTATGGTATTGTCTAACTAGTCAGTGAGCTTCAGTTCCTCATGTCTAGTGGACCTGATGCTTCAGGAACACTGAATATGCTGTTCCACTCGGATTCACTTGAATACAATAACTACATAGATTATTCCCTCATATAATGCAAGTCTGCTCAAAGTTCATGTTTTCTCGGACCTAAATTGATGGTACTTCCTCCTAACCTTTTATTACCCCCATCAAAGCATTTCTAAATTACATTTATGTATAGATGATGTCTACTAAAATCAGGCTGAATGAGTTGAGTGGATCTGGTTTTATTCACTGCTGCATCTGTAGTACTTTGAACTGCGTCTAGCAGTTTCAGTAAAAGAATGATTAGGGGATGGAAAGAGTACAGTGGGCAAGTTACTTATTTTGCACATGACACACCCAGGTTCAATTCCTGAGCATTGCCAGGAGTAAGCCTTGAGTATCACTAGGTGTGGCTCAAAAATAAAACAAAGCGATTAGATGTTTTGAATAAATGCTGGGAAAGGAGCAAATTATAGCTGTGGTAGGTGCAGAATAGAGTACCTGACCTTTTGGTTCTGCATTTCTAACCAGAGGAAACCACTAGCAGTGGCAATCCTTTGCCGTCTGGATATGGTTTGAACCACAAATGAATCAGTACAGATTCATTCCTGAAAAAGTATTGCAAGAAAGTATTTGTCCAGTTCACTCTGGAAGACCAAGATAGCTTCTGCCTGTGTTTTCCATTATCATTGTCATTTTCTAGCATGACTACTCAACCAGAAGAGGCAAATCATAAAATAATGGTTAAATTGTACATAATTTCTATTACTAAGTTATGTGGATAGGCAATATGGGTCATTTTTATGTGCCATTTGCACCTGTGTGTGTGAAGCTGTCTACTAGTTGTCCCAACATCTATTCAATGACATCGAATACTAATTAGCTTATTGGCTATATACTTGACAGTTGGACCTCTCACATTTCTAACCAGCTGACAGTTTGGTGGCCTTAGTGTCGTCCAAGATGATTTGTTTGATCATATGGTCTCAGCATATTGATCTCATATGGTCTTAGTCTAGAGTTGTCCTCAATGTTGCAGGAGAGTACTATAAGAGTTCATAAGTGGTGCTGGGATCAGCCATGTGTATGTAGGGCAATACAGTGCCCCTATACTACTTGTTCGGAGTTATGTTTTAAAAATAAGATCATATCCCAAATACAATGTGTTACTAGAACTAGCTCTCAACAAATAATTGAAATGATTAAACTAATTATGTTAACACAGCAGTGATAAAGATTCCAGACCAATGCCAGATGCTTGAGTTTGATGTTTCAGCTCAGTTTATAATTTATACATCTGGGCAATTTCCTAATCTGTTTCCTCATTTTTAAGATGAATATTATTACCACTTTAATCGAATTGTTATGAAGATTTAACAAAAAGCACTTTGAGTAGTGTTCATAATAAAAGTAGTGTTAGTTTCCCCCAAAAAAGGGAAGAAGTGGGTTTCTAGAGTTAATAGTTTATATAGGTACACTTGCCTTGCATATAATAGACTTCAATACAGGCCACCAGATATCGTCTCTAAGCACTGCTGAGTGGCCCCTGAGCACAGAGTAAGTCCTCAGCAGCCAAAATGTGGACCAAAAAAAACCCCAGTAACAATGTTAAACTTATAAAGTAAGGTAACGGTATTATTTTAGGATGACATAAGAAGCAGCCTGTTTGTATCACAGGAATTAGAAAAGGTTTTCTGAATTGGGGTGGGGGAGTGGGGATACTTTGACTATTTTTAAAATGAAGCAAAAGTTTTTAAATTTGGAGAGTTGTGAAGAGAACACTTTTTTTTTTTAAATCAAGGGATAAAAAGTAGATAATGGTTTTTGAGAAAAGGTTACATACAGTTTATCCAAATATTCTTGGCCTGAAATTTAAACATAAAAGTTAACCTGGTATTCGGCCATGTGCTGATTTCTCAAGCTCTAGGCTCAGCCCTATGCCCATCCTGACATTTTGTCCATCTGTGCTCCCAATCCAGGTGCATCACACAAGGGAGGGATTTCCGGTCCACTTTTTTTTTTTTTTTTTTTTGGTTTTTGGATCACACCAGGTGGTGCTCAGGGGTTACTCCTGGCTGTCTGCTCAGAAATAGCTCCTGGCAGGCACGTGGGACCATATGGGGATTCGAACCAACCACCTTTGGTCCTGGATTGGCTGCTTGCAAGGCAAACGCCGCTGTGCTATCTCTTTGGGTCCCCAGTCCACTTCTTTGGACATCTTTGAAGATGCCTTTAGCCTCAATGTCATGGACTATTTTGCCTGTTTTCTTCTATATACTTTAAAATTAGGTCAGATATCAAGGTCCTTGATCCATTTTCATTTTACCTTTGTGCATGGTGTTAGATGTCAGGTTTGTTTGTTTGTTTGTTTGTTTTTTTGCATGTGATTTACCAGTTTCCCGTAACACCTTATTTAAGAGGTTTTCCTTGTTCTATTTGAGTTTCTTTCCCCTTTATCAGAGAGTATTTGATTGTATGTTGGGGGATCATCCTCTGAATATTCAACTCTATTTCACTGATCTGAGGGTCTGTCTTTATTCTAATACCCACTCTACCCAGTCTTTTGATGACTATTGTTCTTAATACAATTTAAAATTGGGGAAAACGATGCCTCCCATCTTCTTTTTTCTAAGGGTTGCTTTAGCAATTCTTGGGCATTTGTTCTCCCAAACGAATTTTAAGTGTCTGACCAACTTTTTTGAAGATATCATGGGTGTACTTAGGGGGATTGCATTAAACCTGTACAAATGATTTAGGTAGCATTGCCCATTTAATAATGCTGATTCTCCCAATTCATGAGCAGGGTATATGCCACCATTTTCTGTGTCCTCTTTTATTTCATTAGGCAGTGTTTTGCAGTTTTCTTTGTATAGAATCTTTACCTCTTTAGTTAAGTTGACATTAAGGTATTTGAGTTTCTGTGGTACTATTGTGAATGGGATTTTTTTAAATATCTATTTCTTCGATATTGTTTTTTTATTTTTATTTTTTTATTTTTTTTGGTTTTTGGGCCACACCCAGTAACGCTCAGGGGTTACTCCTGGCTATGCACTCAGAAGTTGCTCCTGGCTTGGGGGACCATATGGCACGCCGGGGGATCGAACCTCGGTCCGTCCAAGGCTAGCGCAGGCAAGGCAGGCACCTTACCTCTAGCGCCACCGCCCGGCCCCTAATATTGTTATTTTTTTAGATTGTATTTTTACATTTTATGAATGTAAAATGATACATATGAATACATATGAATGGATAATACTTTTTTATATTTAACCAACTTTATTACATACATGCTTGTGTTTGAGTTTCAGTCATGTAAAGAACACAACACTCATCACCAGTGCAACATTCCCATAACCAATGTCCCAAATCTCCCTCCTCCCCACCCAACCCCCACCTGTACTCTAGACAGGCTTTCTATTTCCCTCATACATTCTCATTATTAGAATAGTTCAAAACATAGTTATTTCTCTAACTAAACTCATCCCTGTTTGCGGTGAGCTTCATGAGGTGAGCTGTAACTTCCAGCTCTCTTCTCTTTTGTGTCTGAAAATTATTGCAAGAATGTCTTTCATTTTTCTTAAAACCCATAGATGAGTGAGACCATTCTGCATCTTTCTCTCTCTCTGACTTATTTCACTCAGCATAATAGATTCCATGTACATCCATGTATAGGAAACTTTCATGACTTCATCTCTCCTGACAGCTGCATAATATTCCATTGTGTTATTTTTAAATAAGTCCCTTGATTTTTGTGCGTTAATATTGTAGCCTGCCACTTTTCTATACAAATCTATTTCTAGAAGCTTTTTGGCAGTCTTTAGGGTTTTCTAAATATAGTATGTCATCTGCAAACAATGAGAGTTTGACATTTTTCTTTCCTATTTGGATACCCTTGATATCATTGTCTTGCCTAATTGCTATGGTAAGTACTTCCAGTACTATGTTAAATAGGAGTGGTGAGTCAGGACAGTCTGTTCTTGTGTGCCAGATTTTAGAGAAAAAGCTTTTGATTTTTCCCCAATTAGTATAGTTGCCATGGGCTTGAGGTAAATGGCCTGGTATTGAGAAATATTGAGAAAAGTTCCTTCCATTTTTATCTTGTTGAGAATTTTTTTCATGAATGGGTTTTGGACATTATCTAATGCTTTCTCATCTATTGATATTATCATATTTTGTATTTTTTCTTTTGTTGATATGATGTATTACATTGATTGATTTGTGCACATTAAACCAATCTTACATCTTTGGGATGAATCCTACTTGGGCATGGATGACCTTCTTGATGAGACACTGGATTCTGTCTGCTACTATTTTGTTGAGAATCCTTGCATTGTGTTCATGGATATTGGTCTTTAATTCTCTCTCTCTCTCTCTCTCTCTCTCTCTCTCTCTCTCTCTCTCTCTCTCTCTCTCTCTCTCTCCCCCCTCTCTCTGTCTCTTTCTCTGTCTTTTGTGTGTGGCATCTCTATGTACTATTGGTATCAAGGTGACGTGTAGCTTTGCAAACACTATTTGAGAGTGAAAAGTCCTCAAATTATTGGTGGGAAGTTCTCTTGAAAGGCTTGAAAGGGCTGGGCTTTTGTTTTGGGGAAGGCTTTTGATTTCCTTAAGTAATAGGTCTGTTATATATTCTAGATCATCTTGGTTTAACTTTGGAAGATTACAGGAATCCAAGAATTTATCCATTTCTTCCAGTGTGGCAGAGTTTCTCAAAGTAATCTCTAATTACCTTTTAATTCATGTAATATCTGTAGTAATCTCCACCTTTTCTATTTCAATTTATTAAAGTTTTTTACTTTCATTGTTGAGTTTGATTGATAGTTTGTTGATCTTGATTATTTTGCAAATAATCAATTCTTGTTTATTTAGTATTTCTTTTTGTATTTCCAATTTATTAATTTCTGCTCTAAGCTTTATTATTTCCTTCCATCTGCCTATTTTTGGTTCATCTTGTTGTTTGCTTTCCAAATGTTTAAGCTGTGCTATTAAATTATTTCTGTAGGCCCCTTCTTCCTAATGAATACTTGTATAGCTAGAAAATTTCCTGTAATACTGCTTTTGCTGTATTACAATTAAATTAAATTACAATTAAATGTATTACAATTAAATTCTAAAAATTTATGTCTAAATTCTTGTTTGTTTCCAAGAATCTTTTGATTTCCTCTTTGATTTTATCTCTGACCCACTTGTTGTTCAGTAGTGAGTTGTTTAATTTCCAGGTGTTAAAGCTTTTTCTCTGTATCTCTAATTCACTTCTAATTTCAGTGCATTATAATCTGAGAAAGTAGTCCTTACAATTTGTATTCTTGATTTTTATGGAGGCATGTGTTATGGTCTAGAATGTAGTCTACCTTGGAGAATGACTCATGTACATTTTGTATTTGTATCCAATAAGATGAATTTAAGATGAATTTGTATTCAGTTTTCTGGGGATCGAGAGCCCTATACATTTCTTCTAAATCATTTTCTTCCATTTCTTCCTTCACAGCTAGTATATTTTTGTTGGGTTTGAGTCTGGTTGACCTATCAAGGCATGGCAGGGTGGTGTTTAAGTCTCCTACTATCATTAATTGTTGCAATTAATGTCTTTCTTCAAACATGTAAGCAATTGTGTTAAAAACTTTTCTGGCCCTTCATGAATGTTATTTCTCTCCAGTGTCCATCTTTGTCTCTCATCACCTTTTTAAATCAAAAGTCTTTGTCTCTGTTATAAGTATGGCCACTCCAGCCTTTTTAAGTGAGTTGTTTTCTTGAATGATTGTTCCTCCAATCTTTGACTTTGAGTCTGTTTGCATGATTATTCTAATGTATTTCTTGGAGGTAGCAAAACATTGGCTTCAACATTTTGATCCATTTTGCCGCTCTTAACTGGTGCTTTAAATCCACTGACATTGTGAGAGAAGATTGTCATGGGGTATAGTGTCATCGTTTTTGTAAGAATTTGGGGTTTGTTGGGCACCACAGTTTCTTCAGCCACTTACCTATTGTCAGGCACCTGAATTATTTATGGATTCTGCCTATTGTTTACAGTATTGTAATGAACACAGGAATGCAAAGGGCATTTTTGTATTGTTTTTGTGTTCCTAGGGAGGAATTATCCAAGTAGTTTAGATTCTATATTAGTCTCAAGATCGGGACATCAGTCCAATGTGAGATCTTAGGGCATTCTTTATTTTGTTGTTGTTCCAGGACACTGCTAAAGGGCAAAGTGGGCTGTGTGTTATTGTGTATGAGTGTGTGCAATTATGATATTGTGTGTGAGAGTAAATGTGCAAGTGTGTGTTTGTGTGTATGAGAATATGAGAGCATATGACTGTTTTTGTGTTTGAATATGTGTGTGTGTCTCCATAAGACTTCATGTCAGGCAACCCTGCTCTTAGGGAATAGTAGGGTCAACAGCCTGGATTTTATTTAATTTTAAAATAATATCTTTATTTAAGCACCATGATTACAAACATGTTTGTAGTTGGATTTCAGTCATAAAAAGAACACCTCCTTCACCAGTGCAACATTCCTTCCACCAATGCCTCGTATCTCCCTCCTCCTCCACCCTCTGCTTGTAATCAAGACAAGCATTCTATTTCTCTCACTCATTAACATTGTGATAATTGTTAGTGAAGTTATTTCTCTAATTGTACTTATCACTCTTATGGTGAGCTTCATATCATGAGCTGGCCCTTCCAATCCTTATCTCTATTGTCTCTCAACATTATTACAATAATGTCTTTTATTTTTCTTAAAAACCCATTTTAGGTCATTCTTAGGATTTTTTTTTTGCGCCTGTTTATGTGCACAATATTAAATGTTGCTCAATTACCTAGGTTCCCAGATATATTTGAGGATTTTTCAAGTCCATAATGAACATCTAATTTCTAAGCAATTCACTTAAAGTTTTTTGATTAGTTTACTATTTGCCTTGATTATGATTCATTACCTTAAAGAACTGTGATTAAACATTTGACAGTAAATATATTTGACAAATGACTCTACAGAGAAGCTATTAGCGCTAGGTGAGTTTGTCAGGTTAAATGAAGATAACCCTTTAAATGGATTCTTTCAGGCATCCACCAGTTAACTAATAATCACATTTCTTTATAGAATTGGGCTTCGAAAGAGTTTCAACTCTTTCCTACTCCCTCTTTTCCCCCAAATGATGGCTACTTAAATTTTGAAACAAAAATCAGTTTTGGTAACTGTTGGCTGCTTTTTCTTTGCTCTTTTTGAGAAACACATTTCTGTTATTCCTTTGTCAATCTCTAGGCCAGACCATTTAAGAACAGTGATATTGATATTTCTTGGCTCAAAAGAGAATCTAGGTGTGGAAGGGTTTTCTAATATGTGTAATACAATAAAACTCCAGATACTCCTTCATTTGTTAATTGGTTTAGAAATATCTGATCAAGGAGTAGGACAGATTTTCCTTTCTGCATGAACTTCAGCAACCCAGCTTCACAGCTGGGTTTAATATATATAAGATACATTCATATAATTCTTATAATATAATTCAAATTTCAGCACTAAAGGACAGACCAGTCTGAGCTGATTACTTACTGCTACTTCATTCTACTTAAACTTCCTGAAAGCTTACACTTAGGTATTAAATAGAATATAATTAAAACTAATCATAAAAGAATGCTAGTAGGATGTTTGTCTTGTCTGCTGTTGACCCAAGTTTCATCCCTGGCAGCACAGATGCTCTCTTGAGCTCACAAGAGTGATCCCAGAGTGCAGAGCCAGGAGTATGCCCTAAGTATTCCTGAGTGTGCCTTCAAAACAAAACAACAGATGCCACAATAAAAGCTTTTTTTTTAAAGGCAAATCAAGCAAGTAATCAAAGTGAAAAGTAAAATTTACATAAGAGGCATGCATTTGGGCAAGATGTATTATCTAATCATCAGAACTATCTTGGCCAAGCTATCCCAGCTCAGAAATACCTTATGCATGTAATGGTACCCTTTCATTAATAATAGTGCATGGTACCCTTTCAGATCTTGGCTAAACTATCCCAACCCAGAAGTAATGACTAGAAGAAAATATCAAACATAATACGGAACAACACATTACTTTTCCCAGGATAGTAGTAGAAACTATGTAACGAAGTCTTATTATATTTGGCTCACTACTGACTCAAAAACCTCTGATAGTAGATTTTAACACAAAATGGTCCTAAGATTTTTATGTTATTATTTCTAAGTTATAGCACATTCAAGTTATTGTGGAGACTGACACTGGTATCTATTCCTGTTTACTTGTTAATTTTATTTTTTTAATTGTCAAAGCTGAAAGTCAAGTTATGATGCATAGTTTAGTAGTTTAGTATCTACCTAACATTTCTCTTTACCTGATATTTTTTAATGCCTGTATCTTAACATCTCCATTTAAAAAAGGATTCTCTTTTTTTTTTATTTAAAATTACTTTATTTAAGCACCATGGTTACAAAATTGTGCATAATTGAGTTTCAGTCAAACAAGGTACACTTCCCTTCATTAGTGTAACTTTCAAGTCTCTGGGCAGATTTTTCAATTCTCTTTCTCTGTGTTTCTGTCTGTCTCTTTCTCCCTTTTTGACACTGTGGTTTGCATTTCTGTTAATGAAAGGGTACCATGCATATCACTTTATCCCCTTTCTGCACTCTTGTTTTTGTCCAGAGTTATCAGTTCCAACTATCATTGTCCTAGTAAACCCTTCTCTACCCTAATTTCAATTCCAGCTCTTTGTTGCAAGCATCCTGCCATGGACTGGACCTTATTTCTTTTTTTTTTTTTTTTTTTTTTTTTTGGTTTTTGGGCCACACCCGGTGACGCTCAGGGGTTACTCCTGGCTATGCGCTCAGAAGTCGCTCCTGGCTTGGGGGACCATATGGGACACCGGGGGATCGAACCTGGGTCCGTCCAAGGCTAGCGCAGGCCAGGCAGACACCTTACCTCTAGCGCCACCGCCCGGCCCCTGGACCTTATTTCTATTGTCTCTGAATATTATCGTACTTTCATTTTTCTTATATCCCACAAATGAGTTTATTCTCTGTCTATCCCTCTCCTTCTGACCCATTTCACTCAGAATTATACTCCCCATATCTATTCATATATAAGCACATTTCATGACTTTAGTTTTTCTAATAGCTGCATCCGATTCCATTGTGTAGATGTACTACAGTTTCTTTAGCCACTCCAGAGTTCTTGGGCCCTTGGATTGTTTACAGATTCTGCCTACGAATAATAGTGCTGAGACAAAAACAGAAATGCAGAAGGCATTTCTGCATGATTAAACAGAATTTTCTTCTGAGAATGAGCTCCTAGTTAAGAAGAACTTTGTATTATTTATATGTCCAATAAGTTCCTAAACAGTAACCAGTATATATTTATTAAATACATTTACTATTATTTTAGGTAAAAGTATTCAGAAGGAATTTTACTATATTCATCAGAGTAATTCCCACTAATGTTAGAGATTCATCATTGTCTTGTTATTGTCTATTTTAAATTTTGAATGTTTAAAAAGTCATTTATATATGTACCCACATAAATTTCTTTTTGTTCTTTGGCCCATACCTGGTATTTCTTAGGGCTTACTCTTGGCTATGCACACAGGAATCGCTACTGGTGGGTCTTGGGTTCTATATATGGTGCTGAAGATCAAACTGGAATTGGTTGCATACAGGCACATTCTATCAATCTAAACCCCTATGTATCAATTTTTGTAGCAGAATAATACAAATTTTAAGTAGTCTGAGAGAAGGCTGTGAAAGTGTACCAATTTTCATTTATAACACAAGTAGAATTTGGAGTAATAATCATACATAATAACCATTACTGTAAATTACTTGAACTTTGTTATGAGAATATATCTTAAGTTTTCTCACCACACTAAAAATATAATTATGTAAGTTATGTGTTTATTATAATAATTTTAGAATGTATATTTATATAAAATTATCACACTATAGACATAACATATATTAAACATACATTTTTATTTTCATAATTATAGTTGAGAAAATGTAAAAAAAATACTTATTTTTAAAGTGAAAACAAGGGCTATGTATAGCTGAAGTCTATAGCCATTTATAACCCTAGAAAACCAAAAAGTGCACAAACATGAATACTTTAAAATTTTGCAAATATCTTGTATCATTGTATAACAAAAGCAAAGCAAACATTGACTAATAACTCCCATTTCCTATTTGTTACTCATAGGACATTATCATAAGACTAGGTTTCTTAACCCGTATATTCCAAGGAGGCCACAAGTGAAAATCTCATAAGTGGGGGAACATAACATGGCAAGGACAACGAATAGAACAGGGAGGGGTCTACAAAATGAAAAAGAGCCAGAGAGGAAAGTTTGATGATACTGACTTAAGAAAGCTTAGGTTAACAAATTCTAATAGCCCAACTAGCCAACCAATGGATAAAAAATATGTGAAGAAAACTAGTTTTTCTGGGAAAAGGGTCAATGGTTCTTTTTCAACCATGCGGCCATTAGTTTGACACAGATAATTGCTATTTAAAACTTTGAATCAAAGCCTGCAAGTCCTATCATTATATTTTTTTCCTCAAAATATTGGTAAAAGGCAAGAGACATAGTACAGGGCTTAGATCACTTGCCCTGTATACAACTGACTTCATTATGATTTCCCACACTACATATGGTAACTTCCTCCCTTTCCATCATCCCGAAAACAACTCCTCAGCACCGCAAGGTATGCTTCTCCACCTAATGATAAAATTCCCATTTAATTTTTTTTAAGTTTTTAATAAAAGAATTCCAAATGAACTTTAAAACTGTTTCAAATGGATGTTATAAAGGCCTTTACATTTCTGCTATAGGAAATGGTTAAAAATAAAAATGGCCTATTCGTTACTCAAACATTGAGAGCAAATACTTCTCAGATAAGAACTAGGAACAACTTCTCAGCTATGGATTCATCTTTTCAGTGAGTCACATAAACAATGCTTCAAAGTTCCTAGCGATTTCCTGAAGCATTACAAACAATTTTAGTGCTGATGTCAGTCTTCAGCCTTTTAAACAGAGTTCAAAGAGTCAAAGTAACACTAAGAAGGCAGATTAAATGTCAATACAGTGACAGAAAATAATACATCTGTTGTTCTCTAAGTTGGGTACCCATCTAAGCTTCAATGATCATTGTACTTCATATATTCCTTGAGTACAAAAAAATGATAATGAAAAGGTTTAAATAGTCATATGAAGATCTTCCAAGATCTAAGCTGCCATATTTTGCAGTAGCTCTTGAACCTTTTGTAAAGAAAAAGAAAAAGCATAAATAATCGCATTATCAGTTGATCTTAAATGCCCATAGTAAAAAAATGATTAAAAAATCTGTCATTTTTTTTTAAAGCAGAAATGAGAAGTTACCTTTTTAATGTCCGGTCGCTTATTTTTCTTTTCATGTAGACACTGACTAGCAACGAAGTACATACTTTCAATGGAAGAGGAATCAATGTCATTCATTTTCTTATCAATATAATCTTCTATAGTTTTTTCTTCATCTTCTATTTCTTCCTTAATATCTAACTTTAAAGGCAATGTAAAAATGCTCAGTTTCAAATAAAAGCAAAAGAAATCAGTATATGAATCTTAATTAAACTATTTCAATAGCACTTACATTTGCTTTACAATCTACTTTAATAATGATACTGAGAATTGAAGACATAGTTTCTAGATATCATCAACCGCTGCCTTCGTTACTTTTATCTTGCTGTTCTAGGGATGAACCCTTGCCTTCTAATTTTTGCATTTATGTTACCGATTCATTATTTTTATATTCCTCTTAGTAGCAATGAATAGACTGCCAGCAGAGGGTGTTCTTTTTCTTGAGCTACTTCTGATAATGCAATTCTCATTTTGGAAACCAGACTCTCCCCTGTCCCTTGCATATGCGTATTCAAAGTTTCCAAGAGAAAGTAAATTAAAGAGGAGACGGGGACATGATGAAAAACTAATAAGGAAAGTGGTGTAGGACTAGTAGGGTGTAGTGGTTTAAATAGTACATATACAAAATAAATTTCCATGTTCTCATCTCCAGAAGCTGTGATGTGTCTTATATAGAGAAAAGTTATTTGCAGACATTATTATTTTGAGATAACCCTGGATTCAACTCAGTGATAAATGTCTGTATAAGAGTCAGAAAGAGAAGACACACAGACAAACATAAAGATGATAACAATACTGCAATGGAGAAATGGTCACTAATCAAAGGACAAATTAAACAGACAAATAGAAAGCCTGATATATTAGAGGCTATTACTTGGGTCATTCCAGTGACCCAGGAAACAGTATCAACCACTTTTTGAAACACAATCTAGAGACACACCTAGAGACAAACATAGTTCCCAAAACAATGACAGAATAAGTTATTGCTATTTTATGTTTTTTTTTAATTTTGGGCCACACCCAGTGACATTCAGGGGTTACTCCTGCCTATGCCTTCAGAAATTACTCCTGGCTTGGTGGACCATATGGGATGCCGGGGGACCTAATCATGGTCCATCCTAGGCTAGCACGCACAAGGCAGACGCCTCACAGCTTGCGCCACCACTCCAGCTCCAGGTTATTGCCATTTTACATCCAGGTTTAGAGTAGTTTTTGCTTTTCATTTTTCTTTTCTTTGCTTTCCCCCCCTCTTTTTTCTTCTGGATTTTGGGCCACACATGACATTATTCAGAAATTACTCCAGGCTTTGAGTTCAGGTATCCTGGTTGGTGGTACTTATGGACAATATTCAATGATCAAGATAGAATTGGTGGCAGCTGCATGCAGATACCTTATCCTCTATACAATTTATGTGCTTCCTTTTTAAAATTTTCTTAATAAAACTAATACAGATAAAAAAAACTAGTACTGATGCAGATGGAAAATAAATTAACATTGATTTTAAATTCTCCAGGTATTCTTCCAAAAGATAAATCTTGGAAGTTTTAGGCAATGACAGCATGTAGTGATATTAAAGTTCTCTCAAATATTACTCTCTGGGGGTAGGAATGAGGTATAGTGGTAGTGTAAGGTAGAGCTGAGGCTACTTTTGATCTCCTGTATTCCCTAATTCCCTGGTTGTGCTCTCATTTTTTGGGGTTGTTATTGTGGTATTTTTTGGACCACACTTGATGATGCCCAGGAGTTACATCTGGCTCTATGCTCAGTAATTATTTCTAGTGGACTCAGGGACTATATGTGATGTTGGGAACTGAAAGCAGGTAGGCTGCGTACAAGGCAAGTGCCCTACATTTTGTATTATTTCTCCAGCTCTGGCACTGACATTTTGATCTATGCACCTGTAACCAACTACACCATTTTGTTCTTTTATCATAAATACAACAAGATAGGGAGGTGTAAAGGGTACTTCTTAATTTTAAATTAATTTTCATTAAAGACTTATGATTTTATACCTTAAAAATAAGTGAGTTCATAATCTTCCCTTAACTTTAATAATTGTCACTGTTATAGGATTATGCACAAAACTTGATGATGGATCTGATACTTTCTGTATTTCAAGTGACAATTTTGAGGCTTTTATAATATATAGAAGAAGGAAAATGTCTAAAAAATGTCTAAAATAAAAATAAGGGCTGCAGAGACTGTACAGGATCCTGCATGTAGGAAACCTGAATTCAGCCCCTGCTATCCCAAATGGATCCCTAGCCCCACCAGTTGTGATCTCTGATTGCAGAACCAGGAGTAAACCCTGATACTGCCATGTGTACCCCCCAAAACAAAAAACTCCAAATAGACATAACATTTGACAAGAAATCCTTGTTTAAAAAAATGTAAATTAAAGTATAAGTAGAATACTTAGTTTTCCAGGTGACTCTGGGTTGATTGATGAGCACTGCATATGATTCTCTAAGCCAATGGTCACTCCTTGGCACAGAGTTAGGAACAGTCCCAGGAGCTCTGTTTAGTTTGGAAAAAATCTCTCTCCTGTCAACCCTAGCCACCTCAAATACTAAGTTTCTCGGATAGCCCTGTTTTTTGGGTGTTTTTTTGTTTTTTTGTTTTTTGCCTTTCTGTATATTTTGTTCTATACATTTCGAGGGGGGGGATTATAATATAATACACACTCAAAACTTTTTGTTTGTTTGTTTATTTGTTTTGGTTTTGGGTCACACCCAGAGGTGCTCAGATATTACTCCTGGATCTACGCTCAGAAATCGCTCCTGGCAGCCTGGGAACGCCATATGGGATGCCGGAATTTGAACCATTGTCTGTCCTGGGTCAGCTGTGTGCAAGGCAAATGCCCTACCACTGTGCTATATCCCTGGCCCCCTCAAACTATTTTTAAACCTGTACTCTAATGGTCTTCAGACCATGTTTTTTTCCTTACTGCTAACAACCAATGAGACAGATAATTTTATTCTTAGGGTAAATAAAAATAAAAGTTAACCTTTTATGTACTACTATAGCAACTCTAAAATTTTGAATTTAAGTTTATACGATATTATATTATACAGAATATTTTCTCATGTGTCATCCTTGTGCAGGGGCCAAGCTAGTCATCTTTGTCTGATTCCTATTTTAGTATTTATGTGTTACCGAAGTAAGCACTTTTACTGTATATTTTATAATGGAATATATTTTTCATACAAAACTGCACTGCTATATATGTAATATACCATGTAAAGAAATAATGATAGCACTGCTTATAGATATTGAATTATTATTGTTCATCAAAGGAATCTGTAATAACCCAAATGATCAAGAAATTTTAAGTTAAAGAAATTGTTGTATATATGCACAATGAATAATATTCAGATATAAGAAAAGATAAAATTGTGCCTTTGTTACAACTAGAGCTTTTCACATTAAGTAAAATAAGTCAGAGGGAGATGGTTGATCTCACTTACATGTGGCATATCAAGGAAAAAAAAGATAATGAACAATGCCCAATGTAAACAAAACCTTGGTCTCTGAGAGTACCAAGGGCAGATAGGAGAGAAATGATGGGGTATACTTACATGACATAGGACAGAAATAGAAAGCTTTTGGAACATTGATCATCATGGAGGTATAGAAACGGCATACATTAAAAGCATAAACATCAACACCATTTATCTAAGTTTGTTCAATAATAAAATTTGAAGAGAAAATGATTTTTCTAGATGTTAAATTTACACACATACATTTACATAATAAAAATAAAAATAGAGTGGTAAATATTTTTCAATTACCAATAACTGAGGTTCACGGTGTTCATCCACAGCTGGAAGTCCAGTTATTATTTCTAGTAAAACCTATAAAGACAAAATATAAACCCTTGAACACAAATAAAGAAACTAAAAGGAAGACGGGTTTTCCCAGGTATCCAAATGTAAGACATTCCTAATTGATATGCTTTAGTAGATTGTTTTCTCAAGTTTATATATAAACTACTAATATGCATTTTATTATTTATTTAATAAATATATTTTATTTATGTTTATTTTATTTATTTATTTTATCATTTATTTATGTTTATTTATTTATCATTTATAGTTATTATGAAATAACTATTAAATCAGTTCCCAAACATTTTTTAGACTAGAACTCCTTTATCAGAAAAAGTTACTGTGTCCCCTTGAAAATCTAATTTTTAAATTTTTTTGTAATAAATTTTTACATCCCCTCCCCAGTACTACATTTTTAATTTTTTGTAATAATTTTTTAAATTGAATCATATGAGATACACAGTTACAAAGTTGTTACTCATTGAATTACAGTCATACAATGCCCAATATCCATCGTTTTACCAGTGCACACTTTCCAACAGCAATGTCTCCAATTTTTACATTTCTCTTTCCACCCACAGCTGCACTCCCTACACCTTACCTGCGCCCCCTATTCCTGCCTCTCTAGCAAACATTAGATCTCCTCTTTGTCTCTCTTTTTTTGTTCTCTTTGATCTACCTTTTTGAAGTAAACCAAAAGCAATACTGAATCGCATAGAAAGCTACTGCCATACTAAAGAATCATTCCAGTATTCCCAGGTAGAGGTAACAATTACTTTGGGAAGCATTGTATTAAAGTAGTGAACTGTACTAAGTACTGTACATATAAAGTAGGGAATGTCCTGCATCAAATAAAAGGGAATCCTGCACGGAGCTAGATTATGAGACCAATTATTTTTATCTGCATTCAATCATTTAAAAAATCAATTGAGGCTTTGTTACTATTTTTGGATCACCCAGCGGTATTCAGGGCTCAATACTGGCTTTAGGATCAGGGATCAATCCTGGTGGTGCTCAGAGGACCATATAAAGTGCCAGAGACTGAATCAGGGTCCGCTTCATGCAAGGGAAAAACCTTATCTGCTATATTATTGTTCCAGCCCCAGCTAAATTTTTTTTTTTTTAGTTTGGTTTGGGAGCAGTGCTTCCTTCTGGCTCTGCACTCAGGAATTAATGGGTTAATTAGTATAATTAATCTGATGGACTTGGGGGAACCTTATAAGATGCCAAGGATCAAACCTGGGTCAACTGTTTTCAAGGCAAATACCTTACCTGCTGTATTAGCTCGATGAATTTCTGTTTTAAATTGAGAAGTGTTATAGTTAAAGTGAATAGTTTACAACTTTGCATAAGAATACAGCAAGATAGGCATATTCAAAATATTCAATGTCGCAATTTCAGCTACAACGACTGGTGTTTATAACCATAAAAATGAAACTTACGACACCAAAACTGTAGATGTCAGATTTGGGTGTTATTTCTCCTCTAAGAGCTTCAGGTGCCATATAGGCAGTCGTTCCCACTATTCTACTAGTCATGACTGTCTGGGTGAACTTCTCAGAAGCCCGTGCAAGTCCAAAGTCAGATATTTTGGCTGTAAAGGCTTCATCTAGTAAGATGTTTGCACTAAAAGAAAAATTACAATTTGAGAAAAAAATTTTTAAGTTAGAAATATTCCTAATTGGACATGCATATGTATATACTAATATGCATATGCATATACTAATATACAGAGTTTATATGCGCATAAAAGCCTGGAATTTGAATAAATATAGAATGCAGATTAAAGTGAAATAAGAATTGTCACCTTTCACTTTTGACTTGAGAAAAATTTATAGAATAAAAATGCAATAAAATTATCCACATTAGTGAATTTTTTTCTATAACTATATAATTTATTATAGGCTAACTTCCCTCAATGTTTCCTAAAGTACCACTTTACTTTCATACTATTTCCTCATTCATTTAAAAACAAAATTCTGGATGACAGAATTTCAATTCTTTATATATGATTTTTCTTCTAAATTCTTTTGATGAAGGAAATATATGATTAAAAGATTATTAGTTCCTTATATACATTTAGTACTTGAGGTTTGGACTAAAGTTGGGGGAATAATTGTTTTTTAAATATTCCTTTGGCCACATTTGGGGCTCAGGGGACCATTAAGGGTGGTGGGGATCGAACCCAGGTTAGTTGTATACAAAGCAAGCACCCTACCCACTGTACTATCTAGTGTCTCTTGAGGAGAATCTTTAAACCTCATCTGTCAACAAAAATATGTGAGTTATTTTTAAAAGAATACAAATATTACATAATGATGATATCAGTACAAAATACCAAAAGAGACAATCATATACCAGAAAGAGTTGGAAACATTCCAAAGAGAAAAACTAAATTTAGTTTTGAAGGACTATTGAAGTTGGTGGCTTACATGAAGAAATTTTAGGCACAGAAACAACATGTACAAAATGATAATGGATTCAATTTCAAGAAACTAGTAGGACCACTAAAACATAAATAAAACTTAAATTTTATCCATTATTTTTGCAACAGAATACCAAACAAAATTTTACAATAGGAAAAAATTAGTATAACCAAACTGAACTTTCAATATTAGAATCTGACTACAGTTATCAACAAATAAGAACTAGTATAGAATTGATGATAGTTGCCTAGAAAGGTTAATGCAAATTGACAATCATTAAAAAAAAAAAAGTAAAGGCAGAGTACTATGGAAACAGAAGATAAAAATTATGAGCAAACTTAACAGTATTCTGTGATTAATATCATATTGGGATATGAAAATGTCTTTAGGAAATAAAGTTGGTAGAATTAAGTTTCATTCTGATATGTTGGCTTGGGGGATATTACGGAATATTGAGGTTAGAATTTTGATTTTTGGATTTTTTTGTATGGAGATATGGAAAATGCAGGATTTGGGACTGATGACATAAATTTGAGAATCACATGTTTTGATGTGTCAGATGATGTACTGCATTACCCTATAAGTTATCTCATTTCACTATTCTATTATAACATCTCCTTCTTGCCAAAGACATATTGCATGTATAGACCTTTCCACCTTACAAAGCTTCCTGAATGATGTTTCTATTTATTACAATCATCAGCTAAATGCTTAAAAATATTTGTCTATGGGGCCGGAGAGATAGCATGGAGGTAAGGTGTTTGCCTTGCATGCAGTAGGTTGGTGGTTCAAATCCTGGCATTCCATATGGTCCCCCGAGCCTGCCAGGAGCGATTTCTGAGCATAGAGCCAGGAGTAACCCCTGCGCGCTGTCAGGTGTGACCCCCCAAAAAAAAAAAAAAGGAAAAAAATATTTGTCTATAATTCACACCTCAGTTTTTCAGCTTTCAGTTCCAACTTTCTTTTCAACTAAAACATAACTTCTTTGTTTTTAAATGGACTTTAGGTTTCCAGTCCCCAATGATATTCACAACAAAATGGTTGGTAATATTCATCTAGATTCCTAAAAAGCAATGGTTGGTTACTTTCTTGGCTACTCCTTGGGAAAAAAAATTGTTTTCTTATTTTAAGTTGAATAAATTCTCCTTGCTTTCATCTTATTTGAAGATCATTTCCTTCTAATAAACCTTGATGTCTTAAAATTACTCAGGATTTAATGTTGGACCTTAATCTCTGTTTTTCTTTAAGTGAATGCAATTACGTGACTGCTTTCTTCAATTGTTACCTGTCTACAAGTAATGAATTTGGATTTCTTTCTGCTCTAAATTTGTGTCTCTGTTTAAGATATCCAAAGAACCTCAAGTGCAAAATATGCAAAAGAAAACTCTAATTTTCCATTGTTTTAAGTTTCACTGCCCCTGCTGGTCTTTATGAAAGTGACTTCTATATAAGTAAACATGTTATAATCGTTTTCAAAAAGAATTCTATAAGCCATAAATCTGAGAGCGGAGGCATTCCTGACATTTCTCTCTCTCTGTCTCTCTCTGTCTCTGTCTCTCTGTCTCTGTCTCTGTCTCTCTCTCTCTCTCTCGCTCTCTCTCTCTCTCTCCTTCTCTCTCTCTCTAACCTATCTATAGTAAGATATCCTGTTATTTAATTCTCCAAGTCCCCTCATTTTTCTTCTTATAAACTGCTACCATTTTCTGTCATGGACTTCTACTTCTTACAAACTATTCTTGATGCTCTAGTCAAAATTTTCTTCTTAAAATTTGCCACATTTTTTACTTAGGATTTTTGATGGTATCTGATTATATCAGATAAAACGAAAATCCTTAATTTGTTAGGATTTATAGAGCTTACCTCTGTGCCTACATCTTTCATTTTATTCTAATCATCCCTTCAATTTCTGAACATTATTTATATTGCATTACATATCTCTCCCTGAAATTAATCATGCTTCTATGCCATTTCTCACATTGGCTTGCAGATGCAATTCCTTTAGATAAGGATGCTTTTCTTATCATTATAACTTTCTTCAAATTATACCTACAGGGACCAGGGACATAGTACATGAGTTAATTACCAAGGTTCTATCCTTAACACCATATGTGGTCCCCTGAACACTATCTGGATCATTACTTACTGCAGAATCAGCCAGATGTAAGCCCTGAACACACTGGTATGGCTCTACCACTCCCCATCAAAGTCTTGCAAATTGTAGCCTACTTATTTACTAATCAGCTGTTGCATGTTTTTTAATTTGGGGCAACATCTAGTAGTATTCTGGGCTTACTCTTGGATCTATGCTCAGAAATCCCTTCTTGTGGAGACTGTAGAACTATATGACATGCTTGGGATCGAATCCAAGTTGGCCGTTATGTATGGCAAATGTCCTATTCAGTGCTCCAGTTTTCTACTCAGTTTCTAAATATGCCCAAATATCACTTCCTCAGAAAACTCTATACCCTATATCCTAAACTCTATACTCTATCTATACCCTACACTAAAATAATGTGTTTTGCTAACGATAGCATCTGCACTATTAACTAAAACTTGCTAACTAAATTGATGAGTAAGAAGAAAGAAAATTGAAAAGTATCTATGCACAATAAAGGTAATTCATAAAAGAAATAGGATCCAAAACTAAAAACCATTTTGATGAGGAAAAAGCAGTGAGAATGTCAGAATAAATTATATATTTTAAAAAATGGTAAAGTAGGATGAGCACTGGAAACAATTCACTGAATTTAGAACAAAGGCTATTATATACAGTATGCTGTAGTGAGAAAAGTTTCAGAATGTTCTAGTTAAGATACACTTAATATTAATGAGTATGAAAAGTAAAAACAAATTTTATTAAACAATTTTAGAAATACTTTAACAAATCTTTACCTTTTAATATCTCTATGAATATGGTGATTTTCATGTAAATAATTGATACCATTAGCTGAACCTTGAGCAATCTTGCATCTCCTGTGCCAAGAAAGTGGTGGTGTATCATCCTTATAAAGATAAAAAGCAGTTTAAAACAGAGAAAACAAAAATAAAAATAAAAAATAAACAACAGAATATTTGTCTTAGCAACTTCTGAAAGTTATATTAATTATTAAGAATTCAGACTAGGGGCAGGAGTGATACTACAGTGGTAGGGTGTTTGCCTTGCAAGCGCCTGACCCAGGACGAAGCTGGGTTTGATCCCTGATACCCCAGATGGTCCCCCAAGCTATGAGTGATTCCTGAGTACATAGCCAGGAGTAACCCCTGGAACATCATCAGTTGTGGCCCAAAACAAACAAAAATTCAGATTAGTTTTCAGTTATGAAAATTAATTTCTAAATAAAATAAAATAAAATCTGAGTTATCTTATTTGATAATAAAGGGCTATATGAGCATCAATGATAAACCTTAGATGATCAACTAAAGTCTGAGTAGAAATCTCCTATAAACTATACATTTCCTAAAGCAAAAAAGCCCCATTAGGATTAACGCAATTTAAGTGATTCTGTCATAAAGTGTTCCAACACAGAAAAAGGAAGCAAAATAATCTAAAAATGGAACATCATACCAGGCAAGACAGTCTGTCTAGTAATGAACCATTAGGCATATAAACATATACTAAGCAGAGGTCATCTCCATCACTCGAGAAACCAAGTAGTTCTGCTAAGTTTTCATGTTGACACCTGTGAAAAATAAGAAATATTATTGTATGGAAAGTTAACAACAAAATTTATGGGATAAAATCTAATACAATTCCCACATATAATAAAATATATTATAATGTAAAATATTTAAAAATTACTTTTTATTTTGTTGTTGTTTTTTTGGGCTACACCTGTTTGATGCTCAGGGGTTACTCCTGGCTAAGTGCTCAGAAATTGCCCTTGGCTTGAGGGGACCATATGGGATGCTGGGGGATCATGGTCTTTCCTTGGCTAGCGCTTGCAAGACAGACACCTTACCTCTAGTGCCACCTCTCCGGCCCCAAAGATTACTTTTTAATTGCAAATAAATGTCTTAAAAAATGATAGCAATGATTAACTTTAAATGATTTATTGGAGATGATTTTTACTATTTAGAAATATTTTCTGTATTTTCCAGATTATCTATTTTAAACTTTTTACTTTTAGGACTGGAAAATGGATGTTGGGATGGAAAAAACAAATCCTGAGGTTTCTGAATTTTTAAAAAAAATTGTGTATTATTTTTACTAAGAATGAATTAACTCCACTCTATCATTCTCATTGTACAGATTTGCATTTGAAACCAAGGGGTAATATTTACTGACTATATATAGCCCTGGGTGTGTTATTTCAGGTTTTTAAATCTCAATAAAAACAAAGGAGGGAGGGTAAAACTGTAACAGTTGCAAGAATTAAAGAAAACACTGCAATATCTGACATACTGTATATACTCAAGTTTCAATAACTATAATAATTAGAATAAATTTCATGATTATTTTCTCCTCTTCTTGACGATGAGGAATTTTCTTTTCCTAGCATGATGGAAAATTCTAAGTACTTTTTGCAACTGACACTTCTTTTATTTAATGGATATTCATGCATATCTAAGGGTCTCTCGTGCTATTAAAGCATGATAATGGAGATAGTTGAAATTCCATAACTTTGCTATGATTTATAAAAATGCTGTTTAATGGGACAGAGAGATAGCATAGAGGTAGGGCATTTGCCTTGCATGCAGAAGGATGGTGGTTCAAATCCAGGCATCCCATATGGTCTCTGAGCCGGCCAGGAGTGATTACTGAGCGTAGAGCCAGGAGTAACCCCTGAGTGTTGCTAGGTGTGACCCAAAAACCAAAAAATGCTGCTAAAGGGGGGATCATGAATATATTTTACCATAAAATTATAGGGTAAAAACTCTCTTAATTGCTCTAATCTAAACTCTTCATTTTATTAAGTATGACTAGTACATAGCATTCTCCACATGCAAAAAACAGGTTTCATATTCTCTGCTCTATTCTTTCCAATTACCTTACCTTGCCATTACTTTTATTTCTTGATAAAATTGATCTTTTAATTCCTCAGTACTTATGTCAACCATCTGAAAAAAATACAAATAATAATTTCAGGGCTCCAAGACTAGCAGGAAATGCAAGAGATAGGCTAACTGATTCATTCAATTATAAGTCATTTTTCCTTAATTTATATAACAGAACTAGAAATACTAGTTTAAAGTCCCAAGGCTGGTTAGTGGAAAAAAACTTTCTATACCATATAACATCATTGAATAGCTGTGTAAACAAAATTAAATCGTATGATTCTTGTTGCATAAATATTATGGGAAAATAAATCTGCAACAGAAAACATAAAAATTCCAGTATTTCATTTAATCTTTTTTTCTACACGTCATTTTATATTTGTATGTTTTGGTTTTTTGGTCACACCCAGAAGTGACAGGACTTACTCTTGGCTACATAGTCAAGATCATGCCTAAGGTACTTAGGGGACTGGATATGGTGTTGGGGACTGAACCTGGCTTGTCTGCATAACTTCCTTTTTAAATAAGAAAAGTTGTCCAAAGTAACACAAACAAAAGTTTTATTTTTATAACCTACTCTATTATTTTCAATTGTATAGATTTGCATTTGAAACTAAGAGGTAATATTTACTGACTATATGGCCCTGGGAAGTTATTTCATGCTTTTAAATATCAATAAAAACAAAGGAGAGTGGGTAAAATTGTAACATTTGCAAGAATTAAAGAAGGCACTGCAATATCTGACATACTATATATACTCAAGTATCAATAACTATAATAATTAGAATAAATTTCATGACTATTTTCTCCTCTTCTTGATGATGAGGAAGTTTCTTTTCCTACCAATTGATTATGCATGAAACACTGGGTTGAACAGGATTTCTTAATTTTTAATATAATTTTTATTTTTAATATAGAATCTTCAAAAATTCAATGTGTTATTATACACATATGTGCCTGACTTCATTTTTATGGGAATATAGTCCATAGATTTAAACTGTTTTGGGTGAAGGAAGACAGGACTTTAAGCTATACCCAGTGGTGCTAAGGACTTCTGATTTTGTGCTCAGAAATCACTCCTGGTGGGCTCAGAGGATCATATGGGATGGTAGGAGTAGATCAAATCCAGGTCAGTCATGTGTAAGGTAAATGCCTAATCTAGCCCTTGACATATTTTTAAATGCTGAAAACTACATGCTTAATATGATATTTATTTAAAAGAAGATCCTGTAAAACAATACATTTCATGGAAATTAAAAATTAGTCTTTATTTAATAATTTTCATTCTTGAATATATAACTTACTGCACTAAGCTTCTTCACTGCTATGGTTCTGTTGTTCACGTGGCCTTTGTAGACAACTCCAAATCCTCCCTCTCCCATTTTGTTACCACCAAGGGAAATGGGTCTTTCATCAAAGTTATTTGTGACACTCTTCAATTCATAAAATGAAAAACTATAAAAACCTATACCAATAAAGGGAAAAAGTTCTTGAGTAAAAAAGAAATTCCATTATTTTAGCAGTTCACATAATAGGCATGATGGGAGAGAATAAAACTATTTTTGAAAGACAAATTTTATGATTTATTGGGAGAATTTTTTTAGGTACATATGAACCTAAAACGTCATTTCTTTTCTTTTCTTTTCTTTTCTTTTCTTTTCTTTTCTTTTCTTTTCTTTTCTTCTTTTCTTTTCTTTTCTTTTCTTTTCTTTTCTGTTCTTTTCTTTTCTTTTCTTTTCTTTTCTTTTCTTTTCTTTTTTTTTTTTTTGATTTTTGGGTCACACCCGGCAGTGCTCAGGGGTTACTCCTGACTATGCTCAGAAATCGCTCCTGGCAGGCTCAGGGAACCATATGGGATGCCAGGATTTGAACCACTGACCTTCTGCATGCAATGCAAACACTTCACCTCCATGCTATCTCTCCGGCCCCATCATTTATTTTCTTTATAAAATGAGTCTTTCAAGTTATGTAAATAACTGTGATTATTTATACATTTTATATCTCAACTCACTGATAGCACTTTAATACAATTACCTTGATCCATAAATTGGTAGGTAATAAAGCAGAAAAGAGTTACTGCCAGTGTGTACAAACAAAAAAAAAAGATTAATTTTAAAGTGATGGTTTTAACAACAAAATCACTAATGGGAAGAACTGTAAATGTTACTTACATGTATCATTCATTTCTAATCTTTCATTTTCTAGACTCAAGGTATGAGGTGGCATATGCTTTTGGTCAAGATTCTGCACAGGTGTCATAGTTGTTTTATTTTTGTCACAGAGAAACATCTTTGTGTGCTGATCTATTGTAACTTCTTTAGAATACAATGTACTATTGGTTTTTGGAACAGCATCTGCCAAATGAAGTAATACATTACCCCAATAAGAAAAATATTTCCACACATTGATTTCAAGTTTATGTAGTACATGCAAGAGGTTACCTCACAGAAATTTCTAAGTTTTGACAAAGATAGGTAGATAACAAGGTGCTATTTTCAAAAAGTGGTCCATGAACCACCAATAATCAGATACGTTGGAGTACTTATTGAAGAATCAAATTCCGGAATATATGAAATACAATATTTTTACAAGAGCCCATATCTTTTATGTACACCAATGAGAATCAACGTATAAATAAATACGTGCAAAAGGGGTAAAGTAATTAGACACTACGTTTTGTCTGATTTAATATCTGTATATATTATGTGATATATATATAGATGATGTGACATTAATGAGTATCATACAGTTATTTGTATGTACTGTTATATAAAATCATTGTATTACATATTCAACTTTCTGTTGGCACAAACTAATTTACTTTAATGGCATCCTCTTGGAGACTCCATAACCTCCACCTTAAATTCATAGTGTCCTATGTCTGCGGTACTTACTAAAGAGTTAGAATGATTTGACAAAATAGAAAAGCTGGCGCCAGAGGGATAGTACAAAGGTAGGGTGTTTCCTTACAGTGGCCAACCTGGAGTTGATCCCAGCATTCCATATGGTTCCCTGAAACCTACCAAGAATGATTTCTAACTGTAGAGTTAGGAGAAACTCCTGAGTGCTTCTGGGTGTGGCCCCAAACCAAACAAAACCAACAAAAAGTCTCAAATGTGAGGTTCATCTACTTGAGAAGCGAATATGAGAAAGAAGAAATGTTCCTAAATGTGACACCTCAGGTCTCACAGTCATACAGTTTACCTGGTAGCAAAAGACTTGCGGGAGCAAAAAATTCATTTTGGACCAAAAGATCAACAAGATCACCAACTGTGCAATTTGTGGTGCCCCAGTCAAACAGTAATTCCGAAGTAGGACTTTTCCCAGCCAGAAGTAATGCTTCAAATCTCCTGTAAAACAAGGGATAAACAAATATAGCACGTAAATGGTATTAATTGGAAAACAGGACTTCTTGCCCCCATCACCTCCATTGAAGGGCAGCAAGAAAAATGATAAGAACTAAAATAAAGAAAAAGACTAAAAAAAATATTGGTGATGATAATTTTATATATGTAATTACTATTAGTATTTGTTTAGGGAACTATAGGATATACATGCATAAACGTAATTCTCAAAGATACTCTGATAATTATAATATTTACTATTGAAGAAGTCAGGTATTGAGAATTAATCTGCAATAAAAATCTTTGCTGAGATTCACATCTCAGCTGTGAAATTCACATTTTAGATGTGATATACATATCACATATATATTATGTGTTTATATATATGTTGAAACAAAGTGTTCTCAGCCTATTAAACTTTATGACATTTTTAATGACATGTAACTCTGCTAGTCAAATACTTTTTATTTATTTATTTATTTTTGTTTGTTTATTTCTGGGTCTCACCCAACAACCCTCAGGGATTACTCTTGGCTCTGAGCTCAGAAATTTCTCCCAGAGGGCCAGAGCAACAGCACAGTGGTAGGGCGTTTGCCTTGCATACAGCCAACCCCAGATGGTTTGATTCCTTGCATCCCATAAGGTCCTCCAAGCTTGCCAGGGGCAATTTCTGAGTGCTTAGCCAGGAGTAACCCCTGAGCGCTGTTTGGTGTGATCCAAATAACGAAAAATAACGAAGTAAAACAAAACAAAACAAAAAGAAATAGCTCTTGGCAGGCACATGGAGCTATATGAGATGTGGGATTCGAACCACCTTGGATTGGCTGTTTGCACGGCAAATGCCCTACCACTGTGCCATCTCTCCCATCAAATAATTTTTAATAAGCTAAACTGAGTAAATAATTTGACTAAGCAATGAAATTTGAGAGTTATGCCTTTGATTTAAACTATACTTTAATTAAATTAAAGAAAAATACATTTCCAATACTTACAAAATTAGTTCTGAAAGTTATGTTAAAAAAGCAACAACAAAGTTGGCCTTAGATACACAGTTACTTTGCATGCAGTTGGCCTAGGTTGTGTCCATATATAGTTCATTGAATTGAATCTGTCAGGAATAAGAACTGAGCACAGCTGGGTGCAGACAAAACAAAACAAAACAAAACGAAAAAAAAAAAAACAACTATCAAACTTCCAAGAACTTGTTTTTGTGTTGTTATGATTTTGAGTCACAGCTTGTGATGCTCAGGGATTACCCTGGCTTTGCACTCAGGAATCACTTCTGGCTATGCTTGTGTGACAATAAGAGATGCTGATGATGGAATTTAGATTAGTCCCATGCAAGGTAATTGCCCTCCCTGCAGTAGTAACCCTCTGGTTCCTCTCCTAAGAATTTCTATATAAATACAAAAATACTAATTGTACAAACATTTTCCTGTGATCAAATTAAATTATTTGCAATAACCAAACTATGATCAATCTAAATTCCTATCAATAGTTTTCTTTCTCCATTCCATAAGATTTCTTTTTATTTTAGTTCATTTCCTTCGACATGTGGAGCCTTTTCAATCAGATGCAATTCCACTTGCTTATATTTATGTCTGTTATCTTTGCCAATAGAATTAAAAAACAGGAAATGTCTTTGAAGTATAAATTTTGGTGAGTTTTGCCTATATTTTTTTCGATTTACTTTATGGATTCTGGTCTAATCTTGATGTTTTAATTCATTTTTAATTAACGTTTGTGCATGGTATGAGATATGGATCCAATTTTACATTTTTGCATATGATTATTCAGTTTGCTAAATATTGTAGATTAAGAGGCTTTCCTTGCTCCAGTCCCTCTGTCAAAGTATAACTGTCCATATATCTTAGGATTTATCTTAGCTTCTTCATTTATTTGATAGTCTATCTTATTTTATTACCACATCATTTTTACTATGATAGCTTCATAATTTTTTTTTTTTTTTTTTTGGTTTTTGGATCACACCTGGCAGTGCTCAGGGGTTATTCCTGGCTCCAGGCTCAGAAATTGCTCCTGGCAGGCACAGGGGACCATATGGGGCGCCGGGATTCGAACCGATGACCTCCTGCATGAAAGGCAAACGCCTTACCTCCATGCTATCTCTCTGGCCCCAATAGCTTCATAATTTAAAGTAAAGAAATGTGTTATTGCCTATCTTTCTCTCAGAATGATTGGGAATATAGGACAGTTTATGACAAATTTTACCACTGATTTTCTAGATCCTCAAGAAGTGTCATCAAAAATTTGATGGGAGTTACTTTGAATCTGTCTAAATCTTTAGCTAGGATGGATGTTTTGAAAGTATTAATTCTTCCAATCTATGAACACAAAACATGTTTTCCATTTTTTTTATTTTGTTTTGGGGCCACATCTGGTGGCGCTCAGGGGTTACCCTGACTCTGGGCTCAGAAATCACTCCTGGCAGGCTCAGGAATTATATGGGATGCAGGGAATCAAACCCAGGTTCATCCTGGGTCAGCAGTGTGCAAGGCAAATGCCCTCCTGCTGTGCTACCACTCTGGCCCGATTTATTCTTCTTACACAATTGCTACAGTAAGGGATTCCAAGGCTATACAGTAGTGACCAAAATGGCCATGCTACCTTGCAACAGATCTCAAAAAGAAAGCTTTCAGTTTTCCCAATGAGTTTATTGGCTAAGGGTTTGTTGTAAATGTGTGATATTAATAGGGCACATGTTTACAACAGTATTAGCTCTTATGGTTTTGATGTTTTTACTTCCTCTCTATATAATAAGGTGGTCAAGGTCCCTGTGTAAGTACCAGTCTGCCTTTTCTCCCACTCTAACTCTCTGAACCCCTTTTCTTTCTTGACATTTTCAGTTCTGTAATCAGGGGTCAAAGATCTGCCCATATTGACACCTTCCATTACCATCTCCAGTTATTTTAAGTAGTAATAGTAGCAAACTACCTTATAGTTGGCTTTTAAGATTTAAGCTTAAGAATTTTTTTCAAGTAATTTTAGTTGCTCATCATAAAAGAGAAGGAAGGGGTAATACAGGAACCAAGGTTTTAGGTTCTTTATTAAATGACTTATTTCCTCTTGTTTATTTTTCTCCTCTCTCTCTCTCTCTCTCTCTCTCTCTCTCTCTCTCTCTCTCTCTCTCTCTCTCTCTCCCTCCCCCCCCCACATACACTGCCAGTGCTTAAGTCTTACTTTCAGCACTGTACTTTCCAGATAATTTGGAGGACTTGGGGAGATAAGATGAGGTATGGGGATTGAACTAGGTCAGCTACATGCAAGTCAAGTGCCCTATCTACCTGCTGTTACTATTTCCACAGACCCCTTATTTATATTTGTTTCTTTATTTTTGGTTTGGGAGCCATACCTCATGGTGCTCAGGAGTTACTCCTGACACTGGGCTCAGAAATTGCTCCTGGCAGGCTTGGGGGACCATAGGGGATGCCACGAACTGAAGAACTCAGGTCTGTCCAGTGTTGGCTGCATGCAAGGCAAACGCCCTGCCATTGTGCTATCGCTCCAGAACCCCCGGTACCCTTATTTTTAAATATATATATTTTATATGAATTTAGACTGTAATAAGTAAATAAAATGTGTACTTATATTTTGTACTAGATCAAGCAGATGTGGTTAGAGAAGATGAAAATTATCTGGGAAAAAATCCACACTGAAAACAAATAATTCTGTTCATATATGTACAGTTTACAAACAACTTAAAAATGTTAGTGTAAAGAATTCCCCCAAATAATGTAAATGTACATTAAATGTTCACATACTTAAGTGGTTTTGGCTCCAAATTTTTATTAGATATTCATGTAATATTAAGCTATTTCAATTTTAAAGTTAAAAAAGCAAAATAAATAACATTAGTTATCTAAAAATAGAATAGGGGCTGGAATAATTGTACAGTGGGTATAGCCTTTGCCTTGCATGCGGCTGACCTGGGTTTGATCCCTGGCATTATATGGTCCCCTGAGGAGTGATTCCTGAATGCAGAGCCAGGGGAAGTAGTCCTTGAGCACTCAGGTATGGTTCAAAAAAATAAATAAATAAGTAAATAAAAAATAAAGCAAATGTCATCATTTATTTTGGATTTCAGGCCACACCTGGTAATGCTTAGGGGTTACTCCTGGCTTTGCATGCAGGAATTTTCCTGGTGATGGTTGGGGGAACATACAGGATCCCAGGTATTGAACTCAGGTAGGCCATGTGGAAGGCAAATGTCCTCTGCAATGTCACTATCTCCCCAATCCCATATTTTAAAGAAAAAGTTTGTTTGTTAATACAACTTCCACCAAAGAGAGGCTTTACTTTCAAAACTGCAACATCTAAACTTTTCCACTTGCACACTGTAATGTAGAATTTCAAAAAGAAAAATATATTGTTACCTGTTAATGTATCTAAGGGAGTTACTGTTAATGCATCTTTAAGGGGTGACAACGCCCTCCCCATTATGGATATGACCCCTATAAATGTTTAAAGGGAAAAGCCTAGCAGTTGATAGAGGGATCAGGAAAATACCAGGGGTGGGGTGGAGTGGGAAGCCTGAGAACCAGGGTCTGGGATCTCAGGATCCCTCCTCAGTTGGGCCTGGCCTGGCCTAATAACTTGCAGCATAAGCAGCATCAGCCAGACACACAATCTCTCTCTCTCTCTCTCTCTCTCTCTCTCTCTCTCTCTCTCTCTCTCTCTCTCTCTCTCTCTCTCTCTCTCTCTCTCCCTCTCTCTCCCCCCCTCTCTCCCCCCTCTCTCCCTCTCTCTCCCTCTCTCTCTCCCCCTCTCTCTCCCCCTCTCTCTCTCCCTTTCTCTCTCCCTCTCTCTCCCTCTCTCTCTCCCTCTCTCTGTTTCTCTTTCACTCCCCCCTCTTATGTCACAACATTTCTCTCTCCTTCTCTTTCTTTACTCTCTCCCTCTCTCTTTTATCCCCCTCCTTTATTCCTCCTTCCATGCTACATTTACCTTATGTGAAACTGATTGTACCGTTCATCACCAGATGGCTTTTTGATAGCTACTGCTAACTTCTTCCATCCTTCTTGAGGATCAAGAAAATCTGCCAGTTTCCGCATTAATCCAACATTTAGGGAACGCACATAAGTTGATGGTGTTATAGGTTTGGTCATCTTCAATTCCTAAAATTGAAAAATAAGAAAAACTCATATTAAAATTTTATAGTAACTTTAACAATGATATTTAGAAACTTAAACATCATACTTTGCTCCAATGATGAAATGCTGGCAACCTATTTTTCCATAAAAAACACTCCCAGTTCAATTAGTTGATATCTTCAGAAGAAAATTAATCTTTCTTTTTTTAAAAAAATGATGTTTTGATGAGTTAAATACAAGGCAATAAAAAATATCAATGATTAAAACAGCTGTGTGTGCACGTGTGTGTGTGTGTGTGTGTGTGTGTGTGTGTGTGTAAATTAGTTTTATGATCTGTCAAAAAATTAAGTATAAGTAGTCCACCTTGTGCTTTGAATAAACAGAACAGAGCTTGAACCCAATTTGACTCCTTGATCTCTGTGAGGCGGTTGCCGATCCCAGTACACATCTTTCAAGGGACCCCAAAGATTTCTTTATGTGAAAAACCAATCAGTCTGTGACAGATAGGGAATGCATTAAAACTATATAGCAATTTAGGTAAGATAGTAATTTTGATAACAATGATTCTTTTAATCCATAAACAGGGAATGTTTTTCCATTTCCTTAGGTGGGTGTTCTTTAAGTTTTTTGTGGTATAGGCCTCTCACCTCTTTATTAAGATGATTCCTGGGTACCTAACAACAATGAGATATCATCTTATACCAGTGAGGGTGGTACATATCAAATATACTTTGAACAATTTGTCTTAGTGGGATGTGTTCAGGAGTTACCTTTGGATCTGTACTAAGTAATTACTCCTGGCAGGCTCAGGGAACCTTATGGAATGCCAGAGATTGAACCTGGGTTGGCCACATGCAAGGCAAATGCCTAGCCTGCTGTGCTATCAACTCCAGCCCCTAACTATATTCCTTTTAGTTGGTGACTCTTATTTTATCAAGCAATGTATGTTTAATATATTTATATAATTTTTAAAATATTGCTCACTTGCTTATTTCCTTGATGAAAATTTGCTGAATATCATTAATTTTTATTTACAATCTACTTAAAAACTCAACATCATTATGAACGATAGTTAGTGGGACTTTCTGGCCCATTTAAATATATAGAGGTTTCTTCTCAAATTGGTATATGTATTGGTATATATGTGTTATAAATTAAATAGAACAGGCCTAGAATGATAATGTAGTGGGTGGGGTGCCTACCTTGCACAAAGCCTACCTGAGTTTTATTGGGGCATCGCATATGGTCTCACAAGCCTTGCCAGAAATGATACTTGAGTGCAAAGGTAGGAATAAGCCCTAAGCACTGTCCTTATACCCACAAATCAATCAATCAAGCACAACACATCATTTTCAAACATTGATTTAACACTTGATTTACAATATGTCAATATATAAAAATATTGTATTTATAAGGCAACAAAGTAGCAGTTATTTATCAATATTTATTGAGAATCTCCTATTATAAATATAAAAATAGCTCCTTGATGGTTCCACGAGGAAAAGGAAAACAAAACATTTTTGTTTGTTTGTTTTGGGGCCACACCTGGTGACGCTCAAGGGTTACTCCTGGCTATGTGCTCAGAAATGGCTCCTGGCTCAGGGACCATAATAAACACTAGGGATTGAACCCAGGTCAATAGTGGGTCAGCCATGTGCAAGGCAAAGGCCCTACAGCTGTGCTTTCGCTCCAGTCCAGAAAAAAAAAAAAACTTAACTATATTCATGGAACATATATTCTAACAGAGGAAGAATTATGATAAGTAAATAATCTTAATTGTAAGTAAAATCACATCAGACAGAACAAATAAAAAGGATTTTCAATGATATTTTGTCATATTTATGTTTGTTTTAAATACTAAACCTAGCAGTGTTCTGGAGTCATTGGTGGTCATGATGGGGACACAATATCATTAATGTTAAGGGAAATAAAGAAAATGAAGTGAATATTTCACTCATAGCTAGTATATAAACTAATAAAAGAAGGGAATAGACAATGACCAATTAAAAAGAGTTGAATTTAACAACAATACTGATAATACTTGTGGGTAGTAGCAAGCAGCTTTTTACTTTAGCAATATCCATGCTATCTTTTAAACATTTCTGCAAATTCCTGGGTTCTTTCTGAGATGAACTGTGGATGAACAAGGATCCGAATTCACATTCCTGCATCAGTAGAAAGGGAAGGTGAAGGTCATTAGCTTTGTGGTAAATTGGAATCATTGTATCCCTAAGCATATAAATATTTATACCTCTATAAGCAAATTTTACCTCAATAAATGCATAATTAAAATATGACATTCAAGTATATAAATTTAAAAAGTGCTACTTGACTAGTAGAATGTTCAGAAAATCAACCATTGGAACAACAGCAGGAAAAAGTCTCTGGCAAAAGGAAAAGAAAGTGCCAAGGTTTGTAATGGATCAATTGAGAAACAAGAAAATAATCGAACAGTAGACCTAAGGGGCAGAAAAGCAATAAATCAGATGAAGCCAAGAAAAGGGTCAAGATATCCCAATCTTCGAGGGTCTTTTTCTTTTCTTTTTTTACTGTATGAAATGAGAAAACAATGGAACTCTTGAGAAGAGGTAAAACTATTCAATATTCATTTCATAAAGGGAACTGAAGCTACTACTATGAATAGGAGTCAGGGCAGAGAAGCAGGAAGAGATCAGTTAGGAGAAGACATTAATAAACTGGAAGGTGCTCTAGGCGAGCATAACTGTGATTGCAGATAAGATATAAAGTCCTAAAATACTGGATATTTTTATAATAGAATCCTATGTGCTACGAAGAGAGTGAGAAGGCCACACCATGATTTTTGGATTTGAACTTGTTTCCTGTTATTTATTAAGATGGTGCAGACTGTGAGAAGAGCAAGTTTGATCCTGAAGATATGGAGCTCTGTTTGGACAGAGAAGTAGAAAGAAAATTTAGTTTAGCAGGCACACAAAAGACTACCCAGAATAGTGTCACTCATTTTGGGGATTGAAGAAAAACAATAGACAGTTTGGTAATAATATCCAGAGACAACAGAGATGAAGACCAAAAAGGATCAGCCCATAATATGAACATCTAACTTCTAACACCTCTTGCTACCAGGTTGCCAGGTCTTTTTTCCTATCTTACAATGAAATTATTTATTTCTTACTGACCGTGTCCACTTCCTAACTTCTGGAAGGCAGGAATCTTGGAATCTGGGGAGGCTGAGAAACCTTTCAGAGCAAGGAACAGCATGTATCTCTGCGTTACTTCCTGTTGCTTAGAAAAAAAAAATTTTATTTTGCAAATGGACTTTCAGAACACACCCCTAGGAAGTTGAGAAACTTGTGACAAGGTCTTGATGAGTTGTGAAAGGCGGGGTGACGTCTCCCCAAAACCCTAGTTTAGTCTCACTTGCTTCCACTTAACCCTGGATCTCCAGGCAACTCACCCAAGTGGTGCAAAAGTTCTACTCCACGCAATGCACTTCCTTGCTTTCTTTCACTTTGAAGGCGACTGGAAACAGCACCTGGACAACCTGGAGCAGAGGGGCACCTGGTGACAAAAAGCACCTCCAACAGCAATGAAGAAAGAGCACACCTGTGTAACACACACAACACCTGCTTTCAAGTCCAGAGAGCCTAAGTTGCGCGCGTATTATAGACAATACGGCGCAGTGCGGGGCAATCTAGGCTCAGGCCACGCCTACTACTCCGCCCACGCACCCTCCCCTTCCTCTTTGCGAAGGAGGGCGGTTCCAGGTGGGAAATTCCCGTTCACGCTTAAGGAACGCATTTAAGCAGGGGCCTGTCCCTTTAAATCTGACAATGGAGGTGGGGGAAGGATAAAGTCGTTTGACTTCCGGACATGCGCACTGCGTGGAGTTGAGGGCCGCCTTGCTTCTGAATGAGGTACATGGGGCTTGCATGGTGGATATACAGGGATGGGATCTGGGATGGGGAGAAGTTGGTTTTGGGGTTATTTGGTCTCCAGGGGGATCCAAGAAGGGGGTGGGAGTGGGATGGAAGAGTGGAATTAGGGTGGGAGAGTGGGATGATTTTTGGGACCCTGTACTGAGCCTGATGGATAGCTTAATTCCGAGATTATGGGCAAAGGTAGAAAGTAAGTAGGGTTGAGTTTGAGTTTGGGTGGTTAATGGAGGAAGAGAGGGACACTTCTGTTTTTGAAATCTTTCCAGATCTTTCCACAACCTAAAAAATCTCCCCGTGTTGGATCTGCTAAACTTTGCACTCAGCCCTGCACCCTCATTCACAAATAAATTTGTCATTTAGGAACCTGCCACTTAAATTTAGCTCTGTTGATGCTCTTCCTTTGATTTGGATGTTTGGATGTAATTCTGACATTGATTTCTTTCTGAATGGTTCTGACTATTCCACTGTTCTTTATACACACCCCCTTTTTTTCCCTAATTGGAGAAATATTTCATCATTCTTTTCAAGGACTGTCTGTGCTCCCAGATCTTAAAATGCATCTGCACGGTGTTAACTTGCTAAGACATCTTTTAATTTTGTTGCTTTATTTTTTTTAAGTTTTCATAGATCTATTTAGAATTACAAATATTAAGAATAAAAGATTTATGCATTTCTTAATTAACATGGTTAGCTAACTAAAGTTTGCTCACGCTATCAACAAAGTATATGGACGCATTTTAAGCTGTACAAACATTTCAAATGGGAAATACACTTGTTTGTTGTGTTCTACATTAATATATAAAAGATCACATTTTAGGAGACAACTGAAACAAAGCCACTTCTACAGCTATCTCTTTAATTCCAAATCTGAAAAAAGAATTAATTTTTGGACTTTATAATATCCAATTTAAAAAAAATTTCCAAATACATACTTTTACAAGATTAACATTTTAGGCAGATTTTTTTCTCACAAAGAAAAATGAAAACAAAAAAACATGGGGTTAGGAGTGATAGATAGTACAGCAGTAGGGCATCTGCATTGCACACGGCTGACCCAGGATGGACCTTAGTGTAGAGCCAGGAATAACTCCTGAGCGATGCCTGTGTGACCCAAAAACCAAAAAAAAAAAAAAAAGACATTTGTAATAATATCATTATAATAATACCCAGAGACAATAAAGATGAGGGCTGAAAGGACCAGCTCATGATATGAATACAGTTAAAGAAATCACTACATTAAAAACTATCATAACAATGGTAATGAGAGAAGTACAGTACCTGTCTCAAATACAGGCAGGGGTTGGGGGAAGAAGGAGATGGGGAGCATTGGTCGTGGGAATGTTGTACAGATGAAAGGGGCTGTTCTTTTTATGACTGAGTCCCAGCTACAAACATGTTTGTAATTTTGAAGTATAAAGTATTATTGTGGCCAGAGCAGTGACACAAGCTGTAGGACATTTGCCTTGTATACATTGACCTAGGATGGACCACAGTTTGATCCCCCCGTGTCCCATATGGTCCCCCAAGCCAGGAGCGATTTATGAGCCTATAGCCAGAAGTAGCCCCTGGGTGTCATCAGGTGTGACCCAAAACAAAAAACAAACAAACAAACAAACAAAAAAAAGAATGAAGTATTATTAAAAAAATAAATAAAAAACTTGGGCCCGGAGAGATAGCACAGCAGCGTTTGCCTTGCAAGCAGCCGATCCAGGACCAAAGGTGGTTGGTTCAAATCCCTGTGTCCCATATGGTCCCCTGTGCCTTCCAGGAGCTATTTCTGAGCAGATAGCCAGGAGTAACCCCTGAGCAATGCTGGATGTGGCCCAAAAACCAAAAAAAAAAAAAAAAACCCAAAAAAAACCCCCAAAAAAACAAAAAAAAAAAACCCAACAACTTAACCTTTCTGCTATTTCTTTGGCCTCAGAAAAAGAAAATTAAATTTGCAAACATTTCTTTTGCTAACACAACTTCTTTTTCTGGAAACTGACTAATTCTTTGTTTTGTAGGTCTTGGTATTTAAAATGGAAGAGGATACAGATTTTAGAGTCAGGTTTGGTTCTTTGTATTTCATCACTGATCATGTTGGCTTTCAAGGCACTATCAAAAACTCACCAAGTGATTTTATTGTTACTGAGATTGATGAACATGGGCAATTAGTAAATAAAGACACTGATGAACTAATTTATAAGGTTGATGAAGTATTATCTGAGCCAAATTCTATTGCCAAAAAAAGAAAACAAAATCCTCAAAATATATTCATTGAAAAGAGAACAAACAAAGACTTTAATTCTTTGACTGGGTGCTCTGACAATAACCAGAATCATCAGTTTGATTTAGAAAAAGAAGATACTCCCAGTGACAAAGCTTCCAAAGACAAAGAAGAGAAAGTTGATATGTTAGGCTCCTTGTTAAATGAAAGAACTTATGAATTACTGAGTCAGTTTGCTTGTGAAATAAAAGAGAATTGGAATTCTCAAACTGAGTACATTGGACCATCTCCTGAACTCTCATTAGGTAGAATCCTTGACAAAAATCAAAGGAGTAGTCTGCATTGTGCTGTTAGGCAGAAATTTCCTTTTTTAATTACTGTAGGCAGAAATAGTGAGATTTTTGTAAAACCAAATCTTGATTGTAAAGAATTTTGTCACTTGGTATCTGAAGAAGAAGCATTTGGCTTTTTTAAATATTTGGATCTAAAGAAAGAAAATTCCAAATTTTCCTTTAAACCTGACGCAAACAAAGACCACAGAAGAGCTGTACATCATTTTGTCAACAAAAAGTTTGGAAATCTCGTGGAAACCAAATCTTTCTCTGAACTGAATTCTAATGCCGGTAATCCAAGGGTAGTGATAACAGTAAGGTTTCGTGAAAAAGCACACAAGTACAGGAAAAGATCTCTGGAATGTAAGGAAGAAAAATGGAATATACAGGTAAATTAATAAGTCCTTGTCATTTTCTTGGATAAACTGTTAAAGTTGTATGCAAGTTGAAGAATTTCAAATAAAATAGACTTGTGTAGAGAAACATTAGGAAGTGTGTTTTTTTAATGGAAGGTGAATTCTCTCCAATTATACTAAGTGTAAAATTAGACTTAGTGATGAAAGTGAAGTTAATACAATCATAGTTTGCTTAGTCACACAAGTGAAAACCTGTTTTATGTGATTTAATTTGTTTTTATTTGTTTTTTTCTTTTGGGGTCACACCCAGGCGGTGCTCAGGGTTACTCCTGGCTCTGCATTCAGAAGTCTATCCTGGCAGGCATGGGAGGACCATATGGGATGCAGGGATACAAACCATCCTCTGCAAACGTCCTACCGCTGTGATATCTCTCTGGCCCCCTTAATTTGTTTTTAAAGATAAATTTTGACTTCAAAATTTGAAAAGTATCTTAAAGTATTTGAAATTAAGTAGAGTATGTTTACTATATTCTGTTAAATGAGAATCATTTGTAACCTAAAATACAGTTACATTTGTTTAATACCTGACTGACCTGGATTTTAGCCCTGGCACACCTCCTCTACTGCCCTAGTCCTTGAGTCCCACCAAAAGTGATTCCTAAGATCAGGAGTAGTCTTGAACACTGCTGTGTATGGCCCCAACCTAAAACAAATAATAAAAAAATAAACATATCTAGAATCATTGCATTCTTTTAATCCAGTGTTGGCAACTTGAAATCTCTTAAGATTCTTTTGATTATTCCAGTTGATTCAGAAGTGAGATTCTCAAACTTTAGCTCACATTGTGATCACCAAAAATTCTTCTTAAAACTGATTTTTAATAATTGGAGCAAATACCACAGCAGGGAGGTGTTTGCCTTACATATAGCTGTTCCAGGTTCAATCACCAGCACCCCATATGGCCCCTGAGCCTACTAAGAGTAATTTTTGAGTTGCAAAGCCTGGAGTAACCCCAGAGTGCTACCAGGTGTGACCCAAAACGAAGCAGAGAAACAAAACAGACACTCTTATCTACTTGTATACTTGTTGATGCACATATTGAACCTTGTGGTGCCAGGGATCAGCCTTGGGCCTTGTGCATGCAAAGTGTGTATTCCATCTCTTAACTATCTCTGGCATTGGTAGTGCTGAATTCTAGTAAAGGAATAACTAATCTATACCTGGCTGCACGTTTGTCTCATCACATTCCTTCATATCTTTCATATCAAGATAAATTGTATTTTAATTCAAAAATAGATGTCCAATGGACCTAATCTACACCCGAATCTAACATAGTTGTGGGGAGGAAAGAAGGCTAGAATTTAAGTATGTTTTTATTGGGAAGTAACTGAGAACATTTTAATTGGGTGTAGGGCATAAAAATGGGCATTAGAAATGGTTTCTTTCAGCTCATCTTTCTCATAGAAATCTCTGTCATTTCTGACCTACAGATATTACAAGAGACAAGCATTGTAAGTTATGAAAGTTTTAGGATGATGTTATACAGCATTTGATAAGTACTACATAATAATAATTTATAATATATTTTGCTAATGTTTTAAAGTTTGCAACTCCTAATAAGGCTGCTGGAAAACTTGATTGTATATTGCATTACTTTAAAATCCTTTTGTGATTTCATATGGCTCCATAGATCTTGTTTCCTTGAGTGCCTAGTGTACATTTTTTATATATTATCTTTAGTTGTTTCTCAATCTTTTTGTTTGAAGGAATCTTGAAAGAGTATATCTCATAAATTACTGTGCACTTTACCTATAAATCACCAAATGTCCAAGAGCCTTGACCAATGGCCCTTAAATTGTGATCAGTTCATCATCTCACAGCCTGGAACATTTTGTAGGGAGTATTTCTGCTATTAAATTGTGGAGAATGGTTAGAAGTGTGACATGTAAAGAACACCTATCAGAAATACTCATTTTAAATTAATAATTTGATTTATTATATATTGTTAGTTTGCTAATAATTGATGGATCATAGCTTTTATTAAATCCAGAATTATTTTTGTTCCAGCATTTACCCTACGAAAGGAAAATCTGGAAATGTTTGAAGCAATTGGTTTTTTAGCTGTCAAACTTGGTGTGATTCCTTCAGATTTTAGTTATGCCGGCCTAAAAGACAAGAAAGCCATTACTTATCAAGCAATGGTTGTTAAAAAAGTATCTCCAGAGAGGTAATAAAATATCACTTTTATTTACTTATAAGAACAATCCTTAATTCATTATTGGATTAAATTAAAAACTCAGAATAATAATAAATAAAAGGAACATATATATTAGCATGACTCTCTAGAGTAATTATAGTCTTGAGAACCATGTCTACTGTCACATAATTATCTTCTAAATAGATTTTAATTAGAGTTACATTTTAAATTTATATTAAAATAAATTTCAGAACAAAACTTCGACAAGTTTTATTTGGCTAAATTTTGTCTAAGCATGCTCTACTATATCAATTATACTTTTATATTTTGGACCATGTCTTAAAATATTGTTATAATACTTTACTATTTTTCTATATAATTTCTTCATTTGAAATAAATCTATGTTAAATAGAAAAGTATAAAAAAACTTAAAAATTAGTAATTTCACTATTCAGAGATGAGGACAATAGCATTGGGAATGGTAGGAAAGGACCTTTTGATGCTCTGGGATTTTGGGGTACTCTTGGCGATTCTTGGCCAAAGGGGACATTTAGTTTAATGTTAGGGTTTGAGGATATGATGGTGCCTAAACATTCTGATTTCTTATTCTTATGATGTGTTTAGAGACTATGCTATCTATACATGACACATCAAAAATGTATCTATATACTTGAAAGTAATACTCTGAAATGTACATTTATTTATAAAGAATAAAATAAGGACCAGAGAGATAGTATAGTAGATAAGGTGCTTGCCTTGCACATAGTCAACCTGGGTTTGATTCCCAGCATTCCATAATGTCCATTGAGCACTGGGGCCAGCAATTACTCCCAAGAGAAAGCCAGGAGTAACCATTTAGCATTGCTGAGTGTGGCTCAAAACACAGCTACACACAAAATAAAAGTAATAAAATAAATATTTTAATGATAATTATGAGATATTTCAGAATCAACTTATAAGATCTAATAATTCTCTTTTGATAAAAATTTTTGTTTCACTTGTGCACTATAAATAACATTGTGTTTGTCATTATTGTACTTAAATTTGTTCTTTGTGAATACCTTTTTTAGGATAATCTTTAAAAAGTTGAGTGATTTAGCCAAAAATCAACCTAATTTGATTTAACATTCATATATTAATGTTTAGTTATCAGACATTAAATATACAAGGTTTTATATAAATGCTTGTGATCCCTTTTAAGCTCTTATCTGAAGGGCAAAAAGAAATATCTATGATTTTGTCTTTGTGGATAAGAATGAAAGGGCTTTACAACCTGAGTGTCCAACAACAGTTGACTGGATAAATAAACTGTCATATATACATATGCACACAATGAAATACTACTTGGCTATAAGAAAAAAATGAAATCATACAGCTTGTTCGTTATGTGACTGGAAGTAGAGAGTATCATCCTGAGTCAGGAAAGAAGAAAATAAAGAATAATCTCTCTCACATTTGGGATATAAAGAAACATAGTATAGAAATAACAAACCACCAAAGGCAACAGAAGTTTAGTCTACAGAACTAAACTTATTAAGGTTGGCAGGAATGGAAGTACTGGGGAAGGGTATGAAACAGGACCTCGAGACTGGGCCTGAGCAGTGGCGCAGTGGTAGGGCATTTGCCTTGCAGATGGTTGTCCTAGGATGGCCCACAATTCTATCTCCTGGCGTCCCATATGGTCCCCCAAGCCAGGAGCGATTTCTGAGCGCATAACCAGGAGTAACCCCTGAGCATCACCGGGTGTGGCATCCCCTCAAAAAAAAAAAAAAAAAAAAAAAAAAAGCAAGAGTAGAAGGAAGAAGACACTTTGGAGGAGGCTGTCCAAGTTGAACTTATATGCATGACACCCTTTTATAAGTAGCATTGTAAATAAAATAAAGAATATTTTAAAGTAAGATTGTTAGGCATTAAAAAGTAGAAACCAATTTTATGGGGCCTTAGTGGTGGCGCAGTGGGAGTAGCCCCTGAGTGTCATCGGGTGTGGCCCAAAACCCAAATAAAAAAATAGAAACCAATTTTTATTAAGAAACAAAAATATATTGTTTATACAGGGAGAAAAAAAACTTTTAATTTTTCTTGTTTGTATATTTTGTTTTGGGGGAGGTGGCTTAGCTCTACACTCAGGAATCACTCCTGGCAGGCGTAAGAACTATATGGGATTTTCTTATAATAGTGTCTTTGTTTAAACACTGTGATTATAACATGTTTGTAGTTGGGTTTCAGTTTAAAAATTAAAAAAAAATAAAAATAAGTAATTACTAAAAAAAAAAAAACTATATGGAATGCCAAAGATAACAACCAGGTCAGCCACATGCAAGGCAAACACCTTACTCTCTATTCAATCACTCTAGCCCTGTTAATTTATTTTTAAATCAAAACAGTTTTATTAAAAATTATGTAGAGAGATGAGGGGAGAGAAAGGAAGATTTTTGTGCAATTTAGAACACAGACTTCTTCAGAGTGGATATAAACCCATTTAATTATTTAAATATAAGAAAGATTTCAGCAGATGCAGAAATCTGGGAATATATTGGAAGAAGCAGTAAGAAAGTCAGTTTGCCTAAAAAGACAATTTCTAGCAGGACTGAAGAAAGTATGAATTTGAAGATAAGTTTACTTCAGTTCTTCTAAGATCTTAATTATACTGAGATAATTGGAAACTGTTCTCTAGATATTGAGAACGAATTGAAAGTTTGAGTTTGGAAGTATTCAGTGCATAGTTTTAAGAAAATCTTCTTGTGCATTTACTGTTAAAGTTAGGAGGAGTCAAAGTACAATAAAAGTTTCTGTCATTTGAATTAAAAAGTCAGTATACAGAATGATAACATTAGAAACATGAGGGGCCGGGCGGTGGCGCTAAAGGTAAGGTGCCTGCCTTGCCTGCGCTAGCCTTGGATGGACCGCGGTTCGACCCCCCGTGTCCCATATGGTCCCCCAAGCCAGGAGCAACTTCTGAGCGCATAGCCAGGAGTAACCCCTGAGCGTTACCGGGTGTGGCCCAAAAACCAAAAAACAAAACAAAACAAAACAAAACAAAACAAAAAAACATTAGAAACATGATTCTTTTTTTTTTTTCTTTTTGAAGGCCACACCCAGCAATACTTCTGGCTTACTCATGGCTCTGCCTGCAGGGGTCACTCCTGGCAGGGCTCAAAGTACTAGATGAGGTGCCAGGGACCAAACCTGGGTCATCTAGCTGCATCCAAGGCAAGTGTCCTACCTACTGTACTATATCATTCTGGTCCCAGGAGTCAGTTCTTGAAAATAGTAGTTAATATTAATACTGGGTTTTACATAGTTGTAAGAATTTTCTTTTGAGAATCCCCCAATTTTTTCATTGTTCTGTTCTAATTTAAATGGTGGCCTAGCAACTGAAAAACTAAATCTTATATTAATTTTTAATGCAAGATATAACTATGTTTCTTTATGATTTATAGGTTAAAGAATATTGAAAAAGAAATAGAAAAGAAGAGAATTAAAGTGTTTAACATACGGTCTGTGAAAAATTCCCTTAGACTTGGACAGCTCAAAGGCAATCACTTTGATATTGTCATTAGAAATTTAAAAAGCCAAGTTAATGATACTGTAAACCTGAGAGAGAGAATTTGGGAGGCCATAGAAAATGTTAAGGTAAGAAATTTAATATAGAGTGTTACAGAAAATATTTGTAGTTTTCTCTCTTTAAATTATGAAAGAATTATTTTTCATTTATTTTTTCATGTGTCAGTATATTGATTTTAGACAGTAATTGGGATTATTGACAAGGCATTTTGTTTTTTTTGTGTTCAATTGAAAGTTTCACACAATTAAAACATTTTAATATTAAAATATAATATGTAAGAAATATATATGAGGTATATGTATATATATCAAAGTTTTTACAGGGTCAGAGGAGAGGATGAATAAAAAATAATTGTCTATATGAACTATATCTTTTTTTTAGCACCTAACAAAAGGATATTATTATTTCAGCCAAGGGGTTAATTTTTAGAGGGAATTTTGTTATGTAATATTTTCAGAAGCCTTTCCTAAATAGATCCCATTACTTCTCTTTTTATTTATTTATTTTTGTTTTTGTTTTTGGGCCACACCCGGCATTGCTCAGGGGTTACTCCTGGCTGTCTACTCAGAAATAGCTACTGGCAGGCACAGGGGACCATATGGGACACCGGGATTCGAACCAGCCACCTTTGGTCCTGGATTGGCTGCTTGCAAAGCAAACGCTGCTGTGCTATCTCTCCGGGCCCCCCATTACTTCTCTAAATTATATATAATGTTTTGAAATCTAAGTTTTAGTTTGTGTGAATGATAAATTATTTTTATAATCTTAGTAAAAATTATTCAACATAAGCTTTCAATATGCTCATACAATCAGCTTTTAGTTTCATCATTGTAGATGATGAATCAGCAAATATTTTTCAGTACAGGACTAGATGATTAAAATTCTGATTTATGATCTCTATCACTAAATTGCTATGTGTAGGAATAGCCATAAATAGTCTATATAAATTCATGGGTATTGGTCCAGATTTGACTGTGGTTTGCCAACTTTTGATCTAGTTCTCAGCACTCCAGCTCTATTTCCAAACCTATTAACAAGAACAGAATTTAGACTCAGTTGAGTTGAGAACAGAATTTAGACTCAGTACTTTTTAAAACTCCCAAAGTTTTAAATTGTACATTTTAAATTATAGCTAATATTGAAAAATATGGATCGCTTCATAATTCCATGCTTCGCTAGCAGAAAATTGAACAGAAATGGGTTTCAATGAGTTTATTTGGCTAAGGTATTTTTTTCCTTTGAAAAACCTCTGAATAAAATATATCCCATGGGGCCAGAATACAGTGGGTAGATAGGCACCAGGTGACCCTGATATTCCTGACATCCCATATGGTCCTATACGATCCCTGACATTCCACATGATCTCCTCAGTATCACCAAGAGTGAGTGATTCCTGATACTAATGTCCCAAAGAGCTTTGACCAACTCTGTGTGTGTGCCCACCCACCCCTATTATATCTCTTAATAAGGATAGGGGTTTCTCTGAATTTAGCATTTGCCTGTCATTAATTAGCTTACAGATTATCAGTTGTTCATTTCAAAATCCCTATTAGGAATAATTGTAGCTTTAGTCAATTTTTAAAATTTATTAGCTTTGGATGCACAACTGCTCCTGGCCCTGTGCTCAGAAATTACTCTTGGCAGACAGTGAGTCACATGGGATGTTGGGGATCGAACCTGGCCATGTGCAAAGCAAATGCCTACTGACTGTGCTCCATCCCCAGCAGTAGCCCAATTTAAATCTCTAATAAGGAAAGAAACTTGAGTTCTGAAAGAATTTTTTTTTAATAATGAAAATTAAACAAGGTCTAGTGATGTCCTCCATTTTTTGTTTTCTGTTTTTTGTTTTTGAGGTGAGGTGTATACCTGGTGCATCATAATCTGTGAAGCATGGGGGATATTTTTTGTTATGTGCTCAGGAGTGACCTCTAGTGATGCTCAGGAGAACATGTGTGGTCTAGGGACCAAATGGGTTAGTGACATGTAAGGCCAGTATCTTTTCTCCTGTATGTACTATCTTTTTGGCCTTCATGGAATTCAGAGCTTTTCGTGTTATTGTTATAACAAATTGTTTTTGCTTTTTAGTTCTTTTGTTTTGGGGGTGCCATAACCAGTGATCTTTAAGGGTTACTCCTGGCTACGTGCTCAGAAATCACTCCTGGCTTGGCAGACCATATAGGACGCTGGGGGATCGAACCTTGGTCTGTCCTAGGTCATGCATGCAAGACAAACGTCCTACTGCTGTGCCACAGTTCCAGCCCCTGTTTCTGCATTTTTAATTGAAATTTCCAAAGTTGATGCTCGAATTTAATTGTTGACTGAATAAACATATATATATATATATATATATATATATATATATATATATATATCCCTCATTATATGATTATGGAAGTTTCTTTCATCTTTCAAGAAATGGTTTAGGATTGGCATTTTCTTTGTGTGATCATATTTTAATCACTGGTCATTATTTTTAAAGGTTATATTACAAATTGTACTTTTTTCCTACTAAAGTTTACCATGTCATTTAGGCCTAACTAAAAAGAAAAAAAGACTTGTTATATATTAAGGGGTAAGAAATTGTTCAGTTTGAGAAGAAATTTGTTTCTTATTCCAAACAGTTTGAGATAATGGAGGAATCTCACAGTTAGAAAGAACTTCAAAGCAAAGATCAGATCCAGTACTAGGATCATCCTGTATTCTCCAGAATTTCCCTTCAGCAGTATATAATTTAAGGCTATTTTTGTTGTTGTTAATCTTATTTCCTTATTATTAACTATTCTCTTAAAAAAAAAACTACTAGTGTTTCTCAGACCCTTTGCTGCCTATGTGTATGTTGCTGATTATAGGATTATTTTATTAAACTAAATTAAAGAAAGGTTTAACAACCTATTATCATTACATTATTTGTCTTAGTTTTGGGGCAATAACAAGGACTGGGGTGATTTTTTAAATAAAATAATGTAGTTCTTAATATTTCTGGAGGCTAGAAATCAGAAATTAGGATGTCAGCATGGTGATTCATATGTGGTGGAAAGAGAACGAATTAGTACTATGACTATTTCTTAGCATGATTATTTCACTTTAATTCTCCTGTGTACTATAAGAATTAGGTATCATAAATGAGTTGCCTTCTAAATTTTCAACCTTGAAATATCTGAAAATCAGGATTTCCACAAACTAATTTTGGGGGCACATTGGCATGCAGTCCATAATTATATAATTTTGACTTATCAATTTTATTGTTTTCTTAGAATAAAGGGTTTGTGAATTACTATGGACCACAGAGATTCGGGATGGGAAGGAAAATCCACACTGACCTAATTGGATTGGCTTTGCTGAAGAATGAAATGGTATGTCGTTTTCAAAATAAATTCACTTTTCAGGTACTGTGGTTCTGTTACAGAAAGGGTATCATGCCTATCATTTTACTGCTATTCGGCAGTTTTTGCCCAGAATGATCATTAGCCACTATCATTCTCATACTGGTTCTTTCTCTGTTCTAACACCCTGCCCAGACTTCCCTGCCCACCATTTTGTGGCAATCTTTCTTCTATAGACCAGTCTTTCTGCCCCTTGTTCCTGTTGTCTTTGGGTATTATACTAAGACAGTGTTTTTTATATTCTGAAAAATGAGTGTAGTCATTCTAGGTCTGTTCCTCTCCCTCTGACTCATTTCACTCAGCATTATACTTCATGGAATGCACTTTTAAGCAAATATCATGGCTTCATTTTTTCTAACAGGATCCCATTGTATAGATGTACCATAGTTTCTTTATTTTGGTTTTCATTTTTTTTTAAATTGTTATTTGGTTAGTTTTTTTTTGGCTACACGTGGTGGTGCTCAGGGGTTACTCCTGGCTCAGCTCTCATTTCTGGAAGTGGTCAGGGAACCATATAGCATGCCATTGTTTGAACCAGGCAAACACTCCATCCACTGTGCTGTTGTTCCAGCCCCATACCATCGTTTCTTTATTCATTCGTCTGTTCTTGGACATTTGGGTTTGTTTCCAGATTCTGGCTATTGTGAATAGTGCTGCAGTGAACATAAAAGTGAAGGTGACTTTTCTGTATTGTTTTGAAGCTATTTGTGTATAGTCCCAGGAGGGGTATTGCTGGGTCCTGTAGAAGTTTAATTTCTAATTTTCTGAGAAATATCCATATTGTTTTCCAAAAGGGCTGGACCAATCAACATACCCACCAGTAGTGATGAGGATACTTTTTCCCCCCAAACTGTGACATCATTGGTTGTTGTCATTCTTTGTGCTGAGTGCCATTCTCTTTGGTGTGAGGTGATATCTCATTGTTGTTTTGGTTTCCCTGATAGTTAAAAAAGAAAAAGAAAAGTTCCTGTCTAGAGAGGCTGGGGAAGGGGACATTGGTAATGGTAATTATTCACTGAAAAGGGCTGCTGGAACTTTGTAAGACTAAAATGCAAGCATAAACAAATTTATAACAGTGTGCCTCATGGTGTTTCAATTGCAAAACAAATAGGAAGAGAAAAAGAAATAAAACTCATCTTGTTTCACAGTTATACGTACGACCTTAGGCATCTAATTCTCATATAACCTCTGCCGTTGGACTTCTTCATTTTGACTTCCAGATAGTAAATCTGAGATATATTTTGTAGAGGCTGAGTCCCACAGATACGAGCCATATTGTCTTTATTTGGCTTTATATATCCCCTCTTCTTTATATTCTTTTTTTTTTTTATAATTTTTTTGTCCGCTTGTTTTGTTTTTGGGCCACACCTGGTGATGTTCAGGGGTTACTCCTGGTTATGTGCTCAGAAATCGCCCCTTTGGGGCGACCATATGGATTGAACCAAGGTCAGCCACATGCTAGGCAGATGCCCTACTACTGTGCTATCACACTAGCCCCATCTTTATATTCTTTTATCTCAGTAGTCATTCACCAAGAAAAATTGAATTCTCCTTTTAACCTCACAGCTTCTTGACTTCCTATAGTACTGTAGAATGTTGGATTCTTTTTCATTACTTTATTTTCAGTTTGGGGGCCACATCTGCGGGTACTCAGAATTTAATCAAGGTTCTGTGCTCAGGGATCACTCCTGACCATTCTTTGGGGACCAATATATGATAATGGGATCAAACTTGGGTTACTATATGCAATGCAGCGTCTATGTTTCTTTGGCCTTCAGATTGGGTTTTATTTTATTCTATTGGTAGCACTCATTAAATCTTTCCCAGCTACCATATCTTTATTACTCAGAGTTATCCTTAATGTTCTATGCTGTGCTTTGCATATGCAGATGTTTGATAATTATTTTCAATGAGTATATTATAGAAAAAATGTATAAGAAGAATATGTTTGAATGTTCTGTTTTTCAAAGGTCCTTTCCTACTGCTAAGAATTTACAGATACTCTTCTTCGACCAAGTTCCATTTCAAAGACTTGGTCCTTAAGCGAATTGGTCCTTAAGTGAGGAACTGATTACTGTATACAGTAGTACAGTATATGCGTAGTACTTGACAATGCAGTGTTCTGAATAAGTAAAATAACGAGATCAAACTGAAAACTTCCACTTGTTTTCATTTGCATAGGTTGTGTCATTTCCACACAGTACTGCAATGTATCACAGAACATAAAGTTAGTAAAGTAGGTACATTAAAGCACCAAAAACCACAGTATTGTACTGTAGAGTGTACAAGATGGAAAAAAGGATATTTAAAATAAAATAAAATAATGGTGAAGAGATGGTCTTAAGTGCGAGTGGTTGCTAAACAAGTAGGTTGTTAAGCTAGGAGTATCCGTACTTAGAAATGACTGGTCATGCGAGAGACAGTGATAAAATATAGGAACAAATAGTTGCCATATTATGAATAATGAACTGCTGCAGGTGTCCTGCGTCTCAACAATTCTAGTGGGACAGAGCCCTTCATGAACGAAAACGGGTACATGAATGGACGAATATGAAATAATTGAGACCACACAAAATACATTGTATGGGGATCCACGTCTGCATCATACCTGAGACAAGAGAGAAACTTTGTTTTTTCAGCTGATCATTTTAAGCACAACTCCAGTATGCAAAGCATTTCTGTGGAAACAAAGGGTAGAGGATCTTTAGGAGGAACAACACAATGTTACTGGACCCTAGAATTTACATATCAAAACCTAGCTGATACAGGTGAAAAAAAAAATCCTTAGCTAAAAGGGAAGAAGTTCTAGTTTAGAAAGGAGGTGTTTTGGTTTTGCAAGAAACAAAGAAGGAAAAACTGGTTTTGCTACAAATTTTGCAGCCCGCAGGACTTAGTGAAATGCAAGAAAGAAACTATTTGTTTACTTCCTGCAAGCTGAAAATTATATAAAATATTAACGTGTTTTTTAAACTTGAGTGATTGATTGACTAGTTTTGGGGCCATACCTGGCCCCTGGAAGGCTGAGGGACCATATGGGTTGCTGGGAATCAAACCGGGTCCCTCCTAGGTCAGCACATGCGAGGGGAACGCTCTACCGCTGTGCTGTTTCTCCAGCCCCCAAAATATTTAAGTTGAATGCTTTAAAAAATACATGTTGACAGTTATTTGCAAGTCCAACAGGTTCTGAAGATTTGACAATACAAATAAAATTAGTGGCATGTCATTAGCCTAGGCATATTTCTTTCTTTGTGTTAGTCAAGTTTTATTTTTAAACTTTTGTTTATTTGGGGCTTGGGGCCACACACACAAGTGCTCAGGACTTATTCCTAGTTCTATGCTTAGGGATCAGTCTTGGCAGGGCTCAGGGTGATGAAACTCATGTGGGTTACATGAAAGCAAGCATTATCCACTGCACTCTCTCTGGACTCCGTTTTTTTGGGGCGGGGGCACACCAGCGGGTTTAGAAGTTACTCCTGGGCAGATGTGGGAGGGGGACCATGTGGGATGCCAGGGATAAAACCTGGTCATATGCAAGGCAAATACTTTAGTCCAGGGGTGGCGAACAAGTTCGACACAAAGAGCCAAAATATTAAACTGTGAGAGTCAGAGAGCCACACCACGCAGTGACCTACCAAAACAAACACTCACACAAAAGCATCTAATTTGAACAGTAATCTATGAAACACATATTGCATTTTGCCATTTTGAGTGAGGGTCAAAATCCTGCAGTGATGGTGAGGGTGTGCTGCGTCCTCCACACTCAGAACTAACTGCAAGATGTGACCCAATATGTGACTGACACACGGGTCCCCTCCACACCCCCAGCCCCTGCTCGCTGGCCCGCTCGGATATCTCTCCTCAGAGGTCCCTCCTCAGAAGCAGCGCAACAAAATCCAAACTTGGCAAAGAGCCACAGTATACAAAATAATAATAAGAGGCAAAGAGCCGCATTCATTTTGGCCGGGAGCCACCCCTGCTTTAGTCGCTGTACTATCTCTCTGGCCCCACATTTTTATATCATGATCACACTTGTATTCATAGTTTGGTGACAGCAAGAAAGAATGACAGACATAGAACTGTAGAATTGATAAAAGTACATTCTTTAACTCTTTATATTAAACTTTGCGAATAGTTCTACTTTAGTTTATTGGGTTTGGGGCCACACAATTGTGCTTAGTCCTTATTTCTGCCACTGTTGGAGGTGCTTGGAGATCCTATACTAACCAAGGTTGGACACATGCCTGGTAGCTCTCAAATTTATTTAAATAGGTTTATTTCTAAATTTAATGTTTAATTTTTGAAACCTTAGGGATAAAATTGTTGTATCAAATACTATCTTGTTTTTAAATGTTTTATTTATTTATTTATTTATTTATTTATTTATTTATTTATTTATTTTGGTTTTTGGGGCCACACCCGTTTGATGCTCAGGGGTTACTCCTGGCTAAGAGCTCAGAAATTGCCCCTGGCTTGGGGGGACCATATGGGACGCCAGGGTATCAAACCGCGGTCCTGATCCTTGACTAGCACTTGCAAGGCAGACACCTTCCCTCTAGCGCCACCTTGCCGGCCCCCATTGTTTTTAAATGTTTTAAATGCGTATAGTTTAAGTCATTGTTTATAGTAGTTTATGGTTTTGATGTGCACAGTATCTCACCTTATCACTACCAAAGTTCCCAAGACCCACCACCAATGAGTGTCCTTAGTTACTTCATGTCCTCCTCTTTAGTCCCCATTGTTAGCCTCCCACTTTACTGGTAATCTCAGGACATAGTTTGTCATAGATTGAATCTATGCATTCCTTTATGAGAGAGGGGATGTTTCTCTCTCTGACTCATTCTGCTTAACATGAAAACATGTCAACATACTTTTACTTAACAAAGAAGCATGTTTCCCTTCGGTTCCAAGATGCAATATTTTATCTATTTTACAGCAGCACAGTATTTTATTGTAAACACGATTCTTTTTTCTGTTCATTGACCAGTGAACATTTGATTTTTCTCCATATCATTACTATGCACTATGTATTACAATATACATTGGTGTACATATTTACTTTCTTTTTTTTTGCACTTCTTTTTTTTATAATCTTTATTTAAACACCTTGATTACAAATATGATTGCAGTGGATTTCAGTCATGTAAAGAATACTCCCCTTCACCAGTGCAACATTCTCATCACCAAGTCCCAAATCTCCCTCCTTCCGGCCCCACCGCCTCCTGTACTCTTGACTGGCTTTCTACTTCCCTCATTCATTCACATTGTTATGATAGTTCTCAGTGTAGTTATTCCTCTAACCTCATTCACCACTCTTTGTGGTGAGCTTTATGTGGTGAGCTGGACCTTCCAGCCTTCCTCTCTTTGTCTCTGAGAATTATTTAAAAAGTATCTTTTACTTTTCTTAAAACCCATAGATGAGGGAGGCTATTCTGCATCTATCTCTCTCCCTCTGACTTATTTCACTCAGCATAACATATTTACTTTCAAATTAATATTTTTGTATTTTGAGGTAGATGTCAATAAATGGATTAAGTGTCTATTCTTGTAATCTGCCACAAAGTGGGTGTTTTTGTGTGTGTGTGTATCTATTATATTTCTATTTTGGGGAGGTATGTTGTACATAATGGAACAGTGTTCATTGACTCTTTGTAGGGAAATCTCTAGAGGTGCTTAAGGGGCAGTAAGAAAGATGTCTTAAATTTTGATATATTTTAATTTTTTATTTATGTAAATCATTGTTTTGTATATTTACATTTATAAAGTAAGTAATCAGACATTTTTATTTGACATATATGATAAAACACTTGATTTATTTTTTTAAAGGTGAAGGCGGTAAAATTATTTCTTACACCAGAAGATTTGGATGATCCTGTAAATAGAGCAAAGAAGTATTTTCTTCAAACTGGTATTTAAATTACTTTTTTATCCATACAGAGACATGCAGCTAAATAATTTAAATGTTATGTCAGCAAGGAGGGCATTAATTTCAACATTTTTATGCTAAAATATAGATTACAGGGGACTGGTTTTACATGGTGGCCCAGACCTTATTGTCTCCTAGTGTGGCGTATTACTTTGAAGCCCACTTTTTTAACCCTTTCTCTATAATATATTATAATATTTAATATATGATATAAAATAGATATATAATAAAGTAGATGTATATATTTTATATATATTGATATATAAGTAATATATAATATAAATAAATTTATAATAATATAAAATGTTATTATCATTATATTAAGTATGCCCCTTGATTAGGTACTTTCTTTTTATTTATTTTATTTAGTTATTTATTTTGGGGTCACACCTGGAAGTATTCAGGACTTACTACCTTGCTCTGCACTCCAGAATCACTAGGATGGTGCTTAGGGGACTATATGGAGTGCCAAGATTGAACTTGAGTCAACTGCATGCCAGGCAAAAGCCTGTTAGCCCCTATTTATTATTCATTATATTTAAAAAAATTATTTTTCACTAGTTAAAAAATTATATATATATATATATATATATATATATATATATATATATATATATATATGATTGAGATTCTGTGGTTACCTCATAACCTAATTCCTATAACATACTCTTCTTCACTTATGTACTCACCTCCATCCCCTAAGGACCCAATGCCTTTCCCTTTCAATCCACCATTTTCTTTAACTCAGTTGTCTGTATCAGTTCATCACTTCTCCCACATGTTGCCTTTTCTGACCTTTGTTGCTACCTTGTGGTGTATCTTTAAGTCCCATATATGTAGAAACTATATTTTCAGCTAGATCCAGGACTTGCATTTGTTCTAACTCTGCTTTGGGGGTGGTGATAAACTGATTTCAGACTACGTAACATTTAAGCTAAAGAAAATAATCAAGGACTGGAATAGACATACACAGTTGGATAAGGGTTGGTCAAGAAGACTTAAGTCTCATCAACATATGTGTATCAAATGAAGTTTGCAGCAAAGGTCATATACAATTGCTATGATAGACTTGACAAGATATATTGGTAACAAAATATTAGTAGTGTTCCACTGATATCATCGGAAAGATCAAACAGACAAACCATGCAAAAGAAGCAAGAGAGGATGGATAGTAGGTGATAAGGTGATTGCATTGTGTATGGCCGACTTGAGTTCATTTCCCTGCATCCCATATGGTTACCCAAGCATTGCTAGGAATAATTACTGAGTGTAGAGCCAGGAGTATGTCTTGAGCACCACTGAGAGAAGACACACAAAGCAAAATAATAATAATAATAATAATAATAATAATAATAATAATAATAATAATAATAATGAAGCAAGAGCCCTAAATGAGAAATTAGTGCTGATTGATATATTTAGAAGTCTCTATTGTGAACAAAATGAATACATATTTATCTCCAGTGCACTAGAAACATTCTTGAGGATAGGTAATCTGCTAGATACAATATACACGTACATAAATTCACTAAAACATATATTTTATCAAATATCTTTTCAGGGGCTAGAGGGATTGTACAGTGGTAGGATGTATGCCTTGCACATAGCTGACCTGGGATAGACCTGGGTTTGATCCCCGGCACCCCATATGGTTCCCCAAGCCTGCCAGAAGCAATTTCTGAACACAGGGCCAGGAATAACCCCTGAGCAAGCTCCTTACCCCATGTATCATCTCTCTGGCTTTAAGTATGCAAAATAAGCTTTATGTAGCTTTTAAAGCATCCACTCAAAAGGCTTACTAGTATAATTTGTTATTTAAAGAAATTGTGTGTAATTGTTTGCAATTCTCTTTAAAGCTCTAGACAAAAAGTTTATTTACTCCTTTTTTCCAAACACACTGCATATTGTCACTCAGAGGAATGAAGGTAATTTTATCTCTTCTGAAGTAGGCCATTACTAAATTATTTTTTTTTTGCTTTTGTTAAGCGGGGAAAGTGAATGAACCCTATGATTAATGGTACTTATTAAGCAAACAAATTAACTCTTCAAGCATTACTTGATATATTGTAACTTTTAAGCATTATCTTCATATTTAGATTATGAGATAAGACAGTTCATTATGTCTCATTGAGAGCACAATGAATATCTTTAGAGCTGACTTGTGAATAAAAGCAGGTGACTAACTCATTTTATCTTTAATTCAGAGGATGCTAAAGGCACACTTGCACTGATGCCTGAATTCAAAGTTCAAGAGAGAGCTTTGCTGGAGTCATTGCATCGCTTTGGCATGACAGAAGAAGGTTGTATCCAGGCGTGGTTCTCTTTTCCTCATTCTATGCGCATATTCTACATCCATGCTTATAGCAGCAAAATTTGGAATGATGCAGTATCTTATAGACTTGCCACATATGGATCAAGAGTAGTGGCAGGTGATTTGGTCTGTTTGGATGAAGATACTAAGGATGAGAATTTCATAAATAATAAAGTAAGTACATGTTATGACAGTTTCCAAGAGTAGATACCATACTAAAAACATATCTTCAGAAGACCTTATAAAGCATGTCTTTTACCTTTGTGCTTATATTTACTTATCTGCCGTATCTAATCCTGCTGTCATTCAGACTTAACACATGTCAGTGAATGAAATTATTAAAAATAGGCAGAATGGGGGCCGGGCGGTGGCGCTGGAGGTAAGGTGCCTGCCTTACCTGCGCTAGCCTAGGAGACGGACCGCGGTTCGATCCCCCGGCGTCCCATATGGTCCCCCAAGCCAGGAGCAACTTCTGAGCGCATAGCCAGGAGTAACCCCTGAGCGTTACCGGGTGTGGCCCAAAAACCAAAAAAAAAAAAAAAAAATAGGCAGAATGGAGCTTGAGCAATAGCACAAAAGGTAGGAATTTGTCTTGCACACAGCCAGTCAGGGTTCCATCCCTAGCATCCCATGTGGTCCATTGAGCCTGACCTGAATAATTTTTGATCATAGAGCAAGGAGTAACCTCTGATCATTGCTGGGTGTGGCCCAAAAACTAACAACAATGGGGCCAGAGAGATAGCACAGCGCATTTGCCTTGCAATCAGCTGATCCAGGACCCAAGGTGGTTGGTTCGAATCCCAGTGTCCCATATGGTCCCCGTGCCTGCCAGGAGCTATTTCTGAGCAGATACCCAGGAGGAACCCCTGAGCGCCACCGGGTGTGGTCCAAAAAAACAACAAAAAAAAAACCCAACAACAACAACACCACCACCAAAAACAAAATAAAACCAGGCTGTGGTATAATATAAAAGGTGCAATATATTAGGCATTGCTTTAAATATATTTTTATATATATATATGTATATATGTGTATGTATGTGTGTGTATATATACACACACAAGGCTTCAGCATAGAATGGTTTGCCTGTGGAGCCCTGGTTCAATCCTGGCATTATGTGGTCCCCTAAGTACCACCACTGAAGGCTGGTAATTGTGGCTACTCACCAGAAAATTCCAAGTAATGCATGAAATTTTCCCTAGACATGAAAATTGAAATATGGACTTATCTCTTTTCTACCACCATTTTATTATGATTTCTTCTTTTTTTTCTACATCAACTCAACCTCTTTGTTTTTTTGGCCACATCCAAAAGTGTTCAAAGCTTTTTCATGAATCAGTATTCAGAGATTACTCCTGGCAAAGATATGGGATTTATATGTGGTGCAAGAGATTGAACCCAGGTTGTTTGCATACAAGGCAAGAACTTTACTTGCTGGATATTACTGGCCATTCAGCCACTTTTTATTGGGGGTGGGGGCCAGAGATAGGTATCAAATGTCTTTCTAGACTTTTTCTATTAGTTACATAAAGATCTATAGAAAAATAGATTTTTGAGGTAGTTAACACTGAAAAGAAAAGACTCTATGGGGGATGGAGAAACTGTACACGGTGTTAAGGTGGTTACCTTGCATGAGACCCACTCTGGTTCAGTCTTTAGCTTCACATATAATATTCTTAGCATCATTGAGTGTGGCATGCACACAAACACACATAGTTGCACATTCATTTTGGCTCTGGGCTGCAAATATTTGCTGTGTCTTTGCAGTTGCAAAATGTGCTCACTTTCCGAGGTTGTACACATTTGCTGGTTCTCTGAGGTTGCACACCTATGCTGGCTTTCTGAAGTTTCACACATATGCTGGTACTTTGAATTTGCACATGTTTTGCAAGCATATGTCGGCTCTCTGAGGTTGCACGTATATGCTCAATTATCTTTTATTTTAAGATCTTTTGGATTTGTTGGAGTAATCAGTTTTTATTCTATTCAGGATAATTATTTTTTGCTGGTGCTTGTCTGGATTGGTTCCTTAACCTTCCTGTTTTCCTCCAAGGGGATGGTCTTTCTCTTCCTAATAAAGACCTCTGGCCTCAGGGAGAAGCTGGTTGTGGTTTTGGTTTCCACAATTATTCTATTTGCCTGCTGGTATCTTTTGCTGGTGAGCAGAATGTTTGTGGTGGAATTTCCTGAACCTGTTTTATTCTCTTCATTCTTTTATGGATTATTTCCATGTCAACGTTTGCTTCTGTATCTGTGATCCCCAATCCCTCGGGATCAGGGCATGAGGCATCCGCTTCCTGGAATTACACCCCTAGAAAAAGAGGGCGCTACTATTACAAAGAAGAACTTGAACAATAGGTGCCTGTGATTTCATGAAATAGAGTTTATGCATAATACTAAGAAATTGATCACTAGTGTCATTTAACTGAGACACAGACTGTAACTATTCATAGAAATCTAGAAGCTTCCTAGGTTTTACTTTACTTATTATGAATAGGGATAGAGATGTTAGTCATCTCCTTTTGATAAATCATGAAAGGCATGTTTTAGAAACACCTTCAAGAGCACAAACATTCATTTAAATATTACCTGACTAATATAATTTGATTATGTAATTAGTTTTTTAATTTAGTTTCAGAATTTAAAGATGCATCTGATAAGATTCAGAAGTAATCTCTGAAGTATATGTTTTCTAAGAATTCTTAGTTCAGAATCCTTGGGCTTGATTTACAAATTCAGATTATTAGGAAGTGGGGCAATAGAAGAGAAGAATGAAGACTGGATAGAAGGGTTTGGGGCATTTTGGTTGTGATTGGGTCAAGTAAATTTTTATATCAGATTCCATGAATTTTAGACAGATCCCGTCTGGAGTTTGATGTACATGTCAAAAAAGTTGATAAAATTCTAAAAAGATTGTTTACCTATAAACTAATAAATCCAAAATGACAATAGCTTTACAAATAACATAGCAAAAAATTAAAGGAAAATAATTAAATCAAAGGAAATAAATTAAAAAAATTTTGTTGTTTTCTGGGTCACACTCGGTGGTGCTCTGGGGTTACTCCTGGCTCTGTGTTCAGAAATTCCTCCTGGCTTGGGGGACCATATGGGATGCAGGGATCAAACCTTTATCCATCCTGGGTAAGCCACGTGCAAGGCAAACGCCCTATCACTATTCTACCACTCCAGCCCAATTAAATTAAATTGAAGGAAAAGATTAAAAGAAGGTCTTGGTAATATTTTTTAGAATGATTGCTTTAAGAAGATGGAGATGCTATTCTTCTTTTGGAGTGATGTCTTTTTACTTGGTTTTTCTTGGACAAGAGATAGCATCAGTTTTATTTACTGTTAATAACATTTCTTGATCACATACCTGTTTTCCCCCATTCCTGTAGTGACATATAATTTACTATTCACTGAACACTACTTTTTAAAAAAAATGCTGGTTGGAAAGAGAGAATTAGGTCACACCCAGTGTTACTTTGGGCTTTTGACTGACTTTATGCTCAGGAATCATACTTGGCAGACTGGTCTGTGGTGTTGTAGACCAAACCCAAGTTAGCTATGTACAAAGCAAACACTTCATTCCCTGTACTATCTCTTTAACTCTAAACAGCACTTCTTATAGAATTTTATGGTATATATTATTAACAGAGGTAAGGTTGTTATCACAGAAGAATCTATTCTATTTAGTATAATAAAGGACAATAAAGAACAATTCTGAGAGCCTATGGTTGGTTCGGCAGCACAAAACATCTGTCTTGCAAATATGAAGCTATGAGTTCTATCGCTGGTTTTAGCCCTATGTGTCAAATGCAGTTTCTGTTGCTGAGCTGTCAGAAGCCTGGAAATACAACAAAATATGCTTTGATGGAAATGCCACAGCCTAGTGTGTCTAATCACTATGCCTAAAGCATGTGGGGAAAGGGAAATGACAATTCTACAATAGGAAAGAAGAGTGGTGACTGTGGTGTGTATTACCCCAGAGTTTTAAACTCCTTACTATTCTCGATGTGTATAAAATCAGTGGTTATATGTAGAATTATTCTAATATTTATGCCGTTTACTTCTTCAGAAACAGACTATAAATAGATTTTGTTTGGATATATGTATATTCAGTATAGGGGTCTAATTATACATGACAGATTTAGGGGGAAATTGAGGTAATTTGGGAATCATCTATATTTGTTATTTATCTTTAAAAACAGATTCATCTGGTAACAGAAGAAGAGGCATCAGCTAATACATATGGAATACATCAGGTAACCTCTCACTTTTTTACCATTCCTTTTCCACTTTATAATTTAGGTATGCTATTTAAAATACCTTTTCGATCGAATCACTATGAGACAGATTCACTCTGAACACAAAGTTATTCATATTCGAAGTTCAGTTATACAATGTCCAAAACCTGTCCCTTCACCAGTACACATTTCCCAGCACCAATGCTGCCAGCTGCCTTTCTGTCCTAGCCCCTGCCAACCTCTGTGGTAGACATCTTGGCCCTTAATTTTCTTCTTTGTCTCTCTTTGACTTGCTGTCTGTCTCTCTTTCCCTCTCCTTCCCCACTACCCTGTTTTATAATACTGATTGGCAGTATCATTACTGAATTGGTATTGTGAGTATGACTTTACCTCCTTTTAGCATTCAGTTCTTATGAGAGTGATCATTTCCAACTCTCATTGTCATAGTGGTCCTTCTCTGCCCTAACTGCTCTCTCCTATTCTTTGTGGCAAGCATCCCATCATGGACCTTCTATCCCTCATCTGTTTTGTCTGTGGGTATTATTACCATACTATCTTTTTTTTGTTATCACACAAATGAGTTTGATCATTATTTGTCTGTCCTCCCTCTGAATAATTTTTTTTCAGCATAATAATCTCCATATCCATACATGTATAAGCAAATTTCATTATTTTATTTTTTCCCAACAGCTGCATAGTATTATATTATTCCTTTGCATAGATGCACAGTCATTTATATATCCACTCATCTGTTTTCAGACCCTTCGGTTGTTTGCAGCTTCTGGCTACTGTGAATAATGCTGCAATAAACAAAGGATTACAAATGCTTTTTACTTCATTATGTTTTTGGGTTCGTAGGGTATATTCACAGGTGCAGTATTGCTGGTCATATGGAAATTCAATTTCTAGTTTTTTTGAGGGACATTCATATTGTTTTCCAAAAGGGCTGGACCAGTCTCAAATTTCACCAGCACAGAATGAGAGTACCTTTCTCCCATATCAACATCAGCACTGGTTGTTCTTGTTCTTTGTGATATGTGTCAGTCTCTGTGGTTTGAGTATTACATTGTTTTGATTCACATCTCCCAAATAATCATTTGATGTGTAGTATTTTTTTCATGTGCCTTTTTGGTCATCTATATTTCTTCCTTAAGACAGTTTCTTTTGATCTCTTCTTCCTATTTTTGACTTGATTGTTATAAATTGATCATTCATATATCTGAGAGTTTATTCCTGGGTACTCAGGTTTATTCCATTGGTCTAAGTGTCTGCTTTCACAATTATAACAATATTTTGATTACTAGAGTTTCTTTATTCTCTTATTTGTTCTCAGACATATTAGTTGTTTCCAGATTCTGGCTTTTGTGAAAGTGCACTTTTAAGTAAGTTGATTTCAATGTACTTGATTTTCAGAGGCACAGTTGTGAATTGGATTTTTTTAAATATATCTTTTCCTTCATTATTCCATACAGAAAAGCCATGGATTTTTACATATTTATTTTGTAGCATGCCACTGTATTTTGGAGGGGAGGGCACACCCTGTGACGCTCAGGGGTTACTCCTGGCTATGCACTCAGATATCGTTCCTGGCTTAGGGGACCATTTGGGACGCTGGGGGATCAAACCACGGTCCATCCTAGGCTAGCACGTGCAAGGCAGATAGATGCCTTATTGATTTGTGTCACTGCTCCAGCCCCCCTGCCACTGTATTACATAAATCTATTGCTTCTAGAATCTTTGGCAGTCTGTAGGATTTTTTAAAAATATTTATTTATTTAAATACTATGATTACATACATAATTGTAGTTGGGTTTCAGTCATAACAAGAATACCCCCCTTCACTCGTGCAACCTTCCCATCACCAATGCACCCATCTCATCCCTCCCCGCCCCCCGCCACCTGTATTCAAGTCAAGCTTTTAACATCCCTCACTCCCTGACATTGTTATGATAGTTCACAGTATAGTTATTTCTCTAACTGCTTTCACCACTCTTTGTGGTGAGCTTCATATCTTGAGCTGGTCTTTCCAGCCCTCATCTCTGGGAATTATTTCAGTGTCTTTAATTTTTCTTAAAACCCACAGATGAGTGAAACTAGTCTGTGTCTCTCTCTCCTTCTGACTTATTTAACTCAGCATAATAGATTCAATGTATATTCAAGTATAGGAAAACTTCATGACTTCATCTCTACTGACGGCTGCATAATATTCCATTGTCTATATGTACCACAGTTTCTTTAGCCATTCATCTGTTGAGGGGCATCTAGGTTGTTTCCAGAGTCTGGCTATTGTAAATAGCACTGCAATGACTATCGGTGTGAGGAAGGGATTTTTGTATTGTATTTTTGTGTTCCTAGGATATATCCCTAGGAGTGGTATAGCTGAATCATATGGGAGCTCAATTTCCAGTTTTTTGAGGAATTTCCTTATTGTTTTCCATAGGGCTAGACTAGATGACATTCCCACCAGCAGTGAATGAGAGTTCCTTTCTCCCCTCATCCCCACCAGCACTGATTGCTCTTTGTAATGTGTACCAGTTTCTGTGGTGTGAGATGGTACCTCAGTGTTGTTTTGATTTGCATCTCCCTGATGATTAGTGATGTGGGGCATTTTGTCATGTGCATTTTGGCCATTTTTACTTATTCTTTGAGAAATTGCTTATTTCTTTTCCCCATTTTTTGATGGGGTTAGATGTTTATATCTTGTTCTGTCAGTACCTCATATAGCTTAGATATTAGCCCCTTATCTGATGGGTATTGGGTGAATAGCTTCTCCTATTCTGTGGGTGGCTTTTGTATCCTAGGCATTATTTCCTTTGAGGTGCAGAATCTTCTCAACTTAATATTTTATTAATGTGTGTATGTGTATTATATGTGTATCTCTGCTTTGACTTGTTTGAAGAGTGCTGTTTCTTCCTTGAAGATGCCTTTAGTTTCAATGTCCCGGAGTGTTTTACCTACGTGTTATTCTATGTGCCTTATAGTCTCAGGCCTGATATTAAGGTCTTTAATCCATTTGCACTTGACCTCGGTGCATGGTGTTAGTTGGTGCATGGTCTGTGTTGTTTTTTTTGCAAGAGGCTGACTAGTTGTGCCAACACCACTTGTTGAAGAAGCTTTCTTTGCTACATTTTTGCATTTCTTGCCCCTTTATCAAAGATCTCCTTCATCGATGTCAGGATGATGTGGAGAGCCTTGCCCTGCAAGCAGGTTGCTGCTGTTGCTAAGTAGTCTGGGTGTTAAAAGAACACTCTTTGGAGTAACTCAATGCAAGAGCAGCGGTAGGGTCTTCCTCGGTAGAGGTTTGCTTTCTGGTGATGTAATAGACAATTTTTGTTTCTGTAGATAGTACCCATGGTTCAGGGGTGAATCGACAATGCCCGTTCTTCTGAGGCTTGAGCCAAATTATGCCAGTGTTCAGGGTATAAGGCCCAATTGCATTACAAAATTTGAGTTCCTAGCTCAGATAAGAACTTGTTTGCATATGTTATATTTTCTCATTTTAATGTGGAAGGCCATTGATTTTTGCATGTTAATTTTGTAGTCTGCCACTTTGCTATACAGATCTATTGTTTCTAGAAGTTTTTTGGTAGAGTCTTTAGGGTTTTCTAAATATAGTATCATGTCATCTGCATACAGTGAGATCTTAACTTTTTCCTTTCCTATGTGCATGCCCTTACTGTCTTTTTCTTGCCTATCTATAGCAATTACTTCCAATAATATACTGAACAGAAGTGTCAAGAGGAGACAATTTTATCCCTCTCCTTCTGACTTATTTAACACAGCCTGGTACTCTCCATATCCACCCATGTATACACAAATTTTAAGAGTTCTTTTTTTTTTTTTTTTTTTTTTTTAGCCATACCCGGTGACACTCAGGGGTTTTCCTGGCTATGTGCTCAGAAATCAATCCTGGCTTGGGGGACCATATGGGATACTACAGGATCTAACCATGGTTCATCCTAAACTAGCACGTGCAAGGCAGACATCTTATTGCTTGTGCTACTGCTCCAGCCCCAAGAGTTCATTTTTCTTATGTCAGATTTTTATTCTTGTCAGATTTCTTATCACTTTCCTTATGTCAGATTCACTTTTCTTGTGACAGATCTTAGAAGAAAGGCTTTTCATTTTTCTGCAATGAATCTGATATTTGACATAGACTTGTGATATTTGGCTTTGACTATATTGAGGAAGGTTACTTCAATTCCCAACTTGAGAGTTTTATCATGAGTGGGTATTGGATCTTGTCAAATGCTTTCTTAGCATCTATTGTGTTATGATCATATGATTTTTATTTTATTGATTGTATATATTATATCAATTGACTTCACTTGTTAAACCATCCTTACATCTCTGGAATGAATCCTACTTAGTCAATCTTATTTTGGTTTTTGTTGCTCTACCATTTTTTTTCCTTAGAAATTGCCACAGAAGCACATAGCCTCCGCAATATGCAATGTGTACTTATTGGCAACAGAGAAATTCAATATTATATTTGCTTCTACTTGTTTGCTTTATAGTTTGCTTTTTGTTTTTTTGTTTTGGTTTGATTTGATTTGTTTTTCTTTTTGGATCACACCCAGTGGTCCTCAGAAGTTACTCCTGGTTCTCTTTTCATGAATTACTTCTGGCAGTCTCAGGGGACCATATGGGATGGTGAGGATCGAACCTGATCTGCCTTGTATAAGGCAAAAATCCTACCTGATATGTATCTGGATCCTACTATTTTTTTTTTTTTTTTGGTTTTTGGGTCACACCCAGCAGTGCTCAGGGGTTACTCCTGGCTCTACGCTCAGAAATCACCCCTGGCAGGCACAGTGGACCATATGAGATGCCAGGATTCGAACCACCGTCCTTGTGCATGCAAGACAAATGCACTTCCTCCATGCTATTTCTCCGGACCCTGGCTCCTACTTTATAGTTTTCAAATGAAGAATGTAAAATACCAGGCTTTTGATTGAGCTGTATGGGCTAATTTTTGTATTGTAGAAAAGATTTTTCTTTTGGAATTTAGATTAAGTATTATCTAATTAAATAACCAAAACTGATTCCATCTCTTCTACATTGATAGCAATTATTTAATAATAGCTGACTTAAGTTAGTAATATTAGTTAATGCCAACCCTTCTTTAGTTAATTTTCTCTGAATACCAACATTAAAAATCGCCAAAGTAGAATAATATTTTATTCACAAGTTTTAGTGTAATTAAACTACTTATTTATATCCTATTTTTTCCACCCTGACCCCCTATATCCTATTATTTTTAACAGATTCAGGTTCAAATTATTAAAGTGAATATAATACTTGATCTTTTTTGTTCTTTTTTTTTTGAAAGCTGTTTCATGATTTTCTTTTTTCTCTTTCTTTGTGCAGGTGGTTCTTCCAGTGCTTGGATACAATAATCAATACCCAAGGAACAAAGTAGGACAATGGTACCAGGAAACACTTAACAGAGATGGACTACAGACATGTAGGTTCAGAGTACCTGCTCTGAAAATGAATGTTCCAGGATGCTATAGACAGATTTTGAAACAACCTCATAATCTCTCATTTGAATTAATGGAAGAAAGTGAGACTAATGTCAAAAAAGATGGTTCCCACATCACTGAAGCAACTTTATCTCTTTTGATCTCTTTTGATCTTGATGCTTCATGTTATGCTACAGTTTGCCTGAGGGAAATAATGAAGCATGACTTTTGAAGTTGATATTCTTGATATAACTGTATGTATGCCTTTCTTAAAAAGAGCTGTAATTTTTTGAACATCTGTCATGTTAGGAGCTTCACAATGTCATTTTGTTGATCATGGAGCATCCTGATGAAATAGATATGTGGTGCTAATATTCCAGAAGACATATATAGTAGTAAGTGACAGATTCTGAACTTAGAATTCCAAAATCTATGTTCTTTGTCTTTTCTAATATTTCAGTGACATACTGCATGCCACAAAGTTCCAAGATTTCTGGGATTGTTGGCGTATATAATGCTGTCAGTTAATTGTAAATATAAACAATCTCTGGGTAATATTTACTTAGAATGTAAGCAAAATATGTGTTATGAATACATAGTTGGAAAGATGAAGCATTTTTGTTAACTATCATAATTTTTTTTCTATTTTTGAAATTATCTGAGTCCTGTACTGGCTACTGCTGTGAGCCAAATTCTGTTGCAGTCTTCAGCGCCTGCAAACAGATCCTTCGTGGAGTTTGGGAAAAAATTCCACGGGGAGAGAGTGGGCACACGGAATGGCGAATGAACGGAATAATATTGTAGAAATGAATGAAACCACACAGATTGTATGGGGACTCGCGTCTAAAAAGACGAAGACAAATTTATTCTTTGAGCTGGCTGCTTTTAAAAGGTAGAGGCTAGAAAAAGCAGGGTGCAAATTCTTGACATCAAAGAAACTGGGAAAAGAATGGAGGACCCTGGCTTAAATTAGCATATTAAAGAGCCGATACTGAAGGTGAAAAGGCAGTTTGTTTTGGGCTTGCTTTGTTTTGGGTAAGCAGAAAGGAAACAGGTAATTTTCAGGGAAGTGGGAAGAGAGAGGAATGTTTTAGAGTTTTAGGGAGAAAACTGAAAATTGTCTTACTATGAGCTAAGTTTTAGGAAAAACCTGATCTTGGCGCCAAAGTAGCAAAAGTTACAGGGAGCTGTTTTGTGGGAGACTTTTGGCGGGATTTGTACTGTCCTCCTTTGTTAGAAAGAATTTACTAAGGCCTAATTTCTAATATAGGTTAAAAGTAAAGAGAGAGATAGTTACAGCCACTTTTGGAATTATGGCCAAAGGATCCACGCAAAGGGTCAAGTGATTTTGACTGCTCTAAGCGGGCCTTTTTGGCAAATAATTCCTTTTCAGGAGGGCACTATACCTTGTGGTGTGTGCCTCTCCTGAGTGGGATGTGGCATTTCACCCTTTTTTTTTTTTTTTTTTTTTTTTTGCATGGGACCTGGTAGCAATTTTAGGCTTTTATTGGCTGTGAGCTTAGAATAGCCTTTTGCACACTAGGGACCAAATAGGAGTTCGAATTACTGTTTTGCATGCGAGGCAAAACGCCTTACGTATGCTATTTTTTCCTATAAGTTCAATTAGAAAGAATAGAGACAGTACCAAAAGAGCCAAAAGTTATAATTAGAATTTAGCAAGGAGGGATTAGGAGCTATGATACACTAGCTAAATAGGATATAAAGTATATACTATTTTATGAAAATTAAAATATAGGCAGGTTACTATAACAACATAAAAATTGAGAATGTGCACTGGCACTGAGGAATAAAAAACAAATAAGTAAGATACTATAATGAGAGAATTGTAAGGAGAAGGAAGATTGAGTAATACTACATTATTAAGAAAAGTTAAAAATAAAGAAGAAGCATAGAAAAGTTGGAAACTAGAGGAGAATTTAAGCAATAGTAATAACATGACGTATATGAAACAATTTTTGCTGGGAAATAGTTGGAAGGGAAATTAATTGCTGGTTTGCTAATTATGATTATAAACACATATACAAAAAATTTTTGTTACAAATTACAATGATAATAAAAGTTTTGTTGCTGCTTTCAAGAAGGTAGGCTAAACAGGAAACATATACTTAGAAGAATAAAAGATGGTATTTTGTTGAAGAGTTTATAAGTTCAGTTTTTAAATTTTTAAGAGTTCGTAAATTCAGCTGCATGTGTGACGTTATCTGTTTCCAGGCAGTTTTTAGGGGTCAGCAGTGCTGGCGTTTTCTGCAGAAGTCACAGGACTGGGGGTTGAAAATGCAGCTGGAGTTAGCAGGTGAAGTCAGCAGGGGTGCTGAGTCTGTGAGCTTGTCAGCTTCTGCGGAGGGAGACTGATTTCTCAGGCAGACAGCGCTTCTTCAGTGTTAGTAGTTTCTGTGAATTTTTTTGAAGAAACTGGAAAACTAAAGTGAAAAAATTAGTGGGGGCATGGTAATTGTTTTACTTTGACTGGGTTCCAGAGAAACTTTTTAGACCTGTAGGGAAATTAAATAGCTTTTAATTATGCTTCGGGGGAGCTATATGCTTCCCTCTTGGACTTATGTTGTAGAAGTTCTATAAAACAAAGGTTGTTAGGAGAAAGTGAGGGTAGAGAATTTGCATTATTTGTTTTTAGGATGTTAAAGGAGCTGTATTACTTGCCTATAAGAAAGGAAGAAGGAAAGATTTTTTGTTACTTTGATTGCAAGGGAATGCAATTGACTGGTATAATTTTGCAGTTTCAATTCCTGGAAAGGATTAAATTGATTAGTGGGATTTGAGCAGATTAGATTTAAAAACTCTAAGATTGTCTTAGAGGTGCACGTGTTCTTGTTTCTGTGGGAGGATAAAAGTTAATTTGCAATAAAAATATGAAAATTAAGTAAAAGCAATTACAATATTAATTAGTACAGACTGGTTATAAAGCAAGGTAATTATGTATGGTTATAATATCTAAATGCATTTTATAAGCAAGTAGATAAGGTAGTGGTGGTAGGTATATTTAGAGGCTAGAAATATAAGGAAAAATAAAAGAAGCAAAACTTTTAACAGTAGCAATAAGATTATAAAGTAATGATTTTATACTTAAAAAGAAGAGAAAATGTTTAAGAAAACAACATAATTGACCTGATTATACTGTATACATATTGAAATAAAAGAAAACAAATTTATAGAAAAAATTATAGAAAGAATAGAGGGAAAACTATTTTTGAGTTATGTAAATGAAAAGTTATGCAGCAAACAAGACGTAAAAATTGATGTTTTTATTAGTTTGATTGGCATTTGTGTGAAGGCACACCTCCAGTTTTAGGAAAAAAAACTTTAATGATTTTCTGGGAGAAAACACAGCTGAATATTACTGTTAATTTGTTTACTATAAATTTTTGGGTAAGAGTTACCATGATAAGGTAGAGTAATTAGTACATGAATAAACTTTGTTACTAATGACCAGTTTGTTGTAGTTATTAAGTAACTTTTACTTAAGTATTTTTTAAACGCATATAAAACAAATACAGAAAGTAGTTACCAAATACATGTTAACTAAAATTTTTAATTTTAGATAGTTGAAAATTAAAATTATATTTTTAAACATATATATTTTTAAGATTGGAGAAAATTTTTGTTTTGGGGGCAGTCACTGAAAGCTGTTTGCAAATGTGGCTTGCAGAGAAGGCATTCTTGTTTATACATATGCAAATTAAGGTAGCCATTGAGTATAAACAAAAGATAAATTTAAAGATTTTAAGAGGCTGAAAGCGCAGAGCAACAAGTAAATTTTTGAAATTGCAATTAGTAATTTAAGTTACAATAAGTTATGTAGCTGTGATTTCACGAGCACTGTAACATGAGGTTAAAAACATGCTTTATTACTAGAATTTTACCATATAAAGCATTAGATTAGTGTTTTGAAAATAATTTTGCACTAATAGACTGACAAATGAAATGGCCTGATTAATTAATTGTTAAAGTTGTAGACTTTTGGGGATAAGTCCCCTTTTACCAATTAAAGGTACTAAAATTTGTTGAAAATTTGAGGGCATCCTTTGTAGATGAAGTACACCTCAGCTAATTAAGACCAGTGCTGACAGGTGGTATATGCCAGCTATTTGTTAACATTTGAAAACTTTTATTAAGGCTTAAAGATGGAAATGATGAAAATTACTTTTAATTATTATAAAAATATAAGTAAATAAAATGCTAGATGTTATTAAAGACGATTGAAAATTAGTTTTTAAATGTATAATTATTTTAGATAACAATAAAGAATTAACACAATTTAGATACCAGTTTTAATATTATTATGACCAATGATAATATCACACAGTAATAAATTTATGTGACCAAGAAAAATATTTTTATTTTTTAAAATTAAGTTGTAAAAATATTATGCATACACAAAATTAATATTATGGTTAAATCTTAATTAACTGCAACATTATTAGACAATTTTGATTTATTAAAAACTTTTTAGAAAGAGAAATTTGGAAACCTTGAGAAATTTAGACCTTATTTTGATGACCAAAATGGGCTCTGTAGTGAGGGAGGGTTTCTTCCCCCTCAGGGCCTAGAAGCCCCTTGAATTCAAAGCGCAAACACATTTTTTTTCTTTGCTTTTCTCTGAGGTGAGGTTTGACCTAGGAAAAGGCTGTTTTTTCAAAATTGCCCATTTGTAATATGCTCAGTTATATTAAAGAAGCACACATTGTCTTCAGACACAATTTTCAGACATACAATTTAAATGCACACTTAGACAAACTTTTAGATTCACACAGCACATAAATTGACAAACATAAAGGTGAGTTGCAGGTAAAAGATGAGATGAGAAACATTGTGGGAAATTTTTGGACGTCTTCAAATTATTCCCGCCAGATTTTTGCTGGCTATTAATAAAAAAAAAAATTGTTTTAGGAAAAGATAAGATAAGGCCTTTTTAGAAGAAAATAGAAGAGTTGACTCTTAGTTAAAAGGGAGGTTTTTGAAGAGAAATAGAAAAAATTAAGTGCATTTGTTTACCTCTATAAATTTCTAGTTGGCAAATTTTTACTTTTGTTGCATTAGATATGACCTGCAACTTTTACGGATACACACATATTTAAAGAAAACATTTGAGCAGAGACTTATGAAAAAAAATTTATGCATTAGATATGCAAAAATGTTATTAATCATGATTTTTATACAGTTTTAAGCACATCTCTTCCCCATATAGTATACGATGAGTGAGGTAGAATATAGGGCTGGAAATTTCCTTTGCTTACACCATTTTTCCAAGTTAGGATAACAGCACTTTTTAGAACACTTTTAGGCAATCCTAGACCCCTCAAAGGAAATGGAACGTGTTCCACTGCCCAAGAGTGGGGCCAGTCTTTTCCAGCGATGCAGGAAAAGTTTGCTCCGGTATCCACGTGGCCTAAAATATCTTTGATCTGAATTCTTATAGATGTTAAAAGTTGTTCTGAGGTGTTCTCATATTTCTCAAACATTACAGGAGAACAAGACTCAGTAGCATGAGAAGATGCAGCATACAGATTGTTTAGTTCTAAATATTTTAACCTTTTGCACAGGAGAAACAGTAGCCAAAGCTAATTTTGATTCATTTTTAACTTGGTGTGTTCTGGGGGATTCTTTTGTTTCTAAGTTTAGAGATGCTTTAGAAGGAACCAGCATATTAGCTGTTAAAGGTTCTGAGCAGTCCTTTGCTCTATCAAGCCACTGATCGCTAGTTCTTTTAAAATTTATATTGGTCTTCTGCCTGGACTGCTGGTTATAATTATCCTGCATATTTGCTCTAGTAGTTTGGGCTACATGTAATTCTTGTTTATCGTCAATCACCTCCATAACCTCTATCCAAATTGTATAGATAAGATTTAGGTGGGCATCAGGACCATACGTTTCATATACATCCTGGATATCCTGCTGTACTTGTAGCCAATCTTCCAAACATAGAGTACCCCTCTCAATAAACCAGAGGCTATAAGTTTCTAAGAATAGAATAAATTGCTGTATCTGCTGTGGAGATATGACATAATTTTTAGCTCTTAGAATATACTTTATAGTAACATAAAGAATTTGTTGCTTAGAATCATTTTGACCCATGTTCCCGTATACCTTCTCGCCTTAAAACCTGGTACTTTCCAGGGGTTCCTAGGCAACCTGGCGAGGTCCAATTCCGTGTCCTGAAATATGAAAAAGAGAAGGAAAAAAAAAGGATAGAAGAAAAGACAAGAGATAGCTTACCCTCTCCTAATGGCCCCTCGTTGAAGCGCCAATTGCTGTGAGCCAAATTCTGTTGCAGTCTTCAGCGCCTGCAAACAGATCCTTCATGGAGTTCGGGAAAAAATTCCACGGGGAGAGAGTGGGCACACGGAATGGCCGAATGAACGGAATAATATTGTAGAAATGAATGAAACCACACAGATTGTATGGGGACTCGCGTCTAAAAAGACGAAGACAAATTTATTCTTTGAGCTGGCTGCTTTTAAAAGGTAGAGGCTAGAAAAAGCAGGGTGCAAATTCTTGACATCAAAGAAACTGGGAAAAGAATGGAGGATCCTGGCTTAAATCAGCATATTAAAGAGCCGATACTGAAGGTGAAAAGGCAGTTTGTTTTGGGCTTGCTTTGTTTTGGGTAAGCAGAAAGGAAACAGGTAATTTTCAGGGAAGTGGGAAGAGAGAGGAATGTTTTAGAGTTTTAGGGAGAAAACTGAAAATTGTCTTACTATGAGCTAAGTTTTAGGAAAAACCTGATCTTGGCGCCAAAGTAGCAAAAGTTACAGGGAGCTGTTTTGTGGGAGACTTTTGGCGGGATTTGTACTGTCCTCCTTTGTTAGAAAGAATTTACTAAGGCCTAATTTCTAATATAGGTTAAAAGTAAAGAGAGAGATAGTTACAGCCACTTTTGGAATTATGGCCAAAGGATCCACGCAAAGGGTCAAGTGATTTTGACTGCTCTAAGCGGGCCTTTTTGGCAAATAATTCCTTTTCAGGAGGGCACTGTACCTTGTGGTGTGTGCCTCTCCTGAGTGGAATGTGGCAGGCTACTGTCTTAGATTCCTTTATTCCCTACTGATGGGAAAATTAAGTAATATTAAGTAAAGATTGAGGGCAAATGTTTTATACAGCTACTTTATTTTAGTATACATTGATTTTTTTTCCAATTTGTTTTTTCTATTATTTAAAAATGTAATTTAGAATCAGACAATTAGAGCACAAACTCTCTGACTTTAAATATGTTATTGAAACATTTTTTGAGTCTCACTTGTAGAATTAAGATACCAAAACATACAAGAACAAATAAAATCATCTCTATTCTTTTCTTTTTCATTCTTTTTTATTATTTGTCTTGTTATTGTGCAAGGAAAAGAATGTTTTTCATCTAAATAAAGTTTGTTTAAGTATCCACGTTTTAAATCACCCTTGGTCATTTTTTTATTGGTTAAATTTGTGGAGGAAATGGTCTATATTGATTAAAATGATATAACTGTTCTTTCATTGTCATTTGTATTATGTAATGATGAAATCTATGAAGTAATTTAATATCACTAATGTGTTTTTTAAAAAAAGTATTATGGCAAAGTGGCATGTCCAGGTAGTCCCTTTCTTGGCAGACCTACCTGAAATGGGGTAGGAGATAGAGCCTTTGTCTACTTTTTCTGATAAGGCTCCAGAGTTATCAGCCCGGAGCAGTCTACCTGGGAAGATTTAGCAGCATGTTGAATATGTGTAGATGATGCTGGGAATGTCAGATCGTAGTCTAGTTCACAACAAGGTGGCTTAGCGTAGAATGCTTACACATTGAAACCATCTGTGTGAGCAACTTTGGAGAGATACCTTAATTTATTTATTTTAAGTGGGAATGTAATACTTATAATTTGCCTAACCTTAGTCCATTTGATTATGGGAAACTATGTTGTGAGCTCTGTGTGTTTAGGGGATTAGCAGGGTGTGGGCTCTGTGTTTAAAGAATTAAGGGAAAGCAGGGTGTATGTTCTGTGTGTTTAGCTACATCTCTACTTTTTTTATTTGCTAAACACAAGAAATTGAGATGAGCTTGATAGGCCAGGCAGGATCCAAGAATTATCAGTAGTTCTAGCACTGCCAACAGCATGGGTGAAGATTTTTTTTGTTGTTGTTGGATTTTTTTTGGGGGGGCCACATTCGTTTGATGCTCAGGGGTTACTCCTGGCTATGCACTTAGAAATCGCCCCTGGCTTGGGTGAACCATCTGGGACACCGGGGGATCGAACTATGTTCCGTTCCTTGGCTAGTGCTTGCAAGGCAGACAGACACCTTACCTCTAGCGCCACCTCACCAGCCCATCGGTGAAGACTTTTATACCCAGAGCAGAGCTTATTGAAAAATGGAAAAAGTGGCTGTTAATTTGCATAGGTGCAGTAAGGGTTGGGATAATAATTTTTAACATATGTTTGGATTAGAGCAAGGTCACTTTTCCCAGAAAGAATTTGGTCATACTTTTCAACTATAGGCTTCAGGCCAACTTTCATTTTGCCTAACCTTTAAGGGTTCTTCTTCTTTTTTTTTTTTTTTTTTTTTTTTTTTTTTAATTTTAAACACCTCCTCTGTGGTGTGTGATTTTTTTTCTCTTTTTTTCTCTTTATTTAAACACCGTGATTACAAACATGATTATAGTTGTATGATTACAGTCATGTAAAGAACACCCCCTTTCACCAGTGCAACATTCCCACCACCAATTTCCCAGATCTCCCTCCTCCCCACCCCCCTATATCTTGGGAAAAATAAAAGTTCACTTTCTCCCATTATCATCTACTTAGTTTCTTTCATTTTAAAACATTACACTTCAACTCATGGGATCTCTCTTGTCCAATGTCATTGCCAGGGTGGCATAAAGTCTATTCAGTTCCATCTGAGGCCCTTGGTGGGACGCATATTTTGGGGTGTTAGGATGTAAGGCCAATCTCATAACAACTGAAGCTTAAGTCACTATACAAATGCTCATGTTTTTTGTAAGACCCACCTGCATCATTTGGATTTTGGAGTTCCTAGGTCTGCTAGGAAGGAAGTCCTTTACCATCTTTCAGTAAGATATCCCATTTTACTGGATCGATGCAAAAGGATATTGCCACAAAGTATTAAATATGGCAAAAGACCCATGGGTGAGGAAACTTTGGATGGTGATAGGGTGTAAGCAGGCTATAAGGGAGAGAATAGAGTAGACCCATGGGGATTTACTACTGGGGAACCAGGAGATTATGGCTTGGTTATTGGTTGTATTTATACCTTAGTTGGTTCTATTCTCCACTAACCCTTATTCATTGGCATAATAACAACAATGTTTCCCAATAAATACACATATCCTCCCTTTTATTTGCTGTGTTCAGTCCAAGGCATGTTTGGTTCTGTGCCAATGATATAATCTGTTGATCCTAGAGGACTACATTAGTCAACAAGGTAATCTGTCACTGGAGAGTGGCCAGGAAGTCAATGGAAGTGTCAATGATCTCTTGCAGTTGCTGGGTGAAGATGACTTAAGATCAGTCTCTGTTCTAGGGCTCCACTCAAAAAGTCCATTAATGTGGTCAGTTGGTTGTAAGTGATAGTCCTCATAATTTCAGTGGCATGAAGACTGAAAGGGTATGAGACAGCTTTTCAGGGCACAAGGGGTGTTGAGCTGCAGGTTTAGTGGGATCTGCTCTTCTGTGTCATTACTGATATGGTGTCTTATGGAATCATGTTATAGCAATAGCAACAAATAATAGTATAGTGAAGCACAGAGAAAACAATCTCAGGTTTTGGGGGTATTATCAGCAGCCAAGAAGGGGGCTGTAGGGGGATGGAAAGGGCTTTGCTTAGGTACAACACAGAGTAACATTGAATTGATTATAAACATAGAGATGGCCATAATATACAAATACTCAATTGATCAATTTTTTTTCTAGGTTTTTCTGACCCATCTAGGGTGGCAGGGATAAAACTGATTTGAGGCTGAGGAAAGTAAAGGACAGTTCCCAGGGAAAAATTAGCTCTGGCAGCCTATTGGAACTTTGCCTCGAGTTTCCAAACTGATACACTGGACTCTGATCCCAGCCTGTTTTACATGGAAATAGGTCAGTGTGCTTCATTGGTATAAAACAGGCAATTATGGAAAGTATAAAATCAGTACTGTAATTTCCAATTTCTAGAAATCACTGCTGTGAGGGTAGAATTGGTTAAAAATGTACCAAAGATTAAATTGTGCATTCATCATTTTCAAACCAATCATTTTTTCCATATCTCTTTTCACAAATCACAAAATCGTTTTTTTAAATTTTTTTTATTTTAATTATGTGAACAATGATGCAAAGAAAGAGGATAAAGTTAAGTTACAGTGAAAGGGCAATCACCCAAAAACAGAGTTCTCGAAGAAATTCCCCTGCTGACACCTTAATTTTGATTTTACAGTCAAGGAACATTAAGAAAAATAAAACCGAACACATGTACAATTACTTTGTCCCTCAAGTCCCCAGATTGTAGTACATTATAACATTTCTTAGCGGTACACCAAGCAATCTAAAGCCATAAAATTTATGTAACTCCTTAAACTTGAAGGCATAGTAGTTTTTTACATTTCCATGTACATACATGTATATTAGTTTAAGTTAACCTCAAAAGTTTAAGTGGGTATTTTTTTTTAAGGTTTAGAGTCAAAGGAGCACAGTAAAAGTGGTGTTAGAGTGGCAATTATTATTTGCACAGGCCCACCAAAATATGGCGGACATGGGAAGGAAAAGCCTTGGCCTAAATACAAGGAGACCCTACCCCTGAAGTTTCCTGGCATAAGACAAACTATAGGCTCCAGGCAAACTAGTTTGTCCAATCCAGGTCATTTCCTGTAGTGCCACTAGTTTTATTTTTCACACAGTCTCTGTTGTTGGTATCATGTTTCTGTATTGAAGATCCTGGAATCTGTATATCCTACATTGAAATCAGGATAGTGTGGAGCATCCTCCTATTTCCACTCACAATTAAAGGGCAATGCAGAAAGCCCTGTTCAATAAGCAGGTCATTGTTGTTGTTAAGTCTTCTCAGTGTTTATTGTTCCAAATGAATTTCAAAAGTGTCTGATCCACTTCTTTGAAGAATGTCATGGGTATCTTTAGAGGGATCACATTAAATCTGTATAATACCTTGGGGAATATTGCCATTTTGATTATGTTAATCCTGCCAATCCATGAGCAGGGTACGTGTTTCCATTTCCGCGTGTCCTCTCTTATTTAAGACACAAAAATCAATGGCCTTTCTATACACCAATAGTAATAAGGAAGAAATGGACACTTTTGAAATTCATTTGGAACAATAAACACCCTCGAATAGCTAAAGCAATCATTCGGAAAAAGAATATGGGAGGAATTACTTTCCCCAACTTTAAGCTGTACTACAAAGCAATAGTTATCAAAACAGCATGGTATTGGAATAAGGACAGGTCCTCAGATCAGTGGAATAGGCTTGAATACTCAAAAAATGTTCCCCAGACATACAATCACCTAATTTTTGATAAAGGAGCAGGAAATCCTAAATGGAGCAGGGAAAGCCTCTTCAACAAGTGGTGTTGGCACAGTTGGATAGCCACTTGCAAAAAATTGAACTTAGACCCCCAGCTAACATCATGTACGAAGGTAAAATCCAAATGGATTAAAGACCTCGATATCAGCCCCAAAACCATAAGATATATAGAACAGCACATAGGCAAAACACTCCAGGACATTACAGGCATCTTCAAGGAGGAAACTCCCCTCTCCAAGCAAGTGAAAGCAGAGATTAACAGATGGGAATATATTAAGCTGAGAAGCTTCTGCACCTCAAAGGAAATAGTGCCCAGGATACAAGAGCCCCCCACTGAGTGGGAGAAACTATTCACCCAATACCCATCAGATAAGGGGCTAATCTCCAAAATATACAAGGCACTGACAGAACTTTACAAGAAAAAAACATCTAACCCCATCAAATAATGGGGAGAAGAAATGAACAGACACTTTGACAAAGAAGAAATACACGTGGCCAAAAGACACATGAAAAAATGTTCCACATCACTAATCATCAGGGAGATGCAAATCAAAACAACGATGAGATACCACCTCACACCCTAGAGAATGGCACACATCACAAAGAATGAGAATCAACAGTGTTGGCGGGGATGTGGAGAGAAAGGAACTCTTATCCACTGCTGGTGGGAATGCCATCTAGTTCAACCTTTATGGAAAGCGATATGGAGATTCCTCCAAAAACTGGAAATCGAGCTCCCATACGATCCAGCTATACCACTCCTAGGAATATACCCTAGGAACACAAAAATACAATACAAAAACCCCTTCCTTACACCTATATTCATTGCAGCACTATTTACCATAGCAAGACTCTGGAAACAACCAAGATGCCCTTCAACAGACGAATGGCTAAAGAAACTGTGGTACATATACACAATGGAATATTATGCAGCTGTCAGGAGAGATGAAGTCATGAAATTTTCCTATACATGGATGTACACGGAATCTATTATGCTGAGTGAAATAAGTCAGAGAGAGAGAGAAAAATGCAGAATGGTCTCACTCATCTATGGGTTTTAAGAAAAATGAAAGACACCCTTGTAATAATAATTTTCAGACACAAAAGAGAAAAGAGCTGGAAGTTCCAGCTCACCTCAGGAAGCTCACCACAAAGAGTGATGAGTTTAGTTAGGGAAATAACTACATTTTGAACTGTCCTAATAACGAGAATGTATGAGGAAAATGGAGAACCTGTCTAGAGTACAGGCGGGGGTCGGGTGGGGAGGAGGGAGACTTGGGACATTGGTGATGGGAATGTTGCACTGGTGATGGGTGGTGTTCTTTACATGACTGAAACCCAAACACAATCATGTATGTAATTAAGGTGTTTAAATAAATTAAAAAAAAGTTTCTACTATTAAAAAAAAAAAGTCTTCTCAGTGTTAAGGGAAGACTCTTTTGAGTCTGAGATCGATGTCAGAGCAGCAGTAGGGTCTTCCCTGGTAGAGGATTACTTCCAGGTGATGTTATAGACAACTTTGGATGTTTCATAGATGGCTTCCCTGGTTCCGGGGTGAATGGAGAATGCCCATTCTCCTGAGGCCTGTGCCAATGTTCAGGGTATAAGGTCCCATTGCACTACAAGGTTTGTGTGTTTCCATCTATGTTAGATAAGAACTTATTTGTATGTATAGTATTTTCCATTTTAATGTGCCTACGCAAACAAGGATTAATGCCACATGGCTTTATCAGCGCATATGGGAACCGCAAGAACAAGTCCAACATTCCTTGTGACTTGGTTCAAACATAAGCATTAAACTGAAGGACTCTTTCACCAAAATTCCTTATTGAGCAGCTCACAAAAAGAAGAAAAGATAAAAAGTGGGGAAAATAAACAATCTAACTTAAGACAGTGGACACAATTATCACCATTTAAGGTGATATTCTATAATAGCCATAGTGGTTGAGGGAATATATCTACAATATTCAGAGGAGATATACATGTCCCTTTTATGTCATTAGAGATAGACGGGAGGAGGGTGCTGAATCCTGGACACCCCTGTGGTCTTAATCACAAAATCTTAAGGAGTTTCAAAGACTCTGCAAGTTTAAGCTCTTTAAATCACCAAATTTTTATAATTCAAAGGCCATTATCCCAGATAGTCTGGGTGAATTTCATAACAAGTTATGAGTTTAAAATTCAGTGACAGTAGCCCCAGTTAAATATTTTCATGCTATCTTAATTTTAATGGAGGGTCCAGGGAATTAACTGTTTGACTTGAAGTTGTAAAAGATAATATCAATTAGACAGAGGAATGCCATTTAAAATGAATAGGCCCTGGAGCAGCCAAAGCCCCTTTCAGTCTTTGAGAGAATAGAACAGTTTGCTGTTTGTCCTGCCTCTCTGAAATGGTAACACAACTTAGTCTAAGAGATCACTGTAGCATGAGTCTAAAGCATCTAAGTTCCTTTTAAATAGACTTCTGTAAACTTAAACATTAGAACATTTTTTGCAGATATTCTTAATTTGGAAACAAGCTGCTAGACTTTTTTTTTTGGTTTTGGGGTTACACCTGGCAGAGTTCAGGGGTTACTCCTGGCTCTACACTCAGAAATTGCTCCTTGCAGGCTCGGGGGACCATATGGGATGCTGGGATTCGAACCAATGACCTGCATGCAAGGCAAACACCTTACCTCCATGCTATCTCTCTGGCCCCTGCTAGACATTATTTTACTTAGCAGAACAAAATTGCACTCTATGGTACTTATAAAAGACCATTAGGACCGTCTTGAATAAAAACATTAAATCAGTTTTATAGATAAATAAGTGACATTTGGATATTCACAATCAAGTGTCATTACTTTTGGAAAACATTCACTTAGATTACCATGAACTGTTAAAAAATCTATCATTATCATGCATTTCCCCCAAACTAGAAAAACTAACAAACAATATGGCCTGAACAAGCTAATCATAGTAATTTGCACCATTTTTAATCACTAGGTTTATATGCAATGTACCTATTTTTAATGGGCCATAAAGCAAAAGAAGAGTTGTTAAGATTTATAAAGGTAGAACTTAGTTAACCAGCAATATGGTGACCTAGGCAAATAGGAATAAGAGAGTTACTTAGAGAAGTTAAAGGGGCTTTTTCCTGTTCTAGAATCTGAGGTTTTATGGGGCTTCAGGACAAAACTGCTATTTTCAGAGGTGACCCAGGTACAGGAGATTCTGAGAAATGCTCCTCTTTGAATTAGATCACTATTGTAGCTTCATGATGTGTTGGAAGAGCTAGAGGCCTTTGGAGTCTTGGTGTCTTCAACTTCTGATGAGGCACAATGTGGTCCATAGTCCCTTGTTCCTTTGTTGAGGCCCTTGTTTGACTCCAGATGTAGATGACACCAGTTATGATCCCGGGAAGTTTTGGTGGCTTAGTGTAGACCCCTTACAGATTCAAACCGTCCATGTGAATAACTTGAGGGAGACACCTCAATTTATTTTAGGTGGAAGTGGGATCCTTATAAAGTGTCTAACCTCAGTCAGTCAGATTCCAAGAAAGTAGAATGTCAGCTATATGCGTCTAGGTGATTAGAAGGATATTGAACTTTATGTGTTTAGGGAGCAGGATGTGTGCTCTCTGTGTTTAGGGGATTAGGAGAAAGCAGGGTGTGTGGTCTGTGTTTAGCTACAAGTGTGTGTGCATAGGCAAACACACATGCACTCCTGTATGTATGTGTGTGTTTGATTGTGAAGTTAAGCCATTTCTCTGCTAGCAAGAGGGTTTGAGTGGAGCTTCTGGGTTTTCCAGGGGTCACATCCATTTCAAGAACATCCCAGAGTATGCTGAGTTTTCAGCCTATAGACCTGGGAAGATTCAGTTTCTCATCATTCTGTTTGAGACTAGTTGTGGAGCTGAGCTGTTTTTATAGTGGAGGGTGGCACTTGACAGCAGTGCCTTCAGGCAGAAAGAGAAACCTGCCTGCCTCCATTACAAGAAGGTCCCAGAGTTGTTAGCCCAGTCCAATCTTTTGGAATTATTCAGCCAGCTGCATCATGTCTGTGGATGGATTTACTTTACTTTTTTTTTTAATAAATAACTTCTTTAATTGAATCACTATGAGATATGTAGTTAAAACGTTATTCATTATTATGAATATGAATTCATGAGTTTCGTTTATACAATATACAGCATCCATCCATTCACCAGTGCACATTTCCAGCCACCAATATCCCACCTTCTTTCTGCAAATCCCCAACTCCCAATCCCTGCCTGCCTTTGTGGCAGAGATTTTTCTTCTTCTCTCTCTTTTTCTTATTTTTTCCATTCTTTAATTGTGGGTTTCAATATTTTTACTCAAGGGCTATAACTGTATCTACTTTCAACACTCAGTTCTTATTCAGAGTGATCATTTCCAACTATCATTGTTATAGTGGTCCCTTCTCTGCCTTAACTGTACTCTCCCACTATTGCAAGCTTCCAACCATAGGCTGGTCCTTCTGGCTTTTGTCTTTATTGTATATTACAAAAGGTAAGTCAAAAATCAAACATCTTATTTGTGAGATATCTTTGGTTTCTTATTTGACTATTTGAATAGGTCACATAGGCATTAAACTCAGGATTACCAGCAGGTAACACTATCTAACTAGAATTTAAAAGGTTGTGTTGTTTTGTTGGATTTTTTTTTTTTTTGTCTTGTGGCCACACATGGTGTTGCTCAGGGATTACACCTGGCTCAGTACTCCGAAATAGCTTCTGGCACACTTGGAGGACTACATGGAGTGCCAGGGATTGAACTGGGTCAGTCTTGGGTCAGCTGAGTGCAAGGCAAATATTCTACCTGCTATGCTATTGCTCCAGCGTCCCAATTAGATTGCTTGCTGTTGAATGTATTTTCCAATTGCCTTTTATATATAGTAAAAATCTAGTTTTTTATTTATCTTATGGTTAAAAAATAAGTTTAGGAACTCAAGAAATAGCTCAAATGTCACATCCTGGGATTTCTGAACCTCCAAGGTTTAGCTTGGTATCACTCAGCACTGCTGGATTTGAGTACTATTGCATTACATTTCTAGACCCGTTCATTTAACCATTTGGCACAGTTGGCCAATGATCACTGGGAGTATATCAAAAATAATTAAATAATATGAAATAATGGGAAAGTATTAATGAACCACGTCAATAAATAATGCCAATAAAGACGTTAAGAAAAATATTTTGAAATACCAAGAACAGTAAACAGTACATAAACTCTCAAATCTAAGTGTTGTTATTATTTTCTCTGAAAAGTAGTTAATATTTTTTTCTCTGCTTTCTGCTGACTGTACAGTTTAATAATTGGATGATTAATGATATTTCCTTGAGATTTTATCTGATTCTGTCTTAACATAAAGTAATTATGATTTAGCACACTTTTAGGATTTTTAAGGAAACTTACTTTATAAGTATTGGAATTCAGTAATTCTTTCAAACTAAGATTCTCAGAAATATATAGGGTAGTATTTCTTCAAATATTTCACCTGGGAACTATTTAAGGATCAAAAGATTGATACTCTATAACATTACAAGACTTTATTGCTCTTATTTTATTTTATTTTATTTTTTGGTTTTTGGATCACATTGCTCTGTGTTCAGAGTTTACTTCTAGCTCTGCACTCAGAGATCACTCCTGGTAGAGAATGACTTAAGGATTCTGCATACAAGGCATTCATCTTACTTGCTGTACTCTCTCTCCTGCTCCAACATTTTCTTACTTTAATATAAGAGTAAGAAATAGGATGTTTCTTACTTTAATATGAGTAGGTTAATGAAGATATGAGGCTGCAGAAAGATATGATTTTCTCCTTTCCTATTTAATTCTGAAATATGTAAAATCTTACTAAGAACATATTTACTTATTAGTTGGCAATTTAGACTCCTACTGGCAACTTAAAGTTTAAAAGTGTAAAGTGAGGAAATTGATAGATTATGATTGGTTTTTCAGAAAGGCTCTAGTGGCTCTAATAATAGAGTTGCTGAAAAATAAAGTTAAATCCCTATGCTCTGATGTTCTTTTTAAATGCAGAAAGAATCTATCTCAAAGATAACTTAATGTCTTACTGTGCTGTTTTGCTCTTAGCACAATATAATTTAAAAAAAATTAATCCTAAACACATAATACAATTAGCAAATATGTGAGTATCTCTATGTTCAAATCACTATATAATGTATCATAGATAAGGCCAAAATAAATCAAATATCTTTACTCTAAGATATAGATTTATATCATTTAAAATATCATTTGATTTCAATGTCATCCACAAAAGAAATATGTAGAAATGGTGCAGAGTAAAATAAGCAGTGTAGTTCCATTTCACTTATGACTCACTATGTGAGCAATTGTATACTTAATTTTGTGGCACACATTCTGAATCCTTAAATTATACGTATATTTTTATTTCTAAACACTCTGAAACCTTGTAATATATATACCTTGAACTGTTTGGTCTAAAGACTACTTTCTGGAAAGTTCGAGTCGGAAATGGTGTTAACAGAATTAGTCATGTATAATTTAGTGTGGGTTAAAGGGAATATCTTTAAGTAAAGAAAATGATTAATATTAAGCAACTTGTTTTCTCATCAACTTTGAAGCAAGTCTTTATTTTTTTTGTCTGTGTATATAGACCCTTTCCATTTATTTGTTTTGAGGCCTAGAAGTGCTGCTCAGGGCTTACTCATGGCTCTTTACCTGGCCGTCTAATTAAAGAATAGTTTTTTTTTTTTTTTTTTTAAGAAAAAGTCAGATAAGCCATGAAATTACTGATATTTACACCTCAGAGAACATCACAAGTATAAAAAGATATCTATTATTTTTGGTTTTATAATAATACCCAATTCAATTGCAAATATAAAAACAACCCAATTACAAGGAAAATATTTAATCATGAAATCAAAACAAGAGTTATTTGTTATTAAAGGTAGAGATCTAAGAATTTTAATGGGGCATGGGATGTGGAGCCAAGAACATTATACAGCTTTTGTGCGTACTGCTGACAAAGTTCACTGAAAAATTCAGCCAACAGTTCCCTGGAAATTTTCTACTATGGAAAGGAGCAGTGGTCCAGTTGAAAGCGGAGGAGTATTATTCCAGAAAGAAGTGAGTGGCACAGTGACTGCAAAAGTGCAGAACTTTACCATGAGAAAAAGAAAGGATTATCCCCAAACTGATGTCTTATAACTAGGTAAGAAATAGGCTTGCAGGTATGATCCCCATTTAGAATGGAAAGCAGCCTAAGGGGAAAATTCTGTCATCTTAAGCTGAAATTTTCACCTTCCTGAGGCTAAATAATGCAAGATCCTTCCTAACCCTATATAACAGTAGACATAGAGGAAACCCTTCCTTCATTTTCTACAGTCAGTAAGAACTTAAAGATAAAGGTAGACACTCCTAGGGTGGGATATACCCTAGGAACACAAAAATGCAATACAAAAATCCTTTCCTCACAACTATATTCATCTCAGCACTTTTTACAATAGTCAGACTCTGGAAACAACCAAGATGCCCTTCAACAGATGAATGTTAAAGAAACTGTGGTACATACAATGGAAAATTATGCAACCATCAGGAAAGATGAAGCCATGAAATTTTCTTCTACATGGATGGACATGGAAACTATTATGCTGAGTGAAATAAGTCAGAGGGAGAGAGTAAGAGACACAGAATAGTCTCACTTATCTACAGGTTAAGAAAAATAGAAGACATTATTGTAATAATGGGTCAGAAGGACCAGCTCATGGTATGAAACTCACCTAAAAGGGGTGAGTGCAGTCAGAGAAATGATACATTAACAACTACAATGACAATGTTAATGAGTGGTAGAAGTAGAATACCTGTCTAGAATACAGGTAGGGGGTGTAGGTGGAGAGAGATGGGGCATTGGTGGTGGGAATGTTGCACTGGTGAAGGGGGGTGTTCTTTTTTGTGACTGAAACTCAAACTACAATCATGTTTGTAATCACAGTGTTTAAATAAAGATATAATAAAAAAGAAAAGGTAGAATAAGGCCAAAGCATTAGTATAGTGAATACGATCCCTGGCATTCCATATGTTCCTCTTGACACCAACAGGATTAGTAATTCCTGAATGCAGACCCAGGAGTAGCCCCTAAACATTCTCCAGATGTACCCATCCCCCTAAAAAAGAACTTATGGAATAGAGGCAATAAACCTACATGTCTTATGCTCATGTTCAGCCTTTGAACAATAAAGTGTTGGATCCCATGCCTGGTTAAACTTAGGGTTGAATGTATTTCAATTTTACTTGAACCTGGCAATACAGAGACTTCAAAGATGAATGAACACATATATTCTAGGAGATATTGGGCCTGTCTGAAGTTAGAGAAGTAATGGGCTCTGCTGACCTTAAAACCCCATTTTCTATCCAGTTGCCTCAGGCACCACAACTGCAGACTCTGTCTGCTTGTTCTCACAGGTTTGGGGAAAAAATAGAATTTAATTGCCATGTCTCCACACAGGCCTGGTATCAACTAGGGTTCAGTCATTCTCACACAATAAGTTTGTGACTTCAAATTCCTAAGAGTGATCCAGAGTAATATAAACCCAGAATCATAGTGAGTAAGAAGTCCAGATTGCTATTCAGATCTTCACAAATCAGATAGATTCTCATCTCTAGCTCTAATATCACACCAGACCCAAAAAAAAAACAAAAACAGGGGAAATCACCTGCTTTAAAGGAATTACCCTGCTGAGAAGGAACCCAAGCGCATGTAAGCTCTGAACTCCCTGATTAAAACTTCAAACTGACAATGTCATGGATATTTACTGGTTTGAGGAAAGCAATAAAAGAGGCCAACAAGGAAAGAGAAAGTATGTAAGAAAATTTAAATAGAATTTACTGAACTGAAAAAAAAAATACTAAAAATGTGACAGCAAGCTAAATAATATGTCTTAATCTTCAGAGTGAAAGAAAACAAGGAGCAAATCATTGTACTTCAGAAACCATTAAAGAAATGAAGACAGACATAAAAAGAGAAGAGAAAAAAATGTCTGTCCCAGAGGCAGGGATTGGGGATGATGAGAGGGAGGGAAAGTGGGGACATTAGTGGCAGGAATGTGCAGAAATGAAGGGTGTTGTATATTGTACGACTAAAACTCAATAATGAACAAACTTTACAATTCTGGAAAAAACTGTATTATGAATAATCTTCTAACCATGGTGTTTAAATAGAGTAATTTTATAAAAGGAAAAAGGAAAAAAAGAATTAAGAAAAAGCATTACAGCTATGAGATTATCAAGAGGAATAACATTTGCATCATGGGTTGTGGAAGAAGAAAAAAGGGAAGGGGAAAAATTATTGATAGTACACTGAACATTTCAATTTGAGGACTGATTCATATTCCAAGATCCTTATAGTTTAAAGAGACCTGAAAAACTAAGTCCCAATAGAGGAATATCAAATATATTATAATTAAATTGCAAAAGCCAAAGATAAAAATAGAATTTCCAAAGCAACAGAAGCAAAGCGAAAAATAAAAGATCTCCCCATAAGACTCATAGTTTGTCTGTCAAATAAAACCCTGCAGACCAGATAGGAGTGGTATGATATTGTCACTCTATTGACAATACACATTGAAAAAGAATACTGTCTCAAGCTGTTAGTACTTAAATTCATAGGTAGGACATAAAGTTTTATAGACAAAAACAGTAAAAGAAGTTCATGGTTATTAAAGCAGTACTACAAAAGCACTAAATGGCCTATAAAAGGTTAGGAAACCCTACTTGGAAGTAGGAAGATATGTAAAAACAAAATAATAACTGTTTGATAAAGAATATGAAGCTCTCTTATATGAAATTTAATAGTGGTTGTTAGTTTAGAATTGAGGAAAACTTCATGATAATTACAAAGCAAATAGACTTAGAGGATACAAATGGATTATGGAATTTGTTTTGTACATGGATGACTCCAGTTTGATCCTCAATACTGTATCCAACCCTTGACCACAGAACTATGAGTAAGTTTTGAACCTTGCCAGGTGTGGCCCAAACACAAACGAAATGCTTACCAAAGAAACAAAATACAATGACAACCAAAAAAAAACTATTATAGTCAGAGAACAAGCTCAAATTTTTCACTGAAATTTTGAAAATAACTTCTTTGAAATTCTATATAAATTCAATATTTTTATGTTTCTTGCCCATTTTTATCACAGTTAAAGATAGTCATGATTATTTCCACCAACTACATTCCTAAATTCTTTCTGCATTCTTTAATGTTTTCTATACCTAATGGGAAGAAGTTAAGGGATGCCACAATAAATGGAATAAGATATAGTAGGGAAAGATTATGAAGGAGGAAATACTTTTATTCTACTATCGCTTCATTTTAAGTCTATCTTAAAAACAAACACTTAGAAAATATATACACATAACTGTGACAACATGTATTTGTTCCTACTCTCTCTCTCAATGTGTGTCTCTCTCTCCTTTTGATTCATGCCCCCATAATCTTAGTTTGCATTTGACAGCTGTTCCCTAACAGCAAAAAGACATAAATAGCTTCATTAGATACTTCTGTGACCTTTATACTTAGTATTCCCAAGAGGAAACTCCCTGGAAGCCAATCTTCAACTTCAGTGCCTACTCAAATTTCACAATGAAATATATCCTTGTACTTTTAACCTCCTCCTAGCTCATCTGACTGGCAGGTATTCCTTTTCATGAGTTTTTGTGCTTTAAGGAAAAGCTGGTGCTATATTAAAAAATTGTTTCTGCCTGTTTTAGATTTTTTTTTCTATCGCTTTGTGAAAAACAAACCAAATATATTATTTTTTAACATTAAATAGTTCCAACAATTGCAGTTGAAAAGAATTGTTCTTGGCAGAAGTTATTGGGAATTAATTCTCATGTGTTTATTAATAGGATTTATAGAACTCAATGTTTAAGTCTGTAGTCACTATTTACAACTTACTTTAATAGCATACCTTTCAGTGACTGTGTAGTTGAATCCCTCTTTCATGTTTACTGTTCCATCATTTTCTTTCTTACCCTCAAATCATTATATCTGTTCTCCCTTAAAAATATAGTTTTTTTGGTTTAATATGTTTCTAATTCAAGTCTTCAATCATACTTCACTGCCTGGAGTACTTGCAGCTTTCCCAAATTTCCCATTTGTAATTTGACCTCTTTAGTTTTCTACATTTTTTTTCTTTTAGGAATATTGTTTTGTTGACTTTTATTACATATTATTTCTATATATTGTTTGTTTAAATATTATTATTTTTCCACAATGAGCAGGCTGAATTTATCTGTTAATATGATCACACATTTTATTAGACTTTAAAATTTATATGTGAATATCAAGATGTATTTATATATTTAAAAGTAGGATTATGTTTCCTTTTAGTTACAACAGAATCCTAGGAGGAGGTAAAATTTAGGTGTGGAAGAAATGAGCTAGATAGGTAGATATTGAATCCACTCAACAGAAACAAATTTTGGCATAAAAGGATAGCTCAGAGATGATGAACTTCAATCTCTCTGTGTGACATACAGTAAGTTTATGAGTTGCCCATCTCTATCCCATAAATTTTTTTTCTCATAGTAACAATCAGAATAGCTGGATAGGATGAGCCAAAGTGATTCAAATTTGGGCACATAAAGAGAGTATAGTAGGTTAGATGATTGCCATACAAGCATCTGACCTGGGTTCAGTCCCTGGCATTCCATATGGAATTCCCCTAATCACTACCAGAAGTGACCTCTGAGTGCAAAATTAGGGGCAAGTCCTGAGCACCACTGGGTGTGGTTCAATAATCTCCCCTGCAAAAATAAATATTCAATACCCACAAAGCAAAATGACTCAAAACTCTTGTGTTGAAGGGAATTTTTATCCTAGGTCTGCCTGGTCTATCTATCAGAAATAAAGTCCAAAAGGAACACTCCCTATTACCACATTTGGAATCAAATATTTTATTTTAGGTTCTCAGTAATTCGGTACTAGTACTCACAAAAGCACATGTCCTCAGTGTGGGATTGCATTCTGTTTTCCCCAAAATAAAGAATTTCCCCAGTATTCTCGTCCTTTTTTTTTTTTTTAGCTTTTTTTTTAAACTTTTATTATAACACTATGGTTTACCAAGTTGTTCATAATAGTCATGCAATGCATTAAATATTCAAACAACCAATCCCACCACCTGTATTTCTTCACCAGTATCCCCAATCTCCAGTAACCTGCCTTGAAGCAGGTACAAACAAATTTACTTCATATTGCTTGCTACAACAGAAAGCAAATAGAATCATCAAAACTTAGATCAAAATAGGTCAATTTGGAATGATTGTTATGGCTCTCAATGATGTTACTAAAATCAATGAGTAAGAATTTACTGGGCTGTTGGTGCTAGTTGAGCCTTTTGTGTTACTGTTTACACTCGAATTTGGTAGATTTCTATACAATTTTACCATCAGATTTCCTGTTATACTACTGGGATAACAATACTATAATATATCCTCTTCTTTTTAACCCATCCCTTTTGACATGTAAAAAGCCCACCTAGACTGGATTCCTTGAGATAGGTATATTTGTCAGTCACTGAACCCTCTTTCTTCTTGTGCTAGATTAAACTGATCAATAAAGAATTGATTTGCAGACTATGAGGCTGTTAGCCACTCTGTCTCCATGCATTTTTTTTTTGTTGTTGTTGGTGGTGGTGTTTTTTTTTTTTTTTTTTTTTTTTACCATATGAGTCTCTTGGTTTATTAATTTTCTTGGAGACCCTGCTTCAGACACATTCTCCCAAGGTTAGATTATGATGAGTAAGCTCTTACATTCAGAAAAACACCAGGCAAGTCATCATTAAGAAACTCTATCTACGTAAACCTAACTAAACAATAAGAAACTGTACCTAAGCTTCATTAATGGCTTCACAGATCTGGCCTGCTTCTTGACTTTATGGTATCTTAATTTCACAAAATTTTGGACTTGCATTTGACAAAACATTATCATGTTAATAAATTAGCTAGTGACTATTTTACATATCTGAAGACTAGATCCTTGTATCTATAATAATTTTAATACCCAGTCTTCCATCCTTCCTAATCAATGGTAATCAATTTTTGTGCTAATATCTTGCTATGAAACTAATTCTAACTCTAACCCTCAGTCTACAGGAGTAGTAGTAACACAGAAGTCTAGGGTCATGGTATTGTCAACTCAATAACTAATTCCATTTTTTTTTTTACTGTTGCAACACATACTTATTCTTCGAAGATTTCTAATGGAAACTTGTTATAAATAATGGGTTCTTGTTATAAAGCTCTTTAACTTGAGTTTCTGACATAGTATTGTTCACAATATCTCCACAGTTTTCTAAGCATAATAGCTTCAGTTACATGCAGATACATGATCCAATTTCTAATTAGGATCTAAAGTACTTGTCAATTTGTTAATTTTGGCTTTGTTAATTTTCTTGATTTGAACCTTTGCCTGATTAGATCTTCTTAGGTCACAGCATTAACAATTTCTCTTCTATAGCTAAATTCCTGTTCAGACTCAGTACTACCATCATTATTTTTACTCTTCAAATTTTTATTTAATTATTATGATTTACAATTACTGTTAATGATAGTTTCATGCATACATTGTTCTACCATCTAACCTACTATGGTATGCTCACATACCTCCACCAATATTACTTTAATCAGTATAAATTTTTTTTAATGTTCAATTTTGGTGATTCACAGGTGGTGCTTATGAATTATTCATGGACCTATCCTCAGTGATTACCCTGGTGGACTTGGGGTACTATATATGGTGCTGGGGATTGAATCTGGGTTTCTCATATTCAAGGCAAGAACTTTCATCTTCTCTTTTGTTTTAATATAAATTTTGATTTAATATTCTTTTCCATCATTTTTACACATGTTAAGCAAAGGTTTATTATTTTTTCAATGCATATCCTTTGTAATTAGTCAAATATAGCATTAAGTAGTAAATAAAAAATGATGACAGCCAATGTTAAATGAATCAGCATTCACATTATCTGCAATTAGCAAATAGCGCCATAAGTAAAAATTTTTATTTATTAAATGAATCTGTATGTTTTAAGTAGGCTCACTAAACTAATATCTCAGATCTATAGTAGGTAAGTTAAAAATGAAAGCTATAATAATTTATCATTTATTGCTGAATTAACTGCTTCCCCTCAAATATAAAAGTACAGTATCCTGCCAAAGATTTGTCTATTTTAAATGTATACAAAATAATGCATATGTTTATTACTTGTCAATGAATAAATGAAATAATGATTAATATAACACTTTATATTTTATTTTTAAACTAATTATTTTATTTATTCATATATATGCTTCTCTTCCTAAACTTTATAATGAAGTCAAATTATTGACCAGTTGATAACCATGTGACGTTGATGCTTACTTAATTGAAATATCATGTACAGAGTGTGACTTCCCAGAATGGGTCTGAGAAAATGTTTTCATTGTATATGTTTTTACATTTTTGTTTTTAGCATTAGTGACTGTATTTTGCATTTATATTAGATAGATTTCTCAATTCATCCTTAAAAAGCTAATAGAATAAAGAAATGTTAATCTATGACATACCACATGAAAGTTATAGCATGTATAGGTTATTAAGAATACCAAGTTTTTCTAGAAATAGCCCTCACCTCAGTACTCCTCATTAATGTACAGGGAAGTTATTTATTGAAGTTTTATGTATTAGAAAATGTTATGCTAACTGGCCAGAACTGAAATCTCATATAACAAGGGTTAAATGAAAAATAATGTTTTCAAGTAAAATTTCAGTGCAGTGTTTGAGCATTCTATTGTAAAATGTCCTTGAGAAGGAAGAAAAAATATTACCAAGTAAAGAAAAGAGATATAATCTGTAAATGTGAAAGAAACTTTTTTTATAATACTTTATTTGAACGCCTTGGTTACATACATGATTGTGGTTGGGTTTCAGTCATATAAGAGTCCACCTCCCATCACCAGTGCAACATTCCCACTACCAATGTCCCAGATATATCTCCTCCCCATCCCGCCCCCGCCTGTACTCTAGACAGGCTTTCTATTTCTCTCATTCATTCTCATTGTTAGGATAGTTTATAATGTATTTATTTCTCTAACTAAACTCATCACTCTTTGTGGTGAGGTTCATGAGGTGGGCTGTAACTTCCAGCCCTCCTCTCTTTTCTCTCTGAAAATTATAGCAAAAATGTCTTTCATTTTTCTTAAACCCCATAGATGAGTGAGACCATTCTGCATCTTTCTCTCTCTCTCTGACTCAGCATAATAGATTCCATGTACATCCATGTATAGGAAAATTTCATGACTTCATCTCTCCTGATGGCTGCATAGTACTCCATTGCATATATGTACCATGGTTTCTTTAGCCATTCATCTGTTGAAGGGCATCTTGGTTGTTTCCAGAGTCTTGCTATTGTAAATAGTGCTGGAATGAATATAGGTGTAAGGAAGGGATTTTTGTATTGTATTTTTGTGTTCCTAAGGTATATTCCTAGAAGTGGTATAGTTGGATCGTATGGGAGCTCAATTTCCAGCTTTTGGAGGAATCTCCATATAACTTTCCGTAAATGTTGAACTAGACAGCATTCCCACCACCAGTGGATAAGAGTTCCTTTCTTTCCACATCCCCGCCAACACTGTTTGTTCTCATTCTTTGTGATGTGTACCAATCTCTGTAGTGTGAGGTGGTACCTCATAGTCGTTTTGATTTGCACTAAATCCCATGACAACTCTTTCCTCTAACCTTTGATTTTGAGTCTATGTTTGTTCTGACTATTTAGGTGTGTTTCTTGTAGGCAGCAGAAGGTTGGATTCAGTTTTTTTTATCCATTTAGCCACTCTTTCTCTTAACTGGTGCATTTAATCCATTGACATTGAGAGAAAGAATTGTCATGGTATTTAGTGCCATTTTTGTATCGAAGTTTGGTGTGTCAGCTGGTCAATCTTGTCTTAGAATAAATCTTTCAATTTTTCTTTTAAGGCTGGTTTTGAGTCTGTAAATATTCTGAGCTGTTGTTTATCTGTGAAGCCATGTATTTTTCCTTGATACCTAAAAGTGAGTTTTGCTGGGTGCAGTATTCTAGGCGAAGCATTTATTTCATTGAGTTTTGTCACTATGTTCCACAACTGCCTTCTGGCCTTGAGTTTCTTGTGACAGGTCTGCTGTATATCTCAAGGATGCTCCCTTGAATGTAATTTCCATTTTTGATCTTGCTGCTTTCAGAATTCTGTCTCTATCTGTGGGATTCGTCATTGTGACTAGGATGTGTCTAGGGGTATTTTTCCTGGGATCTCTTTTAGTTGGTACTTTTCTGGCATGCAGGATTTGGTCACATGCATTCTTTAGGTCTGGTAGTTTCTCTTTAATGATGTTCTTGACTGTTGATTCTTCCTGGAGATTTTCTTCCTGGGTCTCTGGGACTCCAATGATTCTTAAGTTGTTTCTGTTGAGCTTATCATAGACTTCTATTTTCATCTGTTCACATTCTTTGACTAATTTTTCCATTGTCTGATCATTTGCTTTAAGGCTTTTTTCCAATCTCTTCTGCTGTATGGAGTTGTTATGTATCTCACTTTCCACAGCACTAATTCTATCCTCAGCTTCTTTTCCCCTGTTGGAGAGCTTATCCATTTTGTCTGTCAGTTTGTCTACTGAGTTTTTCAGACCAGTTATTTGGTCTGTTATTTCCGTTTGGAGTTTTCTGATTTCTGTCTTCATATTTTCTTGGTTCTTATTAGTGTTCTGTTCAACTCGATCTATGCTTTCTTTGAGTTCTGTGAACATCCTCCATATTTCTTCTCTAAACTCCATCAGGCCATCAGAGTTGCCCTCTTCACTCTCTATGCCTAGTGCTGGCCCATGTTGTTTCTCCATTGTCCTATTTGCATTGTGGGTTTTTCTGCATATTGTGGTGGTATTCATTGGCTAAATGTTGCGCAAGGCCACGCTCCTCTGGCTCCACTTATATTGGGCGGGTTGACTCACCTCCAAGGAAGCGTCACACAGGATCAAATCTTAGGCCCGAGCATGCAGCAGAGAAGACAGTCCAGAGAGATATGCTGGGCTTCAGAGATCCAGCACAGTTCCTAGTGTAATTTTTTCTGCATGTTGCAGTGGGATTCATTCATTAGAAAGAGCACCTGGCCGCGAAGCAAAGTGGAGAGGCTGTGCTCTTCTGGAGCCTCTAGAAGAGCGATTTTGCTGGGCCCTTTTCGGCCCACTCAGGAGAGGTTCACAACAGAGGACAGGAGAAAAATCATGCCCAAGTGACACAGTTTCTCGCAGTTGGGAACCTCTGGGGCAGAGGCAGATCTCTCTAGCCTGACGGCACAGAGGATCTGTCTTTCAGCCAGCTCTCCGCCTCCGGTTTTCATTTGGAGGCTTTGTGTCCCTTCCAGGAGCAATTTCTGAGTGCAGAGCCAGGAGTAACCCGAGTGTCACCGGGCGACACTGCATCACCGAAAAATTTCCGTCTGTCTTTTAATCACCCATTCGCTGCCACAAGAACAAGTTGACTGCGTGAAAGAAACTTTTGCTTATTTGTTTTAGCTAATAGATCATATTCTATATTAAATGACAAGAGCACTAGAAAACGTAGTTAATGTTTAGGGTTCTGAGTCCAACTAAAATTCACAATTCTTTTCTTTTCTGTATCCATCCGTGTAGAAGCAAATTTCAGGGTTTCATTTTTACTAACAGCTGCATTGCATTTCATTGGGCAGATTTGCCAGTGGTTTTTATTTTTAAATTCAATTATTTGTGCAGGCCAGGGAAGAAAACTATGAACACTGGTGGTGAGAAATGTGAAATGTGCATGGGTGAAGGTGGTGTACATTGTAATACTCAAATCCAATCATGAACAAGATTGTAACCATGGTGTTTAAAGTAAAAAAAAAAAAAAAGCACAAAACAAACAAAAAAAAAACCCTAAATAAATATCAAAAATTTCTTAATGGACAAAAGTGAGAATGCTCATTGAGTCCCCAAAATGATTTTCTATCACTATAAGTAATTTACTTGAAGTGAAAAATGCTCAAAATATTGAAATAATTAGTACTTCAATTAGGTATGATTAAATACTGAAATGTTAAGGATAAGTTTTTGCAACATTTTAGATGTGTTGGGGGTAAGGAAATTAACTCAAAATTCTTGAGCATGTGCTTTGTATAGTGGAAATCAAAGGTCATTTCCCAGCATCACGTAACCCTGAGAATCACCCCCAAACACATACCAATAGTGTCCCCTGAGCACCCTTGTGTATGGCCCCCAAATTAAAAAATATATAATACATGAATGAATTATAATCTACCACAAAACCTTGCAAATTAAACATATGTACTTGAAATAGCTTCTAGAAAAACATATCACAATAGAAGAAAACTCACTAACTACAATTTTCAATTGTTTGATATCCAGTCTGTATAATATTAAAAATAAATTTTCTCCTATCCAAAATAGGAATAAAGTTTCTTAGTAAATTGATATGTTAGCGATTTTAAACTCCTAAATTATTCTTTTGTTAGTATACAGGGAGAACAATGCACTTGATCAAAACAAATGAAATGAACCAAAAATCCTGATGGGCATCATTTAACAGAAATTAGGGCTTGTTCATCTAACATCAAAGAGAATTTTAAGACATAACCAACCCTTGCAAAAATAGTGAATATAGCAATGGTAGATTTTGTAATTATTTATTAAATGAGTCTATGTCCAAAACATAGAATTTATGTTTGATTGTAATTTAAAGGGACTATAAGTTTGAGAATGTTTCACATTTGATGGTTTCTTTCTTTCTTTCTTTCTTTCTTTCTTTCTTTCTTTCTTTCTTTCTTTCTTTCTTTCTTTCTTTCTTTCTTTCTTTCTTTCTTTCTTTCTTTCTTTCTTTCTTTCTTTCTTTCTTTCTTTCTTTCCTTCCTTCCTTCCTTCCTTCCTTCCTTCCTTCCTTCCTTCCTTCCTTCTTTCTTTCTTTCTTTCTTTCTTTCTTTCTTTCTTTCTTTCTTTCTTTCTTTCTTTCTTTCTTTCTTTCTTTCTTGTTTTCCACAATTTTCATTTTTGTTCTTGTTAACAAAATATAAAAAATGTTTATTGCCCTTTCCCGCTTGAAAGTGATCTGATAAATTCATATTTAGTTTAGCAGTATTAAAAAATTTTTTAAATGTTTTATTATAGTATTTTTACATTCAAAAAGATTAAATTCTCTAAGGTTACTTTAAAACAGATGTAATCTATTAAATATTTACATTTCTTCATTTTTATTAGCAAATTTTAATCTGTCCTGCTATGGATGTATAAATAAAACAAAACTTTAGGAAAAAGTTAGTCTCTTCCTCTACAATAGCCAGGAATTCATAACATCAAAATGTATTACTTCACAATACATAAGTATTATTTGTTGGCTTTTGACATTCAGTGTAATGAAATTAAGCTTCTTCCCCCAAATATTCATTACTTTTTTCAATTAGTTTAAGTAACTTGGAAAGTATTTACTTACTTATTTTTGTTTTGTTTTGTTTTGATGTCACACCTAATGCAGCTCTGGGGTTAGTCTAGTGCTATGCTCAAGGATCAATGGAGGGGATCAGGGGACCATATTGGGTGTCTGGAATGAAACCTAGAGCAGCCATATACAAGACAAGTGTTATCCGCTGTAATATATCTTCAATCCCACTTAGAAACTCTCTTTTTCCTTTCTTGGCTGCAAGCAATAGAATAATAAATGTATTTAAGAGTAAATAGACACAACAAAGTCAAGATAATATGTAACATTTACATTTAGTGGGAAAAAAATCCCCAAGCAAAAAATAAACAGAAAAATATTATATTTGGATTATTTGGCACCTAATATCTATCTAAAGAAAGGGAGTGGGGTTGTTTTTATGAATATGAATGTAACATATATTTAAGGCAAGACATTTATTAATTTTTCTTACCATATATTTTGAGGTATCATTATCATTAATTAAATTGCTCAGGGGTTACTCCTGGCTATCTGCTCAGAAATAGCTCCTGGCAGGCACGGGGGACCATATGGGACACGGTTATTTGAACCAACCACCTTTGGTCCTGGATTGGCTACTTGCAAGGCAAACGCCGCTGTGCTATCTCTCCAGGCCCTGCATACATTATTTTCAATAATACATCCATAATCAGACTTCCTGCTTTCCTCCACCAGTGTCTCCAGGGTGTCTTTTAGCCAGTATACCAACACATGTCTATGCTCATTTCTAAAGACAAAATTTTCAGTTCTGATGACTTTGGACATTTGTTTTACTATATGTACTACATATATTTATATTTACTGTTTACTATCTATATTATATATGTAAATATATATCTACTTTATTATATTTCTTTTGTACCACAAGTGAGATCTTTTTACTTAGTTTGCAGGTGGTGACACACATATACAATAGATGATTAATTTCACAAAAATTTTTTTTGGTTTCCGGGCCACACCTGGTGATGTTCAGGAGTTATTCCTGGCTATGAGCTCAGAAATCAATCCTGGTTTGGAGGCGCCATATGGGACGCCTGGGATCAAACTGAGGTCCGCATGTAAGGCAAACGCTCTACTGTTGTGCTATCACTCCAGCCCCTAAGTTCACAAATTTTTTTTGTGTGTGTGTGGTGTTTTGGTCACACCCGGCAGTATTCAGGGGTTATTCCTGGCTCCAGGCTCAGAAATTGCTCCTGGCAGGCATGGGGGACCATATGGGATGCCGGGATTCGAACTGATGATCTCCTGCATGAAAGGCAAACGCCTTACCTCCATGCTATCTCTCCGGCCCCTAAGTTCACAAAATTTTAAGTTAGGTATCAATTGGTAAAAATATTTTTCAAAAATGTGTCTTTTTGTAGGAATATAAATTAAAAAATAATAGTATGGATAATTTTACAATAGTGCATTTTAAAATTAACATGAAATATATAAACATTACAAATATGCAATTTATTAAGAATGAAGAGAGCTAAGAAAAATTTAAAGATTTGGATAGGCCCATGAAAGTACAAAAGTTTGTTTTATTCTAAATATGGAATACTATTTTGTTTTTATTTTTGTGTTGGAGCCACACCCGGCGCCACTCAGGGGTTACTCCTGGTTCTGTGCTCAAAAATGCCTCGCAGGCTCAGTGGATGCCAAGGATAGAACCTGGGTCAGCTGTGTGCAAAGAAAAAGCCCTACACGCTGTGCTATCGCTCTGGTCACAGAATACTGTTTTGTTAAAAATATTATAAATGATAGCTAAGTGTATTCACCAATAACTAAAAGGTTGAAGTAAATATTTCCACAAATGCAACAAAAATTATTTATGAATAGACATAAATAAAGCATTAAGTAATTGTTAAAAAAAAGTATAAAATCCCCTGGCAAGCTAATAGAAAATATTTGGACAGGCTTAAAACAAAGATCCTGAGACCACTTTAAATGAAAAAAGGTCTTCAGGTGACTTCTTGGAGAAGCCTGAAAACTATTTTTAATTTTATGGTGAGTTTGCTTCTATCAGTCCACAATGTTGTTTCATAAGTATTTTGTGAGGTTTTGTTTTTGTTTTTTTTTTTTATTGATTTGTGTTATGCTTCACCTGGGACCCACTTTGATTGAGGACACATCTAATTTTTGGGGAGGTGGGGAGAGAGTGAGGCTTGGGCTGCACCTGGTGGTGTTCAGGCTTCATGGCTGACTCTGGTTTTGTGTTCAGCACTCCTTTGGGTACCAGGGAAGCACTTAATCCACTTTTGCACTTGTCTCCAGTTCTAAAGGAGATCCTGGCATAACACCATCTGTTATGTCACAAGATAGAAGTTGACCCAGACCTCAAACTATTTCTGAAAATCTAATTTAATCCTTGTGCTGGAACCTATAAAGTTGCCTTTCTGATTTCTCTCGCACAAGAGACCATAAAGGCTTTTTCTGGAAAAGGAATGATTAATGAAAAACTTTACCTTTGTGAAATATCATGAATAATGTCTATTCATTCTAAATTTATAAATTATAAATTTATAGATAGTAGAAAAGCCATAGTAGAAAAGTAGAAAAGTTCAGTAGAAAAATCACCATAATTCCGATGAATTATTCAAAGTATGAGTTTTATGAACTTCTCATATACTAGATTAGAAAATAAAATGTTGGGTTTGGCTGTGTATGTTAATATATAAGTTCTTAGCAGTCCATTATTTCTACTGAGAAACAGAATTTCTTGACATGTGATATTTTTTTGTTAAGTATTATCAAACTAGTATTATTTTAGCCACTTCAGGAGGTGCTTGGACTTCTGGTTCTGCAATCAAGGATTACTCCTGTCAGGGCTCAGTACATGGTACCAGGGATAGAACCAAGGTCTGCTATGAGCAAGGCAAGCACCTTCTCAGCTGTACCATAACCTTTCCTGCTGCTGGCCTTCAAAGTTGTATTTTATAATCAATCTTATGTAAAGTCTAGCGCTGTTACTTGTTGAAGGAATATTATCCTATATTTGAAAAAAAATTGTGCTTTGGAATTTCACGTAGATTTTGTCTCATAAATTGGATATATGCACATATGCATCACACATAGACAAATAGATAAATATATAGTCTTTCTCTTACATAACTTATATTTATAAGATTAAAAAGTTCTACAATTGTGTTTTCATTTATTTGTATAAGAGATAAAAGATAAGAAAAGTTTTTTATGGGAAGAAAGATTACATTTTGTTACAATGTCATTTATTCATCTATAGTTAAGTGTATTTTCAGGACTTAAAAAGTTTTGAAAACTTTTTAAAAAGTGAGTGTAACATGTATTTAGGGAACTGGGAGATAGCTTGGTAACTAAAGTTGTGCTCAGAGGCCAGAGAGACAGTACTATGGGGAGGGTACTTATCTTTCATGCAGCCCACTCTGAGTTCTATCCCCAGCATCCCACATGGTCCCTGAGTACTCAGGGACTGAGTGCAGAACCAGGAATAACCCCTGACCATCTCACAGTGTGGTCCAAAAACCATAAAAAATTAATGTTCCAGGGGCCAGAGAGATAGCATGGAGGAAGGCATTTGTCTTGCATGCAGATGGTCGGTGGTTCGAATTCTGGCATCCCATATGGTCCCCTGAGCCTGCCAGGAGTGATTTCTGAGTGTAGTGACAGGAGTAACCCCTGAGCACTGCTGGGTGTGACCTAAAAACAAACAAACAAACAAAAATTAATGTTCCTAGCAAGACATTTAAAACTATAGTGTTAGCTTCAGAAGTGTCAGTTCTGACAACTTTGTAGTTTGTTATCCTTAAAGTAGTGGGGAAAGCATAAACATAAAGAACACTTAGAAAAAAGACATGCAAAAATAACCAGAAAAAATTTAAGGAAGACTAACAAGTAAACAATGTATACCATTACTAACATATGATGAAATCAAGGTAATAATTGCATGCTATTGAGGTTACGCTTATAAGAATTTGTGGTATGCAAAATCATTAGGTAGAGTCAGGAGATAACAATTTATTGGGCATTCTTTTTGCATAGGTTCTACTCTAATCACTAAACTTTATTATTTAATTCTGACTTCACAGTAAATGCAAGAGGTTATATTAGTCCTATTTTATAGACATGGAAACTAATAGTGCTCTATCAATGATCAAATAAGTGGTACATGAAGCACACTTTAATCTGTGGCGGTCTGATTTCACTCAAGTTCTTTCTTTTTTTTGCTTGTTTGTTTGTTTTTGGGCCACACCCGTTGACGCTCTGGGGTTACTGCTGGCTATGCGCTCAGAAATCGCTCCTAGCTTGGGGGACCATATGGGACACTGGGGGATCGAACAGCGGTCCATCCTAGGCTAGGGCGAGCAAGGCAGATGCCTTACCCCTTGTGCCACTGCTCCGGCCCCTTCACTCAAGTTCTTAATACCATATATAATGACCATGCTATTGCCCACAATTACAGATTGACCTTGCCATTTACAGATCTTAGTTATCTGAATGAATTGACAGTAGAGCAGACAAACCATTTGAGGGCATTTTAAAATTGCTAGTGAGATTAATCTTCCAAAATATTATGTGTTTATATTTTGGTTAATTATATCTTCCACTGGTATGGTCAATTATTTTCACATTGAATTAAAAGAAGATTTTCCTTGGTCTCTATTTGGCTCCAACTTTACTCAAGTTCATTTATTTCTTTCAATATGGCGTATTGTCCCTGGCTTCTGCTTCATCTATATCCATATTGTTGTTTACTCTTCCTTGCCACATATTTCCTTGTATAATTGTTATTCTTTAGGATCTCTATTTAAATATATTTCAGTAAGAACTCTATGAAACTAAACAAGATGAGAGTCCTATTCTTTAAACAAACTACTCTGATAGACACATTCGTTCAGAGTTTGGTTTTGTACTTATATCCTTCTTCAAAGCCATTAGGATACATCATGTTCTTTTTATTAAGCCACAAAATTTGTGATATTTATTAATTTATTTATTTATTGCTTTTTTGGCCACCTTAATGGCGAGTAGGGCTTACTTCTGGCTTAGCACTCAGGAATCACTCCGGTCAGGGATTAGTGATGTCCTGATAGTGAATAAATCCAGAGCACATAGCAGACAACCTTACCCATTCTTTTATCACTTTGGCCCCAGTTTGTGATAATTTTTTATAGGAAGCATTAGAAATAATTGCAGTACTTATTCTATTTTAATTCATTTTGAAATATGATTTAGTATTTTGGAACATTTTAGTGAAATAATAAACAAATAAAATGCACTAGTTCAGTACTATATACTGTTAAAATTTATATGAAACAATAAAATTTGTTCATTTTTTTTTGGTATGCTCAGGACTTGCTCTTGCTTCTGTACTCAAGAATATTTGCTGACAGTGCTCAGGAGACTATATGTGGTGCCAGGGATTGGCAATTCAAGTTGCTTATGTATATTTATGAATTTATACAAACTTTATAACTAAAAATTTCAGAATATTTCATAATCTTCTAAAGAACACTTCTACTACCATTATAGTGTCATCGAAGATTGGGAATTTATTTTCTAACCAGATTAATTTGTGGATGACATAAAAGGTATTCTAAATTTTTTTCATGGTGATTAGATTATATTTTAGAATTATGAAGTAGCACAAGACAAGGTTACCCATTCTCACCACTATTGGTCAGTATAATATTGAAAGTTCCTTGCAGAAACATTTCAACTGCTCTATCTCCTTCTTAGGAACATGCCACATATTATCTATTCTCCACCAATTACACATCATCATATAGCTGCTGGAAAACCACAGGGATTTACTGAAGATAGCTTGCCCCATGGCTACTCCTTTTAAATCCTTTTAAATGTACCCACTATATATTAGTTCTTGTTGGTGCTACTGAGTCTTACTCCCTCTCATCCAACTGACTCATGGTTGATGAATGAGAATTGGCTAGCTGGACCATGCATATTTGCCCGCAGTTCAGAGTTTTCATCAATCGTTGCTGCTGCTTCACCAGGTTTGAAGCTCCTTTTCCACCACCTACTTCTTTGCATTGCTACGTCTTATTCTACCACCTTAACTTACTTGGGAAGCTTTGTATTTGGATTCACTGCCTTTATGCGTGAGTTGGTTTTAGCCATATCTTGGATTTACAAGAATTGCACAACCACCTTGTGATAGCCTTCTGCCTCATCATAAGGCACACATTAATACTTTATGCAGTAAATCCACAGTAAATCCACAGACTCAGCTATAACCCTGGATGCCTCCAAGAAAAATCTATGGGCAAACAATTTGCTTTAAATTCGTTTACATCGTTTAAAGGCAAGAGTGATCATACTTAAACAGCACAAACTTCAAATTTAAAAAATAATTATTAGAGGTAAGGATGATCATTTTGATGATAAAAGGATATATAAATATATATGAAGAATAATCCACACTCCTAAACATATCTGCACCTAATTATGGACCATAAAATATCTGAAACAACTGATATTAGATCTGAAGGAAGATGTTGACAGCAATGAGATAGTAGTTAAAAACTTTTAACACCCCACAATCACTGCTGGTTTGGTCAATTAAAAGCTCAGCAAGGATATACTGGCATTGAAGAATAAAATGGAAGTATGGTCCCAAATAAGTCATTCTTCAAAAGTGGAATGCACATTTTTCTCACACATGGGAAATTTTAAAAATATACCATATGTTGAATTACGAAACATTTTTCTTTAATATCAAGAAGATGTAAAATATATATATTATCCTTACTGAATAATATGCTTTGAAAATGGAAACTGATAGCAAAAAGAATTGGTTAAAATATCTCTCTAATTATCAATGGAATAAACTCTCTTATCAAAAGGCATAGAGTGAATGGATAGATTAGGTAACAAGATCAATATATTTTCTGCTTACAGGAAACAAGCTTAAATTCAATTCAAAGATAAATATAATTTCAGAGAAAAAAGAACAAAAATAATAATACAAGTCAATGATAGCTAAACTATGGAACATCAATACTTCTATAAGAAGTGGAGCAAGGAAAACCTTTTTAATAAGTGGTGTTGGGAAAATTGGTCAGCCTCACACACAAATAAAAAATGAAAAAGAACTAATATATTTTAACACTGCACAAAAGTAAAAGAAAATTTGATTAAAGAGATTGATATTGGGCCTGAGCCATTAAATTACATTGAAGAAAATAGGCAGACTACCTCATGACATCGAAGCTAGAGGCATCTTTAGGTATGCGATGCCATTGGCCAAGCAAGTGAAAGCAGAGATAAACTAATGTGGCTACATTGATTTCAGAATCTCTGTTCTTTAAAAGAAAAGAGTACCAAAATACAAGACAGTCCTCAGATTGGAAAAGATTATTTGACCATCAGTCTTCTGGTAAAGGGTTAAAATCCAAAATATATAAAATACTAGTGTATTGACCAAAAAAAAAAATTCAACATCATAAATGACTGGGGAGAAGAGATGAACAGAATGCTCTTCCAAGAATAAATGCAAATGTCCAAAGGCATCTGAAAAATGCACAATATCACTAAGTATCAGGGAAGTGCAAATCAAAATAGCAATGAGATATATCACCTTACTCCAGAGACACTGGCACACATTAAAAGGAACAGCAATTAATGTTTGTGTGGATGAGGGACAAAAAGAACTTGAGTGCTGATGTGAATGTCTGCTACTCCAGTTGTTTTGCAAAAACAGTTTGGCCATTCCTCAAAAAGAGAGCAATTGAGCTTCCATATGACCCCTAATTACTACTTGAAATATACTCAAGGTACTAAAAATACAATGTAGGAAAGAAATATGTAAGTGGCATTCATTGCAGCACTATTTACAATAAGCAAACTCAGGAAATAATCCATGTGTTCAAAAACAGATGAGTGGATAAAGAAACTGTACGCAACGGACTATGGTCAAAGACCATTGAAGTCATGCAATTTTCTGCTCACAGCAGACCTGAAGAATGCCCTGCTGAGTGAAGTGAGTCAGAAGTTGAGGAAACAGACGCAGAATTATCTTTTTTATATGTGGGGTATAAAGAAACATATAAAGAAACAAACGTTGAAAGACAATAGAAATGAAAAACATGAAAAAATGGTCTTCAGCAGGAACCTTGCCACTGGGTGCCACTAGGAGTTGGCAGGGAAGGAATACTACAACAGTGGTACAGGAAAGTGGTAACCCTGGGGTTGGTTCGGGTACTCAACAAAGGAAACATGATATGCATGATACCAGACCAGCAAAAATATCATAAACCACAGTGCTTAAAAAGAAAGAGAAAACACAAAAAGGGATGAAGTGCCTGCTATAGAGGCAGGCTGGGGACATTGCTGGAGGGAAGAGAACATTAGCAAGACACTGGTGGGGGAAAGATTGGTGTTGGAACATTGTACTCTAATAACTCAATTATGAATAACTTGTGACTTTGTAATTCCAGGTTACATTTTAAAAGGAGAATTTCCACTAAGAATAGTTTATTGTGATTATTTTTGACTATACATGTACATTCCTGTATTTCTGGTGGTTTCAATGTCATTTTAATTGAAGAGTTTGGGGCTTGATCAAATAGTTGATAGTGTTTCTGACTGATCATGTAAACAGAGATCCCTGCTCAAAGATGCCAGGAAACTCCTTAATCAGCTATCCAGAATAAAGGCAATGTAATTAGTTGGTTTTCTGTTGAAAAGACCCTTTATAATTTAAGACATTGGAAAAGTTGAATGGGAAATTTAGGTATTTCAAATTCCTTACTAATCTATGACTCTATAATTTTGGTTTGTTCTTTTAAACACAGACCAGTTCTGTTTTAATATCAAAATGGAGAGTCAAAAGAATACAATGTCTTTAAAGTAAAAACAAGTTTAGTTTTCTATTTTTCTTCGCATATTGTTAGAAAAGCAAACATATGAAATAGTAAATATAACATTGAGAGATCTGTGTGTTTCCAAACCAGAAAGTTGACGTAAATGGCTGAAATATTTCAAGACTAGGCTTTTGGTATTACAAGGCTGAATTGCCTTTTTAGTACACAGAAACTTTTGATTTGGTCAAGAATACCTTGTGTTTTCCATCTTTAATTTCTTTTAGTATTGGGCACAAGAAAACTGACTTTCCTGTGTTTTCACTCTGCCTATCTCTCTCTTATTTTTCTTTACTCCCCCTATTATAAGGCTTTGTACTTCTAATAAACTTAGTAGCTTTTACTTTATGTCTCTAGTTGCTTAGTAAAACTAAGATAACTACTTTATTATACTTTTATCATAAAATATTATATAAATAACAGAGTGGAAATGGTCTAAAGGGTAGGGAACCTGTCTTGTGCCTGTCTTGTATGTGGTGGACCTAAATATATAAATATATTAAGCTTTTAAATTATTATACATAAAGCTTAAATATGTTTCTGAATTAAACATCCATTATAACTTTTATGAATGAATGAATGTATATTAACATATATTTTGATAAAAATAAATGTTTATATGTAACATACTACTTAATAATATGGAAGTAAGGATGTTTCCCAATCATATGTTTTGGTTGATTATTTTTTCTGGGGCATTTTGTAAAGATATACCATACTTATTTAGAATAGGTGAGAATCTTCTTGTAAGGGGGAATGGTTACCATAAAAGTAGATATGAGAAAAAGAAATGTCTATTTATTGAAAGCACTTTCTCAGAGTCTTTGATATTTTAGAATCTTTATTACTATATAACTAATCTTAAAAAGATATGATACCACTGAATCATACTAGGCAGACAATTTTGTGGCCTTCTCAAAATAGGAGTGTGCAGATTCCCTTTCTGGCTGAATATCCAGCAGCTGTCACTCACACCATATATCTTTAGGCATAGATATGACCCAGCTCTACAACTAATCTCGAAAAGAATTGCCAACACATGTGTTTCCTGGGTTCATAGTGCCCGAGCACATGTCTACCACATATCCCCTCTTGATATGTGCCCTTTCCTACTTTCACGCTGCATTGTGTACTGGGTTTCTCTCTGTTCCTTAGGCGAAGCCTACACTCTCTCTTGAGTACATTGTTCATTACTCTTTTTCTGGTACCCCCAAATAGCATGTCCAAGTACAAGAAGAAATCACACTCCTATAGATGTATTCTACCAAAAACTGGCCAGCAAAATACTTAACAGAGCTGCTAATAGACTTAAAAAGACATAAATAGCACCACAATTGTAGTTGGAGATTTCAAAAATGCTCTACCAACTTTTGATATATCAACCAGGCTAACGCTCAACAATGAAATATTGGCTGTGAAGGAATAAATGGGAAAAAAGAGGCTTAGTAGGTACATATAGAACTTTTTATTACCAAAGAGCCATGTACAGTATTTTCCCTACTGTGACATTATACAAATTAGACTACATGCATACTATAAACATACCTCTAATAAATCAAAAAGATAGAAATTGTATTGATTATATTTTAGACTATGAAACATGGAAAATATAATTTTTACAAGCAAAAAATGAAGAAATAATTTTAAAGCCTCAAGATCTTAAATAGTCCACTATTAAAGAACTAGTGAATCAGACAGCGAAAGAGGAAAATAGGACAGGAAGTATCAGAATTTGTGGGACAAATCAAAAGTATTAATATGAGAAGAGTTTATAGCTTTGTAAGCATTCTCAAAAGGAAGAAAGGGCATACATAAATAACTAAATTGCATGGCTTAAGAGATTGAAAACTGACCAACAAAATGAGGTAAAATTATTCAGGAGAATGAAAATAATAAAAATTAGAAGAGAAATTAATGAACTGAGAACCCCCCCCAAAAAACAATGCAAAAGATTAATGAAAGCAAAAGTTGGTTCTCTGAAAAAAAATAGATCAGCAAACCATTAGCAAGACACAAAAAACAACTGGCTGGAATGATAATACAGTGGTAAGGGCATTTGCCTTGCATTTAGCCAGCCTTGATCTAATTCCTGTTATCGCATAAAGTCCCTGAGCCCGCCAAAAGTGATTTCTGAACATAGAGCCAGGAGAAATCCCATAGCACCACCAGGTGTTGTCCAGAAACAATCAAACAAAAAAGTGAGAGAATTTTAAAAACCAAGTTAGAAGTAAAATTATCACAAAGTGAATTTCTTTTTATAGACACCACAGAAATTTAAATGATAACCAGGGAAGACTTTGAGAATCTGAATGCCACAAAATGAGAGAACTTAGAAGATACTGATAAATTTTTTGACTCCTATATACTCTCAAGATTGAAACAAGAATATATGAACACCTGAACAGACTTTTCATTAAAGATAAGGGCCTAAAACTTCTCAACATAGCAGGGGTAAAGGATGTGAGTTCTGATAGTGCACAATACCATACATGTTGTCTTGAGTTTGAGTGCAGTTGCAGCATGATTTCCCCAGGTCTGAATAATCACTAGACATGACTTCTGTTTCCTTCCAGTAAATTCATAAACTCATCATTTGTTTTTGTTAAATGTTATACAGAAATAAATTCCCATTATTACGATGGACTAGACATTTTGTTGTGAATTTAAGTTATTGATCAGTTCATTTAATAGATTGTAGAAATGTATATTTAGTGAACCATATGCCTATTAAAAGTTTCTATTTTCTTTGCTGTATAGTATTTACTTCTCTATAAATGTGTCTATTGCACTCAAAATTTCAAATGAAATAATATAACATTTTTATATTTTTATTATCTTCAAGTATTGGAAAGGAATAGCATTCTTTTTCAAATTACTTATATTTAAAACACCGATGGTTTACAAAGTTATTTATAATACAAATTTTAAATTATTTTGGGTCACAAACAAACCTAGTGACATTCAGGGGTTACTCCAAGTTCAGAAATTGCTCCTGGCTTGGGGGTACATATGGGACGGTGGGGGATCAAACTGGGGTCCACCTAGGTTAGATGCTCAAGCAAGGCAAACGCCTTTACTGCTAGCACCACCACCCCAATTATGTATTTATAATATGGTGTATAAATATGTATTTATAATATGGTGTATAAATATTTATTTATAAAATGGTGTACAACACCATTTACCAGTGCACATTTATGACACCAATATCTCATTTTTCCTTCCCTGCTCTCTTGCCCTTGCAGCCTCTGTGGCAGACATTTTTCTTCTCTCTTTTCATTTTTTTCTTTTAGACACTGGCTTGCAATATTGTACTGAAGGGTATCAGGCATATTGCTTATCGCTTTCAACACCCAGTTTCAAATTATCATTGTCATAAGGTCTCTATTCTGCCCCTAATATTGGAAACCATACACACTTTTATTTAGGTCAGTCTTTTCAAAAATTTCTTTCTTTCTTTCTCTTCTCTTTCTTTTCTTTCTTTTCATTCTCTTTCTTTCTTTCTTTCTTTTCTTTCCTTTCTTTCTTTTCTTCTTCTCTTATCTTTTCTTTCTTTCTTTCTTTCTTTCCTTTCTTTATTTCTTTCTTTTTTCTTTCTTTCTCCCTTCGTTCCTTCCTTCCTTCCCTTCCTTCTCCTTCCTTCCCTTCCTTCCTTCTTCCTTCCTTCCTTCCTTCCTTCCTTCCTTCCTTCCTTCTTTTTCTTTCTTTCTTTCTTTCTTTCTTTCTTTCTTTCTTTCTTTCTTTCTTTCTTTCTTCTTCTTTCTTTCTTGCTTTCTTCTTTCTTTCTTGCTTTCTTCTTCTTTCTTTCTTCTTCTTCTTTCTTTCTTTCTTTTCTTCTTTCTTTCTTTCTTTTCTCTTCTTTCTTTCTTTCTTTCCTTTCTTTCTTTTTCTTTCTTCTTTCTTCTTTCTTCTTTCTTTCTTTCTTTCTTTCCTCTCTTTCTTTTTCTTTCTTCTTTCTTCTTTCTTTCTCTTTCTTTCTTTCTTTCTTTCTTTCTTTCTCTTTCTTTCTTTTTTCTTTCTTTCTTTCTTTCTTTCTTTCTTTCTTTCTTTCTTCTTTCTTTCTCTCTCTTCCTTCCTTTCTTTTTCTTTCTTTCTTTCTTTCTTTCTTTCTTTCTTTCTTTCTTTTTCTTCTTTCTTCTTTCTTTCTTTCTTTCTCTTTCTTTCTTTCTTTCTTTCTTTCTTCTTTCTTGTTCTTTATTTCCTTCTTTCTTTCTTTCTTTTTCTTTCTTCTTTCTTCTTTCTTTCTTCTTTCTTCTTTCTTTCTTTCTTTCTTTCTTTCTTTCTTTCTTTCTTTCTTTCTTTCTTTCTTTCTCTTTCTTTCTTTCTTTCTTTTCTTTCTTTCTTCTTTCTTTCTCTTTTCTTCTTTCTTTCTTTCTTTCTCTTTCTTTCTTCCTTATTATTATTTCTTTTCTTTCTTATTGTATTTCATTTTATTTACAGTGATTTACAATTTTACAGTACAATTGGCCCAGTTTTATACATACAACATTCTATCACCACACCCACCACAACAGTATCAATTTTCATTCACCATAATATCCCTTCTACCTTCAATATACATCTCCACCCTACGCACATACTAACATCATACTAATAGTAAATCTACTATTTAGACTAAATTCTGGTGCTTTTGGTCATTTGTTAATTCCCTTACTATGGGGTTTTTTTTATTATCCACATATGACAAAGATTTTCTTTTTATCTTGTATTTGTTTCTCTCTTTACAACTGACTTTACTCAGTGTACTTTGCATTTCATTCATGTAATGGGAAAGTACACATTTTTGTCTTTTCTTACAGCTTACTAGTAGTCCATTGTGCATATACTATAGTTACTTTTTGAAATTGTTTTATTGAAACCATTGTGAATGAGAAGTCCTTCATAGTTGGATTTCGAGCATAATCACGGTGAATTAGGGCCATTTTTTTTTTTTTTTTTTGGTTTTTGGGCCACACCTGGCGGTGCTCAGGGATTACTCCTGGCTGTCTGCTCAGAAATAGCTCCTGGCAGGCATGGGGGGACCATATGGGACACCGGATTCGAACCAACCACCCTTTGGTCCCTGATTGGCTGCTTGCAAGCAAACGCAGCTGTGCTATCTCTCTGGGCCCGAATTAGGGCCATTTTTTATCACCAGTGTTGACCTCCCTCTACCAAAGTTTCAGAGTGCATCCCATATGTCCACTCTTAGCCCCAATGCCTAGCAATTTAAGTTTGGATTGTTATAGTTTGGGTCTCTTGATTCTATTGTCATTGAATTTGACTTGGGTATTTAGTTCTGACCTTTTCTTTTTCTCCATGAAAGCACATGAGACCACTTGGCCCATGGGCCCATCCTCTCTCTCTCTCTGTCTCTGTCTCTCTCTCTCTCTCTCTCTCTCTCTCTCTCTCTCTCTCTCTCTCTCTCTCTCTCCCTCATTAGTAGAAGAACTCAGAAATATGGAGTAAAACAAAGTAATTCATGCCCCAAGGTTCTAAAAGAAGGCAGAAGTCCCTATCTAGAAAATAGAAATAGATAAATAAAAGGGTGCATTTTTTTTTGCATGGGTGCCACAAACATTGGGGAAATTAGAAAGGATATCACCTTGGCCTAAAAAAAACCCCAGCATGTTTTTTACCCATAAAGCCTCTTGGTCATAAGACTGACTACAGGCTCCAGGCATACTAATTGTCCAACCCCTGAGTTATTTCTTCGATGGTCCCCCGGAAAAGTTCCACTCACATTGCTGTTGTTGCAGTCAGGCTTCTGTTATTAGAGATTTTGAATTTTGCAGAGAGTCTTTGGTGGAGAACTAGGGTGCCTTCTGTCACAGTCAAGCTTCTGTTATTAAACATCTTGGTTTTTGCACAGATTCCATGTTGAAGCCAGGGTGTCACAGAGTGTCTTTTGATTTCATCTTACTGTTATGTGGCGAGGCAGGGAAACCTGCTCTGAAAGCAAAATTGTTGTTTCCTAGTCTTCAGGGTGTATATGAACCAAACCTGACGCAAATTGTGCCAGGAAACATTAGGGCCTCCTCAGGGTGGGAAGTTTGACTTCTGGTGCTGCGCAGAAAACTGTGCTGGTTCCATGAGATCCAAGGTTCAGGGTTGGATGGTTAATGCTAAATCATCTGAGGGCCTAGTTGAGGTCACTACAACAAATATTCAGAGTAAAAAGGTGCTCCTGTACTATAAAATTTTATAAGTTCCTATCCATATTAGATAAGAACTTCTTTCTATATGTAAGATTTCCTATTTTAATGTACCTATGCAAAAAAGGAACAATGCCACATGATATTACATGACACTACTTTATGGGGGTAAAAATAACAAGTTAAACTATCTCTCTATCCTGTTCTAACCAGAACTCAGATACCCAAAAAAACCGTCTACTAGAATTGTCCATTAAGCAGATCCAAAAACAAGATGTGAAAATCTATCTCAATATACAGAAATATACACTAATAGTTATAACTATTAAGAAAATGCATAGTGCTTAAATACAGTAATTATTACATAAAACCATTTATTGGAACCATTTTCCATAGCCCAATTTTTCACTGCTCGTTAAGGCATACATTTGGAACTCATTTTAAAATATCAACATGAAAAAAATCACAGGTATTTCTTTTTGGAATTTTTTTAAAAATTTTTTTTATTTTTAATTATGAGAACAAAGATGCAAAGAAAGAGGACAAGGTAAAGTTACAGTGGAAGGACATTCACCCATAAACAGAATTCTCAGAAAAATACCCTTGCTGATACCTTAATTTTGAACTTTCAGCCAAAGAACATTAAGAAAAATAAAACAGAACCCATGTACAAACACTTTGTCCCTCAAGTCACACATTTTCTGGAAGAATATGTAGTTAACATATTTATAAACAACTTTAAATATGTATTCTCTAGAAAGACAAAATAACTTAAAAGAATTTAATCATTTAAAGCTTAAATTTAATTCTACTTAAAATTTATGGTTATCTAGTCTATATATCATGTGGACTTTTTTCAAAAGACTTTTTAACAAAATCTTCAAAGGCCAATTATTTGATAAATAAAAAGTATATTGTGACTTTGAAATAAATGAATAATTTATTTCTGCCTACAATAAATGTAACATTTTACATTTATGTATCATGACTAACCTATTGCTTTCATGCATAAATTAGTGAATAAAGCATAAAATCTTATTTAGAATTTTATTCTAAACTTTATTTTATAGGCATGACACACAAACCTGTTATGAGTACTAAGATATTAAAATTAATCAATACAAATCAGAAACTGATTCAATTACCAAACAACTATAATCTGAATTTATTGAACAGTATATTTTACTCCCTGTGTCATAGTGGAGGTTGTTATTACTATATAAATAAATATGTATATGCATTCTATATCCATCTTTAACTAAAAATAAAATTTCCTGATCAGGTTGTTAATTAAGGAATGTAAGTAATTAAAAGGAATGCTGACAAACTATAATTTAATCATCTTAGAACTAATAGTTCTGGCATAATTAAAGGCTAGTTTAATTCAACAGTTCTATAAAATTTGTCTAGTTTAATTTTAAGGGTATGTTTATAGTGTGTGGTATGTTTGATTAGAAAGACATTATTTGCTTTGCTACAGTGCAATTTAAATATCTCAGTGGAAAATATTTTATTGCCAATGTACTAGAAGTCGAATTAGAAGTGTCTTCCTTCCTTCCTTCCTTCCTTCCTTCCTTCCTTCCTTCCTTCCTTCCTTCCTTCCTTCCTTCCTTCCTTCCTTCCTTCCTTCCTTCCTTCCTACCTACCTACCTACCTACCTACCTACCTACCTACCTACCTACCTACCTACCTACCTATCTGGAGAATAAAACAGGATTCTTTTTTCTCCATCAATAAACAACTTATTTAATTTATGACATTTAAATATTTCTCTCTCCCTACTGTGAGCAATCATCTATTCCTTTTTAGATTCATTCCTTTCCTCTTTTCATTTTGATTTAGATATTTAGTTCATGATATACTTTTTCTTCATATTCATGGTCACTGACATCTATAAAATATATCTTTAACATGAAAATTTTACAAATTTCACTGAGTTTCATGTCAATTTTTTCTATTCATCTGCATACAGATTAAATTATCTTGATTAGATATAAGGAACAATTTGCCTTTTCTGTAATTCTTATCTAGTCATCCTAATTTCTGAGAGTTATCTACCTAAATAGGAGACTTGGGTCTGTTGCCTTGTGATCTCCACTTTTTAATTATAAAATTTAAAAAAAATGATGTGCTGGACCCCTTACAGTTTTTAACTTTAGAAATATACTGAATTTATTGATTTGTACCTTTTAATCTTTTGGGACAGGATCATATTTAGCAGTGCTAAATTATTCCTAGCTTTTTTTTGTTTGTTTGTTTTTGTTTTTTGGGTCACACTCAGCAGTGATCAGGGGTTACTCCTGGCTCTATGCTCAGAAATCGCTCTTGTCAGGTTCAGGGGACCATATGGGATGCCAGGATTCGAACCACAGTCCTTCTGCATGCAAGGCAAACACCTTACTGCTGTGCTATCTCTCTGGCTCCTATTCCTAGCTTTTCACACAGGAATGACTCCTGGTGCTGCTCAGGGGATTGTATGTCATGCTGGGGATTGAACTCAGTTTTGCCTCACTCAAGGCAGGTGCTTTACCTGATGTATTATTTCCCCAGTTCCTTGTTAATTAATTTTGACATCACTTATTTCTTGCATTCCATCATCTTTTATATTGTTTCTTCTCTGGTTTTCATCTTGCTTTCTTTATTCAGTTATACCTGTCAGATGTTCAGATCTTCCCTTGCTCATTATACATTAGAGCCTAACTTCCTTTTTCAAGTTTCTACACACTAGACAAATATCACAGACAGTGGACCAGGATAAACATAAAAACTATGTGTTTGTGTTGCTTACATTAATTAAGCTATCTTTCATTCAATTAACATGAATTTGGAAGAAAAAATGAGGCTTAAATGCAAGCTATTTAAAGAGGGATTAGATTTAGTTCTTTTCTTTGAGAAAGTCACAATCCAACATGTAAATTAGTTATAATACACATAAAATGTGCTTGTATATACATATATATATATAAATAGACAGATATATTTGACATTTGGTTGGTAGACAAAACATTTCAATCTAGAGATTAAATAAAATCTTCAAATAATAATAATATTTTTAGTGTTTTCATATCAATATATGGTGATATACATTGTGAACTCAGAAAAATTGAGTGGAGAGGAGATGGCAGAATATTAAGCAAATTGAATATTGAGTACTAGAATATCAGGTTGAAAATTTCAGAACAGGTTACAACTACCTAGGATGAGATGATTAAAAGAAAAGTGACACTAATAGAAAGATTGAATTTGGAATTTTATGTTTAATAATTTAGAATTTACTTCCTCAGCCAGAATTTCCCATATGGATGTCTATATGCAATACTGTTTCGTTTTTGAAAAAGTCATTATAATTATATAAATTGCAAAGATATTTTTATTACTATAAAACTTTTAAATTATCCACATTTCACACTAGCTGCTAGTGACTAGCACATTATTTGTTTAGTCCAAATTAAATTTCATTTTATTTATTTATCTTTTTGTTTTTTGGGTCACAATCGGTGGCTCTTAGTGTACTGGCTCTGTGCTCAGAAATCGCTGCTGGCAGACTTGGGGATCATATGGAATGCCAGGAATTGAACCAGTGTCGATCTTGCACAAGGTCAAAACAAAGGCCATATCACTGTGCTCTCTCTCTCTCTCTCCGGCTCCATTATTTTTTTTTATCTAAATTTCTCTTTCCTGCTTTAAATTATATCAATTTGAATAATAAAAACTCTTGGTATCTGGGCATTTTAAATAGTACCTAAAGCCCATGGTATTTAATATTTTGCCAAGGTATCATTCTGAATTGTGAGTGCTTTGAGTTCGATGTGTCCTTATGAGTCACAGAACAGGTAATAAAGTCTAGATTAGCTTTCAGTTTATACTCATTAGTGTAACAATTTTGTTTTCTGTAATACTTCATTTATTTGTCAGATCAATCCTGTGATTTTGGATTTTACTATATCTCTTTTAGACTTGTGGCCATTCATTGATGACATTATATGCTTGTATTCGTGGATTCAAATATCCTTTGGACATAGTGTAATTTAAGATTTGCTAGTGTTTTGACCCTTGTATTAGACGATTTCGGACATTAGTTTTTTATAGGCATAAGGATACATAGCACTTAACTGGAAACAAATTTCTCAATTTGAGAAATTTTTTCAAAGAAAATTAATGTATGGTAAAAATAGTAGGGGTATAGGATATGCAAAATAAGCGTAGGGTAAATACATAACTGAACTTAAATAATATATTTAAAAATTTACTGAAATTTTTATATGAAATGTATAACAAGTATGCATTGGTATACTAACTCCCTAAGTGGAAATAGATAAAAACAAAATAATAAAATTAGAACAACAGAATGAGAACATAAGAAAGTTACAATGAGGAAAAAATTGACAACAGACTTATGCAAGTTAACATTTCCAAGTAAAACAATTCTAATTAACAATTCCAAAATTAAGCTACACTAATGGAAATGCAAGATAACAAAGGAACACACAAATAAAACAATAATTGTGTAGAAATAATTGTTGAATTATAATATACATTTTGATAATAATACCACAGACTAAGCAATTTACTAAAAGACATTTTTGTCTGACTTTCTTGAGATCCTAAATCCAAAATCTGAATTAACAGGTTTAACTTTTTTTTGAAGGCTATGAGGGAAGGATTTGGTGCATTTTTGATTATCCATGAACTATCTTCTCCCTATATATCTGTGTAAAATTTATTGTTGGTTGGTCCTATATCAGTTTCCCCCCATTTTATAAGGATATCATTATTATTGATTGGGTTCAACATTAATGACATTATTTTAATTTAGTTATAACTATAAAGATCCAGTTTCCAAACAGTTACATTTTAGGCACTGTTTTTATTATATAAATTAATTGGAGAACACAATTTTATCAATAACACAAGTGGTACTTTGAATAGGAAAAGCAGAAATTTAAAGATTAATTCACTTAACAATTACTTTTTATTCATACTTACATAATGTATATGTTGAGTTTGAGATGCTTATGCATCATGCAAATTGTTAAGTAGAAATATAATGTCTGAGTTATGTAGCAAATATATGGAGAAATTATTAACTATTGAAGCATATATGAAGGCAGATAGGAATAGGACCTCCCATTGGTAATGAGTTTTTGAAAGTAACAAAACCAATTAAAGTTCTATATATTTCACAAAAGATGTCTGATCTTCTGCAGTGTTTCTCATTGATTAAACATAACCATTTTTGGGGGTTGGGAAGAGAGGTTTTATTGCAGTTTATCAGAGTCAGTTAGATTCTTATCAATGAATTAGGAAAATTCATAGTAGATCTAGTAGGTTAGTGGAGAATATTTCTACTCAGATTTTAAAGGTTTTTCTACACTGTGCATATAGTAAGTTAGTGAAGAATAATATACTTAGGCTTTGAGTACCTTACTAAGAAAGTGTGAGATTAGTGTATTATCAGAGAAGCATTATAGAACGAAAATAGAAGCTAACTTATAGGCAGCCAACCAATAAATGGGAATTGTGAAACATAGAGGCTTTCAAAGTGCTTTTGAGAAGTGGAAGGAAAAGGTAAGTTTTAGCTACAGAAAAGAAGGTTCTGGGAGATTAAAGATGAGTGAAATTTAGTAGCTTTAGACTGGCTTAAGAGAATGAGTGAAATGATGCATCTGACAAAGCAATGTTAAAGGTTATGTGGTAATTTGGGCACAGACTAGGAAAAAAGAATTACTCTATCTAGACTTCTGGACAGGCTCTATATTTTTGTACATACTATATTTAAAAAATATTTTACAAATTTTAGATGCAAAATAGAAAAAGGTGTATTGAAAGCTAGACTCGACAAATATAATAGACCCTTGAATGTAGTTAACTTGGAAAACTAATTTGAGACATTTTTAATATAATTTTTATTTTAATCATAGTGGCCTACATATCATTGACAATAATATTTTAGGTACATATTAACATAAAATCAGGGGAATTCCCATCACCGAATTGTCCTCCCTCCACCTCCGTTCCCGTCCTACCTCCCATATCCTCCTCTCTCACCCCCGGGGCTGCCAGAACAACTGTTCCTCTCTGTGCCTAGCTTACTACTTAGTGGTCCTACACCGGTTTGGTCTTGGTACCTCCCTTATTTCCCGCTCTAGTTGGGAGGCGGGATAGTTCAAGTTATGTGGTTTTGTTTGAAGAGGAGAAAAGTAATAAACTGGGGGGGGGGGGGAATCAAATACGCCGAAAATGGGCGGAGTCCTTCTGGAAGCTCTCATCCTGGTTTTGAGAGAGGAAGGGGAAAAAGGAGGTGGAACACCACAACAGTACAAAAAGAAGTGTCAAATAAAACATCTAGTGAACACTCCAATAATAAAGATAAGCACCACATAAAGGCCATGGTCTAACTTGAGAAATTTAACACCTTGGTGATATGTAATTCCTCCATGTTGACAAGGACTTTAGTCTCCACCCACTGGTCTGTGTAAGTTTGCTGTTGTATGGGCTTAATCTCAAAACTTTGTCTTGATGGGCATTCACAGAAAAATGTTAATGAGTTTATATTATTTGATAGGCAGAAAGATGCAAATAGTCTTCCCTTTTTCGGGTAATATTTTGGTGGTTTTTTTTCTTACATTTCCTTAGGGTTTATTTTTGGCTCTGTGCTCAAGAGATTACTTATGGCAGGTTTGGAGACCATATGGATTGGTTGAGACCAAAAGTTGGTTACTTATGTTTAAGGCAAGGTGAAAGGGAATGTTCTTTTTTTTTTTTTTAATAACTGAAACCCAGTTACACAAATGGTGCTTAAATAAAGCTATTATTTAACAGAAAAAAAATGAACCTTCCTTGCTGTACTATATCTCCAAAATCCTAGTCTTCCTATTGCAGATTGTGTTTAGTTAACTGCCTCTGTTTCTGTCTCATAAAATTTCATGTAATTATTTATATTATTAATAATACAAAATTTAGTTCTAACGTCTGAGTATGACTTTTAGGTTCAGAGCTCACCCCAAATGAATTTTTCTGTCTTATCACTAAATGTAGGATTAGTTTGGTTTTACTCTTTTAGTGTGCAGTCTTGAATATATAGTAATGACATAGAATTTCAGTGGCCTTAATATTGTTTTATCTTATAATTATTGACATCCAATGATTCATAAATATCATAGAAAGTTGGAAAAAATGTGGGTCTATTATTCACTCAATAGAGGTTTACCGGGGCCGGGCGGTGGCGCTGGAGGTAAGGTGCCTGCCTTGCCTGCGCTAGCCTAGGACGGACCGCGGTTCGATCCCCCGGCGTCCCATATGGTCCCCCAAGAAGCCAGGAGCAACTTCTGAGCGCATAGCCAGGAGTAACCCCTGAGCGTCACAGGGTGTGGCCCAAAAACAAAAAAAAAAATAGAGGTTTACCAGGACATAATAGGTATAGAATAGAAACATCTAATTCACTATTTATTATTGTTAAATTACCTTTATTTAAACACTGTGATTACAAATGATTGTATTTGTATGATTACAGTCATGTAAAGAACACCCCCCTTCACCAGTGCAAGACTCCCACCACCAGTTGCCCAGATCTCCCTCCTCCCCATCCACCCACACATGCACTCGAGACAGGCTTTCTACTTCCCTCATTCATTCACATTGTTATGACAGTTTTCAGTGTAGCCATTTCTCTAACTGCACTCATCACTCTATGTGGTGAGTTTCATGTCATGAGCTGCACCTACCAGCCCTTATCTCTCTTGTCTCTGAGATACTGCTAATCATGTCTTTCATTTTTCTTAAAACCCAGAGATGAGTGAAACTATTTTGCGTCTTTCTGTCTCACTCTGACTTATTTCGCTCAGCATAATGGATTCCATGTATATCCGTGTACAGGAAAATTTCATGTCTTCATCTCTCCTGATGGCTGCATAGTATTCCATTGTGTATATGTACCACAGTTTCTTTAGCCACTCATCTGTTGAAGGGCATCTTGGTTGTTTCCAGAGTCGGGCTATTGTAAATAGCGCTGCAATGAATATAGGTGTGAGGAAGGGATTTTTGTATTGTATTTTTGTGTTCCTCGGGTATATTCCTAGGAGTAGTATAATTGGATCGTATGGGAGCTCAATTTCCAGTTTATGGAGGAATCTCCATACTGCTTTCCATAGAGGTTGGACTAGACGGCATTCCCACCAGCAGTGGAAAAGAGTTCCTTTCTCTCCACATTCCACCCAGCACTGCTTGTTTTCCTTCTTTGTGATGTGTGCCAATCTCAGTGGCGTAAGGTGATACCTCATAGTTGTTTTGATTTGCATCTCCCTGACGATTAGTGATGTTGAGCATCTTTTAATGTGCCTTTTGGTCATTTGCATTTCTTCTTTTACAAAGTGTCTGTTCATTTCTTCTCCCATTTTTTGATGGGGTTAAATATTTTTTTCTTGTCTAGTTCTGTCAATACCTTGTATATTTGGAATATTGGTTCTTTATCTGATGGGAATTGGATGAATAATTTCTCCCACTCAGTGGGTGGCTTTTGTATTCTGGGCACTATCTCCTTTGAGGTGCAGAAGCTTTTCAGCTTAATATAGTCCCATCTGTTTATCTTGGCTTCCACTTGTTTGGAGAGTGCTGTTTCCTTCTTAAAGATGACTTTAGTCTCAATGTCACTGAGTGTTCTACCTACATGTTGTTTTATATACCATATAGTTTCAGTTCTGCTAATTCACTATTAATAAAATTCAGAATCCTATGTTCTGCTATGAATAGTATTACTTTATTTTAAATTTTTCACAAAAGTTTATTAAGAGTTTTTGAATTTGATACTCTATTTTTAAGATTTTGAATGTGGGATGTAAATACCAATTCATCATTATTATATTTGCTAGGCAGATTGACTTGGAATGATAACATATATAAAATCTCTGTGTAGTAAAGGTCATAGATGTGAAGAGTTTATTACTGCAAAATAGCAATGAAGTTTTATTGAAAGCAGCACAAAATCCAGACAGTCTAACATATATTTATTGTTTGCATGATATATCATGTGTCTTTCTGCCTCACTTAACTTGGGATTAAGATTTGAATTTGATCCTCTTGTCCTTGAGTTTATCTACTTCTTTTGAAGAGAGCAAATAAGTTCTGCCTAAAGTTAATTATAATTTACATGCAGGAGGTTTGCTAAATTGCTTCCAGAACTGCATGTTGTTGAAATAAGCTCAATGAAAGGAGCTATGTACTTGAACAGAATTTAAGTTTTACTAAATATCCATTTTCTTTAGCCACACTGAATATCTGCTCCTAGAGAAATCTGAAAAAGTAAAATTGGACATTGGTTTCTCAGTCATATATTTTCTTATAGAATTGACATTTGTTTATTAAACTGAGCAAAAACACAACTTCCCTGAAAGTTTTTGCTACTGGTAAAGAAAGGGTAAATATAAATCATCTTCTGTTTTTATAGTGATTGACACAGCTGCCTTTGGGCACTAAACTTAGGATCATTGTGAGAAGAATACTGGGGTATAGGGAGAGGGTCACAGGAAATTGTTCAGTTAAATGATTTTTTATGCATACACGGAGTGGAAAGTTTGATGTGTTGTATAACTTTATATATATTAATATAGCAGAGTGAGTGAATAGCATTTCTATTAAAAACAAGCATAGAAGCAATATGAAATAGGAAAACATAACTACTCATTGTATTTACTATGAATCTATGTTTTTATATATTCACATGTGTGACTATAAAATTTTCTGGTCTACTTAGATATTACTTAGACAGTAAGTTGCATGAAGCCACTGGATGGAAAAAATTCATTACTATTTTCTACATTTATATTTAGGTGTCACTTGAGCATGAAAACAATAGAAACTTTCTCCTGAAATACAGGGATTAAAATAGGACTTTCACCAGCATAAAAGATCAAATGCAACAGCAAAAAAAAATTGATTGTTGGGTGATATAAAAGCTCTGATAATAGGTGAGATGAGTCTGAGTCTTATACAAGTATGTGAAGCTATACCTCTGAAATAATATAGTATTTTAAATCTATATGAAACTCAAGAACCCCAGTGGAAATGAACAATTTATAATAAAGTACCACAGAAGCAAATTTGGAATGTTTAATTCCACAAAATTTGAAGACTTACTACTGTTATACTATACTTATTGTAATAACATATGCATCTATATTTGTAGAACAATTCACAAAGACTTTATGTAAGCTATACAATTAATTGATTTGTGACAAAGAAATTAATGGGGGAAATTTTTTCAACAAATGGTTGTAGCTTATCAATACTGAAACACCCATAAAACATTAGTTTAGTGTTCCATAAGGGACCACTTATACTAGCAGCCCGAGGGGCAAAGGAGGGGCGATATGGAATGCATGCTGGGAACAGGGGTGGAGGGAGGATAACATTGGTGGTGAGAATGCCTCTGATTCAATGTCACTATGTACCTAAAATACTACTGTGAAAGATTTGTAATCCACCTTGATCAAAACAAAAATTATTAATAAAAATTAGTTTATAGTGTTCGATGTGAAACAGAGTTAAATCATATGCCTTGCATGTGAAGGCTTGAGTTTATTTCCCAACAATGAAACAACAACAAAAAACTAAGATGATACAATTCCTTTCTTTTCTTTCTTTCTTTTTCTTTCTTTCTTTCTTTCTTTCTTTCTTTATCTTTCTTTCTTTCTTTTTCTTTCTTCTTTCTTTCTTTCTTTATTTTTTTCTTTCTTCTTTCTTTCTTTCTTTCTTTCTTCTTTCTTTCTTTCTTTCTTTCTTTCTTTCTTTCTTTCTTTTTCTTTCTTTCTTTCTTTCTTTCTTTTTTCTTTTTCTCTTCTTTCTTCTTCTTTCTTCTTCTTCTCTTCCTTCCTTCCTTCCTTCCTTCCTTCCTTCCTTCCTTCCTTCCTTCTCCTTCCTTCCTTCCTTCCTTCCTTCCTTCCTTCCTTCCTTCCTTCCTTCCTTCCTTCCTTCCTTCCTTCCTTCCTTCCTTTCTCTTCTTTGTTTTTTTTTGGGGGTGGGGGAGACACCCGGTGACGCTCAGAGGTTACTCCTGGCTATGCACTCAGAAATCTCTCCTGGCTAGGGGATCTCCTGGCTATGCACTCAGAAATCTCTCCTGGCTAGGGGAATCATAAGGGACGCTGTGGGACAGAACCGAGGTGTATCCTAGGCTAGCGCCAGCAAGGCTCCTTACTGCTCCACGTCACCACTCTGCCCACAATGATGATACAATTTCTACAAATAAAAATGTTAGAAAATATATTGTGTTATAAAAATACTTATTTTAAATAGAAAGATTTATAAAAATTTTACTGTAATATTTAATTATTAATGCAGATACTTAAGCAATATATATATTTTTCTAATAGCAATTTTCCAATACAATTTTGAATACATTTTTAAACATGTGCTTTACAAGGTTGTTGATAATAAAGATTTTTTCACAGAAACAGTTATTTATGATTGAATTTCAGTCATGTAGCGTACAAGACCCTTCACAAGTGCACATTTCCTGGCACCAATATCCCCAGTGTCCCTTTTTCCCTTCACTCATCCATCCTCCTCCCTACCTGTCTCTATTGCAGATATTTTCCTACTCGCTCTCATCTTTTTTTTCTTTTAGGCATGTGGGTTTCAGTTTTGCTACTGAAGGGGCATCAGGAACATCAATTTACCTAGTTTCAGTAACCAGTTCTTGTCAAGAATAATCTTTTCCAACTCTCATTGTCATAGTGAACCATTTATTTATTTATTTATTTATTTATTTATTTATTTATTTATTTATTTATTTATTTATTGCCCTAAAGGCACTCCTATCTTTGTGGACCAGTTCTCTTGGCTCTAGTCTCTATTTTCTTTGAGTATAAATGACCATATCATCTATTTTTCCTATACCATATGCAACCATGTATAAGGAAATTATATGACTTCATTTTTCCTAATGACTATGTCGTATTCCATTGTGTAAGTATACCTTCATTCTCAAGATTGGGTTGTTCCAGATTTTAATTATGAACAGTGCTGCAATGAACATAGACATGGAGAATATTTTTAGGCCGAGAGTTTGTTCCCTGGAGCAGTATTGATGGTCATATGGGAGCTCAATTTCTAGTTTTTCTTGAATAGTATCTATATGTTTTACAAAAAGACTGGACTAGAAGATATCCCCTCTACCAATGAGTGATATTCCCTTTCTTCACATCCAAGCTAAAACTTGTTTTTGTTCTTTGTGGTGTAGGCCAGTCCTTGTGGCAAACGATATCTTAATACTGTTTTACCCTGAAACTCCCTGTTGATTGGAGAATTTTTCATATTTTTTTTTACTAGCTGTAATTCTTCTTTGGATAAGTTTGTTTATCTCATCTCTCCATTTTTTGATGGGGTTAGATTTTTTTTCTTGCTAAGCTCTACCAGTGCCTTATATATATTAGATATTAACTCCTTATTAAAAAGGTATTGGGTGGATAGTTTCTCCCAATCTGTCTTTTTATCCTTGTCACCATTTTCTTTGATAGGCAAAAGCTCATTTAATATAGTCACATTTGATCATCTTTGTTTCCACTTGCTGATCAGAGACGTTTCACCCTTGAAAATGCCTTTACTTCAATGTCATGGATTGTTCTGGCTACATTTTTCACTATGAAACTTACAGTTTCAAGTCTGATATCAATGTCTTTAATTCATATTGATTGGATTTTGTGCATGTTCTTAAAAAGAGCTTGGAATTCTTTTTTTTTTTTTTTGCATGTAAATGGCCAGTTTTTCCAACATCATTTGTTAAATAGGATGTATTTTCCCACTTAGTATTTTTGCTCCTTTATTGAAGATTAATTGATCATATACCTGAAGAGCTTTCTGAGGATATTCAAGTCTATTTCACTGATTTGTGATCTGTTTTTACTCCACTACCATGATTTTTAATTAATACTGCCTTGCAGGACAATTTGATGGGGAGAGTGATGCCTCCCATCTATTTTCCAAGAATTGTTTGAGATATTTGGTGGAATTTAAATTGTTTGACATGAATTTCGGAGTGTTTGATCTATCTCTTTGAAAATGTCATGGGTATCCTTATAGAGACTGCATTGTATTTATATAATGTTTTGGGGAGTACTGTCCATTTAAATGATATTAATCTTTTCAATTCATGACCAGGAGATGTATTTCCATTTTCTGTGTTTTTTTTCATTTCTAGAGGTAATGTAGTTTTCTTTGTGTAGGTCTTTCAATTTTTACTTAAATTGATGGTTAGGTACTTGATTTTGTGTGGCACAATTTTGATGGGATTGATCTTGAATGATTATTTCTTCTCTTTTATTATTTGTTTACAGGAGATCCACATAAGTTTGCATATTATTTTTGTAGTTTTACATTTTATTATAAAATCCTATTATTTCTAGAAGTTTTCAATAGGGTGTTAGGATTTAAATATATATGAAATCTACAAGTACTGAGGATTTGTCTTCTTTTCCTGTCTAGATATCCTTGATATCTTTTTGTTGCTTAATTGCTATGGGAATTTTTTTCTAATACTATATTGAATAGAAATAGCAAGAGTGGGCACTCTTGTTTTGTGCCAGTTCTTAGAGGAAACATTAAGTTTTTTTCCCAGTTAAACATAACGTTTGTTGTGGACTTATTGTAAATAGCATTGTCTATATTAAGCAAAGTTCCTTCCTTTCCCGTTTTGTTACATTTTTATTATAAATGGGCACTGGGTATTGTCAAATGCTTTCTTTCTCTGCATCTATTGTTATTATCATGATTTTGATTTTCCTTTTATTGATATGGTATTACTCTTTTGATTGTCTTGTATGTGTCAAACCATCCTACATTCCCTGGTATGTATCTTACTTGATCATGGTATATAATATTTTAGATAAATTGTTGGATTCAATTTGCTACTATTTTGTTGATTATCTTTGCATCTGTGTTCATCAAGTATATTGATTTATACAAATTCTCTCTCTTTATTTGTGGTGACTTTGTGAACTTTTGCAATCAGAGTAATGTTAGCTTCATAGAAATTGTTTGGGAGCATTTCTATTTCTTCAATTTTTTGGAAGATACTTTAAAAATATGCAGTAAATCCTCTTTAATGGTTTTAAAGTATTCACTAGTGAATCTATCTGGGGTTGGCTTTCTTATTTTTGGAAGACTTTTGATTACTGTTTAAGTTTCCTCAATCATCATAGTTCTGTTCAATGTTCCATGTCATCTTGGTTCCATTATGGATATTTATAGGTGTCTAAATAAGATTCTTTCATTTCATGGCATAGATGTTCTTGAAATAATTGATGATTATCTTTTATCTTTATTTCTGTTGAGACAACACACCTTCCATATAAAATATTTATTAACTAGAAAAAAGCTTGAGTCATAAATTAAAAAATTGATAATTTAAATTCCTTCAAAATGTATAACTTTGCTCTTAAAAATACACAAGTAAAAAAAACTCAAGCCATGAACTTTCAGAACTTATTTGCAATATATGTTCATAAAACCAATTATCTGTGTGAAGAGGAATATGGCTCAGTGGTAGAACACTTGTCAATAGGGAAACTTATTCATTGCACTGAAAAAAGTTTTTTATATTTCAGAAAACTTGTGTATAAATAAATAAATAAATCCTGCTTCCAAATAAATAAAACAGTCTAATAGAGGATAAATAGATGCTCAAATTATAATAACATGAGAAATATAAATTAGAATCACAAGGACACACTATAACCCATACATTTGAATGCCTAAGTTCTTTGGTGGGGACCACAACCGGTGACACTCGGGTTACTCCTGGCAATGCACTCAAAAATTGCTCCTGGCTTAGGGGACCATATAGGACACAGGGGGAATTGAACCGCATCAGTCCTGGGTCAGCCGAGTGCAAGGCAAATGCATTATTGCTGCACTATAGCTTTGGCCCCTGAATGCCTATTATTTTTATAACTGAGATAAATGATAATATCATGTGGTTAAACTGAAATTCTACTCTACTTGCAGAAGATGCAACATGGTGCAGTCAATCTACATTAGTCTGGTATATTTCTTAAATAAAAGCACGCAGATTTGGGCCTGAGAGAGCACAGCCATAAGGCGTTTGCCTTGCACCAGCTGATCTAGGAAAGACGGTGGTTCAAATCTCGGCATCCCACATGGTCTCTCATGCCTGCCAGGAGCTATTTCTGAGCACAGAGCTAGGAATAACCCCTGATCACAACCGAGTATGACCCATAAACCACTCCTCAAAAAAGGCACAAGACTGTGCCAAATTATTTTAATTCTTAATAACATATTTCATGAAAGTTTTATGTCAATTCAAAGCATTTATTTGACAATTTACTGTAGTCCTATTTTTAAAACCCTTAAACAGTAACAATAAACAGAAGCATGGGTCAGCAAGTTATATAGCCATAAAATACTGCATTAATTAGCAACAAAAAAGAAATTATTATACATACAACATCAATAAATTATCAAGTCATTTTTATGAGTTAAATGTTGGAAAATAGAATTGAGTACATTTTTAGATCTTTGAACTATATAGTTAGAATATTGGCTATGGTGTAATAGATAACAAAAAGAATGCATAGACATTTGAACATAATGGATTATTTTCTTGATTGTAGTAAGCCATTTACAAATGGATAATTATATCAAAGTGATCAAATTATAAAATTTAAACAAAAATTTATTATGGGGCCAGAGAGATAGCATGGAGGTAAAGACATTTGCCTTTCATGCAGAAGGACGGTGGCTCAAATCCCGGCATCCCATATGATCCCCTGTGCCTGCCAGGGCAATTTCTGAGCATATAGCCAGGAGTAACCCCTGAGTACTGCTGGGTGTGACCCCCCAAAATTATTGTACCTTAATTATAAATCAATAACACTAAGAATTAATCTTTCTTACAGTTAGATACCAAACAAAATAAAAAACTTCCTTTTGTAATACAGTGAAACACCCTCCAGTATATAAATATACAACATGTATATATAAGCATACATATATACTCCTTCCAAAATAATCATATATTTACCTTGTGCATTAAATCATAAGTCTTTGAGATTTTGAGAGATACCTACTTTGTACCTTAAATTTTGTCTTGAGTCTGAGAGGTTTAGAACTACAGCATTTATATTTTACCATGTGAAAATACTTTTTTTTTTTTTTAGGTTTTTGGGCCACACCCGGCAGTGCTCAGGGGTTACTCCTGGCTGTCTGCTCAGAAATAGCTCCTGGCAGGCACGGGGGACCATATGGGACACCGGGATTCGAACCAACCACCTTTGGTCCTGGATCGGCTGTTTGCAGGGCAAACACCGCTGTGCTATCTCTCCGGGCCCGTGAAAATATTTTTTACTTTTTTTTTCATTTTGGTTTTTGAGGGCACACCCGTTTGATGCTCAGGGGTTATTCCTGGCTAAGCGCTCAGAAATCACCCCTGGCTTGGGGGGACCATATGGGACGCCGGGGGATCGAACCACGGTCCTTCCTTGGCTAATGCTTGCAAGGCAGACACCTTACCTCTAGCGCCACCTCACCAGCCCCGTGAAGATATTTTTTAACATTAATTATATTTATATCTTGTCTGCTAATAATGGTATAATAATTTGATTGAAAAACTTTTATAAAACTATAAAAATACTGTGTAATTACCTTATGTTTAAACTGTTAAAATTGTTTAAAATTTGCACAAAACATATTATTAAGAATGTACAGGATTTACTTAGCAAGTTATCAGTGAAATAAAAATATTTATTTGTTAAGAGAAGTATGCTCTTAGGACATGAAATTACTGAAATCTTTCAACTAAAACACAGAAACATACATCCACCCACCACTTTTATCTTTTCAATAAACAAGAAGAACCACACATTGGAAACCTTCACACTGTATTTAAAAGCAAACTACAATTAACTTTAGAACAAGTTACTTTATCCAGACTAACTGAAGGGTAAGGGTTTTGAAAAAACCCAGCTGTTCCACTCAGTACTTCTATTCATGTCAGTAATGAGGCATGCTCAGTAATACCTTATTTCCTGCCTACTCTAAAAAAATTAGTTTTATGTTTCTACCTGACAACTCCTTCCTACACATTTACTATGTTTTGATCTCAGCTGAATATTTCTTAAAGATTTGCTTATTTTTTCTAGATTTTGTTGCTGTTTTGGCAAAAGATGTTTAAACAAAAATTGAGAATGAATTCTCTAACAGAATATTTTCTTCCTAATGATGACTTTGATGAAATCTTCCTCATTGTTAATTTTTAACCTTTTAGGATAGCAGTAGAGAGGTTGATTTTTTTTTGATTTCTAACAAAATGATGGGTATTTGTATACAATTTTATGGCAGATAATATGGTGCATTGAACATTTCAAATTCCTAAGTGCTGCTCTAATTTTAAATTTAGTCTTAGTGTAGAACATTCCAATCCTCCACAAACATTTATGAGTTCCATTCTTTTCTGCTTATTAAACAGCAGTGTTCCTGGCATGGACATAGTAGTTTGCATTCTAGCCAAATACACCATTGTCAGAGAAATTAAAATTTCATGCACATCTTAGAGGCAAAGTTGCAAAAATATTTACAATGCACTTTCTATAAATACAATAATTTGATACCATCATGTCAAACCTATCATCTTGATTTTAGCCTGAATTATTTAATTAAATACAGATTTGGTAAAGTATTGTGTACTTTGCTATTAGATCTTTTGATACAATACACAGAGCTACTTTGCAGCTGTGGAAAAGATCAACAACCTTGTCCTGCCAATAGTTATCATTCTCAAATAATTATTTTATACTGAGCTGCCTTGTAGCTCAGAGACCTTTAAACTTTGTGGGATGCTCAGGCTCTATAGAAATAAAAGAGCAGCTAAGTGGGTGCATTTTAAAATCTGCATGCAAATAGTTTTCCTGAAATTATTGCACTGAAAGAAAGAGGGAGAAGAGACATACATTCTATTCAATCCTAACTCTTCTAAAACTGAAAGAACAAGATTATACTTCCTTTAAAGTTTATCACACTGTAATAATCTAATTTGCAGTTGCAAGATGCTTTCTATGTTCTTGGCCCCCCTCATTCATTTATGTAGAAATATATACAAAAAGGTAAATGATACGTACTGCTTGTGAATTTGCTGCAAGACATTTCAGTGACATAGAGCAGAGAACTCTTGCTTCCCTAGTGAGAGATCATCTGAAAAACACACTTTATGTTTCATGAAATCACCAGTGAAGGGACTCTCCAAAAGCACTGCTAAAATATACTATTGTTATGAGCAGAGTTTCTGATGTTCTGAAGGGAACAAATGTCTCTTACTTGAAACAGTCACAGGCCACAAACACCACAAAAATATGCTAGTTAAACTGATGTGATTTGTTAGAAATATTTGATTCCTTTAATCACGTTTAAAGCTATTTATTTACTTTATCCTTCACTCCACCCTCTTTTATATTTCTTTCTTCAATTATTTCAATGAAATGCCAAGTGTAAATTTTCTCTTTACATTTATTTTTATCAAGAGTCAGAGAGCATACTTAGAATTGGAAAGGACAGGGACCGAGAGATAGCATCGCAGTAGGGCATTTGCCTTGCACGAGGCCAATTCAGGACAGAAGGTGGTTCGAATCCTGGCACACCATATGGTACCTGCCAGGAGCGACTTTTGAGCGCAAAGCCAGGAGTAACCCCTGAGCACTGCTGAGTGTGACCCAAAAATCAAAAATCAAAAACCGAAAAAAAAAAAGAAAAGAATTGGAAAGAACATTAAAAATTCTCTAGTTCAATAGTCTCAGTTCATGGTTGAAAAATAAAACAAAACACTGAACTTCAAGCATTTCACTTATTGATAGACAGTGTGGCAGAGCCCATAACTCCTCTGTGATTTCCCAAATTCTAGTTTTTGATGTTTTCATATGCTTCTTGCTCTGTTTCAGGTTTTTGAACTTAATATTTACCTAGGTAGTTGTATATTATGTCATTATTAAAAGACATCAGGAATTTTACTCGAAGCAACTTTTCTTCCTTGCTAGTCAGGGTGAAAGGAAAAATCCATCATTAGATCATCAAAAAAGATCAACAATTATGAATAGCTACTGGACACAGTTCAAGAATTTATCCTATAAAATATTCTTATGTAACTATATTTGACATTCCTTAATTCCAATTTATCTAATCAAATAAAAGAAAAATGTAGCCATGGTTTCTTAGGATACTAGTTTCCAATCTTGATTGAAATATAGTAAATAATATAAATAAATAATAGTAAATTACTTATAAAGTATCTTATTAATATGTGTAATAGTTACAACAAAGATTCGTTATTGAAATATTTAGAAACAAGTAATAATAATAAACAATATATTATTTTATGGAAAACACTATGTAAAGAGGAAAAGAGTGAGAAATAAAGTCATTGTAAATCTATTCATAAGACATTTTTATAAATTTGATTTTTTCTAACTTAAACATAACCTAAATTAAACACCCTACAGATAGATGGAACCAGCTAAGAATGGTCCAAAATAATAAAGATTAGAATTTACAAAATTTCATTAGCTTTTCAAATCATACATACTTTAGAGTCTATAAGAAAAAGGGATAATAATAATAAATTTTCTAAAAAATAATTGACTTTAAGAGCTAATAAAAATTTAGGAGCAGGGAATGTGTTTTAATGTTCCCCTTTCTGGTCCATTAGTCTCTTTTGTCTCTCATTGATTTATGACTGCTTTTTGCTCCAACTCTTTAAAAAGATGCAGATGGGCTACAATTATTGCCCATGATGAGCATGATGAGCTCATTGATAGGATAGTTCCCTTAATGCAAATACTTTAAGAATGACTTTCTTTTTTTCCCCTAAATTAAAATTGGGATAACTTAATGCAAATACTTTAAGACTGACTTTCTTTTTTTTCCCTAGGATAACTCCTTTACTTCTCTCTCTCTCTCTCTCTCTCTCTCTCTCTCTCTCTCTCTCTCTCTCTCTCTCTCTCTCTCTCTCTCTGACTCACACACTCTCTCTCTATTTCTCTCTCTCTTTCTCTCTCTCTTTTCTGGGGATAGCACACAAGGTTGTGTTTAGGTGGGTTTATTCCTGAAATAGCTGAAACCATGTCCACAAACATAGTTGCCATATCTCTATTCTGCTAGCTCTATAGACTTACTCTGTTCTTGAAAGAGGTGTAAAACAAGCCATGAAAATGATAGGTACTCTGGTCAAATAGCTGAAAGCTGGCAATCTCAGGAGATGATGATGGATTAATTCGCAACCCTGCCAGAGCCATGCTTGCGGCACCCATATTCCACAATCGCTGCTTTGCCAATGTCCCTACTACACTACTCTTCTATGACAGTAAGCAATGAATCTGCATTAAATTAAGGTTGCTTAAGGGAAACCCTTACATAGAATATGGTTGTCCCCATGAAGCTAGCAATTACCAAGCCAGCAACTGCATTTCCCAGCATCCTCTGCTTTTATGTGTGCATAAAACACTTGCTAATACCAGTGGAATATCAGCAGAAATCATGTTCCCAGGCTTTTCAGAAATTATTGTGCCTTTTGTAATACTTGTTTTTCCCTTGTGCTAGCTAGGTATAAATGACTTCAGGCTTCCAGAGGATGGCAGAACTCTCAGATGTTTTCAGTGTATTGTGATTCAGAAATAAGTACATATTTACTTGAAAGTGCATGCTGAGGACTATCCAATAATCTACAGCTATTTAAACATGCAAGCTGTTTAAATTTGAGAGCAAGGAAAAATTTAAGAACAGTTATGACAATATTCAAGATGTAGAATGAGATAAATAAGACAGAATCTCCTGTTTTTCCTTGGATAACTCGATGGGGGAGGTGATGGTGGTAGTGATGACACATGTGGGACAGAGTACACTTGAAGAAGTCTATGATTTGTGATTCTGTCATATTTGGACATGTGAAGTAAGTCAGATATGGGAAGTTTAGCTGACTATTTTGCAAAATGTCTGAGATTACATGAATGAATTAAATTGTATCTAGAACTATTGGAACAGAATGAATCATTTCAAATTGGGAGAAAAAAAGCATAGTATGCTTTATTTTTTTCTCAAAAATATGGTGCAAATAAATTAGGGTGTAAAAGGATCATTGTCAATTTCCAAAATTTTTTAACCTGTACACCACTTTACAATAGCTAGTTTGATAGTTATTTGGGCCATTTTTCATTCCCATAAATGTGCAATAACAGTCAACTATGCCTTGAGCTAAGAACAAAGACAGAAATGTGAGAGAGAAACACTTGCTCATAAATGATCTACTTTATCTCCAAATTTATTTTATTTGATTAGGGGCTACACTTGGTGGTGCTCAGAGGTTACTTCTGGCTCTGTGTTCAAGACTTCATTCTGGCAGTTTCAGGGGACCATGATGTAAGGCAAGCCCCCTAATGCAGTGCTTTAGCTCTGGCCCACAAATGATCTACTTAAAGATGTTGGGTTATGACACACTTGCACCGAACCTGTCTTGAGACCACTATGGATGTATATAATGAACAATTCTGTCTTGTCTATATCATAGCCAGTCAGATTCTTCTGACTCACATAGTATAAAGTTGGAGTAAGTTTCTCTCTTAAATATTAGTTAGGAACCTAGTACAACTAGAGGTTTTTATTTTTTGCAGTATTGTTACAAATTAAATATATATAATTAAATATAATTAAAAATAATTTGTTTCTTAAGTGTAAAGTAAGTCAATACTGTTTCAAATAAAAATGGATACTACCTCGAAGTAAAAGTTTTCTGACCAAATAAATCAGTCTTGCCTCAAATTGATTAAATTTACCAGTTTTAATTTCTTTTTTAAACTTTATTTATTGACTGATTAATTGGTTTTTGAGCCACACCAAGCAGTGCTCAAGGGTTATACCTGGCTCTGCACTCAGAAATCATCCCTGGCAGGCTGAAAGACCATATGGGATGCTGGGAATTGAATCTGGTCCCTCCTGGGTCAGCTGCATGCAAGGCAAATGCCCTAAATGCTGTGCTATCTCTCCAGCCCATAAATGTACTATTTTTTATTTTTTTATTTTTAATTATGAGAACAAAGATGCAAAGAAAGAGGACAAGGTAAAGTTACAGTGGAAGGACAATCACCCATAAACAGAATTCTCAGAAATTCCCTTGCTGATATCTGAACTTTGAACTTTCAGCCATAGAACATTTAAAAAAATAAAACAGAACCCATGTACAATTACTTTGTCCCACAGGTCCCCAGATTGTAGTACATAATATTTCTTAGCAGCCCACAAAGCAATCTAAAGCCATAAAACTTATGTAACTCCTTAAACATTGAAGGCAAAGTACTTTTTTACATTTCCATGCACATGCATATTAGTTTAAGTTAACCTCAAAAGTTTAAGTGGGTTGTTTTTCTTAAGGATTAGAGTCAAAGGAGCACAGTAAAAACGGTGTTGGAGTGGCAATTATTGTTTGCATAGGCCCACCAAAATATGATGGACATGGAAAGGAAAAGCCTTGGCCTAAATACAAGGAGACCCTACCCCTGAAGTTTCCTGGCATAAGACCAACTCTAGGCTCCAGGCAAACTAGTTTGTCCAAACCAAGTCATTATCTGTAGTGCCAATACACTTTTATTTTTCACACAGTCTCTGTTGTTGGTATCATGTTTCTGTATTAAAGATCCTGGATTCTGCATATCCTACATTGCAGTCAGGATGGTGCAGAGCGTCCTCTCATTTCACTTCACAATTAAAGGACAATGCAGAGAGCCCTGTCCTGTAAGCAGGTCGTTGTTGTTGTCAAGTCTTCTTAGTGCATAAGAGAAGTCTCTTTTGAGCAGGTCGATGTCAGAGCAGTGGTAGGGTCTTCCCTGGTAGAGGATTGCTTCCAGGTGTTGGTATAAAAATACCTTGGATGTTTCGTAGATAGCTTCCCTGGTTCAGGGGTGAATAGAAGATGCCCGTTCTTCTGAGGCCTGTGCCTGGTCATTATATCAATGTTCAGGGTGTAAGGTCCCATTGCACTACAAGATTTGTGTGTTCCAATTTCTACTAGATAAGAACTTACTTGTATGTATAGTATTTTCCCATTTTAATGTGCCTATGCAAACAAGGAACAATGCCACGTGGCGTTATCGGCACATATGGGGGCCATAAGAACAAGTCCAACAATTCCCATGACATGGTTCAATCATAAGCATTAAACTGAGGAACTCTTTCACCAAAATTTCTCATTGAATAGCTCACAAAGAGAAGAAAAGATAAAAAGTGTGTAGAATCATCACTGTAAAAGAATACTTAGTAAGAATTATAGCTGTCAAAGAAAATACACATAAAATATTCAAAAGACATATGTGTCCATTTTATGTCTTTTGAAATAGTTGGGGGTTGTTAAATCCAATGCACGACTTTGGTCTGTGATTAGGACTGTGTGGTATTGAGTTAAAAAGAGTAAATGTGGGGTACTGATGGTTGGGGGTGAGAGAGTTAAGGAGTAATAATGAGCTATGTAGGGGTATGCGAAAGGGCAGAATGTGTTGGGGCAGGAGGTCGGTCTTGGTGCCTAACAAGTTAAGAATTGAGGCTAAAGAAGGTTAATTAAGGGGAAGATAATGAATCCGGATGGGGAGATGAGGGAGTAGAAGGGGCTCTGGTGTGGGGGAGGGGCAATATATCACAGGGGCTAAATACTTTGTATAGCTGAATTGTTTATGGATTAGGCTTGGCAGTCAGAGAGAACCACTGATTTTAGAGACCTATTTGAATGTTATCCTCCAAATCTAGAGCATTCCATTTTTTTCCCTAGAAACAATCAAGAATTAAGAACATTTGGGGTGAAGTTAAAAAGTATAAAAGTCGCTTTTGATAATGAATAGGGGTCCAGCATGCATAGGACAAGAGTTTGTTTCCCCAACCCTCCCCTCAGGGCCCGATTTACCAGGCATGGCCCTGAAGACCAGACTGGTGTGGGGGGAATCTCAGTCCCCTGGACTAAGCGGTCAGCCCAGGGGGCCTATGGCTAGCTGTCCTGCCAGAGCCCTCAATATACCAGTGGAAGACACACAGAAATCCTGGCATGTGGAGTCTTCTGAGTGCAGCCCATGCCTCTGTAGTTTGTGTATGCATAGGGGAGGGATTTCTCTCCCCCACCCGCCCCCCAGGGCCCAATTTACTATGCCCAGCCCTGAAGACCAGTCTAACGTGGGAGGATCTTGTTCCCCTGGACTAAGTGGTCAGTCCAGGGGTCTTATGGCTAGCAGTCCTGCCCAGAGCCCCCAACATACCAGTCAAAGAGAATCAGAAGTCCTGGCATGTTGAGTTTTCTCTACTATTTTAAATATATATATATATATATTTGTATATATATAATATATATAATATATATAATATATATGTATATATATATTAGGAGTAGAATGTTACCACACCATGCAATAGGGAAAATTATACATTTGAAATTCTGTAATTTTGTTAATCATGTATATTTTAAATATTAATAAATAAACAATTTATCCAGCTTTGTTAAATACATTGGATTTAATATTGTTATTTATCTGCCTGGGTCATAAGAATAAAACCACACTTAGTAGGTGAAGTTTTTATTCCTGAAGGAATCTAATTTTCATTATCCTCTACCTTAAAGCAGCAAGATTTTGAGGGAGAAAGAAACAGAAGCAGATTTAATATCAGTGTCGAGTTCAGACAGTGAGATCTTTTTGTCTCTGGTATTAAGTGACATTATCTTCTATGGTTTCTAAATGGTGGGTGAAAATGAGGGGAATCTCTTGGCCTTGGCTATTTTTACTGTGTTTAACTGTTTCTGTCTTTGAGTGGAAAAAGAATTTTATGTGTTTCAACTATCTTCCTACTAGGGAGTCAAAGGAGGACACCTTCAAATCTCTGGAGCATAAAATGTTTTTAGTGAAAGACATGCAGATTTTCAGAGTGCAATAGTGCTTTATAGTACTAATGCTGGTGGCTTAGTGACTTATATGAAATGGTGAGGAGAGAGATGCTAGCCCAAGAACAGAATCTACTGCCTTCTCTCTCTCTCTCTCTCTCTCTCTCTTTCTCTCTCTCTCTTTTTCTCTCTCTCCCTCTCCCTATCTGTCTCCCTCTCCCTCTCCCTCTCTGTCTCTCTCTGTGTCTCTCTGTGTCTCTCTCTGTCTCTGTCTCTCTCTCTCTCTCTCTCTCTCTCTCTCTTTCTCTCTCTCTCTCTCTCAAGTCCCATCAACCCACTAGGCAAGGGAATTGATATTTGCCACCTGATTTCTCAAGGAGTTTTGTGAACTTACACTGAAGTGAGGAATTGCTCTTTGCAGGAAAGTAGCCAGTCTTACATCTTACCCAGGCCTTTTAGATCCATTGTCTTTCCTCATAGAAAATAATTTCAGGAGGAGATAAGCATTAAAGTAAAACCAGCTTTATTTGATGTATTAAGGGAAGGGAGAGGATAAGGAAGGGAGGCAGAAACCACTCAAGAGAGAACAAGGGCTTCTCCATAGGTGGATAGCCCCGATATACATCTGAGTATGAAATTATGAAAGCATAAAGTACACATCTCAAGAGGAGAGATATATGCAACATGTGCTTGGGCTCAAGTTCATGGGTTCAGAGAGCACTTGTGCTGCATTTTCTTTGTTACGAATTGGCTTGTAGATGGTTTCTCTCAATCTGTCCCACATGGGACTATCTACCCGTTGTTGTCTTTCTGTTGTTGTCAGGGGAAGGCCTGGGATCAGTTGGTCTTCTTTTTCCTTCCTTTCCTGGCTTTCGTTCCTGCCTCAGCTTCTCTTTTCAGGCTTTAGTTCCAATATACACAAGGTGTGTCTTGGTAATCTTAGGGCTAGTGACAAGAGTAATTGCTTCAATTCCATTTCTTTATTTTGTTATTTCCCATTTCTTGGTTTTGTTATTTTCCAAGAACGTTTAATACTTTCCAAGAATTCCCTGCCAAGGGGGAGTGGGCTTCCTTCCTTATCTACCTGCCTACTTCAGTACCACAAGGGGTAGAAACAATAAACTTCCATAATATATTTACCAGCTTCTACTATTACACATCATGTAATCCCTCTAATAAAGTTTTATTCGTATGTGTGTGTTTGTGTTTTAGGAGGGTGCACACTTGGCTCTTCTCAGGATATTAGTTTCAGTACTATCCTCAATTATAACTCCTGGGAGAATTCAGGAGAGCAGTTAGAGTACTGGGGTTCAAATCTGGCCACATAAAAGGCAAGTGCCTACATGCTGTAGTATCTCTCTAGTCACATAAAGTTCTTAGTCCATATTTCTATATCCCTGTTAAAAATCCTAACATTTCATTAAAGAAACATGCAAATTAAACAGATATCTTGTAGGTATTATATATTTAATTACAATGTTGGACACTACTGTGGCTGTCTATAGCTATAAATAATGATTAATTAATTTATGAATCATTATTCTGGTATTATTCCATTTGTAGGGTATCTATGGTTTTAAATAGACCTATTTATTATGTGAGTACATATCGTTTATTGCTAATTATTATTTATTATATATTCTAATGATAATTCAGGGACACATTGCAGATTTAAGTGACAGTGTAATATAATTTAAAAAATTTAAATTTATTTTTTTTATTAATTCTTTTGGTTTGAGGACTACACTCAGAGGTATTCATGGATTCCTCTTGGCTCTTCACTCAGAAATCACTGCTGGCAGGCACAGGAAACCATATGGGAAGCTGGGAAATCAAACTCAGGTCAACCATCTGCAAGGCAAACGCCTACTAACTGTGCTATGGCTCCAGCTCCCCAAATTTAAATTTAGATGTTATTATTTAAATGGTGACTTATCATTTCATTAAAAACTATTTAAAGTATCACACATAATATCTGTCATATTCTATTATATATAATAAAACCTGTTTGTATGTTTCTTTACCACACCTGTAGCATTCGGGGCCCTTATCTGGCTCTGCAGTCAGGGGACTATAGATGGTGATATTTTAAAGTAGGGTTGTGGCTTGCAGCCTCATGATTTATATGCAAAGGTGCCAGAGGTGGTGGAAATTATTATTGGTAAAAAAAATATTGTATAGCTTTTTGTCCTAAGATGTTAACTACTTGGAGGTATGAACCTCTCACATTTCCTGAAACTAGTTCATTTGACCATTCATAACAGTGACTGGCAGCTTAAAATAAGGCTTCAAAAGAGAAAGCCATTCTCACCACAAAGAGTGGTGAGTGAAGTTAGAGAAATAACTACACTGAGAACTATAATAACAATGTGAATGAGTGAGGGAAGTGGAAAGCCTGTCTAGAGTACAGGTGGGAATGGGGTGGGGAGGAGGAAGATTTTGGACATGGTGATGGGACTGTTGCACTGGTGAAGGGGGTTGTTCTTTACATGACTGAAACCCAACTACAATCATAATCAAGGTTTTTAATCAAGGTGTTTAAATAAAGATTTAAAAATACTATAATTAAAAAAATCACTATGAAAAAAAAAGAGAGAAAGCCATTGATACAATTTTCCAAAATTTCTTTCCTGGCTTTTGAATTGCAGAAATTCAAACTTCTGATACTAACACACTTAGAAAATTCCAAATCTGCATCTTCTGCATTTTGCCAAGTCGAATTTCAACATTTCATTCAACTTTGTTTCTTCGTTCCCTCAGATATTTTCTAAAAATTTTCTATTACTGCTTATGGATTACAAGAAATAGTTTATTCTAACTATTCTTCTTGCTCAGGATATGATATCTGATAAATGAAGAGAAAGAGATGAAAATAGAACTGTAATTAAACAAGCATTCTACTGTTCATTTATGAAGTGTTACTCATTTATACATGGTGATGCAATGATCCCATAAAGCATAACCTCTATCGACTTCCTGCCCTATGTATAACTTGTTATTCTTCTATTCACGTTACAAATATTTATTATGCAACAACCCTGTGCCACCCACTTTCTCTGCTATCCTCCATCATATAATTATTTGTTCTGTTTTAGGCTACCACCCAGGCTTTGTAAAGGAATAAATAGAACTGATAAAACAAGTAGAGTTAATATGCCTGGGTTCGTAACTACAGTTCTATGGGCATTTGTTTCTTCAGATATAAAATGAGCATAACTTTTCATATTATTTACTGAGTATTCTTGCTTGTTTGTTTGTTTGCCACCACACTCTGTAGTAATAAAGGCTGACACCTAGATTGATGTTTAGGGGTCACTCCTGATGTTACTCAGAGGAACATAAAAGGTGCAGAAGAACACCAAATCCAAAGCTAAAGCAACAGAATCAATACCCCATCTACAACAAGCTAGATACAGCAGTTATACTAGCAACTCGGGGGTAAAGGAGGAGGATATAGGATGCATGCTAGGAACAGAGGTGGAGGGAGGACAACACTGGTGGTGGGAATGCCCCTGATTCAATGTCATTATGTACCTAAAACATTACTGTGAAAGATTTGTAATCCACTTTGGTCAAAATAAAAATTAAAAAAAAAAACATAAAAAGGTGCAGAAGAATCTTTGACCCATTTTTTTCACTGAATGTTTTTCTAAATTATTTTTTTTGTTTTTTTCTAAATAATTTCATTAGTTTTTGAGTTAATCCTATAACTTAGTTTATTGACCCACTCATTTCTTTCTATAGTGCTGAGTTTTCCTGATATACAAGTGCAATACTTTGTACATTTCTGAAATTAAAAATGCAGAAATAAAATGGGCACAGCATCATAATAAAAATAATTTATCTCCTGAAAACTCCTAAAACAACTTAATTATCAGAAAAAATTACAAAAATTCAGGAACCACAAAATCTACATCATTAGTTCTCAAAACTGTCAAACTAATTAAAAACAATAAAATTCTGGGTTAGTGCACTCAGAGGACCCAGGTTCAATACCTACATCCCATCTGATCTCCCAGCACTTCAAGGAATGATCCCTAATTGCAGAGCCAGGAGTAAGCCCTGAGAACCACTGGGGATGGCCCACACACACACACACACACACACACACACACACACACACACACACACACACACACACACACAAATAAAAACAGAGGAATTATAAGAAAATGTCAGACACGAAGAGACTAAAGAGGCATGAAAACAAATTATAATATGTAATTAATTGTTGTAGATGAAAATTCTAAAAGCTAAAATAAATTAGGTAAATGCTATATAACTATGTGAAATCTTACATGAATTTTTCTTACATAAGGTGTAAAAAGAAATAAAATGTACTAGTACAATATTATTTATAATTATAGTTATACAATGTTGCCTTTCAAGTATTTCTCATATCTGGCTTCTGTATTTGTCCTCAGATTCAGTTGGAGATAACCCACCTTCAGATTTTACCCAAATTTCCCTGAATTATTTTTCCCCATTTTTTTATTTAAACATCTTGATTACAAATATGATTGAGATTAGGTTTCAGTCATGTAAAGAACACCCGCCTTCACCAGTGCAACATTCCCACCACCAATGTCCCAAATCTCCCTCCATCCCACACCACCCCCACCTGTACTCCAGACAGGCTTTCCAGTTCCCTCATTCATTCACATGATTATGATAGTTCTCTGTGTAGTTATTTCTATAGCTGCACTCACCACTCTTTGTGGTGAGCTTCATGAAGTGAGCTGGTGTTCCAGCCCTCTTCTCATTGTCTCTGAGGATTGTTACAAAAATGACTTTTATTTTTCTTAAAACCCATAGATGAGTGAGACTATTCTGCATCTCTCTCTCTCCCTCTGACTTATTTCACTCAGCATGATAGATTCCATGTACATCCATGTATAGAAAAATTTCATGACTTCATCTCTCCTGACGGCTGCATAACATTCCATTGTGTATATGTACCACAGTTTCTTTAGCCATTCATCTGTTGAAGGGCATCTTGATTGTTTCCAGAGCCTGGTTATTGTGAATAGTGCTTCAATAAATATAGGTGTGAGGAAGGGGTTTTTGTATTGTATTCTTGTGTTCTTAGGATATATCTCTAGGAGTGGAATAGCTAGATCGAATGGGAGCTCAATTTCCAGTTTTTGGAGAAATCTCCATATCGTTTTCCATAGAGGTCAGACTAGACAGTATTCCCACCAGCAGTGGATAAGAGTTCTTTTCTCTCCACATCCCCGCCAGCACTTATTGTTCTCATTCTTTGTGATGTGCGCCAATCTCTGTGGTGTGAGGTGGTATCTCATCGCTGTTTTGATTTGCATCTCGCTGATGATTAATGGAGGAGCATTTTTTCATGTGCCTTTTGGCCATTAGTATTTCTTTTTTATCAAAGTGTCTGTTCATTTTTCCCCCTATTTTTTAATGGGATTAGATGTTTTTTTCTTGTAAAGTTCTGTCAGTGCCCATATATTTTGGATATTAGCCCCTTATCTGAAGGGTATTGGGTGAATAGTTTCTCCCACTCAGTGGGTGACTCTTGTATCCTGGGCACTATTTATTTTGAGGTGCAGAAGCTTCTCAGTTTAATGTATTCCCATCTGTTGATCTCTGCTTCCACTTGTTTGGAAAGTGCAGTTTCCTCCTTGAAGATGCCTTTAGTCTCAATGTCATGGAGTGTTTTACCGACGTGTTGTTCTATATACCTTATGGTATCAGGTCTGATATCAAGGTCTTTAATCCATTTGGATTTTACCTGCATGCATGATGTTAACTGGGGGTCTATGTTCGCTTTTTTGCAAATGGCTAACCAGTTCTGCCAGCACCGCTTGTTGAGGAGATTTTCCCTGCTCCACTTAGGATTTCTTGCTCCTTTGTCAAAAATTAGGTAATTGTATGTCTGGGGGACAATATCTGAGAACTGAAGCCTATTCCACTGATCTGAGGGTCTGTCTTTATTCCAATACCATGCTGTTTTGATAACTATTGCTTTGTAGTACAGTTTAATGTTGGGGAAAGTAATGCATCCCATTTTCCTTTTCCCAAGAGTGCTTTGGCTATTCGAGCGTGTTTATTGTTCCAGATGAACTTCATAAGTATTTGATCCACTTTGAAGAATGTCATGGGTATTTATAAGGGGGTTGCATTAAATTTGTATAATGCTTTGGGGAGTATTGCCATTTTGATTATGTTAATCCTGCCAATCCATGAGAACGGTATGTGTTTCCATTTCCGTGTGTCCTCTCTTATTTCTTGGAGCAGGACTTTATAGTTTTCTTTGTATAGGTCCTTTAAGTAAGGAGAATGTAGCATATCTAAACACCCCCCATCACTACTGAGAAAATTGAAACTGTAATCAAACATCTGCCCCAAAACAAATGCCCAGGCCCAGATGGATTTCCTAGTGAATTTTTTCAAATCTTTCAAGAGGAGCTACTACCAATCCTAGCCAAGCTCTTCCATGAAATTGAAAAAACGGGAACACTCCCAAACAGCTTTTATGAAGCTAACATCACCTTGATACCAAAACCAGACAGAGACGCTGCCAATAATTACAGACCAATATCCCTGATGAATGCTGATGCAAAGATCTTCAACAAAATCCTGGCAAATAGGATCCAATGCATCATCAAGACGATCATACACTACGACCAAGTAGGTTTCATCCCAGGAATGCAAGGATGGCTTAACATCCATAAATCTATCAACATCATACACAACATCAACAAGAAGAAAAATTAAAATCACATGATTATATCAATAGATGCAGAGAAAGCATTTGATAAGGTCCAACACCCATTCTTGATCAAAACTCTCAGTAAGATGGGAATGGAAGGAACTTTTCTCAATATAGTTGAAGCCATCTACCACAAGCCAATGGCAAATATTATCCTCAATGGAGAAAAACTAAATGCCTTTCCTCTAAATTCTGGAACAAGACAAGGCTGTCCACTCTCACCACTCCTCTTCAACATAGTACTGGAAGTTCTTGCTATAGCGATCAGGCAAGAAAAATATATCAAGGGAATTCAGATACGAAAGGAAGAAGTCAAGCTCTCATTGTTTGCAGACGACATGATACTCTACTTAGAAAACCCTAAAGACTCTACCAAAAAGCTTCTAAAAACAATAAATTTATTAGCAAGGTGGCAGGCTACAAAATCAACCTACAGAAATCAATGGCCTTTTTATACACCAATAATGATAGGGAAGAGATGGAAGTCAGGAAGGCAATCCCATTCACAATAGTGCCACACAAACTCAAATATCTTTGAGTCAACTTGTCCCTGAATTATTTTTTAAATTATTTTTTTAATTTCATAAATTTACAGGACTCTATATCTCTATGAAGTTAAGGTTAGGTCAGCCATCTACTCTTCTTTATAAATCCAAAGCGTCATAGAATCTTTGCATGTTTTCATTATTCCAATACTATAATATTTTATTATTAATTTACAGATTCTTAACAAATCAATATTCAAAAACTTACTGGCTTACATATTAACAGGCCTATGCATTAACTTCTGAATCTCTACTGTTCCATTCTTTCAGGTAAGATTAATTTTGATCTGACATTACTGGTTCTACTTGGAAGGGGATGAAGATAACCTCCTTCTTGCTATGTCTAAGAAGACTCCACACCTCTTCTCAGCCATACTAATGTACTCACTCTACAGTTTGCTAAAGCACAGGGCCTCACAAAACGCTGCCAATGGATCTATTAAACAATTTCTCATTGCTTACAATTATATGTCCTATAACTCAGTGAAGACAGCGAAGAAAAAGAAATACTCTTTGCCTAATATCTTAGATTCTTCAAGAGGATATAATTGTAAAAACTTATTCATAGTACAGAAGAAACACTGAAAAGCAATGGGAAAGACTCATATAAGTTTAAGAATGAAAGCAGTTAACACAGAGGTCAAAACCAGTACCAACCAGGTTTGTAAATCCTCAGATAATGACTTGATTGATAGTAGTGGAGATGTTTAATGAAGCTTACAAAAAAGCATGACAGAAGTAGTCAGCAGAACACAAGAAAGTATGAGAGATTTAATGAGAAAACTGCAAGTTGAAATAACAGAAATGAAGAGTCCCAATTTTAGTATATGTGCTGCTGATGCAAGCACAGAAATGAAGAGTATGAAAGGTAATATAAATGCCTACTAGAAGCTCTGAAATTCAGCTAAAGACAAGATTGAAAACTTATCAGATAAGATGGAGAAAACTGTATAAAACAACAGAAGATGAAAACAGTTTAAAGATAAATGCATAGTACACTGGAGAACTATGAGATTCTATCAAGAGAAACAGTAATACAATAACCAGCAGAGTTTGTTAAGATTAGGAAGGTGAATTTGACGAATAACTAATAACTAAAGAAATTATAGGAAAGTACTTCCAGGAGTTTGAGAAATACAGGTACCAAAATCCAAGAGACCCAAAAGATTCTACAGAATATACACTCAACCAAAAAATCTCTGGGACACACTGTGCTGAGAAAAAAAAGAAAAAGCTATATATTCATTCAGGTTTGTGGGTAACAAAAACATTGATGGAATAAATGCTTTTATGATGAAAAAAGTAAGATAAATTGAAATAAATTAAATAAATGTGGAATAATCCATTTGATTTTCCTTTTTGAGTGTTCACCTAAAGCAAAATTTTAGGCTCTCAATTTGTATTCACCCGTATCTAACATGGGTTTTAATCATAAATATTTATTTCCTGAGTTCACAATATACATTTTTTGTACAGCCCAAATATCAGGAACTACTTCAAGGACTTCATTATGTTAACTTAATATTTTAGTTACTTGACGTAATTCCGGAATGTAAATTTTCCCCTCTAAAGAGAATAGCATACTTGTTTCAACTTTGGAACCATTCTTGGATTGAGGGACTGGGGGGAGCCAAGAAAGCAACTAAACACATCCTTTCTTTGTTGGTGTCTTCCAACATGAGGCAGTGCTCAGCTTTAAGTCTGAAAAATTAAAGTTCTTTTCTTTCTTTTACCTAGCAGTGATTATTTTATATTAGTTAACAGATACTATGCCACATAATGATTTAGGACACCCTCAGTTTTGGACACACTTTTAAAAAAATACAGTTACTAAAAAAATTGAATAAGTAAAACTACTATACCCAAAGCAACAAAATTCATATAGAAATTAGTACTTTTATTTTTATCTAGCTGGCACTCAGTTTAAGGATTTTCTATTCTCAAATTCAATTTTTTAATTTTGAAATAATTATTTTGAGCCATAGACATTATACATGAGATGTGGTATATACATTGTACTCTTCATGCCCCAATTTAGTCTCTAGCACTGAATCTGGTTACCAACCCCACCTCAAATATTGGCAGGAGTGACTCTTGTGGTTAGAGTCAGGAATAAGGCTTGAGAACACCAGTGATTGTCCTCCAAACAACAACACAAATAAGAATCATCATAAATTTCACATATCAGTTATCAAAACAATTTTCATGGCCAGAAGATTGTATGTGACATAAAACTGTGCCTATCTTGCGTGCACCTGTTGTGGCTACAACCCCTGTTCAAATACCTGGCAATATATATGCCTACACTGAGTACTACTAAGGGGGAACACGCCTAACCAAAGATCAGGTTGGTTTTATTTTTGTAAATTACTATTTATTTTTAAATTTTAGTTTCTTGATTAACAATATTGTAAATGGTAGAATTTCATTTATATAACATTCCAACACCAGACCTTTCACAATAGAGCCCATTTCCCTCCAAACTTGTCTCAAAGTTTTCCCACTACTTGTCCCTTGCCTCACAATCTCCATCCACCTCCTCACTTCTCACTATTTGGGTAAGCTCTATTCTATATCCCACTTTTCAGTTTCTGGTTTTTTTAATCACTTATTTAATAATTATAGGTTTTTATTTTTTACATATGATATAGATTATTCTGTGTCTGTCTGCCTCCTCTTTGATGTTACTCAGCCTGTAATACTGTAGTTCCATTTACATAGTGTCAAATTGTCTGATTTCATTATTTCTTATAGCCAATAGTACTCTATTGCGCATATATACCATAGTTTCATTATCCAGTCTTCTGGATGTTTGGTTTGTTTCCAGATTTTTTTTATTATAAATATTGTTGCAGTGTACATAAGAACATAAATGTTCTAAGTAGGATTTTTTTGTTTCTAGGGGTAGATATCTCAAAGTAGAAGTTCTAGGTTAATTTTTTGACAATTTTAATTTTTTGACAAAGATCTTTATTTTTTACAAAATGTTGAACCAATTAACATTCCACCAACAGTGGACAAAGGTTCCTTTTCCTCCATATTCATGCCAACCTGGGAGGATTTTTTTATTATTATTTGTGTTACTCCTATTGGTTTGAGGTATATCTCATTGTTTTTAATTTTTGATAAGTTAGGAATATCATTTTCACATATCTCTTGACTATCTGTAGATCAAAGGAATTTTTGTTCTTTTCACCTTTTTTTATGAGATTGGTTGTTTTATTCTTTTTAAGAGTTTCAGGGCACAGGAACTGAACTAGGTTATAAAGCATATTTGATTTTTTTTTGTGTGTTTTTTGGGTCACACCCGGCAGTGCTCAGGGGTTACTCCTGGCTCCATGCTCAGAAATTGCTCCTGGCAGGCACGGGGGACCATATGGGACGCTGGGATTCGAACGGATGACCTTCTGCATGAAAGGCAAACACCTTACCTCCATGTTATCTCTCCGGCCCCATATTTAATTATTTTAAGATGCAATTTCAATGGAACAGATTTTATTTTCCTCTCTTCTATTACATTATTTACACATATAGATAGCTATGGACTCCTGTGGTATGGGTGTGTTTATTTTAGGTTAAAAAAAAACTATCATTGATAATCAGGGCTATTTATTCAGTAATCACTTCTGGTGGTACCAGAATAGATTATCTTTGTTTTTGACTTTAGTATTTCTGATTTAGTCATTCTTTTTTAAAGTGTTTAATTTGACTGAGACCTCTAGAAACTCTTGAATTAGGGAGCATGCATTTCTCAAACTCTGGGCACATCTCAACTCTGATTTCTTGATCTACGTTTTTCCATCAAAATTGCTTTCAGATTCTTTAGGGATCCTGATTCTTTTTTTTTTTTAACTTTTGTATTTTGGGGTCATATCTGGCGGTGCTCAGGGTTTACTTCTGGCTCAGAAATCACCACTGGCAGGCTCTAGTTGCCGGGAATTGAACAGAGGTCTGTCGTTGGGGTTGGCCATGTGCAAGGCAAATGTCCTATCTTTATGTTATCACTCTGACTCTGGATCCTAATGATTCTTATATTATTCATCTTGAATATCTTATTTTCCTCTGACAATGTTCACCATCTCAAACAATACACAAAGTTTAGAGTCTACATATAACCGATACTATCTTCTTAAGTTCTTGGTACCTTGATTCAGGTACTTTAATATTATTTTTTCCTCTTTGAAAGTAGGAAAGATAGAAGGAATATAAAAATCCAGTTACTGGTGTAACTGGTGAGAAGGATAGATGTTTTAAATGCAGAACCAGAGTGTGAATGAATGACTCTGTTCTAAGAGTCCAATTAAATAGTATATATTATTTCTTTATTGGTTTTCGGGTCATACCCGGCAGTGTTCAGGAGTTACTTCTGGCTCTGCACTCAGAAATCGCTCCTAGCAGGTTCGGGGAACCACATGGGATGCCGAGAATAGAACCACCTTCTGTCCTGGTTCGGCTGTATGCAAGGCAAATGCCCTATCACTGTGCTATCTCTTCGGCCCCTAAAATAGTATATTTTTAATGGCATAATAAGTTGATTAAGTTTTTTTTATCTTTATTGTGACCTCTATGGACAAAACTTGAGTTGAATTTTGGGGTAATTTATTTCAATAGTTTTTATTTTATAATAAAGCTGTTTGTGAAAATTTTTAAATGTGGTTTCCCCTTTAAGATCTAATGTTTTTTTGCTTTCTGATTAATAAATGTTAATAAAACAACTAATTTTGCGTGCATATAATTAATTTTTTCTTAATGAAAAAGTGAGATTTATATCATAAATCTCAAAAGTACAGAAAAATATAATTAGGTTGTGGGATTATGGGATTTGTCTGTCTCTATGTCAATCAACTCCCACATGGTTTCTCATTGGATCATATTTTATGAATGCAGCACCTCCGATTGTTAGTGAAACGGGATGGTCCACCTTTTAGCTGTGATATTTTCCCATAGATCAGGAGTCTTCAAACTTTTTAAAGTGGGGGCTGGATTATGGTCCCTTAGAGAGCTGGAGGGCCTGACTATATGAGCTCCTAATTCCTACTCACACTGCACATATCTTATATAAATAAAATGAAAACCATTTATAAATAAATAGATCACACACCAGTATTTCAATGGGAACTGTAGGCCTGCTTTTGGCTAAAGAGATGGTCAATGTCCGGTTTCATATTTGTCACTGCCAGCCGTAACAAGTGATGCAAGTGGGCATCAGTTAATCCTGATTTGGTTGGAGATTGCAGATGTTTCATTCTTGAAAAAGTCTGTTCACAGGCATAAGTGCTACCAAACATGGTTATCATTTTGAGTGCATGGTTCCTGATATTTGGATATGTCTCAGAGGGGAGAGATGCATAGAAATTCAAAAGGTTACTTGACTTAAATGCGTCTTTCAGAGAGTCACAATTCTGCAGTTCAGCCAGTTCCATTTGGTAAATTGTAAGGACATTTTCAATCTCAACAGAAAATGGGTTATGGAAAAGCTGTATGTCCTGTTAATGGAGATGAAGCTCTTTGAATCTAAATTGAAACTCCTTTTGCAACAATTCTAGTGAAGCCAGACATGTTTTCTTTGGGAATGCAACCAATGGTTTGTCTGCTGACATTTTTTGAGTTGTTGGGAGATGACTGAAATTTTTCTCCTGTACTTGTTTGATGAGAAGGCCTAATTTTAATTCAAATGCTTTCACATGCGATGCCATATCACAGATGAGCTTCCCCTTGCCTTGAAGTTGCAGATTGAAACTGTTGAGTAGCTCTGTTATATCTGTCAGAAAGGCAAGGTGCCATTTCCATTCTGCATCATTGAGCTCTGGTACTTCTTGGTTTTTTGAAAGTAGAAAAGCTGTAATCTGCAGAAGTAAGTCATAGAAATGTTTCAAAACTCTCCCTCTACTCAGCCAACCGACTTCTGTGTGGTACAGAACATCTTCATGGGAAACATTTACCTCAGATAAAAATTCCTGAAATTGTCTGTGGTTTAGTGCACGAGTTCTAATGTAATTAACACAAGATACCACACTTTTCATAACAGAGTCCCACTTCAGTGATTTACAACACAGCACTTGTTGGTGGATGAGGCAGTGTATGGCAATTGGATGAGGATGCTTATGTTTGTCCATCTCTTGTGTAATGTGAGCAATTACTCCTCTCTTAGACCCACCATTCTAGGAACACCATCAGTTGTTACACTGACTAGTTTAACCCAGTCCAGCTCCAAATCATTCACAGTTTGGCAAACCTTTTCAAATATATCCACTCCTGTGGTTGTACCTTTGATACTTTGCAGTGTAGCAAGCTCTTCTGTGACTTCAAAATACTCATTTGTCCCATGCAGATAAATGAGAAGTTAGGCAGAATCACGAACATCACTGCTTTCGTCGAGTGCCAAGGAAAAGTAGCAAAGTTTCTTTGCAGAGTTTTGCACATGGTGCAGCAAATTTTCTCCCATTTCTTCAACCCTTCGTGTCATTGTAACTCCTGAAAGGCTCACTGTACTAAATAAATCGGCCTTCTCTGGACACATCTCTTTGGCAACAGAAATAAGGCATTCTTTAACAAATTCTCCCTCCACAAATGGTCTGCCATTGTGCGCTATTAGCTTGGCAACTTAAAAACTTGCCCTCAGTGAGGAAGTATTTAACTGCTTCTGCTTCACAAAAGTATTTTTCTGAGTCGTCAGTGTATGTTTCAGTTGTAATATTTTATCTTTTCTCACTTCTCCAACCAAACAATCATATTTATCTTTATGTTGAGTTTGATAGTGGCATCGCAAATTGTAGTCTTTGAACACAGCAACTATATTCTGGCATATCAGACACACAGCTTTTTCTTTGTACCGCATAAAAAAGTAATTGTAAGTCCACTGTTCTTTGAATATCCTACACTCAACGTCAATTTTTCTTTTTCTTGACATCATTGTTTCCAAGGGATTCCAAACTGATATTTGTGAAATACAAATATGTTTGTATATATACACACGGTGTATGAACCCCCATTAGTCCCTGATGTGAACACTTACCCCTTGCAGGCTTTTCTAAGCAGACCAGCTCAGTCCCTTTTAGTTCAGTTATATCACCCTATATAATGCTCAACTTGATATGTTCGGAATCAGCATGTGAACACTGAAAAGGAATTGCAAAATGCATATAAAATTTTCAATGTAACCCCTTTAAAATGCTTCAGCATCGAACCCCTAATTTTCCACATGAGTAATTCAGCACCGAACCCCTAACCTCCTAACCACTGCCCACCCCCTAACTTTGATTTTAGCACTAAACCCTCACCACCCCCAAAGGGGAATTTTTATATGAGTCACCTACAGCCCAGAATCTACGGGCAGAATCCCCCATCTGGCAAAAATTTATTTCTATGGCACTTTTGACTGACCTTTGGCAGTGGAGGGAGTGGAGGAAAACCTTACTGACAGGCAGGCACAGCACACAGACACCACGTTGCCTGGGGGTGGAGCAGGCGCCTTTTTACATAATATAGTCACCCACATGTGGTACTCCTCGCCATGCAGAGTCCGGCGCCCTCCAGTGACTTCATCAGCAACTTGTGCGCCAAGTGCCAGGTGCAAGGGCGCATCAGTGTCCCTCTCAACACCGCCCTCATGCCCACCCTTCCAGCATACAACATGCCTTGGGCAGAGGCAATTGACTTCATCCCTGAGAAACCATGACACTGAGTGTATATGCTGGCAGGTATCTTGGCAACGAAACAGCGCTTACTGCTGGTGGGCCATAGTTTGAAGACCCCTGCCATAGATGAAAGGCAAGGACTGAGAGGAGAGGGTTCTCTTTTGTTCCTGGAACTTCCTTGTGCGGCTGCTAGCAGGGTGGTCTGTTTACTAGAATTAGGGCAATGTGGGAATTTTTAAAATCTTTTCTTTCTTTAAGTGTTGTTTGATTATTTTGCAGAGTACCTTTTGGTTAAAACCTGTCTTGCTAGTGTTAGGGGTTGAAACTGAAGTCAGTTGTGCACCAATCAACACTATCATTTATATGCTAAGTGACATATAAATATGAAAATATAACCAATACTTATCTAGAATTTATCATATTCTCTTGAATCTAAACCCTCCAGATTAGATTAGAGGAGCTCTGCAAAATAATTACACACACGCACTTAGAGAAAGAAAAGACTTAAAGACCAAACAGGCCTATGAACATTGAGTAGAAATAAAAAATGATCAGACTTAAACACCAAATCCAAAGCCAACTACAACAGAATCGATCCCCAATCTACAACAAGACAGACACAGAAGGGACCACTTATACAAGCAGCCCGGGGGACAAAGGAGGGGTGATATAGGATGCATGCTGGGAACAGGGATGGAGGGAGGACAACAGTGGTGGTGTGAATGCCCCTGATTCAATGTCACTATGTACCTAAAATACTACTGTGAATGGTTTGTAATCCACTTTGGTCAAAATAAAAATTAAAAAAAAATCCCCACATTACCCTAACTCCAGTCAGCAGACCACTCTGCAAGCAGCAGCATGATAAAGCACTGGGAATGAGAGAGCCCCCTCTTACGTCCTCATCTTTTATCTATGGAAAAACATCATACCTAGAAGGTGAGTTTCACTACCAATCGGAGGTTCTGCATTCATAAAATAACATACAATGAAAAACCATGTGTGAGTTGATTGACATAGAGACAAACAAATCCCGTAATCCCACATGAGGTTTTCACGTATCTGATTGCATTGAAAATGTGGTAAGATATGATATCTGTAGACATAAATAGAGTTCTTTTACATAAATTTTAAATAGTGTATTATTTCTCAAATCATGAAAACCAGGAAAAATTACAATTGCCTTGAAGATTTAAGGTGTAGATAATTTCCACTTATTTTATTAAATGTAGCAATTTTTCCTTTGATTTGTAGTTATGAATTTTGCAAACAATACAATATGATTCAGATAAAATTAAGACCAGGTGAGATAACTTTAGAATCAAGTTAATATGCAATTTTGCATGTGAGGCGAGATATTCCATATTGTCAATCAAGATGATCTTAACAATTTTTAAGAGATATGGATTTCAGCAGATATCCATTTGCTAACACTTAAGATAAACACTTAGAAGTATATGAGAATATAATGTTATTTTCTGGCAAGAAGCCAGAGTGTTTTAATTTTTTTCCAACATTTTATTTTCCTGAACTCTAAATTAGTGACAGGTTACTAATGGTTGTTATTTTCAACTTCAAAAACTTTCTGTGATCTTAAAGCCTTATAATTTGTTCTCAGTTACAAGTTAATACAAGCACTGAGAAACATCTGTGTGTAATTTTAGCTGATATATATGGTAGAAACCTTTAGCTATTCCAAATATATTTTAGTATCGATTCAGTATAGGTCGAAAAATTTATGCTGTTAGTGTAGTGTGAGTTAGCTTGACTCCAATTTATTGATGAGATGAGTCATAGGGAGAGGGATAGATATAGAATTATTGCAGTCATTAATGGGATATTTAAAAAAGATGATATGCTTTTAATATACAGAGACAACAGAGACATGGACATGAACCAGCAGATCTATCCATGAAATGAAGTTTGCATCAGACTCTCCAGAGTATTTTCTCAGATGCTGCATCAGTTAAGGCTGAAGAAAGTCTCACCTCTCCTTTGACACTCCTTTTCAATATTTCTTTGCTGCCTGCCTCCTTCATACTTCTTTGGGCCTGCTCTTTCTGAGCAGTGATAGATTTACTCAGCTACTCCCCTTCCTTGTATCAGATATTTCTCGATGATTGTAGGCTTATAGACATCAGGATTATAGTATCAAATAGTATGGAGAGAAAACAAATATGTATTTTGGGATCTTCTTCAGCTCTCCTAAATCAATGCATAAGCTTCTCTTGTTTTCACATAGGACATCAATCCCATAAGCAGTCGTATTCAATGAGGTGTAGAATGCTTCAGAAAGTAAAATAACAGGATTTATTTAAAGAGTTATTTCCATTTTTTTGTTAAAGCACCAAATACAAAAGAAATATAAAAGGCATCAAACTTTGTAATAAAGCTGGAGGTAGTCTATCATTCATGTGCTCTTTTCATAAATATGCATAAGTCAAATTTAAAAATTACATATTAGAGAAAAAATTATAGGGATTTTTGCACTTCCTAGAACTACTAGTCTTACAATATAGTCTTTATACTTGCACTTGTATCTAAAAGTGAAGAGAAATAGTTAAAGCAAAGCAAACCTGATACAAATCTATTAGATTAAAATTTGGAGGAAGTATCTTTGTAGAAAGTAAAAGAATAATCTGTCACTAAAAATCAAAACCAGTGATTGTCCTTGTGATTTTTCATGTAACATTCTTTTGGACGGGCAAGGACAGAGACAAGGATGCTTTGTAGTGGCAGCAGAATGCTGCCAGTAGGAAATGTATAATAATGCTTCTGTTATCTGTTTCCAATTCTTGCAGCATACAGCTGGAATTCAGAAAAATCTGCCTTCTTGAATAATTCAGCGCTCAAATATGTTAGAAGTTCATGACCATTTACATTTATATTCCTTTAACAGTTTTTGTACTGTTAAATCCTAACCTCGCCTCTCGTCTCTATAATATATTTAATTTGAAGAATCCATGTGACTTCCTTTAGAAATGTTAAGGAAGACCATCCAGTCAGGGAGAGGCTAAACAAAGCTATATGAGAAAATTCAGGAAAAAAATAAAATAAGGAGTAATCAGCCTGAACTTTACAAAATTTTATTACTTTATAATGACTCTCATTCATTCTAAGAGAGCAGTAGAGTTCTCTACTTTTCTGGCATCTACTTTGCAAACAAGAAACTTGCTGTGTTTTACATACTGACAGTGGGATTCGAGAGTGTTATAGAAAGCAGTGCAGCTTCTAGCATATAGACTATAAAGCTAGAATCTTCATTAGTGTTATACATGGTGAAAGAGTGGAGAAAAAGTCTAAAATGGGCAAGAATGATGAGGCTAGCTAAGCTAAAAGTTGACAAACATTTACTGATATCTTCCCAAATATATGTTTGCACCTTCTTTTAGCTTCTCCAAACTGAGAAAAGGAAAAAAAAGAAGTGGATGGGACCCAGGGGCCAAACAGTCTCAGGAGCATAGAGTGGAAATAAGAAATTGTCAACCTTGAATACCCAAACCAATGACAATGACAGTAGAATCAAGAGACCCAAACTATAACAAACTACACAAAATAGACCTGTTCCACTAGCAGTCTCGGGGGCTATAGGATGTATGTTGTGAACTATGGTGGAGGTAGGTCAACACTGGTGGTAGAAATGGCCCTAATTCACTGACATTTTGTAACTGAAATACAGCCGTGAAAGACTTGTAATTCACATTGGTCTCAATACAAAAATTTAAAAAAGTAAATTTCATTTAAACTTTATAAAATGTTAATCAAGAAAATGCAAATTCAAAAAGATAGTTACTATTCTTTTAGTGAAATCTATATTTTCTTTTTTATGCTCCACCTCTTACTTTGTATCTCCTTTTTCTCTGTCTCTGTTTGGTCAATCATCCCTTCCCCACTGTCCCTTCCCCACATAAGCCACAACCCTAAGCTTGATTTTTGCTGGCTTTAGTTCCCCCGTTCCTCAGACTGGCTTTCTCCATATATCAGTGAACTTAAGTAGGAGAAAAGCAACTGTGTGTCAACAGTATAGTTTCAGAATAGTTTCATGACCAAGAAAGGGTGAGAAATGTGTGGACCACTTGGATATATATTCTAAATTATATGACTATGGTGCATGAAAGATCAGACACATAGGTTTCTCTTAGAATGTGCATGGTCCATCTGCCTATATTATATGGCATGTAGATAATGTTATAATTATCCAAATGGTTCTTGGCAGAAAGTTTCCCCACTTCCATGTTAAAGAAATATGGCATTTCTATTTCTTTACTTCTGCATATAAAACATCTATTGAATAATGATAAATAACCATATTGTGCTAATTCTTCATACCAGCCCCTAATGCTAAAATAATAGGACACTTTGAAGATTTTTGTTAATGTTTGTGTAAGAAGAGGGCTAGTTCTCTCAAAAAAGATGTCTTTATTAGGGAAAGTGGAAAGTGCCATGTTCAAAAGAGGTAGATATAGATTTATACTGTATGAAAAATTAAGGATATAGTGAAAAATTCTAGATATATTTGTCTAAATAAACTGATAAATCTGTACAAAGGTAGGCACCATTTTGATTATTTAATAGATATATATTATATATACAGTCCTTAAAATGCATTATTTCTATTTGGGGATATATTTATAAAATGTTCTCAAATTCAAATCAAATTCTTTTCTCTGTCTTAAGACAGTCAGAATGTCACTTACAGACACAAGAGATTGATTCAGTATATCACAATCATTTCTGTAACTTTTCAGAGCTACAGCTATTGACATTTTCACAACATCACAGTCACACTTTCCATTGATTTTATTTTTCCAGTTGTGTGGATAGATTCAATCATGACTTAGAATTTGTCATATTTCCTTTAATATCATGCTCATGCTCTCATGCTTGTCTTTTCCATTTATTGTCACTTTGTCTTTAGCTTAAGAGATGGATTCTTTCTGTCTGTAACTTTTATCTGGCTTTCAAAGCTCAAGCGTCCCTTTTGATGCATCTACAGATAAAAACTTTGCATTGGACTCTTCTTAAAATTCTCCCGTTGAAGCTTTCAAGCCCAGTTTTAGGATTTAGAATTACTAATGATTGATCTTTTAGTTTGATCCCAAACAAATTTCTGCCAGTACCGCAGAACTGAAACCTAGTTCTTTTCTATTTATTTCTTTTCATATGTTTTGGGGCTAAACCCAGCTATGCATAGGGATTGCTCCTGGCTTTGATCTCAGGAATTACACCTGGAAGTGCTCAGGGACCACATAAGACTGGATCAAACCCAGTCATGAGCAAGGCAAGGACCCTACCCTCTCTATTATAGTTCTGACCCTGAGCTCTAGTCTGTCACACTGCTCATGCAGGTCCAAAGTTGTTTTTATTATTATTATTATTTCAACAAGTCACTTGAGCTTGCATGAAATTAAAAATCTCCCAACTGCTTATATTGTGCAAAATTTGCAATGGATTCAGCTGTACATTTTATGTTCTTTACTTATGCTCTTGCGGTACAACGATAATATGAAACAGAATGAAATACGTTTAAAAAAAGAAACCCCAAAAGCATGCACAGAAGGTCAGGGGCAAACAGAGAAAGGACTAATTACTTCCATCTGGAGGAAATCAGATAACAGTTTTAAGGTGATATTTAAGCTGAGCTTTTGAAGGTAAACTGGATTTTTATTGGTTATGTGGAACTATTTTAGATTGAGATACTGGAATAAAGCAAAGAGTAAAAGTCATAGAATTTTAGGGAAAATAAAATGTATTTTCCGAGTAAAATGTATTTTCTTTACATTGCACTCAGTAATGGCAGAAACATAGCAACAGTAGTAGCAGCTGACAGCAGCTCAACTCATTGAGCATCTGAGAGTGAAAGCCCAGATTCCCTGAGCCCGGCAATGGGCAATGGGCCCAACTCCTGCTGAGATCATCACCGAATTGAAAATTAAGGGCCTAGAGAGATTGCTGGAGAAAGTAGTGGTGAGAGTATGTGGTGGAACTTTCAGATTTATCCTGGTGTTTCAGCTCTACAGAGCCTTGTGGGTCCATCATCAGGCCGGCCTCACAGATCTCGCAGGTCGTGGACATAAATGCAGCTGAGGCACGGAGAAAGTATAGCTGGACCTTAGAAGAGCAGAGCAGTATGGGCTCAACCTCACAACTAAGCTCACTGGGGCACAGACATTAGTTTGCAGCTGAACCATTGAGGAAGTGCATCTATTCATCACCAAGACCCATAAAATAAGGGTTGATATCTAAGATACACAAGAACTTAGCAGAATAAAAACATGTAACTACATTCAAAACCGGTGAAAAGAAATGAACATTTTCTCAAATAGGAAACACAGGCAGCTAAAAGGCACATGAAAAAATGGTCCACATAATTATCAGGAGATGCAATTCAAAACAGCAATGAGGTATCATCTCACACTTGGAGACTGGCATACATCACAAAGAATAGGAGCAAGCAATGGTGGTATGGATACAGTGAAAAAGGGATTCTCATTCGCTGCCTGTAGGAAAGCAGATTGGTTTAATCTTTTGGGAAAACAACATGGATATTCCTCAAAAAACTAGAAATTGAATGCCCGTATGATTCAGCAATACCTATACTTAGAGATATAGCCTAAGAACAATAATACAACACAAAAATGCGCTCTTCCCTCTTATGTTTTTCACAGAACTATTTACAATAGCCAGAATCTGGAAGCTACCCAGGTGCACAAGAATAGACATATTGGGGGCCAGAGAAATAACAGTGGTAGGGTGTCTGACTTGTATGCGTCCAATCCCAAATGGACTCAGGTTGGATTCCTGGTTTCCCATTTGATTCCACGAGCCTGCCAGGAGTATTTCTGAGCACAAAGCCAAGAGCAACCCCTGAACTCTGCCAGGTGTGACCCAACCCCCCCCCAAAATGAAACTGTGGAATGTAATAAATACAATACAGCTATCATAAAACTTGCTTATACTACATGATGGATATGGAGATTATTAATGCTGAGTGAAATGTGTCAACTTAGACAAAGAATAATCACACTCATTTGTTGATTATAAGAAAAATAAAAGGCAGTATGAAAATATTATCCATAGACAATAGAGATAAGGATCGATATTCCCAGTTAGTGGTAGAAAGTTTTCCACAAAGAGTGGTGAAGGCAGCTAGGGTAGTGAACAGTTGGTCTGTTCTGCCAATGATAGGTGGAACTCATCACTCTGGACAAGAACTGAATGATAAGAGGGATAAAATGATATGCATTATACCCTTCATTAGCAATAGTACAAAATGACAAGAGAGAAGGGGGAGAGAGAGGGGGGAGAAATGCCTGCCCTAGATGCAGGCAGACAGGCAGAGAGAGAAGGTGGGAGAGCATGGGGGGAAATGGATATTGGTGGCAGGAAATGTGCAGTGATGAAGGGTGGTGTACATTGTATAACTCTCACTCAATTATGAACATTTTATAAACAGTGCTTAAATAAAAATTAATTTTACAAATTGCACTCACTAGTGGGTATAAAAATTAGTTGAAATTCCTATATCTTGGGAATTTATATACTGAGAAGAATTACTAAATAACTTATGAATATACAATTCAATTATAAAATCAGTCAATAATTAAATATTAGGGGTCAGAGCAATGGCACAGTGGTAGGGCGTTTACCTTGCCTGCGGTTGACCCAGGACTACTGCAGTTCAACACACTCCCCCCCCCCCCCCGCGTCCCATATAGTCCCCCAAGCCAGGAGTGATTTCTGAGAGCATAGCTAGGAGTAATTCCTGAGAGTCACTGGGTGTGGCTCAAAAAGAAAAAAAAAAGTATTAGGGCAAGGATTGTATAACATTTAAAATTGTATTAACATAATGTAAAAGTTGGATAAAATGTCTCGATTTAGTTTAAGATTGTTAGCTAAGAAATTACTGCATACAAATGTATTGAAGGGTTTGAATTTATTGAAAATGAATGTATCTGAAAATAATTTTGGAACTCAGGAAGCAAAGGTTTACTTTTTCTTGACTATTGATGCCTTCTCTATGGTAGAAAACCCAGTGATTCTGTTTATCTGATGAAGACTTGTTTCTGTAAAACACTTTTTTCTTCAAATATGTTGATTCCATAATGTCAAATTCTCCACCAATGAACAAAAATTTTAAGAGGTGCCTATAATGAGGATACCTGAGGGATGAAAGGAAACTTAGGGACATTTTGGATAATTTTTGTTTCTGCCTCTAAGATTCACCTGCAAAGGTCTGATCACCTCTGCATTTACCATTATTAATCATTACCAATCACCATTTATTTCTAAAGCTTAACTTTCAAATATTAAATGTATATTTCTTGGAGATAGAGCTCTATACATTTTTGTCTTATTCCATCAGGTAAATCTTGTAGGTAGTGATTTATAGGCATTCAACTCCTTTAGGCTAGAATCTGACTTACTTTAGTTCTATCTCTATCTTTCTGCCCCTCTGTCCCCCTCCCTTTTTTTTAAGAAAAAAACACCACTAATGCATCTGAAACAACTTGACCCCATATCCATTCTGTTCATGTTTATCTTTCACCTCCTCCACTCAATTTCTGTCATTCTCATCACTACACTCAAAAGCCGACTCTTCTCAACAACCCCCATTTAAACCATGAGTTTCATTATGCAGTCATTGTATATCACATATAAGTGATATCATATATTTATCCTTCATTTGGCTTACATTATTTAACGTAATATTTTCCAGTTCCATCCATGTTGCAGCAAATTGCATGATTGCTTCACTCCTTATAGCTACATAGCATTCTATTGTACATACGTTCCAAATGATCCATTCATCTGTTGTTGAACATCTAGGCTGATTCCTACTCTTAGCTATTGTAATGATGCTGCAATGAATAAAGGTTTGCATACATCATTTTGGACGAGCGTTTTTTTTTTCTGTTCAGAGATAGATGTTCAAAAGTAGGATTGCTGGGTCATATGGCAGATTGATTTTGAGTTTACTGATAACTCTCTATACTGTTTTCCATAAAGGTTGGACGAGGCAACATTTGCAAAAGCAATGGATGAGGTTATCCTTTTCACCACATCCTCACCAATATAAATTGATCCCAAATTTTTTAATATGTATCATCCTCACTGGTGTAAGATAATATTTCATTGTTTTGTTTTATATTCCCCTAAGGGTCAGTGGTTATTACTACCTTATGTCTTCTTCAATTTCTAACTTAATTATTTTGTTGTTCTCATGATACAGTTCTCTCACCTCTTGGGTTAGGTTGATTCTTAAGTACTTTATGGTTTTGGCCACTGCGTTTTTTTTCCTCCTCTGAGTCATTATTATTTGTATAAATAAATTTATATAACATGTATAAACATGTATGTATGTATGTATGTATACATACAGTTTTACCATATGTATAAAATGTATAAACTGATATTTTTTGTATTGACTTTGTAGCCATTTTGCTATATAGGTTTATTGTTTCTAGGAGGTTTTCTTTTGCAGATTCTTTAGGGTCTTTAATGTAAACCATCATGTCATCTGCAAATAAAGATGGTTTTACTACTTTTTTTCTAATTTGGACTCATTTGAATTCTTTTTCTGATCTAATTGCAACTGCTAGGACTTCTAATACTATGTTAAATAAGAGTAGAAACAATGGACATCTTTGCCTTGTGCCTGACCTCAATACAAATGCATTCTGATTTTCACCATTATGAATTATGTTAGCTATGGACATTTTATAGATAGCTGTGACTATAGAGGAAGATTCCTTCCACCCCTATATATATAGTATATATATATACTATATATATTGATTTTTAAGCCACACCCGGTGCCTTTAAGGATTACTCCTGGTTCGTTGCTCAGAGATTACTCCTGGAAGCCTTAGAAGACTATAGGATGCAGGGGATCAAACTGGGTCTACTACATGCAAGGCAAATGCTTTCCCCACTGTGCAATTGCTATGACCCCTGATTCACATATATTGAACTGTCTTTGCATCTCCAGAATGAAATTCACTTGGTCATGATGTATAATCTTTTTTATGTGTTATGATTTTATTTTGTCAAGATTTTGTTAAGGAATTTTGCATCAATATTCATCAAGTTTGTCTGTAGATTTTTTTTTCTTATAGTATTTGTCAGTTTTGAGAATGATAATGTTTGCTTAATAGAAGATATTATGGGGACTTCCATCTAATCAATATTTTGGAAGAGTCTAAGTATCAATGGCAGTAATTCTCTGAATGTTAGATAACACTCACTATAAACCCATCTGGTCCTAAACTTTTAATCTTGAGGAGTTTCTTAACTACTGTTTTAATTTCCTTACTTGTGATTGGCCTGTTTAGATTTTTCTACTTCCTCCTCATTCAGTTTTGGGAGATTTTATGGTTTCAGACATGTGTCCATTTCTTTTAGCTTCTCCAGCTTAACAGAGTATAGTTGTCATAGTTGTTCATTATATAATCTCTCATGATACCTTGAATTTCTGGGGGTTCTGTTGTAATTTCTCCCCTTTCATTTCTGATTCAATTTATTTGAGCATTTATTCTATTTTTCCTTGTGAGTCTTGCCAATGGTTTATTTTTTCAAAAATCCAGCTCCTAATTTTGATTTTTGTATTATTTTATTTGCTTTTATATCATGAATTTCTGCTCTGCTCTGGTTATATTATTTTTTCTTCTGCTTGTTTTTGGGTTCCTTTGTTGTCGATTTTCCAGATCTTTAAGATGTGCCTTTGGGTAGCTAATTTTCTCTTTTTCTTCTTCTTTTTTTTATGTAGGCCTGTATCACTATGAATTTCCCCTAATTACTGGTTTTGCTGTGTCGCATAGATTTTGGTAATTTGTTTCTCCATTATCATTAGTCTCAAGGAATCTCTATTTCTTCTTTGTTCTCCTTTTTGATCTAGCTGTTGTTGAGCAGCATGCTGTTTAGTTTCAGGTGTAAGATTTTCTCTATATCCTCTTTTTACATTCTTTCTCTCTGTGGCATTGTGGTCTGATAGGTCTGAGAGGTATAATTCTTATGTTTGTGGATTTTTATAAGCTCAACTTATATCCTAAATTGTCATCTATCCTAAAAAATGTTCCATGTGCTCTTGAGAAGAACTTTATATACAGCTTTCTGAGGATGAAAGGACTGTATAAAACCACTAATCCCAGCTCTTCTAGTTTCTCATTTAGGACTCTTATGGCCTTGCCTAGGGAAAGCCTAGTTCTTGCCTAGATCTGCCTAGTGAATCTATCCAGTGAAAAGAGTGGTGTGTTGAAATTTTCCATTACTATTAAACTTCTTGGTCTACTGTTCCCCTGATGAAAAAGTCTCTAAAGTACTTTCTGAAGTTGAATGTGATTTAGTCTGATATAAGTATGGCTGTCTCAGATTTTTTTTAGTAGCTTGTTGTGGGTGCCCCTGCCTGCAGGGACACCAATTCAGATGTGGTTATTCTTTCTTGGAGGGAGATCGCGCAAACACAAAGACACACAGACAGACATGGAAACAGTCAAAGACAGACACGGAGACAGACAAAAGTGGGAAAAGGATTTCAGCCGAGTTGAATCCAATTCCAATTTATTGAAGCTCAAGGCCCGGTTTATATATTTTTGGGGGGCATAGTTCTGCTCATATCTATAGAACAGGCCAGATTGTTCAAATAACAGGACCCATTAGCAAATGAGATGGAATGTACGGATAATGAGATCTGTCTCTATCAGGTCAGGATGTACTGATCATGGAACCTATCTCCGGCAGGTGGGATATACAAATAAGGTGACCTTAAATGTTTACATTTAATTCTCAAGGCTACCTGCTTTGATTATGGCTCTCTGTTTGGTGCCCTTAAGTGCCCTTAAGTCTTAAATGGTTACTATTCAATTTCTCAAGGTGGGATATACTGTACAAATAAGGTGACCTTATATGTTTTCCATTTAATTCTCAAGGCTACCTGCTTTGAGCAAAGTGACATTGATACATTGCTCTTCTGGGTGGGCAGTTTTGGGGATATCAGGGCGTTACTGATGCTGCGTGGGGTTCTGCAAGATTACTCTCAATGATATGAGTGAATAAATAATTATATAAAGCATTCATTAGATATATTATGTTTTCAAAGTAACTCCTGTATTCATTTAATTTAGCTGTGTCAGACTCAAGATAGTTTTGTCTTTAACTTATATATAATAAATAATTTTGGTCAAGGAGGCTGTATAAGAAATGTAGAAATATGATTTTCATAACTCTAAAGTAAGTCTTTATATGCGATGCTAATAAAGCAGTACTATGTACATATGTACTAAGTACTATGTACAGTGAGTACTAAAGTTTTTTTAAACAAATATATAACTTTAAAAATATTTTTATTAAGATACTGTGATTTGGGACCGGCGAGGTAGCGCTAGAGGTAAGGTGTCTGCCTTGCAAGCACTAGCCAAGGAAGGACCGTGGTTCGATCCCCCGGCATCCCATATGGTTCCCCCAAGCCAGGGGCAATTTCTGAGTGCTTAGCCAGGAGTAACCCCTGAGCATCAAACGGGTGTGGCCTGAAAAACCAAAAAAAAAAAAAAAGACACTGTGATTTCAATTATTCATAGTTGAAGTTTAGGCAGACTATCTTTCAGTACCAGTACTAGTAACAACCCTAATACTTGTGTTTAGTTTAAATTTTCTTTTAGAATTTACCTTAGAATAACAGCAAAACTTTGAAGATGTGAATATAGATAATCACGTAAGTTTTGAATATATTTATTACTCAGAAATATTACTGAGAAAAAAGTCTGGTAAATATATATGCAAACCTAGTAATAGGTTAATGAAAAATATGTGGCAATAAATAGGTAAAGTTATATGTTCACTCTCTAATTTGTTTCCAAATTATATCTTCTCTACTTGCAAACAAAATCACAATAAAAGCAAACAGTTGGGCAACTGTATAGGATTAAACTTAATTTATAAAAAATGTATTTCCTGAGGCCAGTGAGGTAATACTGCAGGTAAAGCCCCTATCTTAAAATGACCCACAGAATTTCAGTCTCAGTACTGAATATGGTCACCGTAGCACCAGCAGGAGTGATCCCTAAACAAAGGCCCCAAAATAAGCCCTGGATACAGTCAGCTATTTCCAGCCTCTCCTCCCCATTGATCTTTCTTATATTATTTCTGAAACAAAATATATTTTTTTCATGAAATAGGCATTTGGTCTTATTTTGCAAAAGTGAGTATGTGACGAGAATCCTGCATTTATATTGAGTTCATTTTTGTCAGGAATTATTTTTTCCTCATAAATTATTAAATATTTTTACATACTATAGAAAAATAAAGTGAAAAGTTCATGGGGGCTGAGTGACAGCACAAAGGTAGAGCAATTGCCTTGCATGAGGCCAACCTGGAACAGATCTGGGTTGGATCCTCAGTATCTTTCCAGGGGAGATTTTTGAGTGCAGAGCCAGGAGTAACAATCCCTGAGCACTCCCTAACACAACAACAAGAACAACAACAAACAAAACACCTAAAGAGTTGAGTGTGCATTCAGTTTATTTACAGGGAAGATAAAATGTAGCATGTGATGTATACTTTCTCTCTAAACATTTTGTGAAACCTATTTTGGAAACCTAATTCATTTGAGCTTCACAGACCTTTGTATGCTAAAATATTGACTTCAGTTTATTTTTTTAGTTTGATTCCAAACTGTTTTATTTAATCAAAAAAGAATATTTTTTTAATTTCTTAAAAAAATCTTTTTTCTAATTCCTTTGATCCAAAGATCAATATTCACTTTTACTCCTTTCCTTTGACAATGATCCAATATTCATATTTACTTTGTTCTGCCCATTTTCTCTTCTTTAAATTTCTAAACTTTATTTTATTTTAAATACTAAACTTAATATAACTTTATACTTGTTGTTTTGAACCACAATCCAGCTAGTCTCTAGGAATCACTTCGTAGGGCTAAGGAGACCACATGTAGTTCTGGGTATTAACCACAGTCAGCTGCATGTAAGGTAAGCAACCTAACCACTGTACTACTTTCCAGCCCTGAAATTATAAAATAATTGTTAAATTAAATATTATGATTATAAATAGTCATAAGTTGTTCATTCTTTTTCTGCATTTCACAGGCAAGAAAACACAAAGTCTAATATATTTGACTTTTTTGCTTAGACTATATCATCAAGCATTACTTTAGTCTATATTTTTAATAAAACATTGCAATGTATAAGGCCCAAATAAAATTTTGCCAGGTATCATATTCTCCTGACTACAGAACTTTATGTAGCTCTTTGAAAATGCAGCATTAGAGTTTTATTTTTATACCATTCAATCATCATCCTGTTAGCCTGATGAATTTCCAGGCTAGAAGTGAGCTATATTCATAGCTCATCTCATTTCTCCAGAGTTTTGTAATTCAACCTGGACATATCGAGAGCACAGTTCTCTTTTGCCAAAGGAGATGGCATCACTCCTTTCACTGACTTTAAAGTCTTCTTGTCTTATTTTTACCACATCATAAGAAGATTCTATCCTATTTGGCACTAAATAATATCATTTGAATAAATTTCAACACTTGCTTCTATATTATTTAATCCTTACTTTTTCACTTGCAATAAAATATTTCTGGTTATAAAATGCCAAAAGGTTCACCTTTAATATAACATGACTATAAAAAAAAAGTACTTTACTTTTCATTAGTATAGAGTAAAAATTATTTAATTGTTTTAGTTTTTTTTTTGGGGGGGGTCACACCCAATGACGCTCAAGGGTTACTCCTGACTATGTGCTCAGAAATCACTCCTTGGTTGGGGGACCATATGGGACAACGGGGATCAAACCCAGGCCTGTCCTGGGCAGCCACGTGCAAGGCAAACGCCCTACTGCTGCACCATCACTCTGGCCATTTATTTATTTTTTAGACCACACTTTGTGACACTCGGGTTACTCTTCAGAAATTACTCCTGGTAGGCTATGGGGCTATGTGGATGCTGGGGGATCAAACAGCATGCAAGACAAATGGCCTCTACACTGTTTTATCACTCTGGCCTCTCATTAGTATAGGATTTTTAAAAATTAGTGATTATAATTTCTTTGACAATTTTGGTCCCTAATAGATTTAATTTTGTTTAATTAGCGAAATAAAATTCAGAATGTTTTAAAGTGTTTCATTTAGAAGATTTTTATTGCATAGATTTTTAGACCACAACTATCATAAAATTGTTTTCAAGATATGTTTTACCAAAAGACAAGTTTTTAGGAATTATATTAAACTATTAATAGTTTTTAGAATTTCTCAATTTATTGAATCTCTAATTGTTTTTAAAACGTTCTTTTAAAATTTTTTTATGTTATTTTGTTTTTTATTTTTTGGTCATAACCAGCCATCATCAGAAGCTTGGTCTGTGCTCAGGAATCATTCCTGGCAGGGCTCAGGGGACTTATGAGTTGAACTCAGGTTATCCATGTGCAAAACAAATGTGTTACCAAATCTACTATCACTTTCGTCTCAAAATATAATATTCTGGGGCAGAAGAGATAGCACAGTGGCATTTGCCTTGCACACTGCTGACCTGGGAGAAACCCAGGTTTGAACTCCGGCATCCCATATAGTCTCCTGAGTCTGCCTGGAGTAATTTCTGAGTACAGAGCCAGGAGTATCCCCTGAGTGCCCCCAGGTGTGGCCCCAAAATAAAAACAAAACAAAACATAATTTTCTTTTACCTTAAAGTTAAGTTGCTATTTAAAAATATAAGAAAATAAAGATTATTTCACTATTTAATGACATGATATTCTTTTAAGCTTTCTATAGAGCAATGAAATATTTTAATAAGTTACATGATGCCTTTGAATTTATAAAACATAATCATAGACAAATGTTATGCACTATTATGATATGAAAATATAGAAATGAATAGAAAATTGAAATTTTACTAATATTTATACGATTATTTTTATTGATTTATGTAAGCACTGTGGTTATAGAATTGTTTAGAATTAGGTTTCATTCAGAGACTATATACCACCCTAGACCAATGCCCTTTCCTGACACCTATGTCTCCATTAGCCTCACCCCACACCATCACTTGTCTCTGGGGCACGCATATTGTTTCTCCCACTCTCATTCTCTCACTCCCTATGTCCCTCCTTCCTGAGACTGCAGTTAGTACTATTGTTAATGAACGGATGCCCTGCATGTCACTTTATCCTCTTTCAGCATCTACTTCTTGTCCAGAGTGATCTATTCAAACTATCATTGTCATGGCAGATCCTTCTCGAATCTTAACTGCACTCACTGCTTTTTGTCAATCTTTTTACTACTGACTAGTGCACTTGACCCTAATCTTATTGTCTCTGGATAGTATTGCCATACTGTCTCTTATTTTTCTTATATTACACAAATTAGTGAGATTATTCTATGTCTATCGCTCTCCTCCAACTCATCTCACTCAGCATAATAATCTCCATGTCCATTCATGTATAAGCAAATATCATGACTTCATTTTTCAAAAGAGATGCATTTTATTCCATTATGTAGGTGTACCAAAGTTTCTTTAGATATTCATCTGCTGTCTGGCTTGTTGGCTTAAATTATTTCCAGATTCTGACTATTGTAAATAGTGCTGTTATGAATATAGAAATTCAGAAAGCATTTTTGTGTTGTGGTTCTATATTCCTAGGTATATAGGAATAGGGGTGGTATATAGGGATATATATGGTATATAGGGTATATAGGGATGATATTGCTAGATCATAAGGAAGTGCAATTTCCAGTTTTTTAAGGAAAGTCCAGATTGTATTCTACAAATGCTGGATCTGTCAGCATTCACACTAGCAGTGAATGAAAGTCCTATTTCCTCTCATTCACACCAGCAGTTTGTTCTTGTTCTTTGTGATGTGTGCCAGTCTCTGTGGTTTTAGATTATTCTTATTGTTGTTTGATATCTTTCTTTGAAAAATGTCATGGGTATCCTTATAGGAACTGCATTGTGTCTGTACAATTCTTTGAGGAATGTTGTCATTTTAGTGATGTTAATCCTCCCAATCGATGAACAGGAAATGTGTTTTCATTTACTCATGTCTTCTCTCTCTATTTTTTGGGGGGGTTTGGATCACACCCGGCATACTCAAGGGATACTCCTGGCTCCATGCTCAGAAATTGCCCCTGGCAGGCACAAGGGACCATATGGGACACCGGGATTTGAACCAATGACCTTCTGCATGAAAGGCAAACACCTTACCTCCATGCTATCTCTCGGCCCCTTATGTCCTCTCTTATTTCTTGAATAACTGAGTAGATCTTTCATCTCTTTATTTAATTCTGAGGTTCTTGATTTTCTAAGGCACACTTGTTATTTAGATTTATTTTTGCAATGCCTCTTTCTTCCGATTTGTTTTTAAGAAAGCCATGGACTTTTGCATATTAATTTTTAGCCTACCAATTCACTATATAAGTTATTGTTTCTACAACCAAGATGCCCTTCAACAGACGAATGGCTAAAGAAACTGTGGTACATATACACAATGGAATATTATGCAGCTGTCAGGAGAGATGAAGTCATGAAATTTTCCTATACATGGAAGTGCATGGAATCTATTATGCTGAGTGAGATAAGTCAGAGAGAGAGAGAGAGAGAGAGAGAGAGAGAGAGAAATGCAGAATGGTCTCACTCATCTATGGGTTTTAAGAAAAATGAAAGACATTCTTGCAATAATAATTTTCAGACACAAAAGAGAAAAGAGCTCAAGTTACAGCTCACCTCAGGAAGCTCACCACAAAGAGTGATGAATTTAGTTAGAGAAATAACTACATTTTGAAGTGTCCTAATAATGAGAATGTATGAGGGAAATGAAAAGCCTGTCTAGAGTACAGGTGGGGGTCTGGTGGGGAGGAGGGAGAATTGGGACATTGGTGATGGGAACTTTGCACTGATGATGGTGGTGTTCTTTACATGACTGAAACCCGAATACAATCATGTATGTAATCAAGGTGTTTAAATATATATATATATATATATATATATATATATAAGTTATTGTTTCTAAAAGCTTTTTAGTAGGTACTTAGGGTATTTAATACTATTGTATCATCTGCAAACAATGAGATTTCCTTCTTTCTCTCCTATGTGGATGCCCTTGAAATATTTTTCTTGCCGAATTACTATAGCAATTATTACGATAGCTGAATTACTTTATTGACTAGGTGTTGCCAATCTTGTCTTATGTTTGAGCTTAAGGGAAAGGCTTTTAGCTTTCCCCCGTTCAATATGTCTTCTTTTTCCCATTGAATATTTGCTTGTTTTTGTAATTAATAAGTATTTATATTAATATGTATTTCACATTATTGTATATATGCATAATATGTGTTGAATATTATGTTTTCTGTATTTGACTATAATAGGAAAAGCTTTATTTTATTTATTTTTTTGCTTTTTTAGAACCACACCTGGTGATGCTCAAGGGTTACTCCTGGCTATGTGCTCAGACATCGCTCCTGGCTTGGAGGACCATATGGAATGCAGGGGGATTGAACAGAAGTTCGGTTAGCCATGTGCAAGGCAATCGGCCTACCACTTGTATTATTGCTCCGAACCCCAGAAAAGTTTTTTAATTCCCATCTTAAAAAAGTATTATCACGAATAGCTACTGGTGAATTGTTGGGTCTACTTTATTTGTGAGCTGTTTAATTCCTAGGTGCTAAATTTATTTCTCTCTCTCTCTTTCTCTCTCTCTCTCTTTTGTTTTTTTGTTTTTGGGGCTACAATCAGTGATGCTCAGGAGTTACTCTAGGCTATGTGCTCAGAAATTGCTCCTGGCTTGGGGGACCATATAGGACCCTGGGGGATCGAACCCGCGGTCCATCTTAGATTAGTGCTTGCAAGGCAGACGCTCTACTGCTGTGTCATTCTCCGGCTCCTATTTCTCAGTTTTTATTTGTATTTCACTTCTATTTTCAGAGCACGATGGTCTCAGAAGGTAGTTTATGTAATATCTATTCTCTTGATCTTATGGAATTATATTTTAGGCCCCAAGATAATGGTGCTTCAGAGAGTGTGATTACATCCTAATATACATATCCCTTGATTAGTAAGACATGATCCTCTCTGAATTTTTTTTTTTTTTGGTTTTGGGCCACACCCAGTAACGCTCAGGGGTTACTCCTGGTTATGCGCTCAGAAGTCTTTCCTGGCTTGGAGGACCATATGGGATGCCTGGGGATCAAACCGAGGTTCGTCCTAGGCTAGCGGTGGCAAGGCAGGCACCTTACCTCCAGCGCCACTGCGCCAGCGCTCTCTGAATCTTATAATCCTTTTGACACTAAGTTTTATGTTGTCTTGTATTAGTATGGCCACCCTGGCCTTTCTAAGGCAGTTGCTTGCCTGAAGGATTATCTTCCACCTTTGACTTTGAGTCTGTGTTTGCTCCTACTGTTCAACTGTGTTTCTTGCAGGTAGCAAAATGTTGAATTCAATGTTCTAATCCCTTTTTTCAATTTGTGTCTCTCAATTAGTGAATTTAGTTCATTGAAATTCAGAGAGATTCTTCTTATGAGATTTTATGTCGGCTTTTTGTACAGTTTGGTTTATTTGTGGGGTTTGTCTGGCCTTAAATGAGATCCTTCCCTTAAGAACAGAGGTCTGTTTTGGGGATCTTTCCTGGGTGTGTTCTGCAGTAAGTGACCGAGCTTCCCTTGTCTCTGTGCAGGTCTGGAGTCCATTATTGATGGGGCCATTTTGCTGAGGCTGGCGTTGGTACTCTCTGGGATCTGCTGGAGTCCCATTGTTTGAAAATCATCTATTTTCAAGTAGTCATATTTTATTATGAAAATTAAGCTATCTGAATGCTTATTTTGTTTTTCTTTTAGCTAAGACAATGTGGCTACACTAGAGTTGATGTTACTATTCGTCTTGTATTTAGTTTCTGATCCTTTAACACCCTATGATATTTGAGATCCTCCATTACTGTCCTAGATTCATTTCTAGTCCACTTTTTCCCCTTCAGTTCCCTCTTTCCTTTCCCACTTGATAATTTAAGTTCTGCTTTTATTGTCTTTTTAGATACTGTCCATTCTCTTTGTTTCTCTATATACCATGTACAAATAGCTAATTCTGTACATGTCTTTCTTACTTTTACATACTTATTTTAAAGTACCCACTAGCCCTACCCAAGTTGTAGTAAAAGGCAAGATTTATTCTTTTCTGTTTGTTTGTTTTTGGGTCACACTAGGCGGCACTAAGGGGTTACTCCTGGTTCTGTGTTCAGAAATCACTCCTAGCAGACTCAGGGGACCATATGGGATGCCAGGAATGGAACCAGATTTCCTCCAGTGTTGGCTGAATGCCAGGAAAACACCCTATTGCTGTTCTATGTCTCCGGTCCCAAAAGGCAATATTTCATCCTTTCTTTTTTTGTGTTTTTTTTTGGGGGGAGGGTTTGGGTCCCACCTGGCAGTGCTCAGGGGTTATTCCTGGCTTACACTCAGAAATTGCCTCTGGCAGGCTCGGGGGACCATATGGGATGCAGGGATTTGAACCACCGTCCTTCTGCATGCAAGGCCAACACCCTTCCACTGTGCTATGGCTCTGACCCCAAGATTTCGTATTTTCTTATATATGATTACTATTTTATCATGTATTTATACCATATCTTCTTTTATTCTTGTTCTTGTTCTCATGTTTTTGTTCTTCCTTCCCCCACTCCTGCTCTCCGCTTTCTCCTTCTACTTCTTACATATCCAGCAGAACTCAGTCTTTACTTCATAATCTATGGTCAGGGAACACCTTGAGAGGTCTTGGAAGAGCATATTGGATACCAGGTATCAACGAAGGGATTGCCCCACGCAAGTCAAATGCATTACCCACTGTACTATCTCTCTGCGCCCTACTATGACTTCTTTATTGACTAATCTGTTGCTGAACATTAAAAGACCTGTTTTTAACACAGTTTCCAAAAAGCTTACACCTGTTAAAATTAAAGTATTTCAGGGGCCAGAGATATGGCGCAGCAGTAGGGAGTTTACTTTGCTGACTCAGGACAGAATGCGGTTCGATACCCTGGCATCCCAGATGGTCCCCAAGCTAGGAGCGATTTCTGAGTGCATAACCAGGAGTAACCCCTGAGCATCACTGGGTGTGGCCCAAAATCAAAAACAAAACAAAACATGACAAAACAAAATTCATTGAAAGCACTACTTTGACAATGATAGAATTGAAACACCCATTTAGTTTTCAGACTGTAGCTAGTAAATTAAACAGTGTGTTTTCTGTTTACTTATAGATAGGCATAGCTTTTACTTAAAAATTAATTGGGGCTGGAGAGATAGCATGGAGGTAGGGTGTTTGCCTTGCATGCAGAAGGACGGTGGTTCAAATCCCAGCATCCCATATGGTCTTCCAAGCTTGCCAGGAGCAATTTCTGAGCATAGAGCCCAAAATTAATTAATTATAATTTATATAGTATTCTGCAAATCATAATGTATTGAAAGTCACACTAAAAGGAGAGATGTGATGGGGCCAGAGAGATAGCACAGCGGAAGGGCATTTGCTTAGCAAGCAGCCAATCCAGGACCAATGGTAGTTTGAATCCGGGCATCCCATATGGTCCCCAGTGTCTGCCAGAAGCTATTTCTGAGTGAAGAGCCAGTAGTAAGCCCTGAGTGCCACTGGGTGTGACCTGAAAACCAAATAAATAAATAAATAAAATAAAAAGAGAGATGTGAGACTCTGGCACAGCTCAGTGATAGAGTATCCACAAGTCAAGTGTGAGGCTGGTGAAGTTTGATTTTCACACCATACAAAATGATAGAGTGAGGTTTCAGTGAATTTGCTGTTTAGGCTCACCGTACTTCAGAAAGTACTCTGTTATCTATCAACAAAGTGTATGTGAAAACTGAAGGCAAAGTTTAAGAGCATCATATCAAGTGTTTCTTCTGCCTAATTATCACAACAACAACAACAACAACAACACAGCAACATAAAAATCAGAAGGGTCAGGGAAACATAATTTAAAATTAGGTAGCACTGCATAAAGACTGGTTAAGAGGTTAAGAGGTACAGTATTTTCACTCTATAAGATGCACCTAACCATAAGATGCACCTAGTTTTTAGATGCTCTCCTCCCCTGCATTCAGGTTTCAGCTCCAGACAGCATTCACTCCATAAGATGCACTTTTGGGAGGGTGGTGTGTGTGTGTGTGTGTGTGTGTGTGTGTGTGTGTGTGTGTTTTACGATACGAAAAATATGGTATGTTGCAGAAAGCAATTCAAGGCAAACAGGATTTTGCTTTTGAGAGTTCAGAGCAGGGTAATCAGGAACTGTAGAGAGTGTTTTGACTGAGGTTGTAAAGACCTGTCCATAGATTAATTTACTTTTCATATTCTTTTTTTCTCTTCTGTTGGCTGCCAAGTGAACTTATTTACCTCTTCACTTTTGTTTTCATACTACTTTTATAAGGAAGCAAACCTTAAACCTGCAAAACAGATAGATGGGAAATTAATGAGAAAAACAGTTGGGGAAATGAGAAAATAAATTCCAAAATGATGATTGTGCTGTGTAACAAATATTTATATACTTTAAGAGACCCCGGGTGATACAACTGGGCTGAGAGCAGAATAATTGTGGAAGAAAGCTGTAGACCTCTGGTGTCACTCACATATTCTAATAAATACTGTGAAAAACACAAATACTGTGAAACTACCATAGAAAATGTCACAAATTAAGTTCACTCAAAGGGCAAAACTAAGTTTTTTAGAGCTCAATGTCAGTATTATTTCGGGAGGAGCACTGTACAAAATCATATTAAAAATGAATAGCAAAAGGAAAAACGCAACATTACTAGAACTTTGGGAAACCATACGTTTATTCTAGAATTAATTTAGAGAATTGCTCGAAATTCTCATTAGAAGTGACTGCTGATTGCAACCTCAAATTTTTAGCTGAATTCGCAGCACTGAAATTGCTCACAATTACTAGGATACAAAGAGCCACATGCATATATGACAGAGGCATTGATCTCCACTGGTAGCAACCTCTGTCAATAGAGATTTATTTCTCCAGTTTATTTATTTCGTAGAAGAAATCTGGAATTAACCTAACATACATTCCCTAATTGAAAAATAATCCAATTGATACGCCTCTCTTTTTGAAAATTACTTTATTTACACACTATGATTACAAGTTTGCTCATAATACAAACTTTTTTTCCACAAAGTTTTTCAATATTGAGCTTCAGTCTAGCACCCTTCACCAGTACACATTTACCACTACCAATGTCCCCACTTTTCTTCCAACGTATCTTCCACTGTTTCTAGTGCACTTTTCTTTCTTTCCTTCCTTCTTTCCTTTTTTCTTTCTTTCTCTTTCTTTCTTTCTTTCTTTCTTTCTTTCTTTCTTTCTTTCTTTCTTTCTTTCTTTCTTTCTTTCTTTCTTTCTTTCTTTCTTTCTTTTTCTTTCTCTCTCTCTTCTTTCTTTTTTTCCTTTCTTCTTCTTTCTCTTTCTTTCTTTCTTTTTTCTTTCTTTCTTTCTTTCTCTTCTTTCTTTCTTTCTCTTTCTTTCTTTCTTTCTTCTCTTTCTTTCTTTCTTTTTTCTTTCTTTCTTTCTCTCTCTCTCTTCTCTCTCTCTCTCTCTCTCTTTCTCTCTTTCTTTCTTTTCTTTCTTTCTTTCTTTCTTTCTTTTCTTCTTTCTTTCTTCTTCTTTCTTTTCTTCTTTCTTTCTTTCTTTCTTTTCTTTCTTCTTTCTTTCTTTCTTTCTTTTTTCTTTCTTTCTTTCTTTCTCTTTCTTTCTTTCTTTCTTTCTTCTTTCTTTCTTTCTTTCTTTCTTTCTTTCTTTCTTTCTTTCTTTCTTTCTTTCTTTCTTTCTTTCTTTCTTTCTTTCTTTCTTTCTTTCTTTCTTTCTTTCTTTCTTCTTTTCTATTCACTCTTAAGTAACAGCACATAATCTCACCACCTCATTCTGTCTCCCAATCTACCACCTCTTTGTGTCTCCATCTAGTAGCTTGTACCAATCATAACTTTGCTTCATCCATTTATTTTTGCCCCCTCTACCTGAACCAACTTCCAACCAGCCTGGGTCTCCATTTAGCCCACTACTAACCCTCCTCTCTCATGCCAGGCTGGAAACTGAGGGGTGGCTGGCTGGGGTCTGCATAGCTGCTAGTAGAGGGAGGATAAAGAGTAGCCTGGCCTTCCGCGGATTGGCCAGCCGGGCACTGAGGGGCTGGCCTTCCCCGGCTCTCTCCTGCCCCTCGGTGCCTCTCCGGGTCGGGTTCCAGTCGCTGCAGCACGTCGAGCCGGACCTGTGCGAGACTGCGAGTGGAGAGTCCGGGTTCGCGAGGCAGCAGGGCTATGAAGCAGCGGCTACTCGGAGAGAAGAGGCCGGCGCTGTGCGGAGACCGGCGGTCCCTAGGCTGAGTGAGCTTCCCTCCTGCCGCCGGGGGTGCAGAGGCAGCGGGGCAGCGCGACTCCCCAAGAACCGGCGGCTGCCTGGAGGTGGCCTCCCCGGTGCAATCATGCGGCCGGCCGGGTGGCTGCCGGGCCTGCTCTGGCAGCTGTCGCTTTTCATCAGCGGCTCCTGGGAAGTTCACTTTCATCCCAAACAAGGTTCGGTCCCGGGCCTTCTGCAACTACTGGGCTTTGGGGGGCGGGGGGGGGATAGGCTGTGGCTAAGGGGGATCGGTGAGTTGCAGAGGCTTAAACTTCCCTGCAGGGAGTCTCCATGCAGTCGCCTGGACTTCCTCAAGCCAAAGCATCTCAGAGTTTTGCAATGAAGAATTCCGCCCAGGGTGACAAATTACCCTTCCAAGAGTGGGGGACACAAGGGTGGAGTGCCCCAAGAGGATCTGGGGCTTGGGTGAGAATAAGTGGGCTGCTTAAGTCTACTTTATGCTCTTGGTCTTTGTGGGTAGTTGAAAGCCAAGAGGGGGTGCATGAAAATATATTCTTGGTGCACACACGAATTTGCCCTTGCAGCAACAGCAAGAGTGCATTTTCTCCCTCTGGGTTTTTTTGTTTGTTTGTTTGTTTGTTTGTTTGTTTGTTTTTGCAATCCTCAGGGTTTTTTTTGGTCAATGAAATTGGAGTTTGGGAAGTTGGAATTGCCAGCGGTTGATTGCTCCCTGACTTGATCTTTGTGATTTGCAGAAGCCCTGGTGAGGACATTGGCCTCCTACGAAGTGGTGACCCCCACGCGGGTCAATGAGTTTGGCGAAGTGTTCCCGCAGAATCACCACTTTAGCAGAAAAAAGCGCAGCTCGGGGGCCCTGGAGCCCACCCCATTCCGAACCCACTACAGAATCCGAGCTTACGAGCAGCTCTTCCATCTCAACCTGAGCGCCAATGCAGACTTTCTGGCTGCCACTTACACCGAAGTGCACTTGGGAGCTTCTGCTCCAGGAGCCCAGGGAAGCAGAGAGACACCCACTGACTTGCGCCACTGCTTCTACCGGGGCCAGGTCAACGCTCAGGAGGAGAACACGGCCGTCTTTAGCCTCTGTGGGGGCCTGGTAAGCTTTCTAGCATGCCTTTGTTCTTGTGATCCAGTTCAGGGCAGTGGTGGAGCGGGGTCCAAAAGATCAGAGTGGCCCACCAGTGCAGTCATGCTTCAAGAACATTCTTGCAGAGGGGAGAGGGGTTTGGGGATCAGCATGTCTATACCTGCTAGGCAAAAACCAACCCTTCTGTGTAGAGATTGCCTTGAAAATGTCAAAGGCTGGGCCAAGGAATCAGAGTTTCTATTAATGAATGATGATTTCTAAACCCAGGGGAGGCATTTTGGGGGGTTAGATGCATCCATTTCTGATTACCTATTCAGGTAGATTTCCAGAAGTTCATACATTTTTCTTAAATGAGGTTTTTAGTTTTTGCGTTTAGGACGATGGAAAGAAGAAAGAATGAATAGATGTAAAGTAAATAGGTTTGAAAGAAGTTGGCTTTGATTATTTAATTGGACAGGGGGGATCATTATTATATCATCATTGGATCTACTTGGAACTCTGCATTTAAAAATGTGGAGGCGGGGACTGGAGAGATAGTACAGCAAGTACTGTCTTACTTTCCATGTGGCTGGCCTAGGTTTCGTACTTGGTATCTCATATGGTCCCTTGAGTGCCACCAGGAATGAACTCTGGATCAGGGCCAGGAGTAAGCCTGAAGCATAGCTGGGTGTAACCCCCAAACGAACAGTTAAAAAAAAAAAAAGAGGCAATCTCCCAGGATCTTGTATCAACAAGTAAAAAGATCATTGATCACTGGAATTAGAAGAGTAAAGGATGGAAATTGTATAAAAATTTCTCTAGAGAGAAAAAAATTCAATAAAATATTGAAAATATGTTTTATTTATTTCTTCAAAATTGGTCTAAACCTTTATGACTTCCATTCTGTATTCTGGGGAACCAAGACTCACTTCTCAGCATGATCTTAAGTGTGTAAAATAAATACATATTATTCAATTGGCATTCTTTTAATATTAGCAATAATAAAATATTACAAAATTAATGGGTGTTATTCTATACTTGATGCATTAAATGTGATGCATTTACATGTAGCTACAATGTTTATGGTCTTAGCCATAATTATATTCGAAGAAATTATTTTTATTTATTTATTTATTTATTCATTTATTTGGTTTTTGGGTCATACCCAGCAGTGCTCGGGATTATTCCTGGCTCTGCACTCAGAAATCTCTCCTGGCAGGCTCGGGGAACCATATGGGACACCGGGATTCAAACCAATGACCTTCTGCATGAAAGGCAAACGCCTTACCTCCATGCTATCTCTCTGGCCTATATTTGAAGAAATTATTAAGTGTCAAATAGATGTGAAAATCCAGATGCACATGAAAATAAAAATGTAGTCAAATTAATTAAGGTGAAGAATTTTTTGTTGTTGTACCACAGTAGTCTGTGGAACTATATGAAAAAGCTACATTTGAAAGAAATTTTCTTTTCTTAGTTTAAAATTTTGTTTTTGTTTTTGGGCCACACCTGGTGATGCTCAGAGGTTAGTCCTGGCTATGTACTCAGAAATCACTTCTGGCTCAGGGGACCATATGGATGCAGGGGGATCAAACTGTGGTCTGTCTTAGATCAGCTGGGTGCAAGGCAAATGCCTGACTGCTGTGCCACCGTTTCAGCCCCAATTTTAAGATATTATTTTATTTAATGAAAAACTTGGGAGTTACAAAGTTATTGATAGCTTATTTTATAATGTTTCAAATACCAACTCCACACCAGTGGTCAACTCCCATCACCAGTGTTCCTATACTTAATTCCCTGACTGCCTGTAATGGCAGGCACATTACAAAATTCAGTGGCTATAGCCACATAACTCAGTATTGCTGAGTCTGTGCTTTGATTGGATAGCTATACCACTGTCCCCACAATTACCGATATACCTGAAGCCCCAACCCCTTTTTTTTTTCCAATACCTTACTTTCTCATCTTCTTCCTTCTTGCCTTAATTTCTTTCCTTCTCTGTCTTTCTCATCCTTTAACTTTGGGGTCATCTAGGCATTCCCCATTTACTACTATAGAATTACTCTGATGAAATGAAGAATACATTTTTCAAAACACACTTGAAGTCAGAAATATGTACATCAGGTAAGGTTCTTGTCAAGTATATGGCTGACCCTCTTTCTATCCCTGACACTACATATAGTTCCATGAGCATTGCCAGGAGAGAGCGATTGCTTAGCACAGAGTAAGACCTAAGTGAGAGCAGAGCACCTCTACCTCCCCAAATCTTTATCTAGTAAAACAGGTACACATTTACTTAATCATTAACTCCTTAGATGTTCAAAAAAGAAGCATCAAGGCTGGAGAGATAGCCTAGGGGGTAGGGTATTGTACTTTGCATGCAGACAACCCAAGTTTGATCTCCAGCATCCCATATGAACTTGCAAGACAGCCAGGAATAATTTCTGTGCTCAAAAACCAGAGGTTAACTCCTGGGTGCTGCCAAGGTCTGGCCACCTCTCCTCCCTAAAAAGGCACTCAGGGATTTAGCTGATATTTTTACTTTATTTGGGTAAAGTTTCAGAGCATTGTTGATTCTTAATTAAGTGAAGTGTTAATAATACCCTCTTTTTTTTTTTTAATTTTTTTTTTGTCCCCAATTCACAATACATACCCGGCAAGGGGCCTGTGTTGAGGTTGTATAAGGGTGGGTGCCTTTACTGTTACCCTCCTCTTTCTATACAGCCAGTGTAAAGAACACAGCTGTGGTAAGATTTGGGAGGCCTTATCTTATCTTTTATTTATTTTATTTTTTTTTTCTTCAGAGCAAACTAAAGTTGTTTTTTTTTTTTTGGTTTTTTTTTTAAAGTAAAAATTCATTTAAAGGACAAAATTGATTAACATAATGAGGTAAACTAATATAACATAATATAGTGACATAACATAACATATAATATAATTGATATAATAATAATACATGTAAGTCAAAGAAAATTTCTGATTAAAAACACAATTTTTTTTTTTCATAATGGCTTACATATCTTTCACTGTAGTATTTTGGATACATATTCACATTGAATCAGGGGAATACCCATCACCTAATATGTCCTCTTCTCAATCAAAAATCAAATATGCTGAAAATAGGCAGAGTCCTGTCTAGAGGCTTCCAACCTCAGTTTGAGAGAGGATGTGAAAAAAATAATTAAAATACCACAACAATACACACACAAAAAAAATATCGAATTAAATAACCGATAAGCACCACAACAATAAAGACAGGCACCACACAATAATCTCGGTCCTGAAATCAAATCATACTCAAGTGCAAAAAAAGAAAGAAAAAGACAAAACAAAATAAAATAAAATATTGGAGACATCAACCTTAATCTCCACACCAAATAAAGACGTCAAAAAAAATAGATCATTTATTCTCCTCTTGCTGCTTTCCGTGGTATGTGGAAGACTTCTACTTTATCTTGGATGGGTAAAATCAGTCCTGTTTCTAAAGATCTTGGTGGCTGTGCAGATCAGGGAATGGAGTTTATGAGTCTTTCTTTGTGGTTCTAGCAGTTATGCTTCTTCAATGTCATTTTTTTGTTTTTTATGTGTTCTAGGTGTTTCAGAATAGTGCTACCATTCTGTGTTTTTCTTTTGTCTTCTGACTTACTTCGTTTAACATAACATGATCTAGGTCCATCCACGTTGCTGCAAAGTCTGTGATTGTATCATTTCTAACTGCCATGTAATATTCCATTGTATATATGTACCACATCTTAATGATCCATTCATCTTGTTGTTGGACATCGAGGTTGGTTCCAAGATTTGGCTATTATACTGAGTGCTGCAATAAATAGTGGGGTACATATGTATTTTGGAATGAATGTCCTTCCATCTTGGGGATATATGCCTAGGAGAGCAATTGCTGGGTCAAATGGCAGCTCAATTCTAAGTTCTTTGAGCACTCTCCAGACTTTTCCTCCATAGATGTTGGACCAAGGGGCATTCCACCAGCAATGAATGAGAGTTCCTTTCATACCACATCCTCTCCAACAAAGGTTGTTCCCATTATTTTTGATGTGAGCCAACCTCACTGGTGTGAGGTGGTATCTCATTGTTGTCTTGATTTGGATCTCCCTGATGATGAGCAAAGTTGAGCATGTTTTCATGTGTTTGTTGGCCATCCTTCTCTCTTCCTCAGAGAAATGTCTATTCATTTCGTCTCCCCATTTTTTTTTTTTTTTTTGGTTTTTGGGCCACACCCGTTTGATGCTCAGGGGTTACTCCTGGCTATGTGCTCAGAAATCGCCCCTGGCTTGGGGGGACCATATGGGACGCCGGGGGGATCGAACCGCGGTCCTTCTTGGCTGGCGCTTGCAAGGCAGACACCTTACCTCCAGCGCCACCTACCCGGCCCCATCGTCTCCCCATTTTTTTATGGCTTCATTTGGTTTTGAAGGGCTCAGGTTTCTGAGCGCTTTGTATGTTCTAGATATCAGCCCTTTATCTGATATATCAAGTGAAAAGATTTCTTTCTTTATGAAATATAATACCTATACTTAAGTTAGTTGATGTCTTCCTGAGTCTGAGTACTTATCATTACTAAACTTAATTTTGTTCTCTTTTTCAGACTATTATCGTGAGCTATATTTTATGTGGATTGAGTTGAACAATTTCCTTTTTTGCTGTTACTAAAATGCAACATCAGAATCAGTGATTCTGGTAGAAACACTACCAGAATGGCAGAAACACTACAATATATACACAGTACATTAAGGAAACAAAAATTCCTTCAAGAGCATTTAAAGTAATGTTTAGTTTTTGTGGAAAATTCACTGCCACAAATTTAATGCCACAAATTTGTTCAAGTCTAATATCAACGTTCTTAGTCCATTATGATTTTATTCTTTTGTAGTATTACAAAAAGTTTCTTGCACACTGTTGACCAGGTTTCCCACATAGTTTACTAGGTTTCCCAGCACCACTTATTGAAGAGAATTTCCTTGCTTCACTTCTTATATTTTGCTTCTTTATAAAAATTATTTTGTTACATACCTGAGGATCTGTCTTGGGATATTCAATTTTATTCCATTGAACTGACAGTCTATCTTTATTCTAATACCAAGTCATTTTAATTACTACCACTTTGTAGTATAGTTTAAATTTGGGAATAGTAATTACCACCATCTTATTTTCCCCAAAATTGCTTTAGCCATTCATGGAGGCTTATTATCCCATATGAATTTCAGGATTGTATGATGCATTTCCTTGAAAGATGTCATGGGCATTTTTTAAAGGAACCACATTGAATCGTATAGTGATTTGGGGGAGTATTGCCATTTCAATAATGTTAGTCATCCTAATTCATGAATAGGGATGTGTTTCCATTTTCCGGTTGTCCTCTCTTATTTCTTGAAGTTATGTTTTGCAGTTTTCTTTGTATTGGTCTTTTATCTCTTTACTTAAATTGATTCTGAGGAACTTGATTTTCTAAGGCTCAATTTTTTTTTGATGCCTGTTTCATCATTTTTTATTATTTGTTTATAAGAAGACCATGGACTCTTGTATGTAATTTTGTAGCCTACCAATACATGATATAAATATATTTCTAGAAGTTTTATAATGGAATTTTCAGGATTTTCTAAATATAGTAAGTATCATGCCATCTGAACACATTGAGTTTGCCTTCTTTCATTCTTTTTGTGGATATCCTCTATATATTTTTCTTGCTGAAATGATATGGCAAGTACTTCCGGTAATATATTTAATAGAAGTGGTGAGAGTGGGCAACCCTGTCTTGTGCCAGAACTTAGAGGAAAGACTTTGAGTCTTTTCTGATTCAATATGTTTTTTGCCATCGGCTTATGGTAAATGCCTTTGACTATATTGAGTTGAGGGAAGTTCCTTCAATTCCCATATTGAGAGTTTTTAATCACAAATGGGTGCTGCAACTTGTCCAATGCTTTCTCTGCATTTATTGCTATGAACTTTTTCTTTTTTCTTTTTATTGATATGGTGTGTTATGTTGATTGACGTGTGTATGTTAAATTGTCTTTGGCATCTCTCACTTAGAATTAGAGTTTGTTTATGGTGGTATGGTATTTTTGATGAATTGTTAGATTCTGGATTCTTTTTGCTTGGGTTTTTGTTTGTTTGGGGGCCAATGGGGTTACTTCTGGCTATGCACTCAGAAATTGTTCCTGGCTTGGGAATCATATGGGATGCCTGGGATCAAAACCCAGGTCTGTCCTGGGTCAGCCACATGCAAGGCAAATGCCCTACTACTATGCAATGGCTCTGGCCCATTTACTTGTCTTTTTGTTTGTTTTGTTTTGTTTTGTTTTGAGTATTCTTGCATCTGTGTTCATCAAGAAAGTCAATCTGTAATCAGTCTTTTTTTTTTTTTTGTGGTGTCATTGTCTGCTTTTGGTATCAGAGTGATGCTACTTTCTTAGAAACTGCGAGTCTGTGTTTCTTCAATTTCTGGAAGAAAGGTTGAAGTGGTAGTGGGTCCACTCTAAAGCTCTGAAAGAATTTGCGGTAAATTCATCTCTCCTAGAATTTTGTTTTTGGGGAAGATTTTTGATTATTATTTAAATTTCCTCTATAATAATAGGTCCGTTCAGGTATTCCACATCATCTTGATTCAAGATGGGAGATTTTAGGAGTCTAAGAATTTATCCATTTTTCTAGGTTCTCTTCTTTTATGGCATACAGATTATCAAAGTGATCTTTGATTACCCTTTTAATTTCTTCTGTGATCCCCTGTTTCATTGCTGATTGCTTTATTGGGGTTCCCTTTTTCTTCTTTGTGAGTTTTATCACAAAGTTTTATCTATTTGTGAGCTTGTTGATGGTGTTTGTGTCTTTAGTGATTACTATTTTGTTCATTGAACTTGATGGGCTTCTTCATGTTTTTCACATTGGTTTTCTATGGACATAGAAAATTAAACCCAAGTTGGTAGATTGTGCAAAACCACAGTGTCACAAAGGAAAGAGAGAAAGAGAGAGTGAGAGCAAGAAGCAAATTGCCAACCCTAGAACAAGATGGGGGTGGAGGGTGTGCTGTGGGAGGGAAATGGTAGACATTGGTTTCTGGAAGTGTATACTGGTGTAAGATGCTGCATATTGTATGATGGAAGCTCAACTATGGTTGATTTATTTCTTTTGCTATGGTGCTTAAGTAAAGCAATTAAAAACAAAACTGGGATGATCTTTTGCAAAAATATTGGTGTGTTCTTATCGGGATGATAGCACCAAGCAGATGAAGTTGTCCAGGACTTCAGATCACTATTACTGCTAACTGCAGCTTTTCTGGGGCAGATTTTTAATTGCCAGATCTCTTGGAAGTAGGAGAATGTGTGGGGTGTGAGGAGAATGCCCACACTCACTCTAAAAAGCCCTGTGTTATCAACCTTGTGTTATCAGCCCTGTGTTTTCTAGGAATACTTTGAGTTTATTCAGATTGATATCTGCAGAGAATTGTAAAGGTGTGATGAAGCAGGACTATAGGCCAAGTAATGATTATAGGAGATGGATGCAGCAGGTATGGTTTTGGAAGAATGAGAACTTGGTCCACTTTCTTCTCCCAAAATTGCTAGCTTTCAGCTGCATAGCTGATGTTCCCATTTTTTTTTTTATGGCTTAGTTTACATCTCTTTTGAGAAAAGAGCAAGTTCTTGGAGCTGACCTGGTGTGAACATCGCAACTGCATTTTAGCGTTTTATATATGTTTTGCTAAAGAAAATTGATTTAAGTTATAAAAAACATAGTTTTAACATTACTTCAAAGAAGTCTTCATAAATTCTGCTCACTATATTGGACAATAAATGATGGATTCATGTATTTCATTAGATCATTAGGATAGAAATTCCAGTTATTCACATTTTGAATCAAGAAAGTATATTATCTTTCTAAGGATTGAATTAGCATTCTTGTGTAATGCTCAAAGTAGTTTTGTAAGGGTATTTAGATAAGTAACCATCTTCTTCACTTTTCTTTGCAATATTTTTTACTAAACTACTATCAATTTATCAATTTTCTTTTTCAGCATGTTATTTATTTTTAGATTTTATTTTATTAAAACCACTGTGATATGCAAATTTCTTCATAGTTGAGTTTCAGTCATATAATAAAAAGGGCCAATCAAACCACCAGTGTCAAACTCCCTTCACCAATGTTCCCCAAATGCATCCCATACCACCTCTCTGCTCTCCAGCCTGCCAGAATAACAGGCCCATTTTATGTTTAGATTATTAAAGTTTGAGTCTTTTGATTCCATTGCTGTTGTTGCCTTTGGCTTGGATATTTAGTTCTGTCCTTTTTTTGAACACTACCAAAGTGCCTGAGCGGTCTCAGGCTGGGAAGCAGAGGAGTGGTATGGGGTGCATATCATACCACTTTGTAGTTGTTCCTTTTGTTGTATATTAAACTTCTTTTTTGTTTTGTTTTGTTTTGTTTTTGGGCCACACCCGGCGTTGCTCAGGCGTTACTCCTGGCTGTCTGTTTAGAAATAGCTCCTGGCAGGCACGGGGGACCATATGAACACCGGGATTCGAACCAATCACCTTTGGTCCTGGATCGGCTGCTTGCAAGGCAAACACTGCTGTGCTATCTCTCCAGGCCCGTATATTAAACTTCTAAAGTATTGCTTTAAATTATACTTTTACCCGCTTTTTTTAAGACCCTGTATTGACTAAGAGAACCCTATTAGAATTCAAATATTTATTAACTTATTTTTAATTAAGGCACCAAAGGCACCAATGATTACAAAGATGCTCTTAGTAGTTTCAGAGTAGGGCACACAATATTTCTTTGCCCAAACCCCTGCTTTCATATCATTTTTAAAACATTTACTATAAAATAAAAAATAAATCTCAACGAAGTATGTTTATCTAGATAGTAAAATAGCTTCTGGATTATTAGCATATTGAATAATATCTAGTGAAGTTATAGCAAGTACCCTAATATTGCTTAGTCTGAGCAATATTTTGATATCTCAGATAATTATCTGAGATTAGTCAGATTAATCATCTGATTAAAATGATACATCACTAATATGTGTTGTTTACATTAATGTTCAATTACGTATGTCAATGTGTGCAAACTTGAATATAGAATAGTAAATTTGATATTGGATTTTTAAAAATGAAGGTTTTTGTAAAAAAAATAAACCTTGTGACTTTTCAGTGCATACAAATAAATTCTAAATAAGTCATTTGTATCATAGTCAAGATCTTTTATTTGGTCTCAGCCTACCATTTTATTCTAGACTATGCAAGATATTTTGAGAATATGCAAGGTATTTTTTCATTTGATGCCTTTGTATCATTCTTGATAACTAGAATGACCAGTATCTCTATTTTTTGGAAAACTATCTGAACTTCATTATTTTTTATGAAAGTAGAGAGAAAAGTGGGCCATGAAAAGAAAGCTATATATACATAAATATACATATACATGATGATGTTTCATGAAGTTTTCAAATGTTGCTTTTGCCTGTCACCCAATATGCTTTCTCCTTAGTTAAAAAGTCATTTCTATTTATTTTTAGATGGGTACATTTAAAGCAAATGATGGTGAATATTTCCTGGAACCTATAATGAAAGCAGATGGGAGTGAACATGAAGATGATCACAACAAGCCACATCTTATATATAGACAAGAATTAAAGAACAATATTTTTCTACAATCTCACAAGCCTTGTGATGTTTCAGGTGAATTACGCAGTTAAACTTCTTGGTAAAATTATAATGCAATTGATTTTTTAAATTAATATTGACATAAGTCCTTGAATTTTGACTTGTTTTGTTTTGGGATTACACTGGAAGTTCTTAGGCTTGCTCTTGGCTCTGGCCTCTGTCTGCTTTGAGGCTATGCAATATATATATATATATATATATATATATATATATATATATAATTAATATTTGAATTGGAATTCAGAGTCCTAGGTAGATATCAGATATAATTTAAATAAAAGCCAGTGCAAATGTCAAAAGAAGTATAGTACACACTTAGTAAAAACCTTCTAAACACCAATTTTACTTAAGTGATATATAGCTACTCATATTTAGGAGATTTATAATATTGTAACAGGAAAATTGGGTTAATTGCTATTTGTATATGAAAAAGACACACCATATCATGCAGAACACCATGGAAAGAAGCATTTAAGTTGATTGAGGGAGGAATGGGGGGTGGCATAGATAAAAAGCTTTACTTTTGCAATGGGAAGAAGAAGTTGATAGGTGGAGATTTTTCATAAGGCAGGAAGTGAAATGCAGATACTGATGTGTAGGAGGTTTTTAATATTATCACAGGCAAATGATGTTTATTGCTATTTGCACAGAAAATCAAGCCCCGATTAGAAGGTGCTATAACAGGAATATTTTCTTTTAGGAGAGACTTATATTTTTCTGGGTTTTGGGTCGTACCCAGTAATGCTCAAGGTTTACTGTTTGCTCCACACTCAGAAATTGCTCCTAGCTTGGGGGACCATATGGGATGCTGGGATTGTCCTGGGTCAACTGTGTGCAAGGCAAATGCCCTACCGCTGTGCTATCACTCCGGCTTCTAAAATACACTATTTTAAAATAGCAATATCTGTAACTCAAAGCAGACAGTGCAAAGCCTCATCTCATCTCAAATTTTATTTCAAAAGTTATGTTATAAGGACTTTAAGGAATAAGAATGTTGGCCTGGCCATAGCTCAGCGTTACAAAGCTTTGCTTTGAAAACAATCACCTCTGGTGGTTCAAGTCCCACGGGGGCTTTCCAGTCCTTTAAAAAAAAAAGAAAAAAGAAAAGAAAAAAGAGATAAGAATGCTATTGAATAAGATTATGTTAACTCAAAATTTCTTTCCCTTAAAGTTAGATATATACATTAGTGGTATAAAGTATTCTTCATGTGTATAAGGCCTGGAGTTTGATCTCCAGCACAGCATCACTACCAGAAATCTTCTTTGCATGCATTAGCTTTATAGAAGTGCTTTATGTGGCTTACTAGTTTTACCTGTGCAAGGTGGATCCCTAATAAAAAGCTGTAGATTCTAGGAACAGTCTTCAAAAATGTTGCATGCTCTATTACCTGGTGTCGGTAAATTGATATAGCTGCAGAGTTGTGCTCTGTAAGAGGATAACCCATTTAACAGAAAAAAAATGTGCCTTTCTCTAGGTTCAGACAAAGGGCAAAACAAGGGGGAACAAAGGGCTTTGTAATGCTGTGCCCTAAAAATGTTAGTTTCCAATTTTTTAAACAATATGATTTAGTTAACCAGCGAAAGGTAAATTATTACGGGTCTAAACAACTTTGACTGCTTCTGAAGTTAATGGATAGTAAAGTATCAATGATAAAATCTATAAACGTTGCTTAGAACAAGTTGATATACAAGAAAATATCAGCATCTTCAGAGTGTGAGAACTATAGGAAGAGAACTGGGACATTTATCTGGCCTGCTGGTTTTATTTATCTATCTATTTATTTATTTATTTATTGTGGTTTTTGGGTCACACCCGGCAGTGCTCAGGGGTTATTTCTGGCTCCAGGCTCAGAAATTGCTCCTGGCAGGCACGGGGAACCATATGGGACGCAGGGATTCCAACCGATGACCTCCTGCATGAAAGGCAAACGCCTTGCCTTATCTCCATGCTATCTCTCCGCCCCATGCTGGTTTTATTTTTGACTCAGCTCCTTGTCCTGCTTAGCAGCTGATTTATTCTAGATCCCCAGAGCGCATGTGTGGAATGTGTGCTGTACTCTCTGTCCTGTCCTCTCTATCTCCTGACTTTTCCTCTCAGTCTCAGGTAGAGGTCCTCTGGATCCTGTGGGTCATTATTGTTCATGCTTTTTTTAATAACTATAATCTGGCACTCCAACTTTCTGAGAGACAGTGAACTGGCACCTTGTTTAAAAAGTTTGATGAGCCCTGCTGTAAGTAGAAGAATGGACCAACGAAAAAAGTTGAATTTGTCACGGAATTTAAGTGTCAAAGAAGAAAAGTGTCCCTAATATGTAAGTTAAAAATAAATTTTGTGAGGTTTTTTTTTTTCTCAATTTTGATAAGATAGTAGAGATATTTTTTTCAGTAATTCAAATCCATGGAATCTATTTTTAAAATAATAATAATAATAATACCTTTCTATAAAGATTATATTTCTATTGAAATAGTGATGAACTTCAGTTTAATAAAAGTTATTATCTTTAGTGTCATAGAAGTCCTGCTATATTTTAAACCGGGAGTCAGGGAACAGAGTTCTGCCTCTGTTAACTTTGAGAGTTTAGTTTAGTTTGTTCTATATAGTTATTTAATCTATTTTCTACTTAAAAGGTGTTAAATTTTGGCATTTTTAAATTACATACCTCCTCATAACTATAGGGACCCAGGGGTCCTCAAACTTTTTAAACAGGGGGCCAGTTCACTGTCCCTCAGACCATTGGAGGGTCTGACTATAGTAAAAACAAAACTTATGAACGAATTCTTATGCACACTGCATATATCTTATTTTGCAATGAAGAAACAAAACAGATACAAATACAATATGTGGCCCGCGGGTCATAGGTTGAGGACCACTGGGCTTAGGCAATTACCAGAAATAAGTCGTGTTATCAGGTTAATAAAGTGTCTTTAGGGCAATGACATGATTGATACTTGCAAATAAAAAATGTAGTGCTTGCTTCAGAAGAACATATATTAAAATTTGAACAGTATCAAGAGATTATAATGGCCCCTGCGCAAGGATGGCATAAACGTTTGTGAAGTGTTCTATTTTTAAAGAAAAATGATTTGGAACATGGAACTAACATTACTAGAGATCTTGTATTTTTATAGAGAAGATATTGAAAATCTAAGAACATTGATTTATATTTTTGCTTTGAGCCACACCCACTGGTGTGGGTTATTCATGGCTCATAGTTCTTCTGTGTCAAGGACCAAACCATGGTCAGCATGTAAAGGCAAGATCCTTATCTATTGTACTTTCTCTCCAGCTTCAAAAATATAGTAGTATTTAAAATGGAGAATCTGTTAGAAACAAAACCATCAGTATAAAGATGCTTTAGGAACTATAGATCCAGGAGGGATAAGGTTTAAGAAAAACTTCTAAGAACCGTCAACAATTTTAAATTTAAATTACATTTTATATTATGAGCTATAGCTGTTTTCCAATATTATTCAGATTAGAATTCAGGGTTAAGGTCAAAGAACATGTTTCTACTAATTAGTTAATAATGTGAATAATTCAATTAATAATGTATAAAAATAGATGCTGAAATTAATGTAATGGCAATGTAATCAATACTCATAAGTTCTCACTTTAAATTATTTAGCATTTTGGGAATATTTTGAGTGCTCAATATTATCTGGACACTTCAGGGAGTTCTCTAGATCCCCAAGAAAGTGAGTTCAGGGTTCGGTGAAGGACAGAGACACATTCAGTTGTTGTGATGAATCATAGTTGTGTCTGTTTATTAAATACTACAGGGCTGTATTTAAACATGAATATTATTTTTGAGAGACTGCTTACATCTGCTTTCTTGCGAGGTTAAAAATTATACTTTCTTGTTAGCAAAAAAACTTACCAGTATATATTGTTTGATCTATAAGTTTCTTCACAACAGATTACCTACAGGCCTTTAGTGTTGAGTTACAAATCTTCTTAATGATAAAGTCTAATTAAAAGACAGAGGGAGTTGAGGCAGTCTTCTCTAGTATCTAAGGGCAAACTTTAACATCTCAAAGTTTTTTACTCCTCAGCTGGACCCTGGGTGTCAATTCTAATATAAACTAAAAGATTGGCAAGTTTGCCAGGTAGTCCTGAGAAGGGCTCCTTTTATTTGAGTGCACAGAAATTCTTTATATATTTGTATATATATATATATATATATATATATATATATATATATATATATATATATATATATATATATATAATCTTTATTTAAGCACCATGATTACAGGCATGATTGTAGTTGAGTTTCAGTCATAAAAAGAACATCTTTTTAAAAGACTATCTTTACTTTGAGAATTACAAAGTTAATTTTATGTTTCTCTTATTGCTGATTTTTCAAGGTACAGTGATATTTAATGAAGGCCATATTTGTGTGTACTAACTTTGTCATCTGTAAGTAAATGCTTAACTATAAGCTTACTTAGCACAGCAGCAGAAAGATTCTTATTAGGCCGAATAAATGTTTGCAACTGTTACTAAGCTTGAGAGATATACCACCCTCTCTTTTCAAGGATGGAACCTTTCTCTGGGATGCTGGGTATTGAAACCAGGTTAGCTGAATGCATTATATTTATGCCTTACTCTAAACTTGGTGACTGCACACATTTGCAAAATAAACTTAGTAGATAATTAGCAATCTTTATGAATTATAAATATTTGATTTTTCTTTAGGGAATTAAAATTGCATTTCATTTACCATATTTCTCACTTTGCAAAACATACCTGACTATAAGACGCACATAGATTTTAGATGCTCTCCTTCCCTGCACTCAGGCTTCAGTGCCGGATGGCAATTGCTCCATAAGACCCACATTTGGGGGGGAAAGTGCATCTTATGGTACAGAAAATATAGTATATGTTTTTATGACTGGTTGATATGATTGAATACGAGTGAGTTGGTGGGAGAGGAACTGGTCACATTGGTAGTGGGAAAGTGCGCAGGTGAAGGATGGTGTATATTTCGTGTCTGAAACTCAATTCTAAACAAGTTTGTATCCATGGTGATTAAAAAAGTAATTACTAAAAAATGAATGACATAACTTTTAGAATATCATCTATGTATGTTTGTACAGTTTGTTTTTGTTTAGTTTTTTTTTTTTTTAGGCCACAGTAGGTGATACTTAGGGGTTACTCCTGGCTATGTGCTCAGAAATTGCCTCTGGCTTGGGGAACCATATGTGATGCTGGGGGATTGAACCGCTGTTTGTCTTAGGTCAGTACATGCAAGGCAAATGCCCTACAGCTTGTGCTACCACTCCGGACCCTGTTTTAGTCTTTTGTTAAAAATTTCTGTTATCAGAAATGGAATTAAATTTAACTACACATGTATTCTTCAGAAGTTAGGAAGACAAAAATGAGAAAGAGGAAACTAACTCATATACTCTTCTAGTAAAAAATAAATTAACTATTTGAATTTATGCATGGTATATGTCTGCTTTCAATTTTAAATTTATAAAATCTGTGCAAAAGTCTTTGACTCAGCCTGTTGGAGAAATACTTTACATAAAATTTTGAGAAAATGCTATGGTTGCATTTTTGAGAATGGAAGAAAACGTATTTGTTCTATATTACTATGTTGTTAACTCTTTTCTTGTTAGCATACATAGCACAAGGAACTATAGTCTCTTGCTGTGGAATTAATGCTTGTTTGTTTGTTAGTCCTTTCCCCTCTTTTTCCTCAGCGTAAGAACAACTCTAGATCCTTCCTATGTTTAAATAAACTAGCCATAAAGCATTTTTTATTTTATTGAAAACATTGTGATTGATAAAGTCCTTCATAGATGAAATTGAGATATACCATGAATCAGGGCCATTCCCACACCAGTGTCAATCTCCTTCCACCAATATTCCCAAGAATGCATCCATAACACCACGTTTTGCCCCCTGGCCTGTCAGTAAACAGGTCCATTTTAAGTTTAGATTATTATAGAATGGTTCTCTGGATTCTATTGTTGTTGACTTTGACTTGGATATTTAGTTCTGTGCTTATTTTTTTCTGCACCTGAGACCACTTGACCCTTGCCCACCAACATTTCTTCTTTTTTTCATAATTTTATAGAAAAATGCAGAAATATGAGGTAAAACAAAATAATCCATGTTCCAAGGTTCTATGAAAAAGATGGGAAATCCTATATAGAAGATAAAAAATGGGGGTCACAGGTTATTTTTTTATGGTGTCCTTATCCATGAAACATCCTGCTTTAAGACCAACTACAGGCTCCCGGCTGTACCAGGCTCCTACCAAGTTGTCTAACCCCAAAGTCTTACTTCATGATCCAAGGAGAAGTGCCCCTCAATAACTGTTGTCCCCATCAGGCTTCTGAAATTAGAGATCTTGGTTTTTGCACAGATCCTATGTCAAAGTCAGGGTACCATGGAGCGTCTTCTGGTTTCAGCTCACCATTAGGTGGTGTGGCAGGGCAACCTGCCCTGAAAACAAGTTGTTGCTGTTTCCAAGTCCTGAGGTCTCATACGAACCCATCATGGAGCAAATTGGTGCCAGGGCAGCATTAGGACCTTCCCTGGTAGAAGTTTGATTTTTGATTATGGTGCAGAAAACCATGCTAGGGCCAAAGAATTTATCCAAGGTTCATGGTTGAATTGCTGATATTCAATCAACTGAAGCCTAGGTCAAGTCATTATCACATGTTCAGGATGAAGGGCCCTCATGCAATATAAAACTTAGTAGTAGTTCCTATCCGTATTAGATTAGAAGTTTTTTTCTAACCCTAGATTTCTCCATTTTAATGTGCCTATGCAAAAAGGAACAATGCCACATGATACTACTGGTGCATCAGTAGGTAAAAATAACAAGCGAAACAATTCCTAAAACATGGTTCTAACATGAACTAGAACCCAAAAGAAACTTATCTACTAGAATTTCCTACTAAACAAATTTAAAAGAGGGACAGGGAAAACTATGTCTAATAAGGAAACACACAATAAGAATGATAGGTTTTGGGGCAGAAGCAATAGCACAGTGGTAGGGTGTTTGCTTTGTATGCAGCCACCTACGATAGACCTGGGTTTGATCCCTGGCATTTCATATTGACCCTGAGCCAGGAGCTATTTCTGAGTGCAGAGGCAGGAGTAACTCCTGAGCACCAGCTGCTGTGCCCAAAATAAAAGTAAAATAAAAAGAATTATACTTATTAAGGAACTACATCTAAAATGTACATATCCCCTTTAAGTCTTTTGAAATAGACTGGCAGGCGTGAATAAAATCCGGAGCACATCTTAGGCCATAATTGGTAGTAAGCAACAGGCCACAGTGAGGAGAGGTGGGAGAAAAGGGGCCACCAAGAGCAAATCAGCAGCAGTGGTGGTGGCAGCTTCTTCCTGGGCCAAAACAATGCATGCTGTGAGGCTGTCCGTTTGCATTGGGAGCTAGTTAGCAACTGTTTGTATGGTGGGAATGTTCAGGTTTCTGAGGAGTTAAGAACTCAGGGCAAAAAAGAGTTAAATAGAAAGGAATAACAGGTCATAAATGAGAGAATGAAAGGACAGAAAAAGATTTGTAAAGTGATAAGCAAAGGGGGTGGAAGGAAAGGTTATATATAACAAGGGGAAGAACTATATACAAAATAGGAAGGCATTATATATAATAAGTACATTAAAAAGAGAGAGATGTCCAACACACACACACACACAATAACACACAGAAAATGATGATCGATCCATTGTTGCAGTTGAAAAAATGAACCCAGTTGGAACAGGTCAGAGTGTTTAAAATAAAGAAAATAAAGCCAGCAAGTCAAATGGAGAGGTTTTCCAATTCCTAGGCAAATCATCATTGATGAGTGTAAACTTTGCTGAAGAAATGAAGATAGGCTTCCTGGTTTACATTGTGCATAGAGCATACTTAAAAAAAAGTCATAATTTTCAAATTTAAAATAAGCAATATGTTAATGAGCAGTGTAAAAGGACTCTACACCATGAGTTATCATCTGTCTTGAGAATGCAGGTTTCTTTCCTGAAAGCAAACTGAAAACATAGGCATTATGATATAATAGTAAACTAGCTTGAGTTTAAAATAAATTGCAAAAACATACTCAATGAATGAGCACGGTAGCGTCTGTGGCGTGCAGCTGCCTGTTCCAATGGTATCTGTGGATGTAAACATTAGATCATATTAGAAGGCATAATCAAATGAAAAATGAATAGATTAGTTTATTTTTCAAGACATCATATAATGAGTATTGTATTTGGAATCTAATATAAAATTGTAATGTGAAACTAGGGTGAACAACCTATATCTCCAAGAACCACTGTGATTAAAACGTTTAAAGTTATTACAGACTTTATAGTTAAGATGCTAAAACATTTTTATAGTGATTACCGTAGTGGGCTTCCAGGGCTTCCAAACACATTCTGCACCATACCACATCTTCACAATCCACTCATCTGTTGTTGGACATCTAGGTTGATTCCAAGTTTTAGCTATTGTACGGAGTTCTGCAATGAATAGAGGGGTGCATACATTTTTTTGAGGAATTCATATTTGTCCTGAACAGGATAAAAAGAGGATTGCTGGATCATATGGCAGCTCTATTTTGAGTTTAGAGAGAACCCTTTATACTGTTTTTCATAGGGATTGGATCAGTCAGCACTCCCACTAGCGGTGGAGGAGAGTTTCTTTCTCACCACATCCCTGTCAATAGAGATTATTCCCAGTATTTTTGATATATGCCATCCTCTTTGGTATAAGATTATATCTCATTATTTTCTCGATTTGGATTTGCCTAATGATAAAATATGATGAACATGATTTTAATATGTTTGTTGGCCATATGTTCTTCAGAGAAGTGTCTATTCGTTTCCTTTCCCCATTTCTTGATGAGGATTTTAGGTTTTGTGGAGTTAACTAACCTTTGTGATTACTTTGTATTTCCTAGATATCAAACCTTTATATGATGTGTTGACTGCAAATATGTTCTCCCATTCAGTTAGCTCTTCTAAATTCATTTTATTTTAATAATAATTTCTTTATTTAAGCACCATGTTTACAGACATGTTCATAGTTGGTTTTAGGTATAAAATGCACATCCTCCCTCACCAATGCAACTTTCCTGCCACAAATATCCCCTATGTTGTCTGAATTTTAATAGGGATTGCATTGCATATATAGTAATAAGATGGTAAGATGTTCATTTTGATGATATTTATTCTTCCTATCCATGAGTATGGGATGGTCTTCAAATTCCTTAGGTCCTCTTTAATTTCTTTTTGGAGTACTTTGAAGTTTTTATGGTATACGCCTATCATCTCTCTTTTTAGGTTAATTCCTAGATATTTGATAGTTTTAGATATTATTTTAAATAGGATACACTCTGATCTCTTTCTCTTCAGAGTTGTTATTTGTATAAAGGATTGCAACTGCCTGTTGTGTATTTACTTTGTAGTCAACCACTTTGCTGTATTGGTTTATTGTTTCTAGGAGCCTTTCTATGGACTCTAGATTCTTCAATGTATTTCATCATGCTGTCTGCAAATAGAGATAGTTTGACTTCCTCTTTTCTCATTTGGAATCCTTTGATTACCTTCTTTTGCTATTGCTAGGACTTCTAAATACTATATTGAATAGGATTAGAGACAGTGAACATCCTTGCCTAGTGCCTGACCTTCATGAAATGCTTTCTGTTTTTCACCATTAAGAATGAAGTTGTCTGTGGGCTTCTTATAAATAGCTATAACTATCTTGAGGAAGGTTCCTTCCACAACTATTTTGCTGAGGGTTATTATCATTAATGAGTGTTGGATTTTGTCAAATATCTTCCCTGTACCAATTGATATGTTATGTGGTTTTTAACCTTTGTTTTAATGATGTGGTGTATGAAATCGATTGATTTGCATAGATTGAACCTTCTTTGCATTTCTTGGATGAAACACACTTGGTCATGATGTATACTAATTTTGAGGTAATGTTGGATTTGGTTTGCTAAGATTGTGTTAAGTATTTTTGCAACATATTTATAAGTGAGATTGGTCTGTAGTTTCCTTTCTTTGGAATCTTTGTCAGCTTTGGGAATGAGTGTGATATTAGTTTCATAGATGTTATTCATAGTATTCACATCTTTTTGATGTTTTGGAAGAGTCTAAGGATCAATGGTAGTAACTCATCTCTAAATGTTTGATAAAATTTACCCTTCTGGTTCTGGAATTTTATTCTTGGGAAGTTCTGAATTACTATTTCAATATCCGTACTTGTGATTGGCCTGTTTAGTCTTTCTACTTCTTCCTCATTCAGTATTGGTAGATGATATTTTTTCCAGAAATCTGTTCATTTTTTTCTAGGTTCTCTATCTTAACTGAGTATAGTTGTTCATAATAATCATTATCTCATGATTTTTTGGATTTCTTGGGGTTCTGTTGTAATCTCTCTTCTTTCATCAGACCTGATTTATTTGAGTATTTTCCCTTTTTTTTTTTCATTGTGAGTCTTGCCAGCGATTTGTCATCTTGTTTAGTTTTTCAAAAAACCACCTCATGAGGGGCTGGATAAATAGCACAGCAGTAGGGTGTGTGCCTTGCACGCAGCTGATCCATGATGAATGGTGGTTCAAATTCCGGCATCCCATATGGTCCCCTGTGCCTTCCAAGAGCTATTTCTGAGCTTTGAGCCAGGAGTAAACTCTGAGCTGGATGTGATCCAAAAACAAACAAACAAAAAACCAACAAAAACCAAACTCACTATTTTATTAGTTTAGAGTTTTTTGGTTTTTTTTTTTTAGCTCAGATAGTTTTTGTTGTTGTTGTTGTTGTTGTTGTTGTTGTTCAGTAATAATTTTAGCCATCCCTGCAATATAAATGAGAGTTCTGCTGGATAGTGGACTCTAGGAAGAAAGGTTCTTTCATTCAGTAGTTTAAATATGTCATCCCACTCTTTTTTTTTTGCCTGGATTGTTTCAAATGGAAGATATGAGTTGACTTATATTCTTTTCTTTATTGATGTTTTTCTACTCACTTACTGCTTTAAAGAATCCATCTCTGTCTTTTTTTTTTTTTTTGCCATGTGAGTAACTATATGTCTTGTTATTTTTCTGTTAGGGTCTCTTGTTTGGCACTCTTTTTGCCTTTTGGATGTGTACATCGGCCTCTATCCAGAGAGTGGGAAAGTTCTCTGCTATTATCTCCTTCACAACTTGTTCTTCCTCTTTCCTTTTTTCCTCCCCTTCTGGCATTCCTATAAATCAGAGATCATATCTTTTGTCTTTTTTTTTTTTTTTTTTTTTTGGTTTTTGGGCCACACCCTGCAGTGCTCAGGGGTTACTCCTGGCTGTCTGCTCAGAAATAGCTCCTGGCAGGCACAGGGGACCATATGGGACACTGGGATTCGAACCAACCACCTTTGGTCCTGGATCGGCTGCTTGCAAGGCAAACGCCGCTGTGCTATCTCTCCGGGCCCCTTTTGTCTTTTTTTTTTTTAATTAAGATCCTTACACTTTCTTTCAATGTTTTGTTTCTCCTTTTCTTTTTGACTTTTTTATTGCTGCTGGCTTATAATTTGTAATTTCTTCAAGTTTATCTATGCAATTCTTCACCTGTGTAATTCTGCTATAAGGACTTGCTAACATGTTCTTTTTTAGTTTCAGTTCTATTTGTATGGATTCTCTTATCTTCTTAAAGAATTTTTCTTTGAGTTTGTTAAATTTTCTCCTATAGCTTTCTCAATTTCAAAGCTAGAGACTCTTTGATTTCTGTTGCTAACACCTTAAATGTTGATTTTAGGCCATCATTAGGTTTAGGCATTTTTGTGAACTTAAAAATTTGCTGGGATATTTCTCCATATTCCTAATTGCAAGTGTTCTTTTTAATTTACTATTTGTCTTTGCATTTGTTGTTTTGGAAAACTGGAATTTCGGGGTGGTTAAGAAAGTGATTTTTGAACTGTTTGTATAAAATGTGGCTAGGGATATATCTGCTTTACATGTTATTTTCCTAAACAAGCTAGGTTATTAAATATGATAATCATATTGCAAACTACTTCATCAGTTTGTTCAGCTGGTTTTTGAACTGTTTTATTTCTAAAAGAAAAAAAGTGCTATATCCAATCTGCCTGGCACTAGATGATATAAATTGAAATGTCTCATATGGATGCTAGCTTCTAGGCTGGGTGGGAAAAAGAGGTTGATAGGATGACTGGAGGATCCCTGTCACTGCCCAGAAACAGAACTGAAATGGCCGCAGGAAGCAGGCGATCAGGATGGTGAATGAACCCGGAAGCAGGTTGAGGGAAAGCCCTTCAGGCACACTGGCCTAGTTTAATGGGAGTGGGACATAAACTTTATATCTAAATTTTGTGTCAGCTCTATGGTTCTGTAACAAGAGGGAATAATAGATGCTACATTTTTAGAAATAAATCTAGTTTGTCCCTCTTTTAGAAAGATTTTTTTGTTATGATATTTGTTACTAAACCACTAACATTCTATATGTTTTACTTCAGACCACCACTAAAGGAGTATACAATATGGAATTCATTATAAGGATATTGAGAAAACATGAATTCAATTCTTGTTTTGCTTCTTAGTTAGCTGACTGCTATTTAAATTCCATGTAATATGTATCACATGTCTGAGTTCCAAAATGTTCCCAGTAATAATAACCGATTTGGGGATGCAAAGGAGAGTTATGATGTAATAATTTATAACAATTTTCAAGTTTCAGATGACCTCAGGAAAATTTGTAGTCTACTGTGTTTTCATTTCTAGTTGACGGTTTACTAATTGTTAATTTGAGAATATCTTTGTTGTAAAGAACTATAAATATTTCATAAATTATGTGCTATCATGATTCTATAATACTGATTGATGTTCTAATGAAGGCAAATAGTTAAGGACTGTAGATTTTCATTTCCTCAGTATAGACTACACTTTAAAAAATATTTCTAAAATGGAATAGGGCAGCCTCTTCAACAATGTTGTTTGGACAATTTGATAAACATGTGTAAAATATTTAAACTTGATCCATATTTCACACCTTACACAAAAGTCAACTCAAAGTAGATCAAAGATTTTAAGATTAGATCTCTAAAGTATCCTGAGGAAAACAGAGGTAGAATACTCCAAGACCTAGACCTCAAAAAACTCTTCTATGATGTGTTTCCAGTGGCAAATGCTAAATAAAAATATGAACAGGTATACTTAAAATCAAAAAGTTTCTGTATGGCAAAAGAAATAAGGGATGAAATCAATAAACAGCTGAGTAAGAAAATATTTGCACTCAACACATCAGAAAAAAAGGTTGATATTTAGGAAATATAAAGAACTTACAAAGATTAAACCCCCAAATCAAGAAACCCATTAAGTTCTCACAAGGATTAACTCCTCAAAATCTAAAACCCCATCAAAATGGGGAGACTCCTCAAACCTAATCAAAACCCCATAAAAATATTAGTCTTTCCTTCTGAGAAAGACAAACAGATGACCAGCAGACACATGAAAAAAGTCTCATCATCATCTATCATTAGGAAATTAAAATCAAGACTATGAGATATGCTTTTACACCAGCGAGGATGGCACAAATCAAAAATGCCGCAAACAATCTGTGTTAGTGGGATATGAAGAGGTAGGAACTTTCACCCATTGTTTCTGGGAATGTTATCTGATTCTATTCCTCTGGAAAACAGTATGGAGAGTTCTCAGTAAATAAAGAATTAAGCTGCTATACACCTCAGAAATTCCACTATGGATATCTATCCCCAGGACAGAAAAACATTAATTCAAATGATGAATAGATAAATAGACCTATGCACAATACTATTCATCACAGCAGTCTAATAGCTAATAGTTGGATTTAACCTAGATGCCCAGGACAGATATGTGGGTCATAAAGATGTACATATATACAATGGAAAGCTAATAGCTATAAGAAAAGATGCAAAAATGCAATTAGCTGCAAAATGAATGGAACTGGAAGAAATCACGTTAAATGAAGTAATCCAGAGTAAGGATAAATACAAGTGTATACAGTTTATGTGATATTTAGATAACTTTGTTAGGGAACAAAATGGTTTAAATGAATTTCTTAGATAACCTTATAATTAACTTATAAAGTTGTCAAAATTATTTAGGTAACCTAGGTAGTGTATTAGTATTTAGTATACAGTAAACACTAAGTAATAATATTATTGTTAACAGTAGTCTGAAAATAAACCCTGATAGTGTGTCAATCTAGATTATTTTATAGACCCAAAGAAAATCAGGTACATTATGAGAAAATACATTAAATTTCATGGTATGCAATATAATAAGTCTTAATTTCAGGGCACAACCAACTGAGTTGGAAGTCTTGTTCTCATTCAACAGATGGTTTGAAATGTTGATGTCAAATTGTATGCACTAATTTAAAAAATATGGGGTCTTATGCTATTGGAGAAGTAGAAAATGTGTTTGTTCATTTGATCCCATAGAGATTATAATTATAAATTCTTTTCTTCTTTTGTCTTGGGGTAAATACTCTGTGATCTCACCCAGCTATTCTTTACTTTGTGCTAAGGAGTCACTCGGGGGATCATAGATTAAAACTCTGTTGATAATATGTAAGACGTCATTATACCCACTGCCTTATTGTTATTACAATGAAGCTAATACAATGTTAAATAAAAGTGTAGGGAATGAACATCCTTACCTTGAACGTTACCTTAGTGAAAATGCTTTCAGTTTTTCACCATTAAGAATAGTTGGGGGCCGGAGAGATAACATGGAGGTAAAGCATTTGCCTTGCATGCAGAAGGTCATTGGTTCGAATCCCAGCATCTCAGATGGTTCCTCGAGCCTGCCAGGAGCATTTTCTGAGTGTAGAGCCAAGAGTAACCCCCTGAGCACTGCCAGGTGTGACCCAAAAACTAAAATAAAGAATAGTTGGAATGTTGTACTGTTGAAGGGGATGTTCTGTTTATGATTGAAACCCAACTACAATCATGCTTGTAATTATGGTTCTTAAATAAAGATTTTATATATAAAAACAGAATAATTGGTTATGAGATTTTTTTATACCTAGCTTGAGGAAGGAAGGTTTCTTACCTTTTTTGCTAAGGTTTTTTTTTATTTAAGTATTTATTATTATTATTATTATTATTATTATTATTATTATTGGTTTTTGGGCCACACCTGGTGACACTCAGAAATATGCACTCAGAAAATCGCTCCTGGCTTGAGGGACCATATGGGATGCTGGGGGATCAAACTGCAGTCTGTCCTAGGTCAGCTGCGTGCAAGGCAAATGCCCTATCACTGTGCCACAGCTCTGGTCCCAGCTAAGGGTTTTAATAAAGAATGGTGTTGGATCTTTTCAAATGCTATAGCTACATTAATTAATATAATTCTATGATATTTATCCTTCCTTTTCCTGATATGGTGTATGATGTTGATTGATTTGTATATATTAAACCATCCTTGCACTTATGGGATACCACTTGAAGATGATATATAATATTTTTGATGTCCCACTGGATCTAGTTTGCTAAATATGTTAAGGATTTTTGAATCAATGTTTATCAATGAGATTCATCTGTTGATTGCTTTCTTGGTAGTATTTCTGTCAACTTTGGGAATCAGCATAATGTTACCATCATAGAAGGTATTTAAGAAGGGTACCTGTCATTTCGATATTTGGAAGAGTTTAAGCATTATCATTCTTAAACATAACCATTCTTCTCAGGATGTTTAATAAAACTAACCCATAAACTATCTCGTTCCAGACTTATTCTTGAGTAGATTCTTAATTATTTTTATTTGTGATTGACCTTTTTATTCTATCTACTTCCTCCTCATTCAACTCGGAAATTATGTTTCCAGCCATCTATCTATTATTTCTAGGTTCTCTAGCTTAAATAAAACAGTTCATAGTAAGCTCTCAAGATGGCTTGATTTATGGGATTCTGTTGCAATTTATTTTTTTCTCACTTCTGATCCAATTTATTTGAGCAATTCATTTATCTTTCCTTGTGAGTCTTGCCAATGTTTATCTAACTGTTTATTCTTTTAAACAACCAGCTCTCAAGGAAGAAAACCCACTGGCTAAGCAGGTGGAAGCAAAAATAAACAAATGGGATTGCATACACACTTCAAAAAAAAATAGTGACTAGTATACAAAGACTACCCATTGAATGGCAGAACCTATTCACCCAATTCGCACCTGATAAGAGGTTAATATCTAAGATATAATAGAACTCAGCAAGAAATAAACAATTTTCACCACATCCAAAATGGGGAGAGGAAATAAACAGACACTTTCTCAAAGAAGTAATACAGATGGTCAAAAGGCACATGCAAAAGTGCTCTGCATTACTATCATCAGGGAAATGCAAATCAAAATAGCAATGAGATATCATCTCATAAAATACAGACTAGCAAACATCACAAAGAACAAGAACAAGAGCTGTAAATGATGTGGGGAGAAATGGACTCTCATTCACTGCTGCTGATGCTGTGTAGTCCAGCCTTTTTTTTTTTCAAAAAACTATAAGTTGTACTTTCATGTGACCAAGCAATACCATTCCTAGGTATATACCCTAGGAACACAGAAAAATAATCTTAAAAGGCCCCTGCAATCACGTGTTTATAGCAAACCTATTTATAATAGACATAATCTAGAAATAAGACAATTATCTAAGAAAGGATGAATTGATAAAAAAATGGTGGTACATCTACACAATGGAGTACTATGCAGTTAGGAGAAATGAGCTAAAGAAAATTTCTTATATATGGGTCGGTATGTTCAGTGTAATGAGTCAGAGGGAAAGGAATATGCATCAAATAATATTGTTCATTTGTGGACATAAAATATAGTATGATAATATCCAGAAACAATAGAGATCAGAGCCTGCCGGATTAGTCCATGGTAGGTATTGATGTATAGCAGTTGAAACTGGATATGCCCCCCTAGAAACGTCCCTTAGACATATACATATATCCTGCCATGCTGGGCATTAAAGGAAAAACTTGTACATTTGGAAGGATAATGACCAGAGTAGTGCCTGCTAGTCTATGGGAGGCCAGAGATAAAGCATCAGAGAGATTTTGATTGCTTTGTAACTGTCTTTCTTGTACCAGGGCCTTCCCTGGCCGCCTATGGTTGACAAATTTTCATATATCTCTTTCTCTCAGAAACCTAGCAGTGATGGCAGGCTTCAGACTCTAGAAGGAATAAAAATTATACTTGGTTTCTCTCTGTCTCTCTGTCTGTCTCTGTCTCTCTCTCTGTCTCTGTCTCTCTCTCTGTCTGTCTCTGTCTCTCTCTGTCTCTCTCTCTGTCTCTGTCTCTCTGTCTCTGTCTCTCTGTCTCTGTCTCTCTGTCTCTCTGTCTCTCTGTCTCTGTCTCTCTCTGTCTCTCTCTCTCTCTCTCTCTCTATGTTCCAAATGGGTGGTTTCTACAGTAGGAAGTCATGAAGAAAAGTCATTGGCGAAGCGCAGTTGTGGGTGATGTGTGTAGAAGGTGTGGCTTCAACAGTCAGAGACTTGCCCCAGCTTCTCCTCCTAAGATTGACAGCTTTCAACTGCATGGCAGGCGTACCCATAAATTTTCATGGTCTAGTTTACATCTTTTTCAAGAACTGAGTCTATGGAGCTGGCCAGGTGCTGACCTAGTGACTGTATTTGCGGGTTTGGTTTCAGCTGCCAGGGCTTCTGGACATATTAGAAGAGAGAGAGAGAGAGAGAGAGAGAGAGAGAGAGAGAGAGAGAGAGAGAGAGAGAGAGAGAGAGAGAGAGAGAGAGAGAGAGAGAAAGAGAGAGAGAGAGAGAGAACACTAACAACTATCATGACAATGGTAGAGAGAGAGAGAGAGAGAGAGAGAGAGAGAGAGAGAGAGAGAGAGAGAGAACACTAACAACTATCATGACAATGGTAGTGAGTGAGGAAAGTAGAATGCCTGTGTTGAATATAGGCAGGGATTGAGGGAAGAGGGAAATCGGGGGCATTATTAGTGAGAATGTTGCCATGGTGAAAGGGGGTGTGTTCTATTTTATAAATGAAACCCAAATACAAACATGTTTGAAAAAAAAAAACTGTCCTGTAAATATCTTATTTTTATTAAAACCTCATTGTGATTTTTTATAAAAACTGAAAAACTCACTTATAGTTTTAAAAAAACACAATTATGTATTTAAATAAATTTCCTTTAGTCTATGACTTGCAAGTATATTTTTACATTTACTCTTATTTTTGATGGCGTCTTTTGCATAGAATTTTTGAACTTTAATGTTATACTCTCATTTGGTGTTGTTTTCATCTAAGCTTTGATTTCATGTCCAAGAATTTGTCATTTTCATTCAATGTCAAGAAATTTTCCTCTGCTTTTACGTATGACCTTTAGGCTTTTAGTTTTGAGACTTAATTTTTCCGAGGTGTACATTGTCCAGTATTATTCTTTTGCATGAAGATACCCAATTTTCCAAAACCATATATTGACGAGACTGTTGTTTATCTATTGAATGGTGTTGTCATCTTGTTGAGATCATTGGATCATATACATATAGTTTTATTTCTGAGCTTTCAGTTCTGTTCCATTTGTCTTAATGGTGGACTTAGCATGGAATCTTTCAGTCTTATTTTGGACATGTGTTTTTCTTCTCTTCAGATTATATCTGTAATGAACTTCAGTGTGTGTGGGTAGATTCCTAATTTCCTTATAAATTTACAAAAATTTTCCAGTATGATTGTATTAATTTTATTAGTGTTTTTTAAATGTTAGCTATTTTTGTAAGTGCATTCCTTTTTTCTTTCTTGGTCAAATTCTTATTCAAACATTTAAAGTTGTTTGAAATTAAATATTGTCACTATTTTTTTTTTCATTAGAATTTTTTCCTCTTCTTCCTTCTCTTCCTCATCCTCCTCACTCCTTATTTTCTGCAACCCGAAGGTTCCTAGTACTTACTTCTAGTTATGTATTCAGGGGTCACTCCTTGTGGTGTGGGCATCAGCAGCATATAAGGAAACTATGTTAATAAGAGGAGCAAGTATACAAGAACACCCCTGCCTATCTATTACCTTTTCTTCTACTAGCACAAATAATCAGAAATTTGTAAGTAGCTTCTAGAGATGTAGATAGGACATAAAGGTGGTTGCTCTGATTATCTTTATTGTTAAGTGATCCTTATGTGTATTTATAAGCAAAAAATCAAGTATTTTATATATGTTCAAAATTAATAAAATATTTGACTTTCAGCAATTTTTTGAAATATAGTTCAATTTTCTGTTATCCTCGTTACTTTGTATGATATTAAGTGAAATAGGTGACTTACATGCTATTTTTCATGTAATAAAAATATAGGGGCTTCTTGAATTCTTTTTGTTTTGAATTTAGCGATGAATAAATGTTTTTGAATTATCATAAGTTTAAAATAAGCCAGAATACAGTTTGTAAGTGTATTATTTGAAATTGAATTCTAAAAAGTCTCTTCCCCCAATGGTATTGGGCCACACCCTATAGTGCTTAGGGCTTACTTCTTTTTGGCTCTGTTCTCAAGGATCACTCCTGGTTGTTCAAAGGGACCCTATAGGGTACTGGGGAGTGAATCTGGGTCAGCCTTTTTCAAGGTAAGTTCTCTAGTCACTGTAATATTGTTCGAGGCCCCCAAAATAAACATCTTAGTGAATAAATATTAATGCACATGATCATGTTATGTAATTGTATATTTCATAACAGCGTTTTTTGTCATTTTCTATCAGAAAATATGATTCAGGATTAATTGTTTTATTTATTTATGCAGTATTTTAAAATGCATCCAATTGAACAACTTCACATTATATTCTTTTCTCCTGCCAGAAATGAAAGCCAGTTTATCTTCTCATAACTACAGCAACATGAATGGATATCTTAATATTAATGAGGATATAGTATTTGAACACTCTTCAAGAAATACATCCTTTGAAGATGGAGGAAGCCAGTTACATTCCAGGAAAAAACGCTTTTTATCATATCCAAGATATGTGGAAGTTATGGTTACAGCTGATGCTAAAATGTTTCAGCATCATGGACAAAATCTACAGCATTATGTTCTAACTCTAATGTCAATTGTAAGTAAATTTATCAGATAATTTGAATTTTCTTAAATTAACATTGTGTTATTTTTAACTTAAAAAGTTTTCTCAAAATCTAGATAGAAGCAAATTGTTTGAAAGTTGAAGCCCAAAAGTAATGTTTCATTACTTCAATGTTTCAATGTTTCATTTAAAGTTTTTTTTATAATTATCTTTATTTAAACACTGTGATTACAAATATGATTATAGTTGTATGATTACAGTCATGTAAAGAACACCCCCCTTCACCAGTGCAACATTCCCACCAATTTCCCAGATCTCCCTCCTCCCCACCCACCCCACACCTGTACTCAAGACAGGCTTTCTACTTCCCTCATTCATTCACATTGTTATGATAGTTTTCAATGTAGTCGTCTCTCCAACTGCACTCATCACTCTATGTGATGAGCTTCATGTCATGAGCTGCACCTACCAGCCCTCATCTCTCTTGTCTCTGAGATACTGTTTAAAATGTCTTTCATTTTTTCTTAAAACCCATAGATGAGTGAAACCATTCTGCGTCTTTCTCTCTCCCTCTGACTTACTTCACTCAGCATAATAGATTCCATGTACATCCATGTATAGGAAAATTTCATGACTTCATCTCTCTTGACAGCTGCATAGTATTCCATTGTGTATATGTATCACAGTGTCTTTAGCCACTCTTCTGTTGAAGGGCATCGTGATTGTTTCCAGAGTCGGGCTATTGTAAATAGCGCTGCAATGAATATAGGTGTGAGGAAGGGATTTTTGTATTGTATTTTTGTGTTCCTCGGGTATATTCCTAGGAGTGGTATAGCTGGATCGTATGGTAGCTCAATTTCCAGTTTGTGAAGGAATCTCCATATCACTTTCCATAAAGGTTGGACTAGACGGCATTCCCACCAGCAGTGGAAAAGAGTTCCTTTCTCTCCACATTCCCGCCAGCACTGCTTGTTTTCCTTTTTTGTGATGTGTGCCAATCTCAGTGGCGTGAGGTGGTACCTCATAGTAGTTTTGATTTGCATCTCCCTGACGATTAGTGATGTTGAGTATCTTTTCATGTGCCTTTTGGCCATTTGCCTTTCTTCTTTTTCAAAGTATCTGTTCATTTCTTCTCCCCATTTTTTGATGGGGTTAGATGTTTTTTTCTTGTATAGTTTTAATTTAATCTCAGTAAGTATTATGTCACACTAAGTGGGTAGCTATTAAAACAATTGAAATTTCTGAAACCACAAAAAATGTTTAATTGTCTTTTTTAACAATGAATGATTTTCTTTTACCCATGTGACAGGGATGATCTTAGAAACATTAATATTTCTCTTTGAATGTGAATTTTATTCTGCACCATGAGTAGAGAATTTATTTTTGTGATATCTTCCAAATAAAATTGGGGCAAATGAAATTATAATTTATAAATATTTTTAAGGAATTGACTTCTCTAATATAGCTGCTTTGGCAAATTTGGGGTTGTAAAATTACACTAGCAGATATTAATCATACTAGATAGATCACACTAAATAGATATCAAAATTCCTTTCTAGCTGTGATGGTACCAGTATCTATAGAATATAATTTATATTAGTATAGCACAGTATTTATGTGTTAGGGATGGCATCTCTAAATTTAATTTTCTTTAAGGCTCTTCTAAGAAATATTTTCCTTCCTAATACTTCTTTTGTTTACCGTCACCATTTTCTCCTTAGATATTACAATTTTCTCTCATAACTCATTTCCCTCCATAGAACTTTCTCAGTTTGTTTAAAAATTTCTCTTTTAGTTTTCATAAAAACAACGAGATATCTCATGCCATAGAAACTGGCACATATCACATAAACAAGAAAAACCAGTGCTGGCTGGGATGCTGGGAAAAAAGAACTCTCATTCACTGCTCGTGAGAATGCCAGCTATTCCAACATTTTGAGAAAACAATAAGAATATTCCTTAAAAAGCTGGAAATTGAGCTCCCATATGATCGATTCAGCATATTGGAATATACCCCAGGAACACAAAAACACAATAAAAAATGCCCTCTGCATCCCTGTGTTTATTGCAGCACTATTTATAATAACCAATATCTGGAAACAATCCAGGTGCCCAATAACAGATGAGTGGCTAAAGAAACTCTGGTACATTTATCCAATGGAATACTACACACCAATTAGGAAAAATGAAGTCATACAAATTGCCTGTACATGGATGGACATAGAAACTATTATGCTGAGTGAAATGAGCCAGAGGGAGAGGGGTAGACACAGAATAGTCTCACTCATCTGCAGGATACAAGAGAAAAAATAAAAAACAGCATGGCAATAATATCCAAAGTCAGTATAGCTGTATGCCAGGAGGACCAGCACATGACACTAAGCTTGCCACAAAGAGCAATGATTTCAGCTAGAGCATTAACCACATGACAAGTACCATAAAAATGATAGTGAGGGAGAGAGACAGAATGCCTGTCAAAGACAGCAAGGGATTTGGGTTGGGGAGGGAAATGGGTGGACATTGGTGGTGGGAATTTTGAACTGGTGAAGAGTAGTGTACATTCTATGACTGAGACTACAATATGACAAATTTTGTAAACATGGTGATTAAATAAAAAATAAACTTAATACTGAACCTAACACTAACTCAACTCTAACCCAAACTAATCGTAAACCTAACCCTAAATCTAACCCTAAACCTAAACCTAACCCAAACCGTAACCCTATTCTAATCCGAAACCATAAACCTAACTCACCTTAACCATAACCCATACCCTAAATTTAAACCAACCCTTACTCTATACCTAACCCTAACTCTAAATCTAACCCTAACCCTAACCCAACCCTAATTCTCACCCTATACCTAACTTCATCCCTAATTTTAACCCTCAGATAACTCTAACTCCTAAACCTAACTTAAAAAAAAACATTATCTTTTCTGCTGCATTTTTTACTAGGTGACTTTGTTACTTCTCAGGAACGTTTCTACTGTCACTTATCTTTCCTCAGTCATTTCAGATTTTATCTCGATATTTTTCTCTACTGAACACTTTTTTTTTTCCCTCTGACATTCTACTTCTCCCCATATTTTTCTTTTTTCTCACTTACCATTTTTCTCCAAACACAAATTTAACCTTATGTAATTTTTTTAAATCATCACTCACATTTCTTTTACTTTTCTTTTTTACCGAAGACCTGTGGTAATTTATTAGATAATTCAGTTTTCTCCTAATACCCTTTTTCAGTTTGTTAGCTAGTGTGTTATTATGTAAGCATGTTGACAGTAAGTTTCAATTCTCAGTAATTTTTGTTTCAAAAATGGATCACCACTGACTAATTTCTTATAAATTATTTTTTGAAAATTAATTAAAGAGCTGTGACTTACAAACTTATAAATAGATAAGCCGTAGACACAAACCTAATCCAACACCTACTCCCACTCCCTTATCTATTTTACTTCACAACAGTTTCCATGCTTTTTTTGCCATCCCCACTTCCATTTAAAATAGCATCCAAAAACTTAAGTGTCTAGGAATAAACTTAATAAGAATTGTGGGGGCACTATATCCTGAAAACTTTAAGTCACTTACGAAAGATAGAGAATACCAGAAAAAATGCAAAAATTATTCTATGATCATTTATTGAAATAATCAAAAATATTATGCTTACTATCCTACTAAACTATTATATAGATTCAATACAATCCAGACAGCATTATTTAAGGCCATAGGAAAGCCAGTAATAAAATTTTTATGGAATCAGAAGAGAATCTGAATTGCCAAATCCATACAGAAAAATAAAAAAAATTGGAAGTATCTCATTACCTATCTTGGGACTGTTCTTACAAAGTTATAGTGAACAAAAATATGATATTGCAATAAACATAGGCTCTTTCATTAATGAGTCAGAATGAAATACTTGAGGGAAAAGACGGTATCTATAAAAAATTAATTTTTTTTGTTTTTGGGCAACATCCAGTGATGCTCGGGGGTTACTCCTGGCTATGCGCTCAGAAATCACTTTTGGCTTGGGGGAACAATGGGACGCCAGGGGATAGAACCGAGGTCCGTCCTGGATCAGCCACGTCCAAGGCAAATGCCGTACCTCTGTGCTACATCTCTGGCCCCGAACAATTAATTTGATGAAGGAATTAACAATATGAAATGAATGTTGGGAACAAATGATGTTGAGAAACTGGATAGACATATGCATAAATTTAAAGCTACATATATCTCAAACTCTACTCAAGAGTCAATTCAAAGTAAATCTAAGATCTTAAGATCTGACCATAAAATATAAAGTATCCTAAATTTATTTCTTATACCTTATTTCATTACAAAGTAAGGAATATTTCCTGATGATCTTTTTTTTGTTTTTTTTTTTTTTTTGTTTGTTTGTTTTTGGGCAACATCCAGTGACACTCAGGGGTTACTCCTGGCTATGCTCTCAGAAGTCGCTTCTGGCTTGGGGGACCATATGGGACGCCGGGGGATCGAACCACAGTCTGTCCTAGGCTAGCGCTGGCAAGGCAGACACCTTACCTCTCTTCCTGATGATCTTTTACATTTTTGTTTGTGTTAGCTTATCCATTTTAGCAAATTTTACAAATCCACCTCACAAATTTTATACCTAACATCATTGTAGATATTGTGTAGTAAGAATGAGTCTCCTTAATGGGTGGCTAGATCACATTGTAAATTCTTCTGCAGAGAATCAATTATTCTTCTCCATGATTCAACAACCATTTCCTCCCTATTGAGACCAAACAAAGCTTCATAGTGACAAATTTTTGTGGTACTTTCAAAACACTGGCTGTGTTGTCACTGAAATCACTAGCAGCCCTCAAGTAGTTTTGTCAGTATCAACCATAGGGAAGTTATGTTCAGAGGTGTTGCATATAATAAACCGGGGATTTAAACTCAAGGTCTTGTGATGTAGGCACTGTATTCTACTGCACTATACCTCTGGGTCAGTCAGTACCCCAAAAATATGAACTATATACATTTACATAGTTCCTGTTTTAAAATATGAAATAGCAAAATCCTCACAAAATATCTATTCTTATCACTCTTCTTGATTCAACCGAATCACTGAGCAGTGAATCAACTTCAATCACTGAGCAGTACCCCATGTGTATGTTTTATATGTGTATTTTAGTTATTCCTACTCCACTTTGTTCTCTTGTGACAAAAAAACTTCACTGGTACATGTGTTTTCGAGCATGTAGAGATTTCTATATTGACTCTCTCCTAATACCCTTTGTTCAGTTTGTTAGCTGGTGTGTTACTATGTAAGCATTAGCAGTCTATTATGTAAGATTAGCAGTAATCAGCAGTAATATGATGGCTGTTCTTGCACATAAAAAAACTTACCTTCCATTTCAGCCATTGCTCTAGAAGATAAAGATAAAATTTTTAAAGATAAAAAATATAAAATAAGTTTTGACTGTGCAGCTAAGACAGAGGTCTCAAACTCTCAGTCCCGTGGGCCATTTGCGGCCCTCTGTACAACATTTTGTGGCCTGCGGCTGGTCTTCAAATATTGCAGTCTTCACGATTATTCACTTACTGAATAATTGCAATAAAAATCGCATTAGTAAGAAAAATATTACATTAAACATTCGCATACCCTGAGCAGTTTCGTTCAGGGTATGCAAATGTTTAATGCGATTTTTTGCGATTATTTTCTTACTAATGTGATTTTTTTATTACGAATATTTGGTAAGTGAATAATCATGAATACTTTGCACCTAGCGCAGATGTCATTTCCGCTGCTCCTGCCTGCTGTCCTTTGCATTATCGGAGGCCTAAGGGAGAGAAGGGAGAGAAGTTTATTACAGAATTAGATTTTGTCATACCTTCATTATGACTTCATCAAAGCCTGCAGTGAAGAGAAAGATTGATGATGAGCACAGACAATTTCAGGAAAAGTGGGAAACGCAGTATTTCTTTGTTGAAAACAGGGCATCCCCACATGTCATATTTGCTCAGAGAAAGTTGCAGTGCACAAGGAATACAACTTGAAATGCTATTATTCAACTAAACATGCTGAGGAATGTGCAAAATGTCAAGGAAATGAAGAGAGCCAAGCGGGTTGCCAGTCTTAAAGCATATCTAATGAGGCAACAAGATTTCTTTAAGAAAGCAACCAAAGAGAACGTTGCATCAGTCGAAGCTAGTTCCATGGTTAGTGAGATGATTGCTAAGGCAGGGAAACCATTCACAGAAGGAGAGTTTGTTAAAAAATGCATGTGACAGGCTGCAAGCATTATCTGTCTGGAAAAGAAAGGTCAGTTTAGCAAAATCAGCTTTTCTGCCAACACTGTGGCAGAGCACATTTCTGACATGTCAAGTGACATTTCTCATCAACTGTGTGAGAAATCCAAATGTTTTGATGCATACTCAGTTGCTCTTGATGAGGCACAGATATAACAGACACTGCACAGCTCACAATTTATGTCCGTGGTGTTGATTGCAATTTTGAATTGACAGAGGAGCTGCTCACAATAATTCCAATGCATGGCCAGACCACTGCTAATGTGACATTTCGGCACCTGTGTGATGCCATTGAGAATGCAGGTTTGCCATGGAAGAGTTTTGTTGGAATAATAACCGATGGAGCGCCATTGATGACAGGGAGGAAAAATGGACTGGTGGCACTTGTTCAAAAAAAACTAGAAGAGGAGGTTTAGAGAAGGCCACTGCTCTTCACTGCATTATCCATCAGCAAGCTCTTTGCAGTAAATGCCTGCCATGTGACAATGTGATGCCTGTTGTTGTGAAATGCATCAACAAAATCAGATCCAGGGGCTTAAAGCATAGGAGGTTCTGTGCTTTTTTAGAGAAAATGGAGTCAGAATATGGAGATATGCTCTATTTCACCAAGGTATGTTGGCTCAGTAGGGGAAATGTCCTGAAAAGATTTTTTGAGTTGAGAGAAAAAGTGAAAGCCTTCATGGAGAAGGATGGGAATGCTGTTTCTGAGTTTAGTGATCACAAATGGCTCATGGACTTAGCTTTTCTTGTTGACATTACACATAAGTTGAATGTACTAAACAAGATGTTACAAGGCCCGGGGCAGCTTTTCAGTACTGCCTATGACAACGTGAGAGCATTCTCCACAAAACTTATGCTATGGAAATCCCAGCTCTCTCAGACAAGCCTTTGCCATTTCCCAGCATGCAAGGAACTTGTGGATGCAGGCATATCATTCAGTGGTGAGAAATATGTTGATGCTATTTTTAAGCTAGAGAAGGCATTTGATCACAGATTAGCAGACTTCAAAAAGCACAGAGCCACTTTCCAAACTTTTGTGAACCCCTTTTCCTTTGATGTGCAAGATGCCCCTCCTGTGCTTCAAATGGAGCTCATTGACCTGCAATGCAACTCTGATCTCAAAGCCAAGTTCAGGGAGATTAGTGGAAAAGCAGACATGAATGGTCAATTTTTGAGAGAATTGCCCCCCAGCTTCCCTGAGCTTTCCCAAACGTTCAGGCGCACCATGTGCCTTTTTGGGAGCATATATTTGTGTGAAAAGTTATTCTTCACATTGAACTTCAAGAAGTCAAAGTACAAGTCTAGACTTAATGATGATCATCTTCAAGCCATACTGAGGGTCTCAACTGCTTCCTCTCTAAAGCCAAATGTGGTTCAGATTTGTAAGAAGTGTCAAGTCTCTGGCAGCAAGGAATAGGCAAAAGATGCCATGTTCAGAAGTACTGTAAATGATATTCACTCAAAGTTCTATTCATGCTCATAAGAAATAATTAAAACTGTTATTAAAGACATTTGAGGACTTTTTTTTTTTTTGTGAAATCCCTTATGTGGCCCTGCCTCACCCTGACTTTGTCTTCTGTGGCCCCCAGCTAAATTGAGTTGGAGACCCCTGTGCTATGATGTTATAAAAGGTTCTAGAACATTTATTTAAGAATATGATCTCCTGAATTGTTCAGGAATGTTTTGAGCCTAGTTTTTATAGTACTCTATGTGACACAAGAAATAGAAGTATATTGTGTTTGGGGCCGGAGAGATCACACAGTGGTAGGGTGTTTGCCTTGCATTCAGCAATCCAGGACTGATGGTGATTTGAATCCTATACTGTCCCCTGTGCCTGCCAGGAACAATTTCTGAGCACACAGCCGGGAGTAACCCTTGAGTGTCATAGGGTGTGACCCCCTTTCCCCCCCAAAAAAAAGTATATTGTGTTGAATTTATTTGGACAGAAAAAATTAGGCTTTCTAACTGGTAAACTTCATGCTTTCTAGAATCAAAGATCATTTCCTTTACCTCATATATGGAACTCTAGCCAATAAAGACTAAATACCAAATATGTCTTTATTAAATAAATTAAAAATGAGGACCCAGTTGAACAGTCCTTAGTAGGAAGCTTGTCAGAAATAGCAAGGGAGTGCAGTTAGGGCAGAGAACGGACAGTTATAACAATGATAGTTGGAAATGATGTCTCTGGACAAGAACATGCTGCTGAAAGTTCTATATACCACCCAGTAATAATATTGCAAATCACAGTGTATAAAAGGTTAAAAGGGGGAAGAGACAGATTGTGTAGGAGAAAAAGAAGACAAATTTCTGCCACAGAGAAAGGTAGGAGAGATGGTAGGGGATGGTAGTCTGGAAACTGGGGACATTTGTGGTGGGAAATGCACACTGGTGAAGGGTATTCTACATTGTATGACTGTAGCTTCATCAGGAAAAAAATTGGTAATTAAAAAAAAGCAACAACTATATTATAAACAACCTTGTGAACATGGTATAAAGTAACTGCTTAAAAGCCTTCTTAAAATTGCTCTCCTGATTTGGGTAGTGGTTTGGAAATAGTCATCTTGAAGACTCATTTTTGTGGTTTAATGCATATTGATATCATGTCAGGATTTCTGAACACATGAGAGTTCCACCACATAATGAGGTAGAATTGAGATTTAGTATTCTGACTCAGTTTTCATTGATTTGGCTACTGCTGTTCATAGAAAACATTCAGGAGAAAAATTAGGATAATGGTTACCAACTTGGTTTCACATTGGAATTGTTTTTAAAAATACTAGAAAACTTGAAAAAAATAAGTTGAAGTCTGGTGTTCAGCTCTAGAGTTTCTGAATGAATACATAAGTAATGCGCACTGAGCACTTAAATACATTTAAGAATACATTAGAATTCTTTAATATATCCTAGATGTTCATCCAAAAACTGCACCTACAAGTACAGTTAAATCATAAAATTAATACTTTTTCACCAGTTTCAATGTTATTTTGAGAATAAATCTTCAATTTAAGTATTATTCCTATATTTTTCCTTTCAGGTTGCAGCAATCTATAAGGACTCAAGTATTGGAAATCTTATAAACATTATAATTGTGAAATTGGTTGTAATTCATAATGATCAGGTAAGATATGTGTACAATTATTACTATTCATAGAAAACTTAAAATATTGAAAGATACATTCACACATATATATGTGTATATACACACACCATAAATTCTTAAAAATGATATTTTAGGTAGTGTGGTATCACGAACTGATTAGTCCTGAAACTAAGGGGTTTTCTGGAGTTCTTTGTAAATGTATATGCACAGGAGTTGGACAGGAAAGACAGAGGCCAAATGACTCAAGTTAGGTTCAGGATCTGTTCCTTTTATTCAAGCAAAAGGTGAATTACTTATACTCAATTTTTTTGGCAAGGTGTATTTTCAGACAAAACTATTTTACCAAGCAAAGAGAACAAGGGCAAATTGTTCAGGACATTTTACATATTTATAATTTTCTGACCTAGAGTAGTTTCACACTCTTGAGCCACTTTTGTTATCTGAAATTTTAGCTTGCAAGGTCAGTTCCCAGAAACTGGTACTATTTATTGTTTTGGCCTTATTCCAATTCATGCATTCTGAACTGGGGCCTGAAATATTAATCCTTGATAGGATTGCAGTAGACTAACATCAAAGCTAGATTTGAGAGTAGTAATTGTTTTGTAAGACTAAATAAAGAATACTTGAATCTACACCAATTAAATCTGAGTGATCTTTAAGAAAGGCTCTAAGAAATATCTTTAGAATGTTAGCTGAAGTTATGTCTCAAATAATATTTGCGATATATTCCTTTTTTTTCCTGAGTTCCACAAAGACAGGCGACCAAAGTTTTTCAGGACCCTAATTTCAGGTTACTCTCCAATGTCCTCCCCTACAAGTGTTACTTCTCAAATGCCTTCTCTGCAAGTACAGGCAGCTTTGCTGTAGATATGAGTGCAACATTTTTTTGGCTACTTTGCTTTATTGGTTCATTGTTTCTAGAATTTTTTTTGTAGACTCTTTAGGGCAGTGGTCCTCAAACTATGGCCCGTGGGCCACATATTGTATTTGTATCTGTTTTGTTTCTTCATTGCAAAATAAGATATATGCAGTGTGCATAAGAATTCGTTCCTAAGTTTTGTTTTTACTATAGTCAGACCCTCCAATGGTTTGAGGGACAGTGAACTGGCCCCCTGTTTAAATAGTTTGAGGATCCCTGCTTAGGGTCTTCTATGTATTTCATATATGTCATCTACAAATAGTGGTAATTTGTCTTCAGTCTACTACCCAATTATCAATAAAATTTTTAAACCACGTTCTTTTTAACTAAATTACATTATTTTTCATAAAAGGAATGAGATTTTAGAAATATAGCTTAAATTTGGCTTCACAGGAAGGACAATAATTTTTCCTCTTGTGATTTAAGAACAATGGAATGACACTGGAGGATGCAATGATTCTTTAAAAATTCTAAGGTTAAAATATGATTATTATTTTTATAACTTATTTTCACAAATATTATATCTTTAATTTATTTAATTTAATTTTTATTATGAAATATTTATTATTTATTGTGTATAGGAAGGACCAGTCATCAACTTTAACGCTGCTACTACATTGCACAACTTTTGTTCATGGCAACAAAGTCAGAATATCCTCGATGATGCTCACCCTTCCCACCATGATACTGCTGTTCTTATCACTAGGTACATTTTACAAATATGTATCATATATTAAATATATGATGAATAAAAGCTTTTTAAAAAGTTATGCCCATAGTTATGGTTGATTCCAAAATAATTAGCAATATTAGGCTGTCAAATAATGTTTTTACCTGAATCAGAATAATTTCCTTTTTATTAGGGACACAGAAGAGAACTTAGAAAATATTTGAAAATTAATATACTTAAGGAAATGAGAGTAGTTCTCTATTTGATGTTCAGGCACTTGAAAGAGTTTTCATGTTTATTTCATTGCATACTTTCTTATATTTAAACTTCAAAAAGCATCTGATGTTCAGATTTTTCTGTTGCTCGGTGTGGGACTGAATTCTGGATAGATTTTGTTTTTTAGGTTTTCCTCAAGTCTACATATATGAGGAACAATTTTAGCTGTTATGAAATATTTATGCATTTACAAGCACCAGTGTACATCATTAATTTATGGCTTTATTTTAGCAATACCAATGCTACCAGGATATTTTATCTTACATTTGTTATTTATTGGGGTGACGGGCCAAAGGAAATCTTTCACTATGTTGTAAAACTCAGAATATAAGCTTTCTAAATTCCTAAAATAAAACCTTTTAAGTATATTTAAAAGAATTAACCTGTAATATACATTATCTCATCAAAACTGAGGAAACAAATAGAATTTTTTTTTTTTTTGAGTTTTGGGCCACACCCGGTAACACTCAGGGGTTACTCCTGGCTATGTGCTCAGAAGTTGCTCCTGGCTTGGGGGACCATATGGGACACCGGGGGATTGAACCGCAGTCCGTCCAAGGCTAGCGCAGGCAAGGCAGGCACCTTACCTTTAGCGCCACCGCCCAGCCCCCTAGACTTTATTTTTATAGACTTTATTATACACAGAAGTATATCCATTTATATTTCTAGATATTGAAAAGAATTACTTCAGACCTTATTTTAAGTATGAATTATTGCAATATTATTTCTAAAGATACTTTAACTATTTTGTTTTAAGGGAAGACATTTGTGGAGCTAGAGAGAAATGTGACACATTAGGTAAGTTATTTAACAGTATAAAATAGTTTAATATAATTATTTATCAAAGTATTGTAGTTATTTTTATCATCTCATATTAATTTAGAATATATATGTAAGTATTATTTGATTCAATTCTATACATCTCAAGTTTTAAAGAATAACTAATATGGTGCTATAAATTTAAAAAATAATAATCAATATAAAACATTGCTTTAGAATGTGAAGAATTTAGGTTCTACAATATAACACTTGAACACCAGAGAGTAAGACACAAAAGCAAAGCAAAATTAATAATAATAACTAATATTAATGCTCTTTACTATATACTCAGTACTTTAAAATACTGGCTTATATCAAGTGTTTTAATATGCAATATTTGATTTATACTGAATTTTTATAACAACCTTTATACAGATGTAAAGTAAATAAAAAATTAATAGTCATATTAGCCATGAATAATCATCAGATTTAAGAAATAGAATTTTATTAATATAGTCAGATGGCCTACATTAAGTCCTTATTTTGTTTTCTGTGATTTCCTAATAAGTAGATAATTCTATGAATTTTTGTTCTTAGTTGATATTAATATTTTCTTCCTATCTTGCTTTTTGCATGGACATGTGTTATTAATTTTAAATTTTATTTACACTTTCCCTTTTCAAGGTAAAGATTATTTATATGCTTGTAACTTTTATATATTTTCCTTATTACTAGTATTACTTTAAGTTAACTTTAAAGTTGTCTCCTAAACTATATATTTTTCTTATATCACTTAAATTTTGTTTGACACCCTGAAACCTACATGTTACTGTGATTTACAGTTTTATGTAAACATTTTGCAGACATTGTATATTAGAGTGCAGTGTTTGATATTAGTATTTGTTGACATTCGTGTTTATATTTACAAATTCTTAATTTTATTTTGTCTTAAAATATTGTTTCTGAGCTTGCAGTTGAAAGTATGGTAGTTCTCATCTTTTGTCTCAGGATTATTTTTAGCTATTAGGTATCTTTTTGGATTCTATATATATTTTAATCGCATTGTTTCCTTTAGAATACCCACTAGGGGGCCAGAAAGATAGTACAGTGGTAGAGCATTCGCCTTGCTTGCGGTTGACCCAGAAAGGACCTGGGTTCGATCTTTGACACTCCACATTGTCCCCTAGCCTGCCAGGAGGGATTTCTGAATACAGAGCCAGGAGTAACTCCTGAGCGCCACCTGGTGTGGTTCAAAAACACTAAAAATACCAAAGGAAAAAAAAAGAAAAAAAGAATAAAAGATTAGGATTTTTGATCCTAATTAGGATATTGATAGCAATTTTACTCAGTTTATATAATGCTCTTGTATTATGTTTAATTCATGTACACAGAACAGCTTTCTATCTAATGATAGTTTTTTCATACCTTTTAGGCCTTCCATAATGTTTAGGCGTATGACTACCTAGGAGGTTATTCCCAGATTTATTCAGGGGACTGTGTGGTACTGAGTATATAAATGGGGCCTCTAATCAAAGCACGAACACCAGTGCTTTGAGCTATCTCCCTAACTCAACTTATTCTATTTTTAAAGTGGTAATTTATAAATACAAATATTTATCCAACTTTAGTCTCTACATAAATTTAGATAGATTAGAAATAGGATGAATTTTTCTTCTAGATTGTATATCGAAAAGCAAATATTTTGTACATTGATATTATAAATTGCAACTGTATTGAAAGTGTTTAATGTACTTAATTTTTCTTTTATATATACACTATCAAATGATCTGCAAATAGAGATAGTTTTACTTTCAATTCTCCAAGTTGGTTTCATTTTATTTCCTTTGTTAGTATTCTGTAGCCAGAAGATCCAATATTATGTTGATTAATAGTGTTAACTGATATTATTTCTGATCTTAGAGGAAAAGCTTTAAGTTTTGCGCCATTTATAATATTATTGGTATGTTTGTAGAATATAATCTTGATTATGCTAAGATACATTTTTCTTATCCTTATTTTAGTGTAAGTTTTTTCAAGTTATTTTTTTTTCGGTTTTGGGGTCATACCCAGCGGTGCTCAGGGGTTACTCCCTGGCTCTGTGCTTAGAAATCACTCCTGGCAGACTTGGGGGACCATATGGATGCCTGAATTCGAACCACCATCAGTCCTGGGTCAGTTGCATGCAAACGCCCTATCGACTGTGCTATCTCTCTGGCCCCTCTTCAAGTAATTGTTATACACTTATTGATATTTTATGATTTTTAAAATAATAATAACTATTTAAGAACCATAGGTACAAACATGTTTATAGTTGGGTTTCAGTAATAAAATATACACCCCTACACCAGTAAAACCTTCCCTCCACCAGTGTCAACCATTTCCCTTATTTTTTCTTTTTTGTTGTTGTTGTCGGTTTTTGTTTTTTTGGCCACACCCAGTGACGCTCAGGGGTTACTCCTGGCTATCTGCTCAAAAATCGCTTCTGGATTGGAGGACCATATGGGACGCTTGGGGATCAAACTGCAGTCTGTCCTAGACTAGCATGCTCAAGGCATATGCCTTATGCCCTGTGCCACTGCTCTGGCCCCTTATTTTTCCTTTTTGATGTAGCATTTCATATTAATTTATTTGTGCATTTGCAACTATCCCTGTGTATTTGAAATAGATACTATTTGGACATTCTGTATGATCTATTTATTTTAAATAATATTTTATTTAAACACCTTGTTTACAAACATGATTGTGGTTGGGTTTCAGTTATATAAGAAGACACCCACCCCCCATCACCAGTTCAACATTCCCACCACCAATGTCCCAAATCTCCCTCCTCCCCACCCCGCCCCCACCTCTACTCTAGGCAGGCTTTCTATTTCCCTCATACATTCTCATTGTTAGGATAGTTCACAATGTGGCTATTTCTCTAACTAAACTCATCACTCTGTGGTGAGGTTCATGAAGTGGGCTGTAACTTCCAGCTCTCCTCTCTTTTGTCTCTGAAAATTATTGCAAGAATGTCTTTCATTTTTCTTAAAACCCATGGATGAATGAGACCATTCTGCATCTTTCTCTCTCTCTGACTTATTTCACTCAGCATAATAGATTCCATGTACATCCATCTATAGAAAAATTTAATGACTTAATCTCTCCCGACGGCTGCATAATATTCCATTGTGTATATGTACCACGGTTTCTTTAGCCATTCATCTGTTGAAGGGCATCTTGGTTGTTTTCAGAGTCTTGCTATGGTAAATAGTGCTGCAATGAATATAGGTGTAAGGAAGGGATTTTTGTATTGTATTTTTGTGTTCCTAGGGTATATTCCTAGGAGTGGTATAGCTGGGTCATATGGGAGCTCGATTTCCAGTTTTTGGAGGAATCTCCATATCACTTTCCATAAAAATTGAACTAGACGGCATTCCCACCAGCAGTGGATAAGAGTTCCTTTCTCTCCACATCCCCACCAACATTGCTTGTTCTCATTCTTTGTGTTGTGTTCCAATCTCTGTGGTGTGCGTTGGTATCTCATAGTTGTTTTGATTTACATCTCCCTGATGATTAGTGATGTGGAGCCTTTTTTCATGTGCCTTTTGGCCATTTGTATTTCTTCTTTATCAAAGTGTCTGTCCATTTCTTCTCCCCCTTTTTGATGGGATTAGATGTTTTTCTTTTCTTGTAAAGTTCTGTCAGTGCCTTGTATATTTTGGAGATTAGCCCCTTATCTGATGGGTATTGGGTGAATAGTTTCTCCCACTCTGTGGATGGCTCTTGTATCCTGGGCACTATTTTCTTCGAGGTGCAGAAGCATCTCAGCTTAATATATTCCCATCTGTTAATCTCTGCTTTCACTTGTTTGGAGAGTGCAGTTTTCTTCTTGAAGATGCCTTTAGTCTGAATGTCATGAAGTGTTTTGCCTACATGTTGTTCTATATACCTAAGAATTTGTTGATTATCAAATCACTATTCATCAGGAAATCATTTTTTTCTTTACTTAGGTATCCCTGTCTGCTTTTACTTACCATTTCTTTGCTTAGTCATGTGTTGATCGGAAAGACATCAACCCTTTCTATTATGTGAAAGTATGTTTTTCAATAATATTTTCTTTTTATTTAATCACATAGAAAGATTGATAATCACTTTGATACTTTGAATTATTTCTATTTAAAGTATGATTTAGCCTAGCCATTAATTATGAGCAATATTCTTTCTGAGATATGTGATAGTTTTTATATATTTTAAGCATAAAATATGATCTTTAGATAGTTATATAAGGAGTCAAATACAGTGTTCATATATAGTCTAATAATTAATATGTGTAAGTTGAGTAACTAGCTAAATTAAAAATAGTACTAGACCATATGGATAAACAGAATATTCATGAAAAAGTATCCAGTTTTAACCTGACAAAAGAAAAAATATAAAATAGACAAAGCTACTCATATAGCTAGGAAGTTTTTTAGTCTTATGAAAAACAAAAATTCCCAAGTAAAAATTAATTTAAAAATATTCTTGCCGGGACCAGAGAGATAGCATGGAGGCAAGGCATTTGCCTTGCATGCAGAAGGACAGTGGTTCAAATCCCGAATTCCATATGGTCCCCCAAGCCTGCCAGGAGCAATTTCTGAGCGTAGAGCCAGGAGTAACCCCTGAGCGCTGCCGGATGTGGCCCAAAAAATAAAAAATAAAAAATCTTGCCTTGGAACCAGAGCAGTGGTGCAAGCATAGGGCGCTTGCTTTGCATTAGCACTGACCTAGATTCAAAAGTTGAACGTCTCTTAGGTAATATGCTAACTTGGTTGATAAATAAATATGTTGTTTTAATGAATACTTTAAATTTATTATTATAGATTATTTTATTAATAGTTTTGTTGAGTGAATGTGTTGTAATGAATACTTAAAATTTATTATTATAGATTATTTTATTTGTAGTTTTGTTTTTGGAGCCATAGTACTAATACTATGCTCTACTTGTACTAGTACTTGTACAAGTAGTACTACTAGTACTAGTACTGTGCTCATGAATTACTCCTGGCAATGTTTGGAAACAATAGGTTCCTGAGTATTAAACCAATGGCAACTGTCACCAAAACAAGTATGTTACTCCATGTACTGTCTCTCAAGTCCAATATTATTTTTACTGGTAAACTTAATTATTTTTATTTTTAGCATAAGTCCAGTTCATAATATTTTTATCTTTTAGTAACACATTCAAGTTCCCTGTTATTTTTGTTTGTTTGTTTTATTTTGGGGCCACAGCCACTGGCAGTGCTTAGGTGTTACTCTGACTTTGTGCTCAGAAATCACTCCTGGCAGGCTCAGGAAACCATATGGGATGCTGGGGATTGAACCCTGGTCTGTCCTGGGTTGGCAACATGCAAGACAAATGCCCTACCACTGTGCTATCATTCCAGGCCCTGTTATTGTTAGATGACACAAAATAGATCTTAATACTTGATGCTTTTTCTATCCTAAAATAGTTGAAAATTGCTGAATGCTTGGTATAATCTTTACAGTAGTACTCTTGCCATTATTATATTTTTACAAATAAATTCATTTAAACATGGTGGTTTACAAAGTTCCTCATAGTATAGTTAATTTTGGCATTCAGTGTTCCAAAATCAGTCTCACCATCAATACAACATTATCTGAACCATTGTTCCCAATGTCTCCTAAGACTGCCCCTTGCACTTCACTTAATATTGCTTGTTAAAACTAAATGGTAAAGGGATTATTGAAAAACTTCATTAAAAGAAAATTTATAGAAATAGTCATATCTCACACTGTGGTCATCAAGTCATTCTTATGCCATAATTATTTTAGTTAATGTATTTTAAGTGCCAGGTACTCTTTTATGCATTTATATGTATATTTATCAAAAATGTTACCTATAACTATTAAATATACAATATATTTATTATATTATATGAATACATATTTGTAAAATATATATTTATATACTTAGTTATAAAAAACCTTCAATAATTGTTTACTGTGTCAAAAACTTATGAGAAAAAGAAATTGTTAAATTTGTAGTATTTTGTGCTATATTTTTAGTTTTTCTAATTTTTCTAATTTTTCTAAGACATTGTTTTAATTATTAATCACACTAATATGACCTGACTCATTCTTTTTTTTTTTTTTTTTTTTTTTTGGTTTTTGGGCCACACCCGGTGATGCTCAGGAGTTACTCCTGGCTGTCTGCTCTGAATAGCTCCTGGCAGGCACGGGGGACCATATGGGACACCGGGATTCGAACCAACCACCTTTGGTCCTGGATTGGCTGCTTGCAAGGCAAACGCCGCTGTGCTATCTCTCCGGGCCCAACCTGACTCATTCTTACTGTAACAAATTTAAAATTTTTTGTTTGTTTTTTGTTTTGAGGCCACACCTGGTGACACTCAGGGGTTATTTCTGGCTTTGCACTCAGAAATTGCTCCTGGCAGGTTCGAGGAACCATATGGGATGCCGGGGATTGAACAGGGGTCTGTCCAAGTTGGCTGTGTGCAAGGCAAATGCCCTACCACTGTGCCATCTCTCAGGCGAATTTTTTTAAATTCTTCTTAAATTGCTTGTTTCATTATTTTGTATTTTCTCCAGTAAAAATTCAGAAAATTTTCTCAAAATATTTTAGCTACAATTTACTTTTTCTTTATGAAATATTCATGAAACATTAATAGCCTACTTTTCCATTTATAGGTGGCCATATTGATGGTAAATATTTTAAAATTTAGTTGTTACTATATAATATTCATATCATTTCCTAGTTTGATGAAATACAAATGCCAAATTTTTCAGGTTTAGCAGAATTAGGAACCATATGTGATCCTTTACGAAGCTGCTCTGTTAGTGAAGAAAATGGACTCAGCGCTGCCTTTACCATAGCCCATGAACTTGGGCACGTGTAAGTACATATAAGTCATCTCAGGAGTGTGCCATTTATTTATCACTGTAGAGTGCCTGAAATTCTGTCAATGGAATAATTGGTAATTTTACTTACTTTGAAAATATGAGTGCAATTTTTACCCCTGAAATGCTGTCCCTGGCTTTTCATGATCTGTATATTGTGTCAGATGAGCTGTACAGATGAACAAAGTAAAGGACTAGAACTTGTGTATTAGTTTGCTTTCATTTACTATTTTAAATACATACATGACAGGTACTTCTGGCTTCTATTCCTTATGCATGACTTATATATGACTAGGTATGTATAATTGGAAAGCTTGAAGAGGTCTTGGTTCTAGATGATCTTCTTCCTGTAATATTTTAATACTAACTTGCTCTTGTTTATAGCTCAGAGGCCCAGTAAAATATGTGCCTGAATTTCTAATCATGAAACTTTTTCTTCAGAAGTCCTTTGATCAATTTCATAGAATTTTTTGGTTTGCATTTTGTTTCTTTATAAGAATTTGAGAATCTTATAAATTATTAAAAATGTGCCAGAATTCTAATAATAGAAGCAATGGTTTCTTGTAATATTTTGATCTCCATAAAATGAGAAATTTATGAACTAATTTGTAAAATGATTTCAAAAATATATAAAGATATTAATATACTTCTGTTTCTTGATTTTCTATTTGTTAGGAGTAGAAGTAAAAGTTACCTCTTTTAGACTGCATTTTCTTTACCTAATTACTTTATAATATCAAAATTTAGTTGGGATAATTTAAATGTTCAAAATCATGACCATAGTGCCTCTTCAGTCCCCTGTTGACATGTTTATACCTCATGATAAACTCAGATTTTTAAGTTGTTTCTTATAGTGGATGACAGTGTAAGAAACAGAACTGAGAGAATGCAGGCACATAACAACTGAAAATTATTTCTCAGTTTGAAGGCTGCCAATTAGTAGAGATCTGTTTTTACAGAAAACCATATTAGGCATTTATTTTTGTCATGAAAATCATTGTCTATATATGGAAAGTAATTTAATTTAAAGGCTGATTTAAATACAGATACCAACAGTAAATAACCTGGATCAATTTATTTTATTGCTCCTTTTAAACACAAGTTTATATGTGAATACTTAGAAAATGAGTAGAATTTATTTCTGATCAGTGAATTATTTAATATTATTGTTTTATGATAAATAATTGATATAAATATTTTGACTATTTGAGTCTGCCTAGATTCACCTATTGATAGACAAGAAACAGTTCTGGAACATCTAATAAAATAATTTATATCTTAAAACTATTGATACCGTGTTAATCATCAGTGGCCTATAATTTTGTATAAATATTACCTTTTCCTATCTGGCCACATACATCTCCTAGGACAGGCATTTTGTTTTGTTTTGAAGTCATTCCTGAATATGCTTAGGACTTATGCCTGGTTCTATGGAAGTGTTCTGGGAACCACATATGGTACTGTAAATTGAACTATGATTGAATGAATGCAAGGCAAGAGACTTTACCCCGGTACTATCTCTCTTCCTCAGGACAGGTATTTTGTAATTTTTGTAATGCATTTTGTCATGCAGGTAATTTTGGTGAACATTATGTCCATGTTATAAGGTACTGGTCTAGAATACAAATTTTTAATTTTCCAGCTACTCGCCAAATAAATAGTCTGCTACTGATCAACATTATAGTTGCAGTGGTCCTCAAACTATGGCCCGCGGGCCACATATTGTATTTGTATCTGTTTTGTTTCTTCATTGCAAAATAAGATATGTGCAGTGTGCATAAGAATTCGTTCCTAAGTTTTGTTTTTACTATAGTCAGACCCTCCAATGGTCTGAGGAACAGTGAACTGGCCCCCTGGTTCAAAAAGTTTGAGGACCCCTGGTTAGAGTATGTGTTTATAAATATAAATGTAATCCTAGCTTTATAGTGTCTTCTGGAGAGAATGATGGTATAAATTTTGATATTATATTTGGATGTCATAAACATCTGTTTTTAATGTACACATATTTTCATATTCTTATGTTTATCTTGCCTAGGTTTAATGTTCCACATGATGATAGTTTTAAGTGTAAGGAATCTGGAATTAAGAATGACTATCATGTAATGGCTCCAACTTTAAATTATCACACAAATCCTTGGACCTGGTCAAAATGTAGTCAGAAATATATCACTGAATTTCTTGAGTAAGTCACAGTTTATGCTGCTTCAATAAAATAATTTAAATTATTAGATTTTAAATATGGGACGCATGCTGGGAACAGGGGTAGAGGAAGGACATCACTGGTGGTGGGAATGCCCCTGATTCATTATCACTATGTACCTTAAATATTACTGTGAAAGATTTTGCAATTCACTTTGGCCACAATAAAAATTAAAAAAAAAGAAATTTCTTCATTAAAATGTCAATTTCTATTATTTTTTAATGTAAATTTAAGCTTGACCAATGGAAAGTGGATATTCTCTCTTTAAAAGAGAAACTTACTTTTGCATTGATTTTGCACTTGAATTTTTCTTGGGGGATTTCTCAGGTCTATTTTATCAATAAAATTTTGGGGGAGGGATAGACCAATAGTATAAAGGTAGGGCACTCATCTTTCATGTTTGATCCTGGGTATCTCATATGGTCTCCTGAGCATACCAGGAATGATACCATACGCACAGAGCCAGGAATAAGCCCTGAGCTCCAATGCATGTGGCAAAAAATATTAATTTTCTGAGTTCCACATTATGACAATTTTGTTCTGTGTCTCGATGGGGGAGACAATGGGAATTAAGCTTTTTGTGTGTGTGCTTGACTTTTTTTAAAAACCTAGCAAAGGAGTTTGAGTGACTCAAGTTTGAGGTTTCCTTGAATGGCAGAGAATAGTCAAGTCAAACTAGGAGTGTTTCAAAGAGTGGTTTATAATTAGAGTCAGAGTCTCTAGTTTTGCTACTCATATGAGGTATCTTCATATATATGAAGACAAATGGCAGATGCAGAATTTTGTTGCCGCATTTTTGTCTCATACTCTACTCATACTCATTTCTCAACTCCTCTTTTTTGTCTCATACTCTACTCATACTCATTTCTCAACTCCTCTTTTTATTTTAATAAAATATTTTCTAATTATTGAAAGGTGTTCAAAAAACAAGCCAAACTTATTTTTAAATGATCATTTCTGTTTAAATACTCTGTTGTAATATTATTTTGCATGTTTGAACCAATGTCTCATCAGTATAACCTATTTTATTTCTCTTTTTATGAGAACTATGGAAATACACGAGGCTATGATTTGAATATATATTCATTCTATATACCATAATTTTGATTATTATTACAATACTTATTTTAAGTCTCTTTATGATAATCTGATGTAAAAGCATAGGTTTGATCTCTGTGCTGATCCAATTTACTCATCACGACAGCTTTAGCTTTGTTCAAAGGCTAGTTGAGATAATTGATTTATAATACCAATGATTAAATTTTCTATTAGGTAATTTTTTAATCTCCAATCAGAATTCTTGAGGTTATATTAATTTTTGGAAACATTTAATGTCCTTCCATTTGATATAGATATGTTAAAATTCTTAGTAAATACAATGCAAAATATTGTACCTTTTAACCAAATTGGGATGAAATTTTTCAGAAAAATTTCTGGAGACTGGATATTGCAACAAAAATTCACATATATTTCTCACCTACTAACCACTTTTTTAAAATATCTTTAAATTATAGAATATCATGATTCTACTAGCATTTTGAAAGTTTTATTTTACACTTTCTATTTATAGAAAAGTGAACTTAGTTGAACTGTTTACAACCATATTCCTTTATTATAAACTTGAGAAATATTTTGAACACTTTTGGTAACATACTTGTTTTAATGGAACATTATCACATCAATATGTTTCATAAATTATATTCTTTATTTTTTATTACTTGTAGTTTGTAAATCACAACTTTCAAGGAGTTTGTGAATTTCAAGTAAGAATAGGTACATCTAAAGTTTTTTGTAAACAGTGAGATTTTCTACTAAATTGGATATACATTGCTTTTTAAAAGATGAAGAAATATTGGAATTCTCTTTGATAGTGGTGAACTACATGAAATATGGCAGAAACTCTTGTACTTTATTAGATTCATATATATTAAAATGTGTCTCTTTCATGGTACAGTACTGGCCATGGAGAATGCCTTCTTGACACACCGAATGGAAGAGTATATGATCTGTCTTCTCAGCTTCCTGGATTGATATATGATGTAAATAAGCAATGTGAACTTATGTTTGGTCCTGGATCACACGTATGTCCTTATTTGGTAAGAAAACATTTGTTTTTTGTTTAAAAGTTACCAACTGTTTGAAAGTTGTATTAAGAATATGTTTCAAAATACAATTATTCTCTTATTTAAAGAGTAAATTGTATATATTTGAATTTTTTAATTATTAGAAAAATGTAACATTTGCCAGAAGAAGTTATAGAAATGCGAAATAAAATTTATTGAGCTCCACTTTCTAAGCACTACCAGGTTGTTCCTATTTTTTTATTTTTATGAGGGACTATACTGTAAATGTGAAACATTTAAAGTAATTTTTATTTAAGCATCGTTATTTAAAATGTTATTTTATGGTTGAGTTTTAAACATACATTATTTGAGCAGAGATTCCACCATCAGTCCAACTTCCTTCAATAATATTCCTAAGTTCCCTCACATTCCCAGATTCCCTCACCCAGTCTCAACCCAGCCTGCACCCTGACACTCACCTTTTGAAGTTCAGTTTGTTGAGTCTCATTATTTCATTGTTCTTTAGTCTATTGTTTTTATATATAGCTAACACCTTAACACTATTAATGTACCTGAATTCCCTTGGCCCCTGTACCCTATTATTTTCCATCTGTCTTTTTCTTTCTCTCCTCCACTCTATTTCTTTCCTTCTCACCATACTATGAGGCCAAGGGTTATTTTGGCATCCCCTTCTACTCCCCTTTTAAACAATTCTATTTGAATAATGGTGTGCATACATCATTTGAATGAATTTTCTAGATCCTGGGTAAATATACATAGAAATGAAATGTCTGGTTGTGTCCCAAAAACAAAACAAAAAAGGCATTTATTTATTTATTTATTTGGGTGGGGGCAAACCCAATGACACTTAGGGATTACTCCTGGTTATGCGCTCAGAAATCGCCCCTGGCTTAAGGGACCATAAGGGACATTGGAGAGCTAACCAAAGTCAGTCCTGGGTCAGCCTCGTGCAAGGCAAATGCCCTACTGCTGTGTTACCACTCGGTCCCCCAAAACTTTATTCATTGATTGTTTGGGGGGCCACACCCAGCAGGTATGCCACGGGTGTGCCACAGGTTACTCTTGGCTCTGCACTCAGAAATTGCACCTGGCAAGCTGAGGACCATATAGGATGCCAGGAATTAAACCGGGTCCCTCACAGATTAGGTCGGCCACATGCAAAGCAAAATGCCCTACCGCTATGCCATCTCTCTGGCCCAACTGTGGCCCCTCTTTGCCGCCATTATTATCTGTGCTCCATAGCTTCTTGTTACTAATTTCTCTCAAGACCTCTTCTGGAAGTTGCTACTGAGGTAGATTCCAAGTAGAACTTGGGGCTTACCTAGTGAAGGGTTAGAAACAGGCAAACAAGTTGATAGGGGGTCATATTTAGTACCTACTTAGTTTGTACTTAGCAAGGAAACATGAAGGCTGGTAGTTCTGTGTGATTGGGACTAGGGGTTTTTACTATGTTAAATTTTGTTATGAAATATATTTCCCACATAATTTAGAAGCTAAATATAGTTATAATGTATTTTTTAATGGTAGAATAACTTACTAGGTAGGTTTGGGAATTATTTTGATCTTTCTTGATGCCTTATGTTACTCTGCAGAAACAATGCAGACGTCTCTGGTGCATGAGTGCAGAAGGTGTTCATAAGGGCTGTCGCACTCAACACATGCCATTGGCTGATGGAACAAATTGTGGTCCTGGGATGGTAGGTTTTCTACAAGGGTGAGTTTTGTATCAAGAGATTATCTAGAGATCCAATTACTCTTCCTTTTAGGACTCTGAGAAGTTAATGTCAACTTTGTTTTTTTGTTATCATCTTCTTCGTTTGAATAGTATATTGTCAAGTACATTTAATATTAATTATACTCATTTGCAAACTCAGAGAGAAATATGGAGGTTATACATTATTACAGATAACCATTTGATAATTATATAAGTACATGTAGTCTTGCTACTAAAAATGAGAGTAGGCATAAAGATTTGGAATTTCAAAAATTTCCTTAAAATGTTAATTATGCTTCATGAAAAATTTCAAGTAATTTCTTCAAAACTTTATTAGCACTAAATATGTTATATCCATCATGTAAACTGCCTTTCATGCTATATATTTATCATTTTAATATCTGTCACAAATTCATCTGAATTTAACAACCTGATAGCAAGTGATAAGGCTCACCATTGTAATGAAGCAAATTATATATTAGGATGAAGTTTGTTGTTCTTGCTACTCCAGAATAAACTCAAATTCTGGGTGGATAATATTGTCTGTACTGGAGAAGCTTATGTTGAAATGTAATGCCCTGTATACAATATTAAGTTGGTTCTTTCTACATAAAAGAGGAATTTCTAAAGTGATCTGCCTTCTCTGCTCTGTAGTTTGGCCCCTCTCCCCATAAACACCAAAGTTTCTGAAAAAAATTAAGTACAACTTCATACTGGAGCTGTGAAAAAAGTAAAACCATTGCAAAACAGGTTAAATTTAGAAAAAAAGAGAATGGTTTTTTGAAGAAAATTATTAACTACAGATGGCCAAAAGCTATATAAAATGTACATCTTTAATCATAAAGGAGATGCAAATCAACAATAATATATGACCTCTTACCACAAAGGCAGGTATACTTTAAAAATAACAACAACCAGTGCTGGCACGGATGTGAGGAATGACATAAAAGTAGACTGAATATAAGATCATAAAATTTTCATGTAGGTGAAATACTGGACATAGATGTTTTTGGTTTAATAGAAGGGCTGGTAATAGATTGTAGAAATATTCTTCTGTGTCTATTTTCTGAGGTAAATTATAAAGAATATGATTCCTGAAATTAGGTTAGAGTGGCAGCATGATGCATAATCTTATTTTAAATATTTAATCTTTATTAAATTTTGATCAAGATTGATTAAGATTATAAGATTTACTTTTTTGTTATAATCTTATATCAGATGACTTAGATCATGATTTTAATTCCTAAAGAAAAGGAAAATTTTCTTTTTTTCATTCAGTAGGTCTTGATATTTTTACTTATCAGTAAGATAGTCAGGAAATACTGATATTTTGCAATTCAATTAAAATTTAAATATTTAATGAATTCTAACTGTAGGATACTAAAATACTGATAATTATATTACATTTAAGAATTTAGGTGGTAAGATGTCTCCTTGTTGTCGCTAGCCTAGGAAGAAACATAGTTTGACCCCCGACATCCCATATGGTCCCCCAAGCCAGGAGCTATTTCTGAGCTCATAGCCAGGGGTAACCTCTGAGCATCACCAGGTGTGACCCCAACCCCTCCCCAAATAAAAAAGAAATTTTAAACACTGCTTTAAGTCACACACATTTTGCCCAATTATCCTCTTTTCTGCTATTATAAGTATTCTAACTTTCTGATTCTATATCATTTATTTCTTTCATTTATTATTTTTATAGCATTGCCACCATGGGCTATGTGTGAACAAAGAAATGGAAAAACGTCCTGTAGATGGTGAATGGGGACCATGGGGACCTTACAGTACTTGTTCAAGGACATGTGGAGGTGGAATCAAAAGCACAACTAGACTCTGTGATCACCCTGAGTATGTCTTTTTTATGTCACTGTAAATTAAGATTATCTCAAGGCACCAGAAAATAAGCATCAGTTTCATTCACTTCTAAACTGGAGGTCAGTCTCTAAGTTTCTGAGATTCAGAACACTTCTGGGCTACTTTAAACCATATTACTTTCTGTTTTTGTTTTTTTGTTTTTTTTTTATTCAGACTTAAAAACATACTTAACATTAAAATCACCTTTAGAATATGAAAGACAGAGTCATTACTTCATTTTTTAGATAGAGTATAAATTTGAGAAACAATATAATGACAGCAATGTAATGATCTTTCATATGAACTACTTTTCTATGGGAAGATTATGTTTCTTCAACAATTGTTTAGCTCTTCGTACAAATATGTTTCATTTTCAAATTTCTTTGGGATATGTAATTTGGCACGCTGTAAATTTTCTCTGCTTTGCTCTTGTATATGCAGAAGTGTTATTAGTGCAAATAAGTACTGAAGCATATACATATCCACTTTTACTTTAAGGAAAATAAATAAAAATCTTATTAATATTTTATTCATTATAATGGAATACAACATTTTTCACTTCTTGTGTTTACAATAATTTTTAATGTAGTAATATTACATGATTTAAATATAATATTAGTTAAATTTGGAATAGTTAAAATTTGTTAGAATTTGTCATTTTAAAAATGATGATGGTGTTATTATATATCATAACTTTATATAGGAAATGGGGAAATTTTTGTTTAGGCTAGAAATTCATTAATTGAATGATTAATTTTGATATGTATGATAAAATTATGAATATTTTTTCATTAAATTAAAAAAAGTCTAATTTTCCTCTGTATTTCCTTCAGATTACGTTGCTTTATTTTTCACAGAAATTGAAAACACTTTTGAATTTTTGTAGAGTCCCACCATTAGATTCTGCTAATGTCATTATTAAGAAATCATTTCTGACCTCCAGCCTATAGTGTCTCTACTATAGATGGGTGCATTTACTGCTTATGAGCCATAGAATGGTTTTAAAACCATGTTGCCATGTTAGTCTATTCAAAACAATAACTATAGTGGAAAAGAAATGTTAATCTGTTAAAAAAAAGATAACTTTAGTGGAACTTAAGTATTTTTCTTGACCTTGGTAAATAATGAAATATTTATAGAAATAAATGGCAGTAAATGACTGTATTAATATGCTTTAAAACTGATTCATTTGACCAGACCAAGAAATGGAGGAAATTACTGTGTGGGCCGTAGGATGAAATTCCGGTCTTGTAACACGGATTCATGTCCAAAAGGCAAGCAAGATTTTCGTGAGAAGCAGTGTTCTGATTTTGATGGCAAACATTTCAACATCAACGGTCTTTCCCCCAATGTGAGGTGGCTTCCAAAGTATAGTGGGAGTAAGTATCTAAGTTCTTTCTTTAAAAAGAACTAAGTTCTTTCATTTGAGACATGGAAACACATATATATTTAGTGTATACAGAAATTTGACCTTTAAAATTATTTTTTAACAGTTGCTGTAAAAGATCGCTGTAAACTCTATTGTAGAGTTGCTGGAACCACTGACTTCTACCAGTTGAAGGATAAAGTAGCTGACGGTACTCCTTGTGGAGAAGAAACCAATGACATCTGTGTTCAAGGCCTATGTCGAGTAAGTAAACTTACGGTATTGAAAGTTTTATTCAAAATAATACTTTCTTCTTTTTCTTTAACTAATATTTGCAGATTAATTGATTATAGAAATAGAGTGATAGTACAGCAGTAATGTGTTGACTTGCAAGTAGCCAACTGGGCAGTTATATCCTTGACATGTCATATTGAACCCTGAGTGATTCCCGAGTACAGAGCAACTGGGGGTGATCCTAAAACTAAAATATAAAAAAGAAATAGCAAAAAAAGGAAGTAAGGATTGTCAGTAGAAATAAACTGCTGGTTGTTATTAGCAGATATCATTTCTTAAGTTATTGGGTATTCTTAGAAAATTTGGAGTTTAATTAGGTATTGACTTGATTTTCATATTGGAAACTTATAATTTTTGTACTAAACATTTTAACATCAATTGTCTTTCCTCTAAAGGTAAAGATGATGAAAATAGAAAAAATGAGACATTTAATTAGAAAACATGCATTTATTGCTGTGGTGCTTTGGTTTTTTTTTATTTAATTTTTTGGTATTGTTTTTATATTTTTCTTTCTTTTTCCATTTCTTCTCTTAAATTGATATTGATAGCCTCTAAAAGGACTCCTACCATTTTTTACTTGTTTGATTTTACCCCCACTTTATTTTTTTCTTTCCTTCTAACAGAACCTCTTAACTTGAACCATCTTGTTCTGCCTCACAAATTGAGGAGGAAATAATAGATGGTACCAAGACCAAACAGTCATATGAACATTAAGTAGAAACAAAAAATAATAAGACTTAAATACCAAATCTAAAGCCATCGAGAACAGAATCAATACCCAATCTACAATAAGCTAGACACAGAGGGGACCACTTATACTGGCAGCCTGGGAGGGGGGGTATAGGAGGGGAATCTGGGATGCATGCTGGGAACAGAGGTGGAGGAAGGACAACATTAATGGTGGGAATGTCCCTGATTCAATGTCACTATGTACCTAAAATATTACAGTGAAAGATTTGTAATCCACTTTGATCAAAATAAAAATTATTAAAAAAGAAATAAAGCATGCATTTAATACTGCAATTTAAAAATTATTCGTAAGGTGAGGACTAGGATGGAGAATACTGTTGAAGTCAGTGTTTCTCAATTCTAAGGGCCTGCCTGTGGACCCCTAAAATATTCAAAGAGAGCCAGAAGTGAAAGTTTTATAAATGGGGGGGGGCAAAAGATGACGCATGGCAGGATATGGAGCCTTACAGGAAGAAATCAAAGTGAGAAGGTATCCAAGATCGGAAGAAGTTTGAGAAAGACTGGTTTAAATAAGACAAATGTAGTCATGTCATCTTCTTCCTTTGGACAATGGAGAACTAATAGGATCAAATTATCTTTTTTTTTTTTTTTTTTTTTTGGTTTTTGGGTCACACCTGGCAGCGCTCAGGGGTTACTCCTGGCTTTAGACTCAGAAATTTCTCCTGGCAGGCTTGGAGGACCATATGGGATGCCTGGATTTGAACCACCATCCTTCTGCATACAAGGCAAACGCTTTACTTCCATGCTATCTCTCCACCTAACCAAATAATCTTTTAAACAAACTTTTGTTAATAAATTACCTAGATGATAAAAGACATGCACAATAGAGATTAGATGCTCAAATAGCGAGGTGTCATATAATGAAATATTTCAAAAATACATATGGAGATAAACACTTAGAAAAAAGGGCACTTAGTGACATGTGAAATATGTTTTATCTAAGTTAATGAAAAATACATTTACAAAGGAATAAAAAATTCAAGATACCTGTACTCTCAAAAAACATTATGTTGCAATTTTATTTTGAAAATATTTTAAATTATTTTAAAATTTTAAAATTTTATATCATTTGAAAATATTTTACAATAACTTTTAATTTTTGTAATAATTAAATTTAGATTATCTAATCAAACTGAAATAATAGTTTCAGTGTATATAATGACAACCATCAGCATGGAGCTATTTTTATGAAATCAATTATTTAAAATGGCTACTTTTCTTATATTCTACAGATGATCAAAACTATTTATTCTAGGTCTATCCTTTCCCTCTGACTCCTTTCCTTCAGCATAATAATTGGCATGTCAACCCATATATAAGCAATTTTCATAACTTCATTTTTTCTCAACCCAAGCCCTTTGCCTGGTCTGTATTGTGAATTGGGGGACAAAACAAAAGAAAAAAAACTTCATTTTTCCTAGCAGATGTATAGTATTACATTATGTAGATGTACCTCAGTTTCTTTAGCCACTCCTGAATTGTTAGGTACTTGTGTTGTTTGCAGATTCTGGCTTTTGTAAATAAGACTGCATAAACAGAAATGCAGAGTGTTTTGTTTTTTTTTTTTTCCTGCATGGTGATTTGGGATTTTTAGTGTATATCTCTAGGAGTAGTATTGTTGGATCAAAGGGAAGCTCAATTTCTGTTTTTTTTTTTTTTTTTTTTTTTGAGAACTATCCATATTTTTTTTTTCAAAAAAACTAAATCAATGTACATTCACATCAGCAGTAAATGAGAGTTCCTTTCTCCAGCATTTGCTCCAGCTCTGGTTGTTCTTGTTTTTTGTCTGTTTGTTTGTTTGTTTGTGTGCTATCTTTGTGGTGTGAGATGGTATCTCATTGTTGTTTTTATTTGCATCTCCTTGATGATTAGTAACATGAAGCATTTTTGGATGTGTCTTTTGGCCATATGTATTTCTTCTTTGAGAAAATGTTTATTCATTTCTTCTCCCCATTTTAGGTGGAATTAGATGTTTCTTCTTGCTAAATTCTATGAGTGTCTTATATGTATTAGATATTACCTCTTATCTGATGAGTATTGCATAAATAGCTTCTCCCATTCTATGGGTTGTCTTTGTATCCTAGTTACTTTTCCCTTAAAGTGCAGAAGTTTCTCACTTTAATGTAGTCCTATTTATCTTTCCTTTCACTTCTGACCAATGATATTTCATCCTTGAAATGCCTTTAGATTTAATTTCATGGAGAGTTCTTCCTACATTTCCCTCTATGTATCTTTCCTCAGGTATATTGTATGTAGTTACCCAGTTTTCCCAACCACACATGTTGAAGAAGCTTGCCATACTCCACTTTGTATATCTTGTCCCTTTTTATGAAAGGTTAATTGACATGAGGGTCAATCTCAGAAAACTCAAGTCCCTTCCATTATTCTGAGGCTTTGCATATATTCCAATACCAGGCTGTGTTAATGAATACCCCTGTACATTGCAATTTAAAATTGTGGAAAGTGATGTTTCCCAAGGATTGATTTAGAGCAGGGTCCTCAACTACTGCACTAGGATCACATGCAGCCTGGCAAGGATATTTATTTGACCTGCCAGGTGTTTTTGACACTTATTGTCCTGCTTAGCAACTGACTCATCTCGCCCCTCAATGCTCATGTATGGAACGTGCTTCCCCACTCAGTCTTGGGCCTGAGTCCTCAAACTATGGCTCATAGGTCCTGTTGTTCATAATTTTTTAAAACTATATTATAGACCTCAAACAGTCTGAGTTACAATGAACTGGCTTTCTATTTAAAAAGTTTGAGGACCTCTGTTTAAGAGAGTCACAATGTTCATTTTTCCAAATGAATTACAAGATCGTGTGAGCCACTTCTTTGAAAAATGTCATGATATATTTATAGGAATTGCATTAAATCTGGATAATGCTTTAGGAAGTATTGCCATTTTAATGATATTGATCTTCCCAATCCATGAGCAAGGCATATGTTTCAATTTTCTTATTTCTTCTTTTATTTCTTGAAGTAGTGTTATGTAGGGGGGGGGTTGATACCTCTTTAGTTGACTCTGAGATACAGCTTTTTCTGATGCTTCTTTATGAATGGCATTTCTTAATGTCTCTTCTTTCTCTTTGCATATATTATTTGTATTTCAAAAAGATACAGGTTTTTACATTAATTTTGCATTTTCACCACTTTACTGTACAAATCTATTGTTTGTAGAGATTTTTGGTAGAATGTTTGGGATTTTCTAAATTAGTATGTCATCAGCAAACAGTGAGTGTTGACTTCTTTTTTTTCCTATCTAGATGCCCGTGGCATATTTTTCTTGCCTAATTTCTATAGCAAATTAATTACAAAATTATATTTAATAGGAATGGTGAGAGGTGGCAACATTGTCTTTGACAATGTTTTGACAAAAGGGGTTTAATTTTTCCCCAATAAGTAGAATGTTTGCCAGGAGCTTTGGAAAGGTCATTTGGAAAATGAGCTTGATTATGTTGAAAATGTAACTCGATTTCCATCTTATTGAGAATTTTTATCAAAAATGGGTGCTGACCTTGTCAAATGCTTTCTTTGCATCTATTGATATGATTATATGATTTTGCTTTTTCTGTAGTTGATATGGTGTATTATATTGATTGAGTCACTTATGTCAAATCATCCTTGAATCCCTGGAATGAATCCTACTTGGTCATGATGTATAACCTTCTTGATGAGCTGTTGGATTTTATTTTCTAGTAATTTGTTGATGATCTTCACATCTGTGTTCATCAGGGATATAGGTCAGTAGTTCTTTATTTATTTTGTGATATATCTGTTTGCTTTTATTATTATGTTAATGTTAGCTTCCTATAAACTGTTAGTGATTGTTTCTATTTCTTCAATTTTCCAGAAGAACATGAAAAGAATTGGCAGTATTTTCTCTTTAAAGTTTGAAAGAATGCACTAGTGAATTCATTTAGGCATGGCATTTTGTTTTGGGAAGCCCTTTTTCAATTTCCTCAATAGTGATAGGACTTTTCATATATTTCAGATCATCTTGGTTCAACAAAGATGAGAGGTTATAGGAGTCCAAGAATTTGTTCATTTCTTCCAGTTTATCTTGTTTGGTGATATAAAAATTCTCAAAATAAACTCTGATTACCTTTTGAATATCTGTATTATCTGTAGTGACATCCCCATTTTGTTTTCTAATTCTTTTTACTGTTTTTCTTAAGTCTTGAATCTTGCTAATGGCTTATTGATCTTGTTTACTTTTTCAAGGAACAAATTTCTTTCATTAATCTTGGATCATTTTTGATCTGTCATTTTTAATTTCTGCCATGTTTAATTTGATTTATTTTTGCATCATTTTCTATCTTTGAAGCTGTGCCATTAAGTTATTGGTGTAGGCTCTTTCTTTCTTACTGATGATTAATTTCTATAGCTATAAATTTTCTTCTTAATGCTGCTTGCTCTTGAAGTGTCCCATGATTATGATAATAAGAACTTTTGTTCTAATTTTTCCATGCAATCTTGATTTTCTCTTTGATTTCCTTTCTCAACCATTGGTTAATCTGTCTGTAGTGAGCTGATTAGTTTTGCTCTTGAAGTGTCCCATGATTATGATAATAAGAATTTTTGTTCTAATTTTTCCATGCAATCTTGATTTTCTCTTTGATTTCCTTTCTCAACCATTGGTTAATCTGTCTGTAGTGAGCTGATTAGTTTTCAGGAGATAAACGTTATTTTTTGTTTCTGGTGAAATTTACTTTTATTTTTCAGTGCATCATGATCTGAGAAAATACTTGAAACAACTTCTATTTTCTTGAATTTTTGGAGGTATGTTTTGTGGCTAAGCATGTAGCCTATCTTGAAATATGCCTTATGTACATTGTAGAAGAATGTATATTTAGCTTCTGGGGATATAAAGCCATATATATATATATATATACTAAGACATTCTTATGTTTTAACTTTTAAAAAGTTAAAAACCAGCATGTCCTTTTTAACATTTAGCCTGGTTGATATACATCAAGAGGTGATGTAATAGGGTAGTGTTTAAGTCTTCCAATACATTATGCTGGAACTTCTATAGTATTGTCCCAGTACTTTCATATTGATAGATTTTTTTAAATTTGTTTGTAGTTGTTTTAATAATTTTTCTGGCTTTTAGTTGGGTGCATATGTTTAGGATACTAATTTTTTTCTGATGCACACATCACATGATTATTAAAAAATTCCCATGTCTGGGGCCCGGAGAGATAGCTCAGCGGCGTTTGCCTTGCAAGCAGCCGATCCAGGACCAAAGGTGGTTGGTTCGAATCCCGGTGTCCCATATGGTCCCCCGTGCCTGCCAGGAGCTATTTCTGAGCAGACAGCCAGGAGTAACCCCTGAGCACCGCCGGGTGTGGCCCAAAAACCAAAAAAAAAAAAAAAAAAATTCCCATGTCTGTCTCTTATAACCTTTATAAAGTCTGAGTCATCTGATACTAGTATGTTCCCCCAGCCTTTTTAAGGATTTTGTTTGCTTGAAGGATTGTTCTCCAACCTTTGACTTTGAATCTGTGTTTTCTCAGAATATTTAAATATGTCTCTTGAAAGCATAAAATGTTGGATTCGATTTTCTGATCCATTTTATCACTTTGTGTCTCTTAATCAGTGCATTTAACTCAATGTGCTAAATGCTCTGGAGAGAGATCATACATGTGTGATTTTATGCCATCTCTTCATAAAATCTTGTTGTGTCTGTGAAGTTTGTTTTGCCTTAAAGTTGACACTTCAGTTTTTCTCTTAATTATATTTTTGAGTTTGTAAAGTTCTTTAGCTGTTGTTTATCCATGAAGTTGTTAATAGTTCCTTCACACATCACTGTAAGTCTGACCAGGTCAAATATTCATGGTGAGGCATTAATTTCTGTTGAAGGCAGTTTATTACTGCCCTTGGGTCTGCACAGTGGCTTGTTATAAATCTGCTGTAAATTTTATGGATAATTTTTTCTATATAATTTCCCGTTTTGGTCTTGCTGCTTTCAGTATTTGACCTCTATCTGTGGTTTTTATCATTGTGGCTAAGATATGACTTGGGGTGATTTATTTGGTCACTTTTAGTTGGTACTCTTTAGGCATTCAGGATGTCAGTTCTTGCACTTTTAGGTCTGGAAACTTCGCAATAATGATGTTTTTGATTGTTGCTCCCTCATTTTGTCTTTTCTGCCTCTCTGGGACCTATGATTCTTCTATTGCTCCTGTTGATGTTATCCCTACATTCTATTGTTGTCTGCTTGCTTATTTTGAAAATGTTTTTCATTTATATTGAAACTCTTCCAACTTCTGTCATAGGGAGGTATTATGTAGTTACTCTTTCAGCTCACGAATTTAGTCCTGGGGAGCTGTTATTCTGCTGGTGAGGCCATCCAGTGAGTTTTCATTTTGCCTATCAAGTTTTTAGTACTGTTATTTTGTTTGAAGTTTTTTTATTTATACTTTCATATCCTCTTGAGTCTTTTTGACTTTTTCTGTTTAATTGAGTTCTTTAATCATTTCTACATTTCATCTCTAAAATAATGATTAAATAGGTTATATAGGTGGCCAGTACTAGTTGAATCTCTGTCATCTTCTCTCTCTAAACATGGTGGTGTTCTTCATTGTTTCCACATTGTGAATTTTGCTGTGTTGTGGTATTTTCTAGCTGTTGTGCTATTATGGCTCATTGACTAGAAATGCGAGCAGTGGAACAGAGTGGCCATGCTGTTCTTGAGTCATTTTGGGCCTCCTACTCACTTGTGTTGGTGGAAACAGTGCACATGCTCTTCTGTGTATGGGTCACTCTATAGCACATGGCAATTTTATTTAAACTCCCTGAATGAACCATTTACTTCCATCTTTTTTTTTTCTTGTTTTGGGGCCACACCAAATGACTCTCAGTAGTTACTCCTGGCTCTGCACTCAGAAATAGCTCCTGACTTGGGGACCATATGGGACCCTGGGGATTGAACCGAGGTCTGTCCTGGGTCATTCATGTGCAAGGCAAAAGTCCCTACCTCTGTGCTATCACTCCCCATCTTTATTTATCTTCTCATTTTGTAAATATTGCTAATTATACTTGCTATTATTTTGGAAGCATTATTTATTTAAGTGTATTGAGTTTATTGCCAGCTTATAAGCAACACATGGTTATAAAAATACTTAAAAATATTTAAGTCTTGCATTTTGTTTCCTTGAATTATATTTTTATAGAACTGCTGTTATTAACAAATGATGCAAAATTACTATAATTTTTATTACAATGTCAATTTCTAAGTTTTAATTTAAGAGCTTAAAATATAAATTTGGTAATCATTTTTTGGAGGGACAGCGGCCACATCAGTGATGCTCAGGGGTTACTCCTGGCTAAGAGCTCAGAAATCTCTCCTGGCTTAGGGGCCATATGCGACATCAGAGATCAAACTCAAGTCTATCTTGGGTTAGCCGCATGCAAGGCAAACGCCCTACTGCTGTGCTATCACTGTGGCCCCCAGATAATCTTTTTTCAGTGCCATCTGATGTGATTTTGACAAAGATGTTTGTATGTTCAAAAACAGTGCATGTTTAACTGTAAAGATGTTTTGTAGAAATATAATATGAAAATATTGATATGTATAAATATTACTTGATAATATATATATTTGTGAATTTAATTTTTAAAGTATTATTTTATAATATTAATAATAATTATTATATTTTGAAGCAAGCCGGCTGTGATCATGTGTTAAATTCAAAGGCCAGGAGAGATAAGTGTGGAGTATGCGGTGGAGATAACTCCTCATGCAGAACAGTGTCTGGTGTCTTCAACAGTGCTCATTATGGTAAGCTGTGTTTATTTTCATTTTTATATGAGGAAGGAAAATATTAAGAAGTAATAACATTGCTTCTTCACTCTGCACCTTCATTTAAAATATTTGTCAAAGAAAAAATGATAAATATATAAATTAAACTGTACACCACATGCATAATGCATTCACTTCTCAAGAAAAATCTGATTTTATATTTATTAAGTAAATTTTTAGTAAATTGAGTGATATTTGATAGTAATGTAGGAAAAATATCTCCACCCCTCAATTAATAAACTATTTTTATTGTTCTTAGAATCTGAAATGCACATTTATAATTTTTTAGGAAACTGACTTCTAATAGTTTTTCTTGTATGTTCTACCCTTTATTGGACATAGCTAATCTTATGTTTTGTTTGTTATTGATGATGTATTGAAAGTTATTTAAGGTAAAGGTTGAAATCATTCATAGATGTTTATTTAAAATTATCATTACCAAATATTTTCCAGGAACTATCTGGATTGCAATATAATTGATATTTTATTACATATTTCCAAAATTGTTCAAAATTATTCAGAATAATATAAATATGTTTTTTATTGTAAATTTATCAGGTAAGAGGGCAATGTATTATAAAGACCATATGGTGCTTTCCTTACAACAAAATCAAGCTGCTTTGATTCCCTGACAATCCCCTGAGCACTACAGAGTTATTCCTAAGCAGAGTCAGGAGTCAGTCATGAACAAAACAAAGTGTGACCCTTCCAAACCAAAATCAAAATAGAGCAAAACAAAGCAAATCAAAACCAAAAATATTTTTGAGAAATACATTTTTGACCCTTTAAGATGATAAAAGATATAATTTAAAACTTCCTTTGAAAAATAATCTGTTTACAGTATAGTTTTAATTGTATTTATACGTGCTCAGTTTGTTAGTAAGAAGTTATATAAATTATTTATATAAAATATGGTAATTTATCGTTTTGGTGATGTTTATGTGTCTGAGTTCTAATTAACGTGGCATATTATTTTCTACGTATGATTTCTTGTTTTAGAGCAACACAAATTTGTTCTCCTTTTATAAACAATGGCCCATAGGAATGAAAGCATTTTTGTAAAGAGCCATTTGTAACATTAATATAAAATATCTAACCTTTTTTAATTAACCAATTTGCAAATGGAAAATATTGATATTTTATATTTATGCCTCAATGGTCATTTTTATCTTGCTATCTTTACAGTATTTAGGAATTGCTTAATTAAATAAATCTGAATTTCAGAAACATTTTATATTGAAAAATTTATAATTAAATTAGAAATTTTATAAACTCTAAAAATAGTGAAAAACTGAAATTATTCTGTGACTAATAACCAAAAATCTATGAATAAAGTTTACATGAAATCATCAACTTGCATGTGATGATCCCAATTCTGTCCCTAGCAGCAATATGATTTTCCGAGCATAGAAATAAGACTAAAGCCCAAAGCACTTCTGTTTATGTTCCCGCCAAATAAAAATAAAACAAAAAAAGCAAATTTAAAAGGATTTTAAAAGGGAGTTCTGATAAAGCAGTGAAGTTAAACACTTAAGAAAATTTTCTGTCCAACAAAACATAGTTAGCGCTATAATTGTTACTAGAGAGAAAGGGAAGAATGTTGCAGGAATCTTCTTTCATTGGAACCTAGGTAGTTTGCGTGGTAAATCATATACATACAGCAGTGTGAGGCTCAATTCTTGGAATTCCGTAATATTATAAAGAAATACTATTGCAATCAAGTTATTTGTACTGTCAATTTATTGATAGTGCAGGTTTCCAGCTACAGAAATATTGAAACCCTCTATGATTTGTTTATATTTGCCAGTCTGTGAACCAGTGTTTAGGGCCAATGCTAATTCACCAATTCAAAAAGATTAAAGTACTCTTTTGTAAAGCAATTAATAAAATGAAATAAAATAGAATATTGTTTCTTATAAAAATCACTATTTTTACTGTTTGAAATAGTACATTTGCTATTTTTTGTATTCAATTTCTCTGAAGACTTATAACAATGATTAGCTAAGCTCATATTTAATAGATATTTAAATAAAATTGAAATCTTATTTTCCCCACTAGAAAGTATCAGAAGTAAACCAAGATTACAAATGAATGTGATGAGATATCTAGGAGAATAAAGTACTGATTCTATTCTACATTAATAATTTTAAACATGAGAAAAATTAAGAAGGCCAAAGAATAATATCTCAGGGGTTTGGAAGTACCTGCCAACATGTTAAAAACCCGGCATCAAATAGTAACCAAGTTACCAAATAAATAATAAAGAAGCTGTGATTTATATATTGAATAAAACACAGCTTTGCCTTTTGGAGGGTAGGGGAAAAGTATAGCACTTCTAAGAACTTACTCCTGCTAAGGTCTTACTTCTAAGGATCTCCCAAACAGAAAAGTTAAAATCATGAAATTGTAACTTTGGGACAAACAGAAAAATACTCAATGTGGAAAAACTAAAAACCTTCCTTCTAAGATAAGACATTAGTAAAGATTGCACACTCTTACCACAAGTACAGCATAGTAATGATATTTTTGTCATAGCAAATAGATAGAGTGACATTAAGAGTATTCAAATCAGTAAAGAAACTTTAGCATTTTATAGTTGACAAACCTCTAAAACAATAAAATTCTAAAGACTACAGTAAAGTTTCTAGGAACAATATACTTGGATATTTAGTGGCAAATAAGAAAATTAATACACAAAAATACATGGCTTTTCAATATGCAAATTGAAGACAAGGATATTAAAAAAAAAACAAAAAAACACCCTGTCCACGATTGTGAAAATACTGTACCTATCCCAGAAAATGAGGTGTTTATCCTAGGCTTACCTAAGAGGTTAAAGATCTATAGAAAGAAAACAACAAACCACTACTAAACAAAATTTAAAAAAAGGGCAAAAAGAAATGTAACATACCCTGTTCATAAATCTCAAGGACTAACATTGTCAAAATGGCAATACTCCCCAAAAGCATTACATAGATTAAATGCAGTCCCTATAAAGATGTCCAGGATATTTTCAAATAAACACATAAACTTTCCTGATATTCATAAGGAGCAATGTCCTTTACCCAAAGAGTAAAATTTTTTCTTGTGGAAAAGATGGGAGGCATCACTTTCCCCAGCTCAAAATTGTATTAAAAAGCAGTAGTAATTAAAATAGTGGTGCTGAAATAAATATAGATCCTAATTTCAATGGAATAGTGTTAAAAATCCAGAGAAGATTCTTTTGTATATGGTCAATATATATATATAAAGAGCAACAATTATTAAGTAGAACAAGTGAAAAATTAGAAGTCTTCAACAAGAGATCCTGGAAAAACTGGTTGGCCATATACCAAAAAATGGACTCAGAGTTCATCTAAACTTCAGACCAGATGCTGGCACTCATCATAAAGAACCTTCAGTATTGGCTTGAATGGATGGAAAAAGGGATCTTTATTCACTGCTGATGTAATATTGACTAGTCTAGCTTCTTTATGAAAGTCAACCTGGATAATCCTCAAAAATATTACATAGAACCTAGCAGTTTCACTCCTAAGTATCCAAGAACACTATGCAGAAAAACAAACAAACAAACAAACAAAAAACTACACCCTTCGTTCCTTGTAGCACTTCAGACTAGTCAAAGTATGGAAATAAACCAAATGCCCAAGAGAGTAATAGACACAAAATGGTTTCACTTGCATGCTGTATATAAAGAAGCATCGGAGGGGAATAACTAAAGTCTAAGACAATAAAACCCAAAAGCAGGAGATCTGGTCCTTTGTTGGAGACATGGCACTGGAGGTGGGGACAGAAATTATATAAGATTAAAAACTCTCAAATGGTCATGGAACATTCCTCAATGCATACCACATATTGGACAATAACAACAAAGAAACCTCCATAAAGTCAAGAAGAGAGATATTGTGTCAACTATGTTACTGCGAGTGGCGCCCAGAAATAATCCTTTTACTATGACAATGATAGAGGAAAGTAGTCACTTTGTACCAGGACTGGGTACTAAAATTAATTTAACAGACCTGAATAATACCCTGTCAGTGACAATATTGTAAACCACAGTGCTTGAATGGGTAAAATAAAAGAAAAAGAAAAAGAAACCTGCCAGAAAGACAGGATAGGAAACTGAGAGCATCTGCCCAGGGAAGTGAACACTTGTGAAGGATTTGGCACTGGGACACTGATAACTGTACTTTCTGGTAATTATTTTTTTCAATTAGGAAGTATTTTTAAGAATTCAAAATTTCATTTTTGTACAGTCACCAATTTTTTACATCTCAGTAATTCGTTTAGATAATTGTGGGTGAGAGAGAAACGAGAGAGAGAGAGAGACAGAGAGAGACAGAGAGAGAGAGACAGAGACAGAGAGACAAATAGAGAGAATGGGGGTTTCAGAGAGGCAGAGAGGTGGTTGTGGCCACAATCTGAGCTTGTTTCTGCATTCAGAGATCACTCCTGGCAATGATCAGGGGACAAAAATGCATGGAGCCAGAGTCAGGGATCTAATTCTGATTGGCCATGTGCATTATCTGTAGCTCTATTCATTGTACTTTTATTTATTTATTTATTTATTTATTTATTTATTTATTTATTTTGCTTTTTATTGGCCACACCCGGAGGTACTTTGGGGTTACTCTTGGCTCTGAGCTCAGAAATCGCTCCTGGCTTGGGAGACCATATGGAATGCCAGGGATCGAACCTGTATACATCCTGGGTTAGCCGCATGCAAGGCAAATGCCCAGTGTACTCTTTCTCTATGTCCCACTGTATTTTTTTTTTTACAAAAAAGTAATGAAATTAAGTCTGGCCATTCTATTAGAACTTAAAACATTTTATTTAAATAATTTGCTTTACATAGTTATTCATATTTGGGTTTTAGAGGTACAATGTTTCAGCATCAATTTCACCACCAATGTCAACATCCCTTCGTAAATGTTAAAAGAGCCCATCCCATGGCACCACTCTCCTCCCAGACTGCTATCAAAACTTTTGAGTCATTCATCGGTAGTAGCCTCTGGGCCATCTACTTTTTATAACATATAACATGTACATAATCATATTGCAGGTTATAATGTCATTGTAAAGATTCCCACTGGAGCAACCAATGTTGACATTCTCCAGCACAGCTATTCTGGAAAACCAGAAGATGACAATTACCTTGGTAAGCAATATGTGGTTCATGTAGTTCATGTAAATTTTTGTATGACAAGAAAGTCTTGAACAAACATGCACTTTCTGTTAAATTTGAGTTTGTCATTTGTCTTTGTTCATATCTTCTTTTTAAGCCATACTATATATCTATATCTATATCTATATCTATATCTATATCTATCTATATCTATATCTATATCTATATCTATATCTATATCTATATCTATATCTATATCTATATCTATATCTATATCTATATCTATATCTATATCTATATCTATATCTATATCTATATCTATATCTATATCTATATCTATATCTATATCTATATCTATATCTATATCTATATCTATCTATTTGGTTTTTGGGCCACACCCAGAGGTGCTCAGGGATTATTCCTGGCTGTCTGCTCAGAAATAGCTCCTGGCAGGCACGGGGGACCATATGGGACACCGGGATTCGAACCAATCACCTTTGGTCCTGGATCGGCTGCTTGCAAGGCAAATGCCACTGTGCTATCTCTCTGGGCCCACAATATATATTTTTATGAGATAACTTACATTTTGAAAAATATATAAGATTTTAACTCAAAGTTCATTTGTATTTGAAATGTTTCTATACACATGATTATAGACCACATGTGTATTATATATTCTAGAAAATTTCTTTTCATTTTAAAGTTTTACTTGTATTCAAAGAAGAAAAATGTACATTTTTTCTATAGGAGAAATGACTCAATATTTGATCAATCTGGTCAATCTGTTGTTTTCCAAGCTAGAATAAGTAGTGATAAAAAATAATATTGAGAAAGTAAATAAAATTTGATTAGGGAATTAATGCTTATGACTAGAATACACTACACACTGGTAACTTGTCTTGATAACTATATTTGTTATTATAAAATTAAAAATAAAGAAAACAGCTGTTTAGTAACCATAGGGTTTACTTTCAGGTTGACCAAATGTTTTAGTACTAGCTAGAGTTGGTTGTGCAGCTTCATATTGTGAGTATATTAAATGTTATTGAATTATTTATAATAGTTAATTTTAATATATCAATTTAACTTTATAAAATTAAGTTATAAAATAAAGCTGCTTTATTAACTCAATTTAATTTTAAACTTAAGTGTTTTTTGTATTGTCATCTGGTTTTACTCTTTCATGAGTAATTTTCTTTTACAGCATTATCTGACACACAAGGGAATTTTCTTTTGAATGGAAATTTTGTTGTAAGTATGTCAAAAAAAGAAATCAACATACAAGGAGCTATTTTTGAATACAGTGGTTCAAACAACTCAATTGAAAGAATTAATAGTACTAATAGACTGGAAGATGAGCTTGTTGTGCAGGTAAATTCTCAGTCATTATTCTTAAGACGAATCATAGTCAATTGAAATTGTTAAATTTGTTGTTTTTTATAAAATGTAGAAGTTCATTAGACCTATGATAGAGGTCATGCTTTAGTACATAAAGATGTCAATGTGTAAAACTAAATGCATGCTCATAAATTTCATACAATACTTTCTTTAAGTCATTAAGTGGTAAAGTGAGAAACAAATATATGGCCTAAGTCTATGAATGTTATGCTCTGCACAGCCCCAATAAATATTAGCTATTGATTTACCCTTAAAAAATTATGTCCTTTGCCATTTTTAGTGGATAACTTAGTATTGTATAAATGTTGATTTAAAAATATATACTATATCAGATGTCAGTAGGTAATATAACAGGGAAGTAAATATAACAACAAAGGTTCAATCTCCATTGCTACATGAGCTCTTGAAAACATGAGCTCTTGTGTATTTTCAGAGTGGCTAGTATCACATGACCTGAGCAGACCAATCCTCAGAACCCAGTTGAATCATTAACCCAGTTAACAGAGAATTGCCAGGAGTTGTCCCTTAGGCCTATTGAGCACCACTTAGGAGCACTACACTTAGGAGGCTACACAAAAGCTAATAACAAAATAAATAATAAGATTATCTACATTGACAACCTAGCTAATGTTATAAATCAACATTACTTCAATAAAAACCTATCTTTTTTGGGAAGAGGAAGTAGCTATGGTAGAGCTTTTACCTTTCATGTGGCTCACTCAGATTGATATCTAGCCTTAGTAAGTCCTGAGCATCACCAGGTGTGGCCCAAATAGCAACCAAACTAACTTTTGTAAGTTAATTCTATGCGCATTTGTATTTTTGAGGTTTTGTGTGTGGGTAATTTACACAACCCTGATGTACATTATTCCTTCAATATTCCTATGGAAGAAAGGAGTGACCTGTTCAAGTGGGATCCATATGGACCATGGCAAGACTGTTCTAAAATGTGTCAAGGTACATGGGTATTAAATAAAAGATATAAAAATTATGCATGTTTTTATCATGTGGGGATAATTTTGAGTCTGGCTTTTACTGTCTGGGATTGGAATTCTCTCCTCCCACTGTCCATCCCATATGCTATATATGTGTGTATATGTATATGTCATATATGTATATATACATATATTCATATATGTGTACACGTACACACATATACAGATATGTGTGTATACACACAGACACATTTGTACTCAAAGTTGTCCTTTATGTCTTCCCTTCCTTTTTTTCCTTCATTACATCTATATACATTGCAATGCTATTTACAATAGTTAGACTCTGGAAACAATCAAAATGCCCTTCAACATATGAATGGCTAAAGAAACTGTGGTACATATGCAAATGGAATTTATGTAGCTGTCAGGAGAAATGAAGTCATGGAAGTTTCCTATACATGGATGTACATGGAATCTATTATGCTGAGTAAAACAAGTCAGGGGGAAAGAGATAGACGCAGAATAGTCTGGCTCATCTATGGGTTTTAAGAAAAATAAAAGACATTTTTTGCAATAATTCTGAGAGACAAAAGATAGGAGAGTTGGAAAGTCCAGCTCATGACATGAAGCTCACCACAAAGAGTGGTGAGGGCCATTAGAGAAATAACTCTAGCAGAATTAAAGAAGTTTTCTCAAAACATGGAAGTGGACCTGCAAAACAAAACTTTCAAAATGAAAAATTGTTTAATTTGGAAGTTTTATTAACCAAGCTATTGATCCAACAAAACCTTTTTTTTCCAAGAAAATACTGAGGAATATGTTACACATGATGAAGAAAATAAATACACAAAAGAAATATCATGTACTAAATATAAGATTGATGAAGAGAATTTCCAGAATATAATGAAGAAAATTTTCAAAATAGCATTCAGATAGCATGCCAAAAGGCCACATAAGTTCAAAAAAGTGAATTGAGATCCATGATAATCACAAATAATGAGAAAGAAAAGAAACCAAAGATATAAAGCAATGTGTTTAATAAAATCATTAAAAAATTATATGTGGCATGAGAAATCCTAGGACTGAAAAGTATTAGGACACAGAAAAATAAGTAAACTTGAAGTGTTTAGAAATTCATTTAAAATAAATCAAGGGAATATAACTATGTTGCAATAGAATTTCATTTATTTTCCTTCACACACAATATCTGTACTAATTTAGTACCCAAATCATTTTACTTTATCTTGTAAGCCCTTCTTTTGAATCTTATTACTTTGATCATTTTATTCAATAAGGAGACTTTCACTTTATTACCCATTTTCAATACATTGCTTTTTTTAACTGTTCTAGCAATGTCTATATGACTTAAGATCACCTATAGGACTGTTGTATCCAGTACAAGATCTATTGACTGCTTATGACTAATCCACTGATATGAGCTGTATAGTGAAATATGTTGAAATACAGTGAAATAGATTTTTAAATACAATATAAAATGTAAAATATACCATCAATAATTATGTTGATATGTTGTTAAAAAGCAAATCTTGAATATTAGGTTAATATTAGTATTATTTTCTCTTATTTTTCTTTGGTTTTGAGGCCACATCCACCACTCTAGGGGTTAATCCTTGTAGACTCTGGGGACTATATGGGATCTTGGGGATAAAACCCACGTCAGCCGCATACAAGGCAAACACCCTAAATGTTGTGAGACCCCTTAGGCCCCTATTATTTTCACTTTTCTAATCACTCTTTTTTGTATTACTGGAAAGTATAAAATATGTGACTCTCATTCTATTTGTTGGGATAATATTGCTCCCAACTAAGATAGGAGCCTAATTGTAGTTCACAAATACTTTCAATCCAATCTCCATTTTTTTATTTCAGCTATCACACATTCACGTCTTTAGAGGTACCTGATGTTTTTGATTCCTAAACTTATTTGGGGGAGAAGTGTTGGGTCCACACCCCTCAGCACTCAATGATTACTCATTGCTCTGTGCTCAGAAATCGCTTCTGGTAGGCTTGGGGATCACATGCAATGTTGTTAATAAAACCCGGGTGGCTCCTGGGTCAGCGGCATGGAAGGCAAATGCCCTACTGCTGTGCTCTTTGACCCACGTTACCTGAACTTTTTATTGGATTATGTGACATGGTTTCTTTCATTCTTTTTTTCTATAGGTTTAAATATTAATTTTGTTGGCTTTGTTGAATGGTTATTTCCATCTATTTTTCTTTGTCAAAATATCATTATCCTCTCTACTGAATTTACTTTCTTTGATGTTCATTTAAAATCATTATAAAATAATAAAATTTAATATTTAATTATTAAATTATTTAAAATATTAATTAAATTATTAATTTAAATTATTATATTTAATATAATATTTAGGAAAGGGCAGAGATAAGTGTATATGTTTATGTTGAGCTAATTGTTTAGTTGAAGTGAACTAGAAATTTGACCCTGTTCTGATAGTTTCAATTCTCATGGTTCCTCCTTGCAGAAAACACAAATTTGAAATTACTTAGGTTTATTCACTGTGATATGCTACATATAAAAATATACCAGGTCTAAGGATGCGAGATACAGTAAATTTGGTAAAGGCTTTGGCTTTGCTTGAAGTTAATTAGGCTTTGATCCCCAGAATTGCATATGGGTCTTCAAACCCATCCAAGAGTGTTCCCTGTGTGCAGAGCCAGGAGTAAACCTTGAGACTAACTAGTTCTCTCCCCCCACCAATAAAGTAAATAAAAAGAAAAAAATATCCAAATTTTAATTATTTAGAAAAATCAGTATGTATATTTATTTTATTTTGGCTGAAAGTTACTTATCCTTAGTTTCATATTTGAGTCCATGTCATTTTAAAATTTAGATTGTTCTAATGAAGTTTTAGGTTTATAAAAAATTAAGTTGAAAGTAAGAAAATGTTCCCATCTTTCTCCTTCTACTCCTAGTTTTTCTGATATTAAATTCTTACATGATTGTGACACAAAAATAAAGAGTACAAAAAATTTAGAACTGGTATATTTTTATATGTAGTAAACCACAATTTCTTGTGGGTTTTTTTTCCCTCTATGCAAAGTTCTCATTCTTTCTAAGGTTAGCTCATAAAATCTATTGAGCAATGTCACACACTATTCTATTCTGTTAGTCTGCATTGTGGATAGTCTAAGAATTCTTAGATTCCTTTAGGCTATTCACAGAATTAAAAAATAAGAAACATCTATTTATGTGCATTTTTCTTTTTTTTTTTTTAATTTTCATTTGATTTTGACCAAGGTCTTCATAGAAGAAAAATTACCTGCATACGCAAGAGTGATCATGTGATAGTATCTGATCAAAGATGTGAACACATGCCACTTCCATTGTCTGTGACAGAAAATTGCAATGTAGATTGTGAACTAAGGTAAGAGAAAAACAGTGGTTAATGTTAGTTGTGCATTGTGTAAACATATTAAAATCAGTGGAATAGATATAAAACCTAATGTATTTTTGCACAGAATAAACATATTTATTATTAAATCTGCTATTCATAAACTTAAGGTGTATCAATTGTCAAATTCAGTAATATATTTAAGTTTTATTCATGCTGTTTCCTGAACAACATGTATCAGATATGGAAATATTTGTCTATAAAATAATATATTAAAAATAAAGATAGATGTTTAAAAGATAAATGTTAATCAGATAATTCATGGCTTAAGAATTAGAAACTATAGTTTTTAGGATGATTTTAACATTTCCTTTGAATTATTAGCTTAAAATCATCTTGAATTTCTGAGGTATAGAAAAAATGCCTTGATTTCTTTTGTATTTTGACAGTAGTTTGTTTATTAATCATTGAATATGACTCTATGATAGAGAAAATTTTACTTTTAATATATAAATTCCCTAATGTGTATGGCATGTGTATGAGAGATATCTGTTTTAAAGCAAAGTTAAAGAGAAGAAAAACACATAATAGGTAACATGTAATATTCGGGAAAAACCAGAACCTCTACTCATTCAGCAAAGAATACTTACATACTGATGTTTTTGAAGACATTTATCAAATGCCTAATGCTAGAATTTTCTAATATAGATTTCATCTATTGCATTGAAATGACGTATGATTAAATACTTGAAGTATTTGGTGGAATAGAAACTACATGAATTTAGTTTTTACACTGGTACATTCATATTTTATGATAGTTGGCTAAATGTGATTGGAATAATTTGTCTAAATACCAGAGGAATGTCAATAGATATATTCTTTTTTTCTTACCATCACTTTAACAAGACTAGCTTCATTTATATATACACCAGAGGAGCATGCTAGATAAATTTTGGGGGAAAAAGGTAAGATTTTTTGATCAATAAATTAAAATATTTTTATCATTGTAATACATATTTCTGAGTCTCATTTTTCTCATCTAAAATATAAGTGTGGGCCACATGATAGCTAAGAACTTTTTATCTCTAATAATTGTTAAATATTTACAGTATTTATCAATGTGTACTAGCAGATTTCAAAACATTATTCTATATAGACATAGATATGAGTTTCCTAAAACAAAAATTTAAATGTCACCATTATCATACTATTTATGACATGCATTTTTCTAGGTGGCACATCATTGGCAAAAGTGAATGCTCATCCTATTGCGGTCAAGGCTATAGATCTTTAGATGTTCACTGCATGAAGTATTCTATTCATAAAGGACAGACTGTTCCCGTAGATGACCACTACTGTAGTGACCAAATTAAACCTCCTACCCGAGAACAATGTCACGGTGACTGTGTCTTAAAAAGGTGGCACTATTCAGAATGGTCCCAGGTACAAATAAAGGGCATTTCTAAAGAAATGTTACATCTTTTACCTATTTAATATATACCGTTCATTTAAAGTTTTTAATTTTTTTTTATCATCTTTCACCAATTTTTGTTTTTATCCAGTGTTCAAAGACTTGTGGAGGAGGGGAAAGGTCTCGAAAATCTTACTGCATCAATAACTTTGGCCACCGGCTTGTGGACAGAGAATGTCAAGGTCTTCTCCAAATAACAACAGAGAATTGCAATAAAATTCCCTGTCCCACTTGGGCCACTAGTGAGTGGAGTGAGGTAACAGTAAACACAAAAGGCTTAGAAATTTTACAATACTGTGTGCTAGCATTTTTTTTCTAAGACTCTATATAGTTCACAAATATTTAAACTTATTCTATTATCTTATAAATAACTAGTTTCAAGGCATTTAAAAATATTTGTTTTTAAGCTCTTTGCAGTATTCAGCTAACAATTACATAACTTAACTTTTTCATCTCTAGCAGATTTCCTTAGAAAGTTCTTGCCCACAAGAGCCTAAGTAAGGTACATATTTATTCTAGCTCTGGCCCCTAAAGTTAAGTCTTATATCTTGTTTTTTATTAAAATATGGCAACACACATTACCTGATTGATTTTCCTTAGTCAATGCTTATGGAGGAGTTGTACTTCTTTTCAGTTATACAACTGAAAATGTATGATAATCAGATGTCTTCTTACAGTGTCTTGTTACATGTGGCAAAGGAATGAAGCAGCGACAGGTATGGTGTCAATTAAATGAAGAAACTTTTAATGATGCCTTCTGTAATCCAACCACCAAGCCCGATTCTCTGAGATCCTGTGAGCTTCGATCATGTGGTACCTGGAATGTAGGATCATGGGGTTCTGTGAGTATATAATTTTTTGTGATTTAATATAATTGTGAAAATAGCAGAAAAGTGGTAATTATTAAAATACTAACATTAATAAGTAATATTATTATTAATCAGTAATAATAATATTAATAATGTTAATTATTATTAAAACTTTTAATGAATGCTGAAAAAAATCCTCTTGAAATTTTAACCTTTATCAGCCAAATAATTGGTACTGCTAATTTTGATGCATCTTTGTTTTAGAATTTTTGTTGTTTATTGATGTAAGATCGGGAAACCAAATTTTGGGTATACATTGGCATCTGCATATATTACATGATGTTACTATAATTCTGGTATCCATCCAAAACCTTTTTGCCTGCATTATTCTTCCTTTTCAACATATAGTCACAATTTTGGTTCTATTGTCTAGGAATTTTTTGTGTGTATTTTTAAAATGTAGTTACTACATGTTTTTCCTTTTTCTTTTTTGTTTTGGTTTTTGGGCTACATCTGGTGGTGCTCAAGGGTTACTCCTAGATCTGCACTCAGAAATCACTCCTGGCAGGCTCAGGGGGCCATATGGGATGCCAGGATTGAACCCGGGTCTGTCCCAGGTAGTCTGGGTACAAGGCAAATGTCCTACCACCGAGCTATTACTCCAGTTCCAAGTTTGTCTTTTTCTATTCAACTATTTCAACTAGCATAAAATCTTGGTTTCTTCCTTAATTTTGTAAATGATAAAATTTTACCTTAAAATTAGTTTATTTAAATACTATCATTACAAGGCTGTTCATAAAAAAGTTGTTTTTCTCCACAGATAAAAGTTATTCATATTTGGGTTTCAGTCATACAATGTACTATACCTTTCACCAATGCACATTTCCTACACCAATGTCCCCAGTTTCCCTTCTGCTCTCCCCCACCTACCTATTTTTCTTCTCTCTGTGTCTCTCTCTCTTTCTATCTCTCTCTTCCTTTATTCTCTCAATAGCCAAATAGTATATCAGGGTGTACACATGTTACATTTTCTTTATTTACCACCAGTGAGTTAATTATTCAATATTTTTAACTCTTGACTACTGTAAATAATGATCAAATTACTTTGAAAGAGCATATATATCTCTTCAAATTCATATTTTCATATTATACACTAAGGACCTTACAATGAGACTATAGAAATATTATATTGTCTTGGATGTAGCCAATCAAAATTGATATCTGGCAACACTTATGAGTACAGCCCATAGAAACACAAGCACAGAGCCAAACATAATCTCTGAGCACTATCACTTATGACACAAAAAACCAATAAATTATTATCTTTTAGTTTGTGGATGTGGCTGGGTAGTTTACACCAGTAAATGCTCAGGAGTCTTTTAATTTCCTGGCTCTACACTCAGAAATTACTCTTGTTGGTATTTGGGGAACCATATTGAATGCCAGGGAACAAACCAGGTTGACTGCTTTCAAGACAAGTTCCTACCCCACTAAACCTATCTCCCTGGTCCCACATCAACTTAATTTTTAACAACAGATTTTAGGTTTTTATAAGCTCTGATTAAACTGTAAATATGTCCTGTAACTATGTTATTATATTTTTCATATATAAAGTGGGATTTATTTTAAAGAAGTTTCATGAAATAAAAGATTAGGAATTTGCAGGATAAGCAGTAAGACTGCACATCTTATCATACTGTACATTACCATATTTTCTTAAAGCTTTTCTTGATCATACTTATGCTTTTCCTATGATCTTTCTTCTTTATTTCCTTGAAATTTACTTAGCATATTAAATGATATACATTTTCCAGGAAACTTTTAAAAACATGCTCTTTCTTAAATTTTATTTATTTAGCTTTTTGAACTATCAGACTTCTATTGTAGTGGCACATTTATATCATTTTATAAAGGAACATTAATACTTGTCAAATTTAACTTTAATATTTCCTTAATATTGACATGATTTAAATACCTATGTATATTGTTTAAATTTGATAATTTAAAGTTCTATTGTAAAGAGTATTACTAAAAGTATATTTGTTTATTTAAAAATTAAGCTCATGTAATGAATAATGTATTATCTGATATCTATATATATATATTTAGTGCTCAGTCACATGTGGACATGGATATCAGACGCGTGCTGTTGAATGTGTGAATGATCAGTTTAGTCTGGTGTTAGATGAAAAAATGTGCCATGAAGCAAGTCGCCCAAAAGACAGACAGGTAAAGACCTATCTTTATGGATATTAAGCGAAAGTATTTATGACACAGGAGGATTGTGTGTGATAAATTTATACATATTTTAATTTTAATTTTAAGATGGTACCATTCATAGATTTTTATCATTATTGAGTTTACAACTGCATAGTTCAATGATTTTTTTAACTTTTTAGCTGCCATTATATCACTTTTTTAATAACTATTTTCATCCTTTTAGTTGCAGATGGTTTATATTATTACCAATATTATTGGCTTATTTTACTAATTATTGTAATGTTTGTGTTCATTCAAAATTTTTTATCTTAGTGGTGATTGGGGACAGTTGGGCCACATCCAACAATGCTTGGGTGTTACTCCTATCTCTGCACTCTGTCTCTTGTCTCTGCACCAGAAATTACTTCTGGCAGGCTTGGGAGACCATCTGGGATACAGAAGATCGAACCCATGTCAGCTTTGTGCAAGGCAAGCACCTTATCTGCTTGCTGATTGCTCTAGCCCCTATTGATATTAATTTTAATTACTTTATTTAAACATTGTAGTTACAAGGATTTTCATAATACAGTTTCTTATTTTTCACAATTGCAGAATTGTACATGTTTGAGTTTCAGTCATATAATGTAAAACACCCTGCACAGAGGCAGGCAGGGGAGAGAAAGAGAGGGAGTCTATTGGTGATTTTTAAGAATTAAAACGCCTTTCCTTTTCCATGATCAAACAAAATGATCCAAACTATATGATTCGGCCTCACTATCTACTTCTAGCCAGTAGCAGTACCTTTTTATTTTTCGGTGGGGTAAGGGAGAAACGTATTTACATTATTGATTTAACTTAGTATGCAATTGATCTTGATAAAATATGGGGGAGGAGAAACTACCATAGAGAAGTTAATGTACATCAAAATATTTAATAGATGTTTTATGAAATTTTTTATTGAACAGGACTGTTTAGTTACACCTTGCTCAGTTATGCCTAAAATTGGGGCTACTTCATTACCAGCAGTTCCCATTCAAAATATGGCACAATGGCGACATGGTTCTTGGACCCCAGTAAGTAAATTACTTTAAAGAGGTACAGTGTTTATTGAGGATCCTTTTATACACTAAAGAAAAAATGTGGCTGTAAATTTACTATATTAGTGCTATGTACTCATTTGCTAGTGTCTTGATGTACATAAAGTTAATGTTTTGGAACTAGATAATCTGATAAATAAATTCTTTGTGTTTTTTCTGAGTAGTTTAAATTTTCTGGGTTTTTTTCTAATCTGCAAAATGGGAATAATATGCTTTATTATAATAAATAATGCTTCAAGTGTTTCAAAACTATTTGAATTGACCTCAACATCTTAATTTTCTCTCAGAGAAAACTGTTTTCTGTATCTTGTTTAAAAGTATATCAAGGAGTTGAGACTTTTGCTCTCTTTAATATACTTATTTGTGCACTTTACTAAATTCAATTGATTGTGGTATGTACTGCCTTACCTGTATTTGACACAGAAGTGAGGCAAGGTAATATAATTTGACTAAAAAAAAAAGCCTTGATGTTTTAGAAATTTGAGAAGCATTTATATGTCAGAGAAATAAACTAATAACATATACTTGCTATAACTCATCCTTTTTAGTGTTCCGTTTCTTGTGGAAGAGGTAACCAAGCCCGTTATGTAAGCTGCCGTGATGCTCATGGTGAAAGAGCAGATGAATCATATTGTGCTTATTTACCCCGACCTGCTGAAATATCTGACTGTTTTAGCTATTGTGGAGAGTGGCAAACTGGAAATTGGTCACCTGTAAGTATGTTTTATTAGTGAAACTGTTTTATTCAATGAGGATCTTAATTGAATAAGTATGTGATTAGAGAGAGTGATCAGAGAGAGTGAAAGTGAAGGGTCATGAATTTAGTACAATTTCATGCCCTGAAGTAGGACATGGGCATTCGCAGGAGGGAGTGCTACAAAATAAAAGAAATTATGTCTCGCACTTGTGATTTAAGTGATCCCACAGTATAGTGCATAAAGTTTTAAGTATTTTTTAGATATCTAAATACCTAGTTTTAGATATTGTTTTATTTTTGTTTGTTTCAGAGGGGAGGGTATGCGCCCAGCATTCTGGGAGCAATTCCTAGTGCTGTGCTCAGAGGTCACTCCAAGTAGAACTATAAGCTACAGGGGAATTTGCTCCAGCCAGTGATCTAACTTCTGTCCTCACTTATGTTTTATGGCACGTAAAGTTAACTATATGTTATATTCAATGACATTAATGTAGATCCTTTAGTAAATGGCTAAATCTGTGCTCAGTGTTCAGCTTCCTGTGGCCATGGAAAAACAACTCGACACGTTCTATGCATCAACTATCATCAGCCAATTAATGAGAATTACTGTGACCCTGAAGGTCGTCCTTTGACAGAACAAGAATGTCACCTGGCAGCCTGCCCGCCCATCTACAGCCACTTCCCAAGTTCTGAGCAGCCTAACCATTATCCAAGCAGGAATTTCCCATTAATTCCTAAACCAGAAGACAATCAAAATCAAGGAATTTATTCAGCAATTAGAGGAAACCAATGGAGAACAGGACCGTGGGGATCGGTACGCCAGGGATTTTGAGTTATATTAATTTTATGGTTTTGCTGTATTTCTGTAACAGGTATCTTTCAATGCTCCATATGCTTAATACTAATTTTATCTTAAGAAGAATAATTTAAGCCTTAGAAGTTCTAGTTCAAAGTTTATCTGTCAATTAATAGTATAAATCTTAAAATGTTCTATAGCTAAACTTACCTGAAGGTTAAAAGAGTTAAGCATTATTTGATGTAAATGCAGGTCCCCAGAAATTGTAGCAAATTATACGCTAATGTGATATTATTGTAGCACTTAAAAATCTGATTACTGAGAAAACTCCATACTTTTTCCATAGAGGTTGAATTAAGCAGTATTCACACCATCAGTGAATGAGAGTTCCTTTTTAACCACATCCCCTCCAACACAAATTATTACCAACATATTTGATACGTGCCTTACTGAGGATTGAAGCCTGGTTGGCCATGTGCAAGGCAAGCATCCTACATGCTGTGCTATAGCTCTGCCCCTTAAAGGAACAATTTTTAAAAAACTGATTAGTGTGTTCATTATACTAAAAGCAAGATCTTTTAAAATTAAAATGTAAGAACTTAAATGTCGTAGAAGAAAATCAAACTTGGAAATTACAAAGGAGGAAGCTGGTCATGATAAAATATAAAGGGAATAATTCTGTTTTATATTTTATATTATTATTTAAAATATAGAAAATCTGGAGTCAGAGTGATAGCACTGTGGTAGGGTGTTTGCCTTGCATGCTACTGATCCAGGATAGACCTGGGTTTGATCCCCAGCATCCCATATAATCCCCCTAGCCAGGAGCGATTTTGGAGCACATAGCCAGTAGTAACCCCTGAGCATTACCAGGTGTGGTCCAACACCAAAAACTAAATAAAAACTAAATAAATAAAATATAGAAAATCACAATGAAAAAAGTAATGTGTTCTGTCGAGTATTTTTTTATTTTTACTTAATGACACTTTCAGACAATTTCAGTTTTACTTTCAGGAATATTGTTAACAATATTATGAATTTCTGATTGTAAGCTTTAAAGAGTTTTCTTTGAAATAGCAAATTATAATAAGTATCTCATAAATTCAAATGTTTGGACAATATTTTCTATTCAAATTATGAGTCTATGGAGAGAATTTAGGCATAAAACTTGAATTTGACAGTTAAAAGCACTAATTTGTTTCTCAGCAGATAATTTTCTAATGTGACATCAGTAATTTCTGTACTTTTCCTTTTTCCTATTCAGTGCTCTAGTAGTTGTGCTAGAGGTTTTCAACGTAGAGTTGTGGTTTGCCAGGATGAGAATGGACAGAGTGCTAGTTACTGTGATCCTGCTTCTAAGCCCCCAGAATCAAGGCACTGTGAGTTGGAACCTTGTCCGCAATGGAACTATGGAAGTTGGGGAGAAGTAAGTATTATCACTGTTTAATCTTGTGGATATTATGACAATTTTGAAGACCAAAATAAAGCACTTTTATGGGGGGGGGGACATACACAGCAGCCTTCAAGGGTTACTTCTAGCTCTGCACTCAGAAATTATTCCTGGCAGGCTCTGGGGACCATAAGGGATGCCAGGGGTCGAACCCATTTTGGTTCTGGGTCAACCATGGGCAAGGAAAATGACCTATCCACTGCACTATTGCTCCAGCTTAAACTAAAGCATTTAATATAGCTATTGATCAATAGTTTCACTTCACTACATACCCTAAATTAAAATTAGGATAGCTACTTACAAAAAATTTGCAAACAGTAAATATTTTTAATGTGTAGTTTAAAATAGTATTAATAATGGTTTCTCGTGCACAAAGTTTCAACATCACAATAATAGTCAGTTTACTCTTCCACCCCAACACCTCAATAACTCCTTCTCTCAATCTGCCCACCTCCACCTCAATTGTATGAATCAGTTTTTTCATTATGTTACCTTTGGATCTTTGTTGCTTCCTTGTTATGTTTCTTTAATTTCCATATATAAGAGTTATGTCTATATCTGTTCCTTTATTTCTGATAGACTTCACTCTGCATTATATCCTATAGTTCCATCCACATTATATCCAGATTACATGATTTTGTTCTGAGAGCTTCATAATGTTCCATTGTGTATATATACTATAGCTTCCTGCTCCAGTCATCTGTAGTTGGATATTTGGGTTGCTCCATATCTTGGCTATTATAATAAGTATAATGATGATGTGTTTTGAACATGCAATGACCAAAACTTCTGTATAATGACTATGAGGTGTTCTGGCAGCACACAAATTGTGCTGTACTTTTTTGGGTCAGAAGGGGAAAATATTTTTTTAATTATAATAAAAACTTTATTTAAACACATGTTTACAAACATGTAGGTAGTTGGGTTTCAGTCATAAAAAGTATACTCTCCTTAGCCAGTGAAACCTTCCCACCACCAATACAACCCATCTCCCTCCATTCCCACCCTCTGTCTTGTCTTCAAGACAGGCATCCCATTTATCTCACTCACTACCATACTTATGATAGTTATTAATGTAGTTATTTCTCTAACTGAACTCACCACTCTTTGTGGTAAGCTTCATATTGTGGGTTGGCCTATCTTTCCAGCCCTCATCTCTATTGTCTCTGGATATTATTACCATACTGTCTTTTTCTTAAATTCCCCAGATGAGTGAGACTCTTCTGTGTCTATCTTTCTCCCTCTGACTTATTTCACTCAGCATAATAGTTTCCATATTCATCCATATATAGTAAAGTTATATGACTACATTTTCTTGACAGCTGCATAGTGATTCATTGTGTAGATGTTCCATCACAATTTCTTTAGCCACTCATCTGTTACAGGGCATCTGGGTTGTTTCCAAATTCTAGCTACTGTGAGTAGTGCTGCAGTGAATTTAGGCATGCAGAGGGCAGTTTTTGATTGTGCTTTTGTGTCCGTAGGATATCTCTAGCAGTGATATTTCTGGATCATATGGGAGCTCCATTTTCAGTTTGTTGTTTTTTTTTAGGAATATCCAGAAAGGCTGGAATAGATAGCATTTCCACCAGCAGTGAATACAAGTCCCTTTCTTTCCAAATCCCCACCAGCACTAATTATTCTTGTTCTTTGTAATGTATGCCAGTCTCTGTGGCATGAGATGGTAATTCTTTTTGATTTGAATCTCTCTGATGATTAGTGATGTGGAGCTTTTTTTTTTTCCATATGTCTTTTGGCTATCTGTATTTCTTCTTTATTTTGGATTTTGGGCCACCCAAAGGTGCTCAGGGGCTACTTCTGGCTCTGCGCTCATAAATCACATCTGGCTCTACACTCAAGCATTAACTCCTGTTATACTTAGATTTTATACTTAGATTCTGGGATTTTGACAATCAAACCTGGGTCACTGTGAGGAAAGTAGTTCTCTTATGCACTGTACTATCTCTTTAGTCCCTATATATATATTTTTAAGTTTAGGTCATAACATTGCTGTGCTCAGATTTACTTCTGGCTCTGTGCTCAGGAATCACTCCTGGAAGTTCTCAGGTGTCATTATTGAGCTAGGTTTGCCATGAACCAAAATTTAGCAGTGTTAGACCCTATACTATCCCTCTAACTCAAACACCTAATTTAATGGACATTTTTTGGGCCACATCGTTGGTGCTCAATGGTTCCTTCTTGCTCTGAGCTTAGAAATCATTCCTGGAAGGCTCTAGAAACCATTTGGGATGCGAGGGATTGAGCTGGTCAGTCCCAACTTCGCTGCATGCAAGGCAAATGCCCTACCCCCTGTGCTATCATTTTGACCCAAGGAGAACATTTTTTTCTTCATTATTCTAAACAGATTTTCTCTATTTTCTTTTCTTATGGATTTTAGAAATCATTGTCTATAGACAACATCTGACCAGGTGATAATATTGAATGTTTTTAAATGGATTACTATTTACCAAAAAGCAAATTACATCTGAAAAATAAAAAAAAATATTTTTAAAATCTGGTGCCAGGGATTGAACCTGGGTCACTTGTTTGCAAGACACAATGTACTGTCTCTCCAGTTCCCTGATTAGCTTTTAAACCATATTGTAACCTCTTGATCAGATGTCACAGATTAGTTAGTATTTATTACTTAAATCAATTTTTGCTTTTGACATAATCTTTCAGTTTTAGATACTGCCAGGAGTCTGTTTTATTTATTTATTTATTTTTTATTTTGGTTTTTGGGCTACACCAGTGATGCTCAGGGGTTACTCCTGGCTATGTGCTCAGAAATTTTTTCTTACTTAGGGGATGCAGATCTGTCCTGAGTCAGCCACATGCAAGGCAAAATGCCCTACTGCTGTGCTATCGCTTCAAACCCAGGAGTCTATTTTATATAGATCCTTAATCTCCTTTTTTAAAGGGGACTGGGTTTTCAGAGCAAGTAATACTCAAGACCTATTCAAAATTGTGATTAGGATACACTAAAAGTGCTGTAAATCAGAAGTTGTTGTTGTTGTTGTTGTTGTTGTTGTTGTTATTAATTATTTTGCTTAGGTCAATGCTGTTGGATTTAGGGATTCAAACCAGAATTGGCTGCATTCTCTATTATCTCTCTAACCTATTCTTTAAAGTCCTTTATTTTTTCCCTTCTATTTCTTTTGGTCCCATCCAGCAGCACTGGAATTTACTCCTTCTGATGCATTAAACATCTCTCTAATATCTTCTAAATGTCTTCTAATATTTCTAAGACTTTTGAACTATCTAATGTTGAAATATCTCACATTGTACTGTTCTAAGCATTTTCTTTTGTTTGTTTGTTTTTGGGTCACACTCTTTTGTGCTTCGGGTTCTATTCTTAGAGTGAGCTCTGAGACCAGGGAGAATAGGGGATTAAATCTGGGTCTGCTGTGTGCAAGGCCAGTGCCTTAGTCTTTCCCCAGCCCCTCAACATCCCATCACTTTTTTAAAATAGAAAACTAAATTTTTATTTTTCATCTAGAAAGAAATATTGAGAATTGTGAAGAAATAATACACTTTAAACTCTAGCCTTAATTATCATGTATTAATGTTGACTAAAGCAATGCTATTTTCTCATAAAAGTCACATAACATTGAATTTTTCTATTTTTGATTTTAGTGTACACAGTCATGTGGAGGAGGCACAAAGTCAAGATTTGTAATATGTCAGTTTCCCAATGGCCAAATATCACAAGAGCAAAACTGTGAAATCCTAAATAAGCCACCAAGTGTGATACAATGTCATATGCATGCTTGCCCTGATGATGTATCATGGCATCGGGGACCGTGGAAATTGGTATGATAATATTCTTCGCATTATCTTTTTGTTTTACTTAACTGTGTGCCATTTAATTTAATTTTTCTAAATTGTGGAATGCACACACTATATTTACTCTTGTGTTTTAAATGCATTGATTTTGGAAAAATCCATTACTTTTAAGTACTAATATATGCAAGAGTTTTATTTGTATTTATTTTTATAAGTAAATTTTTACCATAAGAAAAATATGTCTACTATATGTCTTTGGCCTTTAATTAATCAGAAATGTTTTACTACTTACATATGTAAAATGTTAACTGGTGCTTGTAACAATGCCAAATTAAGTCTGTGTCTTGTTTGAGCATTTAACAGATTTTTGTCTGTCAATGTCAGTAACAGATATAAAAGCAAATAACATACTTTAAAACTTTATTTTTTTCATTGTTGTCTTATTTTGTTTACAAATGTGAAAATATTACAAAGATACATTTTCTTAGATGAAATAAATGTTTACAGTTTATTATATAAAATGACTGATTTATATAAAATTTATATTACTGTTTATGTCTTCTACTATGTGGAACTACTGTATTTTGGAGATTTGTCAAAATATATTTTTGATCCATAAACAAAACATTGTTTTAAGAATGTTTAATTTTCTCAAGTATTTTTTACATACCCAGATTTTGAAGAGTAATATTTTGAATATGTTGAAAGTAGTTTTATGGTCTTGAAGTTTTAAATCATATTGAAGTACACCTCTTTGATAGAAAACTGGCTCATAACTTTTTTATAGAAAGACTAATTTGAACCTATATTTATAAGGTGTAGGCATTTTTACTGGAATATTGCCTATTATTTTATCTGTAATATTTTTGCTTTGCCCAATTCAAAGCTTACAGTATATGTAAATGCAAGTTTTAATTGCTGCTGTATGAAAAACTAGGAAACAGAGTACAAAGCAAAGCTAATCTTAGTCATCAAAGTGAGACAGTTGATATGAAATAATAAATTATTTTTAACTTTACAGGAAGGTCTTAAAGTTCATTTGCTGCATCAGACAAACATCATTTAGTTGAAATTGTTCAAGAAAAAAATTTCACTATAGATCTCATTCACATATTTAATACATCTTTAATGACCATCCTAAACTTAGTTGCTATAATGCAACTATATATATATATATATGTACATACATATATACATTCTATTATGGAACTTATAGTCTAATTGGAGAGAATTTTTTCTTTTGAGGCCATATTTGATGGTGCTCAGGTCTACACCTGGCTCTGCCATTAGGGAATCATTACTACCTATGCTCAGGAGATCATCTGAGATGCTGGGGATAGACCTGATGCAAGACAAGCAACCTATCCACTGTGGATTGCGGATCCTACTTGGAGAGCTATTTTTTAAGTTACATAATTATATGTTTAACTGAAAATACACAATTTTGGAAACCACATATTAGAAATTTAGCATAAAATAGTGGATTGAAGATCTTAATTAGAGAGATTTTTAAGTTACATAACTTTATATTTAACTGAAAATATACAATTTTGGAAACCACATATTCGAAATTTAACATAAAATATATAAAATATTAAAATTAAATTCCCTTTTTAGTATTTTACATATTTTCAATCTTTAATATTTTAAAATATTTTAATGTTACCAAACTTCTATAGTCAATATAGTAGAAACACTTTTGCCCTATTATTGAAATAAAATGACATTCAACAATTTATAAATTAAAGTATAAACCATCACGCAATACTTTTATATTGTATTGAAATATATCATACAATATCTTTATATTTTTTGAAATGTATATAATACTATAACCTTTTTAAAATAATTTCTTTATTTAAGCAGCATGGTTACAATTTTTAATGGTTTAATGGCATTATTTTTGTATATAACCTTTGTCATAAATGAAAATTACTGTTTATTTTTTATTATTACTATTATTATTTTGGGTTTGGGGCTACACCCAGCAGTGCTCAGGGGGTTACTCCTGACTTTAATCTTAGAAATCGCTCCTGGTAGGCTCGGGAGACCATATGGGAAGCCTGGAATAGAAACCAGGTCTATCCTGGGTCGGCCACGTGTAAGGCAAACGCCCTACCACTGTGCTATCTCTCTGGCCCCAAAACTCGATGATATTATACTATAATAAAAATAAATGCTCAAAAAAAGAATCATATAAAATTACAAGATAGTAAGACAGAGGTACATGATTTTTTATTATTAACTTCATGTCTATTCAAAAGTTTTTTGAATAATTTTGCTTTGTACTACCTGCTATTTGATAAGATAAAAATGATAATTTTAAAATCACATTGTTTATGGAAGAATCTTATATAATTATTTACTGTTTATAAGTATAAACTTTTATGTCACAAAAGTATCTGAATATTTCCATCATATGCCAAATTTCATTTCATAAATCAACTTTTATAAGTGTTTAATAAAATTGAAACTCAGATATTATCTTGTACCATTTGCAGTATTGCTACATATTAGCCACACTATAGATTATCTCTTAACAACCAGTTTTATATTCTTCCATGATAACTTTAATTTCAACAGACCTTGTTTTCAAATTAGAATGTATATACAATGTATATGTATCATAAATGCTATTTGAAAGCAAAATTAAAATGTGATGTTCCAAATAATTATAATGTAATTAGTAAGAAAGTTCTGTATGCATGTCATTTTTTTCATGTGTAGGAAATTTTGTTTTGTAATATCTAAGCATGATTAAAGTAAGGAATAAATAAATCTTTAACATATGTCAACTTAGTAACTTTAATTTTCTAACTAGTCAATGTGAAATGATTGTATTTTTAACCTTGCTTATTAATCACATATATGTTGCTTTATGCTTTGCATAAAAAATCTGTATGTTGTAATTTGACTTCTTGCATCAGTGCTTAATGTCACTGAGCAGACACTATAATAAAGAAATGTCTCTGTTTTGTTAATGCTAATTAAAAATAACTTAATTTATCCTATTAAAAACTGCATAGTTGAAAAGAATATGCTTTGCTTCTTATATGTTTCAGTTACTTCTATTTTTAAGTTAATTCTTTTAGAAACCTATATTATGTTCCTCTCTTTCTGAGGAAGCCTATGGCAATGCTCAGGGCTTTGTCCTGACTTGTGTTCAAAGATCACTCCAAATGGATTCAGCGAACCTTATAGTGTTCTGTGGGTTGAATAAAAACTGGTTTAGTGCCAAGCAAGCACATTACATGGTTGGCTTTTTCTCCAGCCTCAGAAACTATTATTATTTTAAAGTATGAATTGTAGTGGTCAAGTCTTTTAATTCTTGTTTATAATTCTTGTTTATATTGTTTATATTATAAACATTTATGGTATAAACAGACTTATTAAGATAGTAAGAGTTATGCTTCTTTTGACCAAGAAAGGCTGCAAAAGGTAAGATTTTATATTTGTTTACATTCATCACATGTAACATAATAAAATCATTTATTCAGATTTTCTCCAAATTAAATTATTTTACCATCTATCTATATGAGCCCACTATGTTTCCTTTTCGTGATTTTATAGTGTTTTTATGCTCTACATACAATAAAAAGTTTGGCAACAAAATTAATGTCTATTATGAGAACAGAAATATTCGTATTTCTACATAATTTGGGTTTTATAATGATCAAATACAGAAGTAAAGGAGTATTTTAATCCCTTTTTTATTGAAATGATTATATTTAGTTAGTCAGTAATGTTTATTTTTCAGACAAAAATGAGAAAATTATTCTACATTTTGAAAACTTAAACTGTGGTTCAATGATAGAGTGCCTGCCTTGCATATATGAGGCTCTAAGTTTAATATCTAATACCTCAAAAATTTCTGTCCCTCTTTTGGAGGGGCGAGCAGCACACTGAGTGATGCTCAGGGATTACTCCTGACTCCCAATCAGGAATCATTCCTGTCAGTGCTCAGGGGACCATATGGTATACGGAGAATTGAACCCGGTGAACTGTGTGTAAGGCAAGAACCTTCTGTCTATACTCTTGACCCAGACTCAAAAAGTTCTTATCTAAATAAATTAAAAAATGAAAGCTTTATATTTGAATAAGCTTGATTATAGGCTTGATTATTGTGATTTTCCTCAAAATTTTTAATATAATATTTTCACTGTAGATCTGTATAACTGAGTAAAATAACAAAGGGTCATAAGAAATGAGCATGTGATTTAACACAAATGTAGTTAATTTGCAAAATCATTATACAGTAAAAGAGCATTGAGGGTGATCTTTCCTGCACTGTAATACCTAATCTGTAGCAAATTCATTCAGGAAGAAAGTTTTTTTTTTATTATTGTCTCATTAGCTCCATGAAAGCAATGAGTTACCAGCAGCCACCAGGAAAACAAGGTAAAGTGTGAGACAATCATAGGCAGGCAGCTATGAATTTTTATAGATTGTTCATTTAAATGCTTATGATAATTGTCACTTTTTTAAATTTAGAAAATCTGCTTAAGCATACTGAGTGGCTAGAAATCTTTATTCCAAATTTAACATATTACTTTATTAATAATGATGCATGCTACTTATAGCATATCATTATTATAAAATAATATTTCTATATATTATGTTTATTGCTGTCTCTATGATACATTCACTGATCCCTTTACATGATAAGTACAGTGCCAATCACTAAAAATAAACCACCAATATCTCTGTATGCAAAAAGTTTGCTACTTTGACGAATGAACTAAATAACTAAATAGTATAATCAGAATGTAGGGTGAGGTTCTTTTTTTTTTAATCTACGTAGCAACCGTGATTGAGAGAGTGATTGATGGAGCACTATGATGCAAAATGCAAATTTGATTATGTATAATCTGGTTTTGCATTAATATTTTGAAGGGAATTTTAATCCTTATTTCACCAAAAAATATACACACAAATTTGCTGAACATATAAAATTTTCATCATTATTAAGCCAGGTGAAACACCAAATTTAATTCTATTCCAGGTTTTATTGTTATGAGAATCTACTGAACAAGAATAATGCCAATGGCACCATAATATTTAACTAATTTTTATTTTTATTTTTTTATTTTTTTTATTTTTTTTTTTGGATTTTGGGCCACACCAGGAGCACTCAGGGGTTACTATTGGCTCTGTGCTCAAAAATTGCTCCTGGCAAGCTCAGGGGACCATATGGAAGGCGGGAATCAAACCCAGGTCCATCCTGGATTGGTTACCCGCAAGGCAAATGCCCTACCTCTGTGCTATCTCTCCAGCCCCTGTTTAACTAATATTTTTAACTGTATGTCTATTTGCCATTTATTCTTTTTTCTCTTCCTTTTATTCTCTATGAAAATAACTTGAAGTCTGATGAGTGCTTTGGGGTTTTATTTTTATTAGCAGCATCAGGGTCCACCCCCCAAAAAGAACAAGATAAGCATCTTAATGGAGCAGAAGTTACTCTCTTCATCTCAGCATGGAATGATCATCTGTATCTATGGTCTATAATCTAAACTATGTGTAGTAGAATTCCAAACCATTCTTGTCTTAAATATCCTACTATATGATAAATAAATATATGATTTTCATTTCAACAGTAACTTTTCCCATATCAGAACTTTTTTAGCGTTCTTTTTATTTCTCATTTGAGAGTTCTGTGTATATTACTTTCATACTTTCTAATAATACTAGAAAGTAAGACTATTGAATAGATTTCTGTTAACTCCCACAGCGAACACTAAAATATTTATAGAAATATGAAATATTAAATCCTATGCTGTTCTTGGCCATTAATTTAAGTAATTTAACAAATATTTCCATAGCAACTCTTTGAATAGCAGTATCTATGAAAAGGTATGTTATTTCAAGTTCCATTGTTTTTCATTCTTAAAGATTCTTAATATAAGTTTCGTGGGATAAGACAGGAGTAGAGATTTTATCATAAAGTGTAAATGTAAGATATCAGCTTGGGAAAGTAACTCTGAGATTAGACTTGAATAAAATAGTATGAAAAATAAACTCACAATAATGGTTCAAAAAGAATAATTAAAATTTGACAAGATCTATATTTTCATGTTGTTATTAATATCATGCTTTATACTCTACAATTGTAAAGATTTGTGTTTCAAAGATTTGGTTTTTTTTTTCTCTTTTTTTTCTTTATTTAAACATCTTGATTAGGTTTCAGTCATGTAAAGAACACCCCCTTCACCAGTGCAACATTCCCACCACCAATGTCCCAAATCTCCCTCCATCCCACCCCACCCCTACCTGTACTCTAGACAGGCTTTCCAGTTCCCTCATTCATTCACATGATTATGGTAGTTCTCAGTGTAGTTATTTCTATAATTAAACTCACCACTCTTTGTGGTGAGCTTCATGAAGTGAGCTGGAAGATCCAGCCCTCCTCTCGTCTCTAAGGATTGTTGCAAAAATGACTTTTATTTTCCTTAAAACCCATAGATGAGTGAGACTACTTTGCATCTCTCTCTCTCCTTCTGACTTATTTCATTCAGCATGATAGACTCCATGTACATCCAGGTATAGGAAAATTTCATGACTTCATCTCCTGACGGCTGCATAATATTCCATTGTGTATATGTCCCACAGTTTCTTTAGCCATTCGTCTGGTGAAGGGCATCTTGGTTGTTTCCAGAGTCTGGTTATTGTGAATAGTGCTTCAATAAATATAGGTGTGAGGGATATTAGCCCCTTATCTGATGGGTATTGAGTGAATAGTTTCTCCCACACGGTGGGTGACTCTTGTATCCTGGGCACTATTTCTTTTGAGGTGCAGAAGCTTCTCAGCTTAATGTACACCCATTTGTTTATGTCTGCTTCCACTTGTTTGGAGAGTGCAGTTTCCTCCTTGAAGATACCTTTAGTCTCAATGGCATGGAGTGTTTTACCTATACGTGTTGTTCTATATACCTTATGGTATCAGGTCTGATATCTAGATCTTTAATCCATTTGGATTTTACCTTCATACATGATGTTAACTGGGGGTCTATGTTCGCTTTTTTACAAGTGGCTAACCAGTTCTGCCAGCACCACTTGTTGAAGAGGTTTTCCCTACTCCACTTCAGATTTCTTGCTCCTTTGTCAAAGATTAGGTGATTGTATGTCTGGTGAACATGTTACAAAGATTTGTAAAGTGCACAATAAAAACTCTATATAGTAACTATTTACATTAATTTCATTAGATAAACAGATTTTTAATATAAATTCTTTATTTAAGAACCATGATTACAAACATAATTGTAGTTGGGTTTCAGACATAAACAGAACACCCCCCTTCCCATCACCAGTGCCCCCTCCCTCCTTCCTATCCTCAGCCTGTATACGAGACAGGCATTTTACTACAGTAATTTTTTTTTTAAGTTTAGTAAGCTGTTTTTGTTTCTTTCCTTCTTAAAGGATAAATTTAAAAAAAAATACAGTATGGCCCGGAGAGATAGCACAGAGGTGTTTGCCTTGCAAGCAGCTAATCTAGACCTAAGGTAGTCCCCCGTGCCTGCCAGGAGCTATTTCTGAGCAGACAGCCAGGAGTAACCCCTGAGTACCGCCGGGTGTGGCCCAAAAACCAAAAAAAAAAAAAAATACAGTAGTAAAAGTGTGAGAGTGGCAATCGCCATTGTTTGCATAGGCCCAGCAAATTATGGGGAAAGCAGAAAAAAAGCCTTGGTCTAATTGCAAGGAGGCCTCACTCCAGAAGTTTTCTGGCATAAGATTGACTCTGGGCTCCAGCGATACCAAGCTGCCCAACCCCTGAGTCATTCTCCGTGGTCCCACTGAAACTTTTTTGTACATTAGTTGTTGTTGGTGTTAGGTTCCTGTAGTTAAAGATTCTGGCTTCTGCGCTTTCATCAAGTCAGGTTGATGTGGAGCGTCCTCTAGTTTCACTTTACCATTAAATGAGGAGACACCTGCCCTGAAAGTAGGTTGTTGCTGTTGCTAAGTCAGTCGTCTGGCTGTTGAGAGCATTCTTTGGAGTAATTCAATGCCAGAGCAGTGGTAGGGTCTTCCCTGGTAGAGGTTTACTTCCTGGTAATATTATAGAACATTGTGGTTGTTTCCATAGATGATATCCATGGTTCAGGGGTGTATAGGCAATACCCATCCTTCTGAGGCCTGAGCCAAGTTATTATGCCAATGTTCAGGGTATAATGATAGATAAATTTTATTGAGTGATTTAAACTATTTATTGCCTCTTTGTAGTAGTACACAAACTATTATAAGTAAGGAATATAAATTACAAATGTTTGAGGTTTTGTCCACAACAGTTTTTACATTTTAATTCAAATTGTTTCCTCTAGTTCTAGTGAAATAAACATTAAGATCTATAGGTATAAAATAATTTTAAAATCAAATAATTTTAAAATAATTCAATAAGTCTTATTAATCTAGTGATTTTTATTCTATTTTGTGAACATGTGTGAAAAAATATATATGAGAAGTGAAATTTTCAATATAAAGGCTCTTGAATAAGGCATATGCCTAATAGGCTACTGCAACTATAACCTACATTCAAATTTCAGGGATATATAGGATCCATCAAGTGCCACCATACAAATTCTGAGCACAAATGCAAATGTGGCCCGTGAGCACTGCTGGTGTGTCTCCCCGAACAAATAAACATAAAACGTGAAAATGTCATAACATAACTGTATAAAATGGTATTTTATATATTACTTACAATTTAGTTATTGGAGGGGCTGGAGCAGTGGCGCAAGCAGTAAGGCGTCTGCTTTGTGCACACTAGCCTAGGACAGACTGCAGTTCGATCCCCCAGCATCCCATATGGTTCCCTACACCAGGAACAATTTCTGAGTGCATAGGCAGGAGTAACCCCTGAGAGTCCCTAAGTATCACCCGAAAACCAAAAAAAATTAAATTAAATTAAAATTTAAAAAATTAATTATTTGAATGAATAGCATGGTAAACAGTCACATTGTAATAATTGAAAATGAATTCTAAGCCCAAGGTGTATAAATATATATGTATACTAAAATAAATTTTAAGAAAAGTAAAATGAAAGTTATAAATGTATGAGTATGCTGAAAAGTTTACAAATGTATTTGTTCTGTCATACATTTATTTGACCTATACATTAGATGGAACATTTTTTAAAATAATTATGAGTAATATTTTATTTGCAAGAATGAATTATCATCATAATAAATATCCTTTTATAATTAATTTATTTAAGCACCATGTTTATAAAAATGATCATTATTAAATATTAAATTTTAGTCATCGACTGTTTACCACACCTTCCAGTGCACATTTTCCACCATCATTGTCTCAGTATTCCTTCCACCCACGCCCTCCTAGATTCTGGGTAGAAGTATTAGTTCATTTTTTTTTTTTTTTTTTTGCATGTTGACCAGTTTTCCCTAAACTTTGAAGTGGTTTTCTTTGCTACACTTCGTATTTCTTGCCGCTTTATCACAGATTAATTGATTGTATACCTGGGGGTCGGTCTCAGAATATACAAGTCTGTTGCAAGACAGCCCCTGTTTAGGTTGACTGATGGAGGGATGGAGGATGAGGTCTTTCCCCTTCATCACGCGTCTGCCACCCTGTCTAGCAGACGGTTCTGAGGTGAAACGGCGGGTAAACAGCTCGCAGACAGTCAGGCTTGTGGAAATATTAGTTTTATTCGGTGGACAAGACTGAAGTCCAAAGCCTTAGCATCAGTTCCTGCCAAAAAGCCCCTCGCCTTCCACAGACCCTTGTTTATATCCCCCAGAATCAGGTACCACCCAATGGTGGGATCAGATACCAACCAATGGTGGAAGCAGAATCAGGTACTACCCTAGGTTGGGGGCAGAATGCCAGGTCACACCCTAGGATAGGGCACAATCACCAATCAGGTTAGGGTCAGTAACATAATAATCCCATAAAATATTTACATACACAACACAAGTCTATTCCACTTACCTAAGGGTGTGTATTTATTCCCGTAACATGCTTTGTTAATGAATACGGCTTTATAGTACACTTTAAAATTGAATAAAGTGATGCCTCCCGTCTTCTTTTTCTCAAAGATTGCTTTAGCTACTCAAGAAAATTTGTTCCAATTATATTTTAAGAGGGTGTGATCTACTTCACAGAAAAATGCTGTTGGTATTCATAAAAGTATTGCAATATATCTATGCAATGATTTGGGAAGTATTGACAATTTAATGATATTGTTCCACTTAAATCATGAGCACAGTGTATGTCTCCATTTCCTTGTGTTCTCTTATTTCTGAAAGTAGAGTTTTGGAGTTTTGTTTAAATATGTCTTTCACCATTTTAGTTAGGTTGACTCCGATGTACTTGATATTCTGAGGCACAATTGTGAATGGGTTTCAACGTAATGTCTCTTTAATTCTCTTTTTATTTGTATATATAAAAGCATATATGTTTGTATATTAATTTTAGCCCCTCAATTTATTATACAAATTTATTATTTCTAGAAACTTTTGGGAGAATGTTTAGGATTTTCTAGAGGATCACATCATCTGCAAACAGTGAGAACTTGACTTCATTTAATCTTAATGCCCTTGTTATCTTTTTTCTTGACTGACTGCTGTGGCAATTACTTCCAATACTATTTGGAATAGAAGTGGCAAGAGGGAGCAAACTGGAATTGTGCCAAATCTTAGAGAATTGGCTTTAGTTATTCCTCGTTGACTATAATGTTTGCCATGGGCTTATGGCAAATGACTGTGACTATACTGAGAAAATTTCCTTTAATTTCTATCTTGTTGAGTGTTTTTATCACTCAACAAACATTATAAATTGGACCTTATAAAATGCTTTCACTGATTCTATTGATATAATTATAGGATTTTTAATTTTACTTTTATTAAGATGTTATATTATTTTTATTGATTTTTATATGTGATACCATCCTTATATCTCTGAAATGCCTCCTTATTTTCATAGTACAGGGCCTTCTTAATGAACTATTTTTCTATTTGATGATATTTTGTGAAATATTCTTTCATATGTGTTCATTGGCCTGTAATTTTCTCTCTCCTTACTTTTATTTTTGGTGTTTCTGTTTGTTTTTGATATTAGGGTAATTCGAGCTTTAATAAAACTTTCTTCATTTTCTTTGAAAATCTTGAAAAAAAGATTAGCAGTATATCCTCTTTAAATATTTGAAAGAATTCACTTGTGAATTTATCTGGGCTTAGACTTTGATTTTGATTAACTTTTCATTTTTAATCATAGTGAGAGGTCTGTTCAGACACTCCAGATCATCTTGATTCAACCTTGGAAAGTTATGAAATCCAAGAATGTATCAATTTCTTCCAAGTTCTTCCAAGTTTTGTGGCAAAAAGATTCTTAAATAATCTTCACGCATCGGCTTTTTTTTTTAATGAACAAAATCTTGCTTTCTATTCTTCTTTTTGGGGTGGTATCTAGTTCATTGTTTTCTGCTCTGAGTTTTATTTCCTTAAACCTACCTATTTTCATTCATTTTGATGGTCAATTTCAATTATTTATGTATGTTATTTCTTCCTTCCTGTCGAATGCTACAAATTTACAAAGCTATAATATTTTTCTTAATACCAAATTTGATACTTCTTGTTCATTCTTGTTTCCCAGAATCTTGATTTCCTCTAAGATTTTGTCCCTTAAGCACTGATTGTTCAGTAGTAAGCTGTTCAGTAATGAGATAGGTAAGGTTATTTTTTTGTGTCTGTAACTCATTTCAGTTTTCTGTGCATCATGTTCTGAGATGAAAGTTGTTATGGTTTCCATGCTCTGGATTTTATGAAGATATGTTGTATGGCCCAGTGGTCTATCTTGGAGACTGTCCAATATACATTGGAGAAGAATGTGTATCTTGCTTTCATATTGAAAAGCAATATCTATCATCTATCTACACATCCATCTATCCATCCATCCATTCATCCATCTGTCTATCCATCGATCCATCTATCTATCTATCTATCTATCTATCTATCTATCTATCTATCTATCTATCTATCTATCTATCTATCTATCTATCTACATCTTTCTATATATTTACCTATCTATCCACACTATGACACTTTCTTTTACTTCTTCCTTTAAGGCCAGTATATCCTTGGTAAGTTTTAGACTGATTAATCTCTCAAGAGGTGATAGGCACAGTTGAATTCTCCCACTACTATTGTGTTGCTATTAGTGTCTTTCTTTAGTTATTTTGGCAGCTGTGTTAAGTATATGGTTGGTCCCTCATTGGATGCATAAATGCTTAGGAGTGTGACTTTTTTCCTGTTGTCACATCCCTTAATTATTATGCTTTTTAAGCTTAAAGTCTGTATTTTCTAATATTTCTATAGCTACTGCTGCCTTTTAATGAAGTTATTTGCTTGTAGGATTGTCCTCAAACCTTTGACATTGAACCTGTGATTATTTTGACTATCCATGTGCAATTTTTACAGATAGCAAAATGTTGGATTCACTTTTCTTTTTTTTTTCTCCTTTCTTTTTTATTTCTTTTGGTTTTTGGGCCACACCCAGTGAGGCTCAGGGGTTACTCCTGGCTATGCACTCAGAAATTGTTCCTAGCTTGGGGACCATATGTGACACTGGGGGATCAAACCAAGGTCCATCCTAGGCTAGCACACATAAGGCAGACGCCTTACTGTTAGTGCCACCATTCTGACCCTACTATGTTTTTCTTAACTGATTCACTTAATCCATGTATGCTGAGAGAGATGATTATCTTGGAGTTTTTGTCACTTTTTTTAAAATCAGTACTTGTAAAATTTTATTACATTACATACAAATTCTGTTCTCTAGATTCATCATTAATACATCCTATTTTTAAACAATAATATTTAAGGTACATAATTATAATGAATCAGGGCCAATCCCATCACCAGGGTTGTCCTCTCTCCATCTCTTTCCTAGCATGTGTCCCATATCTTGCTCCTTTGCACCCTGAAGTGCTAGTGTAACTGAGTATAGCTTGTTGTAGATAGGGTACCAATTTTGTTGTGGTTGAATTTGGGTTTGGTGTATAAGTCTGATCATTTTTTATTTCCACGCAATGTTCATATGGCTGTTTGGTCCAAGTACTATTCATTTTTATATTCCTCCTCAATTCATGAGGCAGAACAAGTTGATTCAAGCTGTATGTTTCTGTTGGAAGAAGACAGAAAAAATACAAAAAAGAAGAGAAACATAACAAAAATAACAACAATAAAAAAATTTTAAAGAAAAGGTAGTAACTACCAAAAATGAAAAAAGCACCCAGCAACAACAGCAAAAAAAATCACCAAATAATAACCACAAGAGTGAAAAAGAAATAAAGAGAAAAAAAGGAAATAAATACCTATACTAAGAAGTGACCATCATAACTTTTAATTGATTAAACTAAAATGACAATGAAATATATAAAACCAGTGAGAAATTCCCAGTGTTGAAGGATACATGTACCGAATGTATATCTGAGTTAGAACGACTAAAACCACAGATAAAGATAGAATACTGAAAGCAAAAGAAATAAAAATGAAAAATTACATATAATGTATCATCCTTAATATTTATAGCAGATTATCATAAGAAATCCTCCATGTCCAAAGGAAGTGATGGGAATAGAGTAAAAATCCTCAATGAAATGAATGCCCCTCCAAGAATATTTCACACCGACACTTTCATTCATGTTTGAGGAAAGCTACACAGTTTTATGGATAAAGAAAAGATCAGCAACTTTACGTGTTCAAAACCAACTTTGAAAGATCTGAATGGTCTATGTTAAAGCAAGACAGACCCAACAAGCACAACAAATTCAATTCAGCTTCTCATCTCAAGCTACCTAACCCTACAAACTTCCGTGTACTCCATCTGGTAAATTTACTTCATAGACAAATTCTCAGGTTCTTCTTACTTTGGCCAATTGTTATTCTCTAAATTCCTTTTTATTCTACACATGAAGAGATATGTCCTTCAGCATCTGTTCTCTTTATCTGGATAGCATCACTTAGCCCAATACAATTCAGTTTCATATACCTAGTAAATTGCATGATTTTGTCTTGTCTTTTTGCGAGTAGTATTCCATTTGTGTAGAATATATATATATATATATATATATATATATATATATATATATATATATGTTATCTCTATGTTTTTACTATGTGATTAGTGCTTAAATAAACATAGGAATTCAAATGTCTTTTAGAATAGGGTTTTCGGTTCTTTGGGGTAGAAACCAAGAAGTAGATTTGCTAGAATTATGGAAGGAACTCAATTCTTAGGGTTTTTTTTTTTGAAGTTTTTTGAAGTGTCTATACATTTTTATAAAATATGACAGTCAACAGACTAATTTTGTTTCCTAATAGTGTTATAAAATATTTATATCTTATAGATAAGGGTTCTTGCCTTTTTATAGAACCAAAGAACATGAACCGTTTTGTTCTTCATATTCTGTCTTCCTACAAGTTGAGGGGAAAAAAATAAGTGAATAGGGCTCAGAGGCCAAGTGGTCTCAGAAGCATTGAGTGGGAAAAAAAGGTCAGATATAAATGCCAAGCCAAAGTCAAGGGCAATAGATTCAAGAGTTCCAAATTATAATAAGCTAAACATCAAATAGAGCTCTTTTACTAGCAGGCTAAGGGTCTAAGGGTGGAGGTATGGGATGTATGCTTGGAACCATGGTGAAGAGAGGTCAACACAGGTGGTGGGAATGGCCCTAATTCACTGTCACTATATGTCTGAAATACAACTGTGAAAGACTTGTAATTAATAATGGTCTCAATAAAAAATTTTAAAAAAGATGGAGGAAAACCAATAAAATTAACATAATCACTAAAACAGTTTAAAATTTCTCTAGCAAGATAGGTGCAATAAAATATTTCCACTGACCTAAGTTCCAAGTAACTGAATAGTATTCATTTTGCAGTATATAATATCTTCATTTAATTGTTTATAAATAACAAAAAATAAATCAGACGGAGAAGTTCAAAACCATCTAATATCAGTCATGGGTTAGAAAAAAATGATGAACTAAAAACAACGAATATTAACTTTTACACCATAAGATCAATTAATATTTAACAGAATAAAAAGGAAAAGGAACTTCTATATAATGTATTAATGAGATCATTTCTGTGGTAATGGATACAAATGGACTTTTGGAGGTGAACTAAATGAATTGCACTTATAAATTTTTGTAATCTATATCAGAAATTTATATAATGTACAATGCATTTTTATCTTAATTAAAACACACATTTTCTTTTATATATTTTCATTTTTCTTTAAAAAAGCATGAAATTATTTTATTTTTTTGAGTTTGGGGCCACAGCCAGTGATGCTCAGGGATTACTCTTGGCTATGCTTTCAGAAATTGCTCCTGGCTTAAGGGAACATATGGGATGCCATGGAGATCGAACCGTGGTCCATCTAGGCTAGCACAAGCAAGGCAAGACGCCTTACCCCTTGCACCACCACACTGGCCCCAATAATTTATTTTTTGAAGATAAAAAAGATAATATGTATATTAAAAAATTCTTTGCTATTTTTGGAGCTGACTCCATATATATCCATATATGTATATATATATATATATATATGTAAAGACCTAAGTAATGTTATCAAATTATTCTACAATAGATGTCAACCTGTTTGTGCTTTAATCAGAACAACCACATTTTATGCTTCATCAATTAATATTCTTTACCAAGTTATACTTTTTTCATGAAATAGCTTTTCAGTTTGTAATAAGAATGTAAAGTAAACTTTCAGAGTGACATATATAATGATTATGTTCTGTGAATTTGACTTTCATAAAACCAAGGAATTGTTTGAATCTTGCCATTCAAAATGCTTTATTTCAGTTTATCACTTCATATGATTTCTATAATTGGTGGATATATTAGAAAATATTTTCTAGTCAATCTATAAACATGACATCTATCTATATTGTGCACATTTCAACTTTGTTTTTATTTTTGGGTCTCGCCAGCTCAGGGGATACTCCTGGTTCTGCACTCAAAATAACTCCTGGCAGGCTCAGGGTATACACAAAATACTGGGGATCAAACCTGGGTTGGTTGCATTCAAGGAAAACACCCTATTCACTGAGCTATCACATCAGCCCCACATTTCAACTATTTTATGTGTGCAATGTTTTTATACATCATAAAATACAATGACTACAATGATATTATAAAATTTATCCTAACTAAAATTTAATAATTGTATTTCTAAGAGATAGTGAAGCCTGCTATTTTTAGTCAACAACCGGTATATGACATTTTTCATAATTAAAAAAGGTATTTATATTATATATTTATATTATATTATTTATTATTTATATTTATTGATTATTTATAAATATTATTTATATTATATTTATACTTTATATAGTCAATTGGATTATTTTTAGACCTGCTATTATGGATAGTGCTGCAAGGAACATAGGAGTGTAAATATATCTCCGCCATTTTATTTTTGGGTTATTGGAATATATTCTAAGAACTGGAATTTCTAGGAAAAGTGAAAGTTCAATCCCTAGACTTTTTAGGAATGTCTTTTGTTTCCCAGAAAAGCTTGTCCAGTTGATATTTCTACAACAGTGATTGTGTCCTATTCTCCCTCTGTACCTACTGGCACCGGTTGTACTTTTATCCAATTAATTGAATAGTATTCTAATATGAGGTGCTAATTTATTGTTGTTTAGTTTGGATCTCACTGATGATTAGTGATGCATAACATATTGTTTTGTGCCATTTGATTATTTGTATTTCTTCTTTGAGGAAGATTCTGTGCATCCCTTCTCCCTATTTTTTTTGTTGCTGTTGTGGCTGACTTTGGATTTTTCTTGTAAATTCTTCCAGTGCATTATATAATTTTGAAAATAACTCTTTATCAGATGATTAGTGGAGGTATTCTGATAATCATTTCCTTTTGAAATTAAGAAGCCTTTAACGTAATTTTATTAGTTGATCTTTGCTTCCACTTGCTTGTTAAGTGGTGTTTCAATAAAAAAGATAAAGTTATGAAATTTGATAGGTCCAGGAGAGTAAGATGCTAAGTGAAGTTAGAGGGAGAGAGATGACATAGAATAATCTCTTATGAGAGACGATAAAACATATTGGAAAGACAATGGAAATAACATGAAAACTCATATTTATTTAACAAAGTGTAAGATATGGTGCTGAAAAATGGTGGCGTCATGTATGAAGCTATCAGCAGCAATACTACAAACAACAGTGCAAAATTATATATATTAAAGTTTATAGAGAGAGGAAGACTGATAATGGGAGGAAATTAAATGAAGGATAGAAGGCATTGGTGGAGCAAAGTGGATTCTGAAAAAGAAATTTGTGTTGAGACATTGGATGACTGAAATTCAATTACAATAACTTTGTAATTTAACTTAACATTTTTAATTTAACTTTGTAATTTAAATTAACACTTTTTAATGGGCATTTTGATGTTGACTATGTAGTAATTTATTTATACATTAATAAATAAGTTTTAATCTTAATATAACTTACTAAACTATAGTGAAGTAATCTGAAATTGTGTATAAGTTATTAGTATATATTCCAATGCATTAATGTAACCATAGCCAAGATAAAGAAATTTTTGTTTTGCATATTAAAGTATTTTTTAATAAAGATACTTTTTACAGTCGCACGGGGGGGGGGCGTGAAAAATGTTTTCTTCTTCCTAGGGGAGCATGACAGAAAATAATTGAGAAGCACTGCTTTACTCTCACTGCCAATTTTCCCAAATGACTGTAATTTGACTGTCAGCTCCATTAGCTTCTTTTCTTTTCTTTATTTTTTTATTTTTATTTTTATTGTTTTTGCTTTTTGGGCCACACCCAGTGATGTTAAGGAGTTACTCCTGGCTTGGGGGACCATATAGGACACCAGGGAATCAAACCCAGGTCTGTTCTGGTTCAGCCACGTGCTAGGCAAACAACCTACCGCTTGTGCCACCAATCCGGCCCTTCCATTAGCTTATTATCTTTACAAAATTTATTATTTTAACTTACATTAATTTGATTAATTTACTATGTACTATTTTTATTCATATATCTAGCACATAATATATGGATTATTTTCTATGTTTCATGTAGTTTTTTCTCAATTTATAAGGATAAATAACAATTTTGGATTTGGTTTTCTATTGTGGCCATACCTAACTAAATTCAGGATTTATTCCTAGATCTCTGCTCAGGAGAACTTATTAGGGTTCTGGCATTAAACACCATGGTATTACATGTAAACAAGTGCCGTTCTCTCTCTAACCTTGGTGTCACATTCTTTAAAACAAGAAAAAATTAAATGTTTATCGAAAACAAAATAAAGCAGAGAATATTGGTAGGAGGGAATCTATGCTGTGCATGCCATTTCAAAGACTATACCTTTACATATGATGGAACATGACTCACTGAGATCTTTCACATATCCTTTAACTCCAACCTATATTGAAAGCTTCTTTAGGATATAAAGTTTGGGAGTAATTGTATACTTTCAATTATGAAATCTCACTTTGCATTGAAGGGAAAGTTCAAAGAAGTTTTATTCTTGTTAATGTTTTATTTATTTATTTATTTATTTTTGTGAAGCAGTAGAAAATGACTATAAAAGATAACAATGTAAATTTTTAGGAATAAAATTCAATTTTACCTGAAAAACAAGTGACCAAACAGGGTTCCCTTCCTTACTGCCAACTAGTATTTTGTGTTAAACTGAATCCTTAAATGATAGAGTCACTCAGATCAATATGTCAAGTGCCATTTCACAGCATTTTCATAAATATAAATCCAAACCAGCTCCCAGTACATCAGGGCAGCTTCAATTTGGACAATAAATTGCTCTTTCCAGGGTCTTCTAGCTCCCTCAAGTTAAACCCATCAAAAATAAGGTTCTTAGTTTGATCCCTGACTTATGGTCAGAAGTTAATTCCAGGTTGAATGCCCAGTTACTACTACATGCTACATGTAATAAAATGTTCCTCTCACCCCAGAGCTCTGCACACATCTTGGAGGATATGCTCCTGTTCCTCACAGTGCACAAGGACTAGAGTACCAACTACCATGTCATTACAGCAATGATCCATCTGCTGCATGTTCTCCCTCGCAGCAATCATAAAGCATTCAAATTGCAAGTGTTGATTCTCAGCAACACTCTTGATCAAGAACTTCTCAAAGTTGGGGTTGGAGTCATCCTAAATCCAGGTGGATAGACCTAGAAGTTGGTCCCAAAGCCTCAGCCCATCTCCAAAAAGAGCTTTCCAGAAGTTCTCATAAATTCCTAAAAGTTGCTTCTTGATCATCATTAGTTCAATATAAATCACACTCCACTATGAAGTAGGGGACAATATAAATTTCCACATCCAGAAAATCCAGTAGGAACATGAGAAATGCATGGCCATAGGGATAAAGTTGGTAAATGCCATCAAGAGAAAACAAAACAAAACATCAGCATTGACAGACCTAAATATTTCCAACCATAATCATGTTTGTAATTACAGTGTTTGAATAAATATATTTAAATTTTTTAACTAAAGTAATATTTACACTGCTGAACCAAAGGAAATTAGAAGCACTGAAAGTATGCAACCAAGTCAAATAATGCACAATGAGGTAATTTCCTGTGATCCAACTATTTCACTCCTAGGGATATACCCTAGGAACACAAAATACAATACAAAAACATCTTCCTCACACCTATATTCATTGCAGCGCTATTTACAATAGCCAAACTCTGGAAACAACTAAGATGCCCTTCAATGAATGGCTAAAGAAACTGTGATACGTAGATGCAATGGAATATTATGCAGCCACCAGGAGAGACGAAGTCATGAAATTTTCCTATACATGGATGTACATGGAATCTATTATGATGAGTGAAATAAGTCAGAAAGAGAGAGAAAGATGCAGAATGGTCTCACTCATCTATGGGTTTTAAGAAAATGAGAAGAAGAAGAAGAAGAAGAAGAAGAAGAAGAAGAAGAAGAAGAAGAAGAAGAAGAGCAAGAACAAGAACAAGAACAAGAAGAAGAACAAGAACAGAAGAAGAACAAGAAGAAGAACAAGAAGAAGAACAAGAAGAACAAGAAGAAGAACAAGAAGAACAAGAACAAGAACAAGAAGAACAAGAACAAGAACAAGATAAAAAGAAGAAGAAGAAGAAGAAGAAGAAGAAGAACAAGAAGAAGAAGAAGAAGAAGAAGAAGAAGAAGAAGAAGAAGAAGAAGAAGAAGAAAACCTAACACCACCATCCCTCCTCCTTTTGTTGTTTTTTTTTTCATTCTCGTGGATAGTATTTGGTTGTCTTTGTTGCTGTGTAGCTGTGTAGCCTTTTTGAGTTGCTGGTTTGGTGTTTTGTTTGAGTTTTGGCTTTTGTTTTGCTTTGTTTTTCTTTTTTTGTGATGTTTTTCTTCTTTTACCCTTTCTTCTTTTAAGTTGATATTTATAACCTCTAGAAGGACTTCTCTCATTTTTTCTTTTAGTCTTTTCTTTTTTTCAAACAGAACCACATAACTTGAATAATCTTGTTGTGCCTCATAAAATGAGGGGAATAAAAAAACAATGGATGATACCAGGACCAAACAGTGCATGAAATTGAGTAGAAAGAAAAAAATGATCAGACTTAAATGCCAAATTCATAGTCAATGAGCAATTTTTGAGAAATATTAAAATTGTTTTCCAAAAGGTTGGAACAGTCAACATCACACAGTAGTAAATGAAAGTTCCTTCATCTTGCATCCTTGCCAGCACTTGTTCTTTTTCTTTGTGCTACATTCCAATCTTCATGTTGTGAGATAATATCTCATTATTCTATTATTTGCGAACTCCATGACAGTTAGTGATGTAGAGAATTCTTCATTTTTCATATGTATTTTGGCCATCTATATTTTTTCTTTGATAAAATGTCTATTGATTTATTATCCCTATTTTTGGATGGGGTTAGATTTTATTTTCTAAGTTTTTTTCTGTGCCTTGTATAGCTTAGAGATAATCCCTTATCTGATGGATATTGGGTAAATAGTTTCTCCCATGCCATGGGTAGTCCTTGTATCCTCGTCACTATTCACTCTTTCCTTTGAAAAAACAGATGCATATTAGTTTAATGTAGTTTATTTATGTTTGCTTCCACTTGCTTGAACAATGGTGTAGCCTTTACCTTCAATGTCATTGAGTGTTCTGCTTAAGTCTATGTACCTTATGACTTCAGGACTGATATTTAGGTGTTTCATACATCTTCATTTGACCTTTCGGAAAGGTGTTAAAGAGAGATATTAGTTCACTTTATTTGAATGTGGTTAACCAGTATTCTCAACATTACTTGTTGAAGAGGTTTACCTTGCTTCACTTTGTATTTCTTTCCTCTTTCATCAAAGACCAACTGATTGCATATCTAAGGGTCAGTCTCAAAATATCCAAGTATACTCCATTGATCTGAGGGTCTGTCTTCCAATACTATGCTATGTTTGTGAATTATTGTATAGTATAGTTTAAAGTTTGGAAAAGTCATGCCTCTCTTCTTATATTTCCCAAGAATTTATTTCATGATACATTGATGTTTATTTTTCCAAATTAATTTCAATAGTGTGTAATCCACTTCACTCAAAAATGTAATTGGTATTGCTAGAAGGATTGAATAAATCTGTACAATAATTTGAGAAGTATTTCCTTGCCTGTTGAATGATGTTAATCCTCTCCATCAATGAACAGGATACATGCAGCATTTCATTGTGTCCTCTTTTATTTCTTGAAGCAATATTATGGAGTTTTGTTTATATATGTCTTTACACCTTTAGTTAAGTTGATTCTAATTTGCTTGATTTTCTGGGGCACAATTGTAAATGGGATCGAAGTTTAATGACTCCTCTTTCATTATTAGTGCATATAAAAGCCATGAACTTTTAATTTTTAATTTTTTAAATTTTGTAGCCTGTTAATATATTATACAAATAAATTTTATAGCTTTCTGTAGAGTCTTTGATTTTATAAATATTGAATCACATAATCTGCAAAGAAGAGAGCTTGACCATACTATCTGGAAGCCCTTGATAACGTTTTCTTGACTGACTGCCATGGCAAGTATTTCCATTGTTATATTGAATATAAGTGGCAAGAAGGGGAAAACTTGTGCCAGATGTTAAATGACTTTTAGTTATTCCCCATTGACTATAATGTTTGCCATGGGCTTTGTTAAATGGCCTTGACTATATTGAGAAAAGTTCCTTCAATTTTCATATTGTTGAGAGTTTGTATCATGAACATGTCTTGGACCTTGAAATGCTTTCTCTGATTCTATTGATATAATCATATAATTTTTATTATTCCTTTTGTTGATATGGCATATTATTTATAGATTTTTGTATGTATACTATCTTTGCATGTTGTAAATGACTCCTAAACATCATGGAGTATGGCCTTCTTGATGAACGGTTGATTCTGTTTACTAGTATTTTATTGAATTTCCTTATAATGTGTTAATCAAGTATATAAACTTGTAATTTTTCTTTTTGTCTGCCTTTGATATAATGATGATATAAGCTTCATAAAAAATATTTGCGAGCATTTTTGTATCTTCATTTTCCTGAAAGAGACAAAGAGGATTGCAGGAGGTCCTTTTTAAAGGTTTGGAATAATTTACTAGTGAATCTATCTGTGCTTGGTCTTTTTTTCTGGTGGGGAGAGATTTAGTTTCCATTTCAATTTCCACAGTAGTGATAGGTCTGTTCAGGCATTCCAGATCATATTCGTTCAAATATGAGAGTTTATAGGAGTTCGATAATGAACTTGTATGTCCATTCTTTCTTCTATTTCTTTTAGATTCCCTTGTTTGGGGCATACAGATTCTGAAATTAATTTCTGAACATCCTTTGCATTCCTAAAGTATCTGTAGTGACCTTTCCCATTTTATTTCTGATTCAGTTTATTAAGTTTATCTCTATATCTTTGTGAGTCTTGTTAATGGTTTATTGATCATATTTATTTTTTCAAAGAACAAATTCTTGCTTTCATGTCTCTTCTTGATTTTTTGGGAGTTCCATTTCACTAATTTTTGCTCTAAATGCTATTATATTCTTTTTTGTCAGTCATTTTCCAGTTTATAAGCTCTAACTTTAAGTTATTTATGTAGGATCTTTCCTCCTCATGATTGCTTGCAATGCTGATATTTTTCTCATAATTCTGCTTTGACAGTGTCCAAAATTTTGCTAATTTGTTTCTTTATTCTATTTTTTCTAAGGATCTTTTGATGTCCTCTTTTATTTCATTTTCAACCACTGGTTGTTAAATACTGGACTTCTTAATTTCCTGATGCTTATTTATCCATGTCTGTTTGTAACTCACTTTGATTTTCACTGCATCATAATCTAAGAAAATAATTGATACTTTTTTATTTTTTTATAATTTTTATTTTAACTGTATTGGCTTACATATCTTTCACAGTAGTATTTTAGGTACATATTAACATGGAATCAGGGGAATTTCCATCACCAAATTTGCCCTCCCTCCACCCTCATTCCTATCCTGCATCCCATATCCCTTTTAATTTTTTAGAGGTATATTTTATTGCCCAGCATGCCTCCTATCTTGGAGATTGTTCCATGTGTTTTCTAGGGATGAAATGTTTTATATATCTATTGTGCCATGCTCTTCCATTTTTCCTTCAAAGCCAGTAAAAAAAATTTTATGTTAGAGCCTCATGATCTCTCTAGAGGTGACAGGGAAGAGTTGAAGTCTCCAACTATTATTCTCTTGCTATTGGTGTCTTTCTGTTTTGGAAGTTGTTTTAAGTATATTGCAGAACCCTCATTGGATGGATATGTTAAGGAGTGTGATTCTTTCAGGTGTACTCATCACTTGATTATTAAGAAATGTCCATCTCTGTCTCTTTTTTTATATTTCACTTTTTTAAAAAATATTTTATTAAAACACCTTGATTACAAACATGATTGTGGTCGGGTTTCAGTCATGTAAAGAATACCCCCCATCACCAGTGCAACAGTATTGTCCCTAATCTCCCTCCTCCTACCACACCCTGCCTGTACTCTAGACAGGCTTTCTATTTCCCTCATATATTCTCGTTGTTAGGATAGCTCACAATGTAGTTATTTCTCTAACTAAACTCATCACTCTTTGTGGTGAGCTTCCTGAGGTGAGCTGGAACTTCTAGCCCTTCTCTCCTTTGTCTCTGATAATTATTATTGCAAGAATATCTTTCATTTTCCTTAAAATCCATAGATGAGTAAGACCATTCTGCATCTTTATCTCTCTCTCTCTGACTTATTTCACTCAGCATAATAGATTCCATGTATATCCATGTATAGGAAAATTTCATGAGTTCGTCTCTTCTGACGGCTGCATAATATTCCATTGCACATATGTACCAAAGTTTCTTTAGCCATTCATCTGTTGAAGGACATCTTGGTTGTTTCCAGAGTCTTGCTATGGTAAAAAGTGCTGCAATGAATATAGGTGTAAGGAAGGGATTTTTGTATTGTATTTTTGTGTTCCTAAGGTATATTCCTATTCCTATATTGCTGGATCGAATGGGAGCTCAATTTCCAGTTTTTGGAGGAATCTCCATATCACTTTCCATAAAGGTTGGACTAGATGGCATTCCCACCAGCAGTGGATAAGAGTTCCTTTCTCTCCACATCCCTGCCAGCACTTGTTGTTCTCATTCTTTGTGATGTGTGTCAGTCTCTGGGGTGTGAGGTGGTACCTCATAGTTGTTTTGATTTGCATCTCTCTGATGATTAGTGATGTGGAGCATTTTTTCATGTGCCTTTCGGCCATTTGTATTTCTTTGTCAAAGTGTCTGTCCATTTCTTCTCCCAATTTTTGATGGAATTAGATGTTTTTTCCTTGTAAATTTCTGTCAGTGCCTTGTGTATTTTGGATATTAGCCCTGATGGGTATTGGGTGAATATGTCTCATAACATTTTTAAAAATATATTTTATTTTATTGAAACCATTGTGTTTTAAAAAGTTCTTCATAATTGGATTGCAGACATACATTTAGAGTTTGGGTCTCTTGATTTCCTTGTTGTTGAGTTTGGCTTATATATATTTTTGTCCAACTTTTTATATCTCCACCAATGCAACTGTGCCTGCTTCGTCCCTGCTCCCATTCTTTCATATTTGTGTTTCTCCTCCTCCACTAGTTTGTTATAACCTTTTTAAGCCTAAAGTCTCTGTTGTTTGATATTAGTATAATCACCCCTGCCTTTTTAAGTGAGTTGTTTACTTGAATGATTGTCTTCCAACTTTTGACTTTGAGCCAGTGTTTGCTCTGATTATCAAGGTGTGTTTTTTGCAGGCTGAAAAACATCGGATTAAATTTATTGTTCCATGTTACTGCTCTATATGTCTTAATTGATTTATTAATCCATTGACTTTGAAATTATTTTCATGGGATTGTTTCAACTTTCTGTAGTAATTTGATGATTGTTGGGGTTACCTGCTTAAAATACATTCTTTAGTTCTACATTTGAAGTTGGACTTTAGCATGTAAAGTTACTGAGATGGTTTTCATTCATGAAGCTGTGAAGTCTTCCTCAAACATGAATGAATGTGCTAGGTGATGTATGCTTGATTAGGTATTTGTTTTGTTGAGATTTTTCACTATATCTCACCAAATTTTTGGCCAGGAGGGTTGCTTTAGATTATTTTGCTATAAGTTCTAGCAATGTTTATTTATATAAAATATTTCTGTTCTTTTGCTTTCACTATTCTATTTATAATCTATGTCTTTTATCATTCTGACTAGGCTGTGTTTCTGGGTGCTTTTCTTTGGGTCTATTTTAACTGGAACATTTTGGGCATCCGGGATTTGCATGTATCTATGTTTTAGTTATGGGAACTTCTCAGCAATGATGTCCTTTACTGTTGATTTTTCATGGGAATTTTCTTACTGGTCTAAGAAACTCCAGTGTCATTTTATTGAGTATATACCAATGTTTTATTGTCATGTGTTCACTCATTTTAAAAACTTTTTCTATCTTCTGTTTGTTTATTTTAAGGCTCTTCAATCCTCTTTTATTGTTTGGGGTGTTTTACAGCTCATCTTCCAACGCAATGATTCTATTTTCAGTAGCTTTTGCTCTGTATTCCAGTGATTCTGTTATTCTGCTATTCCAGTGATTCTGTTATTCTGCTATTCCAGTGAGTTTTTAATTTTATCTACCAAGTTTCACTCCTGTTATTTTTGTTTGATGTTTTCTCATTTCTACTCTAATATCCTCTGAGTCTTATTTGCAATTTGTTCTGTTCCTTTTCTGGTTTCTTTGAGTTCTCTGAACATCCTCAATTTTTTTCTCTAATTATTTGTCAGAGTGGCTATATAGGCGTCTGATACTAGTTGGGTCTTCAGAACTACCATCTTCATTTTCTAAGTGGGATCTAGAAAATGGTGGAGTTCTCTGCTATTTCCCCATTATGACCTTTGCAGTGTGTTGATGTTTTTTATATGTTATGCTGAGGTTTCTTGACTAGAAGAAATGTGCTGCCATGGAATGGAGGTACTGTGCTCTTCTTATCCTCTTCTTTTCCTGCCTCTTCTGCCTCCTGGTACAGTCTGCTTGTTTCCCTTGCTGTTAGTGCTTAGTGTGCTAGTCCTATCCTTCTGCTTGTGGGCAGAGCTCTGTTCACCTTGTGATGATTGCTGGAGCATGTCCTGCCTTCTCTGATTCACAGGCCAATAAGAATTCTTATCTTCTATTGAGGTAATTTTCTGTGGTACACAGGTCTCACCTTTTTGTGTCCAGGGTTGGTATTCTTGCTTCTCTCATAGCAAGTACTTTAAGACACTCAGGGTGATTATCTTACATTAAAAAGAATGTGTTAATTATTTTTGTGAAGAATTACAAATTTGTTTATAAACTACAATGTCTAACTTGCAATGTATTTATCAGTATGGTTATAAATGGAATATACTGCTGAGTTATAAAGTTGATCTTTAACATGTTTATATTACATACTTTTTTAAAGAATTACCTTTTGATTTGGAAATATGAAAAAATATTTGGAGTTAAGAGAAAGAGTGCAGTAGGTTTGTCACTTTCTTTGCATATAACTGACTGGGTTTAATGCAAAATATTCTGTATGATCCCCTGAGTACCACCAGGAGGGATTCTTGAGTGCACAGCCAAGAGTTAGCTCTGAGCAAACTAGGTGGTCACAAAACCAAAACAAACAAAAAATAGAACTTACTATTATTAAAATTTGTTTCATTTTTTTGAATATTAAGCAGAAATCCCCAAAATTTGCAAAATACAAAACATCAGAGTATTTAGGGTTTTGTAAATTGAATAGCTTGTCATCTACATACAGTGAGAGCTTGACTTCTTCCTTTCCTATCTGATGCCCTTAATATCTTTTTCTTGCCTAACTGCTATGGCAAGAACTTCCAGCACAATATTGAATAGGAATGATGAGAGAAATAAACTTTGTCTTGCACCAGATGTGAGTATTCAGAGAATAATCCCCATATATAATCAATAATATTTGATCAAAAGGGCAAAAATGCAAAATAGAACAAGGAAAGTGTCTTCAAAAAGTTGTGTTGAGAAAGTTGGTCAGTTGCATGCAAAAAAAAAAAGAGCTAACTTATACCTCCATTTAATACAATGCACAAAAGTCAAATCCAAATGGATTAAAGACCTTGATATCAGAGACAAATCCACAAGAATATAAAACAACAAGTAGATAAAATACCCAATGATATTGAGACTAAAGGCATCTTCAAGGAGGAACCATCACTGTCCAAATAAAGTGGAAGCTAGATAAACAAATGGGACTATATTAAACTGAGAAGCTTCTTCACCTTAAAAAATAGTGATTATGATACAGAGGTCACCCAATACCCATCAGACAAAGGGCTAATATCTAAGAAACAAGGCCATGACAGAACTTAAGAGAAAAACATTTAACTTCATCAAAAAATGGGGATAATAAATGAACAGAAACTTTCTCAAAGAGGAAATATAAATGGTCAAAAGACACATGAAAAAATGTTCCACATCACTAATCATAAGAGAGATGCAAGTCAAAAATAACAATGAGGTACCTGTTACACCACAGAAACTGGCACACATCACAAAGAATAAAACAATAAATGCTGGTGGGGATGTGGGAAGAAAGGAACTCTCATTCACTGCTGGTGGGAATGCTCTATAGTCCAGCCTTTATGAAAAACAATATGGAAATTTTTCATAAAACTGGACATTGAGGTCCTGTATGATCCAGCTATACCACTCCTAAGGGATATACCCTAGGAACACAAAACAATAGAAAAATGCCCTCTGTGTGCCAATATTCATTGCAGAACATTTATCATAGCCAGAACTTAGAAACAACCTAGATGCGCGAGAACAGATGAGTGGCTAAAGAAACTGTGATAGACATACACAATGGAATGAATACTATGCAGCCATCAAAAGAATGAAGTCATGAAATTTTCCTATACATGGATGGACATGGAAACTATTATGCTGAGTGCAATAAATCAGAGGAGTGAGATAGACACAGAACAGTCTCTCATCTATAGGTTTTAAGAATAATAAAATATGTTATTGTAATAACAGAGACAATAAAGATGAGGCTGAAAGTACCGGCTCATAAAATGCAGCTTGCCACCACAAAGGTGGTGATTACACTTAGAGAAATAACTACACTAACAACTATATCAGAATGGTAATGAGTGAGAGAAGTACAATACCTGTCTCGAATACAGGCGGGGGGGGGGGGGTAGAAGGAAGAAGATGGGGCATTGGCATGGGAATGTTGTACAGGTGAAGTGGGCTGTTCTTTTTATGACTGGGGCCCAATAGCAAATATGTTTCTAATTTTGAAATTATTTTAAATTAATAAAAGAAAAAATGTTAAAAGAGAAAAATGAAACACCTGAATAATTCAAGTATTTGACAAAAATACCTAAAAACCACTCATTTATATTATAAATGTCACTTTCTCTGAACTAGATAGATAGTACAAGAGTAAATGAGCTTGCCTTGATTAGAGCCAACTCCATTTTGAACCCAATAATAGACCCTAGCATCACAGAGTACTTAACTCAAACCTCTCAGCCCCACAAAGTACTTCCTTTCATATTTTACTGACATTTTAATGAAATTTGATCATAAAGTTTGTTTCTTATTTTTATGCATTTAATATAATTTAATTAGAGATTTTCTTAGAATAAAGTGGCATGCAAAATATGTTAATGGGAAGAAGCTTAAACAGCACAGTATAGCCGTAAGTTTTAATAGTTAAGTCATATACTTACACAAAGGGAATAAAATATTCAGATAATATAAAAATTATCCCTAAACTATTTATGCTTAAATTTAATATATTTAAGTAATCTAATATTATTACTAGACAGCCTGTTTGAACTCATTATAAATAAAATGATTAATATATTATCTAATGTTCTCTGAATTTAATATATGTTCCTAAGTAAAACCAGATGTGAACATCTGTCTGAGAAAAATGAAAGTAATTGTTTAGGATCCTCGTGCTCTTGTGTGTACATATATTACTCTGCAAACTGGAATCTACTCTGAGATTATGTGGACAAGGTCAGAAGACAAAACTAATAATATTTACTGAGTATTCACTCATTTTATAATTTGTTTAATTAATTAATCTTCATAAAATACCTTTAAAATGGTGTTTATTTAAAAAAAATAAGAAACAAAGTCTAAAACAGTGAAATGTTCTAAGCAAAGTCAGACACCTAACAAGTAAGGGGAAAAAACTAGCAGTGTATATGAGCCCACATATATTACTTTATGACCCTGGTTTCACTGATAAAATAGTAATTGACTAAAAACATAAGTCAGGTTACTGTTTTACTATATCTTTAAGGATTTAATTCTTAAAATTTTACTAAGTATAATAGAACTATGATAAAAACATGCATATAACAGAACAATGTAAAAAAGTCTTAACAGATTTGCACAAAAATAAAAATTTTTTCATTGTCCTTCATTGAGAGATATTTGAAATTTTATATTCCAAAACGTATTTTGCATTGTGAAAAAGTATGAGTTAATTAGCGGTGATTATACAAAATATAAAGCAAGTTTTTAGACTATATGTGGTAACACAGGTTAGTTACATATTTTTTAAATCTTGCAAACTATGTATAAACCATTTATATGCCTGGAAAGTGCTTGGTATATTATGGCTAATCAAGAACATGCATAAAAATCAGAGCATCTTGGGGCCAGAGTGAAAGCAAGCGGTAAGGTGTTTGCCTTGCACGCGACTGACCCAGAATGGACCTCAGTTCGATCCAGGCATCCATATGGTCTCCCGAGCCAGGAACGATTTCTGAGCGCATAGCAGGAGTAACCCCTGAGCGTCACAGGATGTGGCCCAAAAAGCAAAAAACAAACAAACAAAAAAGAGTATCTCATATTGCCCAAATTAATAATGCTATTATACTCTGCCTTATTTTATAACTTTTTGATTAAATAAATCAACATAAAATAACTTTCGTGAAATCATTTATTTTCAGTGCTCAGTTTCTTGTGGGAAAGGTTTAAAGTATCGCGAAGTATTTTGCACTGACCAATTCCATGGAAAATTAGAAGAAAAATATTGCAGTCATTTAAGAAAACCTCGAATGCAGAAAGCTTGTAGATCTGTCAGATGTCCATCATGGAAAGCCAATAGATGGAAGGAGGTATGTGATATATTTCATAATTATATATATATATATTTGTTCTGTATGCTTTCAATAATTTGAATATTTTATGACACTAAGCTCTGATTTCATTATACATTTTCACTGTGATCTGAATACTGTACAATGTTAACACATTTGCTGTTTCCATGATTAGTCATTTTTTAAATTGACTTTATTTAAAACAATATGGTTTACAGAATATTCATAATACAGTTATTTTGGCATTCAATATTCTAACACCAATCCCATCACCAATGTTCCATTGCCTCCACCCTTGACACAAATCTCCCAAGCATTCTGAAGCCTGTCCCTTGGCAAGTATAAATAATTTTCTTACTATTTCTTGGTTCAGATAAAAGTAATAGAACTGTTAAAAATATAACTAAAATTTTTTTAATTGTCATATATCACAATGGGGCTTTTATGTCATTGTTTGAAGATTTACTGTTGTTTACTGCTAGTTAGCAATTCATTTTGCTTATTTATTTATTTAGTTAGTTTATTGGTTTTGTTTGTGGAGCCTTTGTGGCTTCTATAATAATTTCACTAATTTGCTGTATTTGTATTGGGAAATTAGTATTAACATTATGATGGCGTTGGTCTGGGCTGGTGAGCTCAACAATATGGCAGTACCAGTGGTTCATGGGCATATCTGCCATGACCTGCAAATTCTAGGATAGGGGAGAGGCAGCCTGCAATGGCTCCAAACTTGTCTCTTGAGTGTTGGTAGTCTCTGCAGAGATTAGTCTTAGACATTTTCAGTCACTACTATTAACCAAAATATAGTTCCAGAATGTCTAGCAGTATATACCTGTGTATCTATATGTATATAAATTAATATAAGATGATAAATGTATTTTCTGATTATACATATATTTTAACTTACTTGGTTCTATACCCAGGTCTTGGATTTTAAATAAGATTATATCTTAGAGAAAGGATTGATAAATATCAGAGGCAATTAGATTATTTGAAGGTTATGAAGTTGTCAGAATTAGATGGGTAAATCTGACTTAAGAAAGACTAAAATGGACTCACATGAGAAGACTAATTGTAAATGAAGCAGATGCAACAATCAAAACTAGGTTGAGAAATATTTTTACAAAATAAAATATTTGGGAAAATAAGGCTCAAAATTTAAATTGGGAGAGACATGAATTTAATGTGGTTGCCAAGCAAAGACCAGTTTGTTTAATACAGAAGACTCTGAATCAAAATAATAACAGGGAAAACTTCCTCAAGCCTGATTTCAGTTCAAGTATGACTTCAGCATAGTTTTCTAGTTATTTGTAGTAATATCTTGAAGACACTTGTTCATTTCACCGAAATGAACACTTTCCCTTAGCTCTATAAAGAAAAAATGAAATATATTTTCTGTTGATAGAATACCTTGTCTCTAATGTTGGAACTATGTTGCTTAGGAACAGAGGAATCCAGATAAGAGAAAAAACTTAAGATTCATCTGGGCTTCTAAGCCATTAGAAGCACTGATTGTGCTGAGAACTGTAGTGCAGTATGACAGCCTTTGGGTGTCGCTGTGTCAGCAAATTATTATTTAGCAAACTGCACACATCTAACACTTCAGATATCTGTGTAGAAGATAGCCTCTCAAATGTCTGAGGCTGGAGAGTTTGTTTTATATTTAACTGAAACTAAGAACAAACATATTTCTTTTTCTCAGTCCACCTAAACTAAATTCTTTGTGGGGAGGCATGTTGGGAACACACCTGGTGTGTTCAGTGTGTACTGATTGATTCCTTTAACAAAGGGGTCACTTCTGGTGATGGTTAGGGGTCTATATGCGGTACCAGGAGTAAAGCCAGAGTCATTTATGTGTAAGGCACATGCCCTAACTCCTGTACTATCTCTCCAATATTCCTAAAAATTATTTTTGATTTTACTTTTAATTTTGGTAAAGAACACAGAGTTATTTGTATAACATATTTCTAGAAAAATACGTGTTTTAAAATGCATCCCTTTGGGGCCAAAGTGAGAGTACTGCAGGTTGAGTACTTATCTTGCATGCAGCCAACCCAGGTTCAATGCCCAGCATCTCAAATGGTTTCCCAAACATTTCAAGGAGTAATTAATGAGTGCAGAGCCAAGAATAATCCCTGAGCATCTATGACCGTGGCCCCCAAACCACACAGAAACAAAAATGAACTTCGTCTTGGGACTGCAGTGATAGTACAGAAAGTAAGGCACTTCCTTTGCATGTTGTTATTCTAGGTTGGATCTCCAGTACACCTTACATACATCCTGAGCACCACTGGGTATGGCTCAAAAGCACAAAAAATGATTTCTCTTTAACTTGTTTTACTTAGTAAATTCCACAAATATATGCTGTTTTTAGAAAACGTTGAATCTATTTTTAGGAAACTTTGAAACAGGACATAAAGAACTGTAATTGCTCAAACCTGATCCCTCACTTCCTTTCTCCCTCCCTAAACCTCCATCTTCTTCTTTTTCTCTCTCCCTCACTGTTTCTGTTTGTTTTTAATTTAGAAGCTGTGCTTTTAGTGCAAAATCATCTCAATTTATTAGCAATATTGTTTATTAGAGCCTATCTCAAATTGGCTTTTGTTTTCATCCCTTTATTGGAACTAAGAAGTGTCAAAATATTGACCAAGTGACTTTCCCTGAAAGGGTGAAAAAAGACACTAAACTTAGCCGATGGCAAGAACTGCCCATTTTCATCAGGCAAGAGCCACTAAGGGATTGGAAAAGACAAAGGGAGATTATTATTGCTTGTTGGCCACCAACATTCTTGTTCGTTCCCCTAATTATTGTGCTGCTGCGCAGCTACTGCAGATGCTGTGAGTTAGTATTCATGAGAAACTTTCTAAACTGTGACCACCAACCTGTAACAGTGAATCAATGGTAAGGAACAAATTGTTTCTGAGTTAATATAATGTATAAAACTATGTAAAATTTACTACAGGAATGCATTTCAGGTGTTTCTGAGATATAGGGATGAATGTTCAAAGACTGTTTATTTCTTTCTGAATTGACTTTCCTTGTCATAGAAATTGGCTTTGTTCAACCACAGAGTACCCAAATACCTTTTAGAAACGAATGACCACTTGTGAAGTCATTGGTTTTTGATTTATCCTATTAAAAGTACCCAGAGAGGTGAATGGAGGCTATCACTGCAAAATACTCATCATAACATATTTGACTGAAGTGTAATTTAAGAGGCAATTATGAGATTGGTACTATTTTGTTTCAACAACATAAATTGAAACGTATCAATATAGTCACTCAGTATGCACTAATTTCATTTCATTACGTGAAGTAGAAACACTCATTTGTAAAATTATGACTGGAGAGGGGCTTAAATAACTTTTGAAGTAGCAGTTCACCTGGTGTTTAATAGTTTTTAAATGAAAGGATTTATAGTACTTTTATTTAGTGCTATAAAAAGGAAACAGTCTGCAGGTATATTTATTCTGAAGGTAAGAGGTATATCTTAAGATACAAACTAAATACTAGTATCATTGAAAAATTAAACTATCCCCATTTTTCCTAGTGTCTGGGAAATTTTTTTACTTATTCTGCTAATTAATAAATACCAGCTTGACTTACATATTAAAATTTTAAATTAGTACGATGTTAGATTTCTCATTGTCTCATGTCCTCTTTAGTTAACACAGTGTCATTCAAATGAGGATCACTTCTCCTTGCTCATGAAAAACCTATTAAACAACTTTGACAGTAACATAATATATCCCACTCAACCCATTGAATCTATTCCGGTGAAATCATTCATTTGCTGATTTCTCTTCACAGAAGCCCATCATTGCTATCTAATATTTTAACATCAGACTTGAAACAGAGGTGATGCATTTCGAAATCTCACAAATATGCAGACAAATTCCCCCTTCCCCCAAATACCCAATTTTTAAATATTCAAATTATGTTTCAATTCAAATGCTATTTAAGTGTATTTACAGGTTTGTCTAAGTTTACAATATACATACAAGTTTTGCTAAATCCTGTTTCATTAAACCATTCAAATATGTGCAGGTAGGGATTTAGATGATGTTCAAAAACACTTTACAGGTCAAAGAAATAGTACAGGAGATAAAGTAATTGCCCTGGTTTAGTTCAGCCCAGTTTATAATCCCTGGAGCACAAGAGGTACCTCTGAGTACAGTCAAGAGTAAGTCATGAGCACCATTATGTGTGGCCTAATAATGTAAGTACATAAAAAGATTGCACCTTTCTGTGTTAAATTTTGTAGCTACTTGGTATATTGAAGTTAAAAGAGAAGAAAGATAGAGTTTTTGATGAAGTGTCTGGTATAACATGATCAACTTGTATATTTTCTGGAAGACATCAATAGATAGAGCAAAATAAAGAAATTCTATATTTTTGTAGAGATGCTCTAGAGCAGACACTAAAATAATAATTTCAGATATTTTCTATGATCAAAACACGATTAAAACTATTTGTAGAGAGACTCCAGGGCAGGTGATACTAAAATATTTATTCCATATATTTTTCAGTGATCAGAACATGCTTCAAACAAATTTAAAAATAGGTCATGACTTATACTGTAATTTTAATGTGATTTCAACATCGTCACCTAATTTTTCAAATTATTTGGACTTCCTTGTAGTGCTCTGTGACCTGCGGCTCCGGAGTTCAGCAAAGGGATGTCTACTGCAGACTAAGAGGCATTGGTCGAGTGTCTGAAGAAATGTGTGATAGGTCCACTCGGCCTTATTTTCAGAGGCATTGTTGGAATCAAGACTGTATGCAGTACCACTGGGTGGCAGAGGAGTGGCTGGAGGTGAGTTGTGTTAAGGAACTTTGAAAGGCATCTTTTCAGTAGGCGAATATGTTGTTCATTTCACAATTGTCTTTCTAGTGTTCGACATCATGTAAGAAAAGGGAGACGTATCGGCAAGTGAAGTGCATGGATGCACAGAACATTCAAGTGAATGAAAGTTTTTGTGCTCCTTCAACCAGACCTCCTTCAGTTAAAAAATGCAGTCCCTGCAAATATATTGTGGTAACTGGGGATTCGTCACAGGTAAATAAAACAACTCAGCATAAAGATTGAAACTGATACTAAATTTGAGCGTCAGGAATGAAATATCTACAGTCAAATGATAGAAAAAGAGGGGGAGTTACATGTACATTGACTTCCTTTTTTTGTTTGTTTGCTTGTTTGGGTTTTTTTTTTTGGGGGGGGGGCGGGATTTCAAACTCCAGCAGCATTCTGGCTACTCCTGGCTCTGTGCTCAGGAAGTGGAAACTGCAGGTTAAATAGTGACTTTGAATGATGTCCAACAAATGTCCCTAGGTCAAAATTTCTCTCTCTCTCTCTCTCTCTCTCTCTCTCTCTCTCTCTCTCTCTCTCTCTCTCTCTCTCTCTCTCTCTCAGTTTAAGCTCTGTTCTGTTTATTCAAAGCAAAAGATGGAGTATTTATACTCAATTTCTTTTTTTTCCCCACCCTATACTCAATTTCTTAACAAGTCATAATTTTCAGACAAAGCTAATTTGCCAAAACGGCACAGGGACAAATTATTCAAGGCATATTTCTTGGTCTTAGAGATTCAGAAAACGTGAGGATTGAGAAATAGAAAAGATTTAGGTAAAAACAGTCCTACTTATTCACAATTTTATTCTTACAAACTCTTTCAAAATTGGCTGCTAATTTCGAGTCAGTTATGTATACCAATTTATTGACTTCTTGAATAAAGGAAACTTTTCTTAACATCTGGAAAGATTAGGATGTTAAGCAAATTCCCAATACCTCCCAATGAAACAATTTTTTGCAAGCTTGGTTAACAATGTCTTGGTCAACAATTCTGCATGATTATTGACCTAAATTAAAGAGACAGGTCTTTCATATTTGTTAGTCACTTCAAAGCAAATTGGAAGATGGGGTGGGAATGTTACAAGCAGTGGTGAAGAGAGTGTAACAGTCACAGCTCATGAAGACATTTTTATTTTAGTTGTGACACAAATTTTACTGCATATCTTGGCAAATAAACATACCTTATTGCTACTTATTCAGAATAACATATATCTGCAAAAGAAAGTGGTTGTAGGGTTTAATTTATTTGCAAGTTTTAACTCTCTTGAAGTCAGCCTTGCAAAGCAGGTTTTACAGTAAGCCACCAAACATCTAAATAATGACATTATCTGGAAATGCAGCTTTTAAGGATGTCCAAGACTATTCTACATACTCATGTACTTTCTATGGTTTTGATATTTGCCAAGTTGCAATTCATTTTTCTTTTTTGTGTGTGTGTGTGTGGTTTTTGGGTCACACCCGGCAGTGCTCAGGGGTTACTCCTGGCTCCATGCTCAGAAATTGCTCCTGGCAGGCACAGGGGACCATATGGGACGCTGGGATTTGAACCAATGACCTTCTGCATGAAAGGCAAACACCTTACCTCCATGCTATCTCTCCGGCCCCATCAATTCATTTTTCAAGACTACTATTATGCTGCAGTGGGTAGAATGAGAATAAATCAAATTAAAATAATAAAAGCTTGCTTTTATGGTAGTTATGACTATTGCATTCCAGAAAATAAGATTTTAACTTTAGTACATTTTTTTAAATTCTTATACATTTATTTCGAATTTGGTTTTAACATAGTTATTTTCATTGGAAGAAATTTCATTCTTTTTTTTCTTGCACATTTGAGTTGTTATTTGAGATTGTGACCTAACATTAGTAGTCCAGGTTTAATTATTTTCCACAACTCTGATGAGGCACCACTGAATACTTTATGCTTTGCATTACCCAGTGTGAATAAGGTTTTCTGCATGCTCAAGAGGAAGCAAGCACTATATTGGGTTCTATATGAATATTAGATGCAGCAAATTGCTGTCTTTTGATATTTTTTTAGTTTAATTTCACTGGATATTCTAAAGGTACTTTAATGTACTGGTCAGAGCCTTTTCTTTCTTTCTCTTTGTTCTAAGAGCTGGAAACTTTCAAGTTCAGCTTCAAGAATTAAAGGATCGATCACATTGCCAATTTCAAATTCATAGCAAGCACTGTTTTTATTGACAGATAGTGTTTTAAAAGCTATTGTTTTGCTTTATTCTGATAGTCTATTTTTCTGCTAGTAGAAATCACATGGTATTATTTGAATCAAATTTGATTCAAACCTACCTGATTCAAATGGTATTATTACACATCACATAATATGTATTGATAAATAAATATGTGTTTATAAATAATAAATGCATAGTTATGTATGTATTAATTAAAAATAAATACATAATTACTAGTAAGTTAAGACCAAGGTAAAGAAGCTAAAGCTAAGAACAAATCTCTCCAAAGCTGTTCCTACTGGGAGATATAAGTTTCTTTCATTATTATTGGTTGTATAAATTTAACACACATATATACTCTACAATACACAAAATAGTTTAAGTATGTTTATTGTTGTTGTTCTTTAGAGTTCACAACTGGAAGAACTCAGGGATAACTCCTGACTTTGTGCTCAAGTATCACTCTTGGTTGTGTTCAGAAGATAATACATGGAGCTAGGGAGCAAATCAGTGTTGGCCTTGAGAAAGGCAGACTCAACTTTATCTATATGACTCACCCAAACTATTTAAATATGAATTCTTTTATTTACTGATACAGTTCTTGGAAGAAAGTTTATTGTCTCTGAATCTTTGCTCTGTAAATGAAACAAAAAATAGAATTAAGGAGGTGTTATTAAGCCTCCTAAATAACAAATATTACATTCCACTTATGATTAAGTTTCTCCCTTTGCGATTCTGAATTTCTTCAGTGTGCAGGTATCTGTGGATTTGACTACCAACAGAAGATTACTTACTGCATTCCAATTCTATCTACTGAGAAACATAAGCTTCATCAACTTTGGCCTGTAGAGTATCAAGAATGCCCCGTGTTACCTTCCCCTCAGACTTACAAATGCAATTTTAGGAGCTGTTTGCATACGGCCACTTGGAAAGTTGGAAAATGGAGCAAGGTTAGTAAATAAATACTCGTTAATTAAAATCTTCTGATTGGGTCTTTGTTGTGTGGAAATTTTTAGGTATTTTCATATTTAACAAGTCTTCAGAGTTGCCACAAATTTTTGATGCCTAAAACTCTTTATCAAGGGCGGGGCAGTGGCGCAAGCCTTAAGGCCTCTGCCTTGAGCACGCTAGGCTTCGATGGACCATGGTTCGATGCCCCAGTATCCCATATGGTCTCCCAAGCCAGGAGCGATATTTGAGTGCATAGGCAGGAATAACCCCTGAGTGTCACCAGGTGTGGCTCCAAAACAAAGCAAAACAAAAAACCAACTCTTTATCAATCAATGTCAATAGAAATTAATTTTATTTTTCGGGGCCAAAGCAATTGCATAGTGGCAAGGCATTTGCCTTGCACTCGGCCAACCAGGGACAAACCCATGTTTGATGCTCGGCATCCCATATAGTCCCTTGAGCCTACCAGGAGAGATTTCTGAGCACAGAGCCAGGAGTAACCTCTGAGTGCCATCAGGTGTGGCCCGCATTGGTGGTGGGAATGTTGCACTGGTGAAGGGGGGGGGTGTTCTTTTTATCACCGAAACCTAACTATAATCATGTATGTAATCACGGTGCTTAAATAAAGATAAAAATGTTAATAGCTATAAAAATAAAAACAATTATTACCTAGTTATAAAAAAAACGAAAAAAATCGATTTTATTTTTTACTATAATACTAGAAGAGGCTTATCAGTAAAACTCAGAAATTTTACTTCTATTTCTTAGATATCTTAGCACAGGAACTTGCACTTTTAATCTATACTTGACAAATATTTTGGTTAAGTCAAGAAACTAAAGCATCTATTTTATTAATAATGGAAGTTTTTTGCAAGATATTCCATTTCATTTAGATTTAATCATTAGTATGAATAATCACCATTTCATATGCCTTTTCTATAAAATAGTGAATAAATTATACAAAATAGACTGCAAAATCTCATAAATTATAAGTAATAAAATAATACTCATGCCCAAAGATTTCTTCCAAATTATTTGTCCAGTATGAGGGCATTTGGGTATATATAATAGCTCTTGACAAAATGGATTACTTATATTGATCCATTCTTAGAAGAGGCGCTTTGGATTTACAAGCCTTTATCCATATGTTCTTTTCCTTCAAATTTTACTTCGTTCATAGTGCTCAGTGACTTGTGGTGTTGGGATAATGGAGAGAAAAGTAGAATGCATGGCTGAAAATGGCTTTTCCAGTGACTTATGTTTAAAGGGTTTAAAACCTGATGCTCAGAAGAAATGTTTTGCCAATAACTGTAAGTAATATTAGAAAATATACCTGTATCTATCTGATTTAAAACAGTTTTAATTACATTTTGAAAACAACTATTTCTTAGAAATGAAGTATACATTTTTTCAGAATGTTTATAATGTCAAAGGTCAATTTATGGCTATCTATAATTTGTTGTTATAATCACTCCTTGCAGGTAAGACATTTATAAACTGCAAGGAAGTTCAAATAAAAAACAACATTACCAAGGATGGTGATTATTATCTTAATATTAAGGGAAGGCTAATAAAGGTATGAAAACTGTGCCTATTTGAGTTTACTATTGACCATTGAATTTTGAAAAGATATTTTCAGAATATTTTACATTTTCCCTTTAGATCTATTGTGCAGATATGCATTTGGAGAATCCCAGAGAATATATATCATTAATCAAAACTGAAGACAACTTTTCAGAAGTATATGGTTTTAGGTGAGCTATATTTAACTTACATTTTATACCCTTAATGAAAATGTACCAGAATAAGAATGATTATTGAATAATTCACAATAGAGACAAGAAATTTAGGAGCAGGTGGACATTAATATGTAACAAAAATATTTCTTTTTCAGTAATATAGATTTGAGTATTAACATATGTTCATAGAGAGATCAACTAAGACACTGTGGGTAAACAAACATAGAAAATGTTAAGACCTATATGTCTCTTTAGAGAAATAAAAAATCCCAGTACCAAAACTAAGAAATACTATAGTTAATTGATTTTACACAAATTGACTTACATTTTCCTTTGCAAATTTGTTTATAAATTTTCTCATTTAACTAGAAATTATATTATCAAAGAACAGAGATGTGTCCTCAATATCCTTTAAAAAATTGTCTATTGTATATTCTTATCCTAAAATTGATCTTTTTATTTCAGATTAAAAAATCCATATGAATGCCCTTTTAATGGAAGCAGGAGGCAAGACTGTGAGTGTAAAAATGACTATCAGGCTGCTGGCTTTACTGTTTTTAGGAAAATAAGAATTGATCTTACTTCTATGCAAATAGAAAGTAAGTGTTAAGTTTCTACTCGGAAAGTGTAAAACCTTCCTTGCTAATGCAAGTATAACCATGCATGTGGTATTGTGGTAGTCAAGATATAAAGAAGATTTTAGTATTTTTAAATAATTAAGTTTAATAACTATTACATACTTCCTCTGTCATGATCTATAATAATAGTGGCAATATTATTTATATTTTAAAATTCCAGATTATATGAAATATTAGATAGTTAAGAGCTTCATCAAAACTAAATTAGTTTTTTACAGAGCTTAAGACTAATTCCCTTTACTTTTCAATTACAATATGCCAAGTATTTTTTGTACACTTTCCATTTTATGTTTGTAACAATACTGTATTAGTAAAGCTGATATTGCATCACTGTTTTTGTAAGTGATAAAATGAAAAATCAAAATAACTTGTCCCTATGCATTCAGTTGGTAACTAATGTTGCAGGAGATAAAATTGTACTCACAGACCCCAGATTATGGGTCTGTTGCTTCTAACAAAAGTGATTTCTAAAATGCAATCAAGGGCAAGAGCTAGAGTGCATTTGTGAGATACTTGACTTGAGTTCAAAAACCCAGGTTTGATCATTGGCACCACATATGTTCCCCTTTCCACCACTAGAAGTCATTCTTGAGAGAGCCTGAGTACAGAGTAAGTCCTGAGCACCACCAGCCCCCAAATCAAATATAAGTAAATAAATAAAATACAGTGAAGTCCATACTAATAATCATTGAGCATATTTCAATCTCACCTTGCAAGTTACATAGCTATTTAAAAAGTAAGAATAAATGAATCTCAGAGACAGAGATTCAATTGAACTAGAACTATCAATAGTACTGATCAGAACAATAGAAAAGAAAAATACTTGAGACTAATACATGATTATGATATATCTCAATTTATAGTATGATTAAGTTATTATGAATTCTTATTTAATATTTTACTGAAAATAGTTTATGTAAGTGGCTTGCTATGATTACAAGCATAAGTACCTGAAATTACCATATTCTTATTTTACAGAAAATATAATCTAAAGTTAAAGATATCCATTGTCCATAGCAGAAGGTAGATTCATATATAGGCCAAATAAATGTTGGTAATGGGCTTGAGAAATCAGGAAAGTCTGGTCAGCCATCCACGCTAAGGGGGCCTCTCAGTGGGCCTTCTGACAAACTTTCGTTTAGACAGTGGCAACAACATACTCCTTCTTAAACAGACTGTGGAAAAATGTTCATATTCCCTATCTGAAGAAAAGTAAATGTGCAGAAATAAAATGTGGCAGTTAGATTATCCTGTCAAGCTGTGACATACATCATGTTTTCTTCTACTTTGGTGATCTAATTTTTGGTGGGTTCTAAGTTTGGCTATCTGAACAGGAATGTTCCTCGTTGCTATTTTTGCAGGACTGTACTGTCTCATGAGGCTTTACTGTCTCACGTAACAAATATAAATTTGATCAAATAAGCATTTAAATGGTCAAACGCACATAATAAAATGTTCTACATCACTATGGGACACATCAAAAAGAACAAGGATAACCAGTATAGGTGTGAATGTGTGGATAAAAGAACCCTCATTTAATGCTGGTGGGAATTCTAACCATTGTGGGTTCTGGGGCAGCTGCGTGCAAGGCAAATACCCTACCTCTATGCTATTCCTCCAGCCCCAAAGAACCAAATTTGTCTTCAGTAAAAAGCATGTGACTTGGGAGTTTGGGGGTTTTGAAGGGAATGGAAAACAATAATGGAGAAAGGAAGTGATCCACCTGGAGAAGAGAGGAAACTGATTGTTAGCAAAATACTATGCATTTAGCCATATTGGCAACAATATTGCAACAAAAATATGTCATAAAAGTACCTCTCAAAGAGGCAAGAGGGTGAGTGGGTAGGAAATTGTGGGATATTGATGAAGGTAAGTGGACACTCGGAGGTCTAATTGTTGAAACTCTGTTATGGATAACTTGGTAATCCATGGTGTATTAACAAAAATATCTTAAAAAATTAAGTTTTTATTTCTGGAAAAATTATCAAATGATTCTTTGAGCAGGAGAGATAGTAGTGTCTAAGAACTGCATGCACCTGGCCTAAATTTGATCCTCATATGATCCCCTGAGCCCCCCAGGAATTATCCCTGAACAGAGGGGGGACTAAGTCCTGAGCAGTTCTAGGTGCATTCCATCCCAAACAACCTAACAAGCAAAAACAAACAAACAGAAATCTATCACATGACTACAGTATATATACTGCTATGGTCTAAATTGATTCCTCTCAAATACATATATATATATATATATATTGGTTTTTGGGCCACACCCGGCTTTTGATCAGGGGTTACTCCTGGCTGTCTGCTCAGAAATAGCTCCTGGCAGGCACAGGGGACCATATGGGACACCGGGATTCAAACCAACCACCTTTGGTCCTGGATCGGCTGCTTGCAAGGCAAACGCCGCTGAGCTATCTCTCCGGGCCCTTCAAATACATATATTTATATGATACGCTTTTAATCCCCATTTGTCTGAAAGTGATAAATAAGATGAGGCAGAAGTTGGGCCATTGGGATGAAATTATTATGATTATCAAAAGAGGATAAGACACATGAATGAATCTTATCTCTTTCTCTCTCTTTCTTCCCCATCCTTGTAAGGAGGCAGCAAACTGATAGTCATGTGATTACTGAAAAGAAGGCCCACTCTAAAAAATTACCCTACTGGTATCTTATACTTTTGGCTTTTAATAATTTAAGAATAAAATTTCTGTTGTTTAAATCCATAAAATCTGAGACTTTGGTATAAGTATTTGAGCTGAGAAACATACCAAATACTTGTTATGATTGCACTATCACCTCTTTGGTCCAAGCCCTCAGTGTTCCCTTTTTTTCACCTGATAATGTTATATTATGTGAAATCCATTCATTTCACAACTACACAATTAACTTCATTCCACCCCTAATCTATATAATTTTCCAACTAAGAAACAGTGATCATCTAAAACATAATCCTTGTCATATAGGTTATTTTATTTAATATTGTAACAACTCTGAATTCTCTCACAGCTAAATTTACAGGGTAAATCCAGAATCAAGTGAATGAATGGAAAACTAACCATACCGATTAATAATAGGCAATACAACCTGAGAGAGCATTAATTATGGTAGGTGAAATCATTATGGTAGGTCAAATATGTTTACAGTAATGAAAGTAGTGTTATAAACAGATACTAACTATTGATTTAGGAAGCATATCTAAAGAAATACTACCATAAACAATATATGTTGACTAGATGAGGGGTAAACTTCTAGAGAAACATTGATGGAAAAACAATCATAATGTTAAGACTAGATAAACTATTGGATATGTCAGTCACTATAATTTCAAGGGATTTTACATAAATATTGAAACAGTGTATAAATGTATTTAATAATATTGTATTGTCATATTATAATTTATAACAGAATCTAGAAAACATAATGTCTTTCTTAAAGCTAAAAATTTCATTTATTACTTTTTAGCCATGGACCTTCTTTTTGCCGAAACAATATTTGGAAAAGCAGTGCCATTTGCCACAGCTGGAGATTGTTATAGTGCTGCCAGATGCCCACAGGTATCTTATATTGACTTTTTTCCTCACTATAAAAAATTGATAGTAATTCTCTTCTTTTATTTTTGAAAAAAATATTGCAAAATCATAGTTATAAAAAATGTAAACCATTTTTATTTTTATTCAGACAATGATTTACAAAGTTGGTTTCATTTACAAATGAGAATTGTTTTGCATAAAATGTTTCAAAAATTACAAAAATGTCTTTTTCCCTCTTCTAGTATCTCTGGGCTCCCTTCCACATACCAACCTATATTTATTTTTATTTACCAGCCTGTATATATTTTATACCAATCTATAAAATTGATTTCTTATTAAATGCTCCAAAAGACTGAAAAAAATAGAAAATAAAGGTCAATTAGTGATGATTGATTGCTATATGATTTTAACCTATAAGAATCAAATCATTTAATACAATATAGTATATTTCCTATTTTATTTTATGTAACTAAGTTTTCAACTCTGCCATGTAAAATATATTGCATTAAATTTTATTTTCTGCTTGTATTATATTGTGTGGTAATTATCATATTTTCCTGCATATATAATTTTTCAATCATTGCTGACATTGTTAGTGTTTCTATGACATAGGTCAAATATACAAATGTAAAATTGATTTAAGACTAAAGATAATTAATAAAATTTAAATGAAACATATCAATAGACCTATAATGTACAAATGTTTTATCCTAAAAAAGGGAATATTGGGGGCTGGGGCAATAGTGCAGCTGAAGGACATTTGCCTTGCACACAGCTGACCCAGGATGGACCTGGTTTTAATCCCTGGCGTCTCATAAGTGCATAATTTTTGTATCCTAATCACAGCTTCCTTTGAAGGTCAAAAGCTTCTCAATTTCATGTAAACCCATTTATTTATTTTTGGTTTCACATGTTTGGCCAGTGCTATTTTATACTTGATAAAATTGTTAGCTTCAATATCAATGTCATGTTTGTCTACATTTTTTTCTATGTAACTTATGGTTTTGGGTCTGATACCAAAGCATTTAATCCTCTTTGATTTCAATTTTGTGCAGAGCATTAAAAAGTGGCCTCAGTTCAATTTTTAATATGTAGCTGATTAATTTTTCCAACACCATTTGTTGAAGAGGCTTTCCTTGTTCCACATTGCTGCCATTTTATCAAGGATTAATTTTTCATAGACCTGAATGTCAATCACAGAATATTTAAATCTATTCCATGTATCTGAGGATATGTCTTTATCCCATCACCATGTTGTTTTAATGACTATTGCATTATTGTACAGTTTAAAATTGGGGAAAGTGATGCCTCCCACCTCTTTTTCCCCCAAGGATTGCTTTATCCATTCATGGAGGTTGATTGTTCCATATGACTTTCAGGAAGGTTTGATACGCTTTGAAAAATATCATGGATATCCTTATAGAGATTTCATTAAATCCATACAACGCTTTGCAAAGTATTGCCATTTTAATTATGTTAGTCCCCCAATCCATGAGGGGGTGTGTTTCCATTTATTTTGTCCTTTTTTTTATTTCTTGAAGCAGTATTTTGTAGTTTTCTTTTTTATGTTTCTTTTACCTCTTTAGTTAAGTTGATTTTATGATACTTGATTTACTGAGTTAAAATTGTAAATTATTTTTAATATTTACTTCTACTCTTTCATTATTCATATATAGAAAAGCTATGAATTATTGAATATTAATTTTATAGTATGCCACTTAACTATACAAATAATTGTTTCTAGTAGTGTTTTGGGGGGTCTTTAGGATTTTCTAAATATAGTATAATGTCTTTGTAAGCAGTGAGAGTCTGACTTCTTTCTTTCCTATATGAATATCCTTGATAACTTTTTTTGTTTAATTGTTATAGGAAGCACATCTAGTACTGTATTTAATAAAAGTGGTAGAAGAGGGCAACTTTTTTATGCCAAATATTAGAGAAAAAGCTTTATCCCAATTGATTTTATATTACCTATGAGCTTTTGGTAAATAGCTTTGACTATATTGAGAAAAATTACTTCAATTCCCATCTTATTGAAAGACTTTTATCATGAACGGTTATTAGACATTGTCAAATATTATCTGTACATTCAATGGTAATATTAAATAATTTTTATTTGCTCATTTATTGATATGGTGTGTTATATTGATTGACTTGAATGTCTTAAACCACCCTTGCATCTCTGGAATGAATCGTATGTGGCCAGTGTGTTTGATCTTTATTATCAATTGTTAGATTTGATTTGCTAGTATTTTGTTGAGAATATTTTCTTTGATGTTCATTACAGATATCAGTGTACAGTTATCTTCTTTGTGGTATCTCTGTTTGGTTTTGGTATCACGGTGATATTCACAGAAACTATTTGGGTATATTTTCTTTTACTTTGATTTCTTGGAAGACTCTCAAACATATTGATCAGAGGTCCTCCTTATATTGTTGAAAATATTTCACAGATGAATCCATCTGGGCTTAAGTTTTGTTTGGGGGATATTTCTCATTATCATTTCAATTATCTCAATATTAATAGTAGTAATAGTTTGCTTAATATTTTCTTTGTTCTCATTTTTTTCCAGAAATCTTTCGACTTTCTTCTGATTTCCTCCCTTACTCACAGTTTGTTCAGCAGAGAGCTGTTTAATTCTTTTTTGCATTTTTAAAGTTAATGAATTAATTTATTTAAATAAAATGCGCCACATAGTTGACATAACTGATCATCATACATTTGTTTCCAGATATATAAAAGCAAAGTTGTTGAAAAACATAAAAAAAAAAGTGAGCCAATTTATATCAAATTGGGTAGGTAAGGTGTTTGCCTTGCGCGTGGCCAACCTGGATTTAATCCCTGACATCCCATATGGTCCCCCAAGTGTTCCAGGACTTACTTCTGAGTGCAGTCAGGAGTAATCCCTGAGCACTGACAATAGTGGCATAAAAACCAAAAAAAAAAAAAAAAAAAAAAAAAAAAAAAAAAAAAAAAGAATAAACATGGAAGAAAAGAGAAGGGAAAAAAGAAAAAGTAGAGTAGAAAGCACATTTGTGAAAATTATTTTATCTCCAATGAAGTCATTACTATAGGGCAGTGCTTCTCAAATAGTGGGGCGAGGCTCCGTAAAGGGGGCGCGTTTGACCTCGGCAAACATTGTCATAACAAGCTAAGCCCCGTGTTTATGTCTCTGTATGTCTCTGGAGCTGAGAGTTGCTGTGACCTGCTTCAAACCCGCTTCGAAAAGCTATGCATTGCAAAACTTGCTCATTGGAGCCATTAATTCAGACATCACCTCTGATTAAAAAAAATCAGCTCAAATTATTTTATATATTTTTGTTTTGCAGGTTAGATTTTTTTTAATAAAGATACTATTTACAGTCACATGGGTGGGGGCGTGAAAAATGTTTTCTTCTTCCTAGGGGCATGACAGAAAATAATTGAGAAGCAATGCTATAGTGGCAGAAGGTTTAGTAAACTCTTGTTAACTATCCATTCTATCAAAAAAGGGTCTTCCTTTAGGAATGAGAGCAACAAACAAATAATGCTATCCAGAAATTTAAAGCACTATTACTGATACTACGCCCTCTAGGGGCATGTATTCAACTACCAGGCTTCTGAGCAGGGTGTCTCATTTTCTCCAAAAGCCTAGTGATAACAGCCTCCAAACCAGTGTATCTGAAGAGTTCAGCTCGTTCTCCCTGAAGGGAAGGTCACAGATGTTGCAGAGATATTAGGGAAATGGTGATTCTGGGTGATAGAAGCAGAATTCTCTTTGGCAGGGTATAGTTTTGATCCAGTCTCTCCAAGATGGCCAGCTTCCTGCTGCATGGGCTGGTGTGGCCATAATCTTCAATGGTAGGTTTCACTTTTCTCTGTTATTAAAACACTGTCTCTTCATCAATTTGTTTACTAGTTGGCCACTACAGATACTAAATCAGCTCTAAGACTCAACTAATTGCTAAGTAATTGCTTATTTCAATAGTATTCTGGAGCCATATTTTTCCCAATTTCAATTCAATTAATTTTGCCCTATGCATCTTATAAAACAAGTTTTAAGGTCAAGGTCAGAATGCAAGAACATTCTTCGTTGTATCTTTCCCTACATTGCTCTCTTAGCTTTAATTTCATCTATTATTTTGCTTACTGTTTTCATTGAATCACTATTCCTGTCCTTTAAACTGCTTGTCAATTAAATTCTTGCATTGATTAAAAACATTAGGCTTTCACTGTCTATTCCATATATGCTCAGTTAGGAAAAACTTTGGACATTTAAGTTTAATATTTTGATTCCTGATACACCTAAAAGAAGCATTAAACTGGTTTTGTAGTTCTATGAGTAGGTTCAACAAAGAGTACATATACATTTTTATAAATAGGATAACATATAAGGTTGACTCATCTTGGATTGTCTTTTATTAACGTTGACCCTCATCCCTAATAATAATTTTATTTGGTATATGTTGGGTTTTGGATGTTTTGGTCTACTATATTATGTGATTTTTTTTCAATGTTCCTATTTGGGTGGACTTAATGGAATATGAGAGCTTCATCAGACTGTAAAAATTCTTTTGTTAAATAAACTTATATAGCACATAACCGACCAAAGTGAGAAATATTAAAAGTTTGCCCTTCCTAGGGGAAATATTCAAACCTAAAAGAGAAAAAAATAGAATACCGTTCTTAGACTTATCTTAAAAATAGAACTATAAATTTCCTGACATATGGGTATAAAGAAGATAATCATGATTCAAATGCCAGAGATGAAACTGTTAATTTCATGGATTTTTTTAGAATAAATATTATTCAATTTATTTAATTATATTAAGGTGATTTAGGGAGACTTCAAATAATTGTCATATATATATAATATAGGTTCTTAACTGAATAGACTCCACAAGTTTCCTCAGTTTACCACTCTAGGGGCTGGAGGGGTGGCGCAAGCGGTAGGGCATTTGCCTTGCACGTGCTGACCTAGGATGGACCACGATTCAATCCCCCAATATCTCATGTGGTCCCCAAGCCAGGAGCAATTTCTGGGTGCAGAGCCAGAAGTAACCCCTGAGCATCACAGGGTGTGGCCCAAAAACCAAAAGACAAAAAAAAAAAATTTACCACTCTAAAAATGTTACCTCACTTGGTTATATTTGAACTTTTTGGTTGGTTCATATCTATTTTTATTTGCACTTAAGTTATAAATTTGTGGCTAGACTAGTTATCTCATTTAATTTACTTATTTCTTCTCCAAATTTCAGTTTTATGAATCTGGTAGGTGAGTGATATATGAGAATAGTGTTCCTCAGATTGTGAGTCTCTCATCTTTGTCTTCTATTTAGTTCTCATACTAGGAACTTTCCTTCTTGTGACGAACTTCATTTTAAAAAAATCCCAGAGTTATTTCTCTTCAGATTCCTCCCAAGAATTTGTAATCTAAAATTTGTAGTATTTGAAACTAAAACAATCTTACCTTTATATATATTTTTATAACATTGTTATAGTTACCTTGTTTTATTTTGGAGAGGTACACACTGACTGTTCTCAGAATTTTTTCCTGGTTATATGTTCAGTGGTCCTTCCTGGTGGAACTCAGGATACCATATGTATGCTGAGTCTGGGACGCAATATAGTCAAGACAATGAGGTTTAGGGAAAATACTTTAGCAGCTCTGTTATCTATGTGGCCTTGTTTTTACCTTTTACGTGACGATTATATTCTTCAATGACCAATTCCTGTCAAGACTTTGCTTATATTTTATCCTGTTACCTGTTTTCTTCTCAGGTGTTTTCATAATTAGAGACAAGTACTTTGAGAATACTACTTAAAGATGTAAAAGAAATAATGAGATGTCTCTCATATGACACTACTTCAGAAATTGAGGAGTGGTAATACATTTCTTTTTTTTTAATGTTGGGTTGAATTAGGTCTGACCAATGAGATATCAGCTAAAAGCATAGGTAGCTAATATGTAAATGAAATATCTACATAATAAAATATAAAATAAGTTTATTATTATATATGTGTTATGAATAACTTTATTCTAGCTTTGTTCTAGAAAAACCATAACACAAAAATGATTAAATACTGGGCCGGAGAGATAGCATGGAGGTAAGGCGGTTGCCTTTCATGCAGAAGGTCATCAGTTCGAGTCCGGCTTCCCATATAGTCCCCCATGCCTGCCAGGAGCAATTTCTGAGCATGGAGCCAGGAGTTTCCCCGGAGCACTGCCGGGTGTGACCCAAAAACCACACACACAAAAAAAGATTAAATACTGTATTTTTTTTATTGCCATTCATTTTTATCTCCTTATTTCCGTTTTTTAGGTAACCTCTCCTTCCCCTGATAGTATCTTGAGAAAACTATGCGACCATAAACTAGGTTAACCCTTGTTTATTGTTGAAGAAACAAGAGATTCCTTGTTAGAAACATGTCCTAAGATGCTTGAGAAAATAAGAAACAGAACCAGTAATAAAATACTCGACTGTAACCCATCTCTTTCTCATTGTTCTCCCTTGACTCTTCTGGAATTCTATTTCAAAATGAAAAAGTAGCGGGTTTCTGAACATGTCATCATAAGGAATTTTTCTACCTATATTCTGTCTATATTGATCTCTCTTGGGTTCCTTTTACCAAAAGTACAAATTTCCCATTTTTCTTGGAGATATCCTGTCAAATATATAAACCAGATTCTGTGTTAAAGCTACAAAACATTTGCATGAACGCACTCCAGATGCTTGATGTCACAGAAAGAACTTATTCAGGTGTTTGGAATTCATCAAAACCTCATCATTTGTGTTTATATATGACTGTAGTGGAGACATAAATGCTAAAAATATTATGGGGAGATATGACATTGTTTAAGAAAACTAAAGTTTGTGACATTGAAGTATAAAATAAATTTGTAAAGAGCAGAAATATGAGCATAAATATCAATGAAATAAAGTAAAATGTTATGTAGTTACTATTAGATAATAGATTATTTAATAATTTCATTTAAATTCACTTTATTATATATTTACATATTTGTATATTTATGAAATTCATCTCACTGCTTAAAATTAACTGGTTAGAATATAAATATGAACTTTTACTGACATAATGAATTATTAGATAGATTATATGATATGAATCAACTTCATGTTGTCTTTTTTTTATTTTACTCACCAAAGGTAGTGTTTTTATATTTTCATTCTTTAAGATTATTTATATATTAAGACATATTTATATATCTTTGCATAACCTGCATATTTTCCTAAATAAATGCATCCATCAATGAGGCCCAGAGAGAGAATTCAATGGATAGGGCAATTTAGTTGCGTGTGCCAACTTAAGTTTGATCCTCAACATCTCATATGCCCCCCCACGACAAGAGTACTAAGCAATTTGGTATTGGGCATTATGAGGAGTCTACCTTATATAGTATCATCTACCATTTCTTGTACATTGAGGTTCCTTTCCTGGCAAAAAGCTGACAATGTAGGCATTATTATATAATAGTACCATAGTTTGGGTTGAAAAAGAAGAAAGGAGAGAAGGAAAAAAGAAAAAGAAGGAAAAGCAACAGCAAGAAAAATGAGTGGGTCCTATAACATATGTCTGTAGTGTGTGGTTGTTCATTTCAGTTGTCTCAATGGTCATAAGCTTCAAGTCATAGTAGAAGACATAATCACGTGGAAATGAGTAAATTGAAGTATTTTATCAGAACATTGTCATAATGAGCACTGTGCATGGAGCCTAATATGATAGAGCATCAAATTGCAAAATTATGGTTCCCCCCCCATATCTCCAAGAACCTTGGCGATGGTAGACCCGCAGTGACTGAGGCACAGTGATAGCTTTGCTTGTGCACTGTCCTAGTTCAGATTCATCTAGAATCCACATTATTAAACACTTGTTTCTTTATACCTCAGAATAATTTAGATGGAGTAAATATATGATCAATTTGTTTTTAAATACATACTTCTATGAGTTTTGACATTTGTAGAGGTTTATATCAAAATATTGAAATTCTGAATAAAGAATAGAATTATCTTTTTTGTTTGTTTGTTTTTGTTTTTTGTTTTTTGTTTTTTGTTTTTTTGGGTCACACCCGATGACGCTCAGGGGTTACTCCTGGCTATGCGCTCAGAAGTCGCTCCTGGCTTGGGGGACCATATGGGACGCCAGGGGATCGAACCGCGGTCCGTCCTAGGCTAGCGCAGGCAAGGCAGGCACCTTACCTTTAGCGCCACCGCCTGGCCCCGTATAGAATTATCTTAACATTCCATTGTATGCAATAAGTTCCTGCTTCTCATGTGGTAAGTAAATGTTTTGCATTGCTATGAAATATTTTTCTGTAATTTATAAACTTCTTATACATTTTATAATTTATAAGATTTTATAAAAATAGAACTTGGTAGTATATATATATAGTTGTACCAGTTTATGAAAGTACCATAGAAAGTACTTGGTTGTTTACATTTTTATTTGGCTTCTATGCATGGTATCATAAAGAGTTATATATTCTTTTAATTTGCATCAGACTGGTTGTTTTTCTCAATACCATTTGGTGGAGAGAATTTTCTTGATCTACTTAGATTTTTGGCTCATTTATCAATATTAATTGTCTAGGTCCTTGAAAATATATCTGCCTACAAACTCAATTCTGTTGCATTGGTCTGAAAACATGGCCACATTCAGTACTACACTGTTTTATAGTATAATTTTAAGTTGGAGATATAGAAACACTTTTCTTTTTATCTAGGGCTTATTTGATTTTGGGGGACAATTATTTCATATACATTTTGATACTGGTTAGGTTATCTATTTATAAAATGATATAGATATTTTCATAAAGACTTTATTGAATATGGTAAAACTTTGGATGAGACTATTATTTTGATATTGTTTATCCCTATAGTCCATATTTTCTTTTTTTTTTTTTTTGTGGTTTTTGGGTCACACCCGGCAGTGCTCCTGGTTCCAGGCTCAGAAATTGCTCCTGGCAGGCACGGGGGACCATATGGGACACTGGGATTCGAACCAATGACCTCCTGCATGAAAGGCAAACGCCTTAACTCCATGCTATCTCTCAGGCCCCTATAGTTCATATTTTCATTTTTTATCCCGTTTTATTTTTTTTTTGTGTGTGTGTGTGTGAGGTTCATTTCTTTTATTAAGCTGATTTCCAGGAATGTAATTTTCTCAGGCACAATTGTGAATCTATTCTTAAGTATTTCTCTATTTAATCATTTGCAATATAGATAAAATTTGTTGACTTATGCATGTGTATATTATAGTCTGATATTTTACTCTACAATTATATTTGCTCTAGAAAATGTTTGTTAGAACCTTTAGTATTTTCTGTGTATTATACTTTGTCATCTACAAATAGTGAGAGCTTTACTTCTTTTCTGATCTGGAGGTCCTCAAGATCTTTAGAAAAGACATTGCAGCATTATTCATAATAGTTGACATTTGGACAAAACCCAAGTATCAAAGAAAACATGAATGGATAAAGAAAACATGATACATATACACAGCGTAATACTATCTTGTTTTACTAAAGGATAATTTCACACTATTTTCTAAGTAAATCGATCTGGGATACCGTGTTGAGTGTTTAGTCAGGAGAATGACAGGGAAAATCTTTTATGTCTAAAAGTTGCAGAAACAGAGGACTGGTCTATAGTAGCAAGTTTACCATGAGGATTGTGGTATTGGGGTTTGGCACTGGTAGAGAGGAAGTGAGAAATGGACATTCTGTGAAATGTGTGGGATTATAATGCTTTATGCATGGAACCCTACATTACTAGCTTTGAAAACCATGGCGACTACAGTAATTTTTCAAAGCATGATCTGTATTGTTTTGATAGATAAATAGTTATTGTGCTTAAAAATAATTTGATCACAAATCCAGTATATGTCTCACACAACATGTGTGTAGATTGTGAGACATGACATGCTGGGAGCAGCTTGTGTGCCCCAGCTCTAGTGGGGAAATACCCTACGCCAGGAAAGTGGATGAACATGAGCCAGTCAACCAAATAATATTGAAGAAATTAGACCAAAAAACAGATTGTATGGAGATCCACATTCTGGCAAACTTCTGACAAAATTTAATCTGCATACTGGGAGTATATATACGGCAAAACCACTATATTAGGCATGAAAGAAATTCCCGTGTTGACAAAAGGTGAGAGTGTAGAGAAAAACAGAAATATTAACAGTAGGCCTGTTAATTATGACTGACTAGGCTCAGGTGGAAAGGATCTTATATAGGAAATTAGAAGGGAGAAAGCAGCATAATAAAAAGGAGGGAGTTGCCTGGTATTTGTAGCTCAATCAGTTTTTGACAGGTCAGCAGACTAGCAAGCAGAGGTTGCTTTTAAGATAGCAGAGGGGCAGGTCAAAGAAATGTAAATTTTATGCCTGGCTTAGCTTTTAGAGAGGAATTTTGTCTTAGTTTTGGATTTTTTTGTTTGTTGATTTTTATTATTTATTTATTTATTTATTTATTTGGTGTTGAGAATTCTCTGAGCTTTTGATTGAGGCCATATTTCAGCCCGTAAATTTACAATGGAGAAATAGGCCAAATAATATGAAGGGCATATAATGACAGTACCAAGACATGAATTTCATAAACATCTCTTTGAGAATTCCTCAACTCTCCACGCAGGGACAAAGCATCCACAGCAGGCCTTTTGAGGAATTCCATGGGGTTTTCTCAGTTCTTCGTGCCAGAGAAATTTGGGGATACATCTGGTGGGCGTACTGAATTCCCCTAAAGAAAATGACTATGTATGACCCAAAATAACACATCAACATCTAGATCTGGCACTTATCAAAGACTTAAGAGCTAGAACAATATAACATTTAGCAATTGTGTATGGTGGAATATAAAAAGAAGGGCATTGTAAAAGATTTTAGAAAATATATTAAGCAGGGAAGTTTGAAAAGAGTAGTGACACATCAAACTGGAGAAATATTAATGTCTGTCAAAAATTTATTACTATGAATTTGCCTTCTGTCAGGATATGCTTACTAATATACAAACTGAAACTCCAGCTTTTAGGTTTCAGCATCCTATAGTTGGACAGAACTGCATTTGCACAAAAGCATCCTGTTGCTGTGACTTAAGTTACATTGAGTGAAAATGTATCAGCATCCTTTGATTTTATAAAGACACTTAGTAATGTTATGTTTATGGGGATTCTGGGGGCTGGAGCAGTGGTGCCTTGCACGAGCTGACCTAGGACAGACTGCAGTTTGATCCCCCAGTATCCCATATGGTCCCCCAAGCCAGGAGCGATTTCTGAGTGCATAGTTAGGAGTAACCCCTGTGAGTCTCTAGGTGTGGGCCAAAAAAAACAAAAAAGGGGGGGGGCAAGTTTTAAGCTTGTGGTATATATTTTCCTCTATCAATGGAAACATTCTTGAATTCAATAGAACCTTTATTCACATCTGGGTATTTCTAACCTAAAGCATTTAAAAATGTTTCATTAACCTCACTAATTTTATTTGGATTTGCTTTCTATACAGGGACAATTCAGTATTAACTTATTAGGAACTGGAATGAAGATATCTAGCACAGCAAAGTGGCTTGCTCAAGGAAACTATGCCTCTGTCATCATACACAGATCACAGGTAAATCTTGTACTTAAAAACCTGTTTAGAAAATCTCTTTTCTATGAACAATACTTAAGAATTCTTTACCTTAAATTCAGTGTCATATAAAAGTCAGTGTTTAATAGATTTCATTTTATGAGATATATTACATATAAGTAACATAATATTGATATAGAAAATTATGTAATTAGGCTAATTTATTTTATGTAAATTCAATAATAAAATATTCTTATAGAGGTTCTTTAAACATTTTATATAGCTCTACATTGAGACTAATAACTTGAAAATGTTTCTAAAGAAGAAAATATTTTTGTTACACTTAGATTATTAAAGATTATAAGTTTTTCCCCACCCCCAAGATTATAAATTTTAACATATGTCAAGATAAGGGTCAATTTTTCTATTGACATATTGACAAATTCTGAAATATTCTTATTTTTCTTTTTCTATAGAAAAATATTAGTTAGACAACCTAATAAACTAGATTGAGGTCTGCAATATAAAAACATGGTCAATACTTCTTGAGAAAGGCCAACTTGCTCTAATTTAATTCAATCTAAGATTAAAAGCACAAAATAAATCCAAGTTGTTTTGTCAGTATCTGTCCATGTTTTGTTTCTCAAAGGTGATTTCTTTTTGTTTTGTTTTGTTTCTTAGAATTATGATCTAGATATACATTCATAAGAACAATACTTATTGCAGCCCGATTAATAGCGCAGCAGTAGGGCATTTGCCTTTCAAACGGACCTGGGTTCAATCCCCGGCATCCCATATGATCCCCCAAGCCAGAAGCATTTTTGAGTCTTTCTTCTTAGTCTTGGAGAATTTAGAGGCTCCATTTCCTCCATTTTCTTTTTGTGAGTGCCTGTGACCTTAAGATGACACTCTTATAACCAATATACTTGAGTTTTTGGGTTCTCCCATGTCATGGCAAAAAACCTGCTCCGGTGTTCATCTGAAGCATTGGTGGCATTTACATTTTGGGGTTTTACAATTTAAGGCCAATTTCAGAATAGCAAGTTTAAGTCAAGCCAATATGACAAACGTTTAGGGTTTCCTAAGACCCACCTACAGCACTTGAAGTTTGGAGTTCATAGGTCTCTACTTGAGGTTTTGAAGTATGTAATAGATAGGAACTCCTTTACAGTCGTCAAAAAACATCCTGTTTTACTTGATCTATGCAAACAAGGATATTGTCATAAAGTATAAATATGTTGAGAAAAGCTCTCTCCATTCTCACCATAGATGCAGCTGTTTTCTATGGGTAATTAAGCAAAAGAAGTGCTGTTAAAAATCTACAAAGATAGAACATGCAGCTTAGCTATCAACAATATACTTTTCCTCTTAACTCCATGAGCAGAAAATTGATTTCTTATCATTTTACGTGTCTATTTTCTAAAGCACTGTATTAAGAGATCTGGAGCATCTGAGTTCCTTTTTGTTGCCAAAAAGTTTTAGAAAAACTCTGATGATATAATACTAACTCAAATATGAAAACAAATTGTTATTCTTTCTCTAAGTTAGCATGACTCAATTGTACTCTTCAGTATTTGTTGAAGACTTTCTCAGTAGGGAAGGAAAGGAAGGTCCTCTCTTCCACACATAGTCTGAATCTGGAGCACGGGTTCTAATGGCTTCGTGGAAATTAGCAGCCCCTTACCAATGAGGCATGCCCCTCAACAGTGTTCTGTGTTATAAGAAGGCTATTCTGATTCTAGGAAATTTATCAATACGAATGGCATTGTGTTTCCCACAGAAAAGCCAGTAAAGAAGGACCACTGCACTTAGCCCCAGGAATAGAAGCCTATCTAAAGGCCTAAAACAACCTACTCTTAGAGGGCAAAGGAGTTCCAGATGCTAAAGAACTAACTCTGGGACCTATACTGTTATCTACAGGTTCTAGCCCATGATGGTTATAAAAGAGATTGTGAACCTGCTGTCTAATTATCTGAACAAAATTTTCTAGGAATTATCTCTGAGAGATTATTATTATTTTCTGGGTGAGAGCCTTTAAATTCTTCTACCCATGAGACACTTCTTATTGTTGTGTGCAGAGTCAGGAAGTCTCTTCATCTTCTCTCTCTTTTCCTCTTTCTTGCCCCCCACTTTGTGCCTCTGCTTGTAAAAGAAAATATTTTTCATTTTCTCATTTTAATTAATGTTTCCACCCTGGTTTATATTTTTCCTTAGTTTATAGCTAAATGTATTTTTACTTTGGAATGTATAGCTTGTTCTTCTATAAGAAGTTCATAGTTAAATGGGGGTAGAATATGTCTGTATATAGTTAAAGGTAAAGGATTTGTGACAGCTTTGAATTGTTTATTAATCAACTGATTAACCTATAAGAGTCTACATGAGGCATATACTCAACAATGTTCAAGACTTACTCTTGGCTTTATGGTCAGGGATAACTTCTGATAGTGCTCTAGAGAAATTATGTAGATTCAAAGGAATCATCTAAATTATTGTGTGATATTTACTTATCAAGTACTTAATACAAATTTGAGGTGATCTAAATCCTCTGACCTTTAGTTCGAGTATCTCTAGAAATAGTTTCATCTTTGATTCCCCGTCTAATTCTGAAAATTCATCCAACATTTGCTACCACATCGTTCTTCCCTTGTACACTCAGAGATAAGATTGAATAAGCTTCTCTTATTTCTTTCTTTCCCTGTTTTCAGGATGGAACCAAAGTCTATGGAAGATGTGGAGGATTCTGTGGAAAGTGTAATCCTCACATGACTACAGGTCTTGAAGTTCAAGTAATATGAACATTAGATGTGGAAATATACCCCAAAGATGAAATAATCTCTGGAACCTCCCGATCACTGGTGCTTATCACTTTAATCTCCTAATATTTTACATGCAAAATCTTTGTACTTTTTTTTCAGGGTTCTCTTCATGAATTCATTTTTTCATTTAATTTTTCATTGTCTTAATACAAACTTGAATGACTCAAGTTGGTATATTTTTAAATGTATAGTATTTTATATTATATCTATTAAATTACTTATACCAAAATATTAGTATTGTTAACAACTTGTACTGTATAAAATGAACATATATAAATCTTTACTATATCTTACACAATCAAAATTTTATTGCTTATATAAGTGGGCCTATTAAAATTAATTCACTAAAACCTATTGTAATTATTATTAGCTCAAGGAAATAGTAGTTAATAGTCATATTAAGAAAGTTAATAGCCAGGGGCCGGAGAGATAGCATGGAGGTAAGGCATTTGCTTTTCATGCAGAAGGACGGTGGTTCGAATCCCGGCATCCCATATGGTCCCCTGTGCCTGCCAGGAGCGATTTCTGAGCATAGAGCCAGGAATAACCCCTGAGCGCTGCCGGGTGTGACCCAAAAACCAAAATCAAAAACAAAAACAAAAAAAAGAAAGAAAGTTAATAGCCATTCTACTTTCTACTAATAATGTTTAGGTATCTTTTTTATTTTGTAATTGCGAAGTGTGGTGCTTATAAATACTTCTAAAATGTGGTACAAACTTTGTAATAAAATATGTTTGATTTAAATACAAAACATAAGATTTTATGGACATTTTATTTTAAGAATAACATAATTTTATCCTACCTCTTTTATACTTATGAAAACAATGTTCTATTTACAGTGTTCACCTTTTAATTCACTTATAATTATTGTCTATATAAATATAAATTATTCAAAAATGTATTTTTGCAGATGTGTACTGTATTAATCAAATGACATGTAAGAGTTACTGAAATTTTGAAGATCTAATCTCAGTAAACAATTCTTCTTTACATAGTCAACATTTTTAGAAATAACCACGTTATATTTTTTTTTGGTTTTTTGGGCCACACCCATTTGATGCTCAGGGGTTACTCCTGGCTAAGCGCTCAGAAATTGCCCCTGGCTTGGGGGGACCATATGGGATGCCAGGGGATTGAACCACAGTCCTTCCTTGGCTAGCGCTTGCAAGGCAGACACCTTACCTCTAGCACCACCTCACCAGCCCCATAATCACGTTATTTTATATCTTATGTTTATTAACAGCCAGACTATAAAAGGTAGTCTAAAATTCAACTATCCATGTGTTGTCTCAAGCATCTTAAGATAAATATTTAAATGTGATAATACATAACAATGTGATTTAAAAAAATTTTAAATGACAATTTTCCATAGCATATGCTGCAAAAAACAAAGAAAAGCTAGACAACAAGGGGCCGGAGAGATAGAATGGAGGTAGGCCATTTGTCTTGCATGCAGAAGGACTGTTGTTTGAATCCCAACAACCCATATGGTCCCCCAAGCCTGCAGGAGTGATTTCTGAGCAAAAAGCCAGGAGGAACCCTGAGTGTTGCTGGGTATGACCCCCAAAAAACAAAACAAACAAACAAAAACCTAAACAACAAATCTAAAAATTCTCCCTAAACATTTATTAGGGTTAGAATGCACCATCAAAGGCACTAAAGCAATTTTCTGCAATGTGGTTAAATAAACACAGGATATCTACATCAGAAAAATAAAGATGTATGTGTTTTAAACCAGTTACAAACATCATTATAGTCTTTGTAATATCTAAATTTTTTTCATGTATAATTTGTTTTACTTATAAATATTTTAATAATAAATATATGTGTCTTTGCATATTATTTTCATTTTCCTTAAACTAAATATTTTCTAATCATAAAGAATTTATAACTTTAAAACCATTTTAAAAATTCAAAGATAATTTTTATTTATGTTCTTTATTTAAATTCAAAGATGACTTTTATTTATGTTCTTTATTTTATTTGTGGGATGGAAATAACTTCTATTTGGTGTTTACCTGTCTCATGGCAGGGGTAATATGGACAGGAAACTTGAACCTTTAAATACCATTGTTCAAATAAAGCCTTTATATCCACTCATAATCAACTAGTCTAATTAAATTGCATAGCTAATGGAACAAGGGAACATTGCTCCCCTACATTTCCCTACATAAAAAGGTGAAAATTCATTATAATCCTATACCAAAGGAAGAATAATAAATATCTTATGAATGTCAATACTTTACACCAATCTATCTTCATTTTCATAAGAATTACAAAAGTACAATACAAAGCTATTAAATAAATTATCCCAGGCAAATTATAAAATTTTATATTAGTTGCATGATTTTTCTCTTATCTTGTGGGTGATAGCATATTTTATTATCTTAAATTTTCATTTACCTTGATTTTTTGGGGGGGGGCACATCAGTAACATTCAGGGGTTACTCCTGGCTTGGGGGACCATATGGGGATGCTGGGGAATCGAACCGTGGTCCTTCCTAGGACCTAGGCAAGGCAAACACCTTACCTCTAGCGCCACCGCATTGGCCCCTACCTTGATTTTTCTATTAAACAAATATTCTCTGAAATTTTTTGTCATAAGATTTATTTTTATGATACCAAAAATTTTTGGTTAAGTTATTTCTCTCTTCTGTCTCATTTGTTTTCCTATCTCGAGGATAGATATATACAAAACAAAACAAATATATTTTGCAGTTTTGTAAATATGATTTAAAACATTTAAGTTTCTATTTTTAATTTAATTTTATTAAAAACATTGTGATTTACAAAGTTCTTCATAGAAGAGTTTTGAATATACAATGAAAAAGAGCCAGTTTCACCACCAGCTTCAATCTTCCTCCACCAATGTTCTCAGTGTATCCTCACCATTTGCCCCCACCCATTTCAAGTTTAGATTGTTAAAGTTTGGATCTCTTAATTTCATTGTTGTGACTTTGGCTTGGGTATTCAGTTCTTTTTTTTTTTAATCACCTTTTTTTTTTTTATCTCCACCAATACACTTGAGACCACTTGACCCTGGTCACCAGCCTTTCATATTTGTGTTTCCCCTGCTCCACTCAGTTTTTTTCCTTCTCCTCATTGTACTATGGGGCCAAGAATGTTAAGTTTCTGATCACAGGTCATTCATATTTAATTACATTTAAATTAGTTGCAAATCTTAATATTCACATAGTTTACATACGTGATTATTATTTACAATGACATACTCTCTACTTTATTTTGTCTACTTTCCTTCACCCTTTTATGAAAAAATTTCACCTTCATATATAAGGAAATTCTCCCAAGTTGGTTCTCTTTCTTCCTTGCTTTTATTTAAACACCATGGTTCCAAAGTTGTTCATGATTGGGTTTCAACTTACAATGTACACAAGCCTTCACCCATGCACATTTCCCTCCACCTATGTCCCTAATTTCCCCTCCACCTCCCCAACGCCTGCTTCCCCCCTTGTTTTTTCTCTTTTAGACACTGTGGTTTGAATTATTGTTAATGAAGTCATACTATGTCGATTACTTTATTCTCTAATCACCACCTAGTTCTTGTCTAGAGTGATCAGAACAAATTATCATCGTCTTAGAGGTCCTTTCTTTACCCTAACTGCACTCGTTCACTACTTATGGCAAGCTTCCAACTCAGGACTGGTCTTCCTGGCACTCATATCTATTGTCTCTGGATATTATTAGTATACTACTTTTATTTCCCTTCTATATCACAAGTGTGTTGAATGTATATTTATCCCTGTCCTTCTGACTCATTTTATTTAGCATAAAATAATCTATATAAATCCATGTATGAACATTTCATGATATAATTTTTCCTAACATCTGTGTGGTATTCCATCGTAAAGATGTATCACATTTTCTTTAGTCATTTCTCAGCTCTTGGTCAGTTGTATTGATTCCAGATTCTGTCTATGTCCTTTATGGAAAACCAGGAGACATTCCGCAAACAAGTAAATATTGAGTTTTCATTCAATCCAGCAATACTGCTCCTGGGAAGATACCTTAGGGACTCAAAAACACAATGCAGAAAAGACATCTGCACTCCTATTTTCATTGCTGCACTATTTACAATGGTCAAAATCTGGAAATAATATAAGTTCCTAGAAACAGATGAGTTGATAAAGAAACAATGGTGCCTCTAAACAACCAAGTATTGTAGAGCTGCTGGGAACAATGAATTTATAAAATTTGACTATTCTTAGACAGTCATGAAGCGTATCATGCTAAGCTAAATGAGTTAGATAGCAAAAGGGACAGAATAAGATGATCACACTCATCTGTGGATAGATATTAAAAAAAGCATTAGAATAATACCCAAAGGCAATAAAAATGACATGACTATAGTTAGAACAGAGAAGGGACCACTATCACATTAATAGTTGGAAATGATCACTCTGGACAGGAACAGGAACTAAAAGAAAGTAAACTTATATAAATGACTCTCCAGCAAGAATATTGCAAATCACAATGCCTAAAAGGAAGATAAACAGATGTGGGGGTGAAGGGAGAGAGAGAGAGAGAGAGAGAGAGAGAGAGAGAGAGAGAGAGAGAGAATAAAAATGTTTGTCATAGATGTAGGTGGGGCTGAGTCTGAGAGTGGGAGGAAAACCAATGAAATTGGTGAAGGGAAACAAACACTGACGAAGGCTTGGTTTTAGGAACATTATATAACAAAAACTCATTTATTAGTTGCCTTTAACTCTGCATCTCACAGTGACTTAATAAAGAAATATTTGTCACGAAATGCTTTAATTTTTTTCAGAAGATGTTTCTACTTTTAACAGATAGGATCAAGATTATTTATCGTTCATTTTTAATTTAGTATATCATATCGATAAGTATGTTGGATTATACTTGTATCTTGACATTTAGTACTGGTGTTAATCATTTTATAATGTGGCTTTGAATTTGGTATTCCACATTTTCCTGAGGCAGTTTTTATGCCCATATTTTTTTAGGAATAATACCAGAAGATTTATTATGCTAGCTATCTGAATTTGAACCAATGGTGCACTGGTATATACATTTTTCTCTTTGTCTACTTTTCAGAAAATTTAAAAAATTTGTATTGAGGTTGAGAAAGATTGCAGCTAGAAAGGCACTTGCTTAGTACACTGGCAACTAGAATTTCTCCCTGCCTTTAAATTTGGCCCCCTTGGAATAACTGAGAGAAATCCCTGAAATCAGGAGATAGGAGAGAATTCTGAGCAAGTATGTATATTACACTACCTACTCCCCAAATAATTACTTTTTTTTTTTTTTTTGGTTTTTGGGTCACATCTGGCAGCCCTCAGGAGTTACTCCTGGCTCTACATTCAGAAATTGCTCTGGCAGGCTCGGGGGATCTTATGAGATGCCGGGATTTGAACCACCATCCTACTGGAAGCAAGGCAAACATCCCACTCCATGCTTTCTCTCTGGCCCCAAATTTTTTGTATTAATTCTTTTTTAAGCATTATGTAGAATTCACCAGTAAAGCCAGTTGTTTTTAACAAGGCATATTATAACAAACAAGATATGAAGTAGACCTAAATGTTCTATTAACAGTTAAATGGTTACAATACAATACATGTAAAACAAAACATTATTTGGCTTAAAAAATGTATTTATTAGGTGAATGTTTCTGAAGGATACTATGCTAAGTGAAAGAAAGCAAGAATAGACAAAAATGAAAATAACATAATACCACCTGTCTAAATAATCTAAAGCATTCAAATTAAGAGTAGGGAAGAGTTGAATAGCTGGTCATTACCATAGTTTGGCTTACAATGTGGGGAAGCAAGGAGACAGGGAATCAAATGTACAGGTTTCTGTTATATGAGTTAAATCCTTGAGATCTACTAGAGCATAATTGCAATAGTTAACAGTGGACTAGTGCATAATTATAAATTTATTGATGGTAAATAATAAATTAAATACTCAGAAAATAGTACAAATAGGGCATAAGGAAATTTATATTTGATGTATATGTTTATGAGATATTATATGATCTTTTAAAGATCTCTTACTTATTTCTATATTTATCAAGTTAGAAACATTAAATATCACTTTTGTATGTTTATCATGCATCAATTAGGTGGTTTAAAATTTATTTTGATTATTATTTAAGCACAAATATTTTACTTCATCCTATGAATGAAGAAATTAAAAAATATTTTGATAAATCCATGAAAGTGAATTGCTATCACTTTGACATTTTTGAACCCCAGTCGGTAGAGGATGCTGTCGCAGCTTTTATATAGTGTTTTTTTTTTTTAATAAAATCTTCCAGACACTGAAAAGGACAGGAAGAGAAAGGGAAAGTGAGTAGCAGAGATGGGAATTCCCTAGTGAAAATGATTCATGAAACTTGACCTCCTGTTGGACAAAACAACAAGGACTGAAAATGCCATAAAATGCAAAGGAAATTATAAGCAGATGGAGTTTTTGCGCCACACTTTTCTTGACAAGGCTATTTTAATAGTTTGGCCTATTTTAAAGACAAGGAAACTCTAGCATATAGGTGTTTGTACACTGCTATCTCCTTCAATATATGATTTAGTGATCATACTGGTAACTATTCATGTTTGCTACAGTTTTATTCTTAATTAAGCAAAGTTGCTCAAATATACACTGTAGAAAATATAAATTCACTCAACTTCTATTAACTCTTGGTCTTTGACTTTGGGCAAGGTCAGTGTATGTATATTACAGTTCCAGCATTTTTCTAGTGACTTAGATTATAGGTTCCCTTAATTTATGCTTGGAGATGTTCACCACAAGTGGCTGGAAGATATAATAAAAGTTATCAATATTGACTTGAACAGGACTGAAATTTCTTGAGGAAGATACAAATTTATGATTATAGGGGTGCATAAGTAGGCAATTGCTGGCTAGGACTTAATACTATTTCATTTTTCTCTTCACATATATGCAAAAATATGTTGCCTCTTTGAACTGGATTTCTCTGTAAATTATTTATCTTAATATTCTATCTACCTATCTTTCTATCTTATATCTAATCTATAAATCTATATACTATATAAATCTCTTTATCATCTCTGTCTGTCTATCTGTATGTCTGTCTGTATACAGTAACCCTTCAGCATGCATTACCTATTCTTTATAAACTCTTTATTCTTTTGTGCTATGAGCTAGAAGAGGAAATCAACTTTCTCCACTTCAGATATGAAGAAAAAGATTTGGAAAATTTGAACTGTTTATCAGCATTCTCATACTTAATATTTAACAGGTGTTCTAATTGAGTCTTGTCAGAGTAGAATATTATGTTGTTTTGTTTTGTTTTTGTTTTGCAATCCTTAATTTTACAGCTGATGTTTTCATAATAAAGTTGTGGATCCTAGTAAATTTAACTTCTAAATTAATGGGAAAATAGTTGAAAATAGTTCACTATCTGAAACTCTTGAAGATGAGATGAATTCCATGAATCAGTCCCATATATTTCAAGTTTCTCAAAATTTGCTTGTAAACAAGGTACTTTAGAAACTCCATCTGCAACAGATGAAATTTCAGATGATTAAAAGTGTCTGAATTTATATGAATTTGAATCACAACTTCTGATAACCATATTATACACTTGAGTATATCAAAATAAACAAAAATAATTAAGTTAAGTGTGCTCATGGGAATAGTTTAGAGTTCTTGATAAGATATAATTAATATCCCCATAGGAGAGGATTGGAAGTTTGAAGAATAACTGTAATCCTTTCTTGAAGTTTGAATATCCTAAAATCTGGAAAAATCCAACGTAGCTAGAAATGGAGATGTCTTTGATATAGAATTTCAAACCTAACTGGAAAGCCTCTCCAACAGAATAACAGTGAGGACAGAATCAGTGAGCTGGAAGATGAGATGCATAACAACTCCATACCAAAAAAGAGATAGGAAAAGAGCCTTAAAGGAAATGATCACACAATAGAAAAAATTCTCAAAGAATGTGAACAGACAAAAATAAAAGTCTTTAATAAACTCAATGGAAACAACATAAGAATCATTGGAGGCCCAGAGACCCAGGAAGAAAATCCCAGGAAGAATTAACAGTCAAGATCATCGTGCAGAGAAACTCCTGGAGTTTAAAGAGTACATGCAACCAAATCCCGCATGCAAAAGAGCAGGAATTAAAAGAGACCTGAAGAAAAGCACCCCAACACACATCCTAGTCACAATAACAAATCCCATCTATAGGAATAGAATATTGAAAGCAGCAAGATAAAAAAGGGAAATTACATTCAAAAGAGCATCCTTAAGATTTACAACAGACAAGAAACCCTCAAGGCCTGAAGGCAGTGGTGGGATACAGTGACAAAACTCAATGAAATGCATGCTTTGTCTAGAATACTGCCCACAGCCAGACTCAAGTTTCAGTTTGAAGGAAGTAAACATAATTTCATGGGCAAACAAAAGCTCAGAAACTTTACAGACTCAAAAAACAAGTCTTAAAAGAAAACTGAAAGGTCTACTTTAAGACAAGACAGACCAACAGACACACCAAAGTCCTATATAAAGAAGATACTAAATCCCAGGATAATTATCTCTCTCACTGTCAATGGACTAAATGCACCATTTAAGAGAGATAGAGTGGCAAAATGGATCAAAAAGCTGAATCCAATATTCTGCTCCCTATAAGAAATAGATCTGAATAGTCAGAACAAACATAGACTCAAAATCAAAGGTTGGAGGACAATCATTAAAGCAAATAACTTCCTTAAAATAGCTGGAGTGGACATACTAATATCATATGACACAAACTTTAGACCTAGAAAAATTATAAGGAACAAAGATAAATACATATACAAGATTAATTTTGTAGTAATATCCTTTATTATTTTGTCAGTTTGAAAATATTAGTTATTAAATATTTTATTTTAACCATTGTTACTTACAAAGTTATTTATAGTTGGTTTTAGACATAACAATATTCCAGGACCAATCTCATCACCTCCCTTCACTAATATTCCCAGAGTCCATACCATGCCACAAACCTGTACCTTAGCCTGCCATCATAACAGGTGCCTTTAAATTTGACTGCTAAAATTTGGGTCTTTTGATTTCATTCTTGTTGACTCTGGCTTGGATATTTAGTTTTGTCCTTTTTTAAATGATCAGTTTTAAACATATTTTCAACAACAAAGTATTACTGCTAGCAACTAACAGATCAAAACTGAGGATCCTATTTCTGTTTGGCTAATATAATTCTAATAATAAAATTATTTATTTATTTTTATTGTGAATATCCAATTTTAAATCTTCTGTTATTATAATTAAAATATATTTAAATCAGTTAAATCATCTTCCTATGATTAAATCCAAGGAAAATTAGGATTTATGCTAATTATTCACAATATCCCACTAAAGTTCCTTTAGAAAGTTCCTTTTGTACATAAATAAATTATTTAATAAAATCACTATTAGATATATAGTTACAAAGTTGACGATTAGATTTCTTAATATAATGGGAAACACACTTCACCAGTGCATATTTCCAGCCAAAAATGTCCACAGTTTCTCTTCTATTCCCACATCTTTCCTAATGCATGTTTCCATGATACATTTTTTCCTATTCTCTCTTACTTTATTTCCAATTAGACAGTGCAGTCTGCAATATTGTTATAAGGAATAGGTATATCACTTTATCTTCTTTCCCTACTAATACGTGTTCATAGTGATCATTTCCAACTGTCATTGCCATAGTGATCTCTTATCTATACTAACTCCACTCTTCATTTTTGGCAAGCTTCTTACTTTGGACCTATCCTCCTGGCCCTTGACTTTATTGTCTTTTGTTATTAATATAAAACTATATAATTTTTCTAACCAAAAATGAGTGCAATCATTCTATGTCTATCCCTCTTCTTCTGAGTTTTATTCAGCATAATATTCGCTTGTATGAGCTAACTTTATGACTTCATTTCTTCTAATAGCTGCATAGTATTCCATTGTGTAGATACTTGAATGTTTCTTCATCTATTTATCTGTTTTTGGACACTAAGGTCATTTACAGATTCTAGCTATTGTGAATAATGCTACAGAAAACATGGGCATGCATAAGGCTTCCTGTATTGTGATTTTTAGCTTTTAGGAAGAGGTATTGTTGGGTTATAGGACAGCTCAGTTTCTAGTTTTGTAAGGAATATCCTGACTGTTTTCCAAAATCATTGTAGCAGTTTATGTTTCCACCAGCAATGAATCTTTTGCCCCACATCCATGCAGTATATTACTTCTAATATTTTAAATTGTATTTAAAGCATTCTGATTTACAATGTTTGCCTTTTTCCTCATCCAACTGAATTTCTTACCTCTTTTCACAATACTCTGTAGCCAAGAATTTTCTCACTAATTCACATTTAAACTATTGCATTTCTTCAAGTAGTGTTTTGGAGGGGCAAACTTGGTGATGATGAGGATTTACTCCCAGTTCTGCACTCAGAAGTTACTCCCAGGAACTATCTGGAATGTCAAGGATTAAACTTAGGTCTACCATGTGCAAAGTAAATGCCCTACCCTCCGTACTATCTCTCTGGTCCCTCAAGCAGAAATTCTAAATACCACATATAACATATAAGTGAAAACATCCTGCATTTATTCTTCTTCTGTCTTACTTCATTTAACATAATATCTTTCAGTTCTATGCACATTGCAGTGAATTGTATGATAGCATCTTTTCTTACAGTATGTAATATTCCATTGTATATATGCGTCACATCTTCATGATACATTCATCTGTTTTTGGACATCTGGATTGATTCCAACTCTTAGTTATTTTATTCAGTGCTGAATAAATAGCAATGGAAACTTAATATGCACAATAATATTTGTATGAACAGTTTTCTGTCCTGGAAATTGATACCCAAAAGCAGGATTGCTGTTTCTATGCCAGCTCAATTCTAAGTTTACTGAATTGAACTCCATACTGTTTCCATAGTGTTTGAACAAGATGGTGTTGTCTCCAGCAGTGGTTGAGAGAGTCTTTCACCAAATCCCCACCAACACAAATTATTTCCAGTATTTTTGATATATTCCATTCTCACAAGTATAAGATTATATCTCATTGTTGTCTTGATTTGGACTTCCTTAATTATAAGTGATGTTGAGCATTTTATTTTCATGTTCTTGTTGGCCATTTGTTGGTCTTCCTCACAGAAGTACCTGTTCATTTCCTCTCCCAATTTGAATGGACTGTTTAAGTTTTGTAGGGTTAACTTTTGTGAGCACTTTGTATATCCTAGACATTTTCTGTGTTAAGTAAAAATATTCTCCCTCTCAGCTATTTTTATCCCATGATTCATTTGTCATACAAAAAATTTTTAGTTTGATGTAATTCCATTTATATAATATTTGTTTCAATGGCTTTTGCCATTGGCATCAAATCATTAAAAACTTCTTTGAAATTTAGGTCCTGGAGTGTTCTGTCTATGTTTTTCTCTGTGCACTTTGTAGATTAAGGTCTGATCTCAAGGCATTTGATCAATTTTGAGTTTATTTTTAACTAATGTTGAAATGTGGTTTCAACTTTTATTTACAGGTTATTATCCAATTATCTCAGCATCATTTGTTGAGGAGGTTGTCTTTATTCCATTTCATGTTCTTGGTTACTTTGTCATAATTTAGTTGACTATATACTTAGGAATTAGTCACAGGATATTCTATTCTGATACATTGGTCTTAAAGTCTGTCTTTGTTCCAATAGCATGCTGCACTGATCACTATGGCTTTGTAGTACAGATTTAATTTATGTAATGAAATAACTCAGTTTCTTTTTTTTTTCAATATAGTTTTGGCTATCAAGGGTCTTATTGGTATCCACACAATCTTTATTATTATTGACTACTTTAAGTTCTTGAAGAATGTTTTCTAAATTTGGATAGGAATTAAATTAAATATATATAGTCATTTAGGTAAGACAGTAATTTTGATAAAATTGATTCTTTGATCCCTGGTATGGAATGTTTTTCCATTTCCTTGGGTCTTTTTCAATTTCTTTCTTAAGTGTTTTTGAAGTTTCTATGAAGTTTTTATAGGTCTCTCACTTTTAAGTTGCTTCTGCTACATTTGGTTATTTGTTTTATATGTGACCTTTTTTAAGAAACAATATTTTTTTTATTTAATCACCATAGTTAAAAAATATTAGTAGTTGGGTTTCAACCATTAGAATGGACACTAGTTTTCACCAGTGTAACTTTTTCCCAACACCCCTGTACCCCATTTCTCACCGCCACCAGTCTTTGGGACACACATTCTATATCTCTCTCTCACTATTATTGTCATGGTAGTTGTTAGAGCAGTTATTTATCTAACTGGGCTCACCTCTCAAAGTAATAAGCTTTATAGAATGGTTTGATCTTTCCACCCCTCATTTCTATTGTCTCTGGATATTATTACCATATTGTATTTTATTTTTCTAGAATCCTGAAAATGATTGAGTCTATTTTGTGTCTATCTTTCCCACTGACTCATTTCACTCAGGTTAATATTATCCATGCTCAGCCATGTATAGGAAAATTTTATGACTTTATTTTTCCTAATAGTTGTGTAGTATTCCAGTGTGTTGATATACCAGTTTCTTTAGCCACTCATCTGTTGTTAGGCATTTGGTTGTTTCCAGATTCTGGATATTGTAAATAGCACTGCAATGAACATAGAAGTGCAGAGGGTATTTTTATATTATGTTTTTGTGTTCCTCAGACATATCACTAGGAATAGTATTGCTGGATCATATGGGAGCTCAATTTCCAGGGTTTTTCTTTTTTTAGAAATATCCACAATGTTTTCCAGAAAGGTGGAATAGATAGCATTTCCATCAACAGTGAATGAGAGTTCCTTTCTCTCCACATCCCCATCAGTACTAATTATTCTTGTTTTTTGTGAAGTGTGCCAGACTCTATGGTATAAAATGATACCTCATTGTTGTTTTGATTAGAAGATCTGGTTATAAATGATGAGGAGCATTTTTTATGTGTCTCTTGGGCATCTGTATTCCTATTTTTAAAAAGTGTCTGTTCATTTCTTCTCTCCATTTTTGATAGGGTTAGATTTTTTTCTTAAGTTCTGTCAGTACCAAGTATATCTTAAATATTAGCCCCTTCTCTGATGGGTATTATGTGAAAAATTTCTCCCATAACCTAAGGGTGACTATTGGTACCCTAGTTGCTATTTAATTTGAAGTTCAAAATCTTCTCAGTTGATTGTAGTTCCATTTGTTTATCTCTCTTCCACTTGCTTGGACAGTGGTATTTTCTCCTTGAAGATGCCATTAGTTTCAGTGTCATGAAGTGTTTTTCCTATGTTTTGTTTTATATACCTTACAGTTTCTAGTCTAATATCAAGGTATTTAATTAATTTTTTATTTATCCTTTGTGCCTATTGTTATGTAGAGTTCTTTGTTCACTATTTTTTTAGATGTGGCTGACCAGTTGTCCCAACACCACTTGTTGAAGATTTACTTGATCTATTTTGTGTTTCTTGTCCCTTTATTAAATGTTAATTGGTTGTATGTCTGGGTTTATTTTACTGAATATTCTAGTATATCCCATTGATTGGAGTGTCTGTCTTTATTTCATAACCAAGCTGGTTTAATGATTATTATTTTGTAGTACAATTTAAATTTGGGAAAGTGACTTCTCCCATCTTTTCTTTCCTCTAAATGCTGGTTTAGATATTTGTGGGCATTTATAGTTCCAAATAAATTTTAGGAGTGTTTTTATATATTTATTTGAAGAATGTCATGGATATCATTAGAGGCATTGCACTAAATCTGTATAATGCTTTTGGAATATTGCCATTTTAGTGATGTTAATCCTCACAATCCATGAACACATATCAGGGTATATATCTTCATTTCCTTGTGTCCTCATTTATTTCTTCAAGTACTGTTTTTTTGTTTGTTTGTTTGTTTGTTTGTTTGAGGAAGGGATTTTTGTATTGTATTCTTGTGTTCTTAGGTTTTATCCTTAGGAGTAGTATAGCTGGATCGAATTGGAGCTCAATTTCCAGTTTTTGAAGGAATCTCCATATCGCTTTCCATAAAGGTTGGACTAGACAGCATTGATTTGAAATTGTGTGATGCTTTTGTAAATGAGATTGCTTATTGATGTCTATTTTTCTCTAATATTATTTGTAGATATAAAGGTCATTGCTTTTTGCATCTTAATTTTGTTGACTGATACATGAATCTATTGTTTCTAGGAGAGGTTTTGTAGAGTTTTTACAGTTTTCTAAATATAGCATCATCCAGTATAGCTATATGCTGCAGATATCTTGCGTCTCAGCATTCTAGTGGGGATGAAAGACTCATATTTTAAGGCTAGATCATGCAGAACCAGATCAAGGACTTAAGACATTACCAATAGCATAACAAACCTAGGGTTAGAGATGTTTTTTTTTTAATTAGAAAAGGAAAAAGGGTCACAGGTAAATAAACTAGGAAGTACACAATGAGAGAACAAACGATGAAAAAAATTTAACAATACAGATGTTAGGTGGAAGGAGTGACATGCTGGCGGCAGGAACTCATTCAGGATTCAGAAGCATTTTGGAAAGACTTAGCCCACCCCAGACTGGAATGGACAAGCAAGGTCTCTGCCAGAGACTCTGTCAGGGAAAGTCAGGCGGACACAGCTGTTATCAGAGGAAAGACAGACATTCGAACTAGAGACTTTATGGTCCAGAGGCTTGGGAGGAGGGCAACAAAGTTGGCTTCATGCCAGCTACTGTGCTGTATTTGTTCATTGTTTCTAGGAGATTCTTTTGTGCTCTTTTTAGGGTTTTCTATGTATATTACTCTTTCATCTGCAAATAAATTTTAATTATTCTTTTTCAATTTGGATCCTGTGGACTTTGTTATCGTAAAAGCTCATAAAGGCCTAGAAGCTTCGAATATAATAGGGCCAGGGGGAATACTAGTGCTAGGCAACCGTTATGCTTCCAATCAACAGAAGATCCACAAATTCAAACTTTGGCCATACAGCTGAGGTCGCCTCAGGCCAGAAAGAACCAAGCAGTGAAAGGGAGTATGTTTAAGACTCAAAACAGTATTTCAGATGCTGGTGCCTGTTATCATATACATGTTAAATCACTTTACTTTAAACTTTCATCTTTTCTGAGTTAGCACAAGTCCCCTTAATATACGTCAACCCTGACCTTCCAGTGATTTATGTTAAACTAAGGCTAGTAAAAGTGGCAGGGAAGCAGGCAGCAGAAAAGAAGCTTGGCTGGCTTAGTAAGATCCAAGAAGCTGATCAACACCCCTGGCCAAAATATAACATTTTCTGTGACTGTCTCATTTCTGCATGAAACTACAAGTTCATATTCAACATACTGGTGCCTGAACAGCGACATGAAAACAGAGATTTCAAAACAGTGAATGGACTAACAAATTTCTCAGGTTACTGAATAAGGAAACTGGTATCACCATGTCGGCTCTCTTTTGTTGCAAAGAATGTGCTAGATCCTCTACTGGAGAAACCACTTTCTGAGTTGCTTCAAACTGCTCTGGAGTATTTTTCAACATCTTTCAGGATGAATTGAATGTGGCATATTCATTAAAAAGTCTCCCATGCACATGCCCCCAAAAAGGGAAAAGTGTTTTTACACTTGTAAAAAGTCCTTACTCAAAAGACTTCCCTAAGCTGGTACTAGACCTGGTTGGATAAGCAAAATTTCATTAAAAATGTTTGACAAATATGTGCAGGATACAAGGGTAAAGAATTCATTCATACTCAAAAGACTTCCAGGGTTGGTACAGAAAATGGCTGGATGAGATAAGATGTAGAGAGATAAGCCAAACTGGCAATCCAAGTCTAAGGTATTATTAAATGGGTCATTGTTTGAAATAGAAATAAGACTAAGTTTGCCGCTGCAGATCGCCATTCCTAGGGTCCTGCAGCAGATTATCACTGTGGGTGCTAAGACCAACCCCAGCCCAGAGCACTTGTTGAAACTGAGTAAATCGAGGTAAACCAGAAATGTCAAAGCAGAGAGTAGAGCAGCCACGAAGCATCTCCTAGCCTATGAACCACACCACAGCAAGCAGCAAAAGCTACAGTACAAGCATATCAGTGGGGAAACAACACAGGAAAACAGTATGCATAGAGAATGAAGATGGCAGCTCTGATGACCTGAAGTACCGAACACCTACTTATCCTCTAAGATAAGGAGTTTAGATTAGAAATATGGAGGATGCTCATAGAATTCAAAGAAAGTGTGGATTGAGCTGAACAACACAAAGAAATAAATTAGAAAATGCCAAACTAAAGTAACAGAATAAAAAATTCAGTAAGTGAAATTAAAAACTCAATGGAAAGCCTCTCCATTAGAATAACAGCAGCTGAAAACAGAATCAGCAAGCTGGAAGACGATATGCAGAGCAATTCCATACAGCAGAAAAGACTGGAAAAGAACCTTAAAGCAAATGATCAGACAATGAAAAAATACTCAAAGAATGTGAGCAGATGAAAATAAAAGTCCTTGACAAGTTCAACAGAAACAAAATAAGCATCATCGAAGTCCCAGAAACCCAGGAAGAAAATCCCCAGTAAAAATCAACAGTCAAGGAGGCAGAGAGATAGAACATCATTAGGGCATTTGCGTTGCATGTGGGACAGTGGTTTGAATCCCAGCATCCCATATGGTTCCCCAAGGCTGCCAGGAGTAACCCCTGAGCATGGCCAGGTGTGAACCCCCCCCCCCCAAAAAAAAAGAATCAACAGTCAAGGATATCATTACAGAGAAACTTCAAGAGCTAAAGATGGTATGTAACCAAATCCTGCATGTCCAAAGAATACTAGTTATAGAAACCCAAAGAAAAGCATCCAAGACACATCCTAGTCACAATGACAAATTCCATATAGGGAGATAAAACTGAAAGCAGCAAGATCAAAAAGGGAAATCAAATTAAAAAGTGCATGCTTAATATTCACAGCAGATAAGAAACCTTCAAGGCCAGAACAGTGGTGGGATATTGTGACAAAACTCATTGAAATGAATGCTTCGCCTAGAATACTGCACCCAGCCAGACTCACTTTCACATTTGAAGGAAGTATACATAGCTTTATGGATTAACAGCAGCTTATAAATTTTACAGACTCAAAACTAACCTTAAAAGAAAAACTGAAAGGTCTACAATAAGACAAAACAGACCAACAGATGCAACAAACTTCTAAATTTCATGACAATTATCTCTCTCAGTGTCAGTGAACTAAATGCAGCAATTAAGAGACATAGAGTGACAAAATGGATCAAAAAACAGAAGACAACATTCTGCTGCCTACAAGAAACACATCTAAATAGTCAGAACAAACATAGACTCAAAATAAAAGGCTGGAAGAAAATGATCAAAGCAAACAAGTCCTTTAAAAAAGCTGGAGTGACCATATTAATATCAGATGACACAAACTTTAGACTCAAAAGTTATAAGGGACAAAGATTGTCATTTTGTACTAATTAAATGATATGTAGAGCAGGAAGAAATCACACTCGTAAACATATATGCACCCAATGAAGGGCCAGCAAAATATTTAATACAATTGTTGACAAATCTGAAAGAAGGCATCAATAGCAACACAATAATAGTGGGAGACTTCAACACTGTCAGTCTTTGATAGGTCAATGAAGTTGAAGCATAAAACAATATATATTGGCTCTAAAAAGAAAAATAAAAGAAAGTGGACTATAAATAGGGCACTCCATTTCCATAAAACCTAATACACATTATTCTCCAATGCACATGGGTTATTCTCCAGGATAGACCACATGATGGCCCATAACACATAACTTTATAAAGTCAAGAGGATAGAAATTGTACAAGCTACCTTCTCAGACCACAAGGGACTGAAATTAGAAGTGAAATACAAAGGGTCAAAAAATAAAAACTTTAATACCTGGAAATTAAACAGCACACTGCTGAACAACCAGTGGGTCAGAGATTCATCAAAGTAGAAATCAAAAAATTTCTGGAAACAAGTGACAATGAAGACACAAAATATCAGAATTTATGGGACACAGCAAAAGCAGTAGTAAGAGGAAAATGTATAGCTTTATACTCACACATCAGAAAGGAAGAAGAGGCCAACATAAATAGCAGTTTTTAAGATTAAAAAAATGCTCAACCAAAAAAATCAAAAATAGGTAGACAGATGGAAATAACAAAGCTTAGAGCAGAAATCAATGAGGTGGAAATCAATAAAAACAATTGAAAGATCAACGAAAACAACAGTTGGTTCTTTGAAAAATAATCAAGATTGATAAACCACTAGCAAAACTCACAAAGAAACAAGAGAGATAAACTTAATAAACTGTATTAGAAATGAAAAGTGTAAGATTACTACAGATACTACAGAGATTCAAAAGGCAATCAGAGACTACTTTAAGAAATTCTATGCCATGAAACATAGAACCTGGAAGAAATGGATAAATTCTAAGACTCCTATAACATCCAAAGGTTAAACCAGGATGATCTATTATATCTAATCACTACTGAAGAAATTATAAGAGTAATCAAAGTTTTTCCCAAAACAAAAGCCCCAGCCCTGATGGATTCACTAATGAATTCTTTCTGTTTTGTTTTTTTTTTTTTGAGCCACACCTGGTGATGCTCAGGAGTTACTCCTGGATATGCACTCAAAAATCGCTCCTGACTTGGGGGACTATATGGAACACTGGGAAATCAAACCGCGGTCCATCCTAGGCTAGTGCCTGCAAGGCAGGTGCCTTATTGCTCCACACCACTGCTCCAGCCCTTCTTTCAAACCTGTCTAGAGGAACTACTACCAATTCTTTTCAGGCTCTTTTATAAAAATTGAAAAAATCAGGAACACTCCCAAATACTTTTTATGAAGCTAATAATCTGAGAAAACCAGACAGATGTTGCAAGAAAAGAAAACTACAGGCTGGGGCTGGCGAGGTGGCGCTAGAGGTAAGGTGTCTGCCTTGCAAGCACTAGCCAAGGAAGGACCACGGTTAGATCCCAGGCGTTCCATATGGTCCCCCCAAGCCAGGGGAAATTTCTGAGCGCTTAGCCAGGAGTAACCCCTGAGCATCAAACGGGTGTGGCCCGAAAAAAACAAAAACAACAACAACAACAACAAAACTACAGGCCAATATCGATGATGAATACAAATGCAAAGATCCTTAACAAAATTCTGGCAAATAGGATCCAATGCCTCATCAAGAAGGTCATACACCACAACCAAGTAGGATTCCAAAATGGTTGGACAAATTTAAATTCACACTAACAATGAGAGTCCATATCTTCTGATATATGTGCCAGCACTGATTGTTCTTGTTTGTTTTTATGTGTCCTAGTCTCTTTGGTTTGAAATAACTCTTGCTTTATTTTAAATCTACCTGATACATAGTGATGTGTAACATTTTTTTTTTTTTTGCAAACAATTTAGCAATCTGTATTTCTACCTTGAGGAAATTTCTGTTCATCTCTTCTCCCTATTTTAAATGGGCTTGGGGGTTTTTTGTCGTTAAACTGTCAGGTCAGTATGTATCTTGGATATTATATCTTATTAGATGCTATTAAGTCTATTAGACCACCCAGTTGGTCTTTGTTCATCATTTTATGAGATGCGTAATTGAGTTTAATGTGTTTATCTTTGCTTCCAATTGCCTGGTCAGTAGTGTTTCATACTTGAAAATACTGTTAGCTTAAATGTCATGGAGTGTTCTGCCTGTTTTCTCTATGTATCTTTTGGATTTAGGTCTGATATCAATCTTTAATGCATTTTGACTTGAGTTTTTGTACGACATTATAAACAGTTTAGAAATCATTATTTTTGCTTTGGCTGATCAGTTTTCCCACAGAACTTGTTGAAGAGGTTTTCTTTGTTCCAATTGATATTTTTTGCCTCTTTAACAGAGATTAACTAATTTTTTTCAGGATACTGAAGCCTATTTTATTTATCTGAGGGTCTCTCTTTACTTCAAAAGCATAGTATCTTAATTATAACAGTTTTTTTGCAGTGTCATTTGAAATAGGTGAAGCCGATGCCTCACCTCTTCTTTTTCATAGCATTGCTTTAGTTTTTCAGGGACATTTGAAATTTAGGAATACTTCATTTTCTTTTTCATGAAAAGATCATGTGCATTTTTAAGCTTAGGGACTGTACTGAACCTGAATAATTTGGGGTGATATTGCCACTGTAATGATGCTATTCTCCAAACTATGACCCTGGGTTATATTTCCATTTCCCTGTGCCCTATTTTATTTCTTCAAGTAATTTTGGTACTTTTTTGTATAGTTTTTTTTAACATCTTTAGTTACGTTGATTTGGAAGTACTTAAATTTCTGAAGCAAAATTGTGAATAGGATTGTTCCCAAGCCTGCTGAGTAATTTCTGAGTGCAGAGCCAGAAATAAGCCCTGGACACCTCCAGGTATGGCCCAAAAATCAAAAAAAAAAAAAAAAAAAAAAGCAAAACACACAAAAAACCCAAACAAATGAAACAAATGCTAATTCTGTCTGAAAAATAAAATAAAATACCCAAGTCATCTCAAGATCACTTCAATTATTACATAAATGATATGATATCTTAGAAAACCTATATAGGCAGAGGGATAAAATTAACATCAGAGACAAACATATCTATAAATATTTTACTTAAAATTATGTTTTAACTTTTCTTGGTGAAAATTAAAAATCACTGTAAAACTTTTATCTCAAGTAGATTTTACAGTATGTTCTAGTTTTTTAATGCTTGTTCAAAAATTATGGATGTATTAAATGTGCTACAAATCATCAGTTTCAGTCCAGTCAAAAAATGTTCATAAAGAATGCTTTAAAAGTATCATCAAACTGACATCAAGAAATGTCAGCAATGTTTACAACTTTTCCCAGAGTTCAAAGTAACAGTCTCCTTAGGTCACAATATTTTTATGTTGTGTTCTACCAGAGACAGTTCATAAAAGACACTAGAATATTTAAATCATGTACAGCTGTGGATAATACCACCCACCAAAGAGAGACTCTGACCAGGTGTGAGAAATTTCTATTTACTATTCCCAAAGGGATTGTAAAGGGTGGAGTCTTACCTCCCACCATCCTCCTGATCTATCTGTTCTGAAGATACTGGCAGCATGCCTGCAGTGAAGGTCAGTTTTCCAAAGCTACCCATTATTTTATGAGACTTGTAATCAAACACATATGTCTTCACTGTTCTACAAAAATAAAATACTCACCAACTGTTCATCACACTAGCCGTCCACTCTTGTTCCCAGATATGTAGCTTATGCACTCGACCTTCAATATATTGTGCTCCCAAAGACAGAGAAGACCTTTAAAATACTTAATTGTGTTATCTCACAGGGACACTGTTCATTAGCCAGATAATATTAAAATAGCTAATAATTCACATTTCAATACACTATTAGGTTTCCAGTTTGATTCTCAATTTTGAGCATCCTAATTTCATAAATTAAACCATTTTAAATCAGGGCCGGGTAGGTGGCGCTGGAGGTAAGGTGTCTGCCTTGCAAGCGCTAGCCAAGGAAGGACCGCGGTTCGATCCCCCGGCGTCCCATATGGTCCCCCCAAGCCAGGGGCGATTTCTGAGCACATAGCCAGGAGTAACCCCTGAGCGTCAAACGGGTGTGGCCCAAAAACCAAAAAAAAAAAAAAAAAAAAAAAAAAAAAAAAAAAAAAACCATTTTAAATCATTGGTATTTAAATATTTTGATACATGCATTTATATGACTTCACTTCATACCATATCATTCTACTATTCACATTATTGTCACTCATTTATATTTAACAATAACTTCTTAGATATACTTTTCAACTGGCTTTTCTTCTTAGCATTTTATTCTTTATTGACATTGGTTTTAAAGCTTGGGAAAAATTCTCTTAGACTATTAATGACACATATTAATATGACTGTTATGTTGATTGAGACAAATATCAGCATTCATAATGCAGATCTGGGGACTGGGGAGGTGGTTCAAATGTCTAGAATGCATGATTTTGATTTCCTCAACCATTTGCTCCCCAACCTCTATCAGCACTAACAAGAGTGAGCCACCCCTGCAAATGAAATAAATATGAGCTCTGCCCAAAACTTGGTATTATAACATTACATAAGTTCTCCGACTTTAGTACAATGAGGAGAAAATAGATCTAACGTGGGTTAATATTGGCAAAGTGGTTGGACAGTGTTTAGCACAAATTAAACAATTTTATAACTGTATAAGGATAATTTGGGGTCCTGAGCAGTAGCATAGTGGATATGGCACTTGCCTTGACTATGGCTACAGTCAACTTTTTTACGTGGCTTTCGAAGTGCTGCCAGGAGTGATCCCTGAGCACAGTCAGGAGTCAGCCCTGTGTGAGGAGCAGCCAAAAGCAAGAGAACAGCTCAGGATTGCATTTTAACAGAAAAAGTAGGATACTGTTTTTGCAAGTGAAACACTTTCTTCTTACCTGCTGGCCTGCTCTTTCTTGGAAGCTTGTGACCCTCAACTATTTCTGCTAAGTTTGCATGTTGTTGACAGCTCTTGAATGTGAGTAGAAAGTTGCTCTAATGTCCATGCTTACGAAGAGTTCGGTCTGTTTTCAATTCCACTTCTGTCCCACATGTGTTTTTTTGAATAATGGTTCAATCATTATACCATATAATAAAGATAAATATGTGGCCAAGTAGCATTTTCTGCCATGCTTATCTCTGTGTTCTTATTTTTTGTTTTTGTTTTTGTTTTTGTTTTTGTTTTGGGTCCACACGCGGTGACACTCAGGGGTTACTCCTGGTTATGAGCCCAGAAATCACTCCTGGTTTGGGGGATTATATGGGACAACGAGGGTTGGAACTGCAGTCTGTCCTATGCTAGCGCCAGCAAGGCAAACATCTTACCCCTCCATGCCACTGCTCCAGCCCCTCTGAGTTCTTATTTTGAAATTCCTTGACAGCTCTAATTACTGCCTGGTGTGTTCCAAAATTAAAAAAAAAAATAAGAAGAAAAATGTCAGAATTTCAGGTAGGAGTGATAGTACAGTAGGTAGGACTCATGCCTTCAGCACCCCATGTAGTTTTCAAGCTCACCAGGAGTGATCCCTGAACGAAGAACTATGAGTAAGCTCAAAATATTATAGTAATAATAATAATAATAATAATAATAAATATTTTATGTCAGTTTTTATTTGGTTAATTGGATTTCCTATCAGAAATTATAAGAAGACTTCCAACAAAAACAGTAGATTCCTGGGTTAGGTTGGGCGACCTGGCTGTTCTCTGGGAATTGCGAGATTTCTTATGAAATCTCTATTTTATTATAGTTATTCTTTGTGTGATTTCAGTAGGCAGAATGGAAACACACCTGGTTTATGCTATATTTCGACCACCTGCTTGGATGTTTGGAGTTAAAATTTCACTCTTCTTCCTCATTACTCTTTTAGTTTATCTTTGGTAATACTTTTTAAATGCAGATCACTGCAAAGTGCTATGTACAGTAAGATATTTGTTTGTGTGTGTGTATGTGTGTTGATCATTGTGTCCTGACACATCCAAAAGAAAAGGTTTGGGCATTAATTACATGGCACTGCTACCCTTTGAACTTTAAAAACTGCATCTTAAGTTTGGTACAAAGGTAGAAACTTTCTCTCTTCAGTACACCTTCTGCTTCAAGACCTATTATTTTTTCCAGGTATAGTATGTATGAACTTTGTAATATTTATGGCCAGAATTTTTATTAATAAAACAAAAACATTTTTCTTGATAAATAATTAATAGTAGCATATTTTATTACACTTAGAAAAAATGGTGCCACTTAAAAATAAATCCTACTTCGTAGTTTTGAGTAAAAGAAAGATATCTTTCTTCTTATTTTGGAATGTTAATACTATTGGTCAGGTAGGTGAAAATAATTCAATATGTAAGTATGGAGTTAAGTGCTCTTGAAGGATTTCTTGGAAGAGCATTTAAGAAGATGCATAAAGGAAGTAGCAACAATTTGAAGAGTTCTTCTTTTTAAGGCAGACAGAAAGTTTGTTCATGTTGTACTGGACATTTCCCTCATATCACCCCTACCGATTATGTAACTGATTTAAAATATTTACACTGCCACCTCTTTTTAAAAGTACCTGTGTTTATGAGTTGTCATATTGAACCATTGTCAGAGATTTATTTGATAAGAGCAGATTCAAAATGGGATAATGTTGACATTAATAGAATATGGGTTAATATGAGTTTCTCAGGTATGGATTCTGAGTTTGATTGGGAGAAATGTCTTCTCCTACTCCTCATGCACTCCAGCCTGTACACTCCTATATTTTAATGGAAATATATTGAAAATGGTCCAGAAGTAATGTATACTCAGCTAAAAGTGTTTATGCCCTATTTTTCTTTCAAGTAGACTTTCAATAGATCAAGTAGACTATCTCTATAAGGGAATATTCAATTTGAAGGATAAAAGTGAAGAGAGGTGCTTAGTATATAAATGTATATATATATATGTATATATATATATGTGTGTTTATATAAAGACATATGTATAAACAAATATAAATGGAATTTTGTCCCCCAAAAGTCACATACATATTTTCTTATTCACAAAGAATACTCTACAGTAGAACCACATGCTGGGACACCAAACTTACCTTGATAAAAGGGTAGAAACAGACAAATAACTCAAATATCTAGAACTAAATAGCTCATTACAGAATAACCAGTGTGTCAGAGAGAAAATCCAAGAGGAAATCAAAAGCTTCATGGAAAAACATTAGAAATGGGATACAGTGGGTTACCAGAACTTGTGGGGCACAGAAATGTATAGTTAAGAAGAAGAAATTTCATAGCTTTACAAATACTCATCAGAAAGGAAGAAAAAACCCACATAAATAGCTTGTCTACACAGCTTAAGAAATTGAAGGAACCTGAGTGGTAGAACAGTGGGAAGAACCATTGCATTGCACACAGCTGACCCATGTTTGATCCCCTACAACCCAAATTATACCAGAGCCTTCCAGAAGTGATTCTGAGTGTAGAGCAGGAGTATCCCTGAGCTCTTCCTGGTGTGATCCAAAATAAATAAATAAATTCAAATAAATTGAAAAATTATCAAAAAATGAGCCAAAATTAGCCAGGAGGGACAAAATAAAACATAGAGCAGAAATGAATGAAGTGGAATACCCAAAATACAATACAAAATATCACGAAACCAAGAGTGTGTTCTTTGAATAAATAAGATTAAAGAAACACTAACAAGACTCAAGAGAGAAATATAGTACTCTACTAAATAGAATAAGAAATAAAATGAGGATGATCATAACATAACCATAGAAATTCAAAATGACATCAAATATTATATTGAGAACCTCTTCCCACAAAATGAGAGAATAAAGAAGCAACAAAGAACAAACAACAATGATAAATTTCTGGACTTTTATAACCTGCCAATACTAAACCAAGATGAGTTAAAATACCCGAATTGACCTATGACTATTGAGGAACTTGAAATTCATACCCAATTCATACCTAATACAAAATTCATACCCAATACAAAAGTCCAGTCCAGATGAATTGACAACTGAATTCTTGAAAACCTTTAATAAGAACCCACTGCCAACCCTTTTATGTCTCTTCCAGGAAATTGAAGAATAGAAACACTCCCAAATAGTTACCGTGAAGCAAAAACATAACCCTGACACCAAAGGCAGACTGTGACACCACATAAACAGAGTTACAGGCCAATGTATTTGATGATCACAGACACAATTATCCTTTTTTGTTGGAGGGGTGCACATTATAAGACTGAAAATCAATTTGAACAAATTTGTAATCATGTTGTTTAAATTTAAAAAGTATTAAAAATAAAAAAATAATTAAAATAACACATGTGCAAGCAGTGTAGCGAAACAAAATGGAAAGCTACAATCTTGTAGAACTCTTTAGGGATACCATATTTAATCTACTTTTAGCAGTAGTGGTATTCATACCACATGTAAATTGCTTATTTACCCCCAAATAATACATAAACATAATAAACATATAAACATAAACAAAATAACATAAAATCTTATTGAAGAAATACATTAGAATTGGGTACAAAATGATTTGACAGGAACCAGAGATAGTACAAGAATGGCATTTTAGCCCTTTATGCAAATGACCCAGTTTCAGTCCTCAGCACAAGATCTGGTCCCCCCCATGTCCACCATGTCTAGCCAGAATGAATCCCTGAGCACAGTGCAAGAGGTAATTCCTAAGCAGAGGTAGTTATGACCCTCAAACAAAAACATGTAATATGCCATATCAAATTTCCAAATTGATTCTGCGCCTTTGTTCTTTGGAGTAGTTACATTTAGGTCACAAATAATCTTCAAAAATTCTGATAAAACTGGCAAATTTGTTTCTTTAAACATTCTAAATCTGCATCAATTTAAAAGGTTCTTCAGATTTTTTAAGCTGTGAAAGTTATTCAAATAGAATTTACATAATTACTGTGGGTTTATCAATGGTTGAAGCTATTGCAGGCTATAGAGATGCAGGTACTGAAAGCACACTTCTCCATTTTTATATCAACTATCAAAATCAATATCAAAATAATATCAACTTTTTTTATTTCTTCACTAAAATTGTAATAGTTTACTTGTAAGAAGTCAATTTCCGATTAAGAAAACATGAGACAAAAGTATCCTTAGCATGACATCTAGCAACTAGAATCTAACAATGCATAAAAAGACAACTCATATGCCATAATCACTTAGGATTTATCCCATGGATGTATATATGGTTGAACATATGCAAGTTAATCAATATAATAATACACCATGTCAATAAAAATAATATGATCATATAAATACATCAGAGAAAGAGGTATTTAATAAAATCTCTCATCTGTTCATAATAAAATCTCTCAAATAAAAAGTGAATAAAATGAACTTTTCTCATTATCATAACATTCCTTTACTACAAGCCCACAATAAACATTATAGCCAATGGGAAAAAAATTAAAAGTCTTCCATATAAGATCAGGTAAAAGACAAGTTTTTCTACTCTCTAAAAACAATCTAAGTGCCCAAGAAAAGTTGTATGGGTAAAGAAACAATGGTAAGTCTCTGCAATGCAACACTAAGCAGCTGTTAGGAAACATGGTCATGAAATTTGCCTATACATGGATGCACATGGAAAGTATTATGTTGGGTTAATTGAGTCAGAGAAGGACAGACATCTAATGATCATACTTACCTGCAGGGTATAGAAAAGAAACTCTATAGTCTAAGAATAATACCCAAAGACGATAGAAATGATGAGTGAAGTAGTAAATAAAACAATGAACTACTATGACAATAATAGTTAAAATGATCACTGAACAAGAACTGAAAATTGAAAGGAAGTAAAGTGATATATGGTACTCCTTCAATAATAATATTGAAAACTACAGTACCTTAAAAAAAGAAACAGAGAGATCGGGGGAGTAACTGTTATAAGGGCAGGTTGGGTATAGGTTAGGGGGGGTGGAGAGTTCCTGAGGAAATAGCATGGGAGTTGTAATACTTTTTGACCAAAGCTAAATGATCAAGAACTCTTATCTCATTGGGATTGAAATGAAAAGCAATAGTGGAGGGCAGAAGTACAGTAGGTAGGGTATTTGCCTTACATGTGACTGACCAGGGTTTGATGCCTGACATTCTATTTTTGTCTCCAGAGCCTTCCAGGAACCGATTTCTGAGTACAGAACCAGGAGTAACCCTTGAGTGCTGTCTGATGTGGCAAAAAAATAAATAAATAAAAACACCAACCACTTTATTTTATTTATTTATTTATCTTTTATTTTTGATTTATACCCAGTGACGCTCAGAAGTTACTCCTGGCTATGCGCTCAGAAATAACACCTGGCTTGGCAAACCATATGGGACACTGGGGATCAAATCTAGGTCTGTCCTAGGTCAGCCACATGCAAAGCAAATGCCCTACCACTGTGCTATCACTCCACCCCCCAAAAAATAACACTTTACTTAAAAAAAAGTGTATCTTTGATGTGTCTTTAATCAATATTCTTCCAGAAATGCTAAACTTATACAGCATTTTAAATATTGCCAAATATATACAGAAGGCAATATTTATGAGGGATCTGTCCTAACAGTACTTGGGAGTTTAGAGTACACTTCAGTAACACTTGATCCAGTGGTAAGTATTTCACACAAATACCTGACCATGTGGTTCCAAAGATTGAATGAGTTTCTCTTGTACAACAGAATATGCTCTAACCCCTTTAACTATTTCCTCAGCATAAAAATATGTTATATAAATGCTCAAGTAGTAATTTTAGTGTTGTTAGTGACCTTATCTGATTCATCAAAATAATTATATTATGATTAGAGTGCAGATTGTTAACTATTCAATGAGTCTTCATTCTCTAAATATTCAATCCATTCAGACAGTTTAGTCTATCTGATTATAATGTACTAATGTTTATTTTTAAAAAGAGAAAAACTTGAAAATCTGTTCTTGTGACAGAAAATAGTACTTCGGGGTGTAATTATGATAAATATTAGTCTTTGAAGTAAATATTGGTTTCAAAATAACTGTTAATATGTGAAAATTTCTTACAGATGTTGAAAGTGATTTAAGTGTCAAGGAAAAGAGAAAACTAACCAATTTAAGTTCAAACTGATGTTGGCCAAATAAACAAATTAACGTAAGGCAGATTTATAGGAAAATAGTCAAAACTATGTAGCATAACTATAAAGAATATATGTGACTGTAAATTCTAAGGTAAAGGGGGTATATTTTAGTAGCAAAGTATTAAGAGGAGGAAAGACTTCACAAAATAAGGAGTTACCTTATCTTTATTCTGAGAATAAAAATGACACACCTATTTTTACCTATACAAGAATACTCATATATTAAGAGATGATGGTGTTTGTCATCATGATAATGCATGTCATATTAAATGACCAAAATTTAAAAAAACGTTTCTTAGGTAGGAAATGTGCAAAAAGGAATAATGGTAAGAGGTTAGGAAGAGATAATCAGGGAAGAGCTAAGGACTGAATAAGATATGGGCTTCTCCTAAGTGTTTGAGTCTTCCTTGCTCTTTAACTCAAAATAATCTTCATCCCTTAAGTTAGAATATCAGACTTTTCACTATCCTCAGTAGCTTGATTGATTTTAGTTATACACATCAAAGTGACACTAAAAAAGTCTATCCTGGGTATATTACCTTTATCTTACCTTTTGGGGGAGACCAGTTTCAGAACAATAGTTTTATGTTTAAGAAAAATATTGTGAAAATTCAGTCACTATTTCTGTACCAGCACAGCTCTGTTCAAGAAAGGAGCATAAACCAACCTGGAAACAAGCAATCTTAGGAAGAGAGGGTGGGCCAAGTCCCAGAACTGCCAAAACCAGGCCTGCTGTCTCCATCACCCATAATTACTATATTTACCTTTGGCCCTGCTTCTTCACTCCTCCAGGATTCGCTGCAGGTACCAATTTGAACAAACTCTAGTTATGCCAGTATTTGGGCTGATCTCACTAGGACTTTTTTTAAGTGAGTGTGGACACCCTCCCACCACATTCTTCTACTTTTAAAAGACATGGCAGATCAGAACATACTTTATAAAAACTGCAGTGTCAGTCATAGTGCTTTGAATTTCTGGACAGCACAGGCAACTTTATTTGTTTGGTTCTGTCATCCCCATAGAAACATCTGTTTATGGAATAGTAGTTGGACTTGGACATGCCCATTAGATACCCCCACTTGGCAGTTGGACTTGGACATGCCCTTATACCCCCACTATAATGACAGTTGAACCTGGATACAACCCTGGACACATCCTTGGACATGCCCCTTTGCAGTGCCAGGTAAAAAAGGGAAAACTTGAACTGTTAGAGTGGAGGCCTAGGATAATGACCAGAGCAGCAACTGCTGGTTCTTGGAAGGCTGGAGATAAAGCAATAACAAAAGGCTGCCTGTTGTGTTATCTATCCCTCTCTTTCTATTGAACCCAGGACTATGCCCCTCATCCCACCCAGCCACCTCTGGCCAATGAATTTCCATCTCTCTCAGGTAGCGGCAGGCTATAAGCTCCAGAAGGAATAAAAAGGAAACTTGGTTTCTATCCCTCTCTCTATGGCCTCTCTCTTAGTCCTGGGATGGTGGTTGCTACAAATTGAAATCCCTGGGTGGGCATTATGACCCACTCAGCAGCTGGCTCCCATGAGCCCTGGATATCATTACGGCACAGGAACCTGGCAGCTTGGGCCCTTGCAGCCAAGCAGCAGAAGAGCAGCAGGCAGACCAGCAGTTTATTGCAGTAACCTGCAGAAGCCTAGCAATCTGGTAGATTTCTGCAGTTATTGTGGGAAACTAGCGATTCTATAGAAAAATATTAATTGAGATGCCAATATGCCACTAATATTCAGAAATAAAAGAAATAACAAAATATTCAGCTATTTAAAGGAGTTTACTACACCTTCAGCTAATGCCTTTATGACCCCATAGGAGATTTTTCTTTTTCTCTTTGGACCACACCCTGTGACACTCAGGGGTTACTCCTGGCTATGCACTCAGAAATCCCTCCTGGCTTGGGGAATCCTATGGGACGCTGGGAAATTGAACCAAGGTCTGTTCTAGATTGGCCACTTGCAAGGCAAACATCCTATCACTGTGCTATGACTCTGGCCCTGGAGATAAAATTTTGATAGATTTTCTTGTTGCTGTATTTTTTAAAAATTTCTTCTCAGACCATGAGAAATTGTGAGTGCTGCCTGTGTGTGTCTGTCTCCTGTCCTGTCACTTGAACCTCTTGGGAGTGGGTGAAAAGAGGCTCCAGCAGAGGACAGCCGTTCCACTTCTCTACACGGCCATGCGCTCTTTCTAGGGAAAGAATGCCATTGAAACAAGAAGAAAAAAATCACACTAAGAACTGTGCTGGAGGCTGAACTGCTGGAACTCAGATGCCAGCATCTCTATCTGCCTGTCTTCTGTGCTGTGCTCCATTTTCGGCCCGATTTCATCCTGTGTGTGGCTCATCTGCGGATAGCTCGCCTTCCCTGGAGCCTTCCCTGGAGCTGAGCTTATAAGCCCAGAAAGGGGAAGCCGCTGAACTCTGCTGGAACTCAGATGCCAGCACCCCTATCTGCCTGTCTTCTGTGCTGTGCCCCATTTTCAGCCTGATTTCATCCTGTGTGTGGCTCATCTGCGGACGGCTCGCCTTCCTTGGAGCTGAGCTTACATGCCCAGAAAGGAGAAGCTGCTGAACTCTGCTGGAACTCAAATGCCAGAACCCCTATCTGCCTGTCTTCTGTGCTGTGCTCCATTATTGGCCTGATTTTATCCTGTGTGTGGCTCATCTGCAGATGGCTCACCTTCCCTGGAGCCTTCCCTGGAGCTGAGCTTACATGCCCAGAAAGGGGAAACCACTGAACTCTGCTGGAATTCAGATGCCAGCACCCCTATCTGCCTGTCTTCGGTGCTGTGCACCATTTTTGGCCTGATTTCATTCTGTGTGTGGCTCATCTGAGGATGACTCGCCTTCCCCTGGAGCCTTCCCTGGAGGTGAGTAGACAAGCCCAGAAAGTATGGAGCCAGAGGAGCACGACCAGGAAGCGAAGCCAATGAATACAAGCACAACATGTAGAAAAAACCTACAATACAAGGGTGACAATGGGGAAACAACGCAGGCCAGCACCAGACATAGAGAATGATGATGGCAACTCTGATGACTTGAACATGACCAACCAACTAGTCAGTCTCTCAGATAAGGAGTTTAGAGTCGCAATATGGAAGATGTTCAAAGAACTCAAAGAAAGTATAGAAGAGAACAATAATAAGAATCAAGAGAATATGAAGATAGAAAACTCCAAACTGAAATATCAGGTCAAATAACAGGTCTAAAAAATTCAGTAGATGAACTAAAAAAAAACATGGTTGAGATTTCCCATGGGTTAACAGCAGCTGAGGATAGAATTAGTACACTGGAAGATGAGATGAATAACAATTCCATACAGCAGAAGAAATTGGAAAAAAGCCTTAAAGCAAATGATCAAACAATGGAAAAATTACTCAAAGAATGGGAACAGATGAAAATACAAGTCTATGATAAGATCAACAGAAACAACTTAAGAATCATTGGAGTCCCAAAGACCCAGGAAGAATCAACAGTCAAGAACATCATTAAAGAGAAACTACCAGAGCTAATGAATACATGTGATCAAATCCTGCATGCCTGAAGAGTACCATCTAAAAGAAACCCCAGAAAAAAACACCCCAAGATATCCTAGTCACAATGACGAATGCCACAGATAGAGACAGAATTCTGAAAGCAGGAAGATCGAAAAGAGAAATTACATTCAAGGGAACATCCTTGAGTTTTACTGCAGACCTGTCACCGGAAACACTCAATGCCAGAAGTCACTGGTGGGACATAGTGACAAAACTCAATAAAATAAATGCTTTGCCTAGAATACTTCACCCAGAAAAACTCATTTTTAGGTTTGAAGGAACAATACATGGTTTCACAGACAAACAATAGCTCAGAAACTTTACAGACACAAAACCATTCTTAAGAGAAAAACTGAACGGCCTACTTTAAGACAAGACTGACCAACAGATACACCAAACTCTGATATAAAGATGGCAACAACTCCCAGGACAATTCTTTCTCTCAATGTCAATGGACTAAATGCACCAGTTAAGAGACACAGAGTGGCTAAATGGATCAAAAAACTCAATCCAACTTTCTGCTGCCTACAAGAAACACACCTGAATAGTCAGAACAAACAGACTCAAAATAAAAGGCTGAAAGAAAATCATGCAAGCAAACAACACCCATAAAAAGCTGGAGTGGCCATACTAATATCAGATGATGCAAACTTTATACTTAGGAAAGTTGTAAGGGACAAAGATGGACATTTTACATTAATCAAGGGATAAGTACAGCAGGAAGAAATCACTCTCCTAAACATATATGCACCGAATGAGGGGCCAGCAAAATATTTAATAAAATTGTTGACAAATCTGAAAAATAATATCAACAAAATAATTGTGGGAGACCTCAACACGGCATTGTCAACACTTGACAGGTCAAACAAACTGAAACCCAGCAAGAATATACTAGACCTGAAAAGAGAAATGGAAGAAAGAGGCCTAGTAGATATATACAGGACAATCCACCCCCAGAAGCCTGATACACATTCTTCTCTAATGTACATGGGACATTCTCCAGAATAGACTACATGATAGCACATAAAACATACCTCCATAATATTAAGAGGATAGAAATTTTGCAGGCTACCTTCGCTGACCACAAGGTCCTGAAATTATATGTGAACTATAAAGGGATAAAAAAGAAAAACTTTAACACGTGGAAGTTAAACAGCCTCATACTGAATAAAGAGTAGGTCTGAGATGAAATCAAGGAGGAAATCAAAACTTCCCTAGAAACAAATGACAATGGAGGCACAAAATATCAGAACTTATGGGACACAGCTAAAGCGGTACTGAGAGGAAAATTTATAGCTTTGCAAGCACACATCAGGAAAGAAGAAGGGGCATACCTGAAGAGCTTAATGTCACAGCTCATAGAATTAGAAAGTACTCAAAAAAAGGACCCAAAAATAGGGAGAGAGAAGGAAATAACAAAGCTGAGAGCAGAAATCAATGAAGCAGAAACCCAAAAAAACAATCCAAAAGATCAACGAAAGCAGAAGTTGGTTCTTTGAAAAAATATACAAGATTGATAGACCACTGGCAAAACTAACAAAGAAAGAGAGAGAGAGAAACTTGATAACTCGTATTAGGAATGAAAAAGGAGAGATCACTACTGATATGGTAGAGATCCAAAGGGTAATCAGAAACTACTTTGAGAAATTCTATGCCACTAAAAATGAAAACCTGAAAGAAATGGATAAATTTTTGGACTCTTATAATCTTCCATAGTTGAATGAAGAGTATGTAGCATATCTAAACACACCCATCACTATTGATAAAATTAAGACAGTAATCAAATGCCTGCCCAAAAACAAAAGCCCAGGCCCAGATGAATTCTTTCAAACCTTTCAAGAGGAACTACTACCAATCCTAGCAAGACTCTTTCATGAAATCAAAAAAAGAGGAAAACTTCCAAATAGCTTTTATGAAGCCAACATCACCTTGATACCTAAACCAGACAGAGATGCTACGAACAAAGAAAATTACAGACCAATATTGCTGATGAATGCAGATGCAAAGATCCTCAACAAAATCCTGGCAAATAGGATTCAATGCCTCATCAAGAAGATCATCCACTACGATCAAGTAGGTTTCATCCCAGGAATGCAAGGGTGGTTTAACATCTGTAAATCTATCAACATAATACACAACATCAACACCAAGAAAAATTAAAATCACATGATCATATCAATAGACGCAGAGAAAGCATTTGATAAGGTCCAACGCCCATTCTTGATCAAAACTCTCAGCAAGATGGGAATGGAAGGAACCTTTCTCAATATAGTTAAGGCCATCTACAACAAGCCAGAGGCAAATATTATCCTCAATAGAGAAAAACTGAAAGATTTTCCTTTAAATTCTGGCACAAGACAAGGCTGTCCTCTCTCACCACTCCTATTCAACATAGCACTGGAAGTACTTGCTATAGCGATTAGGAAAAAAAAGATATCAAGGGAATCCAGATAGGAAAGGAAGAAGTCAAGCTCTCGCTGTTTGCAGATGACATGATACTCTACCTAGAAAACCCTAAAGACTCTACCAAAAAGCTTCTAGAAACAATAATCTCATATAGCAAGGTGGCAGGCTACAAAATTAACACACAAACATCAATGGCCTTTGTATACACCAATAGTAATAAGGAAGAAATGGATATTAAGAAAACAACCCCATTCACAATAGTGCCACACAAACTCAAATATCTTGGAATCAACTTGACTAAAAATGTGAAGGACCTATACAAAGAAAACTATAAAGCTCTGCTCCAAGAAATAAAAGAGGACACACAAAAATGGAAGCACATACCCTGCTCATGGATTGGCAGGATTGACATCATTAAAATGGCAATACCCCCCCCCAAAGCATTGTACAGATTTAATGCGTTCCCTCCAAAGATACTCATGACATTCTTCAAAGAAATGGATCAGGCACTTCTGAAATTCACATGGAACAATAAACACCCTAGTATAGCTAAAGCAATTATTGGAAAAAAGAATATGGGAGTAATTACTTTCCCCAATTTTAAACTGTACTACAGAGCAATAGTTATCAAAACATTATGGTATTGGAATAAAGATAGGCTCAGATCAGTGGAATAGGCTTGAATACTCAGAGAATGTTCCCCAGATATACAATCATCTAATTTTTGATAAAGGAGAAGAAATCCTAAATGGAGCAAAGAAAGCCTCTTCAACAAGTGGTGTTGGCACAACTTGGTAGCTACTTGAAAAAAATTGAACTTAGACCCCCAGCTAACATCTTGTATGAAGGTTAAATCCAAATGGATGTAAGACTTTGATATCAGACCTGAAACCATAAGATACATGGAACAACACATAGGTAAAACACTTCAGGACATTGAGACCAAAGGCATCTTCAAAGAGGAAACTGCACTTTCTAAGCAAGTGAAAGCAGATATATTAAACTGAGAAGCTTCTGCACCTCAAAAGAAATAGTGCCCAGGATACAAGAGCCCCCAACTGAGTGGGAGAAACTATCCACCCGATACTCATCAGACAAGGGGCTAATCTCCAAAATATACAAGGCACTGACAGAACTTTACAAGAAAAAAAATCTAATCCCATCAAAAAATGGGGAGAATAAATGGACAGACGCTTTGACAAAGAAGAAATACAAATGGCCAAAAGACACATGAAAAAATGCTCCACATCACTAATCATCAGGGAGATGCAAATCAAAACAACTATGAGGTACCACCTCACACCCCAGGGATTGGCACACATCACAAAGAATGAGAACAAGCAGTGTTGGTGGGGATGTGGAGAGAAAGGAACTCTTATTCACTGCTGGTGGGAATGCCGTCTAGTTCAACCTTTATGGAAAGCAATATGGAGATTCCTCCAAAAACTGGAACTCGAGCTCCCATATGACCCAGCTATACCACTCCTAGGAATATACCCTAGGAACACAAAAATACAATACAAATAGATACTCAGAACTTACCCCTCGTTATGTACTCAGGGATCACTCCTGGCAGTGCTCAGGGACTATATTCCCCAGTACAGACCCTCCTGCCCCTGTTTCATGTTAAAAACATAAGAAATTAATTAAGATAACTTAACTTTTGCTTGTTTAATTGAATTTACCTCTAGTTAAAAAAATTAGTGTTAAAATTTAAAGAGTCCACCAAAACATTATCAATTTATTTTCAAACTTAATTCTGAATCTTTATTTATTTATAGAACACTCTAAACAAATATATAGGTATAATTTTTAAACATTGATTTTTAGGGGTATTTGGGATACTCGAAAAGATAATGGTACTGTTGCAGGAAGAGAGATAGGATGGCCCTCATAGCATGTATTGGGAAAAAGTATAATGTCTGGAACCTAAATCATGAAGGCCTTTAAAATTTCTTTATCAGGAACCTGAGAAACTAGGCCCAAAGTATGGTTGAATTTATCTGTGAGGAAAGGATCCACTACAAAAGCAAAAGTTATGAACAGCATACCAAATAAAGACCACCAACAGCTCTAACAGCTTCTTCCTGGCAACTATCCTAGCAACAGACTTTGAGGGACAATTTGGCAAAACTGTATATAAACTAACTTGGCAGAGAAAAAGATGTATTTTTCTTTATTCTTGGAAAGAACCTACGTCTTGCTTGAGAGTATACTTGCTTATTTTATTATACATGTCTTTGAAGCAGGCGGTTAGATGGGTGTGAGGCTATTAAGGGGCGTGGCAATGAATTTTTGAGAAAAATCAAACCAAGAGAGCATTTAAAGAAGTTACTCTCACTAGCTCTCAAGTATCCAGATGTGGTATGTAGATATAAAAACTAAGGTATTAGACTCTGTGCCTGCACAGTCCAGAGAAAGCTTCACTCCATTCTGGATAAAACTCTAGCAGACAACAAAAGGAAACGATAAAGACATAAAAGTGGAGAATCAAAATGTAAAGGCCTCAACAATATCATACCTACAGACTCTTACCTTGGTAAAAATCCCCACATGTTGCATCTTAGGAAAACAGTATGCAACCATATAAAGCCAATTCTACAAAGACAATTAGTATGTGTCTCTATTCTGGCGAATGGCCTGCCTCTCTGTCTGAAATGTGCAATCTCTACTCATCCCTCACTCTCTTTTTCTTGATCGTATTATCTCTTATCTCATCTGGAAATACAACTGTATTACCTTATTATTCACCTCCTCCTGAAATACTTTTCTGTGCAGTAAGGTAATGAACCTGGAAAACAAAGTATTTAGGACTAACCAACTATTCTGCAAAAAACAGTTCTTCCACAATAACCTGGGTCCCGTGGATTCTTAAGAAACATTTTGGGTGACAGGGATCATTTCCACTCAGGATAGAAAAAATCGATCTCTGGTGTAAATTTGTATCCATCTCATGTACTGATAATGAAGCTATCTCTAGATTACAGGTGTTGAGAGAAGACTTTTCTCAGTTCTAGTTTTCCAGTACCTCCCTAGTGGGAGGAAAATATAAAGGTAAAAACTAGACACTTCTAAAATCTGATATCAGCTTATTATTGCTCCACACAAATTACCTGCACCATTCTCCATCATGGTAATTTGCTGCAGCTTTACTTGGTATCTGCATTTTTACTTTTGTCTACTTTTTATTTTTGTCTGCATTTTATTTTGAGCATAAAACACTGCTATCACACCCCTCACTTTCCAAATAAACTTTTTTTTACTTCACTCTTGGTTTTCTCCTTAAATTATTTTCTGTGAGAGACAGTGACGGACCTTGGAAATCCTAGGTAGAATTTCGGAGTGACTTTCCTTTTCTTCAAAGAGAGGGCCCGGAGAGATAGCACAGCGGTGTTTGCCTTGCAGGCAGCCAATCCAGGACCAAAGGTGGTTGGTTCGAATCCCGGTGTCCCATATGGTCCCCCGTGCCTGCCAGGAGCTATTTCTGAGCAAACAGCCAGGAGTAACCCCTGAGCAACACTGGGTGTGACCCAAAAACCAAAAAAAAAAAAAACCAAAAAACAAAAAAAACAAAGAGAATTCTTTGCTCCAAAGTGTTTATAGTGTCCTCAGAAATAGGATGGGAGGGACCATTTCCCACATTGTGTAGAACAAGAGGACTTCAGGCCCAGTTTGACTCACAGGAATGGTGATATTAGAGATCTATTATGATGTCATGGTAGAATGTTATCATTTCTAAATCTCCAGGGCATTTTCTTAGGAGTCTGAGGTGAATATAGAGAGAAGGATGAATTTCCATTCATTTCACATGTCACCCAGAAAGCCCTACACCCCAATTGCTGGTTATAGGGTCTCCCACCAGCAACATTGGGATAATAATGAGGTTCAATTTTAAAGCTTAGTCCTTGTATGTGTGAGTTCCTGGATTCAATACAAGACTACTCTTGACTAGCATATTTGGGCCATGTTACCAGCAATAACCCAAGTTTGTAATAAAAATAACGTAAACATCTCTCACTCACACCCATTACTTGTCATGCCTATTGAGCTAATTAATGTGGAACAGTAGCTTGTAAAGAAGATTCAAAAAAAGGCAATGTTAGAAAGAACCTTGGGTAAGTGCTATAATTCTCTTTGCATATAATTTTAAAGTAGATGGGCAGAAATTATTGCTCCATTATAATAAAATTTCTAAAGAATTTCACACTATGTTACTAACATAGTATGAGTTTATCCTGTTTACAAACTGGGTACCAAGGTACCAAGGTGCCCTGGTGAAAAGACAGATAAAAAGATCATGCATGCAATCAATAAATCAAAGCCTAGAGCAGAAAAGCTAAAAATAAGGTCTTCTTTAATTTTAATTTTTTTAAAGTAATATCTTTAAGCACCACAATCACGGACATGTTAGTAGCTGGGATTCAGTTTATAGAAAACAACACCACCCCTTCATCAGTTAATCCTTCCCACCACCAATGCCTCCCATCTCACTCCTCCCCTACTCCCTGCCTGTATTCAAGATATTCTATTTCTCTCACTACCATTGTCATGATCATTGTTAATGTAGTTATTTCTCTAACTGCACTCACCATCTCTATTGTCTCTGGGTATTACTATAATATTGTCCTTTATTTTTCTTAAATCCCACAGATTAGTGAGAATCTGTCTGTCTCCCTCTGATTTACTAACTCAGCATAATAGTTTCCATGTGCATACATGTATAGAAAAAATTCACGACTTCATTTTTCCTAAAGGCTCCATAATATTCCATTGTATATTTGTATGCCACTAATTTATTGTTGGGCATCTGAGTTGTTTCCAGATCTGGATATTGTAAATTGTGCTGCAATGAACATAGGTGTGCGAAAGGCATTTTTCTACTGTGTTTTTGTGTTCTTAAGGTTTATTCCTAGGAATTATTTGGAACAATATACACCCATAAATACCTACAGCAACCATTAGGAAAAAGATCAGATGGCAGGCATCACTTTCCCCAATTTTAAAATGTACTACAAAGTAATAGACATTAAAATAGCACAGTATTGGAATAAAGACAGACCTTCATATTAATGGAATAGATGAGTAGTCAGAAAATTTCCCCCAGACATACAATCAATTAATTTTTTATAAAGGGGCAAGAATGCAAAGATGGAGCAAGGAGAGCTTCTTCAACAAGTGGTGTTGGGACAATTGGTCAGCCACATGTAAAAAAACTAACTGAGACATCCATTAAACCCCATACACAAAGGTCAAATCAAAATGGATTGAAGACCTAGATGTCAGACCTGGAACCATAAAGTATATAGAAGAAAATGTAGGTAAAACAAAAACACTCCATGACATTAAGACTAACGGCATCTTCAAGGAGAAAACATCATTGTCCAAATAAATGGAAACAGAGATAAACAAATGGGACTATATTAAGTTAAAAAGTTTCTGCACTTCAAAGAAAATAGTGACTAGGTTACAAAAGCCACCCACAGAATGGGAGAGTCTATTTATCCAATAAACATCACATAAGGGGATAATATCTAAAATATACAAGGTACTGACAGTATTAACAACAACAAAAAAAATCTATCCCCATCAAAAAAGAAAGGGAGAAGAAATGAACAGACATTTCCTCAAAGAAGAAATACAGATGGCCAAAAGGCACATGAAAAAGTGCTCCACATCACTAATCATCAGGGAGACACAAATCAAAACAATGAAGTACCGTCCCATGCCACAGAGATTGACACACATCACAAAAAACAAGAACAAGCAGTGCTGGTGGGGATGTGGAGAGAAAGGAACTCTCATTCACTGCTGGTGGAATGCCATCTAGTCCAGTCTTCATGGAAAACAATATGGAGATTCCTAAAGGTCATAGACAAAAAGAGAATGACTGGAATTATTCAGTAAAACTGCTTTGAACTTTAGTCTCTCTTCCTGAAAAATGTTACAATATCATTCTTGTCTCCAAAATAAAATACTATGCTTAGTTTTGTAAAGAAGGAATAAATGGAAATTGCAGAAAGTTTTCCCTGAACAATATATTTTCTGGCAGAGAAATGTTGAATTGTATATAATGTATGGCCTTCTCTGTGATCAGTCTTTGGGAAATCAGCATCCTTTTCCACTCTTAAAAACTGTCAGATTATTTGGTTTAAAATTTTGAATTACTAGAAGTTCTCTGTAGAAACGGACCAAATCCAAGGACTCAAAATGTAGTTCTACACACAAATTGAAGTTAACTAAATTTAACACATAGACTCCAGACTGTTATTTTCTAATCTCATTACTCAATAATCAAAACAAGTTGTAGCTAATTTAGTTTGTTTCTATGTGATAAACAGGGTCACATTTGTACTGCAATTTCCCCCGAAACTTCTAAGCAATGTTCAAGGGACTCTTGAGGCCATGCCCTGAGATACATAATCAAACAGCCCTGACAGTGCTGTGCTTTGCTGGCCCATATGATGCTCCAGCAGTGCTGGAGATATCCAGATCAATGCTTGCAGTACTTGAGTTAAGGAGAATTTTTCGTGAAAAAGCCTTAGCACATATCTATAAAATCAATGTTTTGCCTTTTCTAGTTAAATTGAATGTATGAAAGAGGACATTTAATCTTGAATAAATTAATAAAATTGAATCTTGACTGAATTTCACTGTTAAGAATTGCATATCAAAGAACTACATATCAAGTGGGGCAGATAGTGTAGGAGGTAATGTGCTTACTTTGAAATCAGTCAGCCCGATGTTAACCCCCTACACTACATCTGGTACCCTGAGCTTTGATGATCATTCCTGAGCACAAAGTCAAAACTAGTTTCCTTAACACTGCTGGGTGTGATGTGACCCTAAATCTCTCAAATATAGCCACCCCTTAGAAAAATACATGAACTGCTGGTTTCATATGCTATCTTTCAGGACTTTTTATTTTCTTCCTCTATATCACCTGAAATGTGATAAATACCTGAAATGTATTCGAGTAGATACCCATATTCAAACAGCAAGTACTTTCATATATTTTGCACCATAATTTTCATTGTTATAAAATATTTTCCTTTTCTGTACATAATTGTTTTAAGGTTGTATATAAAATGCTCTACAAAAAGCCTTGCATATAAAATTGACGGTTTTTTAGTTAATCTGCTATTCTTTCTTTAAAATACATTTTAATTGAATCCCCATGAGATACACAATTACAAAATAGTTAATGATTGTGTTTTAGTCATTAAATGTCCAATATCATGCTTTCATCATTGCATATATCCCACACACACATATATATATATATCATATATTATATATCAGTTTCCCTCTGGCTCTCTCCCCTGCCTGCCATTTTTATATGGTCTGTCATTGATATAAATTAGATTCATAAATTATTTTAACTATAATTGACCTTTAGTGGGGCCAGCAAGATAGTATGGAGGTAAGGCATTTGCCTTCAATGCAGAAGGATGGTGGTTCAAATCCCGGCATCTCATATGGTCCCCCGTGCCTGCCAGGAGCGATTTCTGAGCATAGAGCCAGGAGTAACCCCTGAGTGCTGCTGAGTGTGACCCAAAAACCAAAAAAAAGTGACCTTTGGTAATAATATTGTTTATTAATTGAGGACTTACAGCTAAGTAACTTATCACATTTAATACACTAATTATAAATTTTGGTCTGCAGTTTAACCTGACTTATAGAAATAGTTCTTCCATGTCACTAGCAATTATTATTAGGAGAATTAATTAATATACTAATAAAGACTTATTACTTAATATACAGTAACTCTAAAAAAATATTGCTTCTGAATAGGGCCTTAAAAACTAACTTGATTTTGTGCGGTGAGAAAGGCAGTATTGCATATCTTTAGAACTGGGTATTTGAATTCAAATTCTTACTCTGTCTATTGAACTTAACCTGGCGATAGACAAAATTGTTTAACTATTTCGGAATGATGCCCTAGTTACTCTATGGAGCTTTCTTGACAAAATCATATATCGAGTTCATATCTAACAATGAATCTACTTCCTACTAGCAAATCATCTTAGTGAAATAGAATGCTAATATTTAGATGATATAACTAACAGCATAGATTGAAGAAAATGATTACCAGATCATCTTTATGTGATCTGTTGCTCAGTAGGATCTATAGCTACCACTTGAAGGACTCTTTCATATATTATATGGAGATACCTGACCTTTAGCTTCATTTCCTTATGTAATAGAAATTATGCAAAGTTTGCATTGCTTACTGCAGTGCTGGCTGCAGCAAGGCATCCCATTTGGGGACTAATAAATTTGACAAAAATTAAAAATCTAGTGGTAATATGAAATGAGAGTTGGATAGATATCAGGGGCAGGGAAGAGGGTTCTAGGTTTCTTTTTTTTTAATTTTTGTAATTTATAAAGCAACTTGCTGTTCTTACCAAAAAAATCCCAGTAATAAACATAGTATCTCCTTATGTCTAATGACAATGATTTTCATTGTATGTGGAATATTTAGGATGGAACCTACCTCACTTGACATTCTAGGAAGTTCAAAAGTAAGGACAAAAATATTTTTTTACTCAAAACTTCAAGAAACTACAACTGAAATAACGTACGATCCCTAAAACCAGAGACCATTTCTCATCATCATTGTTGGCTGTAGCCAAAACATTAGTTCTCTTCAACTGAGTTTCTTCTCTCTCTCTTTTTTTTTTCTGTTTGTTTTGGGGCCACACCCATTTGACGCTCAGGGGTTACTCCTGGCTATGCGCTCAGAAATCATCCCTGGCTTGGGGGTACCAAATTGGACACCAGGGAATCAAACCACAGTCCGTCCTACGCTAGCGCTGGCAAGGCAGACACCTTACCTCTAGTGCCATCTTCCCGGCCCCCACTGAGTTTCTTCTAATTTGAGATCTTTTCATCCTAAAATAATCATACTAAAATATCCTAAAATCTTAAGCTATCCTAAACCCATATCAAACACATATCAAACACAACATACTACATTATTATTCAGTTTTGCACCTTTCAAAGAAGATTATTGAAAGATTTATATATGTTTTATATCTAGTTATATATCTATAGAAAGTTCACTTTAAAATTAATCCCATTGTAGTATGTCCACTAGTACAACTCCATAACTGAATAGGAATATTAGGAATTGCTTGTTGGAAAAAATACACTTAGTTGCTACTTCACCTGCAATTGTATTTTAAAAAATGAAAATCATAATATGAATTAAAGATTTAGCTACCTTAGACATTTACACAGATTATAGTCACTTCTACAAAACTAAAATTAAATTCATTTTAAAATTTGGTGCACTAAATTAAGTGAATCATTCAAATAAAATACATATTACAACTGGTACTGATACTACATTAAAATTTTCAGAGTAAGACAAATACCATTGTAAGAAGCTGGGTTTATTTCCTGCAACTACTTAAAGAAAATTCCTTGACTATTGAAACTGATTTACTTTGAAGTGGACAAGAGAGGGCACTAATGTACTTCATATATAATTGTACAGAATTTTTCAGCTGTGAAAGGATTTACATTAATAATTTTATGAATTAAAATGAACCTAGAGTAATTTTATGTAGAGTCAATGTATAACACTAATATAAAATATTATTTTAATAAGTGAAAGCAAGCAGAAAAAGATCATTTGCAAGATATAACTATAAAAATGAATTTCAAGGGATATTGCCAAGAAAATTTAAATAAACAGCTATAAATGTCCTTTCCCAAAGAATATGACTAAGCGTTAAAAAGCAACAGTATTAAAAATAATGAGAAATAAAAAAAATTTGGCAGAGGTTATATTTTGACCAAAAAGAATGATGCCCTGGAACTGATAACATAGAATGAAAAGTTTAAACATTTATATGTAATTGAAAAGAATGGAGTGGTCTCAATTTATTTCCAAGTAGAGGACTATTTTCTTTCTAAGAGTAATCTGATGTCTCATTTAATCCAGCCTACTGAAAGCCGAAATACCAGTAATATTATGAGCTAGAAGAAAGGCAAGAGAGGGAAATTGTTCTGTTTCTTTGCTGGGACCATCATTTGCCTTATCCCCAGAACAACTTAATTCCTGGTCCAGACATCTTCCTACAGAGTATCATAGAATGTTGCTTCTGAACATTCTGTAGACAATTTCCTCAAATCTTTCAAGGATCACATCAAACATAAGACCCCAGGAAAATAACCAGAAATATTTTCCTGGTAGACCTTAGAAGAAAAGCTGCTTGGGTAACAGCATTCTTATCCAATGATCAAATTGTGAGGCAAACAGCCAGAAATTATCAGAAGCTTCAAAGCAAAGAAAGAAATCAGACAGTCTCCCCTTGAAGATAAGGAATTATTCATTACTATTTTTCCACAAGTATTTGGTTTAGCTTGGAGAATAGTCATACCTTTTGCTGCCTCCTAATATCCATAAACCTTTTATGTTTTTAAACTTTTGCCAATTAGAAAACACTCAAAACAGCAAGGAAAGAGGACTGTCTTCTCAGTCAAGTTTAATATCAAGATGCAGTGCTGTGCAGAAAGTTGGATACATTTGTAAATTTCATCTTGGTCAAATTTCCTGACATGATTCTTATGAATTGTAATAACAGCTATTACTTCTGCCACATTATTGATGAAAAATAAAATTTCTGGAAAGAGCCTCCCAATTCTTACCACAGGCTGTGTTCTTTACACTGACTCTATAGAAGGAGGAGGCACAGTAAATGCACCCATTTACACCTCAACCCAAGCCCTTTGCCTGGTCTGTATTGTGAATTGGGGGACAAAAAAATAAATTATAGTTTCATTAAAAAAAATTTCTGGAAAGATAAAAATCTGTAATGATGTAAAAGCAAGATTTATTTATCCATTTAGGCTTACAAGAAACTAAAACTGAGAGAATGGAAGTGGATATGGAATTACCATTTATCTAGAGAACTTATAGACTGTCACGCACCTACTATTAGAAAAAGAGGTCTAAAATAAAAAGAATAAAAATACAATTTTATGATAAATCCTGTGATTACCAGTTTCAAAATTTTGGTCTTGGAAAACTCTTATGATATTAAAACTTTTATTAGGTATTTTAAATAAGTTATGTGGGTTTTATGTAATAATATTTACTATGCAAGAAATTAAATAGAAAAATTAAATACTTACTTATTAATTTATAATTTCCTTGGGAAATTAAGTATTCTTACTAAATTTAGTTATTAGAGAAAAGCTATTTTAATTTTTAAACAATTTTGAAAGTTTGTTTTTTCTGGAGGGGGGTAGAAGTTTGGACCACATCAAGCAGTGTTCAGGGTTTACATCTGTGCTTGTGCTAAGAGATTACTCCTTAGCAGTGCTCAGAGGACCATTTTTGGTGCTGTTATTTGAAATGGAGTCATTTACATGATAAGAGGTTCACCCTGTACTATTTCACTTGTGGCAACTGTAGGCTTGGCTTAATAAAATGGATTCATTATATGTATATTAACAGTCAAACTGTTGTTTGACTTTTAATATTTAGGGGGAGGAATATGAATAAACTGGTTTCATGCATATATACTGTTAGAAAAGAGAAAGTATTTCAGTAGGCATTTTAAATATGTGAATTAAATGTTTACTATATCAAACCTCAAAGGATGCTAGGTTTTGACTCTAACAAAGACACAGATGTTTTCTTGTTTTTAAAACCACTAAAGCAGAATGATCTATGATGCTATTCATAGTTGAGTTTTATACATACAATGTTCAAGCACTAATCACAGCAGAGGGTCTACTACTCTTCACAAATATACAGAGGCTCTGTCCCATTAATTTTTGCCACATCATCAATGGTAGTATCTCTTCTCTGAATATTTGATATTATTTACAAATAAACCTGTCTGGCCCTGGACTTTTATTCTTGGGGAATTTCTTAATTAATTTTTCAATGTTCTTACTTATGAATGGCCTGTTTAATCTTTCTAATTCCACCTTATTCAGTACTGAAAGATGATGTTTTTTGAGAAATCTATACATTTCTTCTAGGTTTTATAACTTATCTGAGTACAGTTGTTCATAATAAGCTCTCACGTTGTAGTGGATTTCTTATGGCTCTTTTCTGATTTCCTCCTTTTATTTCTAAGCTGATTAATTTGAGTATTTTCCCTTTTTTTTTTTTGAGACTTGCTAGAAGTTTGTCTATTTTTCTTATTAATTCAAAAAAAACAGTTCATGGTTTCATCAATTTTTGTATTATTTCCTTTGTTCCTATATTGTTGATTTCTGCCTTTTAGGAGGGGGACACACCCTGTAACTCAGGGTTTATTCCTGGCTATGCACTAGAAAACACTACTGACTCAGGGGACCAAACCAAGGTTCGTTCTACATTGGCCATGTACAAGTCAAATGCCCTATCACTGTGCTATCGCTCCAGCCCCTCTGCTCTGGTTTTTTGTTTTTTTTTTTTATAATTTTTTTATTTTGAATTATGAGAACAAAAGATGCAAAGAAAGAGGATAAGGTAAAGTTACAGTGGAAGGACAATCACCCATAACATAATTATCAGAAGAAGTCCCCTTGCTGATATCTTAACTTTGAACTTTCACCAAAGAAAGTTAAGATAAATAAAACAGAATCCATGTGCAATTACTTTGTCCCTCAAGTCCCCAGATTGTAGCACATTATAATATTTCTTAACAGCACACAAGGCAATCTAAAGCCATCAAACTTACGTAACTCCTTAAACATTAGAGGCATAGTATTTTTTACATTTCCATGTACATGCATATTAGCTTAAGTTAACCTCAAATTTTAAGTGGGTGCGTTTTAAGGATTAGAGTCAAAGGAGCACAGTAAAAATGGTGTTAGAGTGGCAATTGTTGTTTGCATAGGCCCACCAAAATATGAGAGGCATGGAAAGGAATAACCTTGGCCTAAATACAAAGAGATCCTACCCCTGAAGTTTCCTGGCATAAGACCAGCTCTAGGCCTCAGGAAAGTTATCGTTCGATCCAAGACTTTGTCTGTAGTGCCAACACACTTTTCACACAGTCTCTGTTGTTGGTCTCATGTTTCTGTATTAAAGATTCTGGAATCTGCATGTCCTACATTGAAGTCATGATGTGGAGTGCCTTCTCGTTTCACCTCACCATGAAAGGGCAATGCAGGAAGCCCTTTCCTGTAAGCAGGTTGTTGTTGTTAAGTCTTCTCAGTGTTAAGGGAAGTCTCTTTTGAGAAGGACGATGTCTGAGCAGTGGTAGGGTCTTCCGTGGTAGAGGATTGCTTCCAGGTGATGTTATAGACAAACCTCACAATTAAGGGGCAATACAGCAAGCCCTGTCCAGTAAGCAGGTCTTTGTTCTTGTTGTCTTCTCAGTGTTAAGGGGTGTTTCTTTTGAGTAGATGTCAGAGCAGCTGTAGGGTCTTTCCTGCAAGGCGGCAGAGGGGTGCTGGGGTTACCCAAGTCCCGCACCCCCCCTAGGCCTGGCCAAGCAGGCCTCCGGCATGGCGGGGGCCTGCCAAACCTCCTCCTGCTAGACTCCCGGCTCCCAGGAAGGAGAGATCCTTCAAGAAGCTGGGAGACCAGAAGCTCAGTGCCCCACCCAGACCCTCCCTAAGGAGCCGCATGGATGGTGGGGGAAGGCCTAGGGTACCTTCAAGCTCCACCAAGGGACCCAACTCACCGGCTTGCACAGGCGTGTGGCCCAGGGAAGCCCTGGAGATCTGGAGCAAGGCGGCAGAGGGGTGCTGGGGTTACCCAAGTCCCGCACCCCCCCTAGGCCTCTGGCATGGCGGGGGCCTGCCAAACCTCCTCCTGCTAGACTTCCGGCTCCCAGGAAGGATCTGCTCTGGTTTTATAATTTTTTTTCTTCTGCTTGTGTTTGTGTTTCTTTTTTAAAAATATATATATATTTATTTAAACACCATGATTACAAACAGGACAATAGTTGGGTTTCAGTCACAAAAAGAACACCCCTTCACCAATGCAACATTACCACCACCAATGCCCCCATTTCCCTCCTACCACACCCCCTTCCTGTATTCTAGACAAGCATTCTACTTCTCTCACTCATTAACGTTTTGATGGTTGTGTTCTCATTCTTTTGCTGCTGGTTTTCCAGATAGTTACAATGTCCTTTCAGGATGTTGACTTTGTCTTTTTCTTATTTTCTAATGTAGGCCTGTATTTCTGAGTTTTTCTCCTAATTGCTGCTTTTGCTATGTCCCATAGATTTGGGCAATTCGTTTCTTCATTATCATTCATCTCAGGAATCTATTTCTTCCTTGATTTCCTCTTTGATCCTGCTGTTCTTGAACAGAATGTTGTTTAGTCTCCAAATGTTAGATTTTTTTTTCACATCTTTTTTTTACAGTCAATCTTGATGTGGTCCGATAGGGTGCTTGGTATAATTATTATATTTGTGAATTTATGTAATTAGCTTCTGCCCTATAGCATGGTCTGTACTGGATAAGGTTCTATGTGCACTTAAGAAGAATATATATTCATCTTTTTGAGGATAAAAGGCTCTGTATAGATTCACTATTCCTGGTTTTTCTCGTTTCTCAATAAAAACTCATGTTTTTGTTAGTTTTCTGCCTAGTGGATCTCTAGTGGTGATAATAGTGTGTTGAAATCTCCCACTACTTTCATGTTTCCATCCATATATTTTTCTACTTCTGTGAGCAGAAGCCTTATATACTTTGATGACTCTACATGTGGTGCCTAATGTATTATTATTTAGTACTTCTTGGTTTGTTGTTCTTCTGATCAATATATTGTGTCAATCTTTATTTCTAAGTACATTCTTGAAGTTGACAGCAATTTGATCAGCTATTGTTATGGGTGTCCCAGCTTTATTTTGCTTTTTAGTAGCTTGATAATTGTTTTCTATCCTTTTACTCTGAAGCTGTGTCTATCCTGAACTTTTAAGTGTGTTTTCTGCAGGCAGCAGATGACAAAGTTTTGTGTCCTGATCCAACCTGCTACTCTAAGCCTTTTGATAGGAGAGTTTAGTTCATTGACATTTAAAAATAACTATTGACAGAAAGAGTAGTTATATATACTAGGTTCAAAGTTTCATTTATATAATAGTTTGAAAATGACATTTCACTCTTTTGTTGACTTTATTATTTCAAATGGAAGATCTGATTTGAATCCTTATGTTTGTTCCACTATATTGATGTTTTTCTTCTCCCTTATTGTTCTTAAGAGTCAATCTCTCTCTTTATATTTTCCATTTGGATCACTATCTGTATCAATGTTGTTCTGTTAAGGTCTATTTTGTTTATTATTCTTTGTGCCTCTTGGATTTATACAACCTCCTTTTTCAGAGAATGGATAACTTCTCTGCATTATCTCCCTCACTACTTGTTCTTCTCCTTTCCTTTTATCCTCACCTATATATATAAAATTCCTCGCCTATAATTCAGAGATTATTTTGTTTGTCTTTGTTCTTTAAGGACCTTATATTTTCTTTCATTGTTTTATCTCTCCTTTTTTTGACTTCTTTATCAATGCTGGCTTGTAATTTGTCTTCAAATTTGTCTATGTAATTCTTCACCTGTTTACTCCAGCTACTATGGTTTGCTAACATTTTTTTTTCTTGTTTTGTTTCATTTCTATGGATTTTCTCATCTTCTGAAAGAGGTCTTTTTTGAGTTGGTTGAATTGTTCATCTATAGACTTTTTATTTTCACAGGCTAGTGACTCCTTGATGTCTATTGTTAAAACCTTCAGTGTCGATTTTAAGTCTTCATCTTTAAGGATCAAGCAATTTTTGGACTTTGAAATGTGCTGGAATGTTTCTCCATAACCCCAACTGAAGGTATCTTCCTTAGTTTTTCATTATTCTTTGCATTTTGTGGGTTAGAATGCTGACGTTTCAGGGTGTTTAAGAAAGTTATCTTTTTAGCATGGATGTAAGGCCTTTGCCTCGCATGCAGAAGGCTGGTGGTTCGAAACCCGGCATCCCATATGGTCCCCCAAGCCTTCCAGGAGTAATTTCTGAGCATAGAGCCAGGAGTAACTACTGAACACTGCCGGGTGTGACCCCCCCCTCCAAAAAAAGGCAAGTTATCTCTTGAACTGGTTGTATAAATTGTGGCTAGTTTTATATAATTTAGAGGCTATTTTCCTAAAGAAGCAAAGTTATCTAAGTATGATAAAAATATTTCAAATTTATTTATTTGTTCAACTAAGTTTGAGATGTATATTTTCTAGGAGAAGGAAGAGCTAGGCTCAATCTGCCTAGAAATATGTAATATACCATATTTCCCGGTTTATAAGACGATCGGGCGTATAAGACGACCCCCTAATTTTGCAGTTAAAACATAGGTTTAGGCCTATATTCACTGTATCAGACAAAATGTTCCTGTGCTGCATTGTATGTACCAGTGAGCCAATCACAACAAGCAAAGGTTCAAAGGATCTACTGTAATAGACTTCCTCTCTGACTCTGGCCAATCTGAGCAGGCTTTTGACAGTGTAGATTTGCATGCATAAAAAGCCTACTTGGATTGGCTAAGTTAGAGAGGCGGTCTGAGCAGCCTTGCAGTGATTGGTCCCTTATCATAGGCACCTTTTCTGGCAATTCCCTGGTGGCATTAGTTAATCTCCCCCACTACATGAACCAAACAACACCCCATCCTCAGACCCTAGCACTGAACCACCAAGACGGTTAGCTGGGTTTTGCCAGAAGTGGCCCCAGATCTTCTGAGTACTGTTTGGGAACCCCCAAGAAAGAGATTTGGAAACTCTGCGGCTTAATTTTTTTGTTTCATTTAGCTGCATATTGAAACATTTTTGGGGATATACTCAGCGTATAAGACGACCCCCAATTTTTGGTTGACTTTTTTTGTTTCAAAAATCATCTTATACGATGGAAAATATAGTATATTGAATTATCTTCACATATCTGCAAGGTGTGGGATGAGAAAGATTGACGGGAAAGACTGGAGGGTCCCTTTCTCTGTACATACACAGATCTGAGATAGAGAGCTGCATTAAAGAGGGCTCTGAGCTGATGGAAAGACAAAGTAGCTGGAGGAAGATGCTGGAGGTAGCCCATGCTGCATTTGAAAGGAGAGATTAAAGGGTTCCTCTCTCTACACACACAGAGCTTCAATGTGGCACAGGATTGCAGGGGGACCATAGCTGGCAGAGAAATGTGGAAGTGTCTAGGGGGAAATGCTGCAGGCAACGCAGGCTGTGTTCAATTTTTTTTTCACAAAATAATATCTTTATTGAAGTATCGTGGTCTTTTTTTGTTGTTGTTTGTTTTGTTTTGTTTTTTTATTTTTAATTATGAGAACAAAGATGCAAAGAAAGAAAACAAGGTAAAGTTACAGTGGAAGGACAATCACTCATAAACAGAATTCTCAGTAGTCCTATTGCTGATATCTTAACTTTGAACTTTCAGCCAAAGAACATTAAGAAAAATAAAACAGAACCTATGTATACAATTGCTTTGTCCCTCAAGTCCCCAGATTGTAGTACATAATATTTCTTAGCAGCACACAAAGCAATCTAAAGACATAACACTTATGTAACTCCTTAAACATTGAAGGCAAAGTACTTTTTTACATTTCCATGCACATGCATATTAGTTTAAGTTAACTTCAAAAGTTTAAGTGGTTTGTTCCTCTTAAGGATTAGAGTCAAAGGAGCACAGTAAAAATGATGTTAGAGTGGCAATTATTCTTTGCATAGGCCCACCAAAATATGAGGGACATGGAATGGAAAAGCTTTGTCCTAAATACAAGGAGACCCTACCCCTGAAGTTTCCTGGCATAAGACCAACTCTAGACTCCAGGCAAACTAGTTTGTCCAATCCAGGATATTGTCTATAGTGCCAATACACTTTTATTTTGCACGCAGTCTCTGTTGTTGGTATCATGTTTCTGTATTAAAGATCCTGGAATCTGCATATCCTACATTGCAGTCAGGATGGTGCAGAGTGTCCTCTCATTTCACCTCACAATTAAAGGGCAATGCAGAGAACCCTGCCCTGTAAGAGGCCATTGTTGTTGTCAAGTCTTCTTATTGTTAAGGGAAGTCTCTTTTGAGCAGGTCGATGTCAGAGCTGTGGTAGTGTCTTCCTGGTAGAGGATTGCTTCCAGGTGTTATAAAAAACCTTGGATGTTTTGTAGATACCTTCCCTGGTTCAAGGGTGAATGGAGGATGCCCATTCTTCTGAGGCCTGTGCCAGGTCATTATATCAATGTTCAGGGTGTAAGGCCCCATTTCACTATGAGATTTATGTGTTCTGATCTCTATAGATAAGAACTTATTTGTATGTATAGTATTTTCCCATTTTAATTGAAGCACCATGTTTACAAACATTTTGTAGTTAGGTTTCAGTCATAAAAAGAACAACCCCCTTTACCAGTGCAACTTTCCCACCACTAATGCCCCATCACAATTCCTGTACTACCACCTGCCTGTATTTGAGACAGGCATTCTACTTCTCTCACTCATGACCATTGTCTTAATAATTATTAGTAAAGTTATTCTATAGCACCATTCTTTGTGGTGAGCTTTATAGCATGGACCAGTCATTCCAGCCCTCATCTCTATTGTATCTGGGGATTATTACAATGATGTCTTTTATTTTACTTAAATTCCACAGAAGAGTGAGACTACTCTGTGTCTATTTCTTCCTCAGCATAATAGTTTCCATGTCCATCCATTGTTGATTTAAATATAAATATAAGGCATAAAGGTCCACATGTTGGGTGAGGCCGCCCCAGGTACTGAGTTTCTAACCCCTCGGGTGGACAGATCTGAAGACACAGAATGGCAGCAGAGAAATAATTCACAAGCAGTCAATTTAAGTTTCATTGGAGTCGACTCAGCTTTCTTTATTCTATGGCTCTATCTGCCATGTACATTTCCTCACATGTGCTTCTCTGCTAAGCTGTTTGATGCCCCTCTTTCTCAGGCTTTTGCTGCTTCCTCATTTTGTTCTCTCACTCCTCCCCCTAAGTCAGCCCCTTTTATTCTTTATTTAAAACCACAGACCCATCCAAGCTTCCTTCTGAGATGTTAATCCCACTCTTTGTTAGATGGGCTATTTTGAGTAAAGGATAAAAGAATCTGCCTGAGGAAGAGTGGAGAGTAGATAAAGCAGAGATCCAGAAGAGAAGCAGTGATAGGCTTCTCAGGATAGGAAGTTTAGCAGGAAGTAGTAAGGAAGAACAGAGAACAGGAGCAAGAGAGACAGGCAGAGCTCATAAGAGAAAGACTAGCGAATGACCCCTAGACATGCAATCAATGAATCTTTGATAAAGGTGTAGAAAATGCAAAATAGAGCAAGAAAAGTCTCTTCAATAAGTAATGTTTAGAAAACAGGTCATCTACATGCAAAAAAGCAAACTCAGACCCTCATCTAACACCATGCACAAAGGTCAAATTCAACTGGATTAAAGACCTTGATATAATACCCCAAACCATACGGCATATAGAACAACATGTAGGTAAAATATTCCATTGTAGGTAAATACTACAACATGTAGGTAAAATACTCCAACATGTAGGTAAAATACTGACACTGAGGCTAAAGGCATCTTCAAGGAGGAAATATCACTTTCCAAAAAGTGGAAGTGGAGATAAAAAGATGGAACTATATTAAGTTGAGAAGCTTCTGCACCTCAAAGGAAAAAGTGATGAGGATATAAAGGCCACCCACAGAATATGTTTTCATTTTTTAAGGTCTTCTTCAATTTAAGTGTTTTGGAAGTTTTGTGTATAGTTTTTTTTAACCTGTTTTATTAATTGTATTCATATTAAGTTGATGGCTTTTTTATCATATTTTGATTGAAATAAACTCTGAACTCTTTCACCTTTGAATCATTGCATAGAAAGAAACAACTGTAATAATTGTATAACCATTTTATGTATTGGTTGATTGTTTCAAGGAGCTATTTTATGGGGACTTTTTATGATCTTTAGCCTATATTATCATATTGTCAGATAGAGATAATTTGACTTTTTCCCATCTGTATCTTTTTGATTATCTTTTCTTGCTTAATTGCTATTGCTAGAATGGAGATTGTGCACCTCTTTGTGTCTCAGTGGGAAGGCTTTCAATTTTTTTATCATTTAGAATAATCATGTCAAAAATCATATTGTCAAAAGATTTTTATATATCAGTTGGTATGGCGGTACGATTTTATTTTTGTTATTAATTGATTATATTATGTATATTGATTTATATTAAACCACCCTTAAATTCTTGGGATGTATTTCATTTGATAATGGTATAAAAATTTTAGGATGTGCAGTCATTTTGGTTGCTTTGATTTGAGGATTTTTGCACTGACATTATAAAATAAAACGTGGATGTAAATTTTTTTTATTATTTATAACTTGATATGTTATCTAATATCATTGTTATATTATATAAATGAGAAAGTTTAAGAAAATATTACTCTTTCTCCAATATTTTGAAAGAGCATAGGTCAATAGCAATAAGTCTTCTCTGAAAGTTTGATAAATTCATCCATAAACTCATCTTGGATTGAACATTTATTGTTGGGATGCTAATTAATCTTTTTATTTCCTTGCTTCTTGATCAAGCTTCTACTTAATCATTCAGTTTTGGGGTACTATATTTTCTCACAATCTGTCCATTTCTTTTGGGTTTTCCAGATTAAGAGAAAAAGCTACTTCTTATCATATCTTGAATTTCTCAGAATTCTGTTATAATTCCTCCCCCTTTTATTTCTGATACAATTTATTTCAGCACCTACTCATTTTTTCTCGAGTCTAGACAAAGGTTTTTCTATCTTGTTTATTCTTTCAAAGAACCAGTATATTGCTTCACTGACCCTTTACATTGCTTTCTTGGATTTTAGAGTTGATTTCTTCTCTGGTCTTTGTTAAATTTTTATCTTCTGGAATTTTAATTTATTTTCTATTGGCTCTCATAAAATGTAAGTATGCATTTAAGTAGTTGAATTTAATTTTGACACTTTCTTAAAGTAGCCCTGCATTGCAGAGATTTTTTTCCTAACAATTTTGATTCTTCTACTAGTTTTTGGGTTCATTTGCTCTTGGTTCTTCAAATATTTCAGGTATGTGTTTATGTTTCTTTTTTAATTTTTACTACTTATTTCCTGAGGGGGGCCTATTATGCTATAGTTTTTACCCTAAGGACTTCTTTTTCTATGGAACCTATAGTTCAATGATTGTTTTTTCATCATTAGTCTCAAATAAACTTTCATTTATTCTTTTATTTATTCCAGCCAGCTATCAGCTTGCAAATGTTAGAGTTTCTCCACATTTCATTTTTATTATTTTATTTAAACACCACTGTTACAAGTTTGTTCATAATACAGATCTTTCAGTTACAAAGTTGTTCTTAAATGAGATTTAGTCATTCAATATACAAACCTGTGCACATTTTCCACCAACAATGTTCCCAGGTTTCTTCCTATTCTCCCACTTAATATCTTCCCTATCTACCTCTGGGGAAGACATTTTCTTCTTTCTCTCTCTTTTTCTCTCTCTTTCTCTCTCTTCCTTTTTTCACTTTAAAAACTCAATTTTGAAATATTATTACTGAAGGGGTATTATGCATATCACTTTATCCCCTTAAATACTCAATATTGTCCAGAATGGTAATCAACTATCCTGTCACTGTAAGCCCTTTTATCCCATAATTGCACTCCCCTGATATTGTGACAGTCCTATCATAGAATATTTTCTCTACTCCTAATCACTATTGTCTCTTATTACATATTATCCTTCTTATAACTCTCAAATGAATGAGATCATTTTATGTCTATCACTCTCACTCTGAATTTCTCCCAACATAATACACTCCATATTATCCATATATAAATAAATATCATGATTTCATTTTCCTAACAGCTGTATAGTATTCCATTGTGTCATGTACCACTGTTTCTTTAGCCACTCATTCTAAGCACTTGGGTTGTTTCTAAATTCTAGCTTCTGAGAATAGTACTGTGACTAACATTGGAATGCAGAGAGATTTTCTACATTATATTTTTGGGTCCACAGGGTATATTCCTGGGATTATTATTTCTGGGTCAGTCATATGGAGGCTCAATTTCTAGATTTTTAAGCAATATACATATTATTTTCCAAAAAAGGTACATTAGTTAGCATTCTTACCAGCAATAAATGAGAGTCCCCTTATCCCTGCATCTGTAACAGCTCTTGTTCTTGTTCTTTGTGATGTGTGCCAGTGAGATGCTATCTCCTTCTTTCGATTGTAATCTCCCTGAAGGTTAATTATGTGGAACACTTTTTACATGTGTCTTTTGGACATCTGTCTTTATTCTTCTAGGAAATGTTTGTGTATTTTTTCTCTGATGGGTCAGACATTTTTCTTGCTAAGAATACCAGTGCCTTTTATATCTTAGTATCATGTTATCTGCAAACAATGAGAGCTTGACTTTTTCCTTTCCTACCTGGATGACCTTACTATATTTTTCTTGCCTAATTGCTATGGGAAATACCTCTAGTACTGTTTTAAATAAAAATGGTGAGAATTGGCACTCTTAACTTGTACCCCATCTTTTTTATGTACCCTATCTTAGTGGAAAAGAAATTCCTAATTGATTATGCTTGCCAGTGAGTTGCTTTAAAGTTAAGGCTTTGATTATATTGAAAAAAGTTTCTTCAGTTCCCGTCTTGGGGGATTTTATCATTAATGTGTGCTGAATCTTGTTAAATGCTTTCTCTGCATCTATTGTTATGATTATGTTTTTTCTTTTATTGATATAGTATATTATATTGATTTACTTGCATATTTTAAACCATTCAGCATCTCTCAGATGAATTCTACTTAGTCATGGTACATGACCTTCTTGATGAATTGTTGGATTTTATTTACTAGTATTTTGTTAAACATTGTTGTATCTGTGTCATCCAGGATATCTGCTGTTAATTCTCTTTTTCTATGGTGTCTCATCCTACTTTTGGAATAACTGTTATTTAAGCCTTATAAAAAATTTTGTGATTCTTTCTATTTCTGGAAAATCCTGAAAAGGATTGGCTGTAGGTCCTTCTTAAAGGTTATAAAGAATTCAATAGTGAATTCTGTGACTAGGATTTTGTTTTTGGAAAGCCTTTTGATAACTATTTATATTTTCTTGATAAAGATACATCTGTTCAGGTATTTTTTAATTACTTTTTGGAAGGTTAAAGGAGTCAAAGAATATTTATTCATTGCTTTTAGGTTCTCTTGTTTTGTGCCATAAAGATTTTCTAAGTAATCTCTCATTACCCTTCAAATTTGTGTAGTTACAGGGGTCTCAAACTCGTGGCCCGCAGGCTGTTTGTGGCCCTTCGTACAACATTTTGTGGCCCTGTCCTAGAGGATTCTTTTTTTGTTTTGTTTTGTTTTAGTTCTTTGGATCACACCCCCCAATGTTCAAAGCTTACTACTGACTTTGAACTCAAGGATCACCCCGACTTTGCCTCCTGCGGCCTCCAGGTAAATTGAGTTTGAGACCCCTGTTAAGTATCTATTGTGACATCACACTTTCATTTCTGATTTTAATATATATATATATATATCTTTGTTAGTACAGTTAATTATTTATAGATATTGTATTCTTTTCCAAGGAACCAAATCTTGCTTGCATTTATATTTATTGTTTTTTGGGGGAGGTGTACAATTCATTAATTTGTGTTGTAAGTTTAAATATTTCTTTCTGCCTTTCTGATTTTGGCTCATTTTGTTCATCATTTTCAGATTTAAGCTCTGCCATTGTTATTTGTTATTTATTTATGTTATTTATATATACCATTGTTATTTATGTAGACTCATCTTTCTAATGCTTCCAAATCTATATTTTTCCTATAATACAGCTTTTATTTGTCTTACAAATTGTGATACTTTGTGTCCTCATTTTCACTTATTCTCAAGAAATAACCCTATGTCTCATAAACATTTTAAGTTTATAAATGTAAAGTCTACATTATCTGATATTAGTATGGCTATGCCTAATTTTTTTTTTAATTTTTATTGTGACTAAAGTGCATTACAAATCTTTCACTACATCATGTATGGTACATAGTGACAATGAATGAGGGGCATTCCCACCACCAGTGCTGTCCTCCCTCCGCTCCTGTTCCAGTATGCATCCCAATTCTCCCTCCTCTACCCCCCAGTATGCTAGTGCAACTGGTTTCCACTTTACAGCTTGTTGTAGATTGAGCATCTATTCCACTGTCATTGGAGATAAAAAGGATAAGAAAAGGGGGAGAAAAAAGTTTGGTGACAACTACCAAAAAAAGAAAGAAGAGAGAGAGAAAAAAAAAGAAAAATGGAAGAAAAAAGAAAAAAATGGAGCCAGCAAATAAAAATAAATCTCTAAATAATAATACAAGAGTGAAAAAGAATGAGAAAAGTGGAAGAAAAAAGAGAAGGATAATAAAGTAAAAAACTAACAAATCAAAACGAAACAAGAAAAAGTATGGGTGCTGGAGTGGCAGGTTTTGGCGTTCCCCCCACTTTTTTTTTTTTTTTGCATAGACACAGTAAGCATTGGGGAAGAAAGGGAATTCCCGTGGCCTAAGAGATTCAGTGTTTCTCCATCCTTGAAGCATACCATCATGGTATAACCCCTGGCTCCATATATACTCATTACCCCTTCCCAAAGGCTTTTTTGTGATGCCAGGAAAGTTTCCTCTCGGTTGTGTGTGAGAAAATCAAGCCACTGTAGCTAGTGATCTTGGTATTTGCATAGGTTATAGGTCAGGGTCTAGGATAGAGTCTCTAGGTTCTAGAGGTTCCTATCCATCGTTGTTGTGGTGTTCAGTCTTCTGTAACACTTGCTCCCTGTTTTCGTTCAGTCCCTAAGCTGAAACCTAGGATATTATGGATCCAAAGGTTCTGCTCTGTCTCTGTTGTCCACGTTGGACCTCTGAAATAAGACATCTTGTTGTTGATGTTGTTGTTGTTGTTGTTTATGTGTCCTGGACTACAGCCTAGGGTAGGGTTTTCCTTATTAGTCCCAAGGTAGGCTCTGTTCAGTCACGATTGTCAAAGTCAGTTTTCTGTTGTTGGTGCTTTTATTTTTCACAGTTCAAAGGGACGATATCTCTTCTGATTTCCATTTAGTGTTAGGTGATGTGATAGGACAGCCTGGTCTTAGGTCAAGATTTTCTTTCCTCGTTGTCATATCAAAACTGGCACAAGTTGGTGCCAGAGTAGTGTTATAAATCTCCCAATGGAGCTTAGTTCCTGGTGGTGTTGCTCGGAGCTGTATCATTTCTACGTCGGGGATCTGGGGTTTTGGATTGGCCTAACACTGTCCAATCTCCTGGGGACTGATTGTATCCACATGACACATGTTCAGGATGGGAGGCACCCTTCTGCTATAAAAAGTGAGTTCTTATCCCTAGAAGATAAGATCTTGTTTCTGTGTCTATGGTTTCCCCTTTTTTTACTGTGCCCATACAAAAACGTATGGTGTAATACTGTGTTGCTGGTGCTATTCTGGGTAAGGATGACAGGCTGCACACACAGTCTCTGTCATCTGGTTTTGTTCTGAGCTTTTATCCCAGTCAAGGCTTTTTGTATTAAGCAGCATCAAAAATGGTAAGGATAGAGAAAAACTGTATATATTAAAATAGAACAAATAAATAAAACTGAGTTAAAAAGAAAAGGTATTTGAATAAAACAAGTGGTGGAGGAGGCTACTTGTATATTTAGTAATACACATCTTAAGATATATTGTTATACAGGTATTGAGCTTCTATAGGCAATATAAGACTCCCAATTAAGTCTTTTGATATATTCTTGTGTGGAGTAAAAGCCAAGGTACTTTTTGATTCACAGGCCTTGGAATTGAGTTTGAGAGATGCTTTGCTGCATTATGAGACCATATAGTGTCTTTGATCTGGAAGTTTTGCTGAGGCCGATTCCTGTATCATGCAACAGTCCACGATTTGGTGGGGATGAGAGGGGCCATCAAGCATGAGTCAGCAGGCATGCTGGTTGTAGTTCTTTGGCGATGCATGATAATTGGAACCCAGAGGGTGTCTTTCACTGAGGAGCTGGAAGGTGGTCTGTTGGGGCAGGAGGTCAATCTTGGTGCCTACCGAGTTAGAAACTGAGGGTAAAGAGGGTTAAATTAGGGGAATATATATATATATATATATATATATATATATATATATATATATATATATATATATATATATATATATATATGAATTGTTTGTCATTTCGGCTTGAAGTCAGTAGGGAAAGTCACATCCATAAAGACTGACTTTAAAGATCTATTTGAGTGTTATCATAAAATCTTTGGTATTCTGTTTCCTTTCCTAGGAACCATCTAGAATTAAGAACATTTTTAGATAATACTTAAAAAGTATATTTTTCGTGTGGACGCATTTGTGCCCATGTGTTTATAAAAATGACTATTAGTAAGAAAAGACACCACTGCAGGGAGTCCAGTATGAATACGGGAGGAGTTTCCCTCATCCCCCCTTCCCCCAGATCCCAGTTGCCAAACCTGGCCCTGAAGACCAGTTTGGCATGGGGAGATCTCGGTCTCCTGGACTAAGTGGTCAGCCCAGAAGGCCATTGGCCAGCTGTCTGCTCAGATTCCCAGCCATACCCGTAGGAGAGGAGCAGGAATTCTGGCATGTGGGATCGTCCGGGTCCAGCTGCAGCCTCCCTCTCCAGTATGAAAAAGTATGGGGGAGGAGTTTGCCTCCTCCCCATCCCCCCAGAGCTCAGATACCAGACCTGGCCTTGAAAGCCAGCTTGACGTGGGGGGCTCTCAGTCTCCAGGACTAACTGGTCAGTCCTGGAGGCCTTTGGCCATCTGTCTGTCTGATTCTAAGCCATGCCAGTAGAAGAGGAGCAGTAATCCTGGCATGTGGGATCTTCTGGGTCCAGCTGCAAACTTCCTCTCCAGTTTGAAAAAGCATGAGATTGGAGTTTCCCTCCTCCCCCTCCCCCCAGAGCCCAGTTGCCAAACCTGGTCCTGAAGACCAGTTTGGCATGGGGGTGGGGGGATCTCGGTCTCCTGGACTAAGTGGTCAGCCCAGAAGGCCATTAGCCAGCTGTCTGCCCAGATTCCCAGCCATACTCGTAGGAGAGTAGCAGGAATCATGCTTTTTAAGAAAAATTATTGTTTGAGTATTATCTTCTAATCTTTAACTTTGAGTCTGTGTTTGCTCTGACTATTCAAATGTGTTTCTTGGAGACAGTAAAATGCTAAATTCAATTTTTTGATCTATTTTGTCATTCAATCTGTGTCTCTTAATTGTTACATTTAGACAATTGCCATAGAAACATATTATCATGGAATTTTGTACCATCTTATACAGAAGTTTGGTGTTTGTCTTCCTTAAAGTGGACCCTTCAGTTCTTATTTTAAGGTTAATTTTAAGGCTCTGTAAAATTTCTTGGCCATTGCTCATTCATGAACCTATGTGTCCTTTCTTCAAATAAATATCTGAAGAAATATAATAATTTAATATTAATTAATAACATATAAAATATAATAATTTTGTTAATTAATATATAATAATATGATGAAAATCTTACTTTTAAGGATTCTTGTATAGGCTTAACTTCACTTAGTATTTTTTCACTATATCTCGTCACCGTCATTGGGCCTGGAGGATTGCTTCTGATAAATCTGCTGTAAATCTCAGGCTCCTTCTTTGCACTTAATTTCTTTTTCTATATTGCTCTTTAAATATTCCATCTCTATGGTTTTCATCTTTTTTTATTAGAGTGTGCTTTGGAATGCTTTTATCTGGGTCTCTTATTTTGTACTCTTTGGGCATCTAGGATGTAGTTACATGAACTCTTGAGTTTTGAAAACTGAGCTGTGATATTTTTCACTTTTGCTTCTTCATCGAAGATTTTTTCCTAGGTCTCTGAGATTTCAATTATTTTTACGTTATTTCAGTTTAATTTATTTCAAAGGCCCACTCTTCGGGTACACCCCTATAACACCCATTAAAAAGGTTCTGCCCCAACGTGGGTGCCTAGGCCGGCAAACCCCCCCCCCGGGACCCTGAGCGCAAGCGGAGAGCAGACCGGGTGAGTCCCCTTTGCCCTCATGTGGGCGCCTAGGCCAGCAACCACCCCCCTCCGGACCCCGAGCGCAAGCAGAGAGCGGACCAGCTGAGTCCCCTTTCCCCTCATGCGGGCGCCTAGTTCCCCCCACGTCGGCACCTAGGCCAGCAAGCCCCCCCACCCTCGGGACCCCAAGCGCAGGCGAGAACAAACCGGGTGAGTCCCTTCCCCCAGGTGGGCGCTTAGACTGGCAAGTTGAGCAAGCCGCTCCGCTCCAGGACTCCAAGCCCGAGTGCAAGGTAGGAGGGGTGAGGAGAACCCTGCACCACTGGGGCAGATTAGGACCAATAGATGGGGGAGATTGGACCAGACACCTGGACCCTTGGGTGACCTAGAGCAGTTCACCCCCCTGAGCCCTGGAACGGACCTGGGACTCCCCAAGGGCTGAGGGCAGAGCCTGCAGGGTTTGGCTGAGGGAATTCCTTCAACTGAGGCTTGGAGGGGACAGAGCTCCATTGACTCCCAGAGAGAGGAGGGGGGATAGAGAGCTAGGCTCAACAGCACCAGCAACAATTGTGGCCAGGAGCGGAACTGCACTGCTGACAGAAATAAGGAGCAGAAAAGGGACAATACCCACTGAAGGAAGGCTGACCTCTAGGTAGCAAAGGGGAGGAGAAAGAGTTAGGTTCAACAAGCTCACCCAACAGCCCCCTCTAGAACTACTTTCAGGAAGGGGACCCATCTCCATGCCACAGGGAACCAAAGCAGGCCGAAATTAGAAGGCACAGCACTCCAAAGCACACCATTAAATACAAAGAAATATGCGTAAATCAAGGAGAACCCTAATATCTGCAGATACCGTGACAAACCCTAGCAAGTTTCTAAGTCCACCAAAACGCACACATCCATGGGAAGAAGACCTAAAAGTGGCCACGAGGAAGAAAATGCAAGAATTAATAGAAACCCTAGCTACTGAGTATAAGAAATCCATGGATGAACGAAACAGCAAAATTAAAGAAGAAATTTTAAAGAACATGAGAGATTCCATACAAAAAGAAATGAAGGAATTAAAAGACAAAGTAACAAGCCTTACAAGCAGAAACACAGAGTTGGAGAAGCACATTTAAGAACTCGAAGAAAAAATGCAAACAAAAAATGATCAAGAAACCAACAAAGAAATAAAAGGCAAAGCACTGGAAGGAAAATTCCAATATCTAATGAACAAGGACAAAAGAAACAATCTAAGAATTGTGTGTATACCAGAAGGGAGGAAATAGGGAAAGGGGAAGAACAGGTAGTTAGGGATATAATAACAGAGAACTTCCCCACCCTCTGGAAAGAAACTGCAGAGCAAATCCAGGAAGTCAAGAGAGTCCCTAATAAAATAGACCCTAATAAACCAACACCAAGACAAATAATAATCCAAATGGCAAAAAAAAAAAAAAACAAAGAGAAAGAGGAGCTCCTAAAAGCAATAAGGTAGAAAAAAAACCTCAAGTACAAAGGAAAGGACATAAGAATCAAACCAGATCTCCCATTTGAAATAATTCAAGCAAGAAGACAGTAGAAAGACATATTTAAATGACTGAATGAAAGAAATTTCCAACCCAGGGTCCAATACCCAGCAAAACTATCATTCATATGGGAGGGCAAACTAAAAACATTCTTCAAACATAAACGAACTTGAACTATTTGTGCAAACTAAGCCGATCCTAAACGACTTACTCAGAGACGAATTACACAATCCAAACCCCCGATTGTAACAACAACCACTCCACACAATACAACTGCACAACAGTCCTCTCTCTCAATAATTTCCCTAAATGTTAATGGACTAAACTCTCCAATTAAAAGACACATAGTAGAGACTTGGGTTAGGAAAAATAAACCAGACTTCTGCTGTCTGCAAAAAACACACCTACAACTACAGGATAAGCACCAGCTTAGAATAAAAGCATGGAAAGTAATTATACAGGCCAATGGAAAACAAAAAAGAGCAGGGACAGCCTTTCTTGTATCAGACCAAATTGCATTCAATCTCAAGAAAGTGATCAAAGACAAAGAGGGTCACTACCTACTGATCAGGGGAACATTAGATCAAGAAGTACTAACCCTGGTCAATATCTATGCACCTAATGTAGAGCCAGCAAAATATGTGAAGCAACTGCTCGCAAACCTGGAGAAACACATGAAGGGAAATGTGATAATAGTAGGGGACCTCAATACTCCACTATCACGACTGGACAGATCTACCAAACAGAAAAGTAGCAAAGCAATAAGAGACCTAAATGAAAAATTAGAAGATCTAGGGCTAATAGACTTATATAGAGCCCTCCACCTCCAGAAAGCAGAATACACATTCTTCTCAAGCCCACATGGATCCTTCTCCAGAATAGACCACGTCTTAGGATACAAAACCAACCTATATAAGACCACAAATGTAAGGATCACTATAAGTAACCTATCAGATCACTATGCAATAGAGGTCAAAATTGACTTCAAGAAGAAACAACGGAGAGAAACTAATACCTGGAGATTAAACAACATGCTGCTCAACAACAGCTGGATCAAAGAACAACTCAAGGAAGAAATAAAAAGATTCCTTGAGACAAATGATAATGAGGAGACAACTTGTCAAAATTTTTGGGACACAGCAAAAGCAGTAATTAGGGGGAAACTCATAGCAATACAGGCCTAGGTCAAGAAACAGGAAAACAACAAAATCAATAGTTTAAAAGATCATCTCAAAGAATTGGAACAGCAGCAGCAGAGAAATCCAACCACGACCAGAAGGCAAGAAATAATAAAAACCAGAGCAGAAATAAACAACATAGAAACTAAGAAAAAAATACAAAAAATCAATGAGACCAGGAGTTGGTTTTTCGAAAAAATAAACAAGATAGACAAACCACTGGCAAACTCACCAAAAAAAAGAGGGAAAACACCCAAATCAGTAGGATCACAAATGAAAGGGGAGAGATTACAACAGAACCCCAAGAAATACAACATATCATGAGATCATATTATGAACAACTATACTCAATTAGGCTAGAGAACCCAGCAGAAACCGACAGATTCCTAGAAAAATACCATCTTCCAAGACTGGAAAAGGAAGAACTAGAAAGCCTAAATAGACCAATCACCTCAGAGTAAATTGAAGATGTAATTAAGAAACACCAGGCCCAGATGGATTTACAGGTGATTTCTACCAAACATTTCAAGAAGACCTACTACCCCTTTTCCATAGGCTCTTCCAAACCATAGAGAAAACAGGAATCCTCCCCAATTTCTTTTATGAGGCCAATATCACACTCATTCCCAAAGATGGCAAAGACACCACCAAAAAAGAAAACTACAGACCAATCTCACTAATGAACATCGATGCAAAGATACTCAACAAAATCTTAGCAAACCGAATCCAGCACTTCATCAAAAAGATCATACATAATGACCAAGTGGGATTTATACCAGGAATGCAAGGTTGGTTCAACATATGCAAATCAATCAACATTATACATCACATCAACAACAAGAAAGACAAAAACCACATGATCATATCAATCGATGCAGAGAAGGCGTTTGACAAAATCCAACACCCTTTCATGTTTTTGTTTTTTTTTTTTTTGTTTTGTGTGTGTGTGTGTGTGTGTGTGTGTGTGTGTGTGGTTTTTGGGTCACACTCGGCAGTGCTCAAGGGTTATTCCTGGCTCCAGGCTCAGAAATTGCTCCTGGCAGGCACAGGGGACCATATGGGACTCCGGGATTTGAACCGATTATCTCCTGCATGAAAGGCAAACGCCTTACCTCCATGCTATCTCTCCGACCCCCACCCTTTCATGTTAAAGACACTCAGCAAAATAGGGTTAGAAGGAACCTTCCTCAAGATAGTTACAGCTATCTATGAAAAATCGACAGCCAACATTATACTTAATGGCAAGAAACTAGAAGCATTCCCACTAAGATCAGGAACTAGGCAAGGCTGTCCACTCTCTCCACTCTTATTCAATATAACCTTAGAAGTCCTAGCAATAGCAATTCTACAAGAGAAGGGAATCAAAGGAATCTAAATTGGGAAAGAGGAACACAAACTATCTCTATTTGCAGATGATATGGTGATATACATCGAAAACCCTAAAGACTCCACAGTAAAACTCCTAGAAATAATTAACCAATACAGCAAAGTGGCTGGATACAAATTCAATACACAAAAGACAGTAGCGTTTCTATATACAAACAACAAAGTTGAGGAGAGAGAGATTAAAAATACAATACCATTTAAAATAGTATCAAAAAATATCAGGTACCTAGGAATCAACCTTACAAGGGAAGTGAAAGACCTATACCAGGGAAACTTCAAAACACTTCAGAAAAAAATTGAAGAGTGGAAGAATTGAAGAATGGAAGAATATCCCATGCTCATGGATAGGTAGAATTAACATAGTCAAAATGACTATCCTACCCAAACTTCTATATAGATTTAATGCAATCCCTATCCAAATTCAAACACCATTCTTTAAAGAAATATAACAATCAATCATAAAATTCATCTGGAATAACAAAAAAACCAGGATAGCCAAACACATATTGAAAAACAAGAAGCTGGGTGGCATCTCCTTACCTAACTTGAAACTATACTATAAAGCCATAGTAATCAAAACAGCATGGTACTGGAACAGAGACAGGACCTCAGACCAGTGGGTCAGAACAGAATTCCCAGACATAAACCCCCAGATATACAGCCAACTAATATTTGATAAAGAGGTAGGAACTTGAAATGGAACAAAGAAAGCCTATTCAGCAAATGGTGTTGGTACAACTGGAAAACCACATGTACAAAAATGAAAATTGACCCATACCTCACTCCTTATACAAAAGTCCACTTAAAATGTATCAAAGGCCTTGAAATCAGACCCAAATCTATAAAGTTTATTGAGAATAAAATAGGCAGAACACTCGAAGACATATATATCAAAAAGGTCTTTGAGAATGGAGCACCAATGGCAAGAACTTTAGCATCAAACATAAACAAATGGGACTACATCAAACTAAAAAGCTTCTGCATGGCGAAAGAAACCTTACTTAAGGCAAGAAGACAGTTAACAGAATGGGAAAAAATCTTTTCACTCGACATATCAGATAAAGGGCTGATATCTAGGACATACAAAGCACTCAGAAAGCTGAGCCCCCCAAAACCAAATAAAGCCATAAAAAATGGGGAGATGAAATGAATAGACACTTCTCTGAGGAAGACAGAAGGGTGGCCAACAAACACATGAAAACATGCTCACCTTCACTCATCATCAGAGAGATCCAAATCAAGACAATAATGAGATACCACCTTACACCAGTAAGGATGGCTCACATCAAAAATAATGGGAACAATCTCTGTTGGTGGGGATGCGGTATGAAAGAAACCCTCATCCACTGCTGGTGGAAATGCCCCCTAGTCCAACACCTATGGAGAACAGTCTGGAGAGTGCTCAAAGAACTCAGAATTGAGCTGCCATTTGACCCAGCAATTGCTCTCCTAGGTATATACCCCCAAGTCGGAAGGACAGTCATTCCAAAATACGTGTGCACACCACTATTTATTGCAGCACTCAGTATAATAGCCAAGTCTTGGAACCAACCTCGATGTCCAACAACAGATGAATGGATCATTAAGATGTGGTATCTATACACAATGGAATATTACATGGCAGTAGAAATGATACAAACACAGACTTTGCAGCAACGTGGATGGGCCTAGAACATGTATGTTAAACGAAGTAAGTCAGAAGACAAAAGATAAACACAAAATGATAGCACTATTCTGAAGCACCTAGAACATACATCTTATACACAACTAACACTCAACAATCAAATAATAGGGTTTAACAGGGTAGAAACTCTAAACACTGTAATAGTCAACAAATACTCAGAGCAGTGCCCAACATACATGAAAAAGGAACAACGCAAACTCTTGACTGCATTATACCACAGAGAAAACAGCAACACCAGAAACAGCAGCATAGAGAGAACTGGTATGTAATCAGCCTTCTACGACAAAGGCCCACATTAATCCCTTGGAGATTGTATACAATCACAGGTAAAAAATACCATGGGAAATCACTGACTCCAATGGAAACATCCCATAACATTATGTTTTAAGGCCTTATCTTACTATATTTAAAATAACCTCTCAGCTTTTCTGTCCACACACATTCTTGGATACAAAGGGTGGACAAACCAAGATGGCAGCTCGGGATACCACACAAGATACCATACCTAGCTGGCACTACGAGATGGTCTCGAGAAAACTCTTTAACATACACTTTATTTCAAGGTTATACCTTCTTTTAGGAATTGAAGCACGTGGCCAGTCAGACCACCGAAGCAGTAACCGTGACATACAGACTTAAACTACAGACTCTACTCATTGAACACATTCAAGCAAGCTAACAATCCCTTACTATTCTCTCCTCTCTTCTCACTACTTTCTTTTTTATCATTTCTTTTCTACTCCTCTCTCTACTTCTTTTCTTTTCTATTTTCCCTTTCTTTCTAATGTATTTTCTATTTTCTCCCTTCCTACCCCTACCATATACCTTCCCCTTTCCCCCCTTTGTAAATCCAACTACTCCCTCACCCCTCATTCCCATCCAGACTTCCCACTGTATTAAAACTCTTCACCCTCAGTCCTTAATCTATTAGGCATCAAGATTGACCTACTACCCCAATAAGCCAGTACCCAGTACCCAAACGAAGAGACACCCAGTCAAACCCACACTTCGTCTCCTGCAAGAAAAGGCAGCTAACTCCCTTGCGGACCCTTGCTGCGTGGCCCTCCCTACCATCTTCCCCTAATGTAGACTGTTACTTGAAACCGGACTTAGTTCCAAAAGTAGTCCCAATACAAGAAAAACCCAAAAGACAATGGGAAAACATGTACTCCCAACATAAACATAAGACCTGTATTACACCTCCTCTTCACCTGCCTTTCCCCAAATGTAAGGTAGTCTTCTGCATCACTTTGGTCTTTTAAATACTTCGTTAATTCATTTTTTAATTGTCTGTTCTACATATACATATGAGCACATACATTTTAATCCTATTTTTTAAATCTTTTTTGGGTATGTGACCTGTTTCTGTTTTCCTCTCTGTCCACCCCAAATGCACCAACAATATAACGTAGCACCATTTCTCTTTGCAAAGGCACACTAAAAAAAAGGGGAAATCTTACACATAAAAAAAGCTCTTATCTACTAGAGATAGGAACTCATAGTTGTTTACAATACAGGGATAACTCCTACCTTGAAAATATGTCATGTGGAATCAACTTAGACCTCAGGAGATTAGATCCCATACGTCCAGCCTTGAACCCTGGATTCCAGTCACAGAAACGGCACAGTTCTTCACAACAGCTGCAGGAAACAAACCCCATCTGGGACAACCTTATTACTGCTGGAACACCAACGAGTGCCAGCTCTAATATGATATCCTGACAGCGAGGTAAATGAGAACAACATGACCTAAGAACAGGTTATCCTACCTTATCAGCCATCAATAAGTCAAAATCAGAAGACTTGTCACCCGTTGGTAGGTCCAAAAACCAAGATCGTGATTTACAGATGACTGGCTGCTAGAACCATGACCAGACTGTATATATCTTGGGACCAATAAAAAAGCCCTAGTCTAGGGTTTGAACTACGACCTGCACAACAACCATGATCCCCAGTTCCAAAGGTCTGGCAGAGACAACTGTAACGGAATGGGGCTCTGGAAACACAAGGAAAGGCGTTATCCTAGGTGCCATCCCAGGTTTAGTGCCAAGACCAAGACCACCAACCGCAGAAGATGGATTAAAATGACACTGAGGGAACGAAACTTCTAGAACCACAAAGACTGACTTCATCATAAGTCCCATCCCTAGAACTGTGCAGATACTGAGATTGATAGATACAGAGATCTGATTGTATCACCTAGGATGGAACAGAAGTCTTTCAAACAACACAAAAACACCACCGGGAGAGTAAAGGATCCTGAACAGAGGCTATAGATGATCCTGTGACAATATACTCCAAGGGCGGAGAAACCCCATATCTCTTAGGCCAAGTGAATTCCTTTTGGAATGACCCCAATATTTACTGTGCCAGGGCAGGAGGGAAATAAACAAAACACAAAATATTATTTATCTTTTTATATATATTATTTTTTATCTTCATTTATTATCATTATTATTATATTTACCTATTTTTGGTTGATTTCTTTGTTTTGGTGTGGCTATTGAAGCTGTTGCCTCCATTTACACCTTTTTTCTTTTCTTTTCTTTTCTTTTCTTTTCTTTTCTTACATTATTTGCTCTGCCATGTTTTTTATCTCAAGACCATGGCGGTTTGTTGTTGTTGTTGTGTTTGTTGTTGGTGGTGTGGTGCTTAGCGTTATTGTTGGAGTCCTCACTGGATATTTGACACTTCTTTTCGTACTGGTGGAGTCTTTCACCTTTTTCCCCTTCGTCTCTCTGAGGATGAGACCCTCTAGAAGAATTCCGCTTATTTTCTGCGTATTTGACCTTTACCCCAGTTTACTACTCTTCCCTTCTTCAAACAAAACCATGTAACTTGAACTAGCTAATCCTGCCCCCCAGTTAGAGGAGGAAATAAGGGAGGCACCAGAACCAAACAGGTCCAAGACTACTAAGTATTAGGCTAGTTACAGAGGGAACAACATAATCCTGGCAGCCCTAGGAGTGAGGGAAGAGCATATGGGAGGTAGGACAAAAACGGAGGTATAGGGAGGACAAATTGGTGATGGAAATCCCTCCTGATTTTATGTAAATATGTACCTAAAATATTATTGTCAACAATATGTAAGCCACTATGATCAAAATAAAAATTCAATTAAAAAAAAGAATTTTCAAGTGCATTGGTGGTGTTAAAAAAGGACAGAAACTAGGGGGCTTTTTGATATTACAGTAGTTGGAAGATGGGCCTTGAACATTGCCAAGCCAGGATCCACGTGTGGTCCTTTGAACCTTCCAGGAGTAATTTCTCACAGCCAGAAGTAACCCCCAAGTGCCACCTGGTGTGGCCTAAAAATAAAAAATGAGTGACACACCTACCAACTATCCAAGCAAGAGTCAACAAAATGAAATTATAAAATTCAAACTTTCACAAACATATTTTAGAAGGTGACTTTTATTATAGTCAGCTGGAGGCAGGGGTTGGTGGCATAGGATGTACTCTGGAAACATTGGTGGAGGGATATGGTGGGATTGAATTTGAAATATTGGATGTATAAAACCAAGCTATGATTATATTTTTAAATAATGAAATTATTAATTAAAGTAATTAATTTCTATTGAAATTAAAATATTTCTAACTATGTAAATACATAACCTCAAATATAATGTATATCATATGATTTTATTCTATTATGTAAAATACATTTATGAAAACAATGTATAAGTAATTAATAACAGTTTATTTAATTAATAAACATCTGTAAACTCATTAATTTGATTAATAGGAGGATTTTCCTAACAGAAAAGCTCAATAAAAGTAGGACTGTTACATGGGTTTTGTATAATTACAACACCCTACATATCAGCCTGCTTCATTCTGTCTCTCTACCATACCTGGTGGTCTTATTGAGAATTTAACCTCCATTTTGGCTAGCCCCACCTAAAGTGACTACTTATGACATCATTCTCCCACCAAACCAATCACCATCTGGTAGAATCTTGGGGTTCCCATGGATTTGTCTGTAAACAAATTTGGATCATCACCAATGACCAGTGACCAGTAGTCTGTACTGGACATTCAGTCTTCTGCCTCAGTGCTCAGACATCCTTGAAATTTTCTCCTCATCCCTTGAATCTGTAGCTGATATTTTTCTCTTTTCTGACCACGTCAGGTAAGGAAAGAAACATTTTAAGTTGTTTGTTAGGTTTCTTACCCTAAGTTCAGTAGTCAAGTCAAAATAACTTGGAATAATGGAGCAAAGTATTAAACTACAACTTGATATGCCTCATTTCAGTTTGACATTTTCTGACTGTATGCTAATATAATTATTTCTATAATTATTTTTATACTTAATTCTTTCACACAGCATCTATTTCTTGTTTTTATACCATATCTTTACATACAATTTTATATATTGTACATTGGCTAATGTGTTCTCATCTATGTTTATATATTAGAGAGTGTTCATTCTCTGTAGTTCCTTTACTTTCTAATAGTGATTTTTTTCTATAATATCCATGTAAAAACTTAAATCAGAGACAGGAGTATTTCAAATGAAATAGACAATGTAGGTAGAGTAGAAAAGTAGCAATATATACCAGGATATTCAGTCTGTAATAATCTTTCCAGTTTAAAATCTACTTTAAATTACAATCTACTTACAATCTACTTTAAATTCAATGCTGCTCCAAAAAGTAGCCACATATCTTAGATTATTTTAGTTAAAATAAGTGAAAAGAGAAAAATTGGGAGGTCAGAGTGGGTGTAGAGTGCTTAGCTATAAAGAAACAAAGATAAGGAAGATTAAGATAACAACTGTCATTAAGCATTAACTAATATGAACCAAAAAGGAGAGACTATAATTGGGACAATAATCTAAAAATGGAGGGGAGACCAGGAAGGAGTTATGAAGGAAGGAGTAACAGTTTGGAATAGAATGTTGGCTAGAGGCAAAGATTTTAAATTACAACAGAAAGAAATATAGTTACGTTTAATATAGTTTACTATAGTTAAACTGTATGTATGCTACATATAATTTATTTTGCTTTCTGATTAATAGGAAGACAATGTGAATGAGCATAATAACAAAAAAAATCCAGATCTATAGATCCTGAACTGTGCACTCACAGTGGACATGTGACACCTCAAAACACAACACATCTGATGGCAAAGTTAAATAGAAGACACACTCACCATAAACAAAAACATAAGAAGGCCCTACTACCAGCACAAAACACAAACTAGAAAATCCTTAGCCAATGAGATTAGTAACAGCATTGAGAGAGAAATATTTCAAACAGACCCTTACAGCAGTTTTGGTAGTTTCAATAACCTTATTTATAACAAACAATATGAAGCAAATTTGTGTTTGTAAAGGAGAAGATTAGGGTGGTGGTTTGAAAACTGAGGAAAATGTTGGAGAAAAGGTCACATGAGGTGGGATTGGTGTTTGAAATTTTAATGGCTAAGACACCTGTATCATGAAGATATTGGTAAAGCATGCTGACATAAAAAGTTTTAAATTGTGAAAAAACTAACTGAATTACCTTATACTTAAAATATATACTACTTATTTATATGTTTTAATATTAATATATTTTCTACCAATACATTCACATGTATTGCAATATTTTGCTTGTGTATGCTATTGATAAATCTTTTCTATCTTAGGGTCTTGGCAAGGTATGTATTCACAATATTACATTGCATTATTTTGACCAAAATATTTCACTAAAATCAAAGATTAAGTTCTTAATATTGGATGCCTGACACAGAGTTTATGAGTAAATTTGTACTTCTTTTGTTTGATTTGGTTTTGGGACAAAAAAAAATGGTGCCCAGGGCTTACACTTGGCTCTTTGCTCAATCACTTTGCTGCTAGAAATTTAGTCCAGATTTCATTGATATCTTTATACTTCTTCAGTTCTGTGATCCATATTTTAAATTATTTTCTCTATATTTATAGAATTTTAAGGTCCTCATGTAAGCATGTCAGAGAACAATTTATTCAAGTATGCATTACTACTCTTGATTACTGTTGCTGTTATAACTATTTCATTGGTGAATTCATGACTTAATAATATTCACCCCCCAAAAAAAAGTATTTCATAAGAAACAGTAAAGTAATAATTTTTGAGGTAAAATTCAAAAACCAGTCTTGAAAATGATCAAATTGCCAACGTTATTTTGATCAATAGGACTGGGACTGTGAACCCTCAGTACTGTATATGAACTACACAAGCAAAATGAGAAACTGAAGATTGCATTGCTAATAGCTGTATTGCACTCACATGGCCCACAAATACTTCTATTAATATGTTCTCTTTCTCCTGGTTTCTGGCATTGTAATGCTCAAAGCAGAGACCTGGCAAGAAAGAACAAATGCCGAGGTTCTGTAACCCACTAATAAAAACAAACGTGGTGGTCAGAGAAATAGTTGAGGAAATAAGGCACTTAATTGCCTTGCATTCAGGAAAACAGGAAGAAATATCACAAACTAACAAAAAAAAAAAAAACCATGTACAACCAGTGAGGATGGCTCACATCAAAAATACTGAGAACAATCTTTGTTGGCGTGGATGCGGTATGAAGGGAACTCTCATCCACTGCTGGTGGGAATGCCCCCTAGTCCAACATCTATGGAGAACAGTCTGGAGAGTACTCAAAGAACTCAGAATTGAGCTCCCTTTTGACCCAGCAATTGCACTCCTAGGTATATACCCCCAAGTTGGAAGAACATTCATTCCAAAATACGTGTGCACCCCACTATTTATCGCAGCACTCAGTATAATAGCCAAATCTTGGAACCAACCGCGATGTCCAACAACAGATGAATGGATCATTAAGATGTGGTATCTATACACAATGGAATATTACATGGCAGTCAGAAATGATACAATCACAGATTTTGCAGCAACGTGGATGGACTTAGATCATGTTATGTTAAACGAAGTAAGTCAGAAGACAAAAGATAAACACAGAATGGTAGCACTATTCTGAAGCACATAGAACATACATCTCAATCACAACTAATACTTAACAATCAAATAACAGGGTCTAACAGGGTAGAAACTCCAACCACTGTAATAGTCAACATATACCTCGGAACAGTGCCCAAAACACATGAAAAAGGAACAACACAAACTCGCGACTACACATTATACCACAAAGAAAACAGCAACACCAGAACAGCAGCATAGAGAGAACAGGTACGTAATTAACCTTCTACAATAATGGCCCATAATAATCATGTAGAGATCGTATACAGGAACACAGGTAAAGAATACCAAGGCAAACCACTGGCTCCAATGGAAACATCCCATAAAACTACGTATTAATGCCTCTATCTTACTATATTTAAAATAACCTCTCAGCTTTTCTGTCCACAGGCGTTCTTGGATACAAAGGGCGGACAAGCTAAGATGGCAACTCGGGATACCACACGAGATACCATACCCAGTTTGCACTACGAGTTGGCCCTGAGAAAACTCGTTAACATACACTTTATCCCTAGGTTTACCTTCTTTTAGGGTTTCAAGCACGTGACCAGTCAGACCACCGAAGCAGTAACAGCGACGTACAGACCCAAACTACATGCTCTATTCACTGAACACATTCAAGCAAACCAGCATTCCCTTGCTATTTTCTCCTCTCTTCTCACCACTTTCTTGGTTATTTTTTTCTTTTCTATTCTTTTCTTTACTTTCTATCCTTTCTCTTCTCCCTTTCTTTCTAATGTATTTTTCTCTTTTCTCCCTCCCTACCCCTTCCATACACCTTACCCTTTCCCCCCTCTGGAACTATCCCTCCACCCCTCAAACCCATCCAGACCTCCCTCTATATTAAAACACTTCACCCTCAGTCCTTAATCTATTAGGCAACAAGATCGACCTCCTACCCCAACGAACCAGTACCCAGCACCCAAGAGAAGGGACACCCAGTCAAACCCACACCTCGTCCCGGGCAAGAAAAGACAGCCAACTCCCCTGCGGACTCATGCTGCGAGGCCCTCCCTACCAACTCCCCCTAACATGGACTGTTTCTTGAAACCGGACCTAGGTCCAAAAGTATCCCCAATGCAAGAACTCTTCCAAGACCTCCCTGCCGCAAATTTTTACCAACCTGAAGAAGGTCAGGGGGTGTGATAGGAAGATGCCTGGGAACCCACACATCACAAGAAAAACCCAAAAGACAATGGGAAAAACTGTACTTCCAACATAGGCATAATACCTGTAATACACCACTTCGTTATCTGCTCTCCCCCAAATGTAAGGTAGTCTTTTGCACCACTTTGGTCCTTTAAAAACTTCGCTAACTCATTTTCGTTCTTTTTTTTTCTCTTAAATTTATTTATTTATTTATTTATTTTTAAATGTTGGTCCTATATATACATTTGTGAGCACATACGTTTTTATTTTATTTTATTTTTTTTATTATTATTATTATTATTATTATATTTTTTTATCATTTTTGGGTATGTAACCTGTGTCTGTTATCCCCTCTGTCCACCCCCAACCACACCGACAATACAATGTGGCTCCACCTCCCCCTGCAAAGACACACTAAATAATGGGGAAACCTTACATATAAAAAAAAGAGCTCTTATCTACTAGAGATAGGAACTCATAGTTGTTTACAATACAGGGGTATCTCCTACCTTGAAAATATGTCATGTGGAATCACTTAGACCTCAGATGATTAGATGCCATTCATCCAGCCTTGAACCCTGGATCCCAGACATAGAATTGGCACAGCTCTTCACAACAGCTACAGGAAACAAACTCCATCCGGAACAGCCTTAATACTGCGGGGTCAACAACAAGGACCAGCTCTAACATGATATCCTGACAAAGAGGAAAATGTGAACAACTTGACCTTAGAGCAGATTAGCCTACCTCACCAGCTAACGACAAGACAAAACCAGAAGACTCGGCACCCTTTGGTAGGTCCAAAAGCCAAGATCGTGACTTACAGATGACTGGCTACTAGAACCACGACCAGACAGTATACATCTTGGGACCAATAAAAAAGCCCTAGTTTAGGGTTTGAACTATGACTTGCACAATAAGCATGATCCCCAGTCCCAAAGGTCTGACAGAGACAACTGCAACAGAATGGGCCTTCTGGAAGCACAAAGAAAGACGCTAACCTAGGTGCCATCCTAGGTTCAGTGCAAAGACCAAGGTCACCAACCACAGAAGATGGACTAAAACGACACTGAGGTAACAGAACCTCTAGAACCACAAAGACTGACTTCACCATAAGACCTACCTCAGGATCTGTGCAGATACTGAGACCTCTAAACACAGAGCTCTGAGTGTATCACCCTGGACAGAACAGAAGTCTTCCACACACCAAAAAACACCACCAGGAGAATAAATGATCCTGAGCAAAGTCTGGAGCTGATCCCATGACAGTATACTCCAAGGACGGAGAAACCCCATATTTCTTAGGCCATGTGAATTCCTTTTCGAATGACCCCAATATTTACTGTGCCAGGGCAGGAGGGGAAAAAACAAAAATACAAAAAGCACAAAAACTTGGTATTTTATATATATATGTATATATATGTGTGTGTGTATATATATATACACATATATATCTTTTACCTTCATTTATTATTGTTATTATTATTTTTATTTACCTATCTATTTTGGTCGATTTCTCTGTTTGGGTGTGATTATTGAAATCGTCGTCCCCAATTATACTTATTTTTTTCTATTCTTTTCTTTTCCCTCGTTATGTGCTATGCCATGTTTCTTATTTCAAGACCATGGCGTGTTTTTGGTTTGTTTGTTTGTTTTTGTTCTGTTTTTTGTTTGTTTGTTTGTCTGTCTGTTTTGCTTTGTTTTTCGGCTGTTTTTTTTTTTTTTGTGGTGCTTATCGATATAGCTGGAGTCCTCACTGGATAATTGACACTTTTTTTGGTACTGGTGGAGTGTTTCACCTTCTTTCTCTCCTTCATCTCCCAAATCGATGATGAGAGCCTCTAGAAGGATTCCACCCACTTTGGGAGTATTAGACTCTTACCCCAGTTTATTTATCTTCTCCTTCTCAGGCAAAACCACGCAACTTGAACTAGCTAGTCCTGCCTACAGTTAGAGGGGGAGATAAGGGAGGCATCAAGACCAAACAGGTGCAAGACTACTAAGTAGTGGGTTGGATACAGAGGGGACCACATATTCTAGCCGCCTTGGGGGGTGAGGGAAGAGGAAATGGGAGGTAGGACAACAACGGAGGGGTAGGGAGGACAATTTGGGGATGGGAATCCCCCCTGATTTTATGTAAATATGTACCTAAAATATTATTGTCAACAATATGTAAGACACTATGATCAAAATAAAAATTATATTAAAAAAAAAAAACCATGTACAAACAAGGATACCTGGTCTTTGCTAGTTATGCCTCCATGTTGGGAGCACAGTGCCACATACACAAAGTGCCAAAATGTTCCAGCCCTTGAATAACCCAAAACCATTTGACTTTTGGTATCTCAGTGAGTGTTAGTATAAGAAGCTTTATTCTGCCTACAACGTTATGGTAATATTATTACTGTCTCAGTGAAAGATCATCATTCTCATGTTATGTTTTCATCACCTTCTTGTTCCCCACAAAAAATTTCCAAAATCCATATGCATTGGGAACTGCAAATTCTTGGCAGGTTTTGGTTCCTATAGTAAGCAATGCAGCTTCCCTGGCAGGAAGTACCTGCAACTTCTCCACAGTCTCTGCTTCAGCTGTTAGCTCTGCCTGGCTCTTACCATCAGCCTCTGGCACCCCTTTTCAACCACTTATGGGTAGTGCCTATCCTTATCAACAAATTAACACAGGAATGCTGTCTGGAGTGTCTGGCAAGAACCAGACTTTCAATTCAACTGCTTCCTACCCCACTATTATTCAGTGGGATATTACTGGAAGTGCTCAAAAGAAGTCCTCTACCCCTGGAGGCTTCACTATGACTGTCACTGACCAAAACACAGCTGTCTCTTCCATGTCAGTAGCAGCTCAGTACCCTAACATCTCACATACCACCAGCACAGTACCTCTGTACACATACCCGACCTTTTCAGGCAGACTTGTCAAGAGGACACCACCTCAGGGTCCACATCACACTCAGAGCCTAGTGAGTCCCTACCAGGAAGGAAGCCAGGTGCATTATTATAGTCAGGACACCCTGAGAGGTCTCTTGTCTGAAGAACTTGGTCCCTTTGTGCAGTTCTATGACTCCATGTCATATACAGGAGGTAGGGGCTCTGCCCTCCAAACTTACAACTCAACCCCTGAAATGGCCATGGTACTAAAGGAGGTCCAGCCCCCAAATGCCTTAGCGCTGGCCTCCACTGCTGAATTCTACAACTCTGCGTCTGCTCAGTGTAGCATGAAATAATTAACTATGGGGCTGGATGGCGATGGATGGAGGCTTTTGTGCTTAGGCCCCAGCCACGTGGCTTCATTCCCATCCAGCTGGCCGGGTCCCAGGCCCAGGTGATTGGCGTAATCAAGACTCACTCACAGGCAGGCTTCAGGAAGAATCATCTTTATTTAGGCCCTAGCCACCACATGTGTGTGGCCTATCTCATAACCTTTTAAGCCCTAGTTATTCTTGGCCCTGCATCTTGTAATTCAGCCATCTTCCTCCAAGCCCAGCAGCGCAAACAGGCAAAGCGCCAAAAGGGCCAAAAGGCCAAAAGCCAAAAACCCGAATTCCCTTGGTCCAAGCCTTATAAAACATTTCCCAGACCCCTCCCAGGAATGGGAGGGTCTAGCAGGTAAGGTTACACCTACTATCCGGTTCCCAAGACCCCTCCCAGAAAAGGGTGGGTCTAGGGTCTTAAATAGGTACACCCACATTTCCTCCTTTTCTTAATATTTTTATGCACCAACATAATAGAGTGAAAATTAATATACCAGCCCTTTTCAAAAACATATTTTTGCAAAATATACTTTACACCTGTAACCTAAAATTCTATTAATGCTTTTTTACCAAGCACTATTTTGGAACTTTCATGTTCCTATACTTTTAAACTATATTGGGGGAACTTCATGTTCCTATACCTATTCTATACACAAGTACTGCAGCATACATGCATAACATACATTTTAAAAACAGGCTAAGTACATTAAAATACACAGTAAAACATTTTGCAATTGAAAATATTAACTTTGAAAGACAACAAAACACATTTAAATCATAAAGAAAATGACTAAGAAAAGATGCAGGTGGTTAGAAATTAGATGTTTAAATGATCTAAACAGAACTACTTCCCTTTTATTTTTATTTTTTAACCACTAACTAAAACTTATTACATTACCAACTATGAGTAAAATATTACTACCCACTAATTTTTTACACCTAAAACCATAGTTTAGATTAATTTGTTCCACGCTGATCTCACCACGTGGCTTTTGTCAACTTTTAAAGTTCAGATGTTGGTTTGTCCCACGCTGATTTTACCACGTGGCTTTCTTCCGTAGTTTCAGGCTCCGCTGCCGGTTTGTGATCTGGAGCGTGGATTTCAGGTTTTTTGCTTTTCCGGGCAAAGCTGAGCCCAGCCGAGCCGAGCCACTTGGAGCTTTTCGCCGCTTTTTTCATGCTGGAGGGGCTTCACCGCTGCCTTATTTTTCCCTTCGGGCGCACTTTGGAAGCAGCTTATGGATGTTCAGAGTTCCAAGTGATTTAAACTAAAAGTTCAGTCCGAAATTTCCAAAGTCGAAATCCAAATTCAAGCCAAAGGTCATTCTCAGAAAATCAGTCCATTTTCAATAGTTTTTTTTTTTATCCTCCTTTTCCAATTTAGACTTTTAATAAGTCTTTGAAGAGGCCCAGGTTTTTGTTTCTTGTAACAAAGTTTCAGTTGTGGGCCTGGGCCTGGGCTGGAGGTGATGCAAGCTTTCACCTCTCTCCTTCCAGTTGCCCTTCTGCCCCTAGAAGGGGTTGCGGCCATCTTTGAACATGGCTTCACGTGGCCAAACACTTTGGGCTGACTGCATGTGAACAAAGCGAAAATCAAACAGAAGAGCAGAAATCTCACCATTTTAGCTGTTTTCTTGAGTCCAGGATTCAGGTCAAAGTTCGGAGCGCCATTTGTAGTGTTAAATAAATAACGATGGGGCTGGATGGCGGTGGATTTCTCTCCGTGCCATTCCAGTCCACGTGGCTCTGCAACCTTCATGCAGCCGGTGAGTTCCAGGCCCAGGTGAAATCACTCACTCACAGGCAGGCTTCAGGAAGAATCATCTTTATTTAGGCCCTAGCCACCACATGTGTGTGGCCTACTCATAACCTTTCAAGCATACAGCCATTCTAGGCTTGCCCTGCGTCTTATCCTCTTTTAGCCATCTCCCTCAGAGAGCCCAGCAGGGCCAAAAGGCAAAAAGCTCCTTAATCCCTTGGCTTCCAGGTTTATCTACCTATAAGGTAGGACAGGGACCTGAACCCTGGACCCTCAGAACTGTAAGTGAAATATTTCATTGGAAATTTCCTATGCTGACCATCAAATGGTTTCTGTTGTTAGTCATGTGGATTTTACCACCCTTAGTCTTACGCATTGGTGCTCTAGTATACAAATGGATCATTCCATTTTGTTTAAAACTAATTGGTTTTGATCTAAGGACAATCACTGCAGTTGGATGGTTGTGGTCTATATTTCAAATGAAAAGTGTAGTGTCTCTAGCCATCATAGTTTGTGGAATTTCTGTGTTGACTAACGTTATTATTATGAGCATAGTTATTTGCTGTTATTTCTATTTAGGAAATAGAAAGTGTAGAAATGGTGAGGCTAAAACCAGTATAGATAATAAGGAAATTTATCTGACGAAAACTCAGACCAAGGTGCAGGCTGACGAATCCAGCCCCACCATCAACAATATAGAAATTTTTGCTGGAAGAAAAACAACTCAGAATGTTAAGCCTGATTCTAGTGAATTGCTTGACAGTAGTGACTCAGATAATGATCTACCTCCAGTGCTAACTCCACGAAGTATGCCTCCTTCTAGTCATAAAATTGAATCGCAGAGCAGAGCAGATTCAAACGATGAACCACATGCTCGGTCTCAGAGCTCTATTCAGAGTAATTTTGCTAATCAGGCCTTATCCCCTATAGACGGGGTAAATGTTTCTAACTATGTACCCTATTAGATGGAAGAATTAGATCAGTTTAAAAGATCATGTAAAGAAAATGGGCCAAAATCGCCATACAGTGTGGAGTTATTAAGACTTTGGAGTCATAACTCATCTTGGACTTTGTATGATTTTAAAAGAATCGCTGAAATATGCCTGTCGTCTAAACAGCGAACTGAATGGGAAATGTACTATTCAGAAGGCGTAAAAGCTAAATTATATAGTCCAGATGGTATGAAAAAGCAAGTGGCAGGTGTTACTCTATCGTATGAATTATTGATGGCAGAAAATCAATTTGCAAATATTCAGACACAAGCAGCTTTACCTAAGGAAATCTTAAATTTAATCAGGGAGATTGCATTGTCAGCATGGGAAAAAATTGATTCTAACAGCATTGGTAGAGGAAACTTTTTAAAAATTACCCAAGAGCCTTATGAGTCATTTGCAGAGTTTGTAGGTAAGATTAAAGATGCTCTGAAGTTACAGGTGGAAGATGAGGAGATTAGAAACTTCCTAGTAAAATCTTTGGCCTATCATAATGCAAATTCAGCCTGTAGATTAGTATTGAATACATTAAATGAAAAGTCAGATCTGAATGATTACCTTTATGCCTGCCGGAATGTCTATGTGGAACCCCAACCCCCACCCCACTCAGACTCAGTACAAACCTTCCCAGTTACCAAGGGAACAATGCCTTACTCCCCTCGGGGACAGAACACTTTCCGGAAACCAGGTCTTTGCCCAAAATGCAAAAGGGGTCGCCACTGGGCGAAAGATTGCAGATCCAGAAACCTCATTAATAATAACCTAAGTAGAGGTTTCAACACAGTCCCCAGGAGGCAAATCGCCTGCTACCATTGTGGAAAACAGGGACATATCAAAAGAAATTGTCGTCTCCTTATAAATTCAGCTCCCCAAGAACACACATACAAGATGCAGGGAAACGCCCACAGGGCCTCCCCCCAGGCCCTTCCAAATCAGGGGCAAAGTTCACAGACAATAATCCTTCCAAGCCCAGCCCAAGAAAATTCATCACGATAAGGGAATTAATCCACTCTACTTCAGGGAGTGCCGGATTAGACATATTATGCCCAGAGGACATTACAATTTACCCAGGAGCATGCCCTTACATGTTAGAAACTGGCATTGTAGGCCCGCCACCCCCAGATACCATGGGTTTGATTCTTGGCAGAAGTTCCCTCAACATAAGGGTATATCAGTAATCACTGGTGTCATTGACTCAGATTCTATGGGAGAAATCATTGTAGTTATTACTGTACCAGTTACATGGACCTTTAAAAAAGGAGAAGCGATTGCCCAGATAGTAATAGTGCCTTATGTCAAATTTGGGACTTCAGATAAGACTAGAATTGGAGGTTTTGGAAGCACAGATCCGGATGCTGCTCAAAACCCAATCGTGGCTCTGGTTACTAAATGTAAAGATGAACACCCAATGATCAAACTTCACTTGGAAGGCAAACCCTTTGATGGAATGATAGATATGGGTGCTCAGGTTACCGTAATTTCTGATAAAGAATGGCCAGAAAATTGGCCTCTTCAGGAAATCCCGTATTCCCTAGAAGGAATAGGAGGCCTGAGTTCCTGTCTGTGAGTACGAGGACTATACTATTTTACGGCCCAGAAAATCAAAAAGCAATAATCAGACCTCACGTGGGCCCATTTTCACCATCCCTGTGGGGCCGTGACCTACACAAACAGTGGAAAGCAGAATTCCACATCCCATTAGCTCCAGAAGAGCCCGAACCTTCTTTTGATTTAAAAACCAAAAATTTTTAGTGGGGGCCACTGCCGTAAAAACACCAGCACCAATAAAAATAAAATGGAAATCTGATGAACCAATTTGGACAGGTCAGTGGCCCCTTAAAACTGATAAATTAAAGGTGCTGACAGAATTAGTGGAGGAACAGCTAAGTTTAGGACATATTGAACCATCTTTTTCTCAATGGAATTCACCTATATTCACTATAAAAAAGAAATCCGGTAAATGGAGACTTTTGATGGATCTTAGAGCTATAAATTTATCCATGATACCTATGGGCAAATTGCAGACTGGTTTACCATCACCTGTAGTTATTCCAAAGGAATGGCCACTAATTATAATTGATCTGAAAGACTGCTTCTACCATATTCCTATCCACCCAGATGATAAAAAACGTTTTGCATTCTCAGTTCCTTCTCTCAATAATATCCATCCCTGCAGACGTTTCCAATGGACTGTTCTCCCCCAAGGCATGCTGAATTCCCCAACCATGTGTCAGTTTTTTGTAGATAAGGTTTTGAGCCCTGCTCATGAAAAATTTCCTCAAGCCATGATATTTCATTATACAGATGATATCTTGCTCACAATGAACAACGAAACAGATTTACAGGAATTATACTCTTATGTTACTGACTGTTTACAAACATCAGGACTGAAAATAGCTTTAGAAAAAATACAGATAATGCCACCGTATCAATATTTGGGTTTTATTTTGGACCGGACGTCTATACGTCCACAAAAATTTTCTATCTAAAAAGAAAACCTCAGAACTTTTAATGATTTTCAGAGACTTTAAGGTGACGTAAATTGGCTCCGCCCTGCACTAGGAATCCCAAATGCAGAGCTATCTAATCTGTTTAAAACGTTGGAGGGTGATCCTGCTTTAGATAGCCCGAGAAATTTAACAACAGCTGCAAAAAATGAATTGGACATCTTCTTGAGCAGATTACAAAAATCGTTTCTCTCAAGATTCATCCCAGGAGAAAAGGTATTACTGTTAATCTTCCTTTCTATAGAAACCCCCACAGGGGCCTTGATGCAACAGTCAGGACCTTTGGAATGGGTGTATTTACATAACAAACAACCTCGCTCAGTTGTCCCCTACTTACAACTGATTTCAGAGATTATTATCAAGGCAAGACTCAGATCTATATCTTTACTAGGTTTTGATCCAGATATAATAGTTTTGCCAGTACCAAAAAAGGAAATTGAGTCAATATTGCCAATTAATGAATCTCTACAAAGGGCCCTCTCAGATTTCACAGGAGAAATATCCTCCCATTATCCAGCAGGAAAAATTTGGGACTTTTTAAAGAAAACTCAGTTTGTTATTTCTTCAATTGTTCGGGATTCCCCTATCCCCAATACCAAGGTTTTTTACATTGATGGATCCCAAAATGGAAAAGGAGGAATAACTGGAGACAACATTAATATGACCATAGATACCAAATATAAATCTGCACAGAAAGTTGAATTAGCAACGTTAATTTACCTATTAGAAAATGTATCTGGAGCCATGAATATAGTTTCTGATTCTTTGTATGTGGTAAATTCATGTCATGTGATAGCCACTGCATCCCTTAATGCTAATAACCCGATCATACAGGACTTACTTAAACAATTACAGCAGCTTCTTCAAAAACGAACTGAGCCCATCTTCAACACACATATTAGAGCCCACTCAGGTCTTCCAGGACCTATGGCTCAAGGAAATAAAACTGCTGACTTGCTAGCAATGCCTATATTTAAATCACCTGTAGAGGAACATTCAGCCCTACACACAAATGCTCGCCGTTTACATGTGAATTACCAAATTCCATGGAGGCAAGCTAGAGAAATTGTAGAAAACTGCAACGTATGTGCACCGTTAACAAAAAAGACTCACATAGCAGGAGCAAACCCAAGAGGCTTACAGTCTAACGAACTTTGGCAAATGGATATAACTCAAACAGATTTATTTCCAAGGAAACCTTATCTTCATGTTGTGGTGGACACTTATTCTCGGTTTATGTGGGCAATTCCCATGTCTTCTCAAAAATCTAAGGCTGCTTGTAGTTTTCTTTTACAATGTTTCTCTGTGATGGGTATTCCATATTCTATAAAAACTGATAATGGGCCAGCCTATGTTAGCAAAACTTTTGAATTTTTTTGTAAGGAATGGCAGATAAGACATCTCAGAGGAATTCCTTACAATTGTAGGGGACAGGCCATTGTAGAAAGGACTCACAGAACCTTAAAAACTCAATTGCAAAAAAATAGAAAAAGAGGTTTACCACCAACGGATTTGCTATCTTTGACTCTTATCACACTAAAGTACTTTAACTTACCCCAAGGGGAAAGCTACACTGCAGCGGAAAGACATTTTAAAGAAGATATTCAGAGACAAGAAACAACCCATAAACCTATTTGGATCAAGGAGGATGAAAAATGGATAGCTGGCTATCTTCTCCTAAGAGGAAGGGGTTATGCCTATGTTTCTATAAATGATGACCCTCCCAAGAAATTTTGGGTTCCATTACGTCTTGTTAGAAATCGGGCTAGCACAAATGATCAGGTTCAGACTACAAACTCCCCTTCAGAGAAAAAACAGAATACTTCAGACACTAACAGCAGTAATATTACTAAGGTCTCTGGGGCAGGGAACGATTTAGCTGTCACACACCATACAATGAGTGAGACTGATGGTAGTGATAAACCCTTACACTCCGAGATGCAAAAGGAAAGACAGGAACCTGTCTTAACTGGGCTCCAAAATATAGGAAACTCTTGCTACATGAACTCAATATTGCAATGCTTGTATAATATTTCAGACTTAACTCAGTATTTTTATAAAGATCATTATAAAAAGGATATTAACAAGAAAAATCCGATGGGGCATGAAGGTAAATTAGCCGAAGAATTTGGTCGGCTCATCAAAACCATGGGAAATGGATTTCATAGATATATTAACCCTGAAAGCTTCAAAGTAACAATTGGTTTACTTAATGACCAGTTTGCTGGACACAATCAGCAGGATCCTCACGAACTACTGATGTTCCTAATAGAGGGATTACATCAGGACTTGCTTACTGTAAATCTAATGACAGACAAAACTACACATCTCATGGGAAATGAAAATTATGAACAATTTAGTCCAGAACACCAAAAGGCTCATAAATCTATTATTTATGATCTCTTTCAAGGACAATTCAAATCTATACTCCAGTGTCTCACTTGCCACCAAAAGTCTGAGGTTTATGAGACATTTGTTCATTTGTCTTTGGCTGTTACATCTACAGATAAATGTACATTACAGGAATGCCTCTCTGAATTTTTTAAAGAAGAAGAATTAAGAAATGACAACAAAGTTCTGTGCAACAGTTGCAAAAATAGAAGGGATTTTTCAAAGAAAACGTACTTATGGAAACTGCCACCAGTACTTATAATACACTTGAAACGTTTTGCTTTTGATGGCAAACAAATAAAAAAATTGCATACTTATGTAGATTTTCCTTTAGAAGACCTCAATTTAGAGGAATTCACTTCAGAGAATAAAAGCAAGATTAAGAAATACAACTTATCATCGGTGTCAAACCATTATGGTAAAGTTCACTATGGATACTGTACTTCATACTGTAAAATTGCTGCAAAACAACACTGGATCAATTTTGATGACAAGAAGATCAAAAAAGTCCCTAATACATTGGTAAAATCCACAGCAGCATACATCCTGTTTTATACTTCTTAGAGATCTACAATGAACACCAGATAATCATTTTACTTCCTTATCAGTTGCTATTAATGCTCTAGGATTTTTTCCACAGGCATGATCAATGAATATAGATTGAAAATCATGAATCCCCAATGTGTTTCCTTGTAGGATGGATTTATGTCTTAATTTCATTATTGCTCTAGGTCTCAGTTAATCATGAAATTTTACAAATTAATTTAGTCAAGGTTCACCTGAAAGAGAAATTTCTCATCATATTAATGTTGTTTTTCTTTCTAGGTATACTCATTTAACGACTTTCACTCTTTTTATTTTAACATCATTGCTTTATTTCCCTCAATTTAGGTTTTAAGACGCTTACATAATGATAATTTTAGGTGGACTTTCTTCACAGTGCTTCTTGCCTATGATTGATTATCATAAAGTTACTGTTATACAATAACTTTGTATATATACTGATATACACGTATAGTAGAGTTGTCCATGTTTGTATTACGCATGAAATTCTTTTTCAGATCTGCTAGGCAAAAAAAAAATATATTTTTAGTGAATTTGAAATGATTTATCTAAACAATTGCCGGCTATTACATTTTAAGGAGCTTTTAATTGATTCAGCTGAATTCTCTTTTCTTTTGCTCTATTTTGGATCCTTTCCAACAAATATTTTTTAGTATGAGTGAGTGTTATGGCCATATTTTTTGTGAAGTCTGTGTATGTATGTCTTGTTTAGTGTCTGTCTGTTCTGCATATTTTGTATATAGTTTCCTTTTTCCTAACTTTATCTTCCCCAAATTAGTCTTCCTTATCCTTCCTTCTCTCTTCCTAGTCCTTAACATTTTAATTTTCAGGATTTCACATGTGCAACCCATCTCCTTCACCCACAACTACAAGCTTCCTGATCTCAGCGGGAAGAAGAAATCCATGACTGTTGGAGTTTTACACCATATATGCTGCAAACTTGTTGGAAATGAAGCCACCTGGGATTTGTGTCACAATGTAACACCAGAGAAAAGATCCATGGATAAGACCCACAGTCTCTGGATCCCAGTTAAACTGTGCTATCTGAATTTCTGGTTTTCCATCCACATACAAAATGCTATTGTTGACCGTTTCTACAATGGCTACCCCAAGATTGCACCGATCCCAAAGGAAATACAGAAGCCCAACCAACTTATGATGTAATGATGTAACGCTTGGGGATGCCCCAACACATGGATGACTGTACTGGCCTTCCTTCTTCATTCAGCTTGATGTTATCTCCTGTACAAGGCTTCAACCCGCTTTTCCAGACCCATCAAGTGTCTTCTGCCAGTCTTTTTGGAGTTCCAGACCCCTCATATTTACAGATTGGTATTGAACTCTGTAGAAATTACATCTGTTGTTTTTCCTATAACTGTAATCCTTTGAAGTTATGTTTGGTACTACACTTCTTTTGACTATCGTAATTAATGTTTTTCTATTTTAGTTTTTAATATTAGGAATCGATGTTGTATTACATTAAGGTTTTGCTTTCTTGACTTTAGGTTTGTGAGTTATATATTATTGTCTATAATTTCCCAAATGATATTTTTGTCTGTTCTCAGGGTTTTTTGCGTGGGCGCATCATAGGACCAGCTCAGTCCTTCTCAGAGAATGCACCTCAAGCAACTCTGAAGAAACCAACTAGCCCGCCTATTGCTCCACCTGAAACATCTAGACCTGCTCCAGGTCAAGCAACATTCTCTTCTCTCCAGAGGGACCCTCGCATTCAACCTGTGACCAAGGGCCAGTCACCACCCAAGAGTCAAAATCCGTTTTTACTTAAAGATTTTAGTGCCCAACGAATTCCCTGGAGAGAGCCAAATGTACCAGAACCAGTGATATCAACACCTATCACCGATGAGCAAAGGCCTGAGCGTGAGGCAATGAAAAAGAAGGCTCAGTGGGAGAGGTATAATGCTTCCAAGTACACATCGATAGGGAAAGTGCGATTTTTCCCTCAGAGAGAAAGAGACATCAACATATCTCTCTACTATGGATATAAAGGTGTTGACTAGAGCTTTGGTGTCCCTTTAGGGACCAAAGGCTTCTCCATGGACATTTCCCTTTTCATTCCAATATATAGTTTACAAATAAAACTCAATTTGCATTAGCTAAAAAAAAGAAAAAGTTCTGCCCCTTTAAGATTGCCCCTCCCCATTAATGATTAACTGCCATTGGAGGGAATCCAATGAGAAGGTGCAGGTTGCTATGGGTTGTTGGAGTTGAAGCTTGTAAACTGCTGCCTGTTGAACTGCTACTCCTCTTGCTGTTTTCTACAGATTTAAAGGACTTTACCCTTTGCTTTTCCATCTGGTCCTTCTACCTGGCTGGACCGCTATCTGACCTTACTCTAGTCACAAACACAACTCTCTCTCTCTCTCTCTCTCTTTCTCTCTCCCTCCCTCCCTCTCCCTCCCTATCTCCCTCTCCCCCTCTCTCTCCCTCTCTCCTTTTCTCAGCCGAGGGTGTTTTTTATAAGGCCCCAGGACTCTCCACCCTGGCTGTTATATTCATTAAACTATGCTTTGGAAATTTATTTTTGTCTGTACAGCTATTTTGAGAATTTTTTTCCAGCATCTGTTCATTTAATTTAAGGTACATTTCTCAATTCTGCTGTATTATGAAGGTGTTCTGCAGCTCAACTTGCTTCTCACTAATTCTGTCCTCAGTGGTGGTTACTCTGCTGTTAATGTTTTCCAATGAGTTTTTCATTTAATCTGTCAAGTTTTTCAGTTATGTCATTTCTGTTTTATTTTTTTTTTAAATCTATCACCTAGAGTCTTATCAGCTGTTCATTCATTCCAGTTTATTTGACTTCGTTGAACATCCTCAAAATTTCCCCTCTAAAATCCTTATTAGAGAAGCTATATAGGTGCTATACTAGTTAGAGCTTTGTGTCTACTATCTCCATTCAATAAGCATGGCTGGGGTCTGTGTTACTTTCCCATTATAACCTTTGTACTGGTTGTGCTTTGTATGTGTTGTGATGGAACTTATTAACTAGAAGAAAGGTGCAGCTGCAAGCAAAGCTGAACAGCCACTTTACTTGGGATGCATTGCTTTGGGGTTATTATGACTCTTTTGAGAAAATGAGCATCCTTCTGCTGGTCTTTTGTCTGCCTCAGTTTCTTGTGACTATGTGGCTAGTTAGACTCCAGCTATTGGAAGACCCCTCTTTGTCTTGGGTCTGCTACCGCCATATACAAATTAGACAGTAATAAAGCAGACTATTAGAATACATCACATGTAGTAAGATTTTTTTTCATGAATCTTTTGCCTCAGTATATGCATATCCCACACAAGCCTAGGGAAACATATGGGATACTGAGGATCGAACCCAGGTTGACTCCATGCAAGGCAAATACTCTACCCATTGTGTTATTGCTCCAAACCCTGATCTTCATTTCTTTTTTTTTTTTTTTTTTTGGTTTTTTGGGCCACACCCGTTTGACGCTCAGGGGTTACTCCTGGCTATGCGCTCAGAAATCGCCCCTGGCTTAGGGGGACCATATGGGACACCGGGGGATCGAACCGCGGTCCGTCCTACGCTAGCGCTTGCAAGGCAGACACCTTACCTCTAGCGCCACCTTCCTGGCCCCTGAACTTCATTTCAACGTGTGCTGTTTCTAACCCACAAGACGCGTCGTATTATTTTAAGTAGAAAAAATTCATGTCATATACTGAAAAGTGAACTAGTTTGAAGCATTATGCCAGAATTTTAGTAAGTTGAATGTATTTGAATAAAAAACATCAATATACAATATACAAAAAAAACAATATACAGGGCCTAAGCAGTGGTGTAAGCATTAGGGCATTTGCCTTGCATGAACTAACCTAAGATGGACAGAGGTTTGATCCCCTGGCGTTCCATATGGTTCCCAAGCCAGAAGCAATATCTGAGTGCATATGCAGGAGTAACCCTGGGCATCACCGAGTGTGACCCCCAAACAAAACAGAACAAATAATAAAAAAATAAAACCAATATGCATATTCTCCATATATCATTACTAAAATTATATTTATCTATTTAATCAAACTTTAAAATATATATTTATTTATGCTTTATGTTTTTATTTATACCAGAAATACATAATCATTAGACTAAGCTGAAATAAATGTGTGTTATAAGAAATTAAAAAAAATTGGGGCCAGAGAAATAGCATGGAAGTAAGGCATGTGCCTTGCATGCAGAAGAACGGTGGTTCGAATCCCGACATCCCATATGATCCCCAAGCCTGCCAGGAGCGAATTCTGAACTTAGATCCAAGAGTAACCCCTGAGCACTGCCTGGTGTGACCCAAAAACCAAAAAAAATTTTTAATGTCAAATTAAAACAACTCTTTATAGAAATACAAAACAAGAGAAGACAATAAAATAGTATGCCCTTGACCTTCTTATGGAGCTAAGTCTCCTGATAGTTGTATTATTCTACTGAATATTCTTTTCTATTGTGAAAATTATCTGGGGCTGTCCAAAATTTCTATATTCTGTGACTAACATTTTAAAAGTACATAATAATATGATTAGTTTAATTCCCTAAGTTTTTTTGTTCTTTTGCGGGAGAGGGGTTGGGCCACATCCAGTGACACTCAGGAATTACTTCTGGCTATACACTCAGAAATTGCTTCTGGCTTGGGGGACCATAAAGGATGCTGGGGGATCAAACAGCATGTGGTCTGTCCTAGGCTAGTGCAGGCAAGGCAGATGCCTTAGTACTTATGCCACCACTCTGGCCCCTACTTCCCTAAGTTCTTAAAGAAAAGGGTATAACCAATAAATTTGTACTCAGCAGCTGATACATAATAAATAATCAATTTATGCATGTTTTTTAATTATTTATGAGCATTAATGAACTCAAAATAGCACATACAAAATAAATTACTAAACACACATATATCTGTATAAATGCAAGTGCATTAATATTTACAAATAACAATATATGTATGTATGTCATGACAGTAAAATGTACCACCAATAACAAGATACAGAGGAGACCAAAAAGTTACTTTAGGATGGATGAAAGCAATCTTCTTCATAAAGAATATTTTAATTATTTTATATATGGGGGGTAAACTCAAGTTAGAAAAATGACAATTCCAAGAGGTAAAAGAATTATCAGGATTGAAGTTCTCTAGAAGGTCTGGGTTTGTAAACAAAAAGGTCTTGTCCTGAAAACTCTTAAATAAGGTTCCCTTTACTGGATTGCCAAAGGAATGAAATATTCCCTGGAAACAAAGAACTATCTATCAAGATGTTCAGAAGAATCATGCAAGGTAGTGAAATAAATCATTTTTTGCTCAGACAAGTGCTTCCTTTCTGAGTAAAATGATGCAAGCTTTTCAGAAGTCTTTAGTAATTTTAGAAAAAATAGGAACTGAAATTAATGAACATAAACATCATTGCATGCTACTTTGGCATATAGGGACAAAACTAAAAACAAAGGGTTTCTATTTGTGACTAAAATGATAAATTATTCATTTAGGGTGCATGTGTGAGATTCACATCTGTACTTGTTACATTCAGTTACTCCTGATCTCAAGTACTTGCATTGATTTTGATTTGTCTTTTGTGTAAGGTATGATATATGCTTTAATTTATTTTATTGATATTTAAATATTTACTGTCATAAATTACTATATATGAACAATTTGGTAAATATTGGTGTTACAATTAAACCTAAAAAGAAAAAAAAGAGAGAACAATTAAACCTAAAAAGAAAATATAGAAAGTGATGCAGTGCTGAGGATCAAACTTGGGATCTCAGGAATGCAAGCCCTTAAATCCAAATATTATAAATATATCTCACTATTTTTGTTATTATTTCATTTATAGTAATATTTATTTCATGTTTGGGGCCAGCTAAATAGCTAAATGGGCTAAATGCATGCTTTGTAAACAGCTGTATTTTATGGAACTGCACTGTTTCCTGAACACTAATGGGACTGACCTTCAAAACAAATTAAAGCAAAAAATTCTGCTCTTACGAATTCTGAGACATTTTACCATATTGAAACTGCACCTTTTTTATTTGCTCTTGCTGATGCTCAGGATTTACTACTGTTTCTGTGTTCAGAAATCACTCATGGTGGGAGTGAATACAGGGGATCAAACTCAGGTTTACTACATGTAATCAAGTACCCTACCTGATTTGCTATTCCTCTGATCCCTACACTATGTGTTTTTATTTACTTAAAAAATGCATCACAGACTTGACATAGTTGATCATAATACATTTGTTGCCAGATAAGTGATAGAAAAGTTATTGAAATAGAAAGCAAAATTTAAAATAAAATGGAAGATAAGAAATAATAAGAAAGAATGAATGAAGAAAGACAGACAGAAAGAAAGAAAGAAAGAAAGAAAGAAAGAAAGAAAGAAAGAAAGAAAGAAAGAAAGAAAGAAAGAAAGAAAGAAAGAAAGAAAGAAAGAAAGAAAGAAAGAAAGAAAGAAAGAAAGAAAGAAAGAAAGAAAGAAAGAAAGAAAGAAAGAAAGAAAGAAAGGCGCTTGGACCGCGGTTCGATCCCCTGGTGTCCCATATGGTCCCCCAAGCCAGGAGCAACTTCTGAGCACATAGCCAGGAGTAACCCCTGAGCGTTACCGGGTGTGGTCCAAAAACCAAAAAAAAAAAAAATAATAATAAAATAAAATAAAATAAAATTGTCTCTCGTTCCGTGTAAACTTGAGTCCCCATACTATCTGTGTGGTTTCATTCATTTTTACAATATATTTCCGTCATTCGCCATTCCGTGTGCCCACCTTTTCCCGTGGAATTTTTCCTGAACTCCACGAAGGATTTGTTTGCAGGTGCTGTAGACTGCAAACAAAATTTGGCTCGCAGCAGCACAGAGACTTTATAGCCTGTCATTCTTACCCCCAAATGCACCAACAATGTAATATGGCACTATTCCCTTTTGTTTAGGCATACTAAGGGGGGAACCTTATGTATAGAAACAAACTCTTATTTACTAGGAATAAGAGCCCTTACATTTTATAATTCAGAGGCACCTCTCACCTAAACATTTGTCATGAGGACCCAACTAACTCGACTCCACATGATCGGACAGGGCCATCCTAACCCGAACCCCAGATCCCAAACGTAGATCCTACATAGCTCACTGCAACAGCACCAGGAACCAAACGTCCCCTGGGGAATCCCTAATACCACTCTGGCACCAACTTGAGACAGGTTGATACAATAACCCGACAATGAGGAAACAGAAAAACTTGATCCAAAAGCAGGCTGCCCTATTTCATCTCCTAACAGTAAGATAAAATCAGAAGACGCTCCCTTCTTTGATCTGTGCAAAATCCAAGACAACTAATTACAGAGATGAACTTTGACATTGGCGATTGGGCAAAACTTTTCCTGGGAACAATAAAAAATAAGCCTAGCATAGGCTTCAACCTAGGATTTAACATAAAACAAGATCTCTAATTCCAGATATCTGACTTTGACGAGCGTGACTGAGTAGAATTTCTAGAGCCATAAGGTAAGATTACCCTAGGCTTTGACCTAGGATCTGTGCAAAAACCAAGATCACTAATTACAGAAGACTGATTACTACAAACGTGATGGAACAGATCTTCTAGAACCATAACAAAAAAATACTATGACCCGTTGAAATTCCAAGATCTCTAGCTACAGAGGTTTGATTTTGTCATCAACAGCTGAGCAGAAAGTTTCCTGGCACCATAAAAGACCTTGGGGCTCGATACTGAGCATGTATGGAGCCTGTATTTGCTCCCATGACAGTTTGCTTCAAGAGTAGATAAACTATCTCCTAAGCCAAGGGAATACCCTTTTAAGTTTTCCAATAATTATTCTGCCTATGCAAAACAAAACAAAACAAAAACAAACAAAAAACTCACAAAGCCTTGTCCACCAGCCCTTTTTTTTCTCTTTTTCTTTCTTTTTTTTAAATATAATTTTTATTTTAATCATAGTGACTTACATATCATTCACAGTAATATTCCAGGTACATATTAACATTGAATCAGGGGAATTCCCATCACCGAATTGTCCTCCTTCCACCTCCATTCCCATCCTGCCTCCCATATCCTCCAACCTCACCCCAAGGGCTGCTAGAATGGGTGGTCCCCTCTGTGTCTAGTTTACTACTTAGTGATATTATAACTGTTTGGTCTTGGTACTTTCTTTTTGGTTTTCCAGATACTTAATGTGTCTTTAGAATGCTGATTTCACCTTTTCCTTCTTTCTTTAGGCCTGTACTGCTATGAGTTCCTCCTTAATTACTGCATGTGTTACATCCCATAGATTTTGATCATTTATTTTCTCATTCTCATTAGTCTCAGTGAATCTTTTTATTTCTTGCATGATTTCCTCTTTGATCCAGCTGTTTTTAAGCAACATATTGCTCAGTTTCCAGATAATAGAGTTTTTTTCAACATCTTCTTTTCATAATAAATCTCTACTATGGTATTGTGATTTGATAAAATGCTTAGTTTGATTTTTATGGTGTGAATATTATTAAATTAGACTTAGTTCCTGAAATGTAATATATCCTATATATGTTCCATGTACACCCTAAAAGAACATGTATTTAACATTTTGAGGATGTAAAGTACTGTATAAATCCATTAATTCCATTTCTTCCAGTTTCTTATTTGGACTCATATCCTTACTGATATTCTTTTCACTGGATATATACAGAGGTAAGTGTGGAATGTTTAAATCTCCCACTACTATTGAGTTTTTATCCATGTTTTTCTCTAAGTTTGTGAGAAAAAGCCTTACAACCTTGTTTATGCAACATTTGGTGAGTATATTGATTAGAATAAATATTTCTTGGTCTATTATTTCCCCCTGATCAATAAATACTGTCCTGTCTTATCTCTACTTTCTTGAGATTGGATGCATTTTGGTCTGATATAAGTAGGGTATCCATGATTTATTTCCAATTGGTTGTTATAACTGTTGTGTATCCTTTTCCCCTAAAATTATGACTATACTGAGATTTACATGTGTTTCCTGTTAACAGAAAATAGATGAGTTTTCTTTTCTGATGCAACCCTCCATTCTGTGCATTTTGTATGGAGACTTTATTCTATTGGCATTCAAGGAAACTATTGAGAGAAGGGCTGTCATATTTTGCTATGTAGGGTTGTTGCTTCTACAATAAGTTATATATTTATAGTTTATATAAGTGACATTTCAGTAGTTTATTTAAAGTTTCATTATTGCAACTATTTCAAGTTCTTTTTTTTTGCCTGAGAATGATTTATTCTTCCCTCTTACATAAATGAGAGTTTTGTTGTATAGTGGAATCCACGTTGAAAACTTCTTTCAGTAATTTGAATATGTTATTCTACTCCTTTCTTGCCAGGACCATTTCATTGGGAAGTTCTTGTGTTATTCTTTATTTTCTCTTTATATTTTTAAAGTTTCTCATCTCCTTTACTGCTTTAAGAAGTCTATCTTTCTCTTTTTTGCATTTTGATTACTATAAGTCTTGGTGGCATTTTTCATTTTTTGTCTATTTTGTTTGCTACTCTTTTGGCCTATTGAATTTCAATGCTGTATTTCTCTGGAGATGTTGGGGACATTCTCTGCTACTGTCTCTCCCACTATTTGTTCTTCCCCTTTATATTTTTACTCATCTTCAGGTATTCTGATAAATTGGAGATGATTTTTCTTGATAGGATTTTTGAAACACCTTGCATTTTCTTTCATCAGTTTTTTTTCTTCTTAGACTTCTTTAGCTGGCTTGTAATTTGTATTCAAGTTTATATATTTTAAATATATTTATGTATTTGTGTTATCTACTACTATAACTCACATGTGTTTTCTTTAACTCCTTTGGTTCTGATTGGGTGGATTCATTAATCTTGTGAAAGAGTTCTTTGAGTTGGTAAAATTTCTGATCTATTTATTGCTTAATTTAGCTGGCTAGTTCATCCTTAATTTCTGTTTCTAATGCATTGAGTGTAAATTTTTGGTCTTCATTAACCAGGCTTAAGATTTTCCTAGGCTTCTTTTTATACTTGCTATGACTCCAATTGAAATCCCTAATTAGTTTCTCCATTTTTATTTGAATTTGTGGATTTTAATTGTGGAGTTTTAAGTTTCCTGTTATGTGAGATGTGTTGAATTATTTCTATCAAATTATGACTAAAATACATCTGCACTTGAGTTATTTTCCTAAAAATGCAATGTTATTTGATTACAATAAGATAATTATTGACTAGTTCTTCTTTTGAACATACTGAGTTCTGAGGCTTTAAAACCTTTGAGAGGTCAAGGAGCTAACATGCCACCTGCCAGAAATAGGAGATATACATTGGAATATCTTTGTGTGAACATGATATGTAAAGATGTTGGATCACAGTGGTAATTTATAGCATACAGTTTTATCTTCAAGAGAGAAGATACAAGCCACATTGTAATAATTCTGAAAACAGAGAGCAGAAGAGTTGTGGGTACTGTCAAATTTCTACTCAGAGCAGCAGCATACCAAAGAATGTAGTACAACCTTGATAAATCAAAGCATGCAGTTTCAGCTTCAGAAGAGCAGGTTCCACACACACAATTTGACGCTCCTGGAATAAGATGGTAGACATATCTCATAACTTTCTTCCAATGGAGTTTTGGGAAGGTTCAGATAAAGAGGCTGGTTTCCAATATTGGTAGACAGGACCATGCACTTTCAGCCCCAAGACAGCATGATTCATCTGGAATTGATAAGTCAAATCTCATTATTAAAATATATTTTCATCTTTAATGATGTACTTTAATTTTATTTTGAAATTTAAATATTTTGGTGGAGAAACCCATATAAGCCAACCCGAATTGGTGGAGACCTGCATGAGTGTTCCCTGGGCCCCTGTGTCTGTGCTGTGCTCATGTGTGCTGCCGGTCCATGCACAGGTGCCAGAGCACATGGTTCCAGCATCTCCCCTCTTGAGGTGGACTCAGGATTATTACCTGATTGTGTGTATCATGATTGTGTGAAGAGATCCAGTGGGACTTCTCAATGTTCCTTTGTATGTTGGCCTCTTTTGTCAGAAGCCAGGCCAGAGACACCAAGGATCATAATCTCTCCAGGACTCACACCCAGTAAGATGTTCCCACCCAACTAGTGTGGGGCCGATTCCTGCCATGTGATTGAGCACCCAGAGACATTATAAAGGACTGTTGCCCTGCTCTCTGCCTTCTTTCAGGAGCCAGCCCAGAGATACCAATGCCGCGCTTGTCTTTTAACCCCTGAACCCTTCTCCATATTGTAAAAAGCAATCTACAACCTTAACAATGGGGGAATTTTGCAGTACAATCCCATGTTTAAAGAATCAAGATGGCTGCTCTGATAATCCGAAAAGTACCAAACAGTTAGGTATCCTTTCAAATAAGATGTTTAGAGTAGAATTATGGAAGATGTTCAAGGAGCTCAAAAAAAGCATCGGTAGACTTGAATGGAGGCCAAATAAGCATCAAGAGGATTTGACGGTTGAAATTAGAAATTTTCACACTGAAATAACAGGTTTGAAAAACTTGGCTTATGAATTGAAAACCTCAATGGAAAACCTCTCTACTGGAGTAACAGCAGCTGCAAACAGGGTCAGTGAGCCAGAGGATGAAATGAACAACTACATACAACAGAAGAGATTGGAAGAGAACTTTAAAACAAATTATCAGACAATGTCTAAACTACTCAAAGAATGTGAACTGATGAAACTCAACAGAAACAACATAGGAATCAATGAAGTCCCATAAATGAGTTTGAGGAAGAGTGAGAACAGAAAGTGGAGGAAGAAGAATTTTAAGAAGAATAAGGTGAAGAAGAGTAAGAAAAATAAGGCAAAGAAGAGTAAGAATAAGGCGAAGAGGAGTAAGAAGATTATTGTGAAAAGTAAGAAGAAGAGGGGGAAGATGAAAAGAATTCATCTTTTCTTCTAAAAATGAAAAGGAGGAAGGAGAGTAAGAAGAAAGCAAAGAATAGTAAGAAAAGAAAACGAAGAGGATGAAGAAGAGGAAGAATAAAAAGGAAGAAAAAGAAAAAGAACAGGAAGAAGAGGAGAAAGGAGAAGGAAAAGAAGAAAAAAGACAAGAAAGAGGAAGGGAAAGAAGAGAGAGAAAACGAAGAAGAGGAGGAGAAAGAAAAAGTAAGAAGTAGAAGAGGAGGAAGAAAAGAAAAGAAAGAAGAGGGGGAGGAAGAAGAATAAGAGAAAGAAAGGAGGAGAAAGAGGAAGAAGAGTCTACAGCCATACCACCATGTGCCCAATCTCATCTGATCTCAGAAAGAGGAAGAAGAAAAAGAAGAGGGAAAAAAAAGAAAATGAATTGAAGATTTATTTTTAATTTTTTCTTATAATAGTGTCTTTGTTTAAACACCGTGGTTATGACATATTTGTAGTTGGTTTTCAGTTAAAAAATTTAAAAAAAGAAGAAATATATTTAATATACATTTTTGCTCCAAAAAAAGAAATTTAAATATTTTATCATCAGATTGATCATTACCTGCTAAGCATTTTATTCAGATGGAATTTTATTTTTGATGAGCTAAAATACAAACAATGAATTATTGAATTTCTAAACAAAATGTTTATTTTCTCTTTATAATTCAATGCATATTAACTTATTTTTTTCTAACTAATAAAACACCATGGTCTACAAAGTTTTTCACAAGTGCAGCTAAGATTCTGTTTCCATATTAATAGAGTAGAAAATGAAGTTTTAGCTACAGGAGGTCAAGTTCCACCAAGAATGTGACACACCTGGCATCAAAAGGAAGCTAGACTTCACAATTGGTGATTACTGGCTGGGTTGTTTGTTTGTTTGTTTGTTTGTTTTTTGGCACACTTATGGTTAGAGATGAGATGACAGATAGACTGATGAGACGGATGAGAATTGTTGACTTTATAGCCCAGTGGCTTGTGGACAAAACAGTGGCACAGCAAATATGACTGGTATCCCAGATTGGTAGACTTCAACATTCAATTTCAGATCCAGGAGGGCAAGTCCCACCCACAGCATGGTGAATGTGGAATCAGAGGGCAGACAGATGTCAGAACTGGTAACTTTCTGACCCAGAAACACGGGGGGGGGGGGGGACAGTGTAGTGATGCAGATAAAATGGCTGGGGTCCTGAACTGATAGACTAAACTCAGAGCATGCAGTTTCCATTCCCAGAGGGAAGGTTCCACCCACACAATGACAACCCTGGCATCAAAAGTCCGACAAATTTGACAACTGTTGAATTTCTATCCCGGGATTTGGAAGCAAGGCTGCAGTGCAGCAAAAGAGAGTGTGTTGCCATCATGGTAGATGGGAGCATGCAGTTTCAGTTTTGAAGGCAGTTAACCCACAATGTAATGCACCAAATACCACAGGACAGGCAGATGTTGGGCCTGGCAACTTTATGGCCCAGGGCTGGTAGGGGGTAGCTGAGCAACTAAAGAGAATGGGTTCACTTTTTTATTTGTTTGTTTGTTTGGGTGTTTTTGGTTTTGGTCTGGGGCCACTCCTGGTGATGCTCAGGGGTTACTCCTAGCTAGGAGCTCAAAATCGCTCCTAGCTTGGGGAACCATATGGATGCCAGAGATGGATCCAAGTTTGTCCTGGGTCAGCCACATGCAAGGCAAACGCCCTACCGTTGCACTATTGCTCTGGGGCCAAAATTCATTTTTGATAGAAAGAAGCATACAGTTTCAGCTCCAGGATTACAGTTTCCAACCAGGTAGACCTAGTATCAGAGAGAAGACTTACACCAGAACTAGCAATTTCTGGACCAACAGCTTTTGTGGAAGGTGGCATGCACCTTTTAAAGTGGCTGAAGTCCAAAATTTGTAGACTGGAGCATGTAGTTTAAGTTTAAGTAAGGCAGCTTCCATCCACAGCATGGCACACCTGGAATTAGAGGCAGAGAGATGTCATAACTAGAAATTTTCCTGCCAAGGGGCCTGTACAGAGGATCATGGCATAGCTAAAGCTATTGGGCCTAAAATTTTTAGACTAAGCATGTAGTTTCTGCTCCAGGAAGGCAGGTCTCACATAGACACACATCTGGGATCAAAGGACAATAGATATTAAGACTGGTTACTTGTTATTCCAGGGGCTTAGTGGAGGACCTCTGTGCAGGTAAAGAGGCTGAGTTCTTGTGGCTTGGGTAAAGACAGGATGGATTCTGCCTAAAATTGCCACCCTGATAAGGATGTCTCTCATTTGCCCATTGTAAGGAGACCCTAAAAGAGCACTGTGTAAGTCATGGCAGTCCCCACCCAGGGAGATATGTACTTATCAGGATGAACCATCTGTCATGCCTTGGTGGAGCGCACATCCTGCTTTCCCATAAGCCACATCAGCCAACTTGGAACAATTCGGGACTGAAAAACACCACCTGACTGGTGGGCAACAATGACCTATCGTTCTCCCTACTTTCCCCATGCGTGGTTCATCTCTCTCCTCCTGTGATTCCTGCTCTGTATAATTATTCTGTCCCCACCTGCAATAAGTGAATAGTCTCTCTGAAGTTCCTACCAAACTCTTTCTCTATGCCTCCACACATCTATCCTCCACCTTTCTGCCTCAGCCTGAACTGTCACTCCAGTGACCTATGGCAAGGGAATTTGGGGGAAGGAGGTTGCACAGCTAAAGAGGCTGGATCCCACGTTGGTAAATTAAAAAAGCATGCAGTTTCAGGTCTAGGAGCATAGGTACCACCACAATATAAGGCACTTGAGTGTCAGAGAGCTGGCAGATGGTTGAACTGGGGATTTCCTGATGCTGGGATTTCTGGCAGCAGTGTAGCTAAAGAGACTGGAATACTACATTGGTAAATTGAAACATGTAATTTATGTTTCATGAGGGCAGATCTCAACCACAGAGTGACATATCTGGATCACTTGGCAGCCAGATGTCATAATCTGCAACTTATTCTCCAGGGGGTTGGGGTTAGTAATATGGAAGAGCTAAAGTGGCTGGGATCCCACATTTCAGAATGGAACTTGTAGTTTTAGCTCCAGGGGGGAGTTCCACCCCATAGCAATGCACTTAAAATCAGAGGGCAGACAGACATCAGCATTGGCAATTATCTGGACCAGGTTCTTGTGGGAGAGCAGCACTACAGCTGAAAAGGCAAATATCCCAAACGGGTATACTACAGATTGCAATTTCAGCTCCAGAAATTCACACACAATTACACAAATTGCATTAGATTCCCTACAGTTGTTAGAACTGTCTACCTTCAGGTCCAGGGGGGTTGAGGATGGTAGGCAGCACAGAAGTCAAATAAGTGACCGAGGCTAATATAAGGCAGCATGCAGTTTCAGCTCCATAAGGGCAGGTCCCACCCATACACTTTCATTCTAGGGATCAAAAGGTAGACATAGGTTTGAACCTGTGATTTCTGTGTAAGGGTTCAAGTTGACCACCCGAGTCGGTGCTGAGAATTAAAGACCAACTCTGATAATGCAAAATGCAAAAAGGAGTTTATTTGGCTAGCTAAGGTCCAAGTCTCATCCAAGCAGGGGAGTCTTGACAAGTCAAATCTTCAAGGAGTTTATATAGCAATAACAAGCATTAACAATACAATGATTTCATTGTATAGATGTCTTAATTAATCATTAATTTTTCTGGCTCAACTTTGTCTTAACTTTGACTTAAACTCTGACTGTCAAGGGATACTCTGATTCAAACATTGGTTGTTAAGGGAGCCTTTGTTTGTCAAGGGAGCATTATTAGATAGAACATTCTGAGCTCACTTTACCCATAGTTCCTTTTTCCTGGAGGGCACCAACTTTGGTTTTATTTCTGAGTTAACGCTCTCTGCCTTATCACAGAGTGCAAAAGTACCTAAACTTTTAAGCTGTCTCAAGAAGAACTACTTTACTGGGGTAAGTGATTGAACCCAGGGGTCCTAGGTTCTTACATTCCTCTTGTCTTAGGATCACAAGGAGGAATCATCCATTCTCATTCAATGGCCTAGGGGTTCTAGTTCAAATATAGCATTAGAGAAACAGTTATGGTGGCTGTCAGCTCAGTGAGAGGTGCTCTGGCATCTCCAGATCCAGAGTCTATTTGTCATTTGTCTATCTATCAACTGCTGTTTAGCTGGGTCTAGTCTTTCTACCTCAAAACTGCAGCTTGTAGCAGTTAATTTCCTTAAGCAGAGTACAGAAGCCAAAGCAATGTCATCTCTAAGCAAAGGCACATTATATTCTTTTATTTTGTTGACACATTATATTCTAACATCAACATTTATGGTTGTTTCATCTCAGGCAATATTTACACCTGCCAGGGCATATTTAAGCTTTTAGGGGGGCTCAGCCCACCAGATGTATCCTCAGATTTTCCTGGTGGGTAGAAATAACTTAAGCCCCATGGGATTCCTCAAAAGGCATGCTGTGGAAGCCTTTTTCCCCTACGTGGATGGTTGAGGAATTTCCAAAGAGATGCCTGGCATTACATTTTCAGGCAGTATTTGACTATCTCTCCTTTGTATATATCAGGCAAAACAATGACCTCTATCAAATAACTTGGCTCAGAAATTCCAGCGCCAAAGCTTATTTGAGAACTCCTTGTTCTGGATATAGCTAGCCCTAAAAGCAAAGACAATTTTTCTCCCTTTTGCTTTTTCTTTTTTTTTTTTTTCTTAGACCAGCAGTCTTTTAAGAAATGTACAAAAAGGTACTTAGTAATAGATATAAATCACAAGGTTCCTGGACTACAGTGATGATTTCTGGTCTGACTCCTTAGGAGGCAGGCATTATTGCTCTCATTTTCTTAGTGAGGAAATTCAGGCTCAGAGTTAAAAGTTTTCACAATTACACAAACAGTAAGTGGTAGCTTCTAACTATTCTTACGGGATCATTTTTTCTGAATCAATTTTTCTCCCTTTTTCAAATTTGTCTTTGCAGCTGCAGTTCTGGTAATCAAGGGCATAACCAGAATGCAGATCTTCCTTTAGAAACAGGGAAACTCATTTTTGGGGATTTGGCTCCTCCCTTTACTTAACCTCTAAAACAATAGAGTCCAGCCTAGAAAGATCAAGTTTCTAAATATTTTCTACTTCCTACTAATCCTGATTTTGCATTTGAAGTAAGCTTGCAAAGAGTCATCTTGAGTGTAACCTCCTCTCTTGTAACTTAGAATTTTTACACTCACACCCATAGCTTAAGTATTGTTACTATTGTACTATGCTTTGTGATTATAATTATTCTTTACCTCTGGCTAATTTTACCCCTATAAATTCCCCTGCTCAAAAATTAAACTTATCACATGCTCGTCAGACGTGAGTCCCCATACTTCGTGTGTGGTCATCATTTTTTCAATATTTTTCCATATGCCGGTTCGGGTAACCCACTCCTCCTGAAGTAAATTCACTGAAATCCCACTGGTGCTGCAAGACAGAAGCCACTTGCAGCATACACCTCAGCAGGGGAAAATTTTGTGGAGCACAATCAGAAGTCAAGGTTTAGGGGAGGGATCCCAGGAGTGATAGTTTGACCCAAAAACACTCCATCCACGGAATGGGTAATTGCCCAAGTACTATCCACAAATAAATCAGATGTTTATTCTTGCCAGATGTCCTGCAGTCACCACTGTCAGATGATAAATCGGGATGATTTTTATTTTTTCTGGTTCTGGAAGTTGAGTCAACTGAATGTGCAGGGGGTCCTTCTAATTCTGCACTATGAGGCCAGGGGAAGTTCCTTTGGATAAGAGGTTATTATAACTTAAATAGTTGTTAATAGTTAATATATATTAATATATATAGTTAATATAACTTAAATAGTTGTTATGGGGCTAGCAGAATTCAAGAGAAATTACACCTGGTGTTAATTCTTTTACCATTAACATTTCTAGGAGAAGCCACAATCTTTGCTCCTTCTTTCCTTATATCACCCATTATCCTTAAATTTTAGTGTACAGTTAATTCTTGCTACTTGAACCAACTGCTGGGATAGATAGAAATAATATAATTTCTAATTATTGTCAATGGCCTTAGCTCATTGAATTCCTGTGGCCCTTCTTTGCACTTATTCTCCTGAAAGATTTTCTGATGACCTTCCTGTTTTATATTTTCTAGAGATTTTACTACCTTAGGAGTCATTATAGGTAAAGTGGGCAAAGGTCCATCTTCTGTAACTTCTTTAACTGGCAAGGGACTTTAGGCCCTACCTCATGCTGCTTTAGTTGTTAATAAGCAATTGATAGGTTGGGTTCTGCAGTTTAAACACCTAAAAAGGATTATGTCAATTAGGCAGGTTGATATTATATTTCCAATAATTTTTGGTATTTGTGAAGTCTACCAGTCTTCTTCAGGATGTGCTCTCCTGGAGGAGACCAATTGGGTTCAGTAACAGCAATAAGCACAGCTCTGAATTACTTCTGCTGTTACTTCCATTCAGGTTGAGTTTTCCTTGGTTAAACTAGTGATTGCATTTATTGCCTTCAGTTCCTTTCACATAGGTTGCCCAAGAAGAGTGACATATTTTCCCACTATTTTAATTCTATCTGCTACAGAAAAAGATAGTTTCTCTCTCCATCTTCAGACAGGCGGATAATCTTGACTTGTTCATTTGCATAAGCACGGCAATGCTGAAGAAATCTCCATTTGGGGCACCCCATTACTTAAAGAGTTTCTGGGGATATACCACTAAAGGCAATGAGACTTACATTCAATGCCAGGGTTCCGTAGGCTTGGTTGATGTAAAGATGAGGTCTAGAAGTCAGCAGTCAGATCAACACAGTGAGCTGGGGATGACCTTGCTCCTCTCATCTTCTGTAGGGTTGTCCTGAGCCTGTCCTACTCCCCTTCAGGGTTGTGAAGAGATTCTGACCTTTGGGGATCTAAAGGGATCTCCAGGGTTAGGAGAGGTTCTGTCTTCTGTAACTCTCTGTAGGAGTGTCCTAAGCCTGGCCCACCCTCTCCAGGACTGGGAGAGATTCTGTCCTCCAGAACTTTGCTAGGAGTAGGACTGGGCTTGTGGATAGCTGGCACAGATTAATTATTAATTTTCTAGGCCAGTATACCTCTATATCCTCCCCTAATTTAAGCAGTGTACTTGTAACAGTACCAATTATTACTGGACCTGCTCCTATAATTTAACCTTAATTCCTTTCAACTCTGTTTCTATAAAAAGGGCTCTGAGGTTCAAGATTTTCTGTCAGCATCAGAAATTATCCTCACTACAGAAAGGAAGTTTACCTGTCTGTGTTTAAGCAAACCAACATAGTGCTAGAAAACATAAAAAATACTAAAGGTGCTAAGAGGAGAAAAAAATGCAAATGCCTCTCATTTACAGAACACACAGGAAAATTTGAAACCATTTGACCAATGTCTAGAGGGCTTCTCATGATAAGATTTTCTATAATTTTATAGATCCAATTTATGACCATATTCATGAAGCTCTTTGTGATACACCAATCAATATACTTGGCAGAAAGTAATGAAAAGTTTAGTAGACTTTAGTCTTAAAAATTCCTAGTCAAAAATTGACTATCACTACTTTTACAAAAATCTTTACACTGATCTTCAATGACCTTTCTTAAGCTCATGATTATTCTTTTCAAAATCTTTATCTTTAGGAGTTCATAGCACTTTATCATTAATCCATTTTTACACAGTAAGCATAAGAACACTATAATATGACTGAAAGCATCTAAGTTCCTTTTCCATAGAGTTATTTATGCAGAAGATCAGATTATTTCTAATTTAGAGAAATTTTAATAACAATTCAAGAAACACAAATGCCCCTACTTTTAAAGACCTTAAATTTATAATCTGTCAATTACCAAGAATTCTAATTGTTTCCTTTTAAGATGAGTTCAGCTCATTTTAAATTGCCCAAAACTAATGAGTATTCCCTTTCAATTAATTTAAGTCATATTTGAAAAGAACAAAACTCTAGTTAAATTATTGAACCAAAATCAAATAAATTCAGAAGCTATAGTCTCTTAATGTGCTTATAAGTGCTTCGTGTTAAAATTCTATATGTCAGTTTAAAAAATTCATAGACCATTACAATATATGTACTCATAATATGCATTATTAGTTACTATGATCCATTATCAATAACTTAGAACAACTTGTAAAATAGTTCTCTTTCTCTAGTTGTATCAGGCATATCATTTTGCAATTTTAATATATATATCTTATACACATATCTTAGAGATTTTTGTTGCTTGTGAATGCAAATAGTTTAACATGTTACACTTATGTGAAGCAAGGTAGTTGCTTCTTGCCCTGACAAGATAAATCAGAGGCTTTCATTTGAAAATAATTCTAAATGAGTAATACAATTTAAAATATTCAATTTGCTAACAAAAAGTCTAAAATAGTTCACAACAAAACAACCATCCTGATTTTTCTTTTATGAATAAAAATCTCAGTGCTAAATTTTATTATAGGGTTCATAGTCATATATATGTTATATATGTGTGTGTATATATATACATATATGACATATATATAAGCACCAATTACTAAGTTAACCAAACTTCACAAGGTTAATCACTCAATTTCAGCAAATGAGGAATAGATAATTTGCAATAGTTCCAAATTAACATGTCAAGGACAATAGATACTTTTTTAAATCTAAGCATTATGGTAAGTTGTAAAGCCTCAGAAAAATAGAATAAATTTACAATTTTTAAAAGTCTGTATTTTATCCAGATACTCAAATTTTAATCTCCTTCTAATGTTGAAAACATGTTTCTAGATTTTCTTACATCTGACAGGAACAAATTGTCCTTTTTGTAAGTTTATTAAAGACATTTAAATAATTTTTTCCAAAATTTTATTTACAATGAAGTACCTAATCATTCACATTTTAATATGTTATACATTATGATCAACATTAAGCTAAATGCATGGTGACAACACTGCTATTATTTAGTTATCTCAACAATATTAAGGACTAACTATATTTTCTAAAAAGGCTAACCACAACATTTTCTACACAATTTTTCTATTTTTTAGATACATTTAAAGCTACCTTCAGCTCTTGTCTGCAGCTCAGACTGATTGGCTTTCTGTTAACCCTCACACCACCTGCATTCCCTTGGAAACGATCACAGTAGCTTGCTTAGGGAGTGGAAAAGAGGCTTGGTCTTATGCTTTTTTTTTCTTTAGGATGGTAGTGGTCTGGATGTGCTTTCACCTTCAGAAGGCCCAGCCCCAACTCTAGATGCTGGCCCCCAACTTTCCCAGTGCTGTCTCTTCTGGCAGAAGCCAGGACGCACCTACTCCCATGGAAAAGGGAGGGCAGATGGCAGGTAGGCTCACGCTTCCCATGGTTCCCCAACTTCAGGCTCAGGTGTGATGTCGCTTACCACCCACCAGTCCCAAAGGCACTTCCCTTGACCACGCGGAGGCAGTGACGGACTCAGAGACATGTCAAGACAACACACACAAGCAAAACACAAAAGGTGGCAAGGGGCAGACAAACATTCCTTCACATAAACAGAGACCAGACACACACTAAATGGCTCACAGGATAACCCAAGGTCTTTTTCTTTCCTTCCCTTCAGATCTTACTGAATAAAGTTCATAGTTCTGTGGGAATTTCAGAGAGGGCAGGAATGTCCTGAAAACTCTGCTGGAAGATCACTAGCACGTCTGCTAACTTCACAACTGGCTCCAGTTTTAGGGTCTCCCTAGTCAGGCCTTTATGTCTAAGATTGCCCTTGACAGTGCAGAGTAAGGCCTTTCTGTCCAGAGACTGTCCCTGACAGTCAGGTGATCGGTTCCTATGTCAGAATAGACAGCCCCTAACACAGAGAAAGCTGCACTCCTTTCACTCAAGCCTATTGGTCTGAAGACCTTCCCTTACTGTCTTCAGGTCTTTTAATTCTTCCTATATCAGGGCTGGCCAGACTCCAGGCTAAAGGCAATCCTGTATGAGTCCCACATGTAAGGGTGCGATTTGACCATCCAAGTTGGTGCTGAGAATCAAAGACCCCTTCCAATAATAATGCAAAACTCAAAAGGGAGTATATTAGGCTAGCTGAGGACCAAGTTTCATCCTTGACAAGACAAATCTTCAAGCAATTTATATAGAAATCACAAGTACTAACAATAAAATTATTTCATTGTATAGATAGCTTAATTAATCACTGAATTTATGGCTTGACTTTGGTTGTCTAGGGACAACACTGGCTGTCAAGGGATACTCTGATTCAAACTTTGGTTGTTAAGGTAACCTTTGTTTGTCAAGGGAGCCTTTTCAGATAGAACATTCCAAATTCACTCAACCCTTAGTTGTTCATTCCTGGAGGCCACCAACTTTGTTTTTATGAGTTAACTCACTCTGCCTTAGCTCAAAGTGGAAAAGTACCGAAACTTTTAACCTGTCTCAAGAACTACTTCACTGGGGTAAGTGACTGAACCCAGGGGGCCTTGATTCTTACATCTGGACTAAGGATTGGGCAACTTTCAGCAAGTACAGCTAAAGAGGTGGTATCCCAAGTTGCTAGACTGAAGGAAACATTTTTAGTTACATTAAGGCAGGTCCCACCTACATTTAGATCAGTGGGCAGCCAGATGTCAAAATTGATGACACTTTGGCCCAGGGGCCTATGCTTAGTATCGTGGAAAAGCTAAAGAGCATAGGAGATGACTTTGATCGAATAGAGCATGCAATTTCATCTCCACAAAGCAAGTACCAACCACAGTGTGACATACCTGGATTAGTGGGCAGCTAGATGTCAGAATTGTCAATGATCTGGCCCAAGATCTTTATGGAAGACTGGCATATAGCTACAAAGGCTGTAGGTACCCAAAAGAGGACTTTCTGGGTCATAATGTGGCTCAATATTCAATTTAATGGAACCACAAATTACTTCCCATAGGAGCTAAAATAGACAGCTTTTCCACCAGAGTGGGGAATTCTTTTCTCACCAACATATATTATTTCCAGTATTTTTGCTATGTGCCATCCTAATGTGTGTAAGATGGTATCTCGTTGTTTTCTTGATTTGGATTTCTCTAATAAGTGATGATGAACATGTTTTCATGTGTCTATTGTCCATCAGTTGCTCTTCCTTATAGAAGTGTCTATTCATTTCCTATCCTATTTTGATGGGGTTTTTAGGTTTTGTGGATTTAACCTTTGTGAGTACTTTGTATATCATAGATATTAAAACTTTATCTGATGTGTTGAGTGTAAAACTTTCCTCCCATTCTGGGGCCAGTGCGATAGCTCAGTGGTAGGGTGTTTGCCTTGCAGGCAACTGATCCAGGATGGACCTCAATTCGATCCCCAGCATCCCCCAGGATCCATATGGTCCCCCAAACCAGGAGTGATTTCTGAGCACATAGCCAGGAGTGATCCTTGAGTGTCACTAGGTGAGTGTGGCCCAAAAACCAAAAAGTATTTTTTCTCCCAATCAGTTAGCTGTCTTCTAATTTTAGCCCATGTTTGTTATTGCATACAGAACATTTTAGTTTGATGTAGTCCCATGTATTCAGAGTTGATACTATAGCTCTTGCATTGGCATCCTATTACCAAATATGTCTTTGGGTTCTAAAAGTTGGAGTGTTATGCCTATATTTCCTCGGTAAGATTTATAGATTTGGGTTCCATCTCAAGTTTTCTTTTCCACTTTAAATTAACTTGTGTATGAGGTATGGATCAATCTTTAATTTCTTACACATGGTTATCAAACTCTCAACATCATTTGTTGAAGAGACTATTTTGGTTCCATTTTAAATTCTTGGCTCCTTTGTCAAAAATTAGTTGACCATATACTTGGGGATTTGCCACTGGATATTCTGTTCTGACATATTGGTCTGAAAATCTGTCCTTGTTCCAATGCCATACAGTTTTGGTCACTATGGCCTTACAATAAAGCTTCAAATTAGGTAATAAAATGCCTCCCAATTTGTGATAAAACACACATGCAATTTCAGAAATTTTTCTTTTATAGTCATGTCTCATTTAAAAGGTGAAGCATGATACAGGAGGATTAAATTACAACAAACTGAAAAGTAGATCGAGTTTAAAAAAATATGTAATGTGAGGTGGAAAAGTGAAGTCAATTATGATTGTGACATATATGAAAAATTAAGAAAATCATTGTAATTAATTCTTACACATATATTCACATATTGATATGGTTATATAGCTGCATATTTATGTACCTAGTGTGTATGTAAGTATATGTGTAAGTGTGAGCATGTAACTATGCATTTTTCTTTTATTGTTTTTTGTTCATCTGTTTGTTTATGTGGTTTTTGGTCTATATATAGCAGTGTTCAAGTGTTACTCATGGCTCTCCATGTTTAGTAATCACTCTGGGCAGGCTCAGGGGACCAGATGCTTAGGAAGAAACACAGGTCAGCCTGTGCAAGGAAAATGCCCTAACCACTGAACTATCACACAGGCCTTACACTGCCCAGGACACTGAAACCGAGTATGTAGCCATAAATAATAAAACAAACAAAAATTATTTTTGTAATTTTTCTTCTACCTGTCCCACTCATTATGGGAAAATAAAAAAGATTTTAAAATATTAATGATTTCTATTGTTCTCCCAACCCAGTCCATGGATTAAGAGACTAAATTCAGTGTCACCAAATGACCCTCTTTAAGATGGAAATTATGAAAAGACCCTTTCATCATATAACATTTTGAGAAACCTGACCTTTCACATCAGGTTTTGACCCTAATTTCCTTCATTTTTACATTTAGTTAGCCTTTCTTTGGCTTAAAACAGTAAAAGACAATTTTCTGAATTTAGATGTCTTGTATATTGCTTTCATATCAAGAATAGAGAATACACTGTCCCTAGGAGGTTTTTCCCACTAACAGTATGAAGAAGGTAGAGAAGAGAAGAAACAGAAAGAAAATTGGATCCTAAAATTATAAAATATGTTCAGTGAATCTTATATTTAAGTATTACTTGTGATCCCTAAGAAAAATTTGCAAACTGTTATGGTATTTTTTTTGAGTCTTTCAAACTACTGTGATTCTTCTAATTAAGGAAAAATTAGAACATGATATATTTAATCTCTGTTGGAGAAAAACTGAAATCTAATTATATTAGTGCCAATCTAGAATTTGTCTGGGGCTTATTCTTCTTTGGTAGTGATGACACACAAAAAGACAAAGGAGCATATTTAAAAATTATGACTCTAAGCTTAGAGCTTAGAAAATTTAGGTTAGTTTAATTAGGAGTTGATAAGTCAAAACTGATTATTAAAATCTATTTTCATCTTTAATGATGTACTTTAATTAAATTTTAAAATTTAAATATTTTATCATCATATTATTATCTGCCAAGCTTTTTATTGAGATGAAATTTTATTTTTGATGGGATAAAATACAATGAATTATTAGATTACGAAACAAAAGTTTTCTTTTCTCTTTATAATTCAATGCATTTCGATTTACTTTTTCTAACTAATAAAACACCAAGATTTACAAAGTTCTTCATAACAGAGTTGTTTTGGGCATTCAATGTTTCAGTGCCAATCTCAGCACCATGTCACATTACTCCAAAATTATCCTACTTATCAAGCCTTTCCCCTTATCAGATGCAAAAACAAAACGGTAATTAAATTGTCAAAATTAGTTCAGTAAATGTAATTTTTTAAAAATAGTTATATCTTGGGCTGGAATGATAGTAGCGTATATAGAGAGTTTGCCTTGGATCGGCTTGACCTAGGTTGGAGTCCCAGAATGCTGTGTGTTTTCCACTGCTTCATCAGGAGTAATTCCTGAATGCAGAGCCAACAAACAAGCAAAAATTTATATCTCACGATGGTTTTGTTAAAAACACTGGCTGATATTTGATTCTTCTGTGTTGTTGTTGTTGTTGTCTACTGTCCATATTGTTGAATTTGGAAGTATTACATGGCAATATACATGGCATTCACATACATGTACTCATGAAGCTCTAGGAGTTGCAGACCTAGAATAATTTTTGACCACACTTCTGCAGAAGAGGCCCTAATGTTTTTAACCCTAAGAACTGTGTTATTCCTGTTTCATTAAGCCCAAACGTTTCATTGGCTTGATGTTTCTCTTCTGAAATAAGTTGTTAAGATAGTCAGTTTAGATTGCAGAGTCAGTGTTTATCTGTTTGGTGGATTCAGAGGTAAAGTTGGGCAGAGCAAATTATATTCCATGTCACCACTACATTCTTTACCTCTTCTTTAACTTTTACAGACTACAATAATATACTCAGAATCCAGTTTATTAGTTTCATGTAGTTACATTTCCTTGCATTTAGAACATCTATTCTAAAGGGACTCTTACCTCAGAGTCCTCAAAATATTTCAACACACTTTGGTAATGATGGATCCATTTATCTTTTGGGGGGAGATCTTTTAATGTTTTAATACCTTCCTTAACAGACTTACTTTTAGTTGATTTCATAACTCCAGTCAGGAAATTGAATAGATGAACTTGTATTATCCTGATGAATCTTTTATAGTTTTGACATTTTTTAGTTGCTAATAGTTCTTTGATATTTTTGCAATTTTCTTTTTCAGGCAATTTCAGAGCTTCTGCTTCACATATTATTTTGTGTGAGTACATTGCTATCATGATGTTACTTTTTTATATAAACATTTTAGTCATGGCACTTTAGCCTGATTTATATTCTACCCAAAGTTGTCAAGTCCTGTGTGCATGTCAGTAATCTCTCTGTCGAGGGTCTTCTGCAGTGTTTTCCATTGGTTCATGAGCATTTGAAAAATGTTGGAGTACTCAGAGGCCCAGAAGGGTCCCATCTCTGAACACATGAAAGGACTAGAACTTGGGAGGGGAGAGCAGGCCTAACCCAGCCCCTGAAAATGTAGCAAGACCTGCTAAAAATGGTTGCTCTCAATTATTTTTTTCTTAAAAACATTAAATTCACAAATTGGATCATTCTAGAAATTACTGAATTTTTAATTTTGTCTATGTGATAAAAATAAAGTAATGATAGTTTACAAGAAATTAATATCTGTTTTATAGGCTCAATTAAATACCTTAACAAAGGTCTAATATCCTCGTATCACTATCCACAAGAGGTCCAGAATTTAATAGAAAATTTTTCTTGAATAAGCCTCATGAATGATGTCATGTTTTAGACTTTACGGCCCACCTTCATATAGAAAGCAAATATACAAGTACTTCTAATATGAAAGAGTAGAAATCTAAGAAGGTATTTGTAAAACAACACTAGTGAAAGATATATTTCCTCTACAACAAATATTCATAATTATTTGAGGCATTTTGCCTTTTATATTTAAGAAATGTTTAAGAATTCAGCAATAATTTTAAAATCTATGTATTGGTGGGTTCAAATAATAAGTATTGAATAAAGCATCAAGCTTTAAAATATGAACAAAACTTCAGAAATTAGCAATGTGAATAAGACTATATAAATCATTGAATTAAATCTGAGTCAAAAAGGTGATTTTCTTAGAGTCCAATGTACTTTGCTAATGTAAAAAACTTTATTCAGATAAAGGCAATTGCCATGTCTGCATTTAGTCAGCTACAAAGATTCACTCTGATCTTGTAAGAGATTAAAATAAACTGAAAATTATGGGTAGAGTGGCCACACAACTGAAAGTTAATTTCATGAGATGGTGAGCCAAATCCCCATCCTGCCATAGCCACATATATTGCAACCATAACCAAAATCACTGCTTCATCAATGGCCCTCCTTCATCACTTCTTTAAGGCAGTACTCTACAGAGACATCAATCTGTCAATCTGGTAGAAACACACCAATTCATACAGCAAGCAATGTGTTTATGAGACCACCTAATTTTCCAAAACAAAAGAAGTAACAATGATCAACTAGCATAAAAGCACTACTCAAATTTCTGACAAAGACTTAATGACCTCATTGAGTGATACATTAATTTTCACAAATTTTATTGATGCAGGACTGGAAACAATATATGTTTGCTGGAAAGTGATGAAAAAGAAATGCTTTTCCATGTTGTTGAGAATGTCATCTGATACAGTTTCTATGGAAAAACGATGCGATAATTTCACTAAAAGTAAACTAGAGCTCCCGTATTATTAGCAATTTGACTCTTTGTCATCTCCAAAACATGAAAATTTGAAGCTTGCCAAAAATAGCAGGGAAAATGCAATTAGGTCATAGAAGGAATGACAATGGCAATGATAGTTGAAAATGATCACTCTGTCAAGAACTGGGTGTTGAAAGGAAATTAACTGATATACATGTTACCCCTGCAATAATAATAATAATACTCAAATCACATTTTCTAAATGTAGAGAAAGGGCAGAGAGAGAAAGAGAGAGAATGTATGCCACAAAGGCAGGCAGAAGGGAGGGTGCACTGGTGAAAAGTGTAGAAAATGTGCTCTGGTGAAGGGTGTTGCACAGGTATGACTGAGACTCAATAATGAACAACATTGTAACTGTGTATCTCATGGTAATTTAATTGAAGAATTTATTCATAAAAAAACAATAATTTAAAAACATATGATTGTACTGCTACATTGTAGTTCTTAATACAATAATCAGGAGATAGATATGACCCAAATTTTCAATGAAAGATGAATAAAGAAGTTGGGACAAACAACATAATACTATGTTCCTTTCTAGGAAACTGTAAGAAAAAAATTAAACTATGCTGTTTTTAGCTGTGTGGATAGAGCTGGAGGGTATCATAGTAAGTATATAGTCCCATTAGATAAGGAAATAAAAATTCACTTATTTGTGGTATATATAGAGGCAAAACAAAGGAGTAAACATTATGAAGTGATAACAAACACTTGAATTTTTAAGTTACAAAACAGATTACCAATCAGTAGGGGAAGAATAGGTAGAAAAAGGGATGGACAAAAAGTCAACAGAAATATAGGCCCAGGAGACTTTTCTAGTCACTAACTGCAGTGATTTTGTACAAAATATAAAAACTATATGTGTTCAACTTCCTGAAGATTACAATTAGAATGGCATATATTAATTTTTAATAATTTTCTTATGTAAATAATATAGTTATAGAATGTTCATAGATGGGTTTTATTCAAAGAATGTGCACCATCCTTTACTAGTACAAATTTCTGGCCACCAATGGCCTCTATTTTCCTCCTCCCTGACCCTCTCTCTGGGATGAAGATTCTACTTCTTGAACTCATCACTCTTTGGGACCAGCTTAATATCAGGGATTGGTCCTATGGTCCTCATTTCTATTTCTCTAGAAATTATTGCCATACTGGTTTTTCTCTTTTATTCCACAGATGAGTGAGACTAATCTATGTCTATTCCTCTCCCTCTGACTCATTTAACTCAGCATAATAATCTCTATTCAGGGTGGCATACTTTTTGTGTATGTGAGTTTTTGGGGGGCTGTCACACCCAGCGGTGCTCAGTGTTTACTCTGGCTCTGCTCTCATAAGTGTCTTAGCAGGCTTGAGAGACCACATGGGATGCCGGGTTCAAACCGGGGTTCTTCCTGTTTTGGCTGCATGAAAGGCAAACACCTTACTGCTGTGCTATGGCTCTGGCTCCAAGGATGGCATAATTGTCCTACTCATACTAATAATTAATGGTTATGGTCAAAAACCTTCAGGGAATTTCACCAGATACCATATGTGAGGGCTTTTACTCCTGCATTGTTTAAAATTATATGTCGGTGTCTTTTCAGCCGGAGTTGTGGATAAGAGACTCTGCTGGGCCCCTTAAGCTTGGCAGATATTTTGGGGCTTCCCCGGGATTGCTTCAACCTGGGAACTTTGATCTTCTCTGGAATTCATCACCTGACGGCTTGCCTCAGCTAAGGTGAGTGTTTCCAAGCTGGAGTTGCGGATAAAGCTGACGCTGCTGGCCCTCTTAAGCCCACCTATAAGGGGTAGAAGCAGAGGAGTGTGGTGGCGCGCACTCCACCTAGCCAATAAGTACCACCACAACACGTAGAAAAACCCACAGCAGACCAACTTTAGCCATAGAGAATGAAGATGGAAACTCTGATGACCCAACAATGGCCAACCACGTAAGCAGTCTTTCAGAAATGGAGTTTAGAGAAGAGATATGAAGGTTGCTCACAGAACTCAAAGAAAGTATAAATCAGAACACTAATAAAAATCAAGAGAATATAAAATAGAAATCAGAAAACTCCATACTGAAATATCAGGTCAAATAACAGGTCTAAAAAACTCAGTAAATGAAGAACTTAATGGATGAGCTTTCCAACAGGTTAAAAGCAGCTGAGGATAGAATTAGTGCTCTGGAAGACGAGATGCATAACAACTTTACACAGCAAAAGAGATTGGAAAAAAGCCTTAAATCAAAGGATCAGACAGTGGAAAAGTTACTCAAAGAATATGAGCAGATGAAAATAGAAGTCTTTGATAAGCTCAACAGAAACAACTTTAGAATCATTGGAGTCCCAGAGACCCAAGAAGAAAATCTCCAGGAAGAATCAATGGTCAAGAACATCATCACAGAGAAACTACCAGAGCTAAAGGAAATATGTGACCAAATCCTGCATGCCCAAAGAATACCAGCTAAAAAAGACCCCAGAAGAAACACCCCCAAGACACATCCTAGTCACAATGATGAAACCCACAGATAGAGATAGAATACTGCAAGCAGCAAGATCAAAAAGAGAAATTACATTCCAGGGAGCATCCTTGAAATTTACAGCAGAACTGTCACCAGAAACACTCAAGGTCAGAAGGCAGTGGTGGGATATAGTGGCAAAACTCAATAAAATAAAAGCTGTGCAAGAATACTGCACCCAGCAAAACTCACTTTCAGGTTTGAAGGATGTATGCATGGCTTCACAGATAAACAACAGCTCAAAAACTTTGCAGACACAAAACCAGCCTTAAAAGAAGAACTGAAAGATCTACTCTAAAGACAAGACAGAACAAAAAACAAACCAAACTTCTACACAAAGATGGCAATAAATCCCATGACAATTATTTCTCTCAATGTCAATGGGCTAAATGCACCTGTTAAGAAACACAGAGTAGCAAAATGGATCAAAAAACTAAAGCCAACCTTCTGCTGTCTACAAGAAACACACCTGAACAGTCAGAATAAACATAAACTCAACATCAAAGGCTGGAGAAAAATTATCCAAGCAAACAACACCCTTAAAAAAGCGGGGTGGCATTACTAATATCAGATGACACAAACTTTATACTCAGAAAAGTTGTAAGGGACAAAGATGGGTATTATGTATTAATCAAGGGATTTGTACAGCAGGAAGAAATCACTCTCCTAAACATATACACACCCAGTGAGGTACCAGCAAAGTATTTAATATAATTGTTGACAAATCTGAAGGATATCAATGATAACACAATAATTGTGAGAGACCTTAACACAGGCTTGTCAACACTTGATAGGTCAACCAAATGGAAACCCAACAAAAATATACTAGACCTGAAAAGAGAAATGGAAGAAAGAGGCCTAGTAGATATATATAGGACACTCAAATCCTCAGAAACTTGGATACACATTCTTTTCCAATGTACATGGTTCATTCTCCAGGATAGATCACGCGCTGGCACATAAAACATACCTCCATAAAATCAAAAAGATAGAAATTTTGCAGGCTACCTTTGCTGACCACAAGGCTCTGAAGTTAGATGTGAACTACAAAGGGACACAGAAGAAAAAATATAACATCTGGAAGTTAAACAGCCTCATACTGAATAACCAGTGGGTCCGAGATGAAATCAAGGAGGAAATAAAAAGGTTCCTGGAAACAAATGACAATAAAACACAAACTATCAGAACTTATGGGACACATCAAAAGCAGTACTGAGAGGAAAATTTATAGCTTTGCAAGCACACATCAGGAGGAAGAAGGAGCTTACCTGAGTAGCTTAATGACACAGCTAATAGAACTAGAAAGTGCTCAACAAAAGGACCCAAAAATAGGGAGACAGAAGGAAATAACAAAGCTGAGAGCAGAAATCAACGAAGTAGAAACCCAAAAAACAATCAGAAAGAACAACGAAAGCAAAAGTTGGTTTTTTGAAAAAATAAACAAGATTGATAGACCATTGGCAAAACTCACAAAGCAAAAGAGAGAAACTTGATAATGCATATTAGAAATGAAAAGGGGGAGAACACTACAGATATTGCAGAGATTCAAAGGGTATTCAGAGAATACTTTGAGAAACTCTATGCCACTAAATATGAGAACCTGAACAAAATGAATAAATTTTTGAAATCATATAACCTTCCACAGTTGAATAAAGAAGATGTAGCCGTCTAAACACTCCCATTACTATTGAGGAAATTAAAACTGTAATAAAAAAGTTGCCCAAAAACAAAAGCCCAGGCCCTGATGGATTCACGTATGAATACTTTCAAACCTTTCAAGAGGAACTACTACCAATCCTGGCCAGGCTCTTTTATGAACTTGAAAAAACAGGAACACTTTCAAATAGGTTTTATGAAGCCAACATCACCCTAATACCAAAACCTGACAGAGATACTGCCCAAAAAAGAAAATTACATACCAATATCCCTGATGAACACAGATGCAAAGATCCTCAACAAAATCCTGGCAAACAGGATCCAGTGTCTCATCAAGAAGTTCATTCACTTTGATTAAGTAGGTTTCATCCCAGGAATGCAAGGCTAGTTTAACATCCGTAAATCTATCAATATAATACACAACATAAGCAACAAGAAAAATAAAACTCACATGGTCATATCAATAGATGCAGAAAAAGCATTTGATAAGATTCAACACCCATTCTTGATGAGAACTCTCAGCAAGATAGGAATGAAAGGAACTTTTCTCAATATAGTTAAAGCCATCTACCAGAAGCCAGTGGCAAATATTATGCTCAATGGAGATAAACTAAAATCCTTCCCTCTAAATTCTGGTACAAGACAAGGCTGTCCCCTCTCACCACTCCTATTCAACATAGTACTGGAAGTACTTGCTATAGCAATTAGGCAAGAAAAAGATATCAAGGGAATCCAGATAGAAAAGGAAGAAGTCAAGCTCTCACTGTTTGTAGATGACATGATACTCTACTTAGAAAACCCTAAAGACTCTACCAAAAAGCTTCTAGAAATAATAGATTCATATAGCAAAGTGGCAGGCTACAAAATTAACACACAAAAATCAATGGCCTTTTTATACACTAATAACGATAGAGAAGAAATGGACATTAAGAGAACAATCCCATTCACATTAGTGCCACACAAACTCAAATATCTTGGAGTCAACCTGTCTAAAGATGTGAAGGATCTATACAAAGGAGGGAGATCCGGGAAATTGGTGCTGGGAATGTTGCACTGGTGAAGGGGGGTGTTCTTTACATGACTGTAATCATACAACTATAGTTATGTTCTTAATCAAGGTGTTTAAATAAAGATAATTATAAAAAAATAAAATTATATGTCACACCTGGCAGTGCTCAGGGGTTACTCCTGGCTTTATGCTCAAAGGTCACTCCTGGCAGGCTCGGGGGACCATGTGGGATGCCGGGATTTAAATCACTGTCCTTCTGCATGCATGGCAAATGCCTTACCTCCATACTACTCTCTGTCCCCTGTTAATGTGTTTCTCTTCCTTCATACTTTTCTTCTCTCAAATTAATATTTATAGCCTCTAGAAGGACTCCACTCATTCTTTGCTTGTTTGATTCTTACCCCCATTTTATATATTTTTCTAATCAAACAGAACCACATAATTTGAACAAACTCATTCTGCCTTTTAATCTGAGGGGAAAACTACGGAGGGCACTAAGATCAAACAGTTGTATGATCACTAAGTAGTAATAAAAATGATTGGACTTAAATACCAAAACCTGGGCCAGAGAGATAGCATGGAGGTAGGTAGGGCATTTGCCTCACATGCAAAAGGATGGTGGTTCGAATCCTGGCATCCCATATGGTCCTCCGAGCCCTGGCAGGTGTTTCCCAAAAACAAATACCTAACCCAATCCAATGACAACAGAATCAATACCCAATCTACAACAAGATAGACACAGAGGGGACCACTTATACTAGCAGCCTGGGGGTTAAGGGAGAATATAGGATGCATGCTAGGAACAAGGGTGGAGGGAGGACAACTTTGGTGGTGGGAATTCCCCTGATCCAATGGCAATATGTAACTTAAATATTACTGTAAAAGATATGTTATCCACTTTGGTCAAAATAAAATGTTTATTAAGACGTTTCCTGGGCCGGCAAATGGCAGGGGAAATTCCGCTGTCTCTGCCCCTCCCTGACCGCGTTTCTAAGGCTTCCCAGGCCAGAAGAAAGCAGGGGAACTTCTGCTGTCTCCGCCCTACCTCGACCACGTCTCTGAGGGCTTCCCGGGCCAGCAGATGGTAGGGGAACTTCATCTGCCTTTGCCCCTCCTCTCACCATGTCTCTGAGGTTTCCAGGGCCGGCATATGTCAGGGGAACTTCCACTGTCTCCACCCCAACTGCAACCACGTCCCAAGGGTTCCCGAGCTGGCAGACTGTAGGAGAACTTCTGCTGTATCTGCCCCTTCCCCATGTATGTCTGCGAGGTCTCCAGTACCACTGGGATGGCTAAGAACTATAGACGGGAGGGAATTTGAGGGTGCAGAGCTCTGCTGACTTCCAGGTAAGAGAGAAGGCAAGAAAGCCAGACTCAACAGCATGCTCCACCATTGTGGCCAGGAGCGGCACTACACTGCCTGGCAGCAAGAGGGGGGAGCAACTCACCAGGCTCCACTAGAGGGTGTGCAAGAGGCCAAACCTCAGTCAGCCCACCCAACAGTCCCACCCAGAACTGCAATCCAGAGAAGGGACCCAACCTCACACCACAGGGAGCAATAGCAGATTGAAATCGGAAGCACTGCTCTCCAAGCCACACCAATAAATGCAAAGAAACATGGGTAAACTGAGGAGGACCCAAACAGCAGGAGATACAGAGAGATTACTTAGTAAGTTCTCAAGTCCACCAAAACACACAGTTCCAACAGATAAAGATTTAAAAGCAGCCATGAGAAAGGAAATGCAAGCCACGGTTAAGAAAATGAGAGAATCGCTAGCCACTGAGTACAAGAAATCCATGGATGAACAAATCAGCCAAATTAAAGATCTGTTACAGAATGTGACAGATTCCATACAAAGGGAATTTAAAAAATTAAAAGACATCATAACAAGCCATACCAGCAGGATCACACAGTTGGAGAAGCACATTGAAGAACTCGAAGGAAAACTGCAAACTAAAAACGACCAAGAAACTAACAAGGAAATAAGAGGCAAGGCAGTGGAAGAAAAAGTCCAGTATTTAATGAACAAAGACAAAAGAAATAATCTAAGAATTGTAGGTATACCAGAAGGGGAGGAAACAGTGAAAGGGGGAGAACAAGTAGTTAGAAAAATAATAGCCAAAAACTTCCCTACCCTTTGGAAAGAGGACTCCATGCAAATCCAGGAAGTGAAAAGAGTCCCTAATAAAATAGACCCTAATAGACCAACACCAAGACATATAGTTATCCAAATGCCAAGAGTGAGAGAGAGTGAGAGAGAGAGAGAGAGAGAGAGAAAGAGAGAGAAAGAGAGAGATGAACTCCTTAAAGCAATAAGGGAAATAAAACCTCAAGTACAAAGGAAGGGACATAAGTATCAAACCAGATCTTCATTTGAAACAATTCAAGCAAGAAGACAGTGGAATAAAATATTTAAACAACTGAATGAAAGAAATTTCCAACTTAGGGTACAATACCCAGCAAAACTCATTCATATGGGATGGCAGCCTAAAAGCATTCTCAAACAAAAACGAATTTGCATTATTTGTGCAAACAAAACCAATTCTAAATGACCTACTCAGAGACAAACTACACAATCCAAACCCCCAATTGTAACAACAACCACCCTACACAAAACAACTGCACAACAGCCCTCTCTGTCAATAATTTCCCTAAATGTCAACAAACTAAACTCTCCCATTAAAGGACACGTAGTAGAAAACTAGATTAGAAAACAAAAACCGGACTTCTGCTGCCTGCAAGAAACATATCTACAAGTACAGGACAGGCATAGGCTTAGAATAAAAGAATGGAAATCAATTTTTCAGGCCAATGGAAAACAAAAAATAGCAGGGACAGTCATTCTTATATCAGACCAAATTGCATTCAACCTCAAGAAAGTGATCAGAGACAAAGAGGGTCACTACTTACTGATCAGGGGAACAATAGATCAAGAAGTTCTAACCCTGGTCAATATTTATGCACCTAATATAGAGTCAGCAAAATATGTGAGGCAATTGCTTGCTAACCTGGAAAAACACATGAATGGAAATATGATAATAGTAGAAGATCTCAATACTCCACTATCACCACTGGACAAATACAGCAGACAGAAAAATGGCAAAGAAATAAGAGCCCTAAATGAAAAATTAGAATATCTAGGGCTAGTAGACTTTTACAGGGCCCTCCACCCCCAGAAAACAGAATACACAATCTTCTCAAGCCCTCATGGAACCTTCTCCAGAATAGACCATATCCTGGGATATAAATCCAACTTGTACAAAACCATAACTGTAAGGATCATTAGAAGCACCCTATCAGATCACTATGCAAAAGAGGTCAAAATTGACTGTAAGAAGAAGCAATGGAGAAAATCCAACACCTGGAGATTAAACAACATGCTGCTCAACTCAGGAAGAAATAAAAAGATTCTTGATACAAGCGATAATGAAGAGACAACTTGTCAAAATTTGTGGGACACAGCAAAAGCAGTAATTAGGGGCAAACTCATAGCAATACAGGCCTACATAAGGAAAGAAGAAAATGACAAAGTGAACAGTTTAAAGGATCACCTTAAGGAACTGGACAACAGCAGAAAAGAAATAAACCACTACCAGAAGGAAAGAAATAATAAAAACCAAGAAGAAATAAACAACATAGAAATTTAAAAAAGAAAACCAAAGTTGGTTTTTCAAAAAAATTAACAAGATAGACAAACCACTGGCAAAACTAACCAAAAAAAGAGGGTAAACATCCAAATTAGTAGGATAACAAATGAAAGGGGAGAAATTCAACAGAACCCTGAGAGATACAGAATAACATATGGTCATATTATTAACAACTATACTCAGATAAGCTAGAGAACCCAGTAGAAATAGACAGATTCCTCAAAAAATACCATCTTCCAAGACTGGAAAAGAAAGATCTTGAAAGCCTAAACAGGCTAATCATTTCAGAGAAAATTAAAGTTGTAATTAAGAAACTCCCTAAGAACAAAAGTCCAGGTCCAGATAGCTTTACAGGTGAATTCTACCAAACATTCCAAGATAAATTACTACCATTGATCCACAGGCTCTTTCAAACCATTGAAAAAACAGGAATCCCCTCAACTCCCTTTAAAAGGCTAATATCACACTCATTCCCAAAGATGGTAAGGACATCACCAAGAAAGAAAACTGCAGACCAATCTCACTAATGAACATAGATGCAAAAATACTTAACAAAATTTTAGCTAACCGAATTCAGCACTGTATCAAAAAGATTATACACCATGACCAAGTGGGTTTCATCCCAGGGATGCAAGGTTGGTTCAACATACGCAAATCAATCAACATCATACACCACATCAACAACAAGAAAGACAAAAACCACATGATCATATCAATCAATGCAGAGAAGTGTTTTTATGCTGAAAACACTCAGCAAAATAGGGCTAGAAGGATCCTTCCTCAAAATAGTTACAGCTATCTATAAAAATCCCACAGCCAACATTATCCTTAATGGCAAAAACTGAAAGCATTTTCAGTAAGGTCAGGAACTAGGCAAGGCTGTTCACTCTCTCCACTCTTATTCAATATAATCTTAGAAGTTTTATTAATAGCAATCCGACAAGAGAAGGGAATCAAAGGAATCCAAATTGGGAAGAAGGAACTCAAACTATCTCTTTTTGCAGATGATATGATGATATACATCAAAAACCCTAAAGAGTCCACTGTAAAACTCCTAGAAACAATTAACCAATACAGCAAAGTGGCTGGCTACAAAGTCAATACACAAAAGACAGTAGCATTTCTCTATACAAATAACAAAGTAGAGGAGAGAGAGATTAAGAATACAATTCCATTTAAAATAGTATCAAAAAATATTAAGTACCTAGGAATCAACCTTACAAGGGAAGTGAAGGACCTATATCAGGGAAATTTCAAAACACTTCAGAAAGAAATTGAAGAGGATCTAGGATTTGAAAGAACATCCCATGCTCCTGAGTAGGTAGAATCAACATAATCAAAATGACTATCCTACCCAAACTTCTATATAGATTCAATGCAATCCCCATCCAAATCCAGGCATCGTTCTTTAAAGACTTAAAATAATCAATCACAAAATTCATCTGGAACCACAAAAGACCCAGGATAGCCAAACAGATTCTGAAAAACAAGAAGCTGGGTGGCATCTTTTTACCTAACCTGAAGCTATAATATAAAGCCATAGTGATCAAAACAGCATGGTACTAGAACAAAAACAGATCCTCTGACCAGTGAGTTAGAATAAAATTTCCAGACATAAACCCCCAAATATACAGTCAACTAATATTTGACAATAGAGCCAAGAACTTGAAATGGAACAAAGAAAGTCTCTTAACAAATGATGTTGGTATAACTGGAAAACTGCTTGTAAGAAACTGAAAATTGACCCATACCTCACTCCTTATACAAAAGTCAACTCAAAATAGATTAAAGATCTATAAATTATGTCACAATCTATAAATTTTATTGAGGAAACAATAGACAGAACACTCGAAGACCTATATATTAAAAAAGTCTTCGAGGATGGAACACCAATGGCAAGGACTTTAGCATCAAACATAAACAAATGGGACTACATCAAACTAAGAAGCATCTGTATAGCGAAGGAAACCCAACTTAAAAAAGAAGACAGTTAACTGAATGGGAAAATATTTTTGTACTCAACACGTCAGACAAAGGGCTGATAACCAGAATAAACAAATCACTCAGAAAGCTGAGTCCCCAGAAACCAAATAAAGCCATAGAAAAATGAGCAGGTGAATAGACACTTCTCCAAGGAAGACCGAAAGATGGCCAACAAACACATGAAAACATGCGCACCTTCACTCATCATTAGGGAAATCCAAATCAAGACAACAATGAGATACCATCTTACACCATTGAGTATAGCTCACATCAAAAATAACGGAAACAATCTCTGTTGGCGAGGATGCGGTATGAAAGGAACTCTCATCCACTGCTGGTGGGAATGCCCCCTAATCCAACCACTATGGAAAACAGTCTGGAGAGTGCTCAAGGAACTCAGAATCGAGCTGCCATTCGATCCAGTAATTGCTCTCCTAGGCATCTACCCCAAGTTGGAAGGACATTCATCCAAAAATATGTGTGCATCCTACTATTTATCGCAGCACTCAGTAGAATAGCCAAGTCTTGGAACCAACCTCGATGTCCAACAACAGATGAGTGGATCATTAAGATGTGGTATCTGTACACAATGGAAGACTACATGGTGGTTAGAAATGATACAATCATAGACTTTGCAGCAACATGGATGGACCAAGAAACATTATGTTAAACAAAGTAAGCCAGAACACTATTCTGAAGTACCTAGAATATACACCGGATATAAACCCAATACCCCATGATCAAATAACAGGATGTAACAGGATAGAAACCTCAAGCACTGTAATGATCACATATACTGTGGAGTAGAGCCAAAAACAAAGGGAAGAGAAACAACGCAAAGCCTACTACATATTATATCATAATGAAACCAGCATCATCAGAAACAGCTGCATAGAGAGAACAGGTATGTAATTAGCCTTTTACAAAAAAGGCCCATAATAATTTTCTAGGGATCCTATACAGGATTACAGATAAAAATTATGAGGGGAAATTACTGACTTCAATGGAAACATTTCAAAACAATATGTTTGAATGCCTTAACCTTACTACATTTAAAATAGCCTCTCAGTTTTTTGTTTATAGGTGTTCCTGGATACAAAGGGTGAACATCCTATGGTGGTACCTCGGTGCTTAGTCACACGAGGCACCATACTCAGCTTGCATCATGAAAATGTCTGGATAAAACTATTTAACATACCCTTTATCTCTAGATTATGCCTTCTTTTAGAACCTGAAGCACATGATCAGCCAGACCACCAAAGCAATAATCGTGACCTACAGATTTGTACTACAGGCCCTACACATCGAACATATTCAAGCAAATTAACATGCCCTAGCCCTTTTACCCTCTCTTCTCATTACTTCATATTTTTTGTTGTTTGTTTGTTGGCTTGTTTTGTTTTGTTTTGCTTTTCTTTTTCTCTCTTCTTGTCGCCATCTTCTTCTATGTTCTCCTCCTCATTATCATCAATTCAATCCATGTCAAATAAAAACCACACAGTTACCTCCTCTATAGAAAAGGAAAGCTGATATATCGGACGCTTTGGACAATAATGCAAAAAGTAAACACCCTTCTTTTTTGGAGGTGAACTGTCCTGCATAAGACAGTGGAGTTGTTCTCTGCTGTTTGTCCTGAAGCATGGCTGGATTTATTGCCCTTCTCTAGGCTGTCCTGTGGCCTGGGATTTAATCCTCTCTGCCCATGTTCACTGATATCTCTTCTACTTTGGAGTTGACACACCCACCCACAGTCAGTGGAGTTGCTCTCTTCTGTTTGACTTGTTTCCAGCATCCATTTTGAGGCTTCTATAGGCTGTCCTGTGGCTTGAGATTTTATCCTATATTATCATATATATTTTATCCTATTTTATCATATATACCTTACATGCCCATCATTCTCTGAGAGGTCTTCACTGCAGAGGTGGTGATTTCCACCAGAGACAGTGGAGCTTGTCTCTGCTGTTTGACCTGAAGCACAGCTGCCATTTTGAAAGTTTAGTAGGATTTCCAGTGACTTGGGATTTTATCCTCTACCCCATCATTTCCAGAGGGCTCTTCTTCCTTTGAGGTGATCAGTCCTGCTCAAATACATGGAGCTGGTCTTTGCTGTGAAAGGTTCGGCAGTCCAGATACTGCTCCGATGTGGAGAAATGAAGAGACGGTCACTCAGGCAAAAGCTCAAGTGGGGTTCTTTATTCTGGCCGGCCAGGATTCAATGCTTGTTCAGAACTGAACAGGGGCAAAGGACCACATGGCGTTCTACGTTTGTTCTTATATACCATAAGAAGGGGGAGGGGAAGGGAAGGGGTAGTGACAACTTCCTTAAGGGCGGGGCATTCGCCAAGGTAATATGAGTTATTGGTGCGGCGGGGTAGTAATGACTTCCTTATAAGGGCGGGACATCTGCCAAGGTTGGTGGGGGCAGGGTAGTGATGACTTTCCTTTTCAATTCCCACTTTTTGTAGTAAGGCTTCTAATCCTAGAAGCCAGTGTGATAGGGGGCCTCCATCTCCTGATATTCCTGGTCAGAATTACCTGCGTGAGCTAATTCTTGGTAGGGATATTAGATAGGGGAGAATTCCACCCCAAAAAGACCATAAGGGACCATCTAATAGCTCCTTTCTTCTTTTGGCCACCTCCTCTTGATGGTGTCTGATTCTGTCCCGCACTATTCCTGATTTGTTACTATAAAAACATTTTTCTTGCAAGGCCATGCAAAGCCCTCCTTTCTCTGCCAAGATTAAATCTAACCCTCACCTATTTTGTAATACCATTTCAGCCACAAAGTCGAGCTGGTCCTGAAGATCATTAATAGATTTATATACTGTCTCCACATCTGAAATTAACTTTTGAGAGAGTTTGTCATACGTGTCTATTGATATTGCTAGCCCTACTCCCCCAGTCGCTAATCCACCTGCTACCCTGAGCCCTACCTGTAGGGGCAGGAGCACCATGGCTCGTCGAAACAGAAGAGTGCTGCCTAAGAGATCTATGCTAGGCAGAGGGATGGGCTCTGTCCCCGGGGATAATGTCAATGTTGGAAAGTACTAATGCTGGGGCACAAATTCCAGTCCAGTTTTGGGATAAGAGAGAGTAAGCCAAATTTCCCCCACATATCCATACCCATCCCAGAGGTAAGCACCCTGGGCTGGAGGGGGGGGCAGGTAGGACTTCTGAGCACTGAGCAGCTCCTACCTGACCCATGTCTACAGATTTGGTGCCATTATGTGAATAGCAAACAGAAGATTCAAAGCTAAAAGGGACTACCTTAAAGGGTTTGACATAAGTACAACTAAAAGAAGCAAAGGTTAGATTACCTAGTCGGACAGGGGCAGCCAAAGGCCAATTTTCCCCCGTCTTCATACAAAGCCAACAATCAGCAGCTAAAGAAGAGTTAGAGAAATCAAGAAGTTTGTGAGTTTCTTCTAGGATGTTCTGAGTACTTGGATCTAACTTCTCAGCAGGCATTCGGGGTCGGAGGGTGAGATGCTGGGGCCACTTAGGCATTAGGGTCTCCACCTTCTTTGTAGCCCAGTCTATAGCCTCCTTATCTCTTTCCTGGTCTGTTGCCCCCCCATCTGGGCACCTTTAGGGGCCAACAGACCAGGTCTCCCACTTCGGTCATGCAACTCGCGGCCCCATGGGGGGGGGGACTTATGGCTATTAACTGTCTATTCCCCTCCCATGCTCCCCCTATAAGTTTCAGTGAGTTTGGCCACCAGATATGCCTTGTTATTTTTGGTACACTCTTGATACTCCCTAGAACACTGGGAGTGAACTTGATTAAGCTCCACACATCCAGCAGGGCATTTTCCCCCAAAGAGAGAGGCAAAGGCTGAGGTTTTGCTTTACACACCCATTCCAGCTTCCCTCCCCCACATGGGAAGAAGGAGGGGACTGGAGGCAAGCAGTTCTAGTTCCAGAGTCTACTGATCGAGTGTATAGAAAGAAGCCTATTGTTGAGTTGATAGCCCCCCTGCAGTCACAGGGGTTTCCATATAGTCTTTTACCAGCTCATCCGGGTGTACGACCTGATCGAGTCCTCCCTCAGCAAGTGCCAGGAGGAGCATTGTCAGAGTCAGTGAGCGCATCAGGGCTGGAGTGTGCTTGCCGGACTCGAATCTTGAGGGATTCTCAGTGTGCTCCACTTTCTACTTATCATGGTTAAGATCAGCAGGGGCAGGTTTTAGATGGGAGGCGTGAACCCAGGAAGCAATGCCGTCCACCTTAACAGCAGTCAGGGCGATCAGAAGGATGACATACGGTCCTTTTCACCTAGGCTCTAGTGTCTGCGAGTGGTGCCATCTCACCGGGACCTGGTCTCCCAGCTTGAAGGAGTGAGGAGCCACTCCTTTCTGAGTCCCTTCCAGACTTGGCTTTGTAGGGCAGCAATGGTGGCCAGCCGAACTGCTAGGGGAGTGGAAGGGGGAGAGAAAACATCATAAGGCTCAGAAAGCATTCACACGGGGGGAGGGGGAGTGCCATATGGTTGCTGCTGTAGGAAGACCAGGACTGTCTGCCTTTTGTTCTGGTCCTATGAGCTGACTCAGCTGGATCTTCAGGGCTTTCTTCTTGTTCAGGCTGTGAATTTCACCATGAAGATAAGGAGGTTTCTGCATTCTTTTTTTTTTATTTTGATCATAGTGGCTTACATATTGTTGACAATGATATTTTAGGTACATATTTACATAAAATCAGGGGGGATTCCCATCACCAAATTGTCCTCCCTACACCTCCGTTTTTGTCCTACCACCCATATCCTGTTCCCTCACCCCCAGGGTAGCTAGGATATGTGGTCTCCTCTGTATCTAGCCTACTGCATAGTAGTCTTGCACCTGTTTGGTCCTGGTGTCTCCCTTGTTTCCCCCTCTAATTGGGGGGGGCAGGACTAGCTAGTTCAAGTTACGTGGTTTTGTTTGAAGGAGAGAAAAGTAATAAACTGGGGTAAAAGTCTAATACGCCGAAAATAATCGGAATTCTTCCAGAGGCTCTCAACATCGGTTTGAGAAATGGAGAGAAAAAAGGTGAAACATTCCACCAGTACAAAAAGAAGTGTCAAATATCCCGTGAGGACTCCAACAATAAACAAAAGCACCAAAAAAAAAACACAAAAACAAACACAAAACAAAACAAAACAAGCAAACAAACAAACAAACAAAATGCCATGGTCTTGATATAGGAAACATGGCATAGCATACAAAGGAAGAACAGAAAGGAAGAGAAAGAATAAGTATAACTGGGGACAACTTCAATTATCACACCCAGAGAAATTGACCAAAAATAGATAGGTAAATAATAATAATACTAAATGAAAGTAAAATAATATATATATAAAAAATAAATAATGTTTTGTGCTTTTTGTTTTTTTTCCCCTCCTGCCCAGGCACAGTAAATATTGGGGTCATTCGAAAAGGAATTCACTTGGCCTAAGAGATATGGGGTTTCTCCGCCCTTGGAGTGTATTGTCATGGGATCAACTATAGACTCTGTTCAGGATCATTTACTCTCCCAGTGGTGCTTTTGTGGTGTTTGTAAGACCTCTGCTCTGTCCTGGGTGATACTATCAGGCCTCTGTGTCTAGGGATCTCAGTATCTGCACAGATCCTGCGGTGGGAGTTATGATGAAGTCAGTCTTTGTGGTTCTAGGAGTTCTGTTCCATCAGTGTCATTTTAATTCATCTTCTGTGGTTGGTGATCTTGGTCTTTGCACTGAAGCTAGGATGGTACCTAGGACAGTGTCTTTCTTTGTGCTTCCAGAAGCCCCATTCCGTTACAATGGTCTCTGCCAGACCTTTGAAACTGGGGATCATGTTCATTGTGCAGATCGTAGTTCAAACCCTAGGTTAGGGCTTTTTTATTGGTCCCAGGCTGTATACAGTCTGGTCATGGTTCTAGCAGCAGTCATCTGTAACTCGCAATCTTGGTTTTTGGGCCTTCCAAAGGGTGACAAGTCTTCTGATTTTCTCTTGTCGTTAGCTAGAAAGGTAGGATAACCTTCACTTAGGTCAAGTTGTTCCCATTTTCTTCGTTGTCAGGATGTCATATTAGAGTTGGCATTTGTTGGTGACCTCGCAGTATTGCGGCTGTCCCAGATGGGATTTGTTTCCTGTAGCAGTTGTGAAGAACTGTGCCATTCCTGTGTCTGGGATCCAGGGTTCAAGGCTGGATTGATGGTATCTAAACACCTGAGGTCTAAGTTAATTCCACATGACATATTTTCAAGGTAGGAGATATCCCTCTATTGTAAACAACTATGAGTTCCTATCTCTAATAGATAAGAGCTCTCTTTTTTTAATATATATATATCTATATAACTATATATATATATATATAGATATATATATGTAAGAATTCCCCTTTATTTTAGTGTGCCTTTGCAGGGGGAAATGGTGCTACCTTATATTGTTGGTGCATTTGGGGGTGGTCAAAAGGGGAAAACAGAAACAGGTTACATACCCAAAAAAAGATGAAAAAATAATAAATAGAAAAAAATAGGTAACAAAAATGTATGTGCTTACATATGTATATGTAGGCCAGATTTTTTTTAAATGAGGTAGCAAAGTATTTAAAGGGCCAAAGTGATGCATATGACTATCTTACATTTGGGGAAAAGCAGGTAAAGAGGTGGTGTGATACAGTTCTTATGCTTATATTGGAAACACAGGTTTTCCCATTGTCTTTTGGGTTTTTCTTGTGGTGTGTGGGTCCCCAGGCGTCTTTCCATCCCATCCCCAGATCTTCTTCAGAGTGGCAAAAGATTTGCGGCAGGGAGGTCCTGGAAGGGTTCTTGCATTGAGGATACTTTTAGACCTAAGTCCGGTTTCAGGTAACAGTCCACGTTAGGGGGAGTTGGTGGGGAGGGCAGCGCAGCATGGATCCGCAGGGGAGTTGGCTGCCTTTTCTTGCAGGAGACGAGGTGTGGGTTTGACTGGGTGTCCTCTCGACTGGGTGCTGGGTAGTGGATCGTTGGGGTAGGAGGTCAATCTTGATGCCTAATAGATTAAGGACTGAGGGTGGAGAGTTTTAATATGGCGGGAGGTCTGTATGGGATTGAGGGGTGAAGAAATAGTTGGATTTCCAAAGGGGGAAAAGGGGAAGGTATATGGAAAGGGTAGGAAGGGAGAAAAGAGAAAATACTTTAGAAAGAAAGGGAGAAGAGAAAAGGAAAAAAGTAAAGAGAAGAGTAGAAAAGAGAGAAAAAAAAGAAAAAAAAAGAAGAGAAAAAAAAGAAGATAAAAATAAAAAAGGAAGTAGTGAGAAGAGAGGAGAAAATAGCAGGGGAATGCTAGTTTGCTTGAATGTGTTCACAGAATAGAGCGTGTAGTTTAAGTCTGTACGTCTCAGTTACTGCTTTGGTGGTCTGACTGGTCACGTGCTTCAGTTCCTAAAAGAAGGTGTAACCTAGAGATAAAGTGTATGTTAAAGAGTTTTCTCGGGGCCATCTCATAGTGCAAGCTAGGTATGGTATCTCGTGTCGTATCCCGCGCTGCCATCTTAGTTTATCCGCCATTTGTATTCAAGGATGCCTATGGATATAAAAGCTGAGAGGTTATTTTAAATATTATAAGATAAAGACATTAAAACGTAGTGTTATGGGATGATTCCATTGCAGACAGTGATTTCCCGTGGTGTTCTTTACCTGTGTTCCTGAATACTATCTCTAAGTGATTGTTGTGGGCCTTTGTCGTGGAAGGTTGATTACATACCTATTCTCTCTACGGTGCAGTTTTTGGTGTTGCTGCTTTCTTTGTGGAATAATGTGTAGTCAAGTGTTTGCATTGTTCCTTTTTCAAGTACTTTGGGGACTGCTCCTGAGTATATGTTGACTATTGCAGTGTTTAGAGTTTCTACCCTGTTAAACCGTGTTATTTGATTGTTGAGTATCAGTTGTGTATAAGATGTGTGTTCTGGGTGCTTCAGAATAGTGCTACCATTCTGTGTTTCTCTTTTGTCTTCTGACTTACTTTGTTTAATATAATATGATCTAGGTCCATCCATGTTGCTGCAAAGTCTGTGATTGTATCATTTCTGACTGCCATGTAATATTCCATTGTGTATATATACCACATCTTAATGATCCATTCATCTGTTGTTGGACATCGAGGTTGGTTCCAAGACTTGGCTATTACACTGAGTGCTGCGATAAATAGAGGGGTGCACATATATTTTGGAATGAATGTCCTTCCCACTTGGGGGTATATACCTAGGAGAGCAATTGCTGGGTCAAATGGCAGCTCAATTCTGAGTTCTTTGAGTACTCTCCAGACTGTTCTCCATAGGTGTTGGACAAGGGGGCATTCCCACCAGCAGTGTATGAGAGTTCCTTTCATACCGCATCCCCGCCAACAGAGATTGTTCCCATTATTTTTAATGTGAGCCATCCTCACTGGTGTCAGGTGGTATCTCATTGTTGTCTTGATTTGGATCTCTCTGATGATGAGTGAAGGTGAGCATGTTTTCATGTGTTTGTTGGCCATCCTTTTGTCTTCCTCAGAGAAGTGTCTATTCATTTCATCTCCCCATTTTTTTATGGCTTTATTTGGTTTTGGGGGGCTCAGCTTTCTGAGTGTTTTGTATGTTCTAGATATCAGCCCTTTATCTGATATGTCGAGTGAAAAGATTTTTTCCCATTCTGCTAACTGTCTTCTTGCATTAAGTAGGGTTTCTTTCGCCATGGAGAAGCTTTTTAGTTTGATGCAGTCCCATTTGTTTATGTTTGTTGCTAAGGTTCTTGCCAATGGTGCTCCATTCTCGAAGACCTTTTTGATATATAGGTCTTCGAGTGTTCTGCCTATTTTATTCTCAATAAACTTTATAGACTCGGGTCTGATTTCAAGGTCTTTGATCCATTTTGAGTTGACTTTTGTATAAGGGGTGAGGTATGGGTTGATCTTCACTTTTGTACATGTGGTTTTCCAGTTGTACCAACACCATTTGTTGAATAGACTTTCTTTGTTCCATTTCAGGTTCTTGCCTCTTTTATCAAATATTAGTTGGCTGTATATCTGGGGGTTTATATCAGGGAATTCTGTTCTGACCCACTGGTCTGATATCCTGTCTCTGTTCCACTACCATGCTGTTTTGATTACTATGGCTTTATAGTATTGTTTCAAGTTAGGTAAGGAGATGCCACCCAGCTTCTTGTTTTTCAGTATTTGTTTGGCTATCCTGGGTCTTTTGTGGTTCCAGATGTATTTTGTGATTGATTGTTCTATTTCTTTAAAGAATGGTGTCTGGATTTGGATAGGGATTGCATTAAATCTATATAGAAGTTTGGGTAGGATAGTCATTTTGACTATGTTAATTCTATCTATCCATGAGCATAGGATGTTCTTCCATTTCTTTAGATCTTCTTCAATTTTTTTCTGAAGTGTTTTGAAGTTTTTCTGGTATAGGTCTTTCACTTCCCTTGTAAGGTTGATTCCTAGGTACCTGATATTTTTTGATACTATTTTAAATGAAATTGTATTTTTAATCTCTCTCTCCTCGACTTCGTGATTTGTATATAGAAACGCTACTGTCTTTTGTGTGTTGACTTTGTATCCAGCCACTTTGCTGTATTGGTTAATTGTTTCTAGAAGTTTTACTGTGGACTGTTTAGGGTTTTCAATGTAAATCATCATATCGTCTGCAAATAGAGATAGTTTGTGTTCCTCTTTCCCAATTTGGATTCCTTTGATTCCCTTCTCTTGTCGGATTGCTATTGCTAGGACTTCTAAGATTATATTGAATAAGAGTGGAGAGAGTGGACAGCCTTGCCTATTTCCTGACCTTAGTGGGAATGCTTCTAGTTTCTCACCATTAAGTATAATATTGGCTGTTGGCTTTTCATAGATAGCTGTAACTATCTTGAGGAAGGTTCCTTCTAAGCCTATTTTACTGAGTGTCTTTAACATGAAAGGGTGTTGGATTTTGTCAAATGATTTCTCTGCATCGATTGATATGATCATGTGGTTTTTATCTTTCTTGTTGTTGATGTGATGTATAATGTTGATTGATTTGCGTATGTTGAACCAACCTTGCATTCCTGGTATAAATCCCACCTGGTCATGATGTATTATCTTTTTGATAAAGTGCTGGATTCGGTTTGCTAAGATTTTGTTGAGTATCTTTGCGTCTATGTTCTTTAGTGAGATTGGTTTGTAGTTTTCTTTCTTGGTGATGTCTTTGCCATCTTTGGGAATGAGTGTGATATTTGCCTCATAGAAGGAGTTAGGGAGGATTCCTGTTTTTTCTATGGTTTGGAAGAGCCTATGGAAAAGTGGTAGTAAGTCTTCTTGGAAAGCTTGATAGAATTCACCTGTAAATCCATCTGGACCTGGGCTTTTGTTCTTAGGGAGTTTTTTAATTACATCTTCAATTTCCTCTGAGGTGATTGGTCTATTTAGGCTTTCTAGATCTTCCGTTTCCAGTCTTGGAAGAGGGTTTTTTTTCCCAAAAATCTGTCGATTTCTTCTGGGTTCTCTAGCCTAGTGGAGTATAGTTGTTCATAATATGATCTCATGATATGTTGTATTTCTTGGGGTTCTGTTGTAATCTCTCCCCTTTCATTAGTGATCCTATTGATTTGGGTGTTTTCCCTCTTTTTTTTGGTGAGTTTTGCCAGTGGTTTGTCTATCTTGTTTATTTTTTAAAAAAAACCAACTTCTGGTCTCATTGATTTTTTGTATTGTTTTCTTGGTTTCGATGTTGTTTATTTCTGCTCTGGTTTTTATTATTTCTTGCCCTCTGGTTGTGGTTGGATTTCTCTGTTGCTGTTGTTCCAATTCTTTGAGGTGGTCTTTTAAGCTGTTGGTTTTGTTATTTTCCTGTTTCTTGACATAGGCCTGTATTGCTATGAGTTTCCCCCTAATTACTGCTTTTGCTTTGTCCCACAGATTTTTGACATGTTGTCTCTTCGTTGTCATTTGTCTCAAGGAATCTTTTTATTTCTTCCTTGAGTTGTTCTTTGATTCAGCTGTTGTTGAGCAGCATGTTGTTTAATCTCCAGGTATTAGTTTTTCTCCATTGCTTCTTCTTGACATCAATTTTGAGTTCTGTTTCATAGTGATCTGAGAGGGTACTTCTAATGATCCTTACCTTTGTGGTCTTATATAGGTTGGCTTTGTAACCTAAGACATGGTCTATTCTGGAGAAGGTTCCATGTGGGCTTGAGAAGAATGTGTATTCCGCTTTCTGGGGATGTAGGGCTCTATATAAGTCTATTAGCCCCAAATCTTCTAATTTTTCATTTAGAGCTCTTATTTCTTTGCTATTTTTCTGTTTGGTGGATCTGTTCAGTGGTGATAGTGGAGTATTGAGGTCCCCTACTACTATCACATTTCCCTTCATGTGTTTCTCCAGGTTTACGAGCAGTTGCCTCACATATGTTGCTGACTCTACATTAGGTGCATAGATATTGACCAGGGTTAGTGTTTCTTGATCTAATGTTCCCCTGATCAGTAAGTAGTGGCCCTCTTTATCTCTGATCACTTTCTTGATGTTGAATGCAATTTGGTCTGATATAAGAATGGCTGTCCCTGCTCTTTTTTGTTTTCCATTGGCCTGAATAATTACTTTCCATCCTTTTATTCTAAGCCTGTGCTTATCCTGTAGTTGTAGGTGTGTTTCTTGCAGACAGCAGAAGTCTGGTTTATTTTTCCTAATCCAGTTCTCTACTATGTGTCTTTTAATTGGGGAGTTTAGTCCATTAACATTTAGGGAGATTATTGAGAGAGATGACTGTTGTGCAGTTGTGTTGTGTAGGGTGGTTTTTGTTACAATCGGGGGTTTGGATTGTGTAATTCATCTCTGAGCAGGTCATTTAGGATTGGTTTAGTTTGCACAAATAGTTCAAGCTCGTTCTTGTTTGAGAATGTTTTTAGTCTATCCTCCCATATGAATGATAATTTTGCTGGGTATTGGACCCTAGGTTGGAAGTTTCTTTCATTCAGTCGTTTAAATATGTCATTCCACTGTCGTCTTGCTTGGATTATTTCGAATGGGAGATCTGGTTTGATTCTTATGTCCCTACCTTTGTACTTGAGATTTTTTTTCTCTCTTATTGCTTTAAGGAGTTCCTCTTTCTCTTTATTTTTTGCCATTTGGATTACCATATGTCTTGGAGTTGTTTTATTAGGGTCTATTTTATTAGGGACTCTTTTCACTTCCTGGATTGGCATTGAGGTTTCTTTCTAGAGGGAGGGGAAGTTCTCTGCTATTATCTCTCTGACTACTTGTTCTTCCCCTTTCCCTATTTCCTCCCCTTCTGGTATACCCACAATTCTTAGATTGTTTCTTTTGTCCTTGTTCATTAGATACTGGACTTTTTTTTCCAGTGCTTTGCCTTTTATTTCTTTGTTGGTTTCTTGATCATTTTTTGTTTGCAGTTTTCCTTCGAGTTCTTCAATGTGTCTCTCCAACTCTGTGTTTCTGCTTGTAAGGCTTGTTACATTGTCTTTTAATTCCTTCATTTCTTTTTGTATGGACTCTCTCATGTTCTTTAACATTTCTTCTTCAATTTGGCTGATTCGTTCATCCATAGATTTCTTATACTCTGTATCTAAGGTTTCTTTCATTTGTTTTATTAATTCTTGCATTTCCTTCCTCATTGCTGCTTTTAGGTCACCTTCCCATGGATCTGTGCATTTTGGCGGACTTGGAAACTTGATAGGGTCTGTCTCTGTATTTTCAGATGTTAGGGTTCTCTTTGATTTACCCATATTTCTTTGCGTCTATTGGTATGCTTTGGAGTACACCCACGTGGAATGGTCCCGGGGGAATGCACTCTTTCTGGGCACTGGTGCGGGGGGGGGGTCGTGGATGCGGGGATCCCTATGCCCCAGGTGGAGTGGCCTCTGGGTGCTGCACTCACTTTAGGGAGAGGCACGCGGACTGTGGGGCACAGAGGTCTCTGAATGCCCACCTTTTTTTTTTCTTCCCAATTTTATGGGTTCTTGATTATTTAAGAAATTTTGGTGTTAGGCCTGAACTGGCTATACCTATAAGTTGTTTTAAGCTATATTCGCGCGGGCTGCATCTTTGGACGGTGTCTCCCTAGCTGGGGAGAGCTTCAGGAAATCGCCAGGGGCGGGGCCAGGCTGCTCACGTGGGCAGCGTGTTGGGGCGGGGTCTCCCTACCTGAGAAATACTGAAGGAAGTCACCAGGGGCAGAGCCAAACTGCTCGCGCGGGCTGCGTCTTTGGACGGTGTCTCCCTAGCTGGGGAGAGCTTCAGGAAATCCATTCTTTTCTTTAATCCTGCAACTTAAAAGGGCTGTTGGGGTAGAGAGAAAACAATAGAGCCCTAAACTTCAGTTGCCTTTCCTGCACTGGGTTAGACAGAGATGAAGAAATTTCATATTTAGTAATAATTTCTTACTTTTAACATTACCAAGGGAAGCATAATTTTTGCTTCTTTCCTTATACTACTTATCTTTGTTAAATGTTAGGATTGGTTTATTTTGCTACCTGCTTTAACCTCTGTGATAGATAGGCATAATGTTATCTTTAATTGTTAACTTGGCTTATTAATTCCTGTGGCCTTTCTTTTCCCCTTATTTCCCTCATAGATTTTTCTGATGACCATTTTGTTCCATGTTTTTCCTAGAGATTTCCTCACCCTAGAAGTCATTAAAGGGAACGTGGTCGAAGATCAATTTTCTGTAGCTACTTCAGGCTGGCAAGGGACTGTAGTCTCAATCTCTAGATAGGGTAAAATCTAATTTTTCCCTAAAGGAGCAGTTAACTGGTTCACTTTTGCAGTCTTAACACCTGAAAAGGATCATATCAATTAGACAAGGGAATATTATTTAACCCAATCAGGCCTTGGAGCAGTAAATAGTACAACTTGAATGACACAGCTGTCCTTATTGTCTGTAATGATAGCACAAATTAAACAACAGAAATCAAAGCATCATAGCATTATCAATAAACACAGCTCTGAGTTACTTTAGCCAGACTAATGTTTATATTTACAGTTTATGATCTGGTTCAGTACAACTAGTAAGAACATTTTCATATAAGTTACTTCAAAGAAGTGGGTTTTAAGTTAGGCCCTCTAGAATTTTAATTAGCTACAAAAATAGTTTTTCTCTCCACCTTTACCTTGTACCTTATCAGGTATTTGAATAACTTGGTTTTTTCCTTTGCATATATACAGTACTGTTGGAGAAATCTCCATCTGGGGCACCCCCATTACTTACAGAGCTTTTCTGAGGATAGATTGTAGACACAGCAGGTTTATCATGTCACAGTCACTCAGGTTTGGCTGATGAGTTGGTCAGTTCAGCATGAGGATCTTGTGGCTGGTCGTGGGCATCTCACCCTCTGTAGGAATTTTCAGAGGTGATCTGTCTGTTCCACTCCTCTTCAGGTTTGGAAGAGACTGACCTCGAATCTTTTTTTTCTTTCCTTGAGACTGAAGCTTGGAGTTGAGAGCAGTCCTACCCACAGACAGTGGAGCTGGTATTTGCTGTTTGACCTGTAACAACAGCAGCCAATTTGATCCATTTCTTGACATTCCTGCAGCCTGGGATTTTTATCCTCTACCATCATCATTTCCAGAGGGCTCTTTATTCTCAGAGGTGATCAGTCCCTCTCAAAGACAGTGGAGCTGGTATCTGCTGTTTGACTTAAAGCATGAGAGATGTTTTGGGACTTCTCTCAGCTGTGCTGTGGTGTGGGATTTGATTTTTTTACACATTGTTCACTTAGGAATCTTCTACTTCTGAAGTGAGCAGTCTCTATGAGCAGTCTCATAGAACTTTTCTCTGTTGTTTGATTTGAAGAATAGCATCCATTTTGGGCCTTCTTTCGGGTGTCCTGCAGCCTGGAATTTGATCCTATGAAGCCATTGACTTCTGAGGGCTCTTATATTTCAATGTGAGGTTCCCACCTACCAGAATGTGGAGCTGGTCTGCTGTTTGACCTGGAGCACAACAGCAATTTTGAGCATTCTCTCATTTGTTATGCGGCCTGGGAATTTTACCTCTGTGCCCATCATTTCCTGAGGGCTCTTCTACTTCAAAAGTGAGCAGTTCCACCATTCGACAGTATAGCTGGTCTCTGCTGTTCAACCTGAAGCACGGCAACCATTTTGGGCCTTCTCTGGGTTGACCTTCAGCCTGGGATTTGTTCTTCTATGTTTATAGTTTTTGAGGACTCTTCTACTTTTGAGTTGAGCAGTCCTCCCCACAAAATATGGAGCTGGTCTCTGCTGTTTGACCTGAACACAACTGTTTTGGGTTCTTTCTTGGCTGTCCTGTGGCCTGAAATTTGATTCTCTCTGTACATTGTTCCTGAGGGTTCTTCTACTTTGTAGGTGAGCAGTCCCACTCGCAGACTGTGCACCTGGTCTCTGCTCTTTGACCTGAAGCAGTGTAGCTATTTTGGGCATTCTCTGTGCCGTCCTGCAGCCTGGGATTTGATATACACCCTTTGTTTTCTGAGGACTCTTTTTCTTTGGAGGTAAGAAGTTCTGCCCACAGACAGTGGAGTGAGTCTCTGCTGTTTGAATTGAAGCACAGAAGCCATTTTAGGCTTTCTCTCATCTGTCCTGCAGCCTGAAATTTGATTCTCTCCACCCATTGTTTCCTGAGGGCTCTTCTACTTCAGAGGTGAGCAGTCTTGCCCACAAACAATGGAGCTGGTCTCTGCTGTTTGACCTGAATCACAGAATTCATTTTGGGCTTTCTTCTGTCCTGTGTCCTGGATTTGATCCACTCCACCTATTATTTCCTGAGGCCTTCTACTTTGGAGGTGACCATACTGCCAACAGACTTGTATGTGCTCTCTGCTCTCTGAACTATATCAAGGCAGCCATTTCGGTCTTTTCTTGGCTGTCCTTTGGCCTGATACTTGTTCCTCTATGCCCATCATTCCCCGAGGGCTCTTCTATTTCTGAGCTGTACAGTTTTGCCCATAGACAATGAAGTTGGTCTCTGCTGTTTGACCTGAAGCACTGCAGCCATTTTGGACCTTCTCTCTGCCACCCTGCAGTCATAGCTTTGATTATTTCTTCTCATAATTTCCTGTGGGCTCTTCTACTTTGGAGCTGAGCAGTCCTGCCTACAGTAAGTGGAGCTGGTCTGTGTTGTTTGACTTGAAGCATGGTATTTTGGGCCTTCTCTCAGCTTTGGCCTTGGATTTGATTTTCTCCGCCCATCATTCACTTAGACCTCTTCTACTTTGTAGATAGAATGGAGCTGGTCTCTGCTGTTTGACCTGTATCATAGGCTGAAGGGAAATTACCCACGCAAATAGCACCCTTAAAAATGCAGGAATGGCCATTATGTATCAAATGAAACAAATCTTAGATTCAGAAAAGATGTAAGGAACAAAGATAGGCATTTCATAGTCAAGAGATATGTACAACAGGAAGAAATCACACTCCTAAACATATATGCACCCAATGAGGGACCAGCAAAATATCTAATAAAATTGTTGAAAAATCTGAAAGAATATACTATAACACCACAATAATTGTGGGAGACATCAACACTGCCTGTCAACACTTGGTAGGTCAACAAGACTGAAACTGAACAAAAATATACTAGCTCTGAAAAGAGAAATGGAGGAAAGTGGTTTAGTGGATATAATTAGGGCAGCCCATCCCCAGATAACTGGATACACATTCTTCTCCAGTGCACATGGGTCATTCTCCAGGATAGACCACACGCTTGTTCATAAAACATACCTTCCTAAAATCAAGAGGATAGAAATCTTGCAGTCTTCCTTTGCTGATTACAAGGTACTGAAATTAGAAATGAACTACATAATATCCATCTTGTATTGTGCCCTTGACACTGCTCTACAAAGCTCATTTCTAGTCCTTTAATGCCTCAGTCCCAACCATTATTTTTCTCCATTTACCCATTTTGCCGTCAATACCGTACAGATCAAATCACAGACCAAAATGGTTCACTGAATTTAAAACTCCACCACACTATTTCAATATTTCCCCTCTATATATTTGTTTTGTCTGTCCTTTTCTTTGCTATCTGTTTAATAAGGAAGTCTGTAGAAGTGTCCCTCCATTTAAAGTTCATGTTAGAATCAAGTCAAGGGGATTGTTGGACTTGTTCTAGCATCCCCATAGGCACCAATCATGTCATGTGGCATTTTTCTTTTATTTTTTTCCTATTTTCTACAATATTACTTTAAGAATCTTTTCCATATTCTGCTAATATGTGAGGTATTATGCAACTCATCTTGAGCTCACTGAGTTTGTCCTCAGCATAAGGACAAAATTTTGTCCTGTTGCTCTGTCAGTGAGGCTTTACAGTAACTTTATTCAGTTCTGTCATTTCTATTTTAATTTTTCTCATTTTTTTGCCCTCCAATCCTTTGCATCTTATTGACTGGCTGTTCCACAGTTTCTTTGAGTTCCTTGAACATTATCAATATTTTCTTTCTAAAGCCTATCAGAGAAGACTATATAGATGGCCAGTATTAGTTGGATCTTCAGAACTACCATCTTTATTCATTAAGTATGGTGGGCTTTTGCTTTTCTTTTGTACTATGACGTTTTCAGTGTTGCATTCTTTATGTAACCAACGTGACCCATGACTTAGAAGATATGTGGCTGCATTGAACTGAGATAAAATTATTATCTAAGTCAAAATGCGATCCCTACTGCTGGATTTTTTTTTTTTTTTGTCTCCTTAGATTCTTGAGACTCTGTGACTGGTTGGAGCTAAACTGAGGTTGTAGAAGACAACTATATCTCTCAGGGCACAAAGATTTTGGGAGAAAACGGATCTTCTTCATCACAAAAAGTACCAAACTGCTTATCAGTTCGTTTGCCTCAGGTTCTTGGTATTGTGGGTTAGGTGGAGCTCAGCTTGGGTGGCTGAAGACTCTTTCCTGGCCTTGTCCTTGTGTTTTTCTTTCCCTCAGGATTGACTAGTCTGAGGTTAAAATGGCTATTTTGAATCACAATAAGAACCATGTTGTTGGTCTCTCTATCTGCCTTAGTTTTTTGGGATTGGTGGGTGGGCAGAGCCCAGCAGGAGAGACTGGAACACAGTTCCTTTAGTTCTGGTGCTTCTTTTCTTCTCACGGTGCACTTACCAGGTGTGAAATTAGTTCTTGTCTGAAAAAATACTAAAGCTAAAGGTATGATGAATGAAACTTAATTTCCAGATATTAAACATTTTAATAATAATATATGTTTATTTAAGCACCATGATTACAAATATGTTCGTAGTTTGATTTCAGTCATAAAGTGTATAATCCCCCCTTTAGCAGTGAAATCTTCCCCTATTTTCCTCCTCCCAATTATATGAAGTTTAAGGTAAATTTTAAGGTACATTTAATATAATGGGATGGTCAATTTGGTACTCATCTCTATTATCTCTGGGTATTATTACCATAATGCTTTCTATTTTTCTTAAGTCCCACAGAGTGAGACTATTCTTTCTCTATCTCTCTCCCTCAGACTTATTTCACTCACCATGGTAGTCTCCATGTCCATACATGTTTAGGAAAATTTCATGACTTCATCCTTCCTAACAGCTTTATAGTATTCCATTGTGTGTATGTACCAAAATTTCTTTAATCACTCATCTGTTGTCAGGTCCCTGGCTTGTTTCCAGATTCTGGCTACTGTAAATAGAGCTGCAATGAACATAGACATGCAGAAGGCATTTTTGTATTGTGTTTTTGTGTGTGTGTGTGTGTGTGTTCCTAGGTTATATCCCTAGAAGTTGTATTGCTAGAACATGTTTTCAGTTTTTTGAGCAATATTCATATTATTTTCCAGCAAGATTGTACTAGACAGCATTCCAGCAGTGAATGAGAGAGCCTTTCTCTCAAAATCCCTGCCAGCACTGATTGTTTTTGTTCTTTGTCTTGTGTATCAGTCTCTGTAGCATGAGATAATAACTCATGGTTGTTTTGATTTGCATCTCCTTGATGATTAGTTCTTGTTCTTTGTAATGTGTGTCAGTCTTTGTGGTGGGAGATGGTAACTTATTGTTGTTTTAATTTGCATTCCCTGATAATTAGTGATGTGAAACATTTCTATGTCTTTTGGCCATCTATATTTCTTTTTTAAAAAATGTTTATTAATGTTTATTAATTTATTCTCCCCATGTATTTTGGTTGTAGTCAGATGTCTTATCTTAAGTTTTGTCAGTATCTTGTATATTTTAGATATTGCCCTTACCTAAGAACCACAGGTTGTCACCACAGTCCCAAAAAGTATACTGTATTTTAGGTAAAGTACAACAGTTTCTGTGCTAACAGAGAAAAATATTAATAACAGTTAATTTTGAGAATATGTAGCAGGGTATGAATCACATAGAACTCTGTACCTCAAATAGTAATGAGACTGTTATAATGTTAGCATGTTTCTAGTTTTGAACCATTAACATATATTAAATATTTAAAAATGGATGAAGTAAAATAGAAAAGTGGCAAGTTAGAACATTGAAATTACATTATGCAAAGTTATAATAGGAAAATTCTATAAATGAGTGATATCACTCAGGAATGTTTCAGTTTAATAGTTATAATATCTCCAAGAGAATATGCCTTTCAAAAATGATCTGCTTCATCATTCTCTGCAAAAGAAGCAGAGATAGTCCAAGTAAATAGTGCAGAGTTCTAATTCCCAATTTATGGGTGTGAAATACATCATTATTTTAAAATATACATAAGCAGTAGCTTTATGTGTTAGCTGCTGAAGGAAAGACAAGATTTAAAAAGAAATATATTCTTTCACTAACCTCTAAATAAAAATTCCAAACAGAAAATCATATTGAAAGCACATTTCTAATTTAAAAATGCATAAGAAATTATTACTATTAAAAGTATCTGTGATATGCATTTTATTACCCCACACCTTTAGCCCCAATCATTTTGGTTCAGTGTGAGATTTGATGTAGCTTGTGTTAAAGAAATGCCATGGAGTATGTAAGAAGTGTTTGAATACTTTCTGAAAAAGCAAAACTAGTGTTCTGTATATGTACATATTTGTTGTTGTTGTTGTTGTTTTGACACTTCAAAGGCATTCTGTGGTTACTTCTGGCTCTGCACTCAGAGTTTGGGGGACCATATAGGATGCTGGGGATTGAACCCGGGTCCATTTTGGGACAGCTGTATGCAAGATAAATGCCCTAACTCTGTGCTATCACTCTGACCCCATATATGTACATCTTATTTTTGATTAATGAGGGTAAACTTTTTAAAGATAATTTAGAATAGGAATTAATAAAAAAAACAGTTTGTTTACCATTATATTATCCTTATGCTCAAATGGCTCAGTTAAGTTTTGGATTACACAATCTGCGGAGATGACACATAATTGAGGACATCAAAATATCTGAAAAGATTCTACCGTCAGAATTTGAAGCTCTTTATGTAGGTTTTTATTTCATTTATGTGATTAAGGTCTGCCTACTAAGAAGCCTGGATGTTTCAAGAAAATAAATTGCTGATACCTATTTGACTGAAGAATGGCAGAAGACATGGGTAGTCCTTTCTTTTAAATTTGTATTTGCTTTCAGTGAAACTCCTGCCCAATATCTAGAGTTACATATTTCCTTTAAACATTTCTCATTTCTCATGAATAACTTGTCAGCGTTTTTTCAACACCATCCTTTTATTGAGGTTGTGTATGAGTCATTCAGCAAATATTCTATTTATACTCTTCTAAAGGAGAAACAAAGATTCTGATCATCAATCTTATAAATGATGAATATTAATTGATAAGTATACACATGTGCATATTATTGGCCCTTGATAAGAGACAAATAATAATGAACTTTGAAATGTGTCTTTTGATGACACCAAACAAAACTATATGAGCCATTTTGAGATCATATGTAAAGGAAGAAGCACTGAACATTCATTTCCTTTCTGCTGGATTCCTTTGAAGTGGAAGTTAACCCTGACATGAAACAGTCCCAGAATTTGAGCCATACACATTTGACCTGATATTTTAACCTCACAGTGATGACTCCCACATGCAACTGTATGTCTTTGATGACTCATTAGTCTACTATTAGAAATAAGATTTCAGGCATTTTTGTATTTCCAAATATCTGCATTACAGCATCCATAAAAGAAAATAAAATGTGCTTAATTTAAAGAAAATAAAATGTATTTCCTGTTCCCTCTTTAAATCAGTCACACCCATATTTCTGTTCCAATGTTAATTACTTCTTTTTTTGTTGTTGTTGTTCTTTATTTATAGTAGAACTCTTCAAATATATTGGTTGTTATTTAATAAAGTAGGAAACTCATTTGCTGTGTAGTAAAGTTGAAGGAAGCCTTAGAAACTTATTGAGAGACTCAAAATTGCTTTTATTTGTATTTTTAAGAATTTATAAAAAAAAAGTGACTCAAATATGTAGTTGTAAAACACAATAAAATAGGTTTTGTTTTAAAATTATAAAATATATAAAACACAAAAATATAAGATATAATTAGTAATAATGCTAAAATAAAATCTCCTTTTATGTAATTGAGAAATACTAGGGGCTAGGCTAAGAGTACAAATTATTTAAAAAGAAATTCCAAAATGGTTTTGAGTATCAAATACTAGTTTCTAAAAATACTTATTCTAAAGAAATGCTAATTATGAAAAATAAAATGTAATCTTTTATAAAAGAAATAAATTAAATCACCATAAGATACAGAGTTAAACACTTGTTGATAGTTGGGTTTCAGTCATACAATATTTCAATACACATACCTTCATAATGATTATTTCCCAAGTGTCCCACACATCCTCTTTCTCTATATCCCAGATTGCCTCTGTGAAAGACACTCTTGTTCCTCTTTTATTCCTTTTAGGCATAGTGATGTTCAAGATTTATGGAAGGGGTATTACACATATCTTTTTAATTACTTTCAATGCCCTTTTCCCTCCAGAGTAATCATTTTCAACTAGTTGTCCATTCTCTGTCTAATTGCACTTCGCTTCCTCATCATTTCTATTATATTTAGGTATTATTCTAATACTATGGTGGTTTTTATATCCAACAGATGTGTGTGATATGTGGACCTCTCCCTCTGACTCATTTTCCTCAGCATAATACTCTCCATGTTTATTATACACCTAAAATAAAAGTGAATTTCTTGACTTAATTTATTCTTATAACTGCATAGTATTCCATTGTCTGAAGATAACGCTATTCATTATTCAATCATGTGGGGGGATTAGGGGGTGAAGGCTAGAGAATTTGGGCCACATCCAAACATCAGGGGGTTCTTCTGGCTCGGTGCCCAGAAATCACTCCTGGCATATTCAGGAGACCATATGGGATGCTGGAGTTTCAAACTGGGTCAGCTACGTGCAAGGCAAATGCTCTACAAACTCATAGGTAATGTTATCCTGTGTTCTTGAGCACTTGGGTTATTTCCAGATTTTGGCTATTGTGAATTGGCACAATGAACATAGGAGTGCAGATAGGATTTCCTGCATTATTTTTCAAGACTTCTTTGGTATATTCCAAAGGAGCAGTATTGCTGGTTCTAATAGAAGCTAAATTTTTAGGGTTTTTTCTAAAAATGTACAGATTGCTTTTTCAAAATTGCTAGATTAGTCTATATTTCCAACAACAGTAAAGAGAATCCCTTCTTTCACATCCATGTCCCCACTGTTCGTTCTTGTTCTTTTTGATGTATATCAGTCTCTGTGGTATATGATAATAGCACATTATTGTTTTTACTTTGAATATCTCTGATGATTACTATTGTGGAGTATGCTTATGTGCCTTTCGGCCATTTGCATTTCTTCTGTGAGGAAATTTCTTTCAATCTTTTACCCCAATATTTTAATGGAGTTGGATATCATTTCTTATTAAGACTACCAGTTTGTATATTTTAGATATTAACTTCGTATCAGATGTGTACTGAATAATTTCTTCCATTCTATGGGTGGCTTTTGTATCCTGGTCATTATTTCCTTTCAGATGCAGAAGTATTTTAATCCGATTTGATTATTTTTGCTCCCACCTACTTAGTCAGTGGTGTTTCATTGTTGAAGATGTCATGGAGAGTTCTTCTGATGTTTTCCTTTGTGTGCTTTATGTTTTCACTTCTGATAGAAAAGTCTGTAGTCCATTTGATTTTACTTTTATGCATGGTGTTAGAGTGAGGTATGTGTTTATTTTCTTTTTATATAAAGCTGACCAATTTTCTCAGCATCCCTTTTGAATAAAGATTTCTTGCTCCACTTCATATTTTTTACTCCCTTATAGAAGAAGAACTTACTTAATATTCATAGATCTGTCTTATTTATTCAGTTTTATTCAAAAGATAGGAGGGCCTAATTTCACTTCAATACAATGTCTTTTTATGGTTTTTTTTTTTTTTTTTTTTGGTTTTTGGGGCTACACCCCTTTGATGCTCAGGGGTTACTCCTGGCTAAGCGCACAGAAATTGCCCCTGGCTTGGGAGGACCATATGGGACACCGGGGGATCAAACCAAGGTCCTTCCCTTGGCTAGCGCCGCAAGGCAGACACCTTACCTTTAGCGTCACCTTGTAAGCCCCATCTTTTTATGTTTTACTGTCACTTTAATATTTTGAAGTTGGGGAAGGTGATACCTCAAATTGTCTTCCCTAAATATTGTTTTAGTTATTCAGAGGAAGAGTGTTTTTCCATATGAATTTCAAAAGTGTTTATCTACTTCCTCAAAAATGCCATGGGTATAATTATTTATAAACCCCTATTGCAATGAATCTTTACAATGTTTTGTGGCATATTACCATTTAAATTACATTAATCTTCCCAATCCCTATATGGGTTTCCATTTTCTTGTGTCCTCTTTTCTTTTTTTAAAGTAGTGTTTGAGTATTTTATATATAGATGTTTTATGTGATTAAATTTATCCTGAGATAATTTATTTTCTGAGACACAATAAAAATTTTTAAATATATATATCTTCCTTCCCTCTTATTTCTTTATAGGAGAGCTATGGTATTTTGTATGTTAGTTTTGTAGCCTGTTGCTTTGTTGAAAATTGGACTGTTACTAGAAGCTTTTTGTAGAGTCTTTAGGATTTTCTAAATATAGGATTTCTAATTATAGATTACACAAATAATAAGAACTTAAATTATTCCTTTCCTAAGAAGATGTATTTGACCTGTTTTTCTTGCCAACAAGTACTTATAGTGGTATAATAAATAGAAAAACTAAGAATGAGTAACCTTGTCTGGTGCCTGTTATTAGATTGAAGGCTTTATTTCCCCTAATTAGTTTAATGCTTCCTGTTGGCTTATAGTAAATGGCTTTAACTATATTGAGGAAAATTCTTTCAATTCCTATTTTAATCATTAAAAAGTAATAGATTTTTATAAAATACTGCTATTGATAAACATATCTATTTATATGTTCCAATTATTTTTATTTTTTGTTTATATGTAGAGTATTATGTTGACTAATTTGATTATGATAAAACATCTTTTAATCCCAGGAATTAATCCTACTTATTCATGCTATCTGATCTTTCTAGTGCACTTTAGATTGTATTTTATTATAGATCTTTGTATCTGTGTTTATCAAGATTATCAACCTATAATTGACTTTTTATAGTGATTCTATCTGCTTTTGGCATTAGCACAACTTTAGCTCCAAAGAAACTGTTTATGAGTGGCAAAATATAATTCTTTAAGGGGACCCATGTGTGGTAAATTATTTTAAAACAAAAAAAATTATTTTCTCTAGAAAAAACTAAACATCTCCCTTTTGAAATCAAAATTTTAAGTAAATAGAGTTTTAAATGAAATATTCTGATAAAGAGGTGAGAGAAAAATAGACATATAGAAAGAGAGTAAAAAACTCAAGAGAGAACATGGGATTCTCTAAAGAAATACATAATCCCAATTCACATTCTATCTTGTGAAATAAAAGTATGAAAAATATAATTAAATTATGTGTGAAAGTATATCTATGAAAGTATAATTCTCAAGAGAAATATAGATGACATGTACTCAGGCTCAAAATGACCAGACAGCACATACATTCCTGAAATTAAATTTTAAAATTACTTTATTTAAACACCTTGGTTAGAAGATTGATTTTCTTGTAGGCTGCAAAATCTTATATTCAATTTTTGATCCATTTTGCCATTCTGGGCCTATTAATTGGTGATTTAGTCTGATGATTTTGAGAGAGGTGATTGACGTGGGATTTTGTGCCATCTTTGTGTAGAAGATTGCTTATGCTTATGGTGTTTGCCTTGCAATTCTTCTTTGAAATTTGGTTTGGAGTCTGTAAATTTTCTGAGCTTCACTTATCCATGCTTTTCTCTGGACACACTAATCTAAGTTCAAAATGGCTTTTTTTCCAGAACTATAATTTCCAACTCTCTTTGTCATGGTGGTCCCTTCTCTGTCCTAGCAGCAATATCCTGTTCTTTATAAAAAGCTTCCTATATGGACTGGTCCTCCTGGGCCTCCATTCTGAATATTTATGAACAACTTTATATCTTTTTTTTTTAAAGAACCAACCTTATTATTAACAGCCTTGTAACCACGGTGTGTAAATATATTACTTAAAATATACTTGGGGCTAGAGCAATAGCACAATTGGACGCAAGTTCAATTGCATGTATCTCACATGGTCTACTGAGTCTGCCAGGAGTAACCTCTCAGTGGAGAACCAGGAGTAAGCTCTGAGTGCCACCAGATGGGGACCAAAAATCAAAAATAATTTTTGAAGGCTTTTTTATTTCCCAAAGATGTGCCCTGCCATTGCAAAAAGGCTACTGGTTATTGGTCTTATATATCAGGTACTCTTTTCTCTGGGCTATCTCTCTGGCCCCTCCTTACATTTTTAAAGTAAAGAAATTTTTTTCTTTATTAGATATTTCTTTATTATTTCTTTTTTTTTATTTAAACACCTTAATTACATACATGATTGTGTTTGGGTTTCAGTCATGTAAAGAACACCACCCATCACCAGTGCGACATTCCCATCACCAATGTCCCAAGTCTCCCTTCTCCCCACCCGACCCCCGCCTGTACTCTAGACAGGCTCTCCATTTTCCTCATACATTCTCGTTATTAGGACAGTTCAAAATGTAGTTATTTCCCTAACTAAACTCATCACTCTTTGTGGTGAGCTTCCTGAGGTGAGCTGGAACTTCCAGCTCTTTTCTCTTTTGTGTCTGAAAATTATTATTACAAGGGTGTCTTTCATTTTTCTTAAAACCCATAGATGAGTGAGACCATTCTGCGTTTTTCTCTCTTTCTCTGACTTATTTCACTCAGCATAATAGATTCCGTGTACATCCATGTATAGGAAAATGTCATGACTTCATCTCTCCTGACAGCTGCATAATATTCCATTGTGTATATGTACCACAGTTTCTTTAGCCATTCGTCTGTTGAAGGGCATCTTGGTTGTTTCCAGAGTCTTGCTATGGTAAATAGTGCTGCAATGAATATAGGTGTAAGGAAGGGGTTTTTGTATTGTATTTTTGTGTTCCTAGGGTATTTTCCTAGGAGTGGTATAGCTGGGTCGTATGGGAGCTCGATTTCCAGTTTTTGGAGGAATCTCCATATTGCTTTCCATAAAGGTTGAACTAGACGGCATTCCCACCAGCAGTGGATAAGAGTTCCTTTCTCTGCACATCCCCGCCAACACTGTTGATTCTCATTCTTTGTGATGTGTGCCATTCTCTGGGGTGTGAGGTGGTATCTCATCGTTGTTTTGATTTGCATCTCCCTGATGATTAGTGATGTGGAACATTTTTTCATGTGTCTTTTGGCCATGTGTATTTCTTCTTTGTCAAAGTGTCTCTTCATTTCTTCTCCCCATTTTTTGATGGGGTTAGATGTTTTTTTCTTGTAAAGTTCTGTCAGTGCCTTGTATATTTTGGAGATTAGCCCCTTATCTGATGTGTATTGGGTGAATAGTTTCTCCCACTCAGTGGGTGGCTCTTGTATCCTGAGCACTATTTCCTTTGAGGTGCAGAAGCTTCTCAGCTTAATATATTCCCATCTGTTAATCTCTGCTTTCACTTGCTTGGAGAGTGCAGTTTCCTCCTTGAAGATGCCTGTAATGTCCTGGAGTGTTTTGCCTATGTGCTGTTCTATATATCTTATGGTTTTGGGGCTGATATCGAGGTCTTTAATCCATTTGGATTTTACCTTCGTACATGATGTTAGCTGGGGGTCTAAGTTCAATTTTTTGCAAGTGGCTATCCAATTGTGCCAATACCACTTGTTGAAGAGGCTTTCCCTGCTCCATTTAGGATTTCCTGCTCCTTTATCAAAAATTAGGTGGTTGTATGTCTGGGGAACATTTTCTGAGTATTCAAGCCTATTCCACTGACCTGAGGACCTGTCCTTATTCCAATACCATGCTGTTTTGATAACTATTGCTTTGTAGTACAGTTTAAAGTTGGGGAAAGTAATTCCTCCCATATTCTTTTTCCCAATGATTGCTTTAGCTATTCGAGGGTGTTTATTGTTCCAAATGAATTTCAAAAGTGTCTGATCCACTTCTTTGAAGAATGTCATGGGTATCTTTAGAGGGATGGCATTAAATCTGTATAATGCCTTGGGGAGTATTTAAAGTAAAGAAATTTAGTCTCTCCAGTTAAAATTCCTACTAAGTCAAGCTACCCTTACCTACATATTATTCATAAATGCTTCAATACTGTATTTTTTTTAACATTTTAGGAAACTAATTCTGAATAAATATTTAAATAGTTTCATGTAAATAAAAAATAAATTTTTACATCGTATATTTGATAAATTTAAATGTAAACATGCCAATACTTAAATAAATATTGTCACAGCATTAATATAATAGGAATCTTAATATTTCTAATGGAAGTCAGTCAGAAGACCCGCTAGGATGTCCATAACCTTAGCGTGGGTAGCTGATCAAAATTCCTGAGGAAATATTACCAGCAGGCCCATTGAGAAGTCTTTTCCCTCAAGTGTGAATGGCCGGAAGATTCCTGAGATCTCTCACCAATAGGCCAACTGAGTCTTCCCTCTCAGTGTGGTTAATTGAATGAGATGTTCTGTTAATGATACTGACATTCTGCCTTCTTTACTACAAACATTTAATTGTTTTATATATATACATATATCTATACCATGTATAGATATATGTATATATATACATACATAGAAACTCCCTTCTGCTGTGTTTATAGTAAAACCTTTCTCATCCTAACATAAGGACTTTTACAGGCAATATAGCTCTGATTAAATTTATCTTTACTTGGAATATTCAACATCAAAACAACAACAACAACAACAACAATGTCTTCTCTCTTTGTCTTATAACACATAACAGTTTGAAACAAAAAGGATGGCCTTGCTTCAGACACTTCCCCTAAAGTCACTTTGAATACCTGCTAACTAATTTACACTCCAAAAAGAAAGATTTTGCCAGTATAGCACTGGGCTATTGAATTTACTAGGTATAATTTTATACCCCTTTCATCTAAGTTTTATCTCTTTCATAACAGAATTTAGGAAAGTTAGCCCCTAAGCTAGAAACGTGTTCCCTTAGGTAAAAAAAAATTGTTATAGGAAACCTGGCTTCTTGCTAATCTCTTAATTTACATCATTATGACACCTAGGGCCAGGCCAGAGAGGAAATACTTTGTAATGTAAAAAAAAATTTTGCCTTTCATTTATCCTCTGGGCTCTTAACTCAACTATATTCTAGTCTAAGATTATGAACCACCTAGAGCCATGTGTATTGTTTTAAAGATTAAACAATGTACACTAATACGTTTCTGTACTTTGTACTTTGCAAAGAACAAAATGTGAGCACTCTTTTCTTATGTATGATTGTTCCTTTATCCCTTTAAATACTCCTAGCTTGGAGATTAAAGTTGTCACACACTTGCCAGAAGGTGTTCTCCCCAATGTGTGGTCATTATTTTCTTCAATATTATTCCGCTGGCCAGTTCGTGTTCACCCACTTCCCTTTTGTAGGGTATTTCCCCTATGAATGCAACCCGCTCCCAGCAAAATATGATTATTTTGTATACCACGATCTTAACTTGATCTATAATGATTTAACTTTTTCTATCATTTTTTCATTTATTTTTGTTTGTTCTCACTAGAAGATGAATGTTTCATTTAGACAAAAAGGTCTTATTAGTTTCTTTCGCTTAGAAAATATGATGTGGTAGAAAGATAATGATGATAGTTTAAACTGAACAAAACAGAACTCCTTGTTCAAACTCATGCTTAACCATTGTTGGTGTACCTATCTGAGACCCTGGATTTAGGTGTAGCTACCTAAGACCCACCCATTTCTGGGAGGGGTCTTGGGAACCAGATATTAGGTGTAACCTTACCTGCAAGACCCCTCCCATTTCGGGGAGTGGTCTTGGAAGATTGACCCAGAAGATTAGGGTCTCTGCGCTTTCTGCGCTGCTGGGCGCTCTGACTTTTGGGTCTCTGCGTTCTGGTCTTTGACCAGCATGGAGCCCAAAGGGAAGATGGCTGAAAGGAGTTAAGATGCAGGGCCAAGAATAACTAGTGCTTGAAAGGTTATGAGTACGTCACACACATGTGGTGAATAGGGCATGAATAAAGTTGATGCTTCCTGATGCCTGTCTGTGAGTGAGTTTATTTCCCGTCGCTTTTCTGGGCCTGGGACCCACCGGCTGGATGGGGGTTGCAGAGCCACGTGGCCTGGGATGGCATCCACTTCCATCCAGCCCCATCTTTAATTATTTAATGCAACAACTGGCGCTCCGAACTCTGACCTGAAACCTGGACCCAAGAAACAGCAATGATGGTGAGATTTCTGCTTTTCAGTTTCATTTTGGCCCAGCGCCCAGCAGCGCAGAAAGCGCAGAGACCCTAATCTTCTGGGTCAACCTTCCAAGACCACTTCCTGGAATGGGAGGGGTCTTGCAGGTAAGGTTACACCTAATATCTGGTTCCCAAGACCCCTCCCAGAAATGGGTGGGTCTTAGGTAGCTACACCTAAATCCAGGGTCTCAGATAGGTACACCAACAAACCATTACTGCCATTTGGACTATAAAATGGAACCCACATCTCTTGGAGGGTGCATGAAAAAATTAAGAAAAATTGTTTCGTGAATATAAAGTTCTGTAAAATTAACTTGTCTTTCTAAGGATGAGTATCAGTCAATTAAATAAAGTGTCAGAGAAAAGGGTAGATTAAAATAGAGCAAGGGCTGGGGTGGTGGCACAAGCGGTAAGGCATCTGTCTTGCATGCTCTAGCCTAGGATGGACCTCGGTTCAATTCTCCAGCATCCCATATGGTTCCCCAAGCCAGGAGTGATTTCTGAGTGCATAGCTAGGAGTAACCCTTGAGAGCCACTGGGTGTGACCAAAAACCAAAAAGAGCAAATAATACTAATCACTGTTTTGTTTGAGGTGCAGAAGCTTCTCAATTTAATGTAGTTTCATTTGTTCATCTCTGCTTCCACTTTTTTGGACAGTGATGTTTTCTCCTTGAAGATACCTTTAGTCACAATGTCATGGAGTTTTTTTCCTATGTTTTCTTCTATATATTTTATAGTTTTAGGCCTGATATCAAGGTTTTTAACCCATTTTGATTTAACCTTTGTGCACAGTATTAGATAAAGACTTAAGTTTGCTTTTTTTCACATGTGGTAGACCAGTTGTCACAGCACCACTTTTTGAATATGCCTTTCTTGCTCCATTTTGCATTTTTATGTTTCTTAGTCAAAGATTAATTGATTGTTTATATGGGGTTAATTTTCTAAATACTCGAGTCTAATTCATTGATCTGGGAGTCTATCTTTATTCCAATACCATGCTGTTTTAATGACAATTTCTTTTTGTTTTATTTTGTTTTGGGGTCTCACCCAGGGGCACTCAGGGGTTACTTCTGGCTCTGCACTCAGACATCACTTCAGGCTTGGGGGGCCATACAGGATGCTGGAATTCCAACCACCATCCATTCTGAGTTGGCTGCGTGCAAGACCCTAGTACTGTGCTATCTCTACAGCCTGATGACAATATCTTTGTAATACAATTTAAAGTTGAGAAAAGTGATACTTCCCATTTTCTTTTTCTTAAGATTTGCTTCTTCCAAATGAATTTCAGGAATTTCTTTGAAGAATGTTATGGGTATTCTTAGAGTTGACTAGGATACAAAGAATGGGAGAAACTATTCACCCAAAACCCATCTAATAAGGGGCTAATATCCAAGATATACAAGGTAATGATAGAATTTAACAAGAAAAAACATCAAACCCTATTATAAAATGGAGAAAAGAAATGAACAGACATTTCCTCAAAGAAGAAATGCATATGGACAAAATGCACATTACTAAACATCACGGAGATGCAAATTAAAGCAACAATGAGATAGAGATTAGCACCCATCACAGCAAACAGAACACATCACAGAACAACCAGTGCTGACAGGACTGCAGGGAGAAAGAAAATCTCATTTCCTCTCAGTGAGAATGCCATCTAGTTCAGAAAACAAAGGAAAGTTTTCTAGAAAAATCTGGAAAACAATATACTTAAAAGACTAGAAATTGGGCTTCTTCATTATTCGGCAATACCACTTCTAGAGATATACCCTAGGAACCCAAACACATCATATAAAAATGTCCTCTGAATCTACATTCATTGCAGTACTATTTACAATAGCCAGAATCTGGAAACACCCCAGCACATCACAGCAGATGAATGGCTAAAAAAAACAGTGGTACATCTACACAATGGAACACTATAGATCTCTTCAGAAAAATAAAATCAAAATTTTTCAATGCATGGATTCGACATAGAGACTATTATGCTGAGTGAAATGAGTCAGAGGGAGTGGGATAGACATAGAATAGTCTCACTCATTTGTGAGATAAAAAAAAAAAAAACAACAAGACACGTATGATAATTATACCCAGAGAGAAGAGATAAAACCAGAAGGACAAGCCAATGATATGAAGCTTACCACAAAATAGCAGTAAGAGGAATAACTGTGCTTACAACTACCATGACAATGATAGTGATATAGAGAAATGAAATGCCAGTACCTGTACCAAAGACAGGCAGGGGGCATCGGAGAAGGGAGATGGGAAACTTCAGTAGTTTGAAAGTTGCACTGGTGAAGGATGGTATACATTCAAAGATGGAAATACAACTATAAATTTTGTAACCATGGTGCTTAAATACAGAATTATTAAAGATTAATAGATAAATAAAATTCATAATAGCATGACAAGAAAAAAACATTATTTGTATAGGAGTCAAGGTAGAGATTTGAAAGCATAACATCAAAGGTCCAAGACATAATTCTACCACGTAGCTACCCTACATTAGAAAGTTAACTAGAGTAAAAAATATGATAGTGTCTCCATTTTTATATGTACATTGAGAATATTCTCTCTCTCACTACTATTATGTAAGTTTGAATGAAAGAGCAATGTGCCTATGAGAGTTCAGATAATAGAAAGCAACTAACAAGAAATCACTACAATATTTAATAAAAATTTATCTTAATTTCTACTTTTAATGAATCAAGTATATAAGTCAGGTAGCTATAAGAAATGACACTGATAGTGGGTTTTACATTAAATTTAGAAAAGAAAAACAGAATTTTATCAACTCTCCCAAAATATGTATTTTTCTAAAATTGAATACATATATACTAATAACCTGCTTTTAAGAATCTAGCTTTTAAAGTTACTATAAATCTAAGGTGTTTTTTTAACTATTTAAATTTAAAGTCTCTTCTTAAGCAAAGAGCAATTGCATCTAGTCAGTGTAAAGACTTGTATTTCAATGACAGTTCTTCCAAATGTCTGTTCCATGTTACCTTTTCATGACTAAAAACCATGTTGCCTGAGGCAATTTCTCAATAAAGTTGTCTGCCAAACTGGTTAGAACCAGTTTCTTACAGAAAACCAGATGATGTCTCTAACCTAAACTATGCTCAGTGAGTACATCTTAGCATTCTGTTTTTTCTCTTCAATGAAGGAAAGATCAGCTTATATCTTAATTGCTGCTATTTGGCAGAGAAAAGCCTACACCTGTTGTCAGAATATCTCCAAAGTTTTTTTAGAGGAAAAGTAAATGTAAGTCAAGACTTCCTTCAAGTCTGCGCCACCGCAATTTGGTTATTGCATAAAACGTCAATGATCTGAAATGATCTGATTTGTGGGGATGATTTTTCTAGTGATTACAGGTGCAAGTTACTAATCTTCTTGGCTAACATGTGTTAAGCAAGTACTCAAATTACAGTAGAAAAAGAAACCCCATAGAGACCCCATAGAATACAAAAATTTATCTCACAAGGACTCTAGGTCCAGTTTTTGAATAATGCCTGGATAATTTTTGTTTTAAAAGATAGAGATTTGGTAAGTGGTATATTCTTAAAAATCCATTTTAGTGGGCACATATTGCAAACAGGCAAGTCAGTTTAACAGAGATATCCTACATGATGTATTCAATGAGTTTACAGTTAAAGAATAAGGCTTGATAGATTTTATAGATAGAATTGTATTGTAGCTATTCCAATTGCAGTGATTTAGACCATAGGCTAGTTCTGCTTATTTCAATATGCCATTTGTTCTTATGATTTCTAAATGTCAACTGGATATTTTTAATTCAGCTACCTTATATTTAGGTAAAATGTGATTAATATATCAGGAAAATAAGTAAAATAATTTTAGCTCTTGAATGAGCTAGTTAATTCCAAAATACTTATTTTCTATGGATACTTAATTCCTATACAAATGAAACTTGAGAAGTATTTCATATTGACAGAGTGGTATCAGCACCATTTATTTCCCAGACAATCTGTTTTCTATAAAACTCTAAGTCTCTTCTGAAGGGTGATGATGCTACATGTTTTATAAACAGCATCAGTTAAAACTGGAACCATTTGTGGCTCAAAGGCTTTCTCTCCAAATTAGGCAGGTGAGTTTTTATAACACTATTTTCTATGTTTATAAATCCTAGAGCCAGCTGAATTTAGTAAACTCCTTATTATTGAGGATTACCATTCATCTGTTTGTACAAACGAAGGAGTATTTTAAGAAAATAATATACAACATTTCTAAAACACATCATTTAAATATATAAATGTCTTGATTTTGCCAACGTTCTTCAGAAACAGGAAGATCATTTTCAAAAATCAAAAGTCTTGTTGACAATCAATGATACATTTAGTTGACTTATTCAAACACCAAGACTACATCAAAACAAAATAGCAACATCTGGATGAAAAGTAGAACATCAAATTCTGATGTTGTAATAGTTGACAATCTAATGTCTATTGTTTTATATTTGCCTAAATAATAGTTTATTATAGTATAAGTACATACATATTTATACATTTATGTATAAAGCATTTTCTAATGTCTTTTGTTCCCCTAACAGCAGTCCTGGAAAGATGACACATTATTTTTATTTTACATATCCAACTTAAACTCTAAGCTTTGATTGAATGAATCTTACCTGAGACCAGTAATGTCTTTAAACTGGTTTGCTGCATTCCAACTGTATTATCATATTATAAACACTGGGTATTTTGTGAAAGATTGTTTTGTTTGCATCTTTTTATTTTATTTTTATAAAATATTTAAGCACCATGATTACAAGCATGATTGTAGTTTCAGTAATAAACAGAACACCCCCTTCACCAGTGCAACATTCCCACTACCAATGCCCGCCCCCTGCCTGTATTCGAGACAGGCATTCTATTTCTCTCACTCATTAACACTGCCATGCTAGGTGATACTGTAGTCATCTTTTAATATAGATATTTTGCCAAGATAGTTCAAGTCAAAGCTATTTTTTCCCTGTGGCCAAGAGGCTTTGCAACCATTTTAATTTCATCATGTTATCTTGCAAGTGCTTTGACTATAGCAGAAAAACATTGAATTTGAATTTTTTTGAGTTGCTTTTGAGTCATTATTGAAACTGACCTGATTTTTAATGCAAACATTATGCAGACCACAACCAAACAATGGAAAGTCTGTCTGCAACCTGAGAAAAACTGAATACAATTTTTCCCACTGGAATATAGCATTTAAGGTGTTGTTGAAGAATCACTAAAATTTTTATTTTTCAACCATTTGTTAAAATCACATACCGAATCAAATTTAATTAGTTATATTCATCTAGCAACTGGCACAGGACTCAATAGTAAAGTACAAATTCCTTTACTTAATTGAGTAATGCATTTCATATGATCTATTTAACTGGTTTCCAAGCTTATTATCTTCAAATATGTCTGCACATTATTTGAATACAGGTCCAAACAGGTTAAAATCGATTTTTTTAATCTCCCTCAAAAATGATATAACTGAATGTCAGTCTACAGTAAGTGACTTATTTTAATGTCTTCTACAGAAATTACATCTGCCTCTAAAAGAGGTGGAAGTAAAACCAAATTATGTGAAAATAAGCTTTTGAAATTTTAAATTCAAAATGTTACAACACAGCTATATTTAAATGGTCCAATTTGTTGCACCATCAAAGAATTTAATCTGTTATAGTTTATTGAAACCAAGTTCTTTCACAATATTATGCTTCTCATATATATTTTCCTTTAATTATGTCCAGTTAACACTAACATTAGAATTTACAGTAGTGGGCCCGGAGAGATAGCACAGCGGTGTTTGCCTTGCAAGCAGCCAATCCAGGACCAAAGGTGGTTGGTTCGAATCCCGGTGTCCCATATGGTCCCCCGTGCCTGCCAGGAGCTATTTCTGAGCAGAAAGCTAGGAGTAACCCCTGAGCAGCGCCGGGTGTGGCCCAAAAACCAAAAAAAAAAAAAAAGAATTTACAGTAGTTATATATTATTATGGGCATATGAATACTCAATCAAATTTTTGAACCATACAGGATAAAATGAAATATTTTTGCTCTATCTTGAAATGCTGCTCTCTTACTACACCAAACTTGAAAGATATTTGAATTATTCCGTATACCTGACCTTAATGCTTCAGATATTTACTCTTATTTTCTCCCTGGTGGGATTCAGAACAGTTAGAATTATTTCTATAGCAGTATCAAAAGTACATATCAACAAATGATTCTCAATGACATATCAACAGTTGGAACAATTTTTTATCAATGATATCAAAAGAATATATAACACTGATGCTGGAGAGATTGTTCAGCACAGTCCTTGTATTTTCCTCATTTTCTTTAAGAAAGTCCCCTAATTCTTTCAGTACATGCTGGCTCACTTCAGCATCCCTGTAAAATGTGTAAGATGAATCATCAGGTGTTTTGGTGTTGCAGTTCTTTTATTTATCACTCTCTAAAGGCTTAAATGTATACATTCTGGGTACCAATGCAGTCACTAGAAACAAGAACTCCCACATCTGGATTTTTAAACCCCTATTGTCATTCCTCCTGGTTACTATTCTAGACAGGTTCTGGATAGGTCCCCAGTCAGTCACTTGTACTCTAAGGCTATGTATATATTATTTTGTGCTTGTTGTCCTGCTGGATACTACTTGTCCTCTATCTATGCATGTATGTGTTTGAGAGTTATTGTGGTGCTTTAGATCTTCCAGACAGTATAATTAGTATTCTTGCTCCTTGTGTTCAATGTCAGAATCTGGGTTCTTTGTATTTGTCGACAAAGCATTGAAGAAGATTGTTTCCACGCACTTGGTATGAGGGACTAGTCTTCAGTTTGGGGTCCCCAAAACCTTGATTATTGTAGAATTAAAGAGAAGGACCATAGATGGGCCTTCTAGAGAACTTGTGGTTCCTGTGCTCATTATCAAAATGATTTAGCTAATACTAAGATACCACAGGGTAAATATTGTATTGTGGCTAAATTCTTAGTGCCTATTGTAAAGAAAATGGTAACAACAAAGGCCCAAGGACAACATAATGTGCTAACTAAATCACAGAAGTTGATTGTTGTGTTAAAGAAGAGAGGTGTGGAGATCCTTAAAGCAGAGACCTCTAGAAGAAATTCACTAGTGAACTGTATTAAGAGAAACCACTATGAATATTATTAAAAACAACAGAATATTCATACTTTTAAAAATATATAACAATGTTCTATACAACAGACAAATAAGATGAAAGACATAATTTGTGGGGTCCTGCAAGCCCCCCGGAGGGGCCCGGCCAGCAGAAATCAGTCGAGAGGCTCACGGACAACCGCACCTTTATTTAGCAGGGCTAGAAGCACAACCACACCTGTAAAAAATCTGAGAGAGGTTAGTAATAATGACCTTAGACGATCAGACCGTTCAAAGGTGACTTTATTGGGGTCCTGCATCTCTTATATAGAGAAGGAGAAGGGGGCAGGTAAAAGGTGGTGTCAATCATACTTTTGGCGCAAAAACCATGAAACAAAGGCAGTAAATCATTTTCCAGACAGGGCAAGTGGGCGGTGGGCTAGGGGGCAGGACAACCTACAAGTCATTTCCAGGAAAGCATTTTGTGACCTTCTTAGCTGCATTCCTAACTCTTAACAATTAGGAGGTGGGGGTTAATGTTCTACAGAAATGATCTTAGACAGACAAAGTAACATATATCTAATGATAAATGCCTTATTAACTCAGGAATGTAGTTAAGGGAGTAAAACCTATTTTCTGGGAATGGTGCCGGGCTATGTTTGCTCTTCTCTGGGCCACAGAGTTAATTATCTCCTGCAGCTGCATTTCTTTCCTGTTAGCTCAAGGACTCACAGCAAAACTGCACGTAGGCAACTTTTAGGTGAAAAGCTGGACTAGGGCAGAAGACAGCAAAAATGGCCTTCGACAGGTCACAGTATCCAACAATAATTGGTTGGGGGCTGGGAAAGAACATCTCTTTTTATACTCATGAACTCTCTGACATGGCATGATTTGTCTGGGACACCTTTAATTCAAATGTTGAGCACAGGAGACTTCTATGTCCAAATGAAGTTAATAGTCTTACCACTCAAATTTTACCTTAAGCACCACTTTTGTAATTCTTATAAAAACTCTAAGAAGACCTCCATTTCATTACTACTCTTCTGTTGAAATTACAGGGAGCATGACTGTCCTACTTTGCATTCTCTGACCTAGAAGAAACTCTTATAATCAGAGATCTTGTAACTATTGGCAAGATTATGTTGGGAACTTGTTTTGGCACCATTTCCCATTCTTTTTAGCCATAACTTTTCTCTTGAGACTGCAATAAGAGGCCCAGATATGGCTTTATAGTTCTCAGAGCTACAGTCCATATTTCAGGAGGCTTATTTTCTCTTCCAGTTATTTGGTTGTAATCAAACAAGGAAGTCAATTTGAATAGCTATGCCTGGAATTCGAGGACTGTTTTTTTTTTTCTCCTTTTGCAGGTGTTTGGGTTTGGTCACACCTGGCTGTGCTCAAGTTTTAATCTTGGATCTGCTCAGGGTGACTCTTGGTGATACTCAAAGTGCCATATCTAAATTTGGATTGAACCTAGATAACTATTTTATTCTTATCAACACAAGTGTAAAAAGCATTTTGTTGAGAAAATATACCATCTTTCTCAGATCTGTTATAATATAGTGGGTAAGAATCTCATAGACTAAGGATCACTTTGTCCCACAGATCATGTGTCATGGACTGCTTGGTTTGGACATGGGGAGTTCTCGGGGTCTTGGCTCAAGAAGGTATGTGCATAAATTCAGTGGAAATGAAATCAGAGACTCAGACACTCAGAAGTGAAATTCTATCTTGTCTATTTAGTCTTGTCTTCTTTTTCTGGGCTAGAGCAGAACCCTTATGTAAAAATTATTGGCAAGGCATCACCCTTGCAAACATAAACATTTATTTTTCTCACTGGACCTGGACAAAATGCCCAGAACAAATTGCAGGTTTATCTTCACCAACCCAGGACAAAGCACAGACCCAGATTCCATACTCTTTCAATAAGGTCAATTTTTCAATTTTTTTAAAATTTATTATTGTTTTGGCCTTATTCCAATTCATGCATTCTAAACTGGGGTCTGAAATAATAACCCTTGATATGACTGCACATAGGCAAACAATAAGGCTAGGTTTGAGGGTGATTATTATTTTGAAGACTATATAAAGAATACTTGACTCTATACAAATGTTCATAATAAGGTGTGTTTATATAAATCTGAGTAATCTTAGAGTGGCTCAAAGAAAAGTCCTTAATGTTAGTTGAAGTTATGTCTCGAATAATATTTATGCTACATCCCCTTTTTCTGAGTGCCTCATAGACAAGTGACCAAGTTCTTTCAGTACCCTAATGGCTTCTTTTTGTGGGTACAAACTGCTTTTAAAACGCCCTCCCTTCTGGGTACAGGTGGCTTTGAAAGGGCCCTCCCTTAAAGGTGCAGGCAGTTGTACAAGAAATAGGAAGGTGTGTATCTTCTACATAAGTTCTGCCTGAGAGAAATATAAATGAATATATGCACAAGGTCCTCACAGAAAAGTAAAATTCAGAAAGTTATTATAATAAAATCATGTAAATAATTTAAATAAAGTTGTGAAAAAGTTATGGACAAAGGAAATGGGAGTGACAGAAATATGTGGATACTGAAGTTATTTTGGTAAAATAGGTTTACAAAAATGTATCTTGATATCCACCTGCTTCTCTCAGTTAAGGAGATAAAATCATACTCTTCTAACCTTTTAGAAACATTTCTGAACTTATTTTAGGCATATAGGGAGAAATAAGAGGACTCTTCCTGGATCTATTGATTCACATTTGTGTTTGGTTAAAAATTTTTTTGTGTGCCAATGGAGTTTATTTTATAATGGCAGTTCTTAATTTTCACCAAGAAAATAAGTAAAGATATGTACAACCGTGTTTCCACGATACTAAGCTAATGTAATGGAAACAAATCTAATGCTCCAGGGTTTTTTTTTTTGTTTGTTTGTTTTTTTTTTTTTTTTTAGCAGCCAGCCCACTTTCCCACCTTAATCTCTGAGTATTAAATTTTTTTTTTTTTTTTGGTTTTTGGGCCACACCTGGCGATGCTCAGGGGTAACTCCTGGCTATCTGCTCAGAAATAGCTCCTGGCAGGCACTGGATCGGCTGCTTGCAAGGCAAATGCTGCTGTGCTATATCTCCGGGCCCTCTGAGTATTAATTTTAAACTTTGACACTTGAATATGCTATATTATAAATTTGCCATTTATTTAAACTATCTAATATTTTAGTACTTTATAAGTTCCTACATAAAAATATTCTACTTTTTTTACCTATTACATTTCTTTATTGATATATGCTCTCAAGATCTGCAAGTAAGTAAATGTGCTAGAAATTCAGTATCAACAGAAAACAGATATTGAACCCAATAATGCTTATTTTGAACAGCAAGTATGTAAATACATAAATAAGAATAAAGTATATATAATTAGTATCATTTTAGATATTTATTTTAAATACAAATACTTCAATTAGAACTATGTTGAGCTAGTTTTGAATTAAAATAGTATTGCTGATGATGACTTCTTTTATTTCTTGTTTTATATATTTCTTGTTTTATATATTTTAAAGGAAAACAGTTGATTTACTTTATATTTATTTCATTATTCCACTTATTTATTCCCTTTTCCCTGTTTACACACAATAAAATCTTAACATTAAACACTGAAACATTAATTAAAAAAATCATGTGTACATGAAATACAAAAAAAGTGTGGGGCACATAATCTTGATTATTTAATGGGCCACTTTATTTTATTAAGACATTATCATTTTTATTCAGGTACCAGGATTTATAATACTGTTAATTATATTTTCATGCATATATCATTGCAACACAAATAAACCCCAGAAATTAAGCTTTTTTCCACCAGTGTCCCTAGGATCCCCTCTCACTTTCCATTCCTCTATAACCTTGTAAAAAGTTAGCTTACATGATAATTGCTTAGACAAAATCTTCAGTTCCAATTACTTTGACTCCTATTATGTTTTCTTTTTATGCACATATTGAAGTCATCTCTATTCATTCTCTCTTTTACTGCAGAGAGAGGGACATCTACACACATAGAGACATATATATGTCTACTATCCTAAAATTCCACATAACTATAGATGGATGATGTGTAGGTTAAATTTTTTCAAAAGATGTATATATAAAGCATTTTAATATCATGAACAATTTAATGATAATAATATGTATTAAAATGTATGTGAAATAGATCAGCCCTACAAATGAAAAGTTATAGGAATTTAAAAACTTAAGGAAAGAATATAAATAGGTCTATAAAATATAAATGTTTTATCTTTAGGAAGGGAATATTACATTTATGCTAGAAAATATTATAAATAAATTTTGATTAATGCATGCATTGATAAATAGCATAATAAAAATCACACCTGATCAGACAAAACATTCACTATATGTACAATGTTAATTATTGTAAAAATGTATAAAATTCCTTAAGATCTAGGAGTGCATAGATCCCTTTAATCAAGTAGAGAGCATTAATAAACAAAATAAGCATCATACTTAAATGGTGAGAATTTTGTCTTTTTTTTCCTTTTAAAGAACTTCCTTTAATGATTCCTCCACGATTCCTTTTAATATTATAAGTCCTTAGGCTGTTACATACCCCTGTAGCTCTACATTTTTGTTTAAATATGAATAATAATCTAGCTGGAAAGTATTTTAGTGAGGCCTTCATTTTATTGCATTTTTATCTATATTGTTCGATTATCCACTGACTGATAGAATCTTGCTTGATAGACTTTCTGTGAAATATATGGACTTTCCTTAATATGTAAATTCCTCCTGCACAAGTGTCACCTCCAAAAATTAACTGTCCTCTAGGTTATTCTCTTGATCTTATTTGCATTGATCCTATATTGCTATAAGTTGTGTGTTCTACTTACATAGATCTTAATAGTTACTCTTTGTTCTATACCTACTGCAAACATAGTTATCTATCCATCTCTAGCCGTTCAATATTAGTTTTCACAGTTCTAGGGAAAAACACATACATAATGTATACTTATGTATATATAGGCAATTATAATAATATATGTATATATACATAATAAAATGCATGATGTTAGATTTTTGATGGTTCTTGTCTAACCTATTGCTGTGATGGCTCGATTGTATTTATCATTTAGCAACTCATTTTCAAATTATGTATGTCTTTAAAATTGTTCTCATGTTTTGTCCACAAAAATCGATGGAAAAGGAACCTAGATACTATTGACTCTAAATACAGTACTCATTATAAAGCTATTTTAGCAAACTTGTTTTTAAATTATGTATATCTGCAGAAATATTCAAGTGATTTTGTTTAAAGAAGTTTATAGAAAACAAACTTGGATGCTCTAGGCTTCTCTTACAGTGTTCAGTGTAAGAATTCTTAGCCACTTGTTTTCAAATTAAGTATATCTGAAGAAAGATTCTTTTATTCAAAGAAATCTAATGAAATATTTTGTGATATGTATAGGACTAGCATATGTAAAAGCTGATTATTTTGAGAATGATGTAAGCACAATCTAACTTAGGATGCTTTTACAGCCAAGTCTACTTTCACCAGCAGTGATTCCAAGGGATTATAAAATTTCCTCATCACCTTACTTACTTGCCGCTAAAGGTTTTTCATTTTTTCTTTCTCCAACTTTGACTGTTCCTATGCAAATGAACATACAATTTTCTAGCTCCTTTCTGAGGGTTTCCATCTCTTGCAGAGAACAACACAACAAAACTTAAATAGCCCTTCTTAATTTTTTTGAAGAGAAAAGGGTGAATTGTTGAACACCCTGATTTTACCCAGAACAAAAGCATTCCCCAGCTTCTTCTATCCTTTTCACCAATCTCTTTGACATGTAAAAGACCACCTAGATTAGATTCAACCCTCCTCCTCCAGGTTGGGATTTGGACTGGAAAAAAAGAGATTTTGGTTTGGTGTGCCCAGAGACCACAAGGCGAGAAGCTACCTGATGCCATGATTTTCTTCCTCATGACTGTCTTGGTTTATTAATTCGCATGGTGGCCCTGCTGCAGACTTGCTCACTAGGGTGTGGAAATACAGTGCATGGAGCATTTTTACAGTTAGTGAAAGCTTCATACATATATCATTTTATTCTCATATCTATCATCAAGTTCCCCTTCTCTCCACTAAATGCTAAAGATCCCTCCCTTCTTTTCAAATCTCTTCTCACCAACACAGTACTATGGACTAACTCTCATGTTTTTTCTTTGTTATTTTCTTGCTTCTAAAATAGAGGTATTTTAGAAATGCTTTTATTTCTATTTTTAATAAATAGCATTATTATTAAAATAGCGCATTTGAGAGAGGTCATTTTGTATCTATCCCTTTCCTTCAGGCTGTCTTAACTAGCATGATATCCTGGACTCCCACCTATGCATCTGAAAATTGTATAATTTTAGCCTCATATACCTACATAGTATCCCATTGTATGTATATACTATAACAATTTAAGACATTTTGGTCACATTCAATGCTGCTAAGGGCTGACTTTGGCTTCATGCTTAGAGATTACTCCTGCTAGTACTTAGGAATACATGGATGCCAAGGATAAGACTTGAGTAAGTAAATTGCAATATAAGTGTCCTATCTCTTTCACCCCATAGAACTTAATGCCTCAACTTTTTGATCCATTCATCTATAGTTTGGCCATATTTTTGGAGGGAGAGGCATATTGTCAATGTTTAGGGCTCACTCCTGGCTCTAAACTCAGGGATTACTCCTGAGGACTGGGAACAGGGAACATAAGTAGTTTCTGGGATCAAGTCCAAGTTGACATTATACAATCCAGGTGACATTATACACATTGTACAGTGTATTTAGGTTTTTTAAAACTATGGATATTTAAACAGAGTAGTGAGCAGGAAGTTAGTGTCAAATGATAGATAATTTGCTGCATATAAATTCAATGGTGATTTTATTTAAATTAAAATGATCATAGTATAGTTGAAAAGCTTAAAAATAACGTTAAAAATCTAACAAGCAGTAGCAGACATATGCATTTTAGCACAATTGGACTACTTATTATAGTATCATTAATCTTATGAAAGATAATAAACTATATAAAGAAAGTTTTGCATTGCACTAAAAATATAGTATGCGGAACACATAATTTGATGAGAAATTTAACTTCTCATTAATAGCATTTTATAATGAAAAGAGGCTTTTAAAAATTACTAAATTGTTATTGCCAGGCAGATGGTACATATCTGATACTATTAAACGTGTATACGTTTTAATACTGAAGTATTTCAATAACGAAAGTGTAGTAGTCACTCTCGTGCAAATCGCATTACTTTGTACATGTGTGGCTTTGTCAAATAAAATATTTCTAGTTTGCGAACATGAAATTTGTTCATTTAATGAAGTAGTTTTTATTACTATTCTTCAGTTCATTGAAATTAAAAACTAAATCTTTTTGTGTGTTTGTTCGTTTGTTGTTTCTTGGGCCACACCCGGTGTTGCTCAAGGGTTACTCCTGGCTATGCGCTCAGAAATCGCTCCTGGCTTGAGGGACCATATGGGACTTTAGGGGATCAAACCGCTGTTCGTCCTAGGCTAGTGCGGGCAAGGCAGATGCTTTTACCCCTTTGCGCCACCTCTCGGGCCCTGAAAATAAATATTTTTCAAGGTTTAGTTTAAAAATTATTTTCTTACAACCACACAACATACTTATTATTTTTAATAGTATTTTGTGATTTTATATGAGCTCCAAGTCTTTGCATTTACAGGTGCATAAAGAACATAAAATCTTAAATTTTGCAATGTTTATAAAACCATTATTGTTCTTTCATTGGCACCTGTCTCTTACTTTATATATTTTTTCTTAATCTTTGATGTACTTATGGAAATAGCTCCAAGCTCCTTGAGATTTATAGAAATTGCTTGCTGGACCAGCATTTTTTTTTCAGAATCATATAATTCTAGAAATTCTAAACTTCAGAAGGATTCATATATCCATATAAGTGACTAAAAATAAAATGATGTTCCATAAATTTATCATGGAAGAAACTACATTATTTTATGTAAGAATTGGTTTCTGAAATACTAGGAAGAGTTCATTTTGGGCACAGATGCATACGCTCAGCAATGCTCAGTAACTTATTCCTGTATCTGAGCTCAGGGATCTCTCTATGGGTGCTCCTGCAGGCCCATGGGATGCAAGGCATGCACCTTATCTGCTGTACAATTTCTCTAGTACAGAAAGAATTCTTTAATTAAAATATATTCCCCACACATTAAAACATTTTAGGCTATGTTTTCTTTAGGCATATATCAAAGTATTCAAGAATTAAGGCTTATCCTGAAAGCACTAAACTAAATTATTAATGAATAATGGATAGTGCATATTGAGACCTTCATTGGAGTGATTATGAGAAAGGAAGACAAAAGGAAAACAGGATCTAGTCAGTATTAGTCCTTCCATCACTGCAGACTCAGATTTGCTAAAGACAGCTAAGCAAAGGCATATGTTATTTTCTTCTGATGATATAAGTTTTAAATACCTTTTATTCTTTTAAAATTAAATGTCTTTATTTAGACACTGTGACTTACAGCTCTGTTTGGAATACTGAATTTCTGTTCCTAATAAATTTCTGGTATTCAATATTCCAATTCCACTACCAGTGTGACATTCCCTCTAATTTTTACATCAGTTTCCTAGCCTCTCTGAAGCTTGCCCCTTGGCAGATATGAATAATTTAGTCAATATACACCTAACTGGTAATAGGATTATGAAAAATATTAAAAGATTTGTGAAATTATCATATATCACAATGGGTTTCTTATGTTATTGTCTGAAGGTCTGTGCTGGATATACTAGTTGAGCATTGTGTTGTTGCTTTTTTGTTGAGCTTATGTGACATATATGATAACTTTCCATCTTATTTGGTGCATTTCCATTGGGAATTTAGTATTAAATGTATGGGCATGTTGCATGGTTGCACAAGCAGCTGCATAGTCCACAACTTTCAGGAGATAATGAGCTCATATAATGACAGTGATTGTTCTTGAGGTCCCTCTGATGAGCCCCACTGTGGTCAGAGTTGGTATACGCATGCATTTTTGCTGTACATTGTACTTCTCTTTTAATAGATAGAAAAGTCTATTGCATTGGCCACTTGCATAGACATGGTGGAAGGCTCTGGATATTGGGCGTGGCTGCCAAGATTTCTGGAGTTATCTTGTTGACTTTTTCTTTTATTAATTTTTTGTTTGGTGTTTGGAATAATCCATCAGTACTCAAGGCTTACCACCCAAAGTTAAGGGAACTACAAGAGATTCAAAGGATAAAATCCCAGTCTACTGCATGCAAGGCAAACACCATTATTCTACAATTTGGGCTCAATTTTTATATATTTAATCTTACATAAATTAGATTACTAATTTATATAATCTAAAAAGTCAATAATATTATATTTTATAATATAAATCTAGATGATTGTTCTCTTATTTTCCCCCCCTTTCCCTTTCCTGCCCTGCCAAAGCTATACCTGCTACCTCCATCACCCAGAATAATGGTTTTCCTGATTGTCCTGCCTCATCACGCCTCTACAGTTCTCTTTGGGGACACCAATCTGACCAAATTTCATTTATTCATGTTTTGGGGTTGATAGCACTGGAGCTTTTTGTAACAAGTGTTGGCAGCATCCTTGCTGTATCTTTCTTCTTCTAGGAGTCTTGGAAGCTGAGCAACCACCCCTAAAAGTCACAGTATCGTGCTTTGAATAATAATGCTTTGAATTCCTGGACAAATTCATTCAATTGATGCGCAGTCATCCCATTAAGAACAAACAATTTAACAGAATGGTAGCTAACAACAAGATCTTATTAAACCTTCTGCCAATGACTTCATGAGAGATATATTAATTTTCACTAATGTTCTTGGTACTGCACTTCTTATTTTTCTTTCTTTTTTCTTTTTCTTTTATTTAAACTTTCTTCTATTTATTTTTATTTTTAAATTTTCTTTCTCTTTTTTCAATAGCTTTGTTTTCATTTATCTGGAAACAAATGTATTGTGGTCAACTATGTGATGTATTTACTTTAAATAAAAATCAAGTAAAATTATATTTTAGCAAGTGATTTTAAGTAAAAATGCATAAAACATGTGGACATATTAGAATTTATAGACTTGCTTTGTCTATATTGACTGCCTTAAATTTTGTAAATATGTATGTATTGATGATCAAGACTATTCTGGAAAAAATAATGTATGGTCTCCCTTTGATTCAGAGAGAGGAAGACAAACATATGCAAAACACACAAGGTAGAAAAAGTTAATCATAACTGCATGGAATTAATTACAAATGTCACTTTCAATTCTCTAAATTTTTGGTTTACATACTAAAACATCTCCTTTGTAAACTAGTAATTAGTGGGAAAACTTTCTATTTTTAGCATCTATTGAAAAGCATGGCCAAACTCATTAATTTAGATGAAAGGAAAATTTCCCTGGCATTGTTTATTTTCAAAGGAAGTCAAACTCCCATCTAAATTCAAAGGGTTTCAATTTAAAAGTTTCATTCATTGTAAGTGTATTTCTTTCTCTAATTTTGTTGCCTTATTACTTATTTAGAATTATCTGAATGTCTTTTGTTTTCTTGTCACTTGCATGAACTCATTTTCCACAGAATTTTATTCTCTATAATATATATTTTGAGACAATACATGTATTCTTAAGATTATACTAGGGTATTCACTGGAGTGATAGGACAGTGGTACAGTGTTTGCCTTGCATTCAGCTGGCCCAGGACTGGCCTGAGTTCGATCCCTGGCATCCCATATGGTCCCTTGAGCCTGCCAGGAGAGATTTCTGAGTGCAGACACAAGGGTAACCCTTGAGTAACACCTTGTCGGGTGTGCCCCACACCAAAAAATATTTATACGAGGGTGTAATATTATATAATAATCATATTATTCTATACAATATATGTTATACATCATATATCATATATTATATTAAAGTTTTGAGAATATTTCTGAAATAAAAATATTACAAAACTTGAATACTAGTTTCACGACTTACTGTAATATAATTTAGGGATATGTATTTTACATGTTTTGCCTTTCTTTTTTATTAGAAAACTGGATAAAATAATAATAGTGAGATTAAATTATATTTAAGAAGATTAAGCTATCTTATTTGTATAAAGAATTAAACTAGCATATGGTAGATGATAAATTCTATTGGTTAGATTTTCATATTCATATATCACTTAGCATCTAAATGATAACGTTGATGGTGCAGAACTGCATCTTCCAAATGGTGCAGTGATCTTTGGGTTAAGGTGGCTTACCAAGAAACAGTCAAATTTCTTTCAATCCACTCCGTTCTGACTACTTCCTTTAACCTGTAATATTTGGATGGAAACAGTGGAATGCTAGCCGTGGGCATGAGGATTTGTCTGCTTTTTTTATAATCTTCACTACTTTGTAGAACTCTCAAAGCTCCAGTAGAAAGTAATTATAGAAATAGAGAGAAAGAGTATATATGCACCAAAAGGGAACTTAAAAAGCCTATCATAGAATTATCCTAGAATTTCTTAAGAATATGGGGCCTCGTTTTTATTTTTCCCCAAGAATGTATGGTATAGCTTTCCTCTCATTTAATGCCCTATGTTGTGAAAATATAAAATTAAAAATATTGGCTGCATTGATAATACAGTTAAGTATGTGCTTGCCTTAATCCCCAGCACTCCATGTGGTCCCCTGAACTCTGCTAGGAATAATCTTGATCACAGAACCAAGAGTAAATACTGAACACCACCAAGTGTAATCCCCAAAAGAATAGACATTTTTGAATATTAGAAAAGAGCTGCATTTATTTTACATAAATATATACAATTCAGAGAAATGAGAGCCAGAATAGATCAAAACAAAGAGCAAAGATCTCCGGATAAGACAACCCTAACTTAAATTTCAGCTCGAATTTGATTTCTCCTCAAAGCTTATTTTCTCTTTTAACACAATAAAAAAATCCATGTATTTGTTTTCCCAACACCATTTTCATTAGAAGTTTTCTTTGCTTCACTTTGTATTTTTTTTTTTTGCTCTCTTAGCAAAAAGCAATTGTTCATAAACCCGTGGGTCCATTTCCAGATATTCAAATCTATTCCATTGATTTGAGAGTCTATCTTTATTTCAATACCATCCAGTTTTAATGACTATATTTAAAGTTTGGGTAAGTGATTCTATCTATTCTATCTATCTTTTTTTGGCCATGGATTTCTTTAACTATTCATGGACATTTATTTCGCAATACAAATTTCAGGAGTGTTTGATCCACTTCTTTGAAAAGTGTCATGGGAATTGTAATAAGGATTGCATTAAATCTGTACAATGCTCCTGGTGGTATTTACATTTTAATTATTTTAATCCTCCCAATCCATGAGCAGGGTATATGTTTCTTTTTCCTATGTCCTATTTCACTTAAAGCAGTATTTTGCAGTTTTTTTTAAATGGGTTTTCACCTCTGCAGTTAAGTGATTTCACTTAATTTTCTGAGTTCAATTGTTAATATTATTGTTTTTTCATACCTATTTATTCATATTCATTATTTGTATATAGAAAAGTCATGAACTTTGCATATTACTATGTAGCTTACCTCATTATTATATAAGTATAGTGCTTCTAGAAGATATTTTGTGGAGTCTTTAGGATTTCCTAGATAGAGTATCTTGTCATCTGCAATAATGAGAGTTTCACATGCTATAAAGATCAGTGATATTTCTGCATGCAATTAATGAACTGGAAGAGACTTTTTAAAATGTCAACAACATTAAAATTACAAAACATTTAGTGCATAGGAATCAACTTAACAAAGTAAGTGAGAAACACATTTAATGGAAACTATAAATCACTTGAGAGAGATAAGAGAATTTAGGAACTGGAAAAGCATTCATTACATTTTGATGGATTATAAGAACTAAAATAAAAAACATGACCATGCTACCAAATTATTGTATAGATAATTTATCATATATTGTATATATAATATAGTTATACTATATTATATTTGTAATATGTTATTGTTATATTATTATATATTATACAATATTATTGTATTGTATTATATATTATATTAATATATTGTATAGTAGCATTAAGTAAAATTGCTAGGATATGGAATCAGCCAGGGTGTCTAACAACAAATGAGGTTAAACAACAAATAAACAAAGTTGCTATGCAACTGCAAGGAAGGATAAAATGCTGCAGCTCACTATATCTTGGATGGCATAGAGAATAAGGCATAAAGATAAATACTGGTTGATTCTATTTATGTGAGGTATATAGATTCTCATAACAGAGGTAAACTAGTATACCTTCAACCCTAGGTCATGGAAATCAGAAAAATATGAATAAAAGAAATCAAGGGAAATAAGAAAAGGCAAATGAAAAGTATCAGGGATGGATTTGCACACAGTGTTATTAAGGTGTGTAATATGTATATATGTAAGCCACAGCACCATGAGCAATGTAATCTCAAACTATATAATCAGACTTAATCATAACCAAATTAAAATTTGTGCCTGCCAAGAAGGATAGTGGAAGAAAACCTGATAACATTGAGGAGAAAATTAGACTCTTGTGGTGGTTTTGTTATCAGTGCTTCTGAAGGTACTTTAACCTTTATAAGTAATTATTAGGTAATTTACTAGGTAATAACCTAGTAGCTACAAAATTAATTACTTTATAAATTGTTGTACCTTAACATTTTTGTGCTAAAAATTTCTCACAGGGAAATATTACTTTATAAAGAAAAATTGCCTTTACTCTATTACATAAACAAGTGGTTGACAACAGCATTCTTCTCTTCCTCTTTAGGGGGTATAACGAACCACTCCATTAATATATTTAATATATAATTTATTAAATGTTAGATATTTTCATTTTAGTTACATTTATAACTATTGAAAATATTTTCAAATACTCTCCAATCAAAAATAATCTAAGTTATCTTATGTTGAGATGGAAGTTGTTGTAGTTATCTTCATAAAACATAATGAAAATAGGATCAGGAGAGATAGGACAGGGGTTATGGGTTTGCCTTGCACATAACCAAACAGGATTTAATCTCTGGCATCATATGACATCCCACAACTTCTACCAGGCATAATTATTGTGTACTGAGTCAGGAATTACCCTTAAGCATTGTTGAGTGTGGCTCCCAAAAATTAATGAACATTCTGTTATTATATTTTATGTCGAAATTACTTAATAACTTTTCAACTAATGAAAGAATTTTTAGTAATAACCAATATATTAGGTCTATTATGCAAGGCTTGCCAACATTTCTGAGATTACTTTTTTCACTAATGTGTGGATGAGGAACATGTAGTACTCGGAGAACCAATTAGGAGACATCATTATTTGTCCAGACAAATGACAAAGATGGTTTGAATGAATAAAATACAAGTAGAAGTGATGACATGGTGAAAATAATATGCTAAATTTCATTGGGCAAGGTATGAAATATGTAAGAAAAATTAAAAGTAAATACTTTAAAATACAGTGAAATATAATTTTACATATTATTCACCTAAATTTAGAATTCAAATAAGAGGCAGGAGAGATAATATAGAGGATAAGCCTTGCTCATGGACAACACAGGTTCAATCTTTGCACCCTATATGGTTCCCCATGACTGCCAGATGTGATCCCTGAGCACAAAGACAAGTCTAAACCCTTAGCATCACGAATGGCCACAGAATGGAAACAAACAAATATAATTTGAACCAAGGACCAAATATATGTATATATGAGACCACACCCAGTAGTGCTCAGGGCTTACTCCTAACTTTCCTCAAAGGGATCACACCTTATGTTTTTAGGTAACCCTAATGTTGTGCTCAGGATTAAATCTGGATTGGCATAGTGAAAGCCAAGTAGCCAACTATACTATTGCTCTATTCTGTGATTTTTTTTTTTAGATCACAGTCAGCATACTATTGGAATCACACTTGGCAGCACTCAGGATGCAAGTAAAGTTCCCTGCCAGCTGTATTTTGTAAAATGGAATGAATGACTTCACCAAATTAATAATGTTGGGAAAAGTGGATAGCTGTATGTGAAATAACAATAGTGGAACCATAATCTCAAACAAGTTATAGAAGTTATATAGAAGTTAGCTCTAAATAAATTAAGATTTAGAAGTTGAACCAAACCCAAAAAGTATATACAAGAACACATAGGCCAAAGTTCATGATATTGACTTTCGTGGCTTTCTCAGTGATTCTACTACATAAAAAGCAAATCAAAATTAAAATAAGTAAATGGATTTACATGAAACTAAAAGATTTTGTATTCAAAACAAATTATCACTAAATTAATAAGAGATCATACTAAATTGAGAAAATATTCACACACCATAATAAGACAAAGGGTCAAAATCCATGATATAAAATTCACTCACAAAACTTTATGCTGCAAAATAAAACAAGAATAGTTAATAACCTTCATATAAAATATATAGAGTGTAGTGGAGATTATTCAGAAGGCTGCAACATATGTCTAGCAGGTACAAGGATTCAAGTTCAACATCTGGAACCACATAACTCCTTTTATTCAGATGGCTCTGCCCCTAGTGCCCCAACACTACTTGGATACCCCAAATTAAAAAACAAAGCAAAGGTTGTATACAGAATGCTAGAATACACATGAGAATAATAAACGCTTATAAAAAAAATAAACCAAAAAATGTTGACATCTCAACTTACACCAGTGAAAAAGGCTTATATAAGAAGCTGATATAAGTGCTGCTAAGTATGTGGAGAAAAAGGAAAACTTCTTGATTGTTAGTGAAAACACAAACTGGTTGATTCTCTATGAAAAACAGTATAAAGATTTCCCCCAAAACTACAATTAACTGCCAAATGATTTAGAAATTCTAATACCATGCATCCTTCCGAAGAAAACAACCACCCATAAAAAATATATATATGTACACACCTATTGTTGCAGCTCTATTTAGTCAAGATTAAGAAAAATGCAATCTTCAATAGCAGTTGAATAAATATGTTATGTATGTATGTACGTGTATACATATATATACATACATAACATATATATATATATCTGTGTGTTTACACAGAGTGAAAGAGAATACTATTACACTTAAGAAATGAAATCTTGTCTCTTAAAACATGGAGAATGCTGAACAGGAGGGTATTAAGGAAAATAAGTCAAAAGGAGAAATATGGGTACCAAATTATCTAGTTTATATGTGGAATGTAAAGAAACAAAAACAATGAAATACCCAGTGTCAAGCAAAAACAAATATTTAACTTCTAAGCAAAGAACTGAGATTACTCCTGAAATCACCACCACCACCACCAACAACAAAAAAGCTTTTGGTCTACGATCTGTTCAACAAACAAGATCTCCAATTCCAGAGGTCTGACTGAGTCAATCGCAACTGAAAAGGTCTTCCAGAAACATAACGACTCTATACCAGGCTCCATCATAGGAGAAATGTAATGACCAAGACCACCAACTAGAGAAGATGGATTAAAACGACACCAAAGAAGCAGAACTGCTAGAACCACAAAGAAAGACTTCATCATAAGCTCCATTACTTGAGCTGTACAGACACCAAGATCTCTAAATACAGAGGTCCGATTTTACCATCCATAACTAAGCAGAAGTCTTCTATATACCAAAAAAGTACCGAGGGAAGAGTAAATGATCATGCAAGGAGTCTATAGTTAATCCCATGACAGTATACTTCAGGGATAGAGAAACCCTGTATCTCCTAGGCCAAGGGAATTCCCTCCCCAATAGTTACTGTGCCTATGCAGGGAGAAAAAGAAAAAAAAAAAGCACAAAATAATCATTTTTCCACATATAAATTTATTGATTGATCGATTTTTATTGATGTCTTTATTTTGGTGTAGATATTGAAATTGATGTCTCCAATTATTTTATTTTATCATTCTCTTTTTGTACTTCAGCATGGTTTGATTTCAGAACCAAGACTATTGAGTGGTGCTCGTCTTTACTGCTATAGTGCTCACTGGATATTTAATTTGATATTTCTTTCTGTATTGATGTGGTGTTTTAATTTCCTTTTTCATGTCCTTGCTCAAACTGAGGTTGAAAGCCTCTAGAAGGACTCCGCCATGTTCAGCTTATTTTTTTTTCTTATTTTTTTACTCCATTCTATCTCTTTTCTTTCCTTCAAACAAAACCACATAACTTGAATTATCAAGCTCCACCTATCAAATAGAGGGGGAAACAAGGGAGGGTACCAGGACCAAACAGATATATGATCACTAATAATAAGCTAGACAAAGAGGGGACCACCTACTCTAGCAGCGCGGGGGGTGACAATGGGGGATATGCGTTGCAGGAAGGGAATGGGGATGGGGGAGGACAAATTTGGTGATGGGTATTCCCCTGAAAAATGTTAATATGTACCTAAAATCCTACTGTAAGATATGTAAGCCATTATGATCAAAATAAAAATTAAAAAAAAAGGAAAGAAAAATTCAGGAAATATACTGAAAAAAAGTAATGAAAATAAATCTAAAAATAGTCACTTTTTTAATGCTATGTGGTTAATTTTGAAATAGAACGACAAGAAAGAACTTTCCTTTACTTCAGGACTAAAGTTAAAACAACAACAAAACAAAAACAAAACAACTAAGAGAAAGTACCAGTGTGGATTAAAATGGTACAGTCAAAAAGTTTTTATAATCAACATTTGACTTAGATTGAAAATAACTATTATATTATTGTTTGCTGCATTGTTAGTTATATTGACTATACAGAGTGCATTCCATGTGCTTTCTACAAAATATAGAGATACTATACTTAAAAATAGGTATGTTCTGATTAGAAAGTATTTTGTAGGCAACTAATCACCCTCAGCATAAAAGAGCTGATATGGCATAACTAATGATAGTTTACTCTAGTTCACCTGGAGAAAAAGAATGTTAAGTAACTTTTTATGGGGTTAGCAGGCCCTGAGGTTGGATAAAAAGAGATCACTGAAGTCTAGAAACAATCATTAAGGAAGATCTAAAATATACCTCTTGGGAATAAGTTAGACATCCATATGGAATCATTTCGGGAACAAATGAGACTCCCTCATTACGCTGAGACATATTTTTTTAATAGAAGTCTTTTTGCTCTACAGAAAAAAATGTCACAGTTAAGATTTCTTTTTAATTTCTTATTCCATAATCCACTATTTCAGGAATATTCCCAACTCAGATTTTAAGCTAATAGACTGGTGGTCATTGGAAATTCTCAATTTAATTTTGTTTTTATCTTGTGTTAACTCTAAATGGAGTCTAGGAGAGAAGCTAGAAACCATACTCTGATATAAAAAACTTAGCATCGTATAAGTTGCCCTCAATCACTGCCATGTACAAATCACAAGCAAAATAATTAAAACAAATTCTCTTCTATGCTATAGGAAATTTCCAGTTTATCAAATAAAATATTGGGCTTGCATGTGTTTATCACTAAAATAATTACATATGAAGAAATAAAGATATTGCTTAATTCCCTGGTACCTTAGCAATAAATGCAAAAATAATAGGTTAACAAGAGAGATTGTATTTGTACATATTCCAATATAAAAATATACTGGGTATCTTTCACTTTTGTAAAAGAAAAGAACTGAAGGTTGACATTTTCCAAGGACTTAAGTTAAATAAAGATGAAATAAACCAGTTGTGGAAAGAGATGTTAAAGATGAAGCAGATTTCCAGCTTTCTAAGGGCTATAAAAGCCATTTTAGATGGAATGCCAAACAGACTCCACCTCTTCAATTATGGACTTTGGCAAGAAGAATGCAAATGTATGTTCACCAAAATAACACCCAGTGTTCTAGTTTGTAGTTAGTAGTTAGGCAAGATGATTTAGAATGTTAACCATCTCTTTTATTGCTTAGTAGTTTGGGGTATCTGATTTAAGTCATGAATAATCCCTTTTGAAAACAAAACATCTCCTCCAGAGGGATAATTATACAAGGACAAACTATCCAACATCAAAAGGATAGACCCTTAGAAATCATGCAATAGGCAGCCTTCTCCCAAAATTAAAATCATGTTCAGCACTAGAGGTCATGACAATAAATAAAGGAATGCAAAAGAATTACTTAAAAGGGTCACCCTGGGTTTTCCCCACTCCCAGGCCGGGCCGGGACACTGGCCTAGGGTGGGGCTCCAGTCCCTGAGCTTCGGGCTTGGGAGGGTTTCTCTTCCTTCCCGGAGCAGGATTTTCAGCCGGCCCGGACGGGCAGCTGGCAGGCCCCCCATGGGCCAGCGGCCTTTTTGTCCGGCCTAGGGTCAGGGGGGCCCGGACTTGGGTCAACCGACCCCCCTCTCCCCCATTCCTCCGGATCTCCAGGTGGGTTTCTGGGAGGAGCTGACGGGTCACCCTGGGTTTTCCCCACTCCCAGGCCGGGCCGGGACACTGGCCTAGGGTGGGGCTCCAGTCCCTGAGCTTCGGGCTTGGGAGGGTTTCTCTCCCTTCCCGGAGCAGGATTTTCAGCCGGCCCGGACGGGCAGCTGGCAGGCCCCCCATGGGCCAGCGGCCTTTTTGTCCGGCCTAGGGTCAGGGGGGCCCGGACTTGGGTCAACCGACCCCCCTCTCCCCCATTCCTCCGGATCTCCAGGTGGGTTTCTGGGAGGAGCTGACCGGGCACCCTGGGTTTTCCCCAATCCCAGGCCGGGCCGGGACACTGGCCTAGGGTGGGGCTTAGGGGGTAGAGTTCGATCTGGTGGGTGGCAGATAGCTGCTCAGCTATACTCAGTCTGTCACTGGTAATTTCATACCAGTCTACATTTTGCAAACCGCGCGGGGGCACTAGCTCCTTCCAACCATCACTACCCCAGATTTACTCTTCTTAACTTCAGTAACACATAGTTCTAATCTCTTACCTAAGACATACAGTATATCTAACAAATCATAGAACTATTTAGAAGGACACAAATTGAACACATATATCTTTTGAATTTTTTATGGGTATTTTCTTTAACTGATGTAACTCTATATATTCTTCTACCATGATGTTTCTATTCACTTTTCATCTTGTCTATTCTTTGTAAGCTGTTCAGTAAGGATTGTTGGTGTAACTGTCCCTCAGTTTGATGCCTATGATTGAACTATGTCATGAAAATTGCTGGTCTTGTTCCTATTGCCTCCAGATGCACCAATAACGCCCCATGGCATTGATCCTTGTTTGCATAGACACATTAAAATGGGAAAACACCGTACATACAGATAATTTCTTATCTAATAAATCTCAGTACAATGTACCTTACACTCTGAACATTGATATAATGACCTGGCACAGGCATCAGAAGAATGGGCATCCTCCATTCACGCCGGAACCAGGCAAGCTATCTACGAAACATCCAAGGTCTTTTACAGCAACAGCTGGAAGCAGTCTTCTACCAGGAAAGACACTATCAAGGGTCTGACATCGACCCCCTAAAAAGAGACTTCCATTTACACTGAGAAGACTTGACAACATCAATGACCTGCTCTATAGGACATGGTTCTCTCTAGTGCCCCTTAAGTGTGAGGTGAAACGAGAGGAAGCTATGCACCATCCTGACTGCAATATGGGATATGCAGACTCCAGGATCTTTAATACAGTAGCATGATACCAACAACAGAGACTATGTGAGGAATGGAGGTGTATTGCCACTACAGACGATGACTCGAATTGGACAAACTAATTCGCCTGGAGCACAGAGTCAGTCCTGTGCCAGGAAACTTCAGGGTTAGGGTCTCCTTGTATTTAGACCATAATTTGTCTTTCCATGTCCCTTATGTTTTGATGGGCCTATGCAAACAAATGCCACTTTAATACCATTTTTTACTATGTTCCCTTGACTCTAATTCTTAAAAAAAAACAAGCCACTAAAACTTTCGAGGTTAACTTAAACTAGTTTGTATGTACATGGAACTAGAGAAATGTACTTTGCCCTCAATGTGTAAGGAGCTACATAAGTATAATGTCCTTAGATTATATTGTGTGATGCTAAGAAATAGTATGTACTACAACTGGGGATTTGAGGGACAAGAAATTGTATTGTACATGGGTTCAGTCTTGTTTTTATTAATGCTCTTTGGCTGAAAGTTCAAGGCTGGGATATCATCGATGGGACTACCGAGAATTCTGTTTATGGGTGATTGGGCTTCCACTGTAACTTTACCCTGTCCTCTTCTTTACATCTTTGTTGTCATAATTAAAATAAAAAAAGAAATTAAAAAAAAAAGTTTTAGTCTAAAAGTTTGGTCTTTTTAAAAAGTGTCTTATGGAAATTGAATATGCTAATTATATCCAGTGATTGAATTGGTTCTTGGATGTCTTGTCTTCCATTCTCTGAGTCATTAATCATTTTTGTGAGATCACCATTATTCCAAGAATTCTCAGAAATAATTGAGGATACCGCTGCTTCCAGGATTACAAATGGAAGTCATAAAGTTAAAAGAAGCACAGAGGTTTAGTATTAATTATACCTCTTCCATTGTGTTAAAAACAAATTTAACCTATGTTCATTTTATTATCTCACAAAAAAGGGAAGTTTACTATAAGCATGTAAAAAGGCAAGAAAAATCCCCAAAATTGTAAATTTGCTCAGAATATTTACTAGTAACACCGTGGGAAGGGTGTGTCAGAGAGAAAATATAGTAGATAAATAGCTTGCCTTGCATGTCACCAGGTTGTATCCCTAGCACACACATTTTAATTATTGCACTCCTGCTTGTAGTATTTTTGGCTATGTGACGTATATCATACTAACATGTGTGTATGTATATGCTTACAAAATGGTGTTATATAAATATATAACTCATTTTATTATTCCCCCTTTCTATTTCTTTTCTTCTTTATATCCCTTATATCTCTAATCTAGGGTCCTGGATAATATAGTCATTTTTTTTCATAATTTACATTAACTTTTTCTGTTACTTTGTATATCACCTATAAGTTACTATGCTGTTATTTGTATTTATTTTTGGCCAACTTCACATAACTTTATACTACATCACTTAATTGCTGTAGCAAATGATATGACTTATCATTCTTTGTAATTGCATAGTATTCCATTATGCAAATATGCAAAACTTTTATTATACACTCATTTTTTGTTAGACATTTCTGTTTATTTATATCCTAGCTTATACTATTTGCTACAATCTATCTTGTGTATACACCCTTTGAACCAATTCTTATGTGATTTAGAATTTAATACCACGACATGGAATTGCTTGGTCATATGGCTGTTTCATTTTAATTTTTTATGTGTATATATGTGTACATATATATACAAAAAATATATATACATATCGCTTTCCATAGGGATTGAATCAGACAACATGCCCACCTGTAGTAAATCAGCTTTTTCACCACATCCTTACCAACACAGATGTTTTCATTTATTTTCTTTATAATATGGTCATTTTCACTGGTGTAAAATGATATATCGTCATCATCTTGATTTAAACTTCCCCTCCCTGAAATAGCATGAAGGTAAGGAGTTTGCCTTGCATGTAGAAGGACGGTGATTCGAATCCCGGCATCCCATATGGTCCCCCAAGCCTGCCAGGAGCGATTACTGAGCATAGAGCGAGGAGTAACCCCTGAGCGCTGCCGGGTGTGACCCAAAAACCAAACCAACCCAAAACAAAACTGCGGGGTCCTGAAGCCCCCCCAGGGGGGACCCGGCCAGCAGGAATTAGCTGGAAAGGCTTCTCAGACAACCGCACTCCTATTTTGCTGAGTAGAAGAGCAACCACACCTGTAAAAAATCTGAAAGAGGTTAATAATAAAGACCCAAGGCAGCGTCTCACTGTTCAAGGGTAACTTTATTTGGCTACAGCTCCTTCTTATATAGAGAAGGAGAAGGGGGCAGTACAAGGGTGATGTCAATCACACTTTTGGCATGAAAATTACTTCATTATTCCAAATAAGGCAAGTGGGCAATACTTCTTGCAGTATCCATGGAAACATCTTGTGACCTTCTAGCTGCATTCCTAATTGCTTGACTATCAGGAGGTGGTGCAAGATGTGCTTGCCTCAGTGATCTTGAACAGACAATGTAGCATATACACAATAATGAATGTCTTGTAAACTCAGGGATATGGTTAAGGGAGTAAGGCCTCTTTTCTGGGAATGGTACTGGGCTGTGTTGCTCTCCTCCGGGCTAAAAGATTAATTATACTTTGCAGCTGCATTTTCCTTTCTCTTTGGCCCAAGAACTTACAGCAAGACTGCATGTAGCCTTTAGGTGAAAGGCTGGATTATGGCAGAAAGAATAGCAAAATGGCCTCAAACAAGTCAGTCCCCAACATCTCCCCCTTTCTCTTCTAATAAAAGAAGGAAAGTCGTGAGCGGGTGGAAGAACCGTGTCTTAGGCTACAAGGTTTGACCAGGTCGGACACGGCCAAAGCCGCATTTAAAAGGTGGCTACAAACGCCGTGGGTGTGCACAGGGATCCGAATTATGCGCTGTAGCCTTTTAGGGCCGTGTCCAACTGGGACCTTGCTAATCCCGTCGTAGGTATCTCCACAGCCGAGAGCACAAGTACCGGAGCGAGCTCTGTTTGTTAGCTATGCGCTCTATCTCCTGGAAACTTAGTGGCTGGAAAGGCGGCTTGGTGACTAAAGCCAAGTTTTCACAGGAGTCACGCGGGGTTAGACGCTGGTAGTTAACCTGAATAGAGGTTTTTGCCTTTTCATCTACCTGGTTTTTAATAAAGGCAGTAATTTTGCGGAAAATCCATGGGCCAAGAGAAAAGAGCAGCATGAGGCTAATAAGAGGGCCCAAAATAGTGGACAGTAATGTATGTATCCAAGGAGAAGAGAAAAACCAACCCTGTTACCAACTTTGTTTTTGGTCAAAACGTTTCTGGAACTCCTTCATACCATTACCAATACGTAGAACACTATCCCTAACTAATCCAGATTTGTCTTTAAATACACAGCATAGTTCTTTAAGGGCCACACAGACTCCCCCTTCCTATATAAGGGCAAAATATAAAGTACGACGATTTTGAAGAACTACATCAGCAAGGGAACTAACAGTATCGTAGGGGTTGAGGAGAGAAGCTAAGCTAACAGCGTTTATAATATGGTTTTGTGAGGGCTAGAGCAGAGGCATTTATAATATTTAAAATAACTTGAGAGGAGGAGGATGGGCCAGAAGGCAGAGTCCGTAGCTTACAAATTGCCCAACAGTGAGTTAATGACGTTGAGGCTGAACTTTCCAGAGAAGAAGTTTAGAGTTATTGGTGTAGATAGGAGATTTAAACGTTGTGATGCTTTTATAAAACGGCGAAACCGGTGAATTGCAGATTTAACAGTGTTCATAGCTGGTGTTGGAGAGCGCTTGGGCAGAGGCATTGACCATTTGCAGGATGAGGTTCAAGGTGGAAACCGGACCAACAGGTTTGATGGTTAATGTAGGCTTTAACAAAGCTAAAACATAATAATTATGATAAGCAAGAAACATTTTAGTAACAATATGGGGAGAAAATGCAGTGGAGTAAACAAAATAAGTGGAGTTGGGGGCTTCAATGAAGATGGAAGAGTTGTTAACAATAATGGTTTGATTGCAAATGTGTGATTGTTGAACAGGCGGGCACATATATGGTTCGAGTAAGCAAAGTTCCACGACCGTGACTTGTTTGCAATGGAGGTTGTTGGTGGCAGTGGTGGGCATCCAAGGCAGCTAGGCAGAGTGCTCAATTTAGCATTGTCAAAGGTGGAGTCAGTTAGAAACAGGTTTGCAGGAATGGCGGCTAGCAGGAGGTTTATAAGAAAACAGCTTGGCAGAAGGCAAAATGGTTACTTTATATAAAAATTAAGAATTTGCAGAAAACATTAGCAATTTACATTACACTAGTTATTTTTGAATACCACGGGAATGTTATTTGACCTCTGTTAGACTTTGGCATAAAAGAAAATTTATAATTAACAATTGCTAATTAAAAAAATTTTTTTTAAACTGAATATAAAGGATTTTTCTTAAACTTTTAGTTATTATGTTAAAGCTGGATGCTATTTTTTAGCCATAAATACATATTCTATAGGCCTGAACTTACACATAACAGGAAAGCCGGGTGACTGCAAAGTTCAGAAATTCTCCAGGGAAAAGTTATCCCCGATGGCCATTGAGAAATCTGGGGTTTGCCATTCTCCACACCCTCCGCCATGTTCTTAGAAGGACAAAGCTAGCTTAATACATAATTTTTAACACATGATTTTTAGTTGCAAGATGCCAGTCTGTGAACTGACTAGACTGAACCAGGTTGAAAAAATTAATTGAAATTTGAAAAATGGATAAGGCTTTAAAAATTGTATTATTATAAAATGTAGAGATAACAAATAAACAGACAAAACAAAACAATACTAAACACAACATTTTACACTTGTGGCCACTTTCATTCATCACAACAGACACATAAACAGACAAAAGGATTGATTTAAGACTGATTTATAAAAAATTGACAAGCGCTTTTAAATATTTAGCTAGCATGTTTGTGAGAAGAAAAAAAAATTTTGTAGAAAAACTTTTTTAGTTTTGAGAAGTACTTAATGTAGATGGAGTGGAACTTTGCTGAAAATAAATTTTAAGGTTTAGATTTAACACAAAACATTTTTAAAACAATTTTAATTTGAAGTTTAAAACATTAAGTAAAATGGTTAATAAGCAGTAAAAATTTTTTAAGTAAAATGGTTAATGAGCACTGTAGAAGGAGTCTTCACTCTGAAGTATGAAATCATTTGCTGTAAATGAATAGGTTTTCTTTAAATTGGTTTTGCAGTAGAATAGTAAGACAGCTGCAATAAAGTGTTAAAATTTTTATGATTAAGCACAATAGCATGAACTATGATTATTAAAGGTATAAAAAACTGATTTTAAAAAACAAACAACTGTTTTTACTATGAAGACTTTAAGTGAATAATTTGTAAAAAATATTATATACTAAATTAACTAAATGCCTAGATTATTATAAAATATAGTTAAAGACATCTGATGCATTTACACACCTAGAACTTAAGACTAAAATTATATTTAATACTAGTTAATTTGCTTATAAAGTTTAGTTACTTTTATATATTACTTATAAAATTATATATAATATATTTTTCATCAATATTATTTTTTTACTGCGACACAAATATACAGATTTGTATAATGTGCTGATATTTTGAATGCACTTAAAATAATAGTTTTTTTTTTTTTTTTTTTTTAATGCAGAAATAAAGAACAACCATTGCTGTAGCACAAAGTTAAAACTAAGGGTACTATAAAGCATACTTAGGTGTTTACTGTGCATTAAATTAACTATATTGTTTAAAAAGGCTAACCACATTATTTTTCACATAATTTTGTAAATACTTTAAAAATTAAAATAAAACTTTTAATAGAAATATAAGACTTAATTTTAACACTTTTGTGTTCGTTTGGATTTTAAAACACAAAGAAGTTTTTCTTTTACCAATATTTTGTTATCTGTAAAGTGACAGAATTATGACCTTGCTTTAAAATTTTCTGAGAGGCATGAAAAAAAAATTTATTGCCTTTATTTTTCTGTTGCTTTTTAATGTTTTAATAATTACTTTACACTACTTAATGCACTAAACCTAATAACACATATTTGACGAAGTGTAGGGCTGACAAGGTGAAGCAGAGTTTTTCACTGATAACTTGGGGAGGGGCTAGCACAGTTAACAGCAGGAAGGCTAGAGGCAAATTATTTACAGTTAGCAGGGTGTAATGATATAGAGAAGAAAAAAAAAAGCAATCTTTTAAGATTAATTACTAATTTATTGGAATTAGAGGGAATGGCAACCGAAGAGGGGAGTCTGGGTTGCAAAAGCACCATGAGAATCATGGTTTTATTAATTGATTTGAGAATATGCAAGAGATGCTACTTTTCAGATTTTTTTTTTTTTTTTTGAATAACAAAGATTGGGTATTTCAAGGTGAATTGGAAGGCTTAAAGTGGGAGTGTCAGGGCTTGAGCTGGCTGTTCTCCAAGGCTGGCAGGAAAGAGGCTGAAGGAGGCTGAGGATTGGTTTGAGCAAAGTAAAGGGTACATTAGGCTCAGAAGTTTTAACAGCAAAGTGTAGATATCGCAAGGTTTTATGGCTTAGCAGATGATACTTTGTAATTATCCTGCTTACTGTGCCCTTAGAATTTTTTGTAGGCACTGCAGCAGTTTCTGTTTTATGGCACTTAGCCTCACTTTTATTAGTTTGTTCCTTTGAATTCTCAAGAGGGGGGGCTTGGCCGTGGAATTCAGTGGGCAGAGGACAGACAACTATAGATTTAGGAGGGGGGGGAAACGCCTGAAGGGCAGAAATCTGTGAATTAAGAGAAGCAGCCTGTTTTTGAAGGCTTAAGATTTGTTTAAGATTTTTAATTTGGCCAAGTAGTTTCATTTCTATAGCTTTAAGAGGGGGAGCGGTGAGAGGAGGGAATCTGCCATGGTTAGGGACTGAGCGTTAGAATTTTTCCCCTGGGGTGCGGGGGATCAGTGGGAGGCGTTTGAGAAGGTAGCTGCGGAGGCTGCTGAGCAGGCGGGGAGGGGGGGTGAAGACTTTTTCCATTAGGGAGAAAGACAGGAAAGGTAGTAGCACTGGTTTTTGAGCTAAGAGCATTATCAAGTTTGTTAGAGAGGTGAGACACCATGGATGTAATTGTGGTGAGTTGGGAGCTTAAGTCAGAAAGGGGGGGGGGGAGAAAGCAGCAACAGTTTGTTGCCGCGTGTGGGGGAGCTGCTGGAATGCTGGCTCTGGGGAGCGACTTCCAGGCATAGAGGGCAGCAAGAGCCATGTTGGCAAGCTGGGACCTGGAAAGTGTGTGCTGTACCTTTAAGGTATGAAAAGAGGCGAGGCCAGCTATACGAGCTTAGAGATCAGAATTCCTGCCTGTCTGCAAGGGCTTTGCAGCGGAAAAAAAAAGTTAACTTCCCAAGAGACAAAGAGTTCAGCTTTTAGATTCTAAGCAGGAGAGCGTGTAAGGGGCTTGGGGGCCATAGGAGGTTACGGCTTGAAACGGCTCTTTGAGGCTTTTCCAATTAAAGGCTTTGTATTGTTGCAATTGCTGGCTAAGGAGGGGAGGGTGGTGAGGGGAGTAAAGGTTTTGGTGGAACAGGGACGGAGCTGAGGCTAGGGAAGTGAAGGGCTGTTTAGGATTTTGCACAGAGGGTGCAGCGGCCTCTTCTGTAGGGGTCTGGGTGCATAGAGCAGAAGCATGGACAGAAGTAAGGGAGGGATATAAATGAGAAGCATTAGAGAGATTTGGAGACAAAGGTAGAAGAATCAGTGGTGGAGGGAGGACAAGGGGAAGTATTCTCAGAGGGAGAAGGGAGATGAGAGACAGAATTAGAACGAGAGGGAGTCCTGGAACACTCACGGGAGACTTGTTGTACATGAGATTCAACGGCATGGATGATGTCTTTGGCGGTTCCGGCATTTTTAGTTACAATGATATCTCTTAACAGGCTCCAATATTGGAACATAATTTTTTCCTTTTGTGAATCATCATTATTTACAAAATAATCACTCATTTCATGTCCTACTTTGTCCCAAGTGGACGCAACAATTTCTGGACAGGTAATAATAAACCAATGACATACATTATGAATAAACATAAGAAAATTACAAATATTCTTTTTGGTAACCTCTACATGTCTGGCTTTCAACTTAGACTGAATATCAATAATGAATTTAAGTTCAGTACTCAATGAAACACCCATGGAAGTGAAGCCAACGGGCGAAGCCCCAAGAGCCAATCAGGGGCGGTGATCAGAACGACTGAAAAAACTGCAGTTTAAATATTTGATTAAGGCTAACTCGTTTCAACGCCTACCCGGATGGGGTATATCCTGCGATTTACGAAACAGCTCCGGACTCGCCGACCCGTAGTCGTTCGGAGTGTGGCGGTGGTCTTCGAGCCCAGCGTTGGGCACCAAAATGCGGTGTCCTGAAGCCCCCCCAGGGGGGACCCGGCCAGCAGGAATTAGCTGGAAAGGCTTCTCAGACAACCGCACTCCTATTTTGCTGAGTAGAAGAGCAACCACACCTGTAAAAAATCTGAAAGAGGTTAATAATAAAGACCCAAGGCAGCGTCTCACTGTTCAAGGGTAACTTTATTTGGCTACAGCTCCTTCTTATATAGAGAAGGAGAAGGGGGCAGTACAAGGGTGATGTCAATCACACTTTTGGCATGAAAATTACTTCATTATTCCAAATAAGGCAAGTGGGCAATACTTCTTGCAGTATCCATGGAAACATCTTGTGACCTTCTAGCTGCATTCCTAATTGCTTGACTATCAAAAGGTGGTGCAAGATGTGCTTGCCTCAGTAATCTTGAACAGACAATGTAGCATATACACAATAATAAATGTCTTGTAAACTCAGGGATATGGTTAAAGGAGTAAGGCCTCTTTTCTGGGAATGGTACTGGGCTGTGTTGCTCTCCTCCGGGCTAAAAGATTAATTATACTTTGCAGCTGCATTTTCCTTTCTCTTTGGCCCAAGAACTTACAGCAAGACTGCATGTAGCCTTTAGGTGAAAGGCTGGATTATGGCAGAAAGAATAGCAAAATGGCCTCAAACAAGTCAGTCCCCAACACAAAACAAAACTTCCCCTCCCTAAGATTTTCTTACAGTGAGGGACACCAGGACCCAAGCCTTGGAGCCCCTGATCAAAAACCTGCCCAGATAAGTCCTAAGTGTGAATGCCTGCCCATAAAACTGCCAAGAAGACTGAAGAAAAAAATGAATGGAATCCTAACTTCATCCTCCACTGTTTGCACTGTATTCCAAAAGTACATTTATAGCCACACAAGAATAATATTCCTCAAAATTTGCAGTTAAAGCATCAATATCCCCGTTGAAGCAAGCACTGAAAACATCCTTATGGGAGCAACATAAGAACATTTACTCCAATAAATAGCAGAGATAATAAGGCAGTTGTGCAAATTTCCACAAATTTCAAGTGACAATAATATCCCAGAAGATTCGATCATTACTAACCGGCTTTATAACCTCTCAGACAGAGATTTTAAGTGACACTGTGATGTAAATGCTTTATGATATCAAATAAACAATAGAATAGGTATAAATCATCTTTAGAGAAGAAATGAGAAAATATAAGAAGTAACAAAACTAAACAACGTGGTAGGTGAAATAAAAAAATTATTGGAAGCCCTCAAATGAGAAAAATATTAATGAGCTCCATGACAAGATACAGAAAACATCTATGGACAAAGATAGAAAGAAATCTAAAAAATAATAAACAGCACTCTGAGAACTTTGATATGAGTTCAGGTATGATAATATAACAATAATTAAATCTCTGTGGAAGAAAATGGACAATGAATAAGTCAAGAAAGTATGGCAAACATTTCACTGGACTATAGGAGTAAATGCACCAGTAAATCTTATAAGATTACAAGATCAATTTGTTTTTGTTATGAGAGATGATATATTTTTTTTAAATCTAAGACAAACTCCATGAAAAGTGACAAAAACCCAAGACATAAATGGCAAGTAACACAAAGAATAAACTTACATGCAATGGAAATCCCATTGAGTTATAGCAGATTTATCAAGTGAAAGTCTATGGGTCTTATTCTAAAGAATAAAGGGGGTAGTAAATTTTTAAAAGCTGTCTAAAATAAAGATTTCATCAAGAGTACTTTGTCCAGAAAAAATATATAAAATTTCACAGATAAACAACCCTTTAAGAAGAGTCCCTCTGAAAATCAAGACAAGGGACTGGAGTGATAACACAGAGGCTAGGGAATTTGCCATGCATGCGGCTAATCCAGTTTGGACCCCTGGCATCCTATGTGGTTCCTGGAGTCTGCCAGGAGTGACTTCTGAGAGCAGAACCAGGCATAACCACTGATCACAGCCAGGTGTGGCTCAAGAACAACAACAAAAAAAAAACTTAAATTAATTTATAAAGACCAAACAAATACTAGCACATAACTCTTGAAATTGATGGCAAGAAATCCCTTAATATTAATAATTTTATTCACTGTAAATAGTATGAATAATGTGAATTCACCAATCAAGAGACACAGAGGAGCAAGATATGTGTGAAAATTGAATACAACATCTTGCTGCCTCCAAGAGACACACCTGAACAATCAGAATAAACACAAACACAAAGTCAAAGACTGGAAAATATTTATGCAAGCACACAATGCTTTTAAAAGTATGGAGTTGAGGGGCCGGAGAGATAGCACAGTGGCATTTGCCTTACAAGCAGACGATCCAGGACCTAAGGTGGTTGGTTCGAATCCCGGTGTCCCATATGGTCCCCCGTGCCTGCCAGGAGCTGTTTCTGAGCAGATAGCCAAGAGTAACCCCTGAGCACTGCTGGGTGTGCCCTCCCAAAACAAAACAAAACAAAAAAAAAATATGGAGTTGACATACTTATATCAGACAAAATAGACTTTAAATTTAAAAAAGTCATGAGGGACAATGATGAGTATTTCCTAATGACCAAGGGATCAAGACACTAAGAAGAAAATAAACTAAACAGATATGATCCATCAATGTATTTCAAAGAGTTCTTGATCAAGATGAAAGATTTGATGGAAACACAGTAATTGCAGTAAAATTTATCACTTTCTCTTTGAACACTATATAAATCATCTAGACAAAAACTTAATTTGGAATCTATATCCATGCAGTTATAAGCCTAGGCTATATAAATGACTTAGTAAATAGCTGAGCCCACATTCTTTTTTTTGTTTTGTTTTGGTTTTACATTCTTCTCCAATGCACACTGGATATCTCCCAAGACAGAGCACATATTAAAACACAAAGCTTATCTCCATGAAATCAAGAAGATATAAATTCATGATAAAAATGCTTTTATGTTTTTGAGGTTTTTTTGCAGTGGTATAACAAATTTAATTCAAAATAGACAATCTGAAACAACAGGTAAACATAAACTTAAGCAAGCTCTGTGTGCATAGGAATTTGTTCATAGTTTTTGTTTTTATTATAGTCTGGCCCTCCAACGGTCCGAGGGACAATGAACCCCCCTGTTTAAAAAGTTTGAGGACCACCAATTTATATTGTGTGAAAAAAAAAGCCAAACAATAAGGATATAGTGGAGTTTTTCCTGAATGCCTAAGAAACCTGTTAAAGATAGATTACGTTCTCTTCATTTCACGCTGTCCCCTGCAAACCAGAAGTTCAAAGGTCACTCAGCCTCTTGCATCCAGAATCAGGAAGAAAATTTTGTTCCTGAGTGACATGGTCTTTCCTTTTCAACTGGTTTATGAACAGATTAGAAGAAGATTTTATGCTTTTTAGTAGTTATTCCGAAGGCACTAAAATATCTCCTACCTTTCAATGGAGAAATAAATAACCATATCAAAAGAGGGTCAAGTCTACATTGAAATGTTATTTGTACCTACAGAAATATGTCATTTGCAGAATAACTCAATTTATAATATACAGAATGATGAACTCTTTTTTGCCTGAAAAGGTTTTTTTTCTTATTTTTTTTAAGACTATTGTGCATTACAAGTCCTTCATAGTTAATTTTTGGGCATATGATGACAGTGAATAGGGCTATTCTCACCACCTGTGTTGACCTCTCTCCACCAAAGTTCCCCACATGCATCCAATATCTCTGCCCTTAATCTCCTGGTCTACCAGTGTAACAGGTCCATTTTGTGTTTATATTTTTGTAGTTTGAGTCTCATGAGTGTCTTGATTCTAATGTTCTATTTTATTGTCTTTGTCTTTGGCTTTAGTATTTAGTTCTGATCTTCTTTTTTTTTTTTTTTCCACTCAGTACATCTGACACCTCTTGGTCCATGGCCCACATTCACTTTTTTTCTTTTCACAATTTATAGAAAGATGTAGAAATATGAGAAAAAAGAAACAAAGTATTTCATGTCCCTAGGTTCTATGAAAAAGGCAGAACCTTTTTAAAGAAAAAAAGAGTTTGTGTTTGTGTGGGGGGCAGGGTTTTTTGTTTGATTGTTTATTTTGTCATTGTTGTTTTACCTAGGTGCAGCAAATGTTGGAGAAATTAGAAAAGAAATTCTCTTGGTCTAAAAATAACAGTGTGTCTCTACCCATAAATAATACTATAATAAGACCAAGTACAGGCTCTGGGCATACAAATGGGACTATATTAAGCTGAGGGTAAAGAGGGTTAAATAGGGAGAAATAATGGAGCAGATATATAATGGAGAGTTTGAGAAGATAAAAAAGGATTTGTAAGGTGGTAGGCAGGGAGAGGGTACGGTGGGGTTATAACAGTGACTATGCATAACATAGGCAGGCATTATATACAAAACAGATTAGACAGCCTTAGAGATGTCCACCACATATATACACAAACATACACACATGTAGACAGACATTGGGGATATATTTGTAGATTATAATTGAAGAAATAACTCTTATGGAATGGGTCAGAGCATTTAAAAAATATGAGGCCTGGGGCCAGGGCAATAGAACAGTGGTAGGACATTTGTCTTGCACACTACTTATTTGGAACAGATCCAGGTTTGATCTCCGGCATTCCATATGGTCCCCAAATCTTCCAGGAGTGATTTCTGAGTGCAGAACCAGAAGTAACCGCTGAGTACTACCAGGTGTGTCCCCCCAAAAAAACAAAAATAAAACAACAACAAAAAATATGAGGCCAGAACATGGGTCAAGGTTTTCCAGTTTCTAGGCAATTCATTGATGTTGAGGCTAAACTTTGCTAGATAAAAAGCTTCTGGGGTTAGATTGTGTACTATTCTTAGGACAATCATATTTTTCACATCTAGAGCACTAAGCAATGTGGTAGTGAGCACTGTAAGGGGAGTCTACCCCATGGAGTATTGCCAACCATGTCTTGAGTATCCAGATTCCTTTCCTAGAAGCCAACTGATAGTGTGGGCATTATGACATAATAATAAACTAGCTTGGTTAAATTTTTTTTGAAAAACAAAATTGCAAAAACATATTCAATGAAAGGGGCCTGTAACAAAAGTCTATGTTGAGAAGTTTCAATGGTCTCTGCAGACATAAGCATTAGATCGTAACTGCAGGCACAATCAGATGGAAGGTGGATAAATCAGAGTATTTTTGTCAAGGCATTACCATGTTGTGCTTCTATTTGGAGTGCTTACTCCAAATGGTGAATGCAGCCAGAACAGTAACCACAATGACAACTACCGTAACAATGATAGTGAAGGAGATGTCAGAATGCCCTTATGAGAGGCAGGCAGAGGGTTTGTGTGGCAAAGGTAAATGGGGAGACATTGGCGGTGGGAAGATTGCACTGGTGAAGTGATATATATTCTATGATTGAAATACCAATATGAAAAATTTTGTAAACAAGGTGATTAATAAATAATTAATATTAACATTAATAAATAATAAGTAATAAATAATAAAAATAAAAAACATTAAACCTGAAGCCGGAGAGACAGTGTGGAGGCAGGGCATTTGCCTTGCATGCAGAAGGACAGTGGTTCGAATCCTGGCATCCCATATGGTCCCCTGTGCCTGCCAGGAGTGATTTCTGAGCTTAGAGTCAGGAGTAACCCCTGAGTGCTGCCGGGTGTGACCCAAACCCACCCCCTGCAAAAAAAAAAAAAAGATTAAACCAAACTAAATCCTAACCCTAATTCAAATCCTTAAACCTAACACTAAACCTAACCTTAAACTTAACTCTAACTCTAAATTTAACCCTAAACACAACCCTAATCATAAACCTAACCCTATTCCTAAATCTACACACCTAACCCTAAACTCTAACTCCTAACCCTAGCCTAACCCTAATGGTAACCTAAATTTACACCTAACCCTAAACCTAATCATAACATTAACCCTAAACCTAACCTTAACCCTTACCCTAAACCAAACCCTACCCGAATCATAACACTAAACCCTAAACCATATTCATGACCTTAAAAAAAATAAATGCAAGAGAAGATATTACAATGGGGCTCCTAGAAATCTGGGACATTATGAGAGCTTACTCTGCAAAACTATTCTGTTAAGCTAGAGAACCTAGATGAAACAGTTTTCTAGAAATATATAATCACCCAAAATTAAATAAAGTGCATGAGATCACCAAAATAGACTAATTAGAAACAAAAAAATTGAAACAATAATAAAATATTTACATTCAAATAAAGTTCAGTTTCTGATGGGTAACAGGTGATTTTTTTAAATCAACATTCATAAAAATAAACTGCCATTGATCCTGTAACACTTACCAAATAGTGAATAAGGAAACCTCTCTAGAACCTTCTATGAAACCAAAATTAAGCTGATACCCAAGGCTAAGAGAAATACAAAAGTTCTCAACAAAATCTTATCTAATTAATATAACAGCTTGTTAATATAAGAATATAATACATGATATAAAGACATAACTCATAAGCAAGTGGTTTTTATCCTGGGAATCCTTAAATATATGCAATAATGGTTAAACTATGCATATCAACTAACATCAAACACCGCGTCCATAAAAGGAAAGATAAAATTAAATGATTATATAAATTAATGCAGAGGGATCTTTTGACAAGATTCAACATGTATTCATGAATTAAACCCTAAATAAAATTGAGTGGAAGGAGCTTTCCTAAAGCAACACTAATCAATAAAATATTATAGCAACATTTTTCTTAATAAAGGAAACTGAAATCACTGCCACTGAGTTCAGCATCAGGCAAAGATGTCAATTGTCTAAATCTTATTCAACAAAATGACAGAAATAAAAATAGAGAATAAAATCAAAGAAATAAGTCCTGGAAAGTAGGAAGTCAAACTATCTCTACTTGCAGATGTTATCATTATGTACATTGAACATGTTAAATATTCCACAAAAACTTTTGTAGAAACAATAACCCAATACAGCAAATTGGCCAGCTACAATGTCAATACATAAAAATTAGCTGCTTTCCTTTATACAAAAAATATATCAGAGGAGAAGAAAATCAAAAAGGCTAAATCACTTAAAATAGTTTCAAAAAACGTCAAATGCCTAAGAATCAGCTTAACAGAAAGGTGAGAAACTTATAACATGAGAATTTCAAAACACTTAGCACAATTAAAATTTTTTTTTTAATTGTTACTTTTTTTTTCTTTTCTTTGCCCTCTTTTGTTTTCTCCTGTGCTTTGCTTCATCTTTATTTCGGGACAGTGGTTAGTGTTTGGTTGTTGTCTTTATTGCTGTGGTGCTTTTCATATTTTTTGTTTGTTTGTTTTTGTTTCTGTTTTTTTGGGGGGTTGGGGTTTGATTTTTTTTTTGTTTTGTTTTGGGTCACACCCGGCAGCGCTCAAGGGTTACTCCTGGCTCCATGCTAAGAAATCACTCCTGGCATGCTCGGGGGACCATATGGGATGCCGGGATTTGAACCACTGACCTTCTGCATGTGAGGCAAACGCCTTACCTCCATACTATCTCTTCGGTCCTGGGGTTTGATTTTTTTCTGTATTATTTATATGTTTTCCTTCCTTTTTCCTTTTCTTTTCTTAAAATGATTTTTATAGTCTTTAGAAGGGCTCCTCTCATTTTTTGCTTGTTTGACTTTTGCCCCCCCTTTTTTTCTTTTCTTTATTTTATTACCTTCCAACAGAACCACATAACTTGAGCCATCTTGTTCTGCCTCACCAATTGAGGGGGAAATAATGAAAGACAACAAGACCAAACAGTCGTATGAACATTGAATAGAGATGAAAAATGATCAGATTTAAACACTAAATCCAAAGCCAACTACAACAGAATCAATACCCAATCTACAACAAGATAGACACAGAAAGGACCACTTATACTAGCAGCCCAGTGGGTAAAGGAGGGGCGATATGGGATACATGCTGAGAACAGGGGTGGAGGGAGGGCAATATTGGTGCCCCTGATTCAATGTCACTATGAACCTAAAATACTACTGTGAATGATTTGTAATCCACTTTGGTCAAAATAAAAATTATTAATAAAACCTATATTAATAAAACATGCTCATGCAGTGGAATAATCAATAACATCAAAATGACTATATTACCTAAACAACTTATGCAATTCCTATCCAATAGTCATCAAGAATGGCCAAGTATATTTTGTGTGAAATTATGAAAACTGCTGAAAACAAGGAACTGGGAGGCATATTATGACTTTACTTGAACTTGTACTCCACATAGTGATCAAAACAGCATTGTATTGGAACAAAGACAGACTTTGGGGGCAATGAGTCAGAACAGAATATTTAACAACAAATGGTTATCTAACTTTTGAAATAGGAGCTTAAAATATGAAATGGAGTAAAAACAGCATTTTTAACAAATGGCATTAAGATAATTGGATCGTCATATGTAAGAAATTATAGTTGTATCTGTGTCTCACTCCTCACACAAAAGTCAACTCAAAGTGGATCAAAGACCTTGAGATCATATCTGAATCTATAAAGGGCACTGAGGAAAACATATGCAGAATACTCTCATAGCTAGACCTCAAAGGAGACTTTTATGATATGACATCCAAGACAAAGGCTTCAAAATCACAACTGAACAAATGGGACTCCATAAAACTAAAATGTTCCTCTATGGGCTCAAACAGTGAATTGAATGAGAAAAATATTTAACTCAACATATCAAATAAAGGGTTGATTTCTAGGACATAATGATAATGAGTAAAGCCACCTAGATTTTATTTAGATTTTAATAAATCTAAAAGCCCTATCAAAAGTGGGAGAGTAAATGAGTAGACAATATTTTCAGGAAGAGCAACATATGGCAAGCAGGCACATGAAAAATTTCTTAGTATCACTTATTGGGGAAATCTAAATCAAGATGACAAAGATATATCTTAAATCAATTATAATGGCTCATCCCAAAAATATTGGGAATAATGTGTGCAGAAGGGAATGTGGTAAAAAAAAAAAAGTAGCTCTCATCCCCTTTTAGTGAGATGAATGTTGTCTGATTCAACCCCTCTGTAAATAGTTTGGAAGATTCTCAGTAAATTTAGAATGCAGATGCCATATGAACCAGTAACGCCACTTTGAATTTTGTATCCCCAGAACAGAAACACATTCATGCAAAAGGACTATGCACACTACTATTCATCACAGCACTCAGTACAATAGGTAAAAGTTGAAATCAACCTAGATATCCAACACCAGATGAGTGGTTCATGAAGCTGTAGTACATTTCTACAATGGAATACTACATAGCTCTAAGGAATAATACAATTTGCTCAATCTATTTGGAATTAAAAGATATCAAGTTAAATGAAGTAAGCCAGAAGAAGGATAAATAAAGGATTATATAACTTGTATGGTTTATTTAAAATGAGGAAATGCTATGGTTTAAATTGGAGTTGTCTAGAATAGTCTTGGCTCTCATGTATATCGAGGAAAGGGAAAGAAATAGAGGGAATACCTATAAAGATAGATGTGAAATAACCGAGCTCAAAGAGATTCAGGTACATTGGGGGTATTAGGGAAGGGAAGAAATAAATATGCAAAATTTGCAAAGTCATCAACACTGAAATATTATGACCCATATTTTAACAACCAAACTTCAAACGGTTCCTGTTAATGATGGCAGGCTGCTGAGGGTTTATGTAGGGGAGAGATTAGATTAGAGATTAGAGAGGGTTAGATTCTGGGAATATTGGTGGAGGGTAGGTGGTGGTAGTGGTGGGCTAGCTTTTAAAATAATGCATGCCTAAAACTCAACTATGAATCAGTTTATAAATCACAATGCTTTAAATTAAAAAATTAAAATAAAAAATGACTGAAAAAATAAGAATCCATCCTAACAATTTCTTTGAAGTCATGTTTATACTACTACTCAAAACAAATAAGGGCAATACTAGGAAAAATTTTTCTTTAAAAATTCAGCAAATTAAATTCCTCTGCATATCAGAAAATCATACACTAGATAAAGTGAGATTGATATTAGGAAGGCAAAGTTAGCTTAGCATTTATAAATAAATTAATATGTATTTGCATAACCACATAGAACAGTAATCATAGAAGTAATATTATCATATCAATCAACGCAGAGAAATTTTTCAATAAATCTGGACATCCAATTGTGCTAAAATACTCAACAAAATCTGGTGGATGGGACGGAATATTCTTCAAAATAGTAATGACCACCTATTTTAAAAAAATCCATAGCCAGTAATCAATGAACTCAAAACTGAAGGCATTTCACGTAAGATAGGCACAATGCAAGTTTATCCACTGACTCCATTACTAGTTAATACAGTATTAGATGTTTTAGCAACAGCAGTCAGTCTAGATAAAAAAAATAATCAAAGGATTCAGAATGAAAGAATAAAACTATCAAAGTTAGTACTGTGATCATCAATACATCAAAAAGCATGCTACAATATCAACAACAAAAACCTATCTCATCTATATGCATAAGATAAACTAGAAGAGAATGAGATTAGAGCCAACTCTACTCAAAATAGTGTTCAAAAACATGAAGTACTAGAAATGAATTTAATCAAATAAATGCCTTTAAAATATCAATTTTGAATGACAGAGTATATCTCTGGCAGTGGAATAATATTCTTTATCATGTATTTGAGGTACCCTATTAACCAAAAATTTCATTTGATACTTACTCCAAAACACAGAAACATAGATTCAAAAAAGACCTATTTTATACCAGTAATCATTACAACTCTTAGCACAATAGTGAAGGTACAAATTTAGCATCAGTACCCCTTGTTGGATAATATGACAAAAAAGAACAATGTATTCAAAATGTAGTACTGTGCAACCCAGAAGAAAAAATTAATCACACAATTTTCTCCAACTTGGATATAAGTGGATGAAAGAAAATAAGTGATGAAAAGTGGATGAAATAAGTAATCAATATATTATAAAAAGAAAGAATACTGAATGATCTCACAGCAATTGTCCTGAGGACATCAGAGTTATATCTATATACCTGCACCAAAAAATTGAAAGCATGAAACCCAAAGTAGAATAACCGAACTTCGAAATGTGCTAATCAAAGAGCTAGACTGGAGAGTGTGAAAAATCAGGGTTTCTAGTGGAGAGAAGTTGACACTGTGATAAGATCAGTGTTGGCACATTGTATTCCTGAAATAAAAGTTTGAAAACTTAAATCATAACAATTTAATAAATTAAAAAAATATTGGCAAAAAAGATAGAAAAGGGTGTTAAAATAAGTTTTAAATACTACAGAGAGGATTAAATAATTTTAAATGATTACTGGTAATCAATAATGTATTTTAACTTATTATGTAACTGACTTTATGTATTTGTGAGAAAGATATTAACGAAACTGCAGTTAATCTTGATTTAAAGAAGGAACAATCCAGAATACAAGAGATGCTAGAATAAGACTTTTTATAAAAGAAAAATTGGACGATTAAAAGAGTAAAAAAAGATTTGTTACAAAATCTCTGTGTTTTTGTACACAATACAAATACAATACAAATAGTGCATTTTGAATATGATATAAGAAAGAATGTTAATGTCTTCAAGAGCCTAATGACCTGAAATAAAGACTCAAATTCAAATATTTGGAAAAAAGGTAATGTGTATATTCTTGGGAAGTCATGAAGATACAATGGTCCTCTGCACCTGTTTCCCAGACAAATAGAACTACTAGGATACATCTATATGTAAACAAACGTAATAAAATGTATAGTTATGAAAGCTTGTAAGTACTACAAAATCGAGCTAGAATCTGGAGAACCAGTAAGTCTAAATATCTGAGAATCAGAAATATCAATTACATTGATTTTTGTGTGTTAATTTTGTAGCCTGCCACCTTGCTATATGAGTCTATTGTTTCTAGAAGCTTTTTCGTAGAGACTTTAGGGTTTTCTAGGTAGAGTATCATATCATCTGCAAACAGCGAGAGCTTGAATTCTTCTTTTCCTATCTGGATTCCCTTGATATCTTTTTCTTGCCTAATCGCATAGCAAGTACTTCCAGTGCTATGTTGAATAGGAGTGGTGAGAGAGGACAGCCTTGTCTTGTGCCAGAATTTAGAGGAAAGGTGTTCAGTTTTTCTCCATTGAGGACAATATTTGCCTCTGGCTTATGGTAGATGGCCTTAACTATATTGAGAAAGGTTCCTTCCATTCCCATCTTGCTGAGAGTTTTGATAAAGAATGGGTGTTGGACCTTATCAAATGCTTTCTCTGCATCTATAGATATGATCATGTGATTTCTATTTTTCTTGTTGTTGATGTGGTGTATTATGTTGATAGATTTATGGATGTTAAACCATCCTTGCATTCCTGGGATGAAATCTACTTGATCATAGTGGGTGATCTTCTTAATGAGGCATTGAATCCTGTTTGCCAGGATTTTGTTGAGGATCTTTGCATCTGTATTCATCAGCGATATTTGTCTGTAATTTTCTTTTTTGGTAGCATCTCTGTCTGGTTTAGGTATCAAGGTGATGTTGGCTTCATAAAAGCTATTTGAAGTGTTTCCGTTTGTTCAATTTTATGAAAGAGTCTTGCCAGAATTGGTAGTAGTTCCTCTTGGAAAGTTTGAAAAAATTCATTAGTGAATCCGTCTGGACCTGGGCTTTTGTTTTTCGGCAGACATTTGCTTACCGTTTTTTTTGTTTTGTTTTTTTGTTTTTTTTTTTTTTTTGGGCCACACCCGGTAATGCTCAAGGGTTACTCCTGGCTATGTGCTCAGAAGTTGCTCCTGGCTTGGGGGACCATATGGGACACCGGGGGATCGAACCGCGGTCCGTCCAAGGCTAGCGCAGGCAAGGCAGGCACCTTACCTTTAGCGCCACCGCCTGGCCCCTTTGATTACCGTTTTAATTTCATCAATGGTGATGGGGTGTTTAGATATGCTACATCCTCTTCCTTCAACCGTGGAAAATTATAAGAGTCTAAGAATTTATCCATTTCTTCCAGGTTCTCATTTTTAGTGGCATAGAGTTTCTCAAAGTAGTTTCTGATTACCCTATGAATCTGTGTCATATCAGTAGTGATCTCTCCTTTTTCATTCCTAATACAAGTTATCAAGTTTCTCTCTCTCTTTCTTTGTTAGGTTTGCCAGTGGTCTATCAATCTTGTTTATTTTTTCAAAGAACCAACTTCTGCTTTCGTTGATCTTTTGGATTGTTTTTCGGGTTTCTACTTCATTGATTTCTGCTCTCAGCTTTGTTATTTCCTTCTGTCTCCCTATTTTTTCGGTCCTTTTGTTGAGCATTTTCTAATTCTATGAGCTGTGTCATTAAGCTGTTCAGGTATGTCCCTCTCCTTTCCTGATGTGTGCTTGCAAAGCTATAAATTTTCCTCTCAGTACCACATTTTCTGTGTCCCATAGGTTCTGATAGTTTGTGTCTCCATTGTCATTTGTTTCTAGGAAGGTTTTGATTTCCTCTTTGATTTCATCTCGGACCCACTCGTTATTCAGTATTAGGCTGTTTAATTTCCAGGTATTAAAGTTTCTCTTTTGTGTCCCTTTGTACTTCACATTTAATTTCAGGGCCTTGTGGTCAGCAAAGGTAGCCTGCAAAATTTCTATCATCTTGATATTATGGAGGTATGTTTTATGTGATAGCATGTAGTCTATCCTGGAGAATGTCCTATGTACATTAGAGAAGAATGTGTATCCAGGCTTCTGGGGGTGTAGTATCCTATATATATCTACTAGGCCCCTTTTTTCCACTTCTCTTTTCAGGTTTAGTATATTCTTGTTGGGTTTCAGTCTGGTTGACCTGTCAAGTGTTGACAATGCCGTGGTGAGGTCTCCCACAATTATTGTGTTGTTATTGATATTATTTTTCAGATTTGTCAACAGTTGTATTAAATATTTTGCTGGCCCCTCATTCAGTGCATATATGTTTAGGAGAGTGATTTTTTCTTGCTGTACGTATCCCTTGATTAATACAAAATGTCCATCTTTGTTCCTTACAACTTTCCTAAGTATAAAGTTTGCATCATCTGATATTAGTATGGCCACTCCAGCTTTTTTATGGGTGTTGTTTGCTTGGATGATTTTCCTCCAACCTTTTATTTTGAGTCTATGTTTGTTCTGACTATTCAGGTGTGTTTCTTGCAGGCAGCAGAAGGTTGGATTGAGTTTTTTGATCCATTTAGCCACTCTGTGTCATTTAACTGGTGCATTTAGTCTATTGACATTGAGAGAAATACACCAATAGTAATAAGGAAAAAAATGGACATTAAGAAGACAACCCCATTCACAATAGTGCCACACAAACTCAAATATCTTGGAATGAACTTGACTAAAAATGTGAAGGACCTATACAAAGAAAACTATAAAACTCTGCTCCAATAAATAAGAGAGGACACGCAGAAATGGAAGCACATACCCTGCTCATGGATTGGCAGGATTAACATCATTTAAATGGAAATACTCCCCAAAGAATTGTATAGATTAAATGCGATCTCTCTAAAGATACCCATGACATTCTTCAAAGAAGTGAATCAGGCACTTTTGAAATTCATTTGGAACAATAAACACCCTAGAATAGCTAAAGCAATCATTGGGGAAAAGAATATGGGAGGAATTACTTTCCCCAACTTTAAACTGTACTAAAATAGTTATCAAAACAGCATGGTATTGGAATAAAGACAGGCCCTCAGATCAGTGGAATAGGCTTGAATACTCAGAGAATGTTCCCCAGACATACAATCACCTAATTTTTGATAAAGGAGCAAGACATCCTAAATGGAGCAAAGACAGCCTCTTCAACAAGTGGTGTTGGCACAACTGGCTAGCCACTTGCAAAAAAATTGAACTTCGACCCCCAGCTAACATAATGTACGAAGGTTAAATCCAAATGGATGAAAGACCTCGATATCAGACCCAAAACCATAAGATACATAGAACAACACGTAGGTAAAACACTCCAGGACACTGAGACTAAAGGCATCTTCAAAGAGGAAACTGCACTCTCCAAGCAAGTGAAAGCAGAGATTAACAGATGGGAATATATTAAACTGAGAAGCTTCTGCACCTCAAAAGAAATAGCACCCAGGATACAAGAGCCCCCCACTAAGTGTGAGAAACTATTCACCCAATGCCCATCAGACAACGGGCTAATCTCCAAAATATACAAGGCACAGACAGAAATTTACAAGGAAAAACATCTAATCCCATCAAAATATGGGAAGAAGAAATGGACAGACACTTTGACAAAGAAGAAATACAAATGGCCAAAAGATACTTGAAAAAATGCTCCACATCACTAATCATCAGGGAGATGCAAATAAAAACAACTATGAGGTACTACCTCACACCACAGGGATTGGCACACATCACAAAGAATGAGAACAAGCAGTGTTGGTGGGGATGTGGAGAGAAAGGAACTCTTATCCACTGCTGGTGGGAATGCCATCTAGTTCAACCTTTATGGAAAGCGATATGGAGATTCCTCCAAAAACTGGAAATCGAGCTCCCATACGACCCAGCTATACCACTCCTAGGAAAATACCCTAAGAACACAAAAATACAATACAAAAATCCCTTCCTTACACCTATATTCATTGCAGCACTTTTACCATAGCAAGACTCTGGAAACAGCCAAGATATTCTTCAATAGATGAATGGCTAAAGAAACAGCAGTACATATATACAATGGAATATTATGCAACTGTCAGGAGAGATGAAGTCATGAAATTTTCCTATACATGGATGTACATGGAATCTATTATGCTGAGTGAAATAAGTTAGAGAGAGAGAGAGAGAGAGAGAGAGAGAGAGAGAGAGAGAGAGAGAGAGAGAGACGCAGAATGGTCTCACTCATCTATGGTTTTTAAGAAAAATGAAAGACATTCTTGCAATAATAACTTTCAGACACAAAAGGAAAAGAGCTGGAAGTAACAGCTCACCTCTTGAAGCTCACCACAAACTGGTATGAATTTATTTAGCAAAATAACTATGTTTTGAACTATTCTAATAATGAGAATGTACAAGGGAAATAGAAAGCCTGTCTAGAGTACAGGCAGGAATCGGATGGGGAGGAGGGAGATTTGGGACATTGGTGATGGGAATGTTGCACTGGTGATGGGTGGTGTTCTTTACATGACTGAAACCCAAACACAATCATGTATGTAATAAAGTTGTTTAAATAAAAAAAAGAAATATCAATTACAAGCCACATTTTAAATATAAACTATTGTACTTCAATTAATATCAAGTAGAAAATAAGTTACATTATATTTCTTCAACCATATTACTCTATTTAAAGTGCTTGATGAATTAGATATTGACTACCCATTCCACAAGAGTGATTTTCTTTACTTAGTCACAATTCAATGTCAATTTTTTCTATAATTACTTCCAAGATATACCCTAAAATAACATGTAACATGAATGCTTACATGTCGAGATTTTCTACTACACTACATATTTAAAAAAATAATCTGAATATATTAGCTAAATTGAAACCAAAGAAAAAAATTAAACATCACTTCCTTCATTGTTTTATATCTTTTGGGGTGTACACCTTCTATTGAGGCTCTGTAACTTGGATCTTTATTTCTTAGCAGAGGAATATTGAGCATATCTCAGTGGAAAAATAGTCAAAGATAAAACAGTGACTTTTGAAAATAAGGAAAAATATAGGGGAAGGCAAGAAATTATCAATAATACTTTAAGACTCAATGAAGAGAAAAAGTTAATTGTCATTAAATAGATTATTAAATACAATTATATAAAAATTACATTCTTCATTGATTTGCAACATTTTTTTGTACATTTTAGTGAAAGACTTGCTCAAACTGTAAATATATGAAACCTAGGAAAATATATTGAGCTTGTTTTTGTTATCTTTTACAGGAAAAGAAAATACAGCCTTTTTTAAAGTAAAAACAACGGTGAGTACAATTTCCTTATATATGTTTTTTCTATAAATAGCTCATCTGGCTATCATTACTTCCCTGTCTTGATGGTAATATTGCATTCTTACTCATATTCATTTCTGTTTAGAGTAGGTACTTGGTGTGTTGCTTTAATTATTTAAGCCTAATAGCAAACTGTACATTATAAACCCTCATTTTATAGTCTTATGCAGGGAGGAAGTTTTTTAGAAAACTGAATGCTGCTATTCAGTATTCCTGGAAGGATAAAAAAAAAATGCCAGCGGCACATCTAACCACAAAGCAAGCAGAGATCTTCCAAGAACTACAGGAGGAAATACAAGGCTTCTTCTCTTAAGTTTATTTAAAGCAGCTTAGTCAAAGGTATTTTCAAAAGATTTTGCAGTGATTTATTAAAAATGTTCCCTAATTAAACCCATATCAAATGGTCCTGCTCTATGAAAGCAATATGAAACAGTTGAAACCGCCTAATATCAAAAGTCAAATATCACCAAATGAAGAAAAAAAATCTACCTTCTGGGGAAATAAATGTTTACTTTAATCTCAATAGAGATTCCTTCATGTTTATGTAGCTAACATCAGATGTTCTGTATAGTTAGGGCATTTTAAGTCAGCAGATTGAAGTTAAGACCCTGCTTCTGAACATATGAATTCAACACAGGAAAATTAATTCACAGGTCTTACATGATGAAGTTTTTGTGTGAATCCAATAATACAAATGCCAAATTGTAGTGCCTAGAAACCCTTCATTCATGACAGCTTGTTCTTTGTTATTTAAATTAAATTTTTAAATAATTTTAATGCCAAAAGGCATGCAGTGATGGGTGAAATTGTTAGATATTTTCTATCCACAACATATTTTGTCCATTTTGCATAATTAAAATGAAAATGTGATGTCAAGGTCAGAATGGTAGTAATAAAGCTAGGACACTTCTGTTGAGTGTGGTCAACCTGAACTCAGTCTTTGGCATCCCATATGGTGCCTTAAGCACCTTTAGGAGTAATCCCTGAGTGCAGAGACAAGAATAACCCTGAGCATCAAAGGGTATGAGCCCCCCAAAATAACACGCAAAAATAATTAAAATTAAAATTTGTTATGTCATCAAACAACCAAAATGTCACTGCTGAATTTTTTTAGTTTAGTTTTATAGGGGCCATCACTTCAATCCTGGTATTGGCAGTATGCCCTGATGTTATGGTGCTTTAGGAGATTTCCAATCAACACTGGGTACAAAGTTACACACAGAGGAGAGTGGAGGGAGATGGTATGTCATACTAATTCAGCTCCATGACTTTCACATGTGAGAAACCTGCTCTACAAGTTGAAATATGCACTCTGTACCAAAGCCTATTTAAAAAAAAAAAAAACTACAAAAAGCTGTAGTAAAGACTCATGCTAGCTAGCTCTTGCCAATTTACTAATTCATCTGTGCTGTGCTCGAGTCCTAGAAAGACGTTTTGTTGTTGATGATGTTGTTGTTGTTTGCTTGTTTGTTTTGGGGCCACACCGATAATGCTCAGGGGTTACTCATGGCTATGTGCTCAGAAATCGCTCCTTGCTTGGGGGACCATATGGGAAGCCTGGGATTGAACTGAGATCCGTCCTAGGTCAGCAAGGCAAATGCCCTACCACTGAGCCACCACTCCGGCCCAGAGTTCTAGAAAGACTATTAACAAGTGGTTCAAATCTACATTTTGATAATAGATATAAATTACAGCTTTTTTTAAAAATCCTTACTGGGATACGTGGTATATAATACTGCTAATGATGGTTTCAAACATATCTCAACATCGTGTTTGCCACAAGGATACAATTCCTCACAGTAAATTCCTAAAAGCGTCCCCTAACCTCCCAAGATTAGTTTCATGAACCAACTCTTTAGTTGCCAATACCTTTGGCCATTACTTAGGTACTCCCTTACTGTGAATCATTAAATTCCACATACTTTTTTTTTTTTTTTGGGCCACACCCGGCATTGCTCAGGGGTTACTCATGGCTGTCTGCTCAGAAATAGCTCCTGGCAGGCGCAGGGGACCATATGGGACACCGGGATTTGAACCAACCACCTTTGATCCTGGATTGGCTGCTTGCAAGGCAAATGCCACTGTGCTATATCTCCGGGCCCAAATTCCACATACTTATCCATTGTTTTTCTTCTCAATAACTTTATTCAGCATGACACCGTCAAGTTCCATCCTTGAAGTATCAAAATAATTTTGTCTTTTCTTATAGCTGCATTGCATTCTTTTTATATATATGCAATAAATTTTGGTCTATTAATATGTATTTTGCATTTAAGTTATTTCTATGGCTTGATTATTTTACTAAACACTGAAATGAACATGGGAGTACAAATATACAATTGAATTTATTTGTGCTTTGGTGTAAATGTCAAGAAGAGCTATTACTGAGCAACAAGGAGTTCCTTTTTTTCTTAATTTTTTTTTTTTTTTTTGCTTTTCTGTGAGGGGGGGAATACTCTGTGATGCTCAGGGGTTACTCCTAGCTATGCACTCAGAAATCACTTTTGGCTCTGGGGACCATATGGGACATCAGAGATCAAACCCAGGACCATCCTATATCAGCCACATGCAAGGCAATCATCCTACCACTGTGTTATTGCTCAGGCTCCTCCATTTTTTTTTGAGAAGTATTATTATAACTCCCCATAGACAATGAACCAGATGATATTCCCACCAACAGTGAGAGTTTGTTCTTACCCCATCTCTGGAAATACTGACAATTCCAGATTTTCTTTGTATATGCCATCATCACTGGTGTGACATCATGGTTGATTTTACTTGTATTTACTTAATTGTAAGTGATGATAAGGTCTTTTCCTTTTGCCCAATTACTATGTCTTTGAACAAGGGCATATTCATTTTCTCTCCCAATTTTTATATGGAGTTTTTGGATATTTTTTGTAATTAAAATGTATGAGTGATTTATAGATATTTGTTATTAACTATTATTTCATGTACTATGTGCAAATATTTTTTTACACTTAGTAGTGTGTGTTTTTGTTTAGTTCATTAAAGTTTTTATGAGACTTCACTGAATCTATTCTCCTTCAATAACAGGCCCTATATCTTTTTTTCATTCATCAATCCCTCACTGCTCTTGTTTTATCCTAACTGCAGTTCAATAAGATCTTACCATCTAGATTAAGATTATATTTTTATGAATTTTTAATTAAAATTATATGATTTATTTGATTTATATGATTTATATGATATATTTTATGTCTGTTTTGAGGCCACACTCAGTGACACTCAGGGGTTACTCATGGCTATGTGCTCAGAAATCACTCCTGGCTTGGAGGACCATATGGGATGCAGGGGGATTGAACTGCAGTCAGTCCTAGGCTAGTGCAGGCAAGGAAGATGCCTTACTGCTTGTGCCACCTCTCCGGCCCTTATACCATATTTTTATTAAAGATCTATTCAAAGCATCATCATCTCCCTAATTCATCATCTGTTACCTTTCTCTTTAACCCTGTGGCTTCCCATTAAGATAAGTTAGTTACAAATATAAAATACTTTTTAGATTTTAATCATTTTAATTCTACATTTATTGATAACTATAAATTTGTTAGATAGAAACAAATCCATATATGAGTTTTTTTTCAGTACAAAGATTAACATCTAATAGAAATTTATAAATGATTAATGAATAGGTAAGTCAATAACTTAAATCATTATGAGAAAACAATGATAGTTGAGTTAGAACAAGTTGTTCAATGAAAATTTATTTGTTAAAATTTGATTGCTGATTTGAGTTCCTTTAGAGGTAGAATATTTTAATGGAGATTAAGTTTTTAGAGTAAACACTTAAATTAGTGTCCTTACAAATTATGTCCTAGATACCTCATACTTTTAAAATGTTGAATTAGTGAAAAGTCTTTGTCTTTTTTTAAATTATTATCTTTCTTTTGTGCTTTTTGAGCCACACCCTATGACACTCAGGGGCTACTACTGAATCATTCCTGGCTTGGGGAGGGGGGCATATGTGATGCTGGGGATCAAACTGAGGTCTGTCCTGGATCAGCCACTTACAAGACTAACACCCTACTGCTGTGCTATCACTCTGGTCCCAAAAGGTCTATATCCTTGAAGTAGGATCTGATCTTGGCTATATCCTTGGCTTCATAAGATCTACAAGATCACATAAGATCAATCTGCAAATGTCATGAACTGGAATTTCATGAATTATGGAGAAATGATTCTGAACAATACATTTTTTCTCAATACTTTTGTTTATGATTTTGGTATAGTAAACTAAAAAAGAAATATTAGAAAAAAACAAGAATTTGAGGGTTATTTAGGGATATAAATGGAGGGAACATCAAAAAATTGAGAGAAATATTTATAAATTCATATAGTTAATTGATTATATAAGGTAACAAATTTGGAGTTTGTCTTACATTGTCATCAATATTAGTAAGTTGGAAAGTTCTTGTTTGACCTCATTATAAGAACTATAGAAAGTTGGAGATTGACCGGAGAGATAGCACAGCGGCGTTTAAATTCACTGAGACTCAGAAAGGCCTCTACCTCTTTAAACAGATCATGAAGCCACATAAAGAATTGTAAGAATCAAGGCCCCCTGTGCTTATGACTAGGGTCTAAGACTAAGATAATAACTTACCCCAGTGAAGTTGTTCTTCTTGAGACAGGTTAAAAGTCAAAAGTACTTATCCATTGTGAGCTAAAGCAGAGAGAGTTAACTCAGAAATGAAACCAAAGTTGGTGTCCTCCAGGAATGAGGAACTAGTAGTTGAGTGAGCTCAGAATGGAATGTTCTATCTCATAAGGCTCCCTTGACAACCAAAGGCTATCTTAGCAACCAAAGTTTGAATCAGAGTATCCCTTAACAACCAAAGGTTTGAAGCAGAGTATCCCTAGCCAACCAAAGTGAGCCAGGAAAATCAGTGATGAATTAATACATCTATACAATGAAATGATTGTGCTGTTAATACTTGTGATTACTATATGCAATGCTTAAAGATTTGACTCAGGATCATTGTCAAGACTCCGCTGGTTCGACGGACTTGTATTTAGGCTAAATGAATAAATTCCCTTTTACATTTTGCATTATCAGAGGTGGTCTTTGATTCTCAGCATCGACTTGGTTGTCAACTAGAACCCTTACAGGATATTGTGCAGAGTGGAGAAGGTGTTCTCATATCTTCCTGAACCTGGATCACTCATATAAATAGTAGGCTTGTCCTGCATCCGTTAATGCCTCAGTTTCTGGAAGAGGAAGGAATTCCCTATTAATTTTTTGCTAGGTTATTCTCTAATCCTATTTGCATTGGTCACTGTATTGATGGCTAAACTTCATATTCTTCCTTTATTGATCTCAACAGCTCTTCTTTTTCTCTGTATTTTATTGTGAACAAGCAAATTTTATCTAACTCTAGTGGTTTAATATGCTGCCTGCAGCTAGATCCAAAACAATAGGAAAAGAGGCAAAAGACAGCAGGAGCCAGGAGGCCATTAAACAGTTTCTTCAGCAATTTGGCAGTGACTATCCAGCAGAAGCTATCCAGCAGGGGGCAGCAGCATAATCCCCTAGATTGTAATAGCACTTCAATCTCAGGCCTTTATATACCCAACAATGGGTCAACTACCATCTTGTGGCAGTTACAAATGTCAAGCTCCTGGTAACTGATGTCTTCACCATTAAAGGAATGTGCTAATTAGGGTCCATAAGAATCTCTGTTTTATTATATCTTCTCCCTTTTTCTGTGAAAAAAAATTGGGGGGAGTATAAATAAATAACAGGACCCAAGTACTTTTCTACACTGCCAATGAAGTGTCATGTAGGTCAAGATGGGTTTCAGCTGATGATGTAATCTATCAGTGCAGGACAGTCAGAAAGTCAATGGTCCTCTGCAGGTCAAAAGAGCCAGGTGTTTGAGCCAGGACACCAGTTGAAGAAGGCTATTTAAGTAGACTGGTTGCAAGCACTAATTATTTTACTCCTCATGGGGAGTGGGTTGTTCTCCATTGCTAATGGACCAGAAAAGAAGAAAATTTTATTTAGAAACAGTAAAAATAGCAACATGTGCTAAAAAGGGTAGAAAATTAAAGCTATTTAATATTAATAAAAGCAACCGAAACAAATAGTGCTTTTCAGCAGGTGTATAGGATTTTCCTTGTGGCAAATTAAAAATTTTAAAATAAAATAAATTTCAGGAATATTGTAGAGACATAACCCACATTCTGTTCTTAATAATTGAGTTTTGAAAGTTTTATGACACAGTCACCAGAGGCTTGTCCTTGGGATTATAGGGAATACCAGTGATATGTTTGTTTTGTCATTTTTTGCAAAATGATTAAAAATTTTCACTAGTGTAGGCTATTATAAATTTTTATGATATTGATCTCCTTCTTCTGGCCACCTTCTCCATTGCTTCTGGATGATAGCCATATGGGCTAGGCTGACCTATCCTTTCTCCATTTTCTCCTATAAATACATTACATGTAGTGCTCTTCTTTTCTTCTCAATTCCCTCCTATTATCTTCTGGAAAGTTCCTTGGGCCCATCTAGGTACAGCTGTAAGACCTTCTGTGCCATTCATTTGGGGTTCTCAATGTCAGTGGGTCCCCCCTCTATGACTTTGAAGTCTTCTCTTTTTTGGTGTTCCCTGAAGCTCCACCTCACTGTCTTCTTTTTCCACATTTTCCCTGGTCTTTTGCCTCTCAGCCTGCAGCTGGGAGTTGATATTTCAAAGTTGGTGTTCTTGATGGTCTTAGAGTAGGGGAAGTGTTAAGGCAGAACTTCCTGCAGTAGCAGGTTGTTGCAATCTGATTTTTTGGGGCCTGGCATTGGCCCTCTGCCCTGTTTCCTAATATCTGTTGGTTGTTAGGGTAATCTCTGGATCAATGATCTTTGCTGATTGTGGGCAAGTTCCCAGTGGTGGTCTCCAGAGGACATGGCCAGAGATAATACTGCAATCTATGCATTAGTAGTCAAAGTTTCTACAATCATAGCATTTACCACTAGTTTGTGAAGCCTGCGGTTATTCTCTTCTCCCATTTCTCCAGATCCCAATGGAGTGACAATCTCTTGACCTATAGTTTCCCCTGCCACATATTGGACAAGGTGCATGTGGTGGCTTTAAAAATACATGATTGGTTGAAGCCAGAGAGATAGCACAGTGAATAGAGCATTTGCCTTCTACGTGCCAACCTGAGTTTGATCCCCAGCATCCCATATGGACCCTCAAGCTTGCCAATAGTACTTTCTGAGTGCATAGCCAGGACAAATCCCTGAGCACTGCCATTCATGCCCACCCCAAAAGATAACCAAAAAAAATACATAGTTTGATGGGGCTCTCTATTATCTGTGTAGATGCCCAGGTCTTCTAGCCTGCCTCTTTACTGTGTCAACTTCAAGGGCATTTACATGTGCCTGGTGTGAAATGGAAACTACATTCCAGTATTCTTTCAGGTAGTCAATAATATCTTCTCTTTCCCTAATTGAGTACAAAATTGATTGTCAGTTTTCACTGACATTTTTCAAAAGCCAACTGCATCAGATGTTGTGGGGTCTCCTCTCACTTGCCTTTGTAGTGCATCTCATTTTTTTTTTTATAAATTGGGCATAAGGCTCTGTTATCCTCTGGAATATTTTTTAGCTGCCATTGATTTTTGCATTCACATCAATTCTTTCGCATGTGCTTAATGCTATCTCTCACACATGCTTTAGAATGATACGAGACAGATTGCTTTTTTATCTTATTTTTTCATATTACCCCTCCCTATTAGCATGGTACAGGTGATTTGAACCCTGAACAGTTTCTGCCAGATCAACCTAGGTTGTGCCATTTGGCTTTGGCCTAATTCCCCACTGCACTTACTGGGAAGGGCTCAGGCATACTCTAGCCATTGTTTGAAAATTTTAGGGAGTCTAATGTAAACTTTTATTCCAGCCAATTAAATAATCTTTATATTATAGAAAAGTGGGTTCATAAGCAGTACAAGCTTTTTATAAATGGCCAAGTGTACATATTTTCAGACCTTGGTATATTAGATGCTTATGAGGCCTAGATTATCTAAGTTTTGACCTTATTCTATGTAGTAGGAGAGTATTTTTAGACCCTGCAGGAGGAACGTTTTTTCAAGGTATGGGCACAGAAGGAGCTGAGAGTGTAACATTGGCAAGTTAAATTCGGTTTGGTATCCCCTACTGGTGGGAAGACATAAGAGACTGAGGAGGTAATATTTTAAATTAATTTGTTGAGTACAGTATTGTTTTTAATTAATTATTTTGAGATATATAATTCAGCATATACTCACCCCTAATAACATGAATAGCAGTCAATCTTTGAAAGAAATAGAACTTAGTAAGATACTATCATTAAATATCAAAGAGACCAGCATAAATTTAATACACCATGGGACTAGGGCCTTGATCCATGAAAGATGACAAAATTTTATTCTTCTTGAATAAAGACTTTAAATCAGTTCTAGAGATAAACAATTTGCTTTGGATATAAACAGGCAAGTATCATTGCATTTGCAAAATACTAAGATTGTCATGAACCATTACAAATCTAAAAACATCTTGCATTAGCCCTGGAACAGGGCAAACTCATTAACAATGTGGTCTGCAAAAGCCAATCATAGTAATTGGCAACTATAAGAAAACAGAGACTCTTATGGCCCCTGGTTAGGCATAAGCAGCTTCTGTTACATTAAGGGTGGAGATGTCAGTTACCAGAAGCCCACCCTTTGTAACTGCCACAGGACCACATGTCCTGCTCAAAACTAGAACTTTGACTCAAGATTACAGCCCAGTGCTTTTATCATCCTTATCATGTTTCTCTATGAGCACTAATTGAATGTAAAGGTATAATAGAATAAAAACAAATATGGATAAGTTTTGATGGGTACAAAAAATAGATTATGACTAAAGAGATAGTATAGGAGTTAAAGCACTTTCCTTTCATGCTACAAATCCCAGTTTGAAACTTGGTACCACATGACTTTTGAGTACTGCCAGGAGTGACCCCCAATGTGTAGCTCCTGAACACTGCTAAATGTTTTTCAGTGCATCATTCACCCCAAATTATATCTCCATAGGCAAGGGTATTGCCTGGAAATATAGATACAGATACACTGTCTATCATAAGAATTCTGGACAGGTAATGAGCAATAAAATAATGTTGGCTCCTAAAACATGGACATTGAAAGGAATGTGTGATGAAATGACTAAAATGTGTCAATATTACAAAAGTTATCAAAATATACCTAATGTAACAATATAATTTTTTTGTTTTAATTAAAATTTAGGAGAAAACCATTTATAATATTGAATTCAAATAAATCTAGAAGTTTGCTTTTAGCTTTCTTTTGTTTTTCGTTTTTTTGTTTTTGTTTTTGTTTTTTGTTTTTTGGGGCCACACCCATTTGATGCTCAGGGGTTACTCCTGCCTAAGCGCTCAGAAATTGCCCCTGGCTTGGGGGGACCGTATGGGATACCGGGGGATCAAACCGCGGTCCTTCCTTGGCTAGCGCTTGCAAGGCAGACAGACACCTTACCTCTAGCGCCACCTCACCAGCCCGCTTTTAGCTTTCTATAAGCAACCCAACATAACATTATGAAAAAGAAATACTTAATGGGAAAAAAAGAAAAATGGTTAATTCAGTGAGAAGCAAAATAGCGAAAATTTAGGCATTAATATTACTTGTAATATCTAGACTATTTATTATTATTTTGTCTACAAACAACCCTTAAAACATATATCAAGGTCTTATATATCATAAAGAGTTTTTTTTTAAAGATTTAGAATTATATCAAATCCATTTCCTCAAAAAATCTTTCAGGTGTATTCTAATTATTTCATTAGTAATCTGAGATACCAAGAGAGCTTTTTATAAGCTAGAATTAGACAAAAGATCGCAATACTATGTTAGTGTAGAATGCTAATGTTTAGAAGACCCTATCATGCTTCTGTCAATGAGAATAAGCTGAAATATCAAGAGCTTTAACAAGTGAATTATCTTTCCATTACCACAGATAAAAGTATGTTGGTGCTGTTATTTATATTAATTCTTTCACATGAAAAATTTTCTTAATTTTCTCTGAAAGGAGAAATATGAAGCACATAAGAAAAAGAGCAGAATGCTAACATGGGGAAATAAATACTTTTTTAAAACTAAGTTTGTAATATAAATTGTCAAACAAGAAATTTTTAAAATTATTCATTTAATAATATGTATTTGACTATAAAATATTATTTCCTTTGTCTTACAAGATACCATGAACTTGCTCAATAAAAACCTATACATCATTAGCCCCAGAGTATATCAAGGAGAAGGAGTGAAGGAGGAGAAATACAACAAGAGTGTGGGTCCCAGGGGCCCGATGTCTCAGATGCATTGGTGAAGATAAAATAAAGAGAGTAGCACTAAATATCCAAGCCAAATTCAACAACAATGAAACCAAGAGTCCCAAATGCTAACAATCTAAACTTTAAGTAGGCATGTTATATTGATGGTGGGCAAAGTGTGGTGGCTGAAATGCATTCTGGGAACATGATGGAGGGAAGTCAACACTGATGATGATATTGGTCCTGCTCAAAACTCAACTATGAAGAACTTTGTAAATGACAATGGTTTCATTAAAAGTAAATTAAATTTACAAAATAGAAGTTTGATGTCATGTTTTTGAATGTGACAATGATTTTCCCAGCACCACTATTTAAAGAGCTTTCTTTATTTTATATTTCTTGTGCTTTACTCAAATATTAATTGGTCAAATACTCGAGTTTCTGTGTCAGGATATTCAATTTTATTATGTTGATTGGAGGGCCTTCTTTTATTCAAATACCTAGCTATTTTAATTATGACTGCATTTTTACAGGAAGAGTGATACACCCCATCTGTTTTTTACAAGGATTGTTTTATCTATTCATGGAACTTTACTGTTCCATGTTAATATTAGGAGTATTTAATCTATTTAAAAATAGCATGGGTATATTTATTAGAATTACATTATATCTGTAATGAGGCAAAACTTCCCAATCCATAAGTAGGGTATGTGTTACCTTTTCTTTGTGTACTCTTTTATTTCTTGAGGCACTGTTTTTAGTTGTTGTTGTTGTTGTTGTTGTTGTTTTAAATTTTGGTACAGGTATTTCACCTTTTGATTAAGTTGATTTCAAGGTACTTGATATTCTGACACACAATTGTAATGGGATAGTTATTTAATATCTCATTTTACTCTTTCATTATTTGTATATAGAAAATTCAAAAAACTTCACATAAAATATTTTAGCCTGCCACTTTACTATATATATGAACACATATGTATTGTTTATATAATATTTTTGTCCAGTATTTAGGATTTTCTAAGTATAGTATCATATCAGAAATAGAGCTTGACTTCTTCACTTATATCTGAAAGCTCTTAATATCATTTTCTTGCTTAATTGCTATGGCATATACATCCAGTATTATGTTGAATAAAAATGATGATATTGGACAATCTTGTGTTTTGTCTTATGTTACATGGAAGTCATTTATTTTTCTTCCATTAAGTATAGTGTTTGCTGTAGGCTTGTGGTAAATGGATTTGACTATATTGAAAAAAATTCCTTCAAATTCTCATTTTGTTGAGTTTTGATCATGAATGAATGCTGAATCTATCAAATAACTTATCTGCATCGATAGGTAAAATTATGTAATATTTTTCTTTTATTTATATGCGTTATTATATTGTTTGATCTGCTTATGTTAAATTATTAATACCTTGCTGTAGTAAGACCTATTTCATCATGGTATTGATCTTTTGTATAAATTGTATTTATTTGCTAGTATGTTGGTAAGTATCTTTGTATCTATGTTCTTTAATGAAACGTTTCTGTAATTCTTTTTTTTTTTTTGTGGTGTCTCTGTCTGCCTTTGATATCATAGTGTTCTTAACTTCATAGAAACTATTTGAGAGTGGGTTTTTTATATATCAATTTTCTCAATGACCTGAAAAGGACTGGCAGTATATCCTCTTTTTATTTATTTTGGTTTTTGGGTCACACCCCTTGGCATTCAATCAGGGTCCTCTTTAAATGTCTGAAAGAATTCACTAGTGAATCCATATGGACCTATGCTTTTGTTTTTGTGAAGTCTTTTGAGTACTGTTTCAGTCTCCTTGATAGTTATAGGTCTGTTTAGGGATGCTACATCAGCTTGGATCAGCCTTGGGACATTTTAGGAGTTCAAGTATGTAAACATTTTCTTTAACTCTCTTGTTTTCTGGCATAAAGATTCTCAAAGTAAATTTTATTATACTTTAAATTCTGAAGTGTCTGTTGTGACATCCTTTTCATTTCTAATTTGGTTTAATATAGTTCTTGCTGTAAGCCTTGCTAATACTTTATCTACCTTTTGTGTGTGTGTGTGGTTTTTGGGTCACACTCAGCAGTGCTCAGGGGTTTTTCCTGGCTCCGTGCTCAGAAATTGCTCCTGGCATGCACAGGGGATCATATGGGATGCCGGGATTTGAACCGATGGCCTTCTGCATGAAAGGTAAACGCCTTACCTCCATGCTGTCTCTCCGGCCCTTTTGTCTACCTTTTTATGTTTTCAAATAACTGACTATGTTTTCATGGATATTTGGATTGGATTGTTTTCAGGGGTATCTATTTCACTAATTTCTGCTTTAATATATATGAGTTTATCCTTCTGCCATCTTTTGGCTCGTTTTCTCGGTCTAAATATCTTAAGCTAGACAAATGTTATATATGTGTGCCCTTTCTTCATTCCTGATGAAAAGTTGAAAAGCTATATATTTTCCAGTTAATACAGCTTTTGTTGTTGTATCTCACAAATTCTGATAATTTTTGTCCTCATTCTCATTTATTTCCAAAAATATTTTGGTTACCACATTTATTTACTCTGACCCTCTTTTTGTTTAATAGTGAGTTGTTTGATTTCCAGGTGTTAAATTCTATATTTGTTTATGTTTCTAATTTACTTCTATGTTTACTGAATGATGGAATGAAGAGATAGTTTATTCAATTTCTATCCACTTGATTTTATGAAGGTATATTTTGTGACCCAGAATGTGGTCTATCTTTGAGAATGTCTCATGTGCATTGGAACAGTATATGTTTTTGGCTTTTGGGAAGAGAAAAACCCCAAATATTTTTTTATATAATATAAATATGTCATATCATATCATGTCATGTCATGTCATGTCACACTATGGTACATTACATTACGTTATGTTACGTTATGTTATACCACTCATATCTATTGCTTATTTCAAAGCCAGTATATCATTGTTGAGTTTTTAGCATGGTTGAACTATCAAGAGGTTGCAGAGTGGACTAAAACTACTGTTGTATTATTATTGGTTTCATTCTTCAAGTCTATTAGCTGTTATTTTGTTGGCCCCTCATCTATGTTTAGGAGTGTAATTTCTTCCTGATGTACATATCTCCTGATAATCAAGAAATGACTTTCTCTGTTCCTTATAACCATTTTGAGCCTGAAGTCTATGTGACTTCATATTAGTATGGTCAGTCTTTTTAAGAGAGTTGTTTCCTTGAAGGTTTGTCTTCCATCCTCTTACTTTCAGTCTGTGTTTGCTCTGAATATTCAAATATGAATGTTGGGTCCTATTTTTTATTTGATGTTGTCACTTGATTGGTATCACTCTTAAATGGTGCATTTAATCCATTGCCATTGTCATGGAATTTTGTGCCATCTTTTTTTGTATAATGTGGTGTATTTGTGGGATACATTTTGTCTTAATGTACCTCTTCACTTCTTCTAAAGTTGGTTCGAGTCTATAAAATTCCTAAGCTATTGTTTAATTGTGAAGATGTTTATTCTACCATCATCTTGAATCATAGTACAGCTAGGTGAAGTGTTCTTATGAAGAGCTTAATTTCCTGAAAATTTGTCTTTCACTCTTTGATTCTGAGTCTTTATTTTTTCTGAATGTTCATATGTGCTTCTGGAGGCAGTAGAATGTTGGGTTCAATTTTCCAATTCATCCTTCCAATCTCTATCTCTCAATTAGTATTTTTGGTCTAGCAACAGAGAGATTATGACCATAGAGATTTGTGCCATTATTTGTAGAAATTTGGTGTGTTTCTGGCATTTGCTTTGTCTTAATGTAGTTCCTTTCATTCTTCTCTTTAGGGTTGTTTCTTCCTATGAATTTTCTAAGATTTTGTTTTGCTGTTTTCTATCATTTCTTCAAATATTAATGTGAGTCTAGCTGGGTAAATTACTCATGGTGAGACATTCATTTCATTTAGTTTTCATTGTATCTCACTGATGTATTTAGGTTTGCAGGGTTTTTTTTTTGGGGGGGTACGTCTGCTGTAATTCTAAAGGATTATTCTATGTATGATTTTATTTTAAAATATTGCTATATTCAGTATACTTTGTCCATGGTTTCCACCATTTTGACTAGATGGTGCCTTTTTATTAGGGTCTCTTTTAGCTGGTTCTCATCTGGCATCCAGGAGGTGGGTGCATGCACTATTCAGCTCTGGGAACATCTCAGAAACAATGCCTCTTACTGTTGCTTCTTCATAGAGCGTTTTTGATGACTCTGTGGGATTCTGATGACTCATATGTTGTTTATATTGATTTTACCCCCAATGTTACAGGGTTTGTTTGTTTTTTAGGATATTTTATGTCTTTCGTCAATTTATTTTGATGATTTTTTCATTTTCTTTTGTTGTTTGGAGATTGTCTGCACTTTTTATTTAAATCCACTGATATAGTCCTCATCATCTGTTAATTTTTTTTCATTTCCCTTACCTGGTTTTTCAGTTATAAAATTCCTGTTTGTATTTTTATCATTTATACTCTCATAATCACTCACTGCTTATCTGTGCAGGTTGCATGTCCCTTTATTTGAGCCTCTCCAGTGGCTCCACTATGAGTTTAAGTACCAGTTTGTTGCTGCTAGTACTTTTGTTTCCTTGATTTTATCCTTGACACTATTGTCAATAATATCTTTTTTTTTTTCTTTTCAAAATTTTCCAGGTGCAGAAACATAGTGTGGCTGAACAAGGTTCAATCCTCAGTATGCTCTATGTTCCTTTGAGCTCCCCAGGAGCAATCCTGAGTGCAGAGCTAGGAGCACGTTTGAAGTACTGCCAGGTGTTGTGCTCCACTGCCAAATAAAGAAAAAAATATATCATCTCCCTAAAACATATGTTTCTTGACATTTAGTTGTCTCTCCATTTGAAGGAAAATTTTCTAACTTTTAACAGGGTGCCTTTATTTCTTCATTTTACACACTAGCCTCTTTCACAAGCCCTGTGTTCTTAATTCCTCTTTGTATACAATCTTTCCATTAAAATACATTTAGTATTCTACAATTCTTTAATGTATTCTACTAAATTTATATTTTGTTGATAATTTTATAGCAGCTCTTATGACATTGTAAGAGTTTTATGTATTTTGTTTGGTTATTCTTTATTAAGTCAAAGAATAAACAAAAGTGCTAGTTACATAAAAGTCTCAGTAATGTACAATATATACTATATTTGTTTCTAGTATTACATCTGCACTATAGATATGTGCCATCTATACATATAAATGTATACATATATGACATATATGTTATAGTATATATTTGGAAATGAATTAATCAATAATCATTTATTTTTATAGATGTTATAATAATTTTCTTTCATAATCTATGTTCATCTGGTTCACATATGGGCTTTCATAACATAGAGCTAGCTACATAAATAGGATAAATTATATTTCTTGCTTTGAACAGGGACTAATTTAGACAACACTTTAAGGAATTTAATACCACAACACCATGAACGTTAAACATACCAAAAAAAAAAAAAGAAAAATATTGGAGCTAGTCCAGGGAAGAGCAATGAAAATAATTAAATGGTTGGAAATTGTCTTCCCAATGAAAGGTCACAGGAACTCTGCTTATTTATTGTAGAAAGATGAAGAGGCAAATATGCAAGCCTATTTCAAAGACAGACCATGAAAGGGATAGAAAAAGATAGCAGCTGATGGGATATTTTTTATATTTTCAGTTTTAGTTCTAATGTTAATTACATAGAACAAACTTATTTCAAATGCAGTAGTGATGTTTAAATTATTTTCTATGTAAAGTCTTATAGTATAATGTATCTAGTTAAATCTCCAAATTATGACATTTCTTTCTCTGAAAATCTCTTTTGAAATACTCGTTTTTATTAAAAATAAATGAATTGTATCCAATGAATTACAATAAAAGAAAAAATAGACATTTTAGTAATGTGGTTTTAAAAAAGGGGGGCTGTCAAAAACACATCTGTGAAAAAAATCCATTCAGAAAAATTGACTCTTAAACCTTAATTTTCTCTATACATGTTTTTTCTATAATTTTGAATATCTTAAATTTAAGAATCAAGTACTTACACGTAAGTTAATTCATAAAATCTATAAAAATATTTCATAAAGTATAAATTTTGTAAAACTCTTACAAAACCATTAGCACTTAAGCTATAATTTATGATCAAGTATTCAAGGAATTATAAACCAATAATGTAAAAATTGAGTAACGTAAAAAAAATGTAAAAATTTGAGTGGAAATGCCCCTAATTCAATGTCACTATGTACCTAAAATATTACTGTGAAACATTAGTAATCCACTTTGGCCAAAATAAAAATTATTTTAAAAATTGAGTGTGCCTATGTTAAAAATAATTCAAGAATTCATGACTAACTACTCTGAGTGTTTTTATTGTCTGTGGATATTGATATTGATAAATATAGATTTTATATAACTCAAAGGCAGTATTTTGTCTTTTCTCAGATCTGTGATCAGGAATTGGTATTTGTGTTTATCATCCAGCAGAGGCTTATAAAAGTCTTAAAGGTTTAGCAATTTTTTTATTGCATCATATTGCTGTTGCATTGCACTAATGTTGTAGATATATAGTAGAGATGTGATTATTTATGGAGTCAAATATATTAAAATATATTGACAAAATTAGTGTGTGAGGAAATCTACTGAGAATAATATCTCAATGATCAAAATAAGTTACTTAACAGGAAAAATGATCACCTGCAGCACTGTCTAGTCTGCCTAAATTGATGCATAGTAAAAATGCTGCAAGTAGATAATTGAATCAAAATGTTATAGGCCTGTCATTTGGTCTCCTGAAAAAAATTTAATAAGTGATATAATGTGGAGTTTGCTGCTATTTTCTCTTTAGACAATATTGTCTTCAATTATTTTCTCCAGTGGAAAAAAATAATCAAACTGTTTTCAATACACAAGAAATTGTTTGTTCAAAGTGGTAACTGATATTCCAAACAAATTCACATTGATTATTTTCACATATGATTATTTTCTTTAGAAACAGATGCCTTTTTTTTCTCCCATCATCATCTTGCCAACTTTAAAGACAATATAACTTATAGACACAGTGTATTTGGTGAAAATACAACTTAAAGATTACTGCAAGGTTAATTTTTACTGGTTTTGGATTACATGTTGATTCTATATGCGATGTCAGAAGAGTGAAAATTGTAGTTATGAATTGTAAAAAGTGAACTATAGTTCTTTACTAAATATCTAATAAATGGTGTGATGAAAATTATGATCCCCACCGCCCCACGAAGAAACTGGAGAAGATAGCTCTTTCAATGAAACAAATAGAGATCTCCATTTTCAATATTATAGCTAAAAACTTTTATCAGTTACTTAATCTGTCTGTGAAACAGAGAGCTTCTTTAAACAACTTTTAGTTTCCAAACATGTCTCCTCGCTATCTCCTGTTTTTCCCATTTAATCTCATTAACAGTTTATATTACAGTAAGGTTTATGCCTAGAGGGGCCTTTCTTGAAGAATGAATTACAAAAGCATGTAGTCTTGCATAAGGCTCCAATTTAATATTTGAGTATGTAACTCTATTTATTTAACCGATATGAGGAAAAAGAGAAGTAAAGAATGCTTTTGTAGAAACAATTTTCCAGAAAGGAGCATTTTCTGCATTGTGTTTTTGGCACCCTAAGCTATGTTCCCAGAACTGAAATTGCTGGGTCATAAATGGGATACTATAGAGCTGGTAATAAAAATGAAATCCTGAAATTGGCTTATACACAGATGGCTATGTATTATGTTGAGTGAAAATAGTCAGAGGGAGAGACACATAAAATAATCACACTCATTTGTGGAGTATATATAAAAATGATATTATGAAAATTATACCCAGCAATAGAGATGCGGGCCAAGAAGACTGATCCAGAGTAGTAGGCTTGCCACAAAGAGAAGGGAAGTGTGGTTAGCATAGAAAAATGAACACTATGAACAATGATAGCTGGAATGATCACTCTGGAAGGAGCTGAGTGCTGAAAGGAGATAAAGCGATATGCATGATACCTCTTTAGTAACGATAATGAAAACCACAGTGTCTAAAAGAAACTGGAAGAAACATAGAAGAAAAAAATTTGCCATAGATAGAGGTAGATGGGGGAGGCTAAGGGACATTGATGGCAGGAAATGCGTACTGGTGAAGGGTGAATGTTGGAATTAATATTGTTGAAACTCAATCATGATCAACTTTGTACCCATGTATCTCATGATGATTTAATAAAACATTAAAAAAAAATAAGGGCTGTATAGATCAGGAAAAAAAGCCCTGAAAAAATCAAAAGTATAGCAGGAAAGATAATCTATCATTTACCAATATATTTATTTGGGGGGGGGCAACATGATATACAACACATTCAGTTCTAGAATTCATGCATACAGCCCTCCAACATCATACCCTCCAGCAGAACTTTCCATTCCCTCTGCCTTTTTTCCTATGTCCCTCCTATCCACAGGTGTCTCCATATTTAAGTAAACTAGCACTAAAGATTAATTCTCAGGTTTTACTGCATTTGGTCATTATTTATCATGTTACAGTGTTTTATTTATCGTAAGCAAGAAAGAATTTTATATCTGTCCATCTTCTTAAAATAATATCACTCAGCATTAAACTACAAATAAGTATAGCAGCAAAAAAACAGAGTTTTGTATTTTCTACTTCTGAGTAATATTCCACTTTGTCTATTTACAGCACAGTTTCGTTCTCTAGTAATATATTCTTATACATTCCACTTATTTCCAGGTTTAGTTATTTTGAATAGTGCTATAATGAACAGTGGGGGGCAAATGTCTCTTTGGAATAAATATGTTATGGTCCTTAGGGAAAATGTTAAAAAGATGGATGATATGGAAGCTTAAGTTTTAGTTTTCTGGGAAGTGATCATATTGTTTATTTTTTTTCTTTATTTCTTTTTCTTCCTATTTCTTTATTTTCTTCTTTATTTCTGTCCATTTTTATATTTTCATCATTTTTCTTCCCTTTGTTCTTCATACATTCCTTCTCTTGATTTTCTTAAGTTCTTCCTTTCCTCTTTTTTATAGTTTATTTAAGCATTATGATTATAAAGATGTTCATTGTTGAGGTTTAGTCATAGAATGTACACTCCTCTTCACAAGTGTATATTCTCTGGCAGCAGTGTCCCCAGTTTCTCTCCAACTCATCCTCCCCACCTGCCTCTGGGACCATCATTTTCTTTCTTCCCTCTTTCCTTCTTTCTTCCTTTCTTCTTTATTTTCTTTCTTTTTTCTTTCCTTTTCATTTTTTTTGTTCTTCCTTCCTTCTTTCTTCCTTTTTCTTTCATTCTCTTCTTTTCCTGCCTTCCTTCCTTCCTTTTTTCCTACCTGCCTTCCTTCCTTCCTTCCTACCTTCCTTCCTTCCTTCCTTCCTACCTTCCTTCCTTCCTTCCTTCCTTCTTCCTTCCTACCTTCCTTCCTTCCTTCCGACCTTCCTTCCTTCCTTCTTCCTTCCTACCTTCCTTCCTTCCTTTCTTCCTTCCTTCCTTCCTTCCTTCCTTCCTTCCTTCCTTCCTTCCTTCCTTCCTTCCTTCCTTCCTTCCTTCCTTCCTTCATTCCTTCCTTCAGGGATCTCAAACTCACAGCCCGCGGGCCATTTGTGGCCCTCTGTACAACATTTTGTGGCCCACGGCCGGCCTTCAAATATCGCAGTATTCATGATTATTCGCAATAAAAATCGCATTAGTAAGAAAAAAATCACATTAAATATTCGCATACCCCGAGCAGTTCCATTCGGGGTATGCAAATGTTTGATGCGATATTTTTTGTGCGATTTTTTTCTTACTAATGCGATTTTTTATTGTGAATATTCAGAAAGCAAATAATTGCAAATACTTTGTGCCTATCCCAGATGTCATTTCTGCTGCTCCTTCCCACTGTCCCTTGCATTATCAGAGATTTAAGGGAGAGAAGAGAAAGAGGTTTATTACAGAATTAGATTTTATCATACCTTCATCATGACTTCATCAAAGCCTACAGTGAAGAGAAAGATTGATGACGAGCACAGACAATTTCAGGAAAATTGGGAGACGCAATATTTCTTTGTTGAGCATAGGGGCATCCCCACATTTCTTATTTCCTCAGAGAAAGTTGCAGTGCACAAGGAATACAACTTGAAACGCCATTATTCAACTAAACATGCTGAGGAATGTGCAAAATATCAAGGAAATGAGAGAGCCAAGCAGGTTGCCAGTCTTAAAGCATGTCTAATGAGGCAACAAGATTATTCAAGAAAGCAACCAAAGAGAATTTTGCATCAGTGGAAGCTAATTATCTAGTTAGTGAGATGATTGCTAAGGCAGGGAAACCATTCACAGGAGAGTTTGTTAAAAAAAAATGCACGTTACAGGCTGCAAGTATTATCTGTCTGGAAAAGAAAGGTTTAGCAAAATCAGCCTTTCTGCCAACACTGTGGCAGAGCGCATTTCTGACATGTCAAGTGACATTTATCATCAACTGTGTGAGAAAGCCAAATGTTTGCATACTCAGTTGCTCTTGACGAGGGCACAGATAAAACAGACACTGCAAAGCTCACAATTTATGTCCGTAGTGTTGATTGCAATTTTGAATTGACAGAGGAGCTGCTCACAATAATTCCAATGCATGGCCAGACCACCACTAATGAGATATTTCGGCATCTGTGTGATGCCATTGAGAATGCAGGTTTGCCATGGAAAAGGTTTGTTGGAATAATAAACGATGGAGTGCCATCGATGACTGGGAGGAACAATGAACTGGTGGCACTTGTTCAAAAATAAACTTGAAGAGGAGGGTATAGAGAAGGCCATTGCTCTTCACTGCACTATCCAGCAGCAGGCTCTTTGCAGTAAATGCCAAATCAGATCCAGGGGCTTAAAGTACAGAAGGTTCTGTGCTTTTTTAGAGGAAATGGAGTCAGAATATGGAGATGGGCTCTATTTCACCAAGGTACATTGGCTCAGCAGGGGAAATGTCCTGAAAAGATTTTTTGAGTTGAGAGAAGAAGTAAAAGCCTTCATGGAGAAGGATGGGAATGCTGTTTCTGAGTTGAGTGATCACAAATGGCTCTTGGACTTAGCTTTTCTTGTTGACATCACACATAAGCTGAATGTACTAAACAAGATGTTACACAGCCTGAGGCAGCTTATCAGTGCTGCCTATGACAACGTGAGAGCATTCTCCACAAAACTTGTGTTATGGAAAACCCAGCTCTCTCAGACAAACCTTTGCCATTTCCCAGCATGCAAGGAACTTGTGGATGCAGGTATACCAATCAGTGGTGAGAAATCTGTTGATGCTCTTTTTAAGCTAGAGAAGGAATTTGATCACAGATTTGCAGACTTCAAAAAGCACAGAGCCACTTTCCAAATTTTTGTGGACCCCTTTTCCTTTGATGTGCAAGATGCCCCTCCTGTGCTTCAAATGGAGCTCACTGACCTGCAATGCAACTCTGATCTCAAAGCCAAATTCAGGGAGATTAGTGAAAAAGCAGACATGCATGGGCAGTTTTTGAGAGAATTGCCCCCCAGCTTTTCTGAGCTTTCCCGAATGTTCAAGCGCACCATGTGCCTTTTTGGGAGCACATATTTGTGTGAAAAGTTATTCTCCACATTGAACTTCAATAAGTCAAAGTACAGGTCTAGACTTAATGATGATCATCTTCAAGCCATACTGAGGGTCTCAACTGCTTCCTCTCTAAAGCCAAATGTGGTTCATATTTGTGAGAAGAAGTGCTGTCAAATCTCTGGCAGCAAGGAATAGGCAAAAGATGCCATGTTCATAAGAACTGTTCATGATCTTCACTCAATGTTTTATTCATATTCAGAAGAAATAATTAAAACTGTTAATAATGATGTTTGAGGACTTTTTTTTTGTGAAATCCCTTATGCGGCCCTGCCTCACCCCGACTTTGCCTCGTATGGCCCCCAGGTAAATTGAGTTTGAGACCCCTGCCTTACTTCCTTCCTTTTTGACACTATAGTTTGCATAATGGAGCAAGCTTTTAGAAATAACCATTAAAAGGCTATCACTTTATCGTTTTTCACCACCCAGGTTTAGTTCAGAGGGATCAGTTCCAACTATCATTGTCACAGTAAACCATGCATTACCCTAACTGCATTGACCACAATTTGTGGTAAGCTTGATATTATGGACTGGTCCTCCTGATCCTCATAACTATTGTCTCAGGATGTTGTTATTACAGAATTATCTATTATTTTCTTATATTTCTCAAATGAGTGCTATTATATTTATATATATATATATATATATATATATATATATATATATATATATATATCTCCAGCTGATTTATTTCCCTTAGCATTATAGTCTCTATATCCACCCATGTATAAGAAAATTTTATTACTTAATTTTCCCCAACAACTCTTCAATATTTCATTGTGTAGTTTTACTACAGTTTCTTTAGCAACTCATCTTTTTCTCATCCATGGGATTATTTCCAGATTCTAGCTAATGTAAATAGTGTTGTGACAAACATAGAAATGCAGAGGATTTTCTGAGTGGTGTTTTTAGGTTTCTATGATATATCCTGAGGATTATATGGCAGTTCAATGTCTAACTTTTGAGAAAAATTTGTGTTGTTTTCCATAAGTTTAGGCCAGTTTTCATTCCTACCAGCAGTGAATGAGAATCCGTTTCTCCCATATCCTGGTCAGCACTGTTTGTTCTTTGAGATGTGTGCCAGTCTATGTGTTGTGAGATAATATATTTTTGTTGTTTTGGTTTGCATCTCCCTGATGGCTATTGATGTGGAAAATTGTTCCATTGCCTTTGGCCATGGGTATTTCATCTCTGAGGAAATGTCTGTTCATTTCTTCTCCATAGTTTTGGATCAGTTACATGTGTTTTTCTTTTTGTTGCGTTTTAACAGTTCCATATATATCTTAGAATTTAATTCCTTAGTTGATGAAAAGTTTCTCCTATTCTGTGGGTAGGTAGAATTTATATCTTAGTCTTTCCTTTGAAGTACAGAACGTTCTCATACTAATATAGTAGCATTTGTTTATCTTTACTATTACTTGCTTGGACAGTGGATTTTCATCTTTGAAAATGCCTTTAGCTTCATGTCATGGAGTGTTTCTTTATATACTTTATGATTTCAGGTTTAATATCAATTTATAATTTATTTTTACTGGGCCCTCGTACATGCTACTAAAGAGAGGTCTGTGTTCACTTTATTAGTATGTAGCTGACCAGTTTCACCAACACCATTTGTTGAAGAGACTTTCCTTACTCCACTTTTTATTTCTTGCCCTTTTATCAATGATTAATTGATTGTACAGCTGAGATAAGTCTCAGAATATTCTAATTTATTCCCCTGATCAGGGGGTCAGTCTTTATTCCAATACCATGCTGTATTAATTATTTCAACGTTATAGTAAAATTTAACCTTTAGAGAAAGTGATGTCTCCCATTTTCTATTCCCCAAAGATTTCTTTAGCTATTCATGGAAGTTTATTGTTCCAAATAAATTTGAATGTTTTGTTCACTTCTTTGAAAAAATGTCATGGGTGCTCATATAGGGATTTATGAAATCTGTAAAACTGTTTTGAAAGTATGATTTGAAGCCTTCCAAAACATTAGCAGATATATAGCGCCAATGTTATGTCTGCTTTTATTTTTGAAAAAGTGTTATGTAGTATTCTTTGTATAGGTCTTTTATCTCTTTAGTTAAATTGAGTCAAAGGTACTTGGTCTTCTGAGGCATGATTGGGTATAGGATGCTTTAAATGTCTCTTTCTTCTTTATTATTTTTTTTAAAAAGGTAAAAATTACTGAGAATCATTTTTGTATTCTGCCACTGGATAGCCTCAGTAGCAGAGTAATATCATAGTATTTTCTAAGTAAGTTCAAATATTTGACATATAAGAAAGCTTATATATTACTTATATATAAGCAAGATTATAGATAAGAGTGCCATTTTCTTCACATACAAACCAACATTGTTCCTTTTTGCATGGGGACATACTACATATAAAAAGAAATTCTTATCTAATAGAAATAAGGACCCTAATTTTATGGTTCAGGGATGCCTTTCACCACAAATATGTATCATGGGAACTTGACTATTTTCTCAATTGATCAGACATCAACTATCCAACTCCAAACGTCAGATCCCATTTTTGGAATCAGCACGGTTGTCTGCACCAGCACTAGGATTCAAACTCCCTCTTGGAAAGGCCCTAATGCCACCCTGGCACCAACTTGTCCAGAGTAGGTTCATCATTCCCTGATGATGGGGAAATAGCAACAACTTGCTCTAAGGGCAGGCTTCCTTGCCTCATCACATAATTTTGAGATGATTTTAGAAGACACTCTGTTACTCCCTGGTTTTGATATAGGACTGTGTAAAAACCAAGATCTCTAATTACAGAAGCCTGATGGTGAAAACTGCAACTAGGTAGAATATTTCCTGGGATCATAACAAAAGGCCTTTTGGTTGAACAATAAGTATGCCTGGAGTTTATACTTGGTCATTCTATGTTCCTATATCAACTAGTATTATAGTCAATCACCTAATTATATAAATTCAGTTAAGCCATAGAATACTCTATCTAAAAATAGTTAAAAATAATTGTAATTCAGTGCAGTCTGAAGATATGACCTGGCACACTTTTAGAAGACTTTTAATGACAAACAAAAACTGTAACAAGTTATCAGCTAAATTCTGTTTTTATAACTATCTTCTAAAGAGAAGCAGGCATATTTATTAATTTGAATTCATCTCTTCCTTTTAAAATAAAGGCTATGCAGAGGCCGGTGTGATATTATAGCAGATAGGGCATTTTCCTAACATGTGATCAACTCCAGTCCATATCATATGGTGCTCTGAGCCTACCAAGAGAGATCGTTTAGCACAAAAGTTGAAGTGATCCCTAAGAAATAGTGGAGGTGGCCCTCAAACAAACAAAAGATATGAAGATAAAAGTTTCAAAAAATAGTTAAAATATTATATAATATTGGGGCTAGAGCGATATCATAGTGGTAGGGCTTTTATCTTGCACACAGCTGATCCAGGATGAACCTGGGTTCGATCCCCAGTCTGTTCCCCCAAGCCAGGATCAATTTCTAAGCGCATAGCCAGGAGTAACCCCTGAGTGTCACTGGGTGAGGTGCCCCAAAATATATAAAATATTATAGTGCCTCTTTCACTTATGGACTCAGTAATAATTTATTCATGACTTATCATGTAGCCATATATTGTTTTAGCAAATATTCTTAATGAAGAAGAGCTATAAAACCCAAAACATGCACCCTCTACAGAAGTGAAACCAAGGGATATTCAATTAAACTTTAAAAGTTATTAAGTTGTACATTTTTCTTGAATTATTTACTTTCCAAATGGACATAATAGAAATATATCTAAATACTTCCAATAAAATTATAGAAGAAAACATTTTGCTTTATGTATACAAACTATCTAAAATGAATCAAATATTTTAAAGTCCCCCAAAATTCCACACAGCTTAAAATTGCTGTTTTTGCTTAGACGTTATAAAAATTCTTTAAATAAATTAATGAACTAAATCCAGGATTATATACTGAATACATCATTTGAGATGACATATCATCTTACAATCAACTATTTTAAGTGTATCATGATTTGTTCAATTTAACTGGAATTTTGTAATTTTTTCCCAAAATCTTTTACTCATCTTTTATGTTGTTGTTGCCAAATTCCTATGTTCTCATTAAATTGCAGGTATAGAAGGGTATGGTATTCACAGAATCATACTCTGAAAATCCTACCACCTGTGCCTCAACACTGATATTACCATTGTCTGAGAGGAAATGGAAGGAACCGAAGTTCCTCCTCTGCAGCTATTGTTGCTTGTGGCAGGGTGCTACCAGCAGGCCTAGATATGTAACACTTAAACTTAAATACTACATATCTTTCTGCTAGAGAGCAGTTTAATCACAAAAGCTCAAGTAGATTATGCTCCCTTATGAGGTGACTCATCTCAGATGATAAATATAGTGTGCCTCCCACATGCAAACACAGATGTGCCAGATAGATCGTCTATAGCTACAGAACTTTGCAAAGCTTCTTGGCTAGAGAGAATATGTTCCTAAAATAATGCATCACATTTATTTCCATGGCTTTTTCTGAAATGTTTTCAGAAAAGATTTAGGGAGGGAATATTATTCAAAGCAAATTACATGAACTTAAACCAGAAAAAATTCCTCTTGGGGTACACTCATCTAACAATTGCAATATTTTTTTAATCTTTGTACCAAGTATTGCATAGAAATTATGACTTAGACTGCCTGGGGAACATGATGAAGTAATGGATTGAACCAAGGTCAACTGGGTGCAAAATATGTATAGTACCCACTGCCCAATACTTAGTTACAATTATCTGAAAGCACCTTTTTTAGAGAGTCTAAAGACTTTTCTACCCAGGAAGCTTCTCTCAGGTCTGCCAACATCATGCAGAAAATCTTGGGTGATTTTTTAAAGCTAATTTAATTAATTAAATTAAAAATGGAGCAAAGATTAAAGGGCCATGCAACAAATTCAGGTTTAATCCCCAGAACAACATGGACTCTCAAACATTTTCAGTTGTCGTCCATAAGTTTCAACACTGCAGGGCCAGGCTAGGAGAGTATTGATAGAAGAAGCTCCTGGTGCCTTCTGATCACTGTATGGGAGACCCTCAAAATGTAAAGTAATATAAATAAGAAATACAGAAATGAAAAATAGAGCACCAACAAATAAAATGTTCCATTTAGTTTCACTAATATAACATCTATATCATAAAGAATATAACCATTAACTTTACCTGCATTATTCATCTTAATATATACATTTATATTTTCATATTAAAAATGTTTTTATATAAAGAAAAAAGTTTTTTTAAAAATTAAATAAAAAAGTAATTAAAGGAGCAAAGTGATGCAGAAGATTACCTTACATTTGGGAAAAAACAGGTTAAGAGGTAGTGTTATATAGGTCTTGTACTTATGATGAAAGTATTAAAATATTTATTTAACTATTTAAGGTCAAACTGAAGTTAGGTACATTTAGAGATGCTAGCTTTTCATAGCTTTTCATCAATATGTTTCACCTGTCATTCCATAGCAGTAGCCTCAACTTGTTGATTATACATATAGTTAAGACATAGTTAAGTATCCTCAAGCATACAAAATCTGGTTTGGAATTCACATTCCAGAGACAGATTTACCTACTACTCTGTCTAGAAATATTATATTGTCAGAATTCAACCTTAACTACAAATATTCAACAGCATTTTTACTTTGATGCATCAAGATTTCCAACATTTTTTTTTTTTTTGGTTTTTGGGCCACACCCGGCGTTGCTCAGGGGTTATTCCTGGCCATCTGCTCAGAAATCGCTCCTGCCAGGCACGGGGGACCATATGGGACACTGGGATTCGAACCAATCACCTTTGGTTCTGGATCAGCTGCTTGCAAGGCAAAAGCCACTGTGCTATCTCTCCGGGCCCAAGATTTCCAACATTATTAATGCTAGGTTTTCATGCATACTGCATCCCACTTCCTCCCCAAAGTATTATTTGACTCCACTATGGCATGTTAGTCCCACCTCCCACTATCCAGAAACCTTAGTTCAATAGTTCAGTTCACAAGTTGGTCATTTGTTATTACTTTAATATGCTTCATTGTATCCTGAATAATAAAAAGATAATTTTGTATTTGTCCTCTTCTTCTGGTTGGTATAACTCAGCATGATAACTTCTAGTTCGATTCTTTTTTTTTTTTGAGGCAAATTGCATTTTATCTTTTTCTTTTAACTAAGTATTATTTCATTGTGTAGATAAAGCTTAACCAGTCATCTGTTCTTGACACCCAGATTGCTTCTATATTTTGTCTATTGTTAATAATATGTAATGAATATAGAAACACAAATGTATTTTCTAAATAGAGTATATAGGTTCATGGAGTAAGTATGGAAGTAGAATTGCTAAGTTATGTGAAAATTCAATAGCTGGGCATTTCAGAAGTAACCACATTCTCAAAAAAAATTTTTGAGCAGTCAACATTCATATTAGCAATGATAAGTTCTATAGAGAATTGTTTTCCCCCATATCTCTGCAACACTGGATGTTTCTGAGTTTTATTTGTTTTGTTTTGTTTTTATATATGCTAAACATACTGGTGTGCAGTGATATCTCACTGCTGTTTTGTTTTGTTTCCCTGGTGATAATTCATGGAACAATTTTTTAATACAATTGGCCATTTGTATGTCTTCCTTGAGAAAGATTCCATTTTTATCTACCCCATTTTTGAAGGTGTTGATTTTTTTCTCTTCATTTTTGCAAGAACTTTATACTTATATTCTTTTATTTATTTTGCAGTATAGAAGCTTCATAATTGCATGTAGTTTCATTATTTTTTGTGTTTCTCTAATATAGCTGAATTATTGGTGATGACTCTAGAGTAAATGTCCTAAATAGTTCTGCCTCTGTATTCAATATAACTTATATATTTAGATATAATATTGTGTTCTTTAATTTTTTGTGTTTGCTTGTTTGTTTGTTTGTTTGTTTTGGGGGGTCACACCCAGCAGCACTCAGGGGTTACTCCTAGCTCCACGCTCAGAAATCACTCATGGCAGGCACAGGGGACCATATGGGATGCCAGAGTTCGAACCAATGACCTTCTGCATGAAAGGCAAACGCCGTAACTCCATGCTCTCTCCAGCCCCCTTTAATCAGTTTTAAATCAAATAAGTTTCTGCATAAAGAAAATAGAAATCTGGGTGTTTTTTCAGAGGTGATCGGCCATTTGTCCCGAACCATTTGCCGAAGAGGTTTTTCTTGCTATATTTCATAGCAAGATACTTTGTAAAAGTTTAGTTACATGTATGCCTGGTGATTTATATCTGTACATTCGATTCCATATTTAAGATCTAACTTCTTCCACATTAACAAGTGATTTTTTTATCCACATTTGTAGAAAAAATATTAGGTCAACAATTTACTGATAATGTCCAAGTAAATTTTGCCTTATTAAAATTTCTTTTATTTAAACTAATTTTGAGGGCAGGAGAGATAGCATAGAGGTAGGGCATTTGCCTTGATAGAAGGATTGTGGTTCAAATCCCATATGGTCCCTGAGCCTGCCAGGAGCGATTTCTGAGTGTAGAGCCAGGAGTAACCCCTGAGTGCTTCTGGGTGTGACCCAAAAACCAAAAAAAATATTAATTTTGAAAGTATTTTCAATTCCATTTAGCTATTTTGAAAATTAGTTTAATATTATTGATAATAAATTACTAAGTTCATTTAGTAATGCTTATATGAAGGATAGCCATATATTGAAAGGATAGGTTCAAGTAAGTGTATGCCTTTCAGCCTCTGCTCCTCATCTCTATATATCTATAATTTCTGAATATTTTAAGGTATTTTGTTATTGATATAGAGAGGATACTAATATTATTTTGTATGCAGCAAACATATTGTCTATCAACAACCAAATGGAGATATCACTGTGATTAAGATATATATATATATATATATATATATATATATATAAAAACAAAGAAAACTTGTGCAAGGAATTTTTAATTTAAATGTTTAAAAGATGAAAGTACACTAGAGTATACATCAGAGGTGGAGATGTGAGCCACTTCCCCCAAATAAGAAATTTCTACCTAAAGCAAGTACAAATCTGAGACAGAGATATGAATAAATGAGTCTTGTCCTCTGCAAAGGTGATATAAAATCTGCCCCTCAAATTCTGATGTTAGGTTGATTGTAAAAAGGAAATGTATTTTTTTGATAAAGATAGTCCTTTTTATTATTTTATCATGGTCTTGTATTTTTTTCTCCCCAGCAGAGTAATCATTGTCTGGCCCTGTTTTTCTACATCTCAATGGTCCTGCAACCTATTGCACCCCTTTCTACCGATTCCTCCTCCTATAAGTCTTTGCTTCTTATCTTTGGAATGGTTTAGTTTCCACTGTTTTTATTAACTTATGTTACAGGTTTCCCCCTATATCTCACCTGATAAAAGTATACAAATTTGTGGACACTAAGAATCTAGTGAGAGAATAAAAATTCTAATATATTTGCCTCTCCTACCAAACAAAAGTTCTAGGGCTTAATTCTCATCCAGAGAGAAGTTGTGTTGTGGGTTATGTTGATTCAGGTAATTTAGGTAAACTGATATTTTCATCTTGCATGGTGAATATAATTGTGCTGATCAATTCAAAAATATACTATATATTAAAATAGGGAAATTAAAATATTTCTCTTCCAGTCCTTGAATTGATTAACCAACAATTCAGTCATCTAAATTAATTATTTGTTTAAAACCACCCTTCTCTTTGAGTCTTTTGACAATAACTGACACTCCCCATATACAAAATATTATCTCTGCATTCTCATTTGATGTTTTAGTCATACCCCAAACATGTTAGCTTATATCATTTATTGATGCATTTATCAATTAATATTCACTAACCACCAAATTTATGTAATAATTAGTCATATGAACTCCTAGTTTCAATGAAACATTATTCACACAGCCAAAATCTGGAGACATCATATTACAGAAATGGGGAATATGGGTCAAGGAATTGAGGTTCATTGGTGCAACTGAGGATTTTTAGTACTATATATATAAACCATATTGAACATGCTTAATAGCAATGAAATCATGAGACCCATGACACCCAGGTGTCAGTTTAGATGGCAGGCTGTGTGTGTGTGTGTGTGTGTGTGTGTGTGTGTGTGTGTGTGTGTGTGTGTATGTGTGTGTGTAGGGGGTGTTTATGGGAAGGAGCCGGGGAACACTGGTGGAAGTAACCTAACATTGGTAGTGGCATTGGTGCTGGAATGTCTAAAATGTTATAAACTATGACACTTGAATAAAGATTTTTTTAAGTGGAAAAAAATAATCAGAACTTAAGAAACACAGCCAAAATCTGGAGACATCATATTACAGAAATGGGGAATATGGGTCAAGGAATTGAGGTTCATTGGTGCAACTGAGGATTTTTAGTACTATATATATAAACCATATTGAACATGCTTAATAGCAATGAAATCATGAGACCCATGACACCCAGGTGTCAGTTTAGATGGCAGGCTGTGTGTGTGTGTGTGTGTGTGTGTGTGTGTGTGTGTGTGTGTGTGTGTGTGTGTGTGTATGTGTGTGTGTAGGGGGTGTTTATGGGAAGGAGCCGGGGAACACTGGTGGAAGTAACCTAACATTGGTAGTGGCATTGGTGCTGGAATGTCTAAAATGTTATAAACTATGACACTTGAATAAAGATTTTTTTAAGTGGAAAAAAATAATCAGAACTTAAGAAACCCAAGGTCCCTTAAAGGACCATTGAGAAAGACTTTTAGTCAATCTTTTAACACTTATTTTAAAACCTAGTCTAATTAAAATTTCAGCGTGACCTTAGGTGTCAAGCTGCTCTGCTTCAATGGGTAAGCAAAACCAGGGCATGCCAAAGGTGGCAGAGAACTGCCTTTTGAAATTACAGAACCAATTATTAAAGATTGCTAAGAAGCCTCAAGATCTTGAGCTTGGATACTTTGTGCCTGCCAAGTTTTCAGAAAAACTGCAGCGGTGATATTTTTCAATAGTCAAGGTTTCTAAAACTGGCAGTTACAGAACCAAAATTATCAGGCATCCCCAGAATATACTCCAGATTCTGTAGGACAAAGAGAGAAAGATTGTTTGCAAAGTCTGCTATTTTGAAAAAATATGGACAGTTGCCTTTTAAGAATATTTAATATAAATAAAAACTGGCTGACAGAAAAGTGAATCACATTTGAGAAAAGCACACTGTCTCTATACATTCTAATAATTGGAATTTGATATGTTTCACTAATTTGGTTGTCTCTTCTTTTAATTATAGATTCCTCATCACTTTTGCAGAATCATGCAATGAGTTAAAATGGTTAGCAGTCTGAAGTTTTCTATAAAAAACTACATAACACTGAAGTAGTAATAAGATCCGTGTAGGCTATGATGAAATTAAATAAATAAATAGAACATCAATAATTAATATTCACTCATTAATCTTTGTCCCTTCAATTTTTCTTTTTTTTTTTTTTTTTGGTTTTTGGGCCACACCCGGTAATGCTTAGGGGTTACTCCTGGCTATGCGCTCAGAAGTTGCTCCTGGCTTGGGGGACCATATGGGACACCGGGGGATCGAACCGTGGTCCATCCAACGCTAGCGCAGGCAAAGCAGGCACCTTACCTTTAGCGCCACCGCCCGGCCCCATCCCTTCAATTTTTCTCTCTCAGCATTTCACAAGTACCTTGTGTGAAAGATGCTGTCTGGTGTGCGTCTACTTTGAGAATTAAAGTATGGCTCAATTCTTGAAGATCTCACAATCTGGATGAGACAGCCACATAAACAATTAAGTATGACTTAATTTGAGGAATGCAACATTAGTAGAGATAATAGCGAAGATGAAGTGGATGATGATCTTGGGACAAGAGGTTGGGAGTGACTAGAAATGGAAGCCAGAACACTCACTAAATGTAAAATTATTTTAATCTAATTTCTAGGTCTTGTGAGAAATTATATTACATTATTAACATCTTTGGAACAACACACTCATAGTATAATGCATATAAAGTTGTTAGAAATGTTTTTTCAAAAAAAAAGAAATGTTTTTTCTTCTATTAGAGGTTCGCATTTTTAGGAGGCTCTAGACAATTCTATATTTTCTTTTTTCTATCACATATATATATTAGTTAAATATTTTAAAATTTATTACATAGCAAATATCACACATGATTTTTACATCCAAATTTTAGTTTAGAAAACTCTATATATTGCAATAAATATTATTTCTCAGTGAAATGTATCCACTCCTTTTCCAAAACATATATATATATATATCTTTAATTCCATGTATTATCAGCAAATAGAAATATATTTACCTTATTGTGACAAAAAAAACTAAATATAATTCCAAAAGTTAAACAACCTATTTTGTGCTAACATCTAATTTACTAATATAGCTGTACCTTTTTTAGTCATCCCAGGATCTAAAAATTAGCATAAAATAAGCAACAAGGAAGTATTACTTTTAGTTAACTTTTTCATCTTGCCTATTATTATTGTTATCATTGATAGTCTTGTTACTTTTCTGTTTTCCTATTGGAATGTTAATTTTAAATCTTTCCAAAATCATGATGGTAAAGAAAATAAAATAATTTTCTCACATACCTAAAAATAACACAAAATAAAAAGCAGCAGTAAATCATTATCTAGCCGCTGATGCAAAAAAACATTTTGTAATAAAATATTAAATATATGCTCAGTAATCTTTTAGCATATTAGATGCATTTAGCTCAATATTATTTCTAAAGTGTCATTTGTACTATAACTAAAATAAGCTACTAGAGAAAATCCTTAGAATTCTTTAGAATCAATGGTGAGAGTAAGATTAAATAAAAAGACTGACAAAAATCATAAAGCAAAATAATGGCAAGAGCTCAGGATAAATTCATTTGATGAATGAGTATGGTTTCTTCATAAATTCATTAAAACATATTTTAGTTAAATCAAATTTATATATAATAGTTATTACTAAATTCCTCCGCTCTTACTCCTGACCTTGTCTATATAAAAAGGCGAGATTTAAATTACCTTTTTAATGTAATTAGCTAAGTCAAAAAATATCAGTAGACCACTTTTAGGACAAATATGGTAACAGTTTTATTATTGAAAAAGAGCCTCAGAACAGCCAGTAGTTTGTTAAAAATAATAGGGGGAGAAGTGCATAAAGACTTCATAAAGCTTGTTCATAGAAAAAAACTGAATATTGATAGATAACTCTGATTATCTATTATTCTTTTGCATTGAAAACATTCTCGCAAAATTTATCCAAGCTCTTAAAGTTGTATGTCAGGCTGTAGAGACACAACAAATAATTAGAAGATGTTAGTACAGTATGGGTTAACATCTCAGAGGAATTGGTTCTAGCAAGGTCAAAAATTATAGTATGTTTAGACCAAGAATTCCAATATAACTTCTTTGCATCAGAGAAAACTTAAAAAAGAGCATTTATTGTCATTTTAATTCATAATTTAGGTTTGTATAGGTAACAAGTATATAGGTTTACAGAAAATATCACTGATTTTGATAAACGGACTAAAAATAAAATAGCAACAAGAATTAAAAGTGGGTGATGGGTAAAAGTGTACTCAGAAATAAACTCGGACTTTTGATTGTTTTTTTCTTCAAAGGGAAATTTGGGCTTCCCATTAGTTTTAGTAAACAGTAACTAAATGAGCCTTTTACTTACAAATGTGGAAAACACCTTTGAAACATGTTTTGGGTCAAAGTGATTCTATGTTTTTTCTATTTATTATATTGAGATGAAATAATTTCAACTTGCAATCACCAACTTCAGACTATCTGCCTGATTATTTGAAGAACTTCTTTGATCTGACCCTGGTGATAACACACTATGGAAGAACTGTTTTGGTCATAGACCAAAGTCATAATTTCTGTCAAGGCCAATCAAGCCCCCAAAAGAAAGGTTTTAGAAACTGGGTTTAATAGGGGGATAGGCAAAGCAGGGAAGCCTTACAGTCAACCCCCTAAGCCGGAAGAGGGAGTGAGAGAGTACTAAGATGGGGACCAATCATAGAGCAGAGCAGTCTGGCAGCAACTCCTCACACTCTAGTTGCAGGGGCTTGGGGGTTATATATTCCTCAGCTAAATGGCCCCAGTCTTTACAAGAGGTCCTTCCTAACGGATTTTCTTAAACCTTAAAGAGACGGACTCTAATATGGCTGACCAGGGGCCATAATAGTCTGTGATTCCCAAGAATTTCTATTTTTATGTAAATATATTCCCTGATATATTAAAGTTTTAAGATTTCTTACTTTCCAAACTTAAACTGTTAATTTAGATGGCTAAAAACATTTGCGAAATGACGGAAAATGGTTGAAAAATGTTCATTTGAATAAAGACTTTTCTCCCATTCAATCATTATTTAATCATTTTGTTCAGTTAGCCAATATGTAACTACTGACATTTCCAAAGATACCAATTCTGAACAAAAGAGATGTAGCCTACTGTTCTCACATAGTGATACAATTATAATATTCATTTTTACAAATATAAATATAAAGAACAAATCCAGACCCATGGGAGCTGCTAGAGAAAAAAGTCAGTAATGTTTCCTTAAAAGTGACAACATACATGATGAAATATGAAAGCTGATTGAGAATAAAAAAAAAACCAGCAAACAATGTTAAAGACAACAAAGAAAAATGACTAAAAGAAATAAGAGGTTAAAAGAAGTATTTAAAGTTATTTTTCATGACTGAAGCATAGAATGTAGAATAAAAATAATATAGTAAATAAAAATTAAGATGGAAAGAACTAGATCTCAAAGAAACTTTTTTTTTGTTTTTTGGGCCACACCATCTTAGGGGTTACTCCTGGTTCTGCACTCAGGCATAGCTCCTGGCAGACTCAAGGTCCATATGGTATGCCAGGGATTGAGCCTGGAACCGTCATCAGTTGTCTGCATGCAAGGCAAATGCCCTAACACTATGCTATCTGTCTGGCACCTAATAAAGAGACTTTTAGCATAGGAAACATGAATTAAGAATGAGGCTTAGACAATGTTAAGGAGTGAGAGAAGTCTATTTCTGCCTGTGTCGAATACAGACAGGGTTTGGGAGAGGAAGAAAATGGGGGGCATTGGTGGTGGGAATGTTGCACTGGTGAAGGAAGGTGTTCTTTATATGACTGAAACCCAACTACAAACATGTTTTTTATCACAGAGTTTAAATATAAAAATGAGGCTTAGAACAAATGACCACAATTTAATAGTTTCAAGTAATTTCTGTCTGGTGAGCTTTATATTTTTTTTTAGATTTTAATGTAATAATTCACAATAAATTAATCTAATAATTTAATCTAATAATATCACCTAATTTACATGACTAGTATAAGAAATAAAAGTAATGTTTGAAAAAGCATACATATAAATGTATATCGTGATCATAGAAGCATGAACTGGAGAAATCAAAGTGTATCTACTTACAAAGTAACAAAGGGGAGAAAAGGAGTAATCTGTGCACGAGGTCTAAAGGTATACTTGTGAAAACAAACAAAATGGCAGTCTGTTTCAATGAGATATATTATTTTAAATGAGTTATTTATTTCATTTACAATGGCCATAGAATGAATGTCTCCTAAAACTCTCTCTAATCCTAAAATGTTGTCAAAATCATTGATGATTTTCTACTTTCCTTAATTATTCATGTGAGAGTTTATTTAAACTATATACATCTCTATATTATGGTGTCAGGAAAGAATTGCAAGAGGAAAATTAGTGATTTCCTATTAATGTATTCTCTTACCAGTGTCCTTCCAAGATGGTGCCTATTAGAGGGTGAAAGTACTAGGAAACTTGCTTTGCTCTACTTTCACAGATCCTTAAGACTTAACAGGATTTCATTCTTCTAATTATGGATTTACTCCCAAGTGTTAAAATTATCTAAAGCATTTAAAAGGAAGTCAATTTATAACTAAAATCTTATTTTAAGTCATGTTCTCAAGAAGACTGAAACTGTAACTTTGATAACAAAATGTACAAAAGTTTAAAATGATTCTCATGTGAATGGTTGCCCTAAAAATAACTATAGAACCTAAAATATGCCATAAATAGCAACAGCAATTAACATAATAGACAATATATGCTATTTTAGATAACCCATCTGGCCTTTATGGGAGCAAATGACATCAAAATCTTTGCACAAAATGGGTTGTTTTGATCCTTGGAAATGTAAATCAATTTTAACAATGTACTTATAACATGATAAAATTTAAGAGGTTTTAGTCAGTGATTCAATTTAAGTATTCTATGTCAGTATCTTGGAAGCAGATCTAGTGCTTTCCTTAATTTTATTAAGCTTGTCAAGTTATATGTTTTTTTAATTTTAATGAATTCAATCTGAAGCTAAATTATACATGAAAAATAAAATCTTCCAACTCTCTTCAACTCTTCTAATAAAGAATGTAGCATTTTAAACCTATTTAATAGGTATCAAGTGAATGACTATCATTGTATAGAACCAAAAATTTAAAAAATTGAGAGAAAAAGACTGAGGATTCTAACTATAATTTGAATTTGCCTCTTCTAGTCTATGCTGCTGATTTGATCTTGACAATTTCTGATATCATGTAAAGTAATTTATCATATTATATATATATATATATCCTCTTGGTTCTTTTTGGGGGTTCTTTCTTCATGGTAGTTGAACATGAATTTTTGATGGAAAGCCAAAGCTACCATAGTTACCAAATGCATGACTGTAGCCAAATACTGTTTAATATGATCCCTTAATTTAGTTAAAGTTTCAGGATCACTAATTAGCATAGACTTACACAACAGTTTAAATATGTCTTAATTTTCAACAAAACTTTTGAAGATAAGTTACCTCTTCTTTCCCTAACTCTTATTAGATAGATAATGTGCAGAGTTAAAGAAGAATAATTTAAAATCTTCCACTAAGTAAAGGGGGGTCTGAAAGGAAAAAAAACAATAATTGCTTTATGATCATTAGTTCCAGAAGGATAGGCTCTATGTCAATGCCTGCCTTGATGGTAAGAAACTTTCTTCTTAGTATCATAATTCTACTCTGTGGAAAGAAGAGAAGGGTAAGAACAACAGAGGGAAGGACTAAAATACAACATAAACAGATTTCACATACAAAATGGACATTAAGCAGACATAGAGGTTGCCATCACGAACACTCATACAATAGATAAACGTATAAAAAGATTGATCCATACATTGCAACTGAAAATTTGACCCAGGTAGATTCAACGCAATTCTAAGTATAATGTGAGGTGTCAAAGTTTTCTAGTTTCTTGGAGTAATCAATGTTGATGGAGGGGAACTTCATTGAAAAACAAAAGCTTAAATGACAGGGCTGGAGCGATTGCACTGTGGGAAGGCGTTTAAAACGCCTTGCACGGGGCTAACGTGGATGGACCCAGGTATGATCACCAGCATCCAATATGGTCTCCTGTGCCTGCCAGGAGCAATTGCTGAGTGCAGAGCCTGAAGTAATCCCTGAGAGTGGCCGGGAGTGGTCCAAAAACAAGCAAACAAACAAACAAAAAAAAAAAAAAACTTCAAGGTTTAAAATGAGCACAGTACATTCCTAAAACAATCATAATTTTCAAGTCTAGAAACTAATATGGTAATAAGCACAGTAAAACGAGTCTGCATCTTGGAGAATAGTATCATGTTTGGAACATCCAGAAAACTTTCCTGAAAGCAAATGGAGAGCAAAGACATATAATATAATAAAAAAATAGCAAGAATTAAATTGCAAGTTGCAAATAAAATATTCAATGACTGAGTATTGTAGCAAGAATTCATGGCATTCAGATGTCTTATCCAAGGATCACTGTGGATAAAGACATAACATAATACAAGCAGAGAAAATCAAATGAAAAATAATACTTTTAAGTATTTGTTAAGACATTATCATAATGAGCACTCTATTAAGAATCCAACATAATAGTGCTCGCTTTGGCAGCACATAGACTAAAATTGGAATGACAGAGAAATTAGCATGGCCCCTGCGCAAGAATCTAACATATCACTTGTATCAGAAAACTAGGGCTTCCAAATTACCTCTCTATAGATCACTGTGAACAAAAACATTAAAAGGTTATAAACATAATAGAATAGAAATTAAGATATGAAGGCATTCTAATAATGAGCACTGTAGTATGAGTCTATGTCATCCTAAAGATCCTGCATTTGTTTTCCTGTTGATAAAACATGAGAACATTATTGTAGACAACTCTAAAGAGCATTTGACTAAGCATATGATAATTTTAAAAGCTGAATTTATTGCAACCGATCTCTTTGAAGTATAAAAAAGAATGTTATGTTATATTATATACAGAGTATATATATATATATATATATATATATATATATATATTATGTAACCTGCTGAAGACATTACAGATGAGTTAGAGATTTCTGAAACTTCTTGATTTATCAAATTTAAACCAACATTGTCTTGTTGATTTTTGCAAGGTGCTGCTCAATGACCCTTTTCGATTCACAATAATGATTCAAAACAGAAAATAAATTGTATTCTAGAATGTTCATAAAATGCATGTGATACTGTGATAAGTCAAGGTTTTCTAAAGAAAAGTACCTATAGTTTTGTAGTATTGTTTTGTTTTCATCTTCTTGCCTTCATAGAAAAAAATGTTTGAAATGGACAAAGATCACAGGAGGTCATTTTCAAATTTCTGTCATTTTTAAGGAATCCTGCTGGTGCAATGGCTTCAATAAACCTTATTATTGTCTTTCAGTTCTTCTCTGAAAATCACTTTTAGGCAACTTTGCAACATGCATTTATCTGTGGATGTCAAAGGCAAGGGCAAATGAGTAAAGATCTCTGAGATCTAAGATTCTTGATGGCAGATGAAGCATTGAATTGTGGATTTAAGCTGGACTTGGAAGAGTGTAGTAATAATAGATTCATTAGACTGCTTGCATCTCTGCCAAGCTTGTTTTACAGTTTTTGAGTCCACAGTAAGAACACTAGTTTTCTCTATATGTCTATTCTATCAGCTTTGTCCAAACCCTGATATAGACCCTCCATTAAGAAGAAAATAGTTTATGTGGATCTTGTTGATTGTCTCCTACAAATTGAGCATTTAAATCTCCAGTGGTAATTTTAACATCTTTTGGTTTGTTATACTTGTGTTTTCTGTCCACAGGTTTTTTTTATAATCTTACCAAACTCCTCTGCCACCTTGCCTTTTTGTCCCAATAGATTACACCTATTAATGTCCTTCTTATAATGGTTCTGGTAAAAAAAAATTATCAGTCAAACTTGGAATATTATATATACATTATAGTACTGAGTTCATGGAATAAGTGTTTCCAAAATTATGAAGTCTGGTGAGAGCGGGACCAATTCCCTCATCTACAGGACCGAGATTCTAGAACTAATTAGTTCCACTCTTCGTAGTCTCTGCCTCATTATAGGGTGCCAGCTTATTGTCCCAGTTACCTGTTGATGTCTCAGTTTGATTCCTATTCTCATTCTTTTCAAAAATCCTACATTTGCTCCTGACAAGGTGTAGTGAGACCCAGAGTTTCTTGGCAGTGTTGCCATCTATAGAAACATAAGCATATCCTTTTCCTTGAATGAGATTACCAGCAATTCATTCATTATCCATTTTACCCAAATAGGTTAAATAATTGTTCCTTTTTGTTCCTAAACATCATTTTTAAAAATATATTTTATTATGCTAAACATAAATTATGAATCTTTCACAGTAATATTTAAGGCACATAATAACATTGAATCATTAAGTCTGAATAATCTTTTTTCTTCCACTTCTCAAAATACACATAATTTTCCCCATTGCTTTTGTCCACCAAATTTACTAAAATATAACTGACAAAGTAGATACAATAAGTTTGGTCTATATAAATTAAAAAATAGTGCTATAAAGTTATTACCACAACAAAGTAAATTAGCACACACATAACTTCACATAATTATTTTATGTATATATTGCAAGAGTTTATTTTAAGTATATAATTTTGCATTATTAATTATAATCACCATGTTATATGCTAGTGCTAAAAAATTTAAAATATCTTAGCCTCAATTTCTGGCAAATACCATTTGACTTTCTTGTTCCAAGTGTTCATATTTTAAGATTTCATAAATAAGATGATATAATTTTTCTGTTTTTATTTTATTTAACTTAATGCTCTGATAGCTATGAAGGCCAGGATTGTCTTCCTTTTATTTTAGTTTTATTTTATCTTAATTGAAGGTAGAAATGAAATCCAAGATTATCAGAGGGCAGAATTATCTTTCTTTTGATGGCTAAATAATACTTTGTGATACTAAATTTGTATTATTCATAGCACATTTTCTTCATTCACCTACAGTAGCCATTTAGGTTATTTAGGGAAATAACCTATTAAATTTCCCTGATAAATTTTATAAATTAGTTATTTTGATAATTCATCAGCAAATGTAAAGTTATCTTTGAGAACTGATTTAGTTTCTCTTGAATATATTTCCATAAATTATACTGCTAAGTCAAATAGTTTTACTTTTGGTTAACCTCCCAATGGTTAACCAAAGCCTATGGGCTTCTACTACATAAACCAATTATATTTCCCACAAAAGGGCACAGAAATTACTTTTCTTATTTTCTATTTTGATAGTTATGAACATGAGGGAAAAATCTCATTATGCTTTTGATTTGTCTGATTAGTGATCTTCAACATCTTTCATGCCTCATTGGCCTTTGTCTTTTTGGAAAATATCTATTCAGGAAATTTACCCACTTTAATTGGTTTATTTGTATTTGTTTGTTATTGAATTTCTTACCAGATAAATATGCAAAATAAAGGAATACATATTATGTTATAGATAAGTCTATGAGATATATAGTGTGTAAATATTTTCTTTACTCTTTAGTTGTATATTAATTTTGTTAAATACTTTACTGGTTTTATGGAAATGATAAAATATGTAGCTTACTTATTCCTTGCTTGTGATTTTGGTATAATAATTTAAAAGTAAATTCAAAAATAGTCTTCTCTGAGTTCTTTTGTATGTTTTAGGTCTTTTTCATTTTCATAATTTCATTCATTTTAATTAATTTATAATTTTTTAATTTACTGAATCAATGTAAATTATAGTCAAAATTTATTCATGATTGAATTTCAGTTATATAATCTTTCACACCCAGTTTGTTATTTACTTTTAATTTAATTGTATGTATAGTGTAAGATGAGTCTGATTTCATTCTTTAACCAAGGATACAAAGCACCTTCTGTTTTACCCAAATTAAAGTACCTTCCTTTTTTTTTTTTTTTTTTTTTTTTGCTTTTTGGGCCACACTCTGTGACGTTCAGGGGCTATACACTCAGAAATTGCTCCTGGCTTGGGGGACCATATGAAATGCCAGAGATCGAACGAAGGTCCATCCAGATCGGCTACATGTAAGACAAACTTCCTACCGCTGTGCTATCAATCTGTCCTCGAAAGTGCCTTTAATTTTTAATTGATTTTGCAGTCTGAAAGTTTACTGATTCCTCCACAGTCAGATAATTTACTTTGAAGATTTATTTTTTTTTATTATTTTAGTAAAGCACCTTGATTTTCTTTTTCTTTTTTTTTTTTTTTTTTTGGTTTTTGGATCACACCCAGCAGCACTCAGGGGTTACTCCTGGCTCTATGCTCAGAAATCGCCCCTCGCAGGCACAGGGGGCCATATGGATGCTGGGATTCAAACCACCGTCCTTCTGCATGAAAGGCAAATGCCCTACCTCCATGCTATCTCTTGGCCCCGCACCTTAATTTTCAAAGGTATTCATAATTGCATTTTACTTTTCTTTCTCTTTTCTTTAAGTAATTATTTTATTTTGGCGCCATGGTTACAAAATTGTTAATAATTTTCAGTCATAGACTATACATCCTTCACCAGTGCACTTTTCCTGCCACCAGTGTTTTCATTTCCCTCCCCACCCACTCACCCATTTCCACCACTCTCTGGGTCAGGCATTTTGCTCCCCGCCCTCTCTCCTTCTCTTTCTCTCCTTTTTGACACCATATTGTTTATCAAGAGGTACCATGCATATCACTTTCAGGACCAAGTGCTTGTCCAGAGTGATCAGTTCCAACTATTATTGTCACGGTAGACCATCTTTACTCTAACTGCATTCACCAATTTTTGTGGCATGCTTCCTACTATAGACTGGACCTCCTGGCCATCATTGCTATTGTCTCTGAATATTATTAGTATAGTTTCATTACACCTACACTGTTCCAGCATCAATCCCAGCCATCACTGTCAACCAAGTGTCAATCCGTACTATTCCACCTATTTCCCCCATCATGTCAGGTCCCTGAGTACAGAGTCAGGAGTAATTTATCAGCATAGACAGATATGGCCCAAAACACAAGAGAGATTATTTTATAAATTATAGAGAAAAAACACAACATTATACTAAGCAATTCTTAACTAGTAGTCTTATTTATTGTATTTCTTCTTTCTTTTTGTTTCTTTCTTTCTTGTTTAGTTTAGTTGATTTTAGGGTCACATTCAGTAGTATTCAGTTCTTTCTCCTGGATCTGTACTCATGGATCACTTCTAGTGAGGCTTAGAGACCATGTGAGTTATTGCGGATGGAACCCAGGTCGGCAGTGTGCAAAGCTTGGGCCCTGTTCACTGTGCATCACTCTGGCCATATGTTTTAAATCTTATTTTTAGTTTTTCCTTTTATTTTTTTTTTAATTTTTAAAATAACTTTATTTAAACATCTTGATTATAAACATAATTGTGGTTGGGTTTCGGTCATGTCAAGAACAGCCCCTGTCACCAGTGCAACATTCCCATCACCAATGTTTCAAATCTCACTCCTCCCCACCCCAATCCCACCAGTGCTCTAGACAGGCTTTCTATTTTCCTCATTCTTTCACCTGGTTATGATATTTCTCAATGTAGTTATTTCTCTAACTGCACTCACCACTCTACTTTCTTTTAAATAATCATCCTTTCTAAGACTTAACTATTTTTTACTTTAATGTTTCAGAAATTCCCAATAATTTAAATAATAGGTTTTGATAGCAAGGTATAATATTGTTTCTTAGCTTAAATCTAATTAGCCACCATTCTTTAATAGCTGTCTCAAAAACACAAGAGAATTATCAGTATGTAAATTCAGAATATATGTCTATTAATTTGCTGTTTCTAAACAAAAGCAACTTGCCCAGAAACATTGTATACTAGATATATGCTATTGACTTGTTTCACTTCATGAGGTAAATCAAGCATTATGTACTTTAAGAATCAAAATTTCATCCCAAAGTCCAATTTTCTTTTTGTTTGTTTGTTTTGGGACCACAGCCAGTAGTGCTCAGGGGTTACTCCTAGCTCTGTGCTCAGAAATTACCCCTGGCAGGCTTGAGGACCATTTAAGATTCTGGGGATACAACCCCAGTCGGCTGCATGCAAGGTAAATGCCTAACCCCTTGTGCTATCTCTCCAGCACCTTCCAGTAAATTTTCATTGTTATGTATATAAATAAAAGGATAGCATCATTCTATCACTTTAACACTCATTTATGGTCACTTCTCATCAGAAGCAATTGGCTTTTTGAACTGGGCATTTTACTTTGCCCATATTTGGTAATTTTTTTGAGACATAGGGTTGGGCAACACTTGGCACTGTACTCATGGACCCTTTCTGGCAGTCTTTAGTTAACTATATATAGTGCTTGTAACTGAACTGGGGTTTGTTGTACGCAAAACAAGTACAGTAAAGCTTAGATTGCCAGACCATGTCTTTCTGTCTCTTATGATGTAAGAGAGAAATGGTGAGGCATGATAAAACTCTTTGATATGATTCTTTGCAAAGGTAGTTGACAAGTAAGTTTGTACATTGCATCCTCTTGGATTGGGTCTTCGAACATAGATTTATTTTTTGTTTCATACATTGACTGCAGACAATATTGGGTTTCTTTTCGACTGGTAAAATTTGTATTAACTAAGAAAAATAAATTATTTAATTTTTCTCTTCAGTTTACCAACAAAATAATCAATTTGAGTTTTATCACAAACACTACTTAGTAGGGCAGTTCTAGTAGGATTGCTCTGTGGAAATATATTCACATGGAGGTAAGGAATTTGTGTCTTTTAATATTTTATGGTCAAAACTTAAAATAATTTAGGGCCAGAGTGATGGCGCGGTGGTAGGGCATTTGCTTTGCACGCAGCTTACCCAGGACAGACTACAGTTCAATTCCCCAGCATCCCACATGGTCCCTCAGGCCAGGAGCGATATCTGAGCACATAGCCAGGAGTAACCCCTGAATGTCACCGGGTGTGGCCCAAAAATCAAAAAAAAAAAAAAAAAGAAAAAAGAAAAACACCTTAAAATAATTTTAATATCTATCCAAAAACACAATGAAAACTAAACCTTCTAAATTGAAATAACATGCTTACAGCTGAATTACCACTATAATATTTTCAATCTGCGTTCCTCTCACTTTTCTTTGACTTCTTTGCTATTCACATTTCACTTTCTTAGTGAAAACTGACCTTACAGTGGTGTAGAGAGAAGGGAAAAAAAAATGAAGCATGAATTTTGAAGTCTAGTATATAGTGAATTTTTAATCAGAAGTAGCCTAGTTAAAAGCCTTTTGATGTTAACATTACCCTCAGAATAAGAAAGTTAACAATATAAAGTATAAATTACTAAAAGAATTTTAGCTATGTTTATTATTAAATATGATTAATAAAAATGAAAATGCGGGCCGGGCGGTGGCGCTAAAGGTAAGGTGTCTGCCTTGCCAGCACTAGCCTAGGACGGACCGCGGTTCGATCCCCCGGTGTCCCATATGGTCCCCCAAGCCAGGAGCGACTTCTGAGCGCATAGCCAGGAGTAACCCCTGAGCGTCAAATGGGTGTGGCCCAAAAACCAAAAAAAAAAAAAAAAAAAAGAAAATGCAAGTTTATGTTCTGGTATTTACAAATGCTGCATTATGCTTTCTTCTTAAGTAATGTAGGCAAAAGGAAGGAAATTTGTTGTCCCTATTTTGGCCATCAAGGGTTTTTTCAAGAATTTATTTTGAAAAGCTTTGGTGTATATCAAAAGTCAAGACATATATATGTATAATTATAGGATGCTGTTTTTAAACATAATATATTTTTAAAATTACTACTATTATTTTCAGTTCGTAACTGGAAACAGTAAAACAAAGAAATTACAAGTATATTTCCAACTTTTGTTTCTAGATATTTGCTGGTCATTTTAAAACCCCTAATGGATTTATCAGCCTGCATTTCTCTAACCATGGTTACATGATATTGATGAAGATGTTTGCTGTTAGCAGAAGAATAAGTCAATATTTAATGATATTTTTAGTGATAGGAAATGATTACAATGAATATTTAAAAATACTAACAGACCATGAGTCCTGAATTTTGAATGAACACCAAGTTCAGGTCTGCAGCATAATAAAATCAACTCAAGTCATGTGGGTCCTTCTTAAATGGTCCTTTTCTCTCAGCATCAGCATTTCCCCTTATTTCAGATCTATGGGCTGATAATATAAGAATACAAGTGGATAGGCTGCAGGCTTTTAAAATAAATAAAATATTAAATGTATCTCAAAACTGAGCAGTATATTTGTCCACATTATTGAGTGAGTTCATATATTGAAATGTATATATTACAATATATTATCAAATGTAATATTATATAAATTATATAAAGATTATTATGCTCAGAGAAATGAGTCAGAGAGAGGGGGATAGACACAAAATAATCTCACTCATTTGTGGAATATATACAAAAGACAATATTGTAATAATTTCTAGAGATAATAGAGATTTGGGCTAGGAGAACCAGTCCATGGTAGGAAGCTTGCCACAAAGAGTGATGAATGCAGTTAGGGTAGAGTAAGGTCCACTATGACAATGATAGAATTAATCTCTCTAGACAAGAACTCTGTACTGAAAGGGAATAAAGTGATGTGCATAGTACCCTTTCATTAACAATGGTGCAAACCACAGTGTCAAAAAGGAAAAGAGAAAGACAGAGAGAGAGAGAAAGAGAGAGAGAGAGACAGAGAGAGAGAGAGAGAGAGAGAGAGAGAGAGAGAGAGAGAGAGAGAGAGAAGCAAAATGCCTGCCCCAGAGACAGTGGGGGGAGAGGGTATGGAAAGGAAACTGTGGACATTAGAGGCAGGAAAAGTGCACTTGTGAAGGTTAGTGTACATTCTGTAACAAACTAAATCATGGAATTTTGTATCCATGTTACTTAAATAAAGAAATGATAAAAATAATAAAATTGAAAATAAAGGTTAAAATGAATATATTGAGTTTAATATTGAAAATAATAACAAAACAAATCACAATTTGGAAACAGTCATATTCCTATATTGAGATTGATTAGGATAAGTGAATTACTTGTAAATGGAAAAATAAGATAAATTTATAGATGTTTCTGTTTCCCAAGAAACAGAAAGAAACTGTGGCTGCAGAGTCCTCTTTTGACTCAGAAGCACCATTTTACACCCAAGTCAGAGCTCTATAAGGAAGAAAGCATCAACACAAAAGGAGGGTTCCATCCAACTAGACTAGGCTTTGCCTAACCACACTCTCAAGAAACTGAGGCAGAGACAGCAGCAATAAGGGCCTCTTTGCCACTCAAAAGAATACTTTTTGCACCCAGTTCAGAGTGCCACAATAAGAACCTGGCTGTTGCATGGCTGGACATTTCTTCCAGTCAATGAATCACAATACAGTACATAATAAAACCCACCAAACTGCAAAGGTCACCATGGGAAAGCAACTCAGAACTTCAACACACTTATTGAGAAATGATGGTAGCTCTGAAGACTCAGACAGTAGTAGCAATATATATGGTATATATGGTATATGTATATATACATATATATGTCCATATATTTGTACATATATGTACAAATATATGGACATATATAGCTACTACTGTCTGGGTCTTCATAGCTACCATTATATACCATATATATATATATATATATATATATATATATATATATATATATATATATATATATAATCTCATAAAAAGATTATAGAGAGGAAACATTGAAGATAGTCAAGGAACTCAAAGAAATCATGGAAAGGGCATGAATAAAACTCAATTGTATATGTGAGAAGAAATAAAAAAACTTCAAACTTAAATAAAAGAGTGAAAGACATGATATATGAAATGAAATAATTAATGGAAGGACTCACCAACAGAGTAACAGCTGCTGAGGACAGAATCAGTGAGCTTTAAAATGAGCTGCTTATTTCCTCATAAAATATCAGAAGATGAAAAAGAGTCAAAATAAATGAATACTTGATAGGAAGAATTTGTGATGAATTTAAGTGAAAAAAAAACACAACATTTTCTTCCAAGAGGACATTCATAGGAAGAAGTAATAGTTAAAAATATTATTGAGAATTTCCCAGAACTAAAACGAATGCATACCCATAACCTATAAGACAGAAAGGTATCAGCTAAAGAGATCTGAAAAAATACTCCAAGTCATATTCAAATCATAATTACAAACAGTACAACTAGATATGGAATACTGAAAAGAATAAGAACAAAGAAGAAAATTACATAGAAAGGAGCATACTTAAAACATAGTGGATTTTCCATAGATAAACCATAACACCAGAAGGCAGCGGTGGGATGTAGTAAAAGAAAAAAATTCAATGAAACAAATCTAACAAATGTTAGATTTTCACTCAGATTTGAAGTAATGATACATGGCCTCATGGAAAAACAATAGCTCAGGAAAAGTATAAACTCAAAACAAACTTTAGGAAAACTGAAAGCTGTACATTAAGGCAAGACAAATCCCACAAACCTACTAAAATTCTATAGAAAAATGGCACAAAATCCAATGACAACAATCTCTCTCACTGGCAATGGACTCAGTACATTAATTAAGAAATTCAGAGTGGCCAAATGAGTTATAAAATTGAATCTAACATCCTGTTGTCTGCAAGAAACACATTTGAATAGTCAGAGCAAAGAAAAAGTCAAAGGTTCAGATATAATCCTTAAAGAAAAGCAACTCCATGAAAAAGAATGGGATGAACATAATATAAGATGACATAGAATTCAGACTCACAAAGATTATAAATAACAGAAAGTTTCATTTCTTAATAATCAATGAAATGTACATTAGGGGAAAAAATCAAAGTTCTAAACATAACATTCAATAGGAAGCCAGCATGATACTTAAAACAACTGCTAATGTACTTGAAAGACAGCAATAGCAACATAATAGTAGTTGAAGAGTTGAATGCTCTGTTACAACTCTTGATAGATCAAACTGGCTAAAACTCCACAAATAAATACTGTTTTTTTAGAAAGAAATGGAAGAGATGGGTTACTATGTGTATAAAAATGTTTATGTGTAGCCCGGAGAGATAGCACAGCGGTGTTTGCCTTGCAAGCAGCCGATCCAGGACCAAAGGTGGTTGGTTCGAATCCCGGTGTCCCATATGGTCCCCCGTGTCTGCCAGGAGCTATTTCTGAGCAGACAGCCAGGAGTAACCCCTGAGCACCGCCGGGTGTGGCCCAAAAACCAAAAAAAAAAAAAATTTATGTGTGTGTGTGTGTGTGTGTGTGTGTGTGTGTGTGTGTGTGTGTGGCTTTTCATCGTTCATAAGAAAAATACACATTCTTCCCAATGCTGATGGGTATTTTACAACATAGAACACATGCTAGGCCAAAAAACACATATCCATAAAATCAAGAGTATAGAAATTGAATCAAGTTTCTTTTCAAACCACCAGGCAATGAAAATAATATTGAACTCATAGAGTAATTGAGCAATAACTTGAATACTTTTACATTAAAAACTCATGAATGGAGAAAAAGTGAGAGAGAAATTCAAAGAGAAAAATCAAACAATTTCTAGGGAAAAAATGAGAACAAGGACATGAGCTCTCAGAATATAGGGGGAAACAGTAAAAATAATATTAAGAAATTTCATAGCTTTTCACACATTCATAAGGAAAAATGTCTATATAAATTAATTAATGATATTTATAATGGTATAAATAAATTAAGAAATTGGAAAGTAACCAAAAAATAAGCCGAAAATCGGCAGGAAGAAGGAAGTTGTAAAGCTAAAGCAAAAATTAATGAACTAAAAACACAAAAATGTATCCAAAAGATCAAGGAAAGCAAAAGATGATTCTTTAAAAATATAAAGATCAATAAAACCGTTAACAGAAGTCATAGAGAGAAAACCCTAATAAATTGATTCAGATATAAAAGGGAGGGTGTCAAAACAGATACTACAGAAATTCAAAAAAAAGGAACCGGTAATTACTTTGAGAAACTTTTTGCCATAAAATTAAATAACTTAGAAAAACTGAATAAATTCTTGGAATTCTGTAACTTCTCATAGTTGAACCAGATGATTTGGAATACCTGAATAGACCTATCATTATTGAGGAAATTGAAATGGTAATCAAAAGGCTTCCCAAAAACAAAAGCCCAGGCCCAAATAGATTCACTAGTAAATTCTTTCAGACCTTCAAAGAGCACCTACTCACCTTCAAAAAAAACCTACTTCTTTCTTTCTTTTCTTTCTTTCTTTTCTTTCTTTCTTTCTTTCTTTCTTTCTTTCTTTCTTTCTTTCTTTCTTTCTTTCTTTCTTTCTTTCTTTCTTTCTTTCTTTCTTCTTTCTTTCTTTCTTTCTCTTTCATCTTTCTTTCTTAAGTCTCTTTCTTTCTCTTTCTTTTTCTCTTTCTTTTTTCTTTCTTTTCTCCCTCCCTCCCTTTCTTTTTCTTTCTTTCTTTTTCTTTCTTTCTTTCTCTCTCTTTTTCTTTCTTTCTTTCTTTCTTTTTCTCTTTTTTCTTTCTCTCTTTTTCTCTTTCTTTCTTTCTTTCGTTCTCTTTCTTTCTTCTTTCTTTCGTTCTTTTCTTTTCTTTCTTTCTTTCTTTCCTTTCTTTCATTTATTTCTTTCCTTCTTTCTTTCTTTCTTTTCTTTCTTTCCTTTCTTTCTTTTCTTTCTTTCTTTTGTTCTTTTCTTTCTTTCTTTCTTTCTTTCTTTCTTTCCTTTCTTTCTTTTCTTTCTTTCCTTTCTTTCTTTCTTTTCTTTCTTTCCTTTCTTTCTTTCTTTCTTTCTCTGTCTTTCTTTCTTTCTTTCTCTGTCTTTCTTTCTTTCTCTGTCTTTCTTTCTTTCTCTGTCTCTCTGTCTGTCTCTGTCTCTGTCTCTGTCTCTGTCTCTGTCTCTGTCTCTCTCTCTCTCTCTCTCTCTCTCTCTCTCTCTCTGTTTCCTGTTTTTATTAATGGGTTTTTGGGCCTCATTCAGTGGCACTCAAGAGTTATTCCTGGCTCTGCACTCAGAAATTGCTCCTGGCAGGCTTGGGAGATTATATATCTGGGTATATAGTAGGCCACTTGCACAGGCGAACACCCCACCCACCCATTGTGCTATCACTCTAGCCCTCCAGTTTACAATTTGCTCTCACTCTGAATCTGAGTTCATTAACTCCCTGATACCTCAACAATCATTTTGAAATGAAAGTTGTACCAGTAAATCAATGAAATACTGCATTTTATTTTCTGGTGGTTTTCATTTCATTTTATTTTATCTTTATTTTTTTTTTTTTCAGTTTTTGGGCCACACCCAGTGATACTCAGGGGTTACTCCTGCCTCTGCTCTCAGAAATCAACCCTGGCAGGTTTGGGGGACTATATGGGATGCTGGAAATCGAACTAGGATCTGTCCTGTGTCAACAGTGTGCAAGGCAAATGCCCTACCACTGTGCTATCCAGCTCCAGTTTATTTTATTTTATTTTTTATAGAGAAAATCTTTAATCACAGTGAGATTTACAAAATTGTTCCTGATCGAGTTTTCATCATATAATGTGCAAAACCCTTCATTAGTGCACATATTCCATCACTAGTTTCTCTCCCACTCTGCCTTCTCCCCTACCTACCTCTATTGCAGACATTTTTCTTCTCTTTCTCTATTTTCCTCTTAGACACTGTGGTTTGCAATATCATGACTGAAGGGAAATAATACGTATAAACTTATCTCTTTTTATCACCCAGTTCTAAATGTGTGATATTTCCTATTATCATTGTCATAGTGCTTGCTTCTCTACACTAACTGCACTCTGCCACTCTTTGTGGCAAGCTTAATACCATGCACTGGCCCTTGTTTCAGTTATTTTTTGATATTAATACCAGACTAGATTTTCTGTATCCAAAAATGGAGATTTAAAATTTAAATCATGAAGAATATATCTTTACAACTACAGAGAAATTAAAACTTAAACAAAAATTATTATTATTATTATTATTATTAACAGCACACTTTAGCCTGATTTTACTGATGTATTTATGTCTACCCATACTCGTGGCCATTATTTGTAGATTATGGGATTTGTTTGTTTCTACATCAATCAAAATTCACATTGTTACTCATTGGATGGAATTCTTTGAATGTAGACCTTTTGATTGGTAGTGAAACCAGATAATCCCACCTTCCAGGTGTGATGTTTTTCCTCATAAAAAAAGCGTAGGCACAGAGGAAATGGCCCTTTTGTTTCGGAATCTCCATGGTGCTGGCTGGATGGAGTGGTGGTCCACGGATAGGAGTGAGGGTAACGTGGGAAATTTTTCAGTCTTTCTCTCAGTCTCTATCTATTTTGCTCTTTTCTTTTTTTGGCACTGTGGTTTGCATTATTGCTAATGAAGAGGTTTACCACGCATATCACTTTATCCCCTTTCAGCACCAATTGTGGGCACATGGGTATGGCTTAGCCTTTTTTGTTGTTTTTAGCCACACCTGGCCGTGCTCAGGGGTTACTCCTAGTTCTGTGCTCAGCAGTTACTCCTGGCAGGCTCAATTTAAAAATAATAATTCAAAGTTTTTTTCTATATAAGGATCTCCGTGTAGTAAAAGGGCACTAAATAAAATACAACTAGTATAATGAAGGCAAATACAAAGGGAGAATGAGTTCACTAGCTCCTCTTCAATACAATAATAACTAATGTATTTTTTAGGGTTATGATTAACTTGGCTTAAGCTTTGGTGCCCAATGAGTAAATTGACCAAATACAATGTAGATGTTGCTGTGAAAATATTATTGACACATTATGAAATTTACAATTAGCAATATTTTACACTCATCGAATTTATTATTTTCATTAAGCTGCCATTTTATGAAGAATTCCTAAGTCCAAGGTTTCCTAACATGCAAGAGTTGGCTTTAGTGGTCTGGTTACTATAAATACTGCTACTTGGAAGCAGTACAACTGTTTTAGATTTTTTTTAAGACTACAGACCTTTATTTTTCAAGTCTTATTCAGTGTAAGTTCAAATCAAATGGTTTTGAACAGCTGCTTAGGAAGGTAGCCAAGATGTAGGCACAAAGTCTTTCAAGGGCAGCCAGCTCCTGAACAAACAGTAGGTGCCAAGATACCCACATGGCCTTCAGAGTTTCTATCACCAGCAGCTCTTTTCTGGTCATAGGTAACTTTCTCATCTAATTCATTGACTAGAATCTTTATATCTGGCTCTACCTGAGAAATTGTACAGTTCAGGTGTTCTTCATTCTTAGACAGCAACTGCATCTCATTGTACCAAATAGTACAACCACATTCTTCCTTGAAACTTGTGCTATAACACCCTTTTTTTGTTACTACAAACATGGTACCACACCTTCTCTTTTTCTGTTGTCACCAGAGAAATGGCCAAAGCCATCCTTGCAGCTCTTCCTATTCTGCCATTCTATGTACATAGTTTTGCTTTTCATCAGGCAAGGTGACATTTATACCATAAGGAATACCATGAATATCAATTCCTCTGGCAGCTACATTTGTACACATCAAGATTCTCACATCTTTCTTAAATACTTCCAAGTTTTACTTTCTATCCTGGGAATTTCTGTCACCATGGAGAAAAATACATGAGCACTTGAGCCCTTTTTTTTTCTTTTATCAGGTCTTGTTGCAGAAAATACTGTTCCAAGTTAACATGGTCAATTTTGATTCTAAATAAGATTCTTGCTTGATCCTACTTGCGCACCTTAATTGCCTGAGCAGCATACTCTCCCTTCAGGGTTTTAATAGCTTAGACCACATTTCTGGACTGTGACTGCCACATCCTGTATTATCTTTTGCATGTACTTCATCATATCTAATGTGGCTTTTCCTAAGATCAGTCATTTGGGGGATTCACAGGGACAGCATTATGCAACATTATCTGGGATAGAATGTTCTTTTAAATCAACCCATGGGGGGAAATGCAGTATCTTTTCTGACAGTTTCTTCCCATCAAAAGAATGCAAAGTAGTAAAGCAATCATTCACCTGAAGCTTTTGTCCATCTTGAGTAATTTAAGAAATCTGCTGTGCATCCTATTAATAAAATCAGAGTAACCTTGAGAAAAAGTTCTCATCTACTCCAAGGGTCTGAAAACTCAGAAAAGATATTTTCAGCACCATTCACGATACTGCACATCTGGAAATAATCTCAATGTCCAACAACAGATGACTAGATAAATAAACTGTGGAATACACAATCTATTATTTAGCTAAGAGAAAAGATATAATCATGAAATTGTCTGCTACACTGATGGACCTAGATAGTATTTTATTCAGTGATTTAGTCAGAAGGAGCAGGAAATGCCAAATGATCTACCTGATATATGGGATGTAAAGAAACAATAAGTAAACAATAAATACTCAAAGGCAACAGAAACAGAATTTTTTTTGTAGGAACCATGTCACTCTAGAAGGGATGGATAGCTGGAAGTTATAGGATTGGGGTAGATGCAGAGACAATAGTGGGAGGAAGCTGACCTATCTAGTAGAGGGTGTGGTGATAAAATGTTCAATGAATGAAGCCTTTCATTATCATTTTTGTAAAATATGATGCCTAAATTAATTTTAAGAAAAATCCATTTTTTGTATTATTTTCTGAGTAGGTTACTATTTTTGTAGCTATAACTATTTTGGTTGAGGCTTGCTTTAGATCATATATTTAAGTATGGATGTATAAGCCATCTTCAAGTTCTAATTAAAATTGATTTTTATTTTGCTCCCAAGAATAGATAATATATTTGTAGCTATAATTAATTTGGTTAAGGTTTGCCTTGGATCATGTCTTTAAGTATGGATATATAAGCTATCTTCAAATTCCAAATAAAATTGATTTTTATTTAGCTCCCAAGAATAGAGAGTATGTTCAAACTTTTAAGTATAGGCTGCATGATTCTCGTTATCCACCGAGAAACTATACAAAGGAGCTCAATAGGACCTCTAGAATAGATGGTAGTTTTAGACCTACTATGCAATAGATAGCCTTTTGTCTACCTTATAAAAGTGAAGGACACTTTCAAGAGAAAATCACTGCTTTAATACACAGTTTTGTGGCAGGCCCAAAGCTTTTAACAACATCTGTTGCTAAGGATAGAATAACAACATTTTTAAGTTTTCCGAATAATTTTTGCCCCTAACTCTTGTAGAAGGGAAAGGAAAGAGAAAGAAATTTTCAGGTGGAATATTTCTACTTGTTTATCCTTAGAGGCGTTTTCCTTTAGGAACAAAGACATTGTTAATTTGACCTATCCCTGGGGATGGTAACTTGAAGGAGAAACAACGCTCAACTCAGATTTCTTCGTTACTAAACAGTGAAAAATGGACTTGACCTTTAACTTTGTATTCTCTCTTACATTTGTGTCTTGCTTTATGGTGTGCATCTTTTTTTTTTTTCTTTTTCCATTCTAAAGAAGCCCAAGTTCTCTCTTGAACACGTATTCCCTTTTCTCAACCTCACTGTTTTCTAAGCAAGTTGCATTTTAAAAAAGATCTTACTTCAGCACTTCAGGCAAGAAGGCAGTGGTGAGATATAATGCAAAAATCAACAAAACGGACACCTCACCAAGAATACTTCACCCAGCCAGACTTTCATTCAAGTTTGTAAAAAAGCTACACAACTTCATGGATAAGCAACAGATCAGAAAATTTGCGAACTCAAAATCAACTTTAAAAGAAAATTAAAAGAATCTAAGGCAAGGTAGACCCAACAAACAAACCAAACTTCTACAGAAACTTCCCATGACTATAATCTCTCTCAATATCAATGGACATAATGCACTAATAGGAGACATGGAGTGACCAAATGGATTGGAATACTGAATACAACATTTTTCTGCTTGAAAGAAACACAGGCTCAAAGTTATTATAAAAAATGGTTATAAGACAATCCTTTCAAACAACTCACATTAAAAGCTGGGTGATCATACTAATATCAGATGACAAATAATTCAGATTTAAAAGGTAATAAGGTACATAAAAGAAAATTTCTTAATAAGGAATGTATACTTCAAGAAATAATACATAAAAGGTATGCACCCAATGAGGTAATAACAAAATGCTTAAAATAACTGCCAAAAGACTTGAAGAAAGACAGCAATAGCAACAAAATAGTTTTAAACAGTCCTGTCATCTTGACAGAACATACTGACCAAAACTTAACAAGAGTATACTGGCATTGAAGGAAGACATGGGCTTAGTGGACATATATAGAGATTTTCATCTCCACAAAACTAAATACACATTCATCTCTAATGCACATGGGACATTTTCAAAGATAGAACACATGCTGAGCCACAAAACATGCTTTCATAAAATCAAGAGAACAGGAATTGTATCAAATATCTTCTCAGATCATGATGCACTGAAAATAGAACTGTTTTAGAAACACACAGAGAGAAATAACTAACACCTGGAGAGTTAGTAGCTCACTACTGGACAACAAGTGGGTCAGAGACAAATTCAAAGAGAATTCAAAAGATTCCTGGAAAAAATAAGAATTAGACCATGGATTATGAGCATTTATGGGACATAGCAAAAACAACACTAACAGGAATTTTAGAATTGCAAGCATTCAGCACGAAGGAAGAAAAGGCCCATGTAAATAACAATACATCTTAAGAAATAAATACCATGAAAGAATAAGCCAAAAGTTGGCAAGCAGAAGGAAATAATAAAATTTAGAGCAGAAATTAATGAATTGGAAACCCAAAACACAATCCAAAAGCAAGAGTTGGTTCTTTGAAAAAATAAGTAAGACTAAAAAAATGAGAAAGAGACAAACTTAAACCAAATCAGTTAAGAAAAGGAGAGGGTACAATGGATGTTACAAAATTATAAGAGTAATCAGATTATTTTGTGTCTGACAAAAAATAAAAAACCTAGAAGAAATTGATAAATTCATGGATTTCTATAAACTCCCAAGGTTGAACAAGATAATCTGGAATGCCTGAACAGTTGTATCATTATTGAGGAAATTGAAGTAGAAATCAAAAGACTTCATCAAAACAAAATCTCATGGCCGGAGTGGTGGCTCAAGGTGTAAGGCATCTGCCTTGCATGAGCTAGGCTAGGATGGTCTGCCTAGGATGGTCTGTGGTTTGATTCACCAGTGTCCCATATGATCCCCCAAGCCAGGGGCGATTTCTGAACATATAGCCAGGAGTAACCCCCAAGCATCACTGGTGTGGCACAAACCCCCCACCCCACTGCCAAATCCTCAGTCCCATATGGATTTCTACTGAATTCTTTCGAATCTTTAAAGAAGAAATGATGATACTATTCAGGCTTTTTCAGAAGAAACAGAAACACTCCCAAATGGCTTCTATAAAGCTATAATATATAAGACAGACACAGCACACACACACACACACACACACACACAAAAAGAACTATGGTGAAGTATTTTTGATGAACACAGATGATGCAAAGATCCTCAACAAAATACTAGAAAATGGAATACAACAGCTCACCAAGAAAGTTATACATCATGACCAAGTAGGATTCATTGGACATAGCATGGATGGTGTAGCATATGCAAGTCAATCAATATAATACAACATATCTATAAATATCATATCAAATCAATAGATGCAGCAAATGCATATGAAATGGTCTATCATCCATTAATGATAAGAATTTTCAACAAAATAAGAATTGAAGAAATTTCCCTCAATACAATCAAACCCATTTACAATAAATCCATGACAAACATACTCAATGAGGAAAAATTGAAATCCTTTTCTCTAAGATCTGCCACAAATTTATGTTGCTATCTTTTGCCACTTATATTCAATATAATACTAATATACTTGCCATAGGAATTTGGTAAAAAATATATATATGTATATGTGTATATTATATATATATAGATATCTCAAGGGCATTAGTACTATATTTAGAAAATTCTAAAAACTCTACCAAAAAGTTTATAGAAACAGATTTATATAATATAGGGTCAGATTACAAAATTAATACATAATAAATACATTCAAATATTCAAATAAAGGAAAGAAGAAAGACATCAAGAAAACAATACCAGGCTGGAGAGAGAGCACAGCGGTAGGGTGTTTGCCTTGCACACAGCCGAACCAGGATGGATGGTGATTCGAATCTCAGCATCCCATAGGGTCCCCCAAGCTTGCCAGAAGCGATTTCTGCGCACAGAGCCAGGAGTCACTCGAGTGCTGCCAGGTGTGACCAAAAAACAAACAAACAAAAAAGAAAACAATACCATTCACAACTGTGCCTCAAAGAAATCAAGTACCTCAGAAACAAATTAAATAAAGAAGTGAAAGATGTATACAAAAAAACTACAAAACACTCCTTCCATAAATAAAAGAATAATGCAAGGGAAATGGAAACATATACCCTGCTCATGGATTGGGAGGATTAAAATTTTTAAACTGGTAATATTTCCAAAGCATTGTACAAATTTAATTTAATTGCTATAAGACATTTTTCAAATAAGTAAACCAAACATTCTAGAAATTCATTTGTATCAATAAACATCCATGGTAATGGAATTAACAAAATAAACTTCAGTAAAAGGAAAGAAGAAAAGTGTCATCCATAAAAGCATTGATGTGCTCCATTCTGAAATTTGAGAAAAATAAAAGAAGTAATATATTTAGGAAGAAAGATGTGAAAATTGTAATATCTCAATTGGGTAACTCAGTAATTGTCTGAATTTTACTAACTGTTGCCATTTGAAAAACAAACTAGTACATTTACACAATGGAATACTATGCAGCTGTTAGGAAAAAATGAAGTAATGAAATTTGCTTTTAGAAGCATGAATATGGAGAGTATTAGTGAGTGAAATGTGTCATAAGACAAGATAGACCTAGAATAATCTTACTCATTTGTGGGATAAAAGAAAAATAAAAGATAGTATGGTAGTCACTAGAACTGAGGGTCAGGAGGACCAGACCATGGTAGGAAGATTGCAACAAAGAGTTAAGCAATGCATTTAGGGAAGAGAAGGATCCACTATATCATTGATAGTTGGAACTAATAACCCTTGAACAAGAAATAATTGCTGAAAGGAGAAGTGATATGCACAATACCCTTCATTAACAATAGTGCTAACCACATTGTGTATAAGGGGAAAATATGGGACAGATAATGAGAGAGAAGAAAAGTGTCTTCTAGGGCTGGAAGAGTGGCAAAAGCAGTAGGGCATTTGCCTTGAATGAGCTAACCTAGGACGGACTACAATTTGATCCCCCAGTGTTCCATATGGTCCCCCAAGCCAGGAGTGATTTCTGAGTGCATAGCCAGGAGTAACCCCTGAGCATCACCAGGGATGCCTCCCCCCAAAATGTGTCTTCCTAAAGACATATATGTTCCTTTCTGAAATTTAAGACAAAATAAAGAAGTAATATTTTAGGAAGAAGTGAGAAGATAAAAATTAATAAAACCAAATGCTTACAAGTTATCTATATGCCCTCGTTATCTATATCAAGTTATCTATATGCCCACAATTAAAATCAAGAATTTTATGAGAACAGTAACATTACTTAGGGAATTTATGGGACTACATATCATGTGTTAATAGAAGGAGTTTAGGGACCCGAGAGATAGCCTGGAGGTAGGGCATTTGCCATGCATGCCAGCTGTGACCCCAAAACCAAAAAATAAAAGGAGTATGTACAGAGAGTTGAAAAAAAATTTTAAGACAAATGTAATTTAAAAGACCTAATAAGGAAAATAAATAATGCCAGTGGAATAGAATAGAGTATTTACAGAATGCTCCCCACATATAAAATCAATTAATCTTTGATAAGGGGATTATAAATGCAAACTGGAGCAAGGAAAGTCTGTTCAAAGAGTGGTGTTGGGACAACTGGTCATTTACAAAAAAATGAACTCAGATCTCCATCTAACATCCTGCACAAAGGTCAAATGCAAATGGATTAAAGACCTTGATATCAGACCTGAAATCATAAGGTATATAGAAAAACACATAGGTAAAACACTGCATGATATTGAAACGAAAGCCATCTTCAAGAAGAAACAGCACTCTCCAAATAAGTTGAAGCAGAGATACATAAATGGGACTATTTTAAGCTGAGAACATTCTGCCCCACAAAGGATATAATGACTAGGATACAAAAGCCAGCTACGAATGGGAGAGGCTATTCACCCAACACCCATCAGATAAGTGGCTAATATCAAAGATATACAAGGTACTGACAGAACTCAGCAAGAAAAAAATCTACCCCCATCAAAAACTGGGAAGGAGAAATGAACAAATTTTCAAAGAAGAAATACAAATGGCTAAAAGGCACATAAAAAATGCTCCACATCACTAATCATCAGAGAGATGCAAATCAAAACAACAATGAGGTACCATCTCACACCACAGAGTCTGGCACACATTACAAAGAACAAGAATAATCAGTGCTGGTGGGGATGTGGGAAGAAAGGAACTCTCATTCACTGCTGGTGGGAATGCCATCTAATCCAGCCCTTATGGAAAACAATATGGTGATTCCTCAAAAAACTGGAAACTGAGCTCTCATTTAATCCAGCTATACCACTCCTAGGGATATACCCTAGAAACTCAAAAACACGATTAAAAAAATCCCTTCCTCACACCTATATTAATTGCAGTGCTATTTACAGTAGCCAGACTCTGGAAACCACAAGATGCCTTTCAGCAGATGAATGGCTAAAGAAGCAGTGATACATATACACAATGGAGTATTATGCAGCCATCAGGAGAGATGAACTTATGAAATTTTCCTATACATGGATGTACATGGAATCTATTATGCTGAGTGAAATAAGTCAGAGGGAGAGATAGAGATGCAGACTAGTCTCACTCATCTATGGATTTTAAGAAAAATAAACGACATTGAAAAAATTCCCAGAGATGAGGGCTGGAAGGATGGGCTCAATTTATGAAACTCACTGCAAAGAGAGGTGAGTGCAGTTAGAGAAATAACTACACTGTGAACTATCATAACAAAATGAGTGAGAGACTTAGAAAGCTTGTCTCGAATACAGGCAGGGGAATGAGGGAGGGAAAAAGTGGAGACCATTGCACTGGTGAAGTAGGGGTGTTCTTTTTAATACTGAAACCCAACTATAATTATGTTTGGAATCACAGTGTTTAAATAAAGATAGTAAAAAATAAAGAAGTAATGCCAGAAAGAAAGTAATCAAGGATTATGCATTCTGAAATATATAAATTTAAAATCCAATTAAGTCTATAGATCAGAAATTTATTTGACTAAGCATTGAAAAAATGAGGTTGTATTTAGAGGGGAAAGCTTTAATAAATTGGGAGGTAAAAGCAAAGAAAAATATTTATTGTCATACTTTTATTCAACATGAAAAAGGGACAACAACATGGATAAAATTTGTAAAATTCAAAGAAATCTAGAATTTCATATTTAAAATCCTAAGAGGGTTTTTGTAAAAGAAAAATCTTTATATATTTTAAAACAATTTTTTTAGATTGAAACTAATCTTTAATGAAAGGAGACTTGTGCAAAAGCAGAAAATCAGGAAAGAGAAAAATCAAATAATCTATCAGGTTAAGAATAAATAAATTAATAGATAACAAAGTATATATTTGCTAGAAATTGACATTTGGTTCTGAAAATCCTCATAAAGCAAAGAGAAACACATAGTGTACAAAGTTCAATTTATGTAAAATAAATACAAAGCAAGTACTCAGAAATAGTCTTTTTTTTATTCATGGTCAGAGAATAACTATCAGTTTGTATTTATAAAATGGCACAATGGCCACACTGGCACCAACTACTCCAGGGTAAGTCAATAAGACACTCTGGCAATGACAAGGAAACAGACAACAACTTGATCTATGGCAGGTTGCTCTACCTCTTCACCCAATGGTGAGATGAAATCCGAAGACTCTCCATTTTAGGATCTGTGCAAGAACCAAGATCTCTCAGTACAAAAGACTGACTACAACAACTGTGACTTAGCAGAATATGTCCTGGAACCACAAAGAAAGAATTCATCTTGGGCTTCTTCCTAGTACCTGTGCAAAAACCAAGAATGCTAACTACAGAAGACTGACGTTGACAATCACAACTGAGCAGAAATTTCTCTGGGTCCATAAAGAGAGACATTGAGGTTAGGCAACCAAAACGCCTGGAGCCTGTAGTCAGTCTTTTGACCGTTTGCTTCATGGGTGGAGACATTCTGTATATCTTTGACCAATGAAAGTTCCTTTCTAATTTACCCAACATTAGCTGTGCTTATGCAAAAAAATAAAAATATAAAAAAAAAGCCACATCTGCCCCTATCCCCCATTATTCTTTTTTTTTAATATTATTTACATTCTAGATAGATGCTTCAACATTTCTCATAGATCCATAGAACTTGAGTCATTTAGATATGTCTCATATTTCTATGTCTTCCAAAAAAATTGAAAAAGTAAAAAAAAAAAAAAAGTGGATTAGGCCTGGAGGTCAAGCAGTCTCAGAGCATTGATTGGGGGGAAAAAAGTCAGATGTAAATATCCATCCCACAGTCAATGACAATAGAATCATGACTCAAAATTCAACAAGCTAAATGCAAAATGGGCAGGTTACACTGATAATCTTAGGAGCTAGGGGTGGAGAAATGGGATGCCTGCAGGGAAATAGGGAGGAGGGGGGTCAACACTGGTGGTGGGAATGGTCCTAGTTCATTGTCACTAAATCCATGAAATACAACTGTGAAAGACTTGTAATTAAAAATGGTCTCAATAAAAAATTTTGAAAATTAGCACAATGGGGAGAAAAAACACTGCTTTTTTAAAAACATTCTAATAAATAAAAATTAAACATTTTCCTTAAAGTATGCCCAAAATATGTTCAAAGGAAATTAAAACATATAATTGACTTGGGTTACAGTAATATAGAACACAGCCTAATTTAGATTATTTTGGAGAATGAATTATTTCCTCAAAATATTATTAAATAGCATTGTCTTAATTATTATTAAAAATTTAATTAGTGGAGACTTTAAAGTTAAGGTTATTTGAGCACAACTAGATATTAAGGCAATCAATGAGACATGGATATGTGTGTAAACACACAGTACAATATGCCTTTATAGATGAAGATAAGGTATATAATAACTAGTAATAACGAGTAATCAGAAAATTGAATTGCTTTGAACATACTTTGTGTTTTCAATAATGAGTGCATATTGATATATTTTGTTTTCAGTTGGTGCTGACACGCTGATGAGCTCAGGTCTTTCTTTGGGAGCTGGTCTTGTGGGTCACACCTGAAAAAGCTCATATGACATATGTGGTGCCAGTCATAGAACCTGGGTTAGCCCAAACTTTAAAATCAATAATAGTATATCCATGCTCCACAGCCAACTGCCATCTGTTCTCATTGACCATCTCCTTACATTCATTTTATTCTTTAAAGAGATGTAATACAAGTTGAAAGAAACTATAGGTGCACAAAACTCGGGCACTCTCAAGAGAAGGGACAAGCCAAGGTCCTTACCTGCTAAAGTATTGGTAGTTGCACCCAAAACACACAATTGCCGCCATGCCAATGGCCAAGATTCATATCATTAATATTGATCTCTGCAGAGATGCCAGATCAACCCAAATTTCAGGTTTGCCAATTTTGGGCTGAGATCTCATGCCCACAGCTGCTGCCATGTCAGCACCTACATTTGGAATTACAGTACTGTTACTGTGTACACCTCCAAATTTCTCAATATGGACTCCCCAGTATGAACACACCAGATTAGATGTCAAAATAGCAGAGTAGTCACCAAGATTACTAAACAAAACCAATAAGATAATTAGCAGTTATTAGCTTAGTAAACCTTCAATGACTTAATGACTCCCCTGGAAAACACAGTAAGTTTCACAAATTTTGGTTGTATATAATCATTATAAATAAATTGTATTCTATAGAGCTGACTAATTTTAGTAAAATATTTTTAAACATGTTATGTTTGATACATATTTAAACTCTTTAGGATGCTGTAAATATATATGAATTTCCTGCGTCTTTTCATGTGAGATTTTGCATAGAAATATATATATATATATATATTGGTTTTTGGGCCACACCCGGCGATGCTCAGGGGTTACTCCTGGCTGTCTGCTCAGAAATAGCTCCTGGCAGGCACGGGGGACCATATGGGACACCGGGATTTGAACCAACCACCTTTGGTCCTGAATCGGCTGCTTGCAAGGCAAACACCGCTGTGCTATCTCTCTGGGCCCGCATAGAAATATATTAACAACTTTTATTCAGTGGTTCTTGATGTTAACTACTTTACTTGGGTTAAGTATTTTACTTGAGTTTTCTAACATTAAACATATGAACTACATTGACAAGTCTGCAAGTAATTTTGCACTTGACAGGTTACTATAACCAATCAAGGCTATAGTTGTGAATTCCCTGGAACATTTCAAATAGTAATGATTTGATTTATGATGGAATTGATTTGTGTGACATTCTACAACCAAAACTCTGATAAATGAAAAATTTGAGTTTTATAAAGTTATAACTGTTTATCTTAATAATGTAGAAGATCACTCAATCATTTTCAGAGAAAATTAAATAATTCCTGATAGTTTATAAAGAAAATTTTCATTGGTTTGATTATTTAAATTATATATTTATTAAATAAGTTTGATGCTTAGGTATAGCCTAGAATTGGTGCCGTGTACCTCTCTCCTCCTATGGGTGGGTGAGTTGGAGTGGTGAGAAGAATGGTATCAACATTCTCTTGTTGGCCCACTTTGGAACCTCAATGCTGATCTACGACCAAAATATTTAAATTTGAAAAGCTTAAAATTTCCTCAAATAGGCTGATCATCCAAAAAGACATATGCATACCACTTGTTCATCACAGAACCCAGTACAGTCACTAAGAGTTGGATTCTATCTAGGTTTTCCAAAATGTGGGCAGAGTGGTATGGTAGCACAGTGGTAGGTTGTTTGCCTTGCATGCAGCTGACCAAGGACAGACACGTGTTTGATCCTCGGTATCCCATATGGCAGGGGTGGTGAACAGGACTTTTACCCTCACTCAAAATGGCAAAATGCAATATGTGTTTAATATTATTGTTAAACTTATATGCTTTTGTGTGAGTGTTTGTTTTGACAGGTCACTGCGTGGTGTGGCTCTCTGACTCTCACAGTTTAAAATTTTGGCTCTTTGTGTTGAACTTGTTTGCCACCCTTGCCATATGGTCTTCCAAGCCAGGAGTGTTTTCTGAGCTCAGAGCCAGGAGAAACCCTGAGTGCTACCGGTTATGGCAAAAACAAACAAACAAACAAACAAAAATAGATTTCCCAAAACAGATGAATGTATTATGAAGATGTGTTGTATATATACAATATATATCCAATATATATTGTATATAGTATATACAATATATACAAATTGTGGAGAATGATGCAATTCATTGCAGCATGGATGGTACTGGAAGATATTGTGTTAAATGAAGTAAAGCAGAAGAAAGATGAATAGAGGATGATAACATTTATATGTGGTATTTCGAATAATTGCATGCAGAAATGCAATGGTTGAAATAGGGGTTGTCAAGAACACTTTTGGCTTTAGAGTCTAGTGGGGAGAAGTAAAGAAACAGTGGGGAAAGAGGAAGACAAGGGACAAGAACTAAGTGTACTTAAGTGATATGGTAGGGGGAGAAAGGACAACTAAATATCTAAGCCTCATAGTTAACAACAATAAAATCATGAGACCTGGATTTTAGCAAACAAATTTAAAATGGTACCTGTTATGTCAGACTGAACAGGGGGTGGTGGTATGGGAGGACTCTGGAAAAATTGGAGGAGGGAGATTAGCACTGAGGATCAGATTGAGAATGAAACATTTTTTGTCTAAGACTCAACTATATGTAACTTTGTTGATTATAGTGCTTTAAATTAAAAATAGTGTCTCAAACTCACTGTCAGATTATCCACTGCAGTATTTTTTAAGGATAAGGATGATATGTTACAAGTTTTTTAAAAAATAACTATGTAATCACAAAATTTGTCATTGAAATATTATCATCTATGCTTTGTAAAATGCTAGCTTATCTTTATTTCTCTTAGTAAGATTTGAATAGAGGTTGAATCATTTGATGCTGAAATTATTCAGATACTAAAGATATATATAGAAGAACAATATAATTTTTTTTTGGTTTTTGGGCCACACCTGGCACTGCTCAGGGGTTACTCCTGGCTGTCTGCTCAGAAATAACTCCTGGCAGGCACAGGGGACCACATGGGACACCAGGATTCGAACCAGCCACCTTTGGTCCTGGATCGGCTGCTTGCAAGGCAAACACCACTGTGCTATCTCTCCGGGCCCCGAACAATATAATTTTTATGGATTTAGAGATAGGTGTCTTTGAACACTAATATGTGCTATTATCAACTTATACCTAAATTTTATTTGGCATACAACACTGTGATAATAATATAAATTTGATCATGTTTTATCAAGTCATTCTCTTCCCATACCATCTATGGAACTGGCATTAAAGCGAAGATTTGGTTGTTTGTCCAGAACAGTAAGAAAATTTGATAAAAACTTCTTATTTATAAAACAAATACTTATTGTGTGAATGAGCATTATGATTATTTTAAATTTCATATGTGAGAATGTAAACAAGCAACATTTTGAGCTATTTCTACTGTACTGGAAAAATTAGCAGCAAATTAAAAAACAAAGCCTAGTGAAGCACAATTGGGGAGAGAAGACTTAAAAGCTATGGCAACCCCACCAACAATCCTCAGCCTTTCTATTTTAGTAGAAGATCTTGAGGTTGAAATGTTGCTCAGGTCATTTATTACCTATGGTTCTCTAGGTCATCTGTGTGCTTTTGTGGGCCTCCAGTGCTATACCTATAGATACTCAGAAAATGTATGGTGCTCGGAATCCAACTAAGATTACATGTATGAAAGATACTTGATTTAACAATTGATTGTACATTTTAAAACCTCTTAATGAAAGGCATTTTAACCCCAAATGTTAAAACTCTAAAATACTGTAAGAAATAAAAATTTTAATTTTGATAATAGATTTCAAAGCCAAAGTAATAGAATTTTTAAAAATATTCATCTTCTGAGTTGGATAGCACCTCTACTAAAAAAGAGAAGATGGTAAAGTCTCATAAAATAAATAAAGAGAAGATAGAAAAAATCTTTAAAAGAAATGAATAAATGAAAATAGAACTTTGGGTAAAGTTAACAGAAAGAACATAAAAATCTTTGAGTTACCAGAGAACCAGGAAGAAAATTTTTATGAATAATCAACTAATGAGCTGAAAGACTTACACAAAGTAAACTACAAAACTTCAAGGAATAAAGGAGGCCACAGGAAATGGAAACACATAACCTGTTCATAGACGGAGAGGGTTAACATCATTAAAATGACAGTAATTTTCAAAGCACTGTACAGATTTAATGCAATCACTATAAAGATGTCCATGTTATTTTTCAAAGAAGTTGATCAAACTCTCCTAAAATTTATACAGAACAATAAACCTACACAAATAGCTAAAAAAAAAAAAAGTTGGTAAAATTGATGAGAGGCATCACTTCCCCCAACTTCACCCTGTAGAATAAAACATTAGTATTTAATAATTAAAACAGCATGATATTTGAATAAATACAGATTATCAATGAAACAGACTTGAATTTCTTGAGACTGACCCTCAGGTGTATAATCTATTAATCTTTGATAAAGGGGCAAGATATATGGAACAGAGTAAGGAACATGTCTTTAACAAGTGGTGCTGAAAAAACTGGTAAACTACATGCAAAAATGGTGAACGCAGACTTCTCTTTAATGTTACACACAAATGTAAAAGTAAAAATGTATTAAAGATATCAGACCCAAAACTATAAGGTATGTATAGGAAAATACAAACAGAAAACTCCTGACAGTGAAGCTAAATGGCATTGAAATTCAAGGATGAATACCATTGACCAAGTTGTGGAAGCAAAGATTAAAAAAATATGGAACTACATTAAAGTAAGAAACTTCCACACCACAAAGAAAATAATTAGTAAGATACAGACTACCCATGGAATGGAACAAAATACTCAACTACTCAAAAGGAGTTACAAAGATATATGTCACTGGTAGAGCTGAGCAAGAAAGAGGGGGAAAAAATCTAATCCCATTCAAAATTTGGGAAAATAAATGAACAAACATTTCCTTACAAATGGGGCTGAAATGATAGCACATCAGGCAGGGCTCTTGCATGCAACCAACATGGTTTGATCTCTGGCATCCCATATGGTCCCATGAGCCTGCCAGGAATGGCTTCTGAACACAAAGTCGGGAGTAAACCCTGAGTACTGTTGAGGTGTACCCCCCAAAAAGGAGAAGGAGAGGAGGAGGAAGAGAAGAGGTGGAGGAGGAAGAAGAGGATGAAGAGGAAAGAGGTAGGGTGGAGTGATAGCACAGCCCTAAGGCATTTGCCTTACACTCGACCAACACAGAACAGCCGACACAGGACAGACCCCGGTTTGAATCCCAGCATCCCATATGATCCTCTGAGCCTGCCAGGTGATCTGAGCACAGAGCTAGGAGTAACTCCTGAGCACTGTCAGGTGTGACCCAAAAACCAAAAGGAAGAAGAAGGAGGAGGGGGAGGAGGAGGAGAACAAATGGTCAAAGGCAGAAAGAAAAAAAAAAAACTTTTGCATCATTAATAATAAAGGTAAAACATAAAAAATGACATATCTCACACTTAGAAACTTGCCCACATCACAAAGAACAAGAACAACTAGTACTGGTGTAGACTCATTTACTGTTCATGAATGTGAACTGGTCGGCTTGGATATAAAATAGATAGTATGAGTATTAATCTACTAAGAAAATAAAAACAAGGGCCAGGAAGACAAGTCGATGGCTTGCCACAGATAGTGGTGGAGTGGTTAGAGCAGAGAATTGATAACTATGACAATAATAGTTAGATATGACCACCTGGGCAAGAACTGGATGTTAAAAATAATATGTATGATAGCCCTTTAGTAAGAGATTACAAACCATAGTTGGGTTTTTTTTGTTTGTTTGTTTGTTTTTGTTTTTGCCCATTTGATGCTCAGGGGTTCCTCCCGGCTAAGCGCTCAGAAATTGCCCCTGGCTTGGGGGGACCATATGGGATGCCGGGGGATCTAACTGTGGTCCTTGGCTAGCTCTTGCAAGGCAGACACCTTACCTCTAGCGCCACCTGGCCAGCACCAAACCATAGTTTTAAAGGATAAAAAGGAAGAGAGAAAGAAAAGGTTCTCACAGGACCAGTCAGGGGTGACATTAGTGGGGAGGGTGGGAGGAAAAAAAACTGGGGACGTTGGTGGGGAGAAGTATGCACTGGTGCATATTTATACTATATGTGCAGATATACATTATACGACTTAACCTCAATTAAGAGCAACTTAGCAACTGTGGAAAATAAACAACTGTATTATGTAAACCACGGGGTTTTAAAAACGTAATTTTTAAAAAAATCAAATTTTAAAAAATCAAGTGGGACCAGAGCCATAACACAGTGGGTAGGGCATAGCCTTGCGTGTGGCCTACCTAGGTTCCATCCCTGATATCCCATATGGTCTATGAGCCTGCCAGGTTTGATCCCTGAGTGCTGAACCAGGAGTAACTTCAGAGCACTGCTGGGTGTGGCCCAAAATAAAAAAGAAAAGAAATGAAAAAATTCCAAAAGAAATATGTATTTTAGTTCTCTGGTGCTACTCTCAACAGGATTTTTGTTTGCTGGAAACTAATTATGCTTATGTATGTGTGCGCATTATAATTTTATACTTCATTCAGACTCGTAGAGTTAAATGTTAACAGCACTTTAATCGATTTATTTTTAACTATTTATGGGACCAAAATTACATTTCAGCACTTACTTACAATCATTATATCATTAAGCATAATAAAAATAATTAAATATTTGTTTTTGATATATTACAATCAAAATAATACAATTGAGGATATAATAAATCTTTTATATAATAGGATACAAATATCACAAATAACCAACTGTATTGCAAACAAAATTGACATAAATAACAGAAGAAACATATCTTGGTGAATATGGAAAAGTTCGCGTCTATAAAGTTGTAGCTAGAAGAGAATAGAAGCAATACTCTCTAGAGTTTACAACATGGAAGTGTATAGAATAGTCAACTCAAAGTCTCTGAGAGGGTCAGGAAGACATCACATCTAGCTGTATGCCTGTTGAAAGATATCTGTGATGATACCTTGTCCCAACAATGAAATGAGGCTTCTGATCTTTTGTATTATACTATTTCTCCACCATATTCTTCCATCATATCCTCCAAAGGTCTCAACTCTAAATATTCCAGCACTTCTAATTAAAAACTTGGCCACACTCCTGCTCTCTTTCCCATCAGATCTAAATACACTGGTCTTGGTGGTCGCAAGAGAAGGAATAGTAAGACTGAAGCTGGCCTCACAGGGCTCATAGGCTGCCGTGTAAGCACATGGGCTAGTTTCAGACAAGGCTGAATAAAGAATAAAAAAAATATTTTAAAAACTGATCAGACCACACAGAAATGTAAAAACTCAGTAAAACTGCTTGAAAAGTGTTGATAGCTAGATCAATCTACAACAACAAATATTCCCTTGACAATATTTAGTATTCAAGTAAAGACAGAAACATTCCCATTAAATATATTACAACTATCCTTCATTTAACTCAAGGCCTTCTTGATCTTCCTAAAACATGAAGCTGAAAGTTCCTAATCATAATATGAATTATTTTGTTTGGTTTTGGTACCACACCCAGATGTTCTCTGGATTTATTGCTTGCTCTGCACTCAAGGATAACTACTGGGTCAGAGAACCATATGAAGTCCCCAGGATCAAACCTGTGTCAGTAACATCCAAGATAAATCCTTACCAGCTGTAACTATTGTTCTGGCTCTGTCATACTATGCATTTTGGTGAAGATATTTTTTAGCTATTTCACACTCCCTATAATATCATTGATTTAAAACTAATAATAATATACCCATTATGACTTCTGTGTTCCTTATGAAAAAACTTGCATAGCTCTAGTGTAGTTTATAATATCTTCCATTACTACTGAAAATTGTATCTTCATACACTAATGTCTTTTCTTTGCTTGATGAACTAACATGTTCTTGTGGGTGTTCTTGAGCCCCAGGAGAGTTCCATACTAAGCCCAAGGAAGTGTTGACTCAAGATGGGGAGGGAAAACAGATGACTGGTGTGGTGTACCCTAAGACCCACCCATTTCTGGGAGGGGTCTTAACCGGATAATAGGTGTGACCCTACCTGCAAGACCTCCCATTCCTGGGAGGGGTTTGGAAAAAGGTAGATAAGGCTGGGACCAAGGGAATTCGGGCCTTTTGGCTCTTTGCCCTTTTTGCCGTTTCTCTCTTGGCCCGGCTTGGCTCCCTGGCTTTTGGATCTTTGGGCCGCATGGAGCCCAAAGGGAAGATGGCTAACAGGAGATAAGATGCAGGGCTAGCAAAATATAGCTGAATGCTTAAAAGGTTGACATAGGCCACACACCTGTGGTGGCTAGGGCATGAATAAAGATGATTCTTCCTGAAGCCTGCGTGTGAGTGAGTCTTGATTACGCGGATTACCTGGGCCTGAAATTCGCCGGCTGCATGGAGGTTGCAGAGCCATGTGGGCTGGATGGTATCCTCCACCATCCAGCCTCATCGTTAATTAATTAATGCAACATCTGGCGCTCCGAACTTTGACCTGAATCCTGGACCCAACAAAACAGCAAAAATGGTAATATTTCTGCTCTTCTGTTTCATTTTGGCTCTTTTCGGGTGCACTGAGCCCAAAACACTGGGCCACGTGGAGCCATGTTCAAACATGGCCGTGACCCCTTCTAGGGAAAGAAGGGCAATTGAAAAAAAAGAGGTGAAAGCTTGCATCACCTCCAGCCCAGGCCCAAAACTGAAACTTTGTTACAAGAAACAAAAACCTGGGCCTCTTCAAAAACTTATTAAAAGTCTAAATTGGAAACGGAGGAGAAAAAAGACTGTATTTAAAGTGGACTGATTTTCTGAAAATGACCTTTGGCTTGAATTTGGATTTCGACTTTGGAAATTTCGAACTGAACTTTTAGTTTAAATCACTTGGAACTCTGAACATCCAAAGTGCTCCCAGAGGGGAAAAAAGGCAGCGGTGAAGCCCCTGCGGCAAAAAGCTCCAAGGGGCAAGCTCCAAGCAGCTCGGCTCGGCTGGAATCTCGGCTGGGATCGGCTTGGCTGGGCTCAGCTTTGCCCGGAAAAGCGAAAAACCTGGAATCCTCGCTCCAGATCACAAACCGGCAGCGGAGCCTGGAACTACGGAAGAAAGCCACGTGGTAAGATCAGCGTGGGACAAACCAACATCTGAACTTTAAAAGTTTACAAAAGCCACGTGGTGAGATCAGCGTGGGACAAATTAATCTAAACTATGGTTTTAGGTGTAGAAAATTAGTGGGTAGTAATATTTTACTCATAGTTGGTGATGGAATAAGTTTTAATTAGTTAGTGGTTAAAAAATAAAAATATAAGGGAGGTAATACAGATTAGCCCATTTTAACATCTAATTTCTAACCACCTGCATCTTTGTCTTAGTCATTTTCTTTATGATTTAAAGGTGTTTTGTTGTCTTTCAAAGTTAATATTTTCAATTGCAAAATGTTTTACTGTGTATTTTAATGTACTTAGCCTGTTTTTAAAATGTATGTTATGCATGTATGCTGAAGTACTTGTGTATAGGAAAAATATAGGAACAGTGAAGTTCCCCCAATATAGTTTAAAAATATAGGAACATGAAAGTTCCAAAATAGTGCTTGGTAAAAAAGCATTAATAGAATTTTAGGTTACAGGTGTAAAGTATATTTTGCAAATGATATGTTTTTGAAAAGGGCTGGTATATTAATTTTCACTTTATTACGTTGGCGCATGAAAATATTTAAAAAAGGGGGAAATGTGGTGTACCCTAAGACCCACCCATTTCTGGGAGGGGTCTTAACCGGATAATAGGTGTGACCCTACCTGCAAGACCTCCCATTCCTGGGAGGGGTTTGGAAAAAGGTAGATAAGGCTGGGACCAAGGGAATTCGGGCCTTTTGGCTCTTTGCCCTTTTTGCCGTTTCTCTCTTGGCCCGGCTTGGCTCCCTGGCTTTTGGATCTTTGGGCCGCATGGAGCCCAAAGGGAAGATGGCTAACAGGAGATAAGATGCAGGGCTAGCAAAATATAGCTGAATGCTTAAAAGGTTGACATAGGCCACACACCTGTGGTGGCTAGGGCATGAATAAAGATGATTCTTCCTGAAGCCTGCGTGTGAGTGAGTCTTGATTACGCGGATTACCTGGGCCTGAAATTCGCCAGCTGGATGGGGATGAAGCCACGTGGCTGGGGCCTAAGCACAAAGGCCTCCATCCACCGCCATCCAGCCCCATCGTTAATTAATTAATTCAACAGACTGGTGCTAGGAGTCCCAAGAACTGGAACAAATTCAGAGAGACTGTTCCTTTATAGAAGTAGGGGCAGGATACTTTTATACATGCTCAGCCAATCGGTTCATGAGTGCTGGAATTTTAAACAATGGAAAATGAAGGCCGTTACTGGTCATAAGATCATCGGGTGATGTTTGTGTACATGCAGTGTTTAAATGAGGGAAAAGCAGGGAGTGGGCTCTACTTTCAGAGGCCAACTGTGCCTTTCATAAGTATTCACCTTCCCCAGAATAGCCTCTTCTATGTGCTGCCTATTGAGGCTCCTTTGGGACATCTAGTCAGAGTCAATTTTATGGAAGTTTTGGGTGGTCTCCCTTGGAGAGAGCTTTATTCTACTTTCCCAAGCTCAGCCACACATGTGTCTTTATTTTTGAAGGGTTTGTATTATAACTTCTGCCTATGTCGTTACAGCATCTGAAGTGGAAAAACTGGTCAGCACATTAAGAGAATCTTCTAAATACAAGTATGTTCATCTGTGATATCACTATGTCAGACCAACTCAGTTTTCTTTTGACAATCAGAATCAATCATCCTAGCAAATGTCTGGACATGTCTTTATGCTGCTTCAGTAGCATAAAATGCTGCCTTAAGTGATCTAGCAGCAGTATGCTTGTACTTCAATGAATACTCCTTGAGAACTAAAATCTCAAAACACAGGAAGATTAAAGCTGATTAAGGTACACTAAAGTGGTTTGTTATGGCTAAATGATATAGTAAGAGGACTCACATTAACTTCCCTTGTTTATATTATTAACATATCCCTTGGCAATACTATCTGTCCTTCTAATGAGAGTAAATTTGCATGGATAGTACTCTTAACAGCCTAAACACTAACATTTCTTTTTTTTTTTTAAATTTTTATTAAATTTACTTACAAGTCTTTCACAGTTAACATTTAAGGTACATAGAGTGAATTAGGGCAATTCCCACCACCAGTGCTGATCTCCCTAGGCCACTGTTCCCAGCATGCATCTCATACCCCCACCTTTAGCCCTCTGGACTGCTAGTGTAAAAATGTCCCTTTTGAGTATAGCTTGTTGTGGTTTAAGTCTCTTGATTTTATTGTCATTAGCTTTGAGTAGGGTATTTAAGACTGATCTTTTTTTTTATTTGCACTCAATGCTTATGAGACTGCTTTACCTCTTTTTTTATTCTCTTTGTAGGAAGACATAGAAATATGAGGCAGAACAAGATGATTCATGTTCTATGGTTATGATTTTAAAAAAAGAAAAAAGCAGGTGGGAGCCTTGTCTGGAAGCTCTAAATATGAATTAAAAGGGGGGAGTGCTTGTATGGCAAGTATTTTTGGTTTTTGTTGTTGTTGTTGTTCATTTGTTTTGCATAGGTCCATCAAGTATTTGGGAAATTAGAAAGCAAATTTCCTTGGCCTAAGAAATACAGGTTATCTCCACTGTTGATGCATACTACTGTCAAGAGCCCTATTAGAGGCTCTGGACCTGTTCAATTGTCAAATCCCAATTGTCTTCGTGGTGCCAGGAAATGATCTGCTCGGTTATGGTTACGAAAGTCAATCCTCTGCAATGAACACTAACATTTTATTAGTAAGCTTTTTTTTTAAGACAGCTTTTCTGTAAGTATATTTCACTGGCCCAATTCCTGATGAAAATACTGTCTGCTTTTCTGTTGACTACACTGTCTTTTTGCTTACATTTAATGTTACTTGTAAAAAAGGATACTAACAACTGAATGCAGTAAACTTGAAAACTGTTTATCATCCTTGAATTCTTAATGGTCCAACTTTAATCTAAATTAAGCAAATAATTACTGACCTTAGAAGAAGCCTTTCTAAAATAATGATAGCAATATATCAATTTAGTATCCAAATTTAAATATATTCAATGAATAGAACCAGTTGAACACAATTCATTTAAGTAGTTTTAGAAGACATCAATGAATATTAAAAGATAGTTAAAGACCATAGGATAGCATTTCCAGAAGAGAAGGCAATGTTATTCTCATTCTCATCCAAAGTAATTAATGAAGAGGATTTAAATTATCATGGGGTAGGGAGGAACATCTTGAGTAGAATCATCAAGGAAACTGGAAAACTTTACTGAAATAAAACTTAAATGGACTTGGATTGCTTCAAGCTCATGTTCACCTTTGAACATACATCTCACTGGCTTATTTGCATATTTATTTGCTTGTCTATTTCCACTCTGGAGAAGTTCATATTTTTTTCTTGTGGATACACTTCTCCCTTTCCCCCCCTCACATCATTCTAAATCTTTATATCATTCTTAGTTTTAAATAAAGCCTACTATCTTGTTTCATACGCACACCATTTAAGATTTTTGTCTGTGCTTCCCAAAAAAACAAAATTAAGTTAAAAGAGTGGTGAACTGGATGACCTATAAGTTCCTTTGAATTTTTAGCTTTTCTGTATTTTAAGAAAGAAAAAGTGTTTCTAATTTCTGGTAATTTACCACAGTGGAATAGGATGAAATTATTATCTTATATTGAATCAAGGCAGATTAGAGGGTTTCAGGAATAAGCTCTGGCAAGTTTATATTCCAGAAAGTAATTTTGAAATAGACTCTTTTGGCTCCTTCAAGATCCATTTAATATTGCATCATTAAGTTTACATTAACAAATATAAGAGATCAGTGGACTACTATTGATACCACGAATATAGATATTTGTGATTAAATTTTCTCAACTTTGTTACTACTTGATGTTCTCATAATTTATCAGAGAATTATTATGTAGAGAAAGAAATTTGTAAGACTATTGAATCTTCTGATGCATATGAACTGTATTATTATGGCAGTTACTTTGTCTCTTATAATCACAGTTTTTTCATAAGAAGAAAGCTTTCATCCTGATTAGAAGTTTTCTAATATAGTCCATTTTCCCCGTCTCTTTTTGGAATCTCCTTTTTTTTCTTTATTCATTCCGTACCTAATTTGTCGCTTTCAACTTTTATTAACACAAATTGAAACTTGGTATAGAATAAACAAATAATTGAAGGACAAGTACTATAATAATGAAAGAATTAGTTCCTATAAAAAGTGAATTACAGTTTTTTTTTCCTTCTTGGGAGTCAGGATATTTTGCCAGCAAGGGAAATAAATGGCAGGCCTCCACCATGCCAAACTAGGCCTAAGAGGGGTGCAGGGCTTGGGGAACCCCAAGTACCCCTTACCTCCTTCCTCCAGAACTCCAGCGCTACCCCTGGGCCACACGCCCAGGGGGTTAGTGAGGTGGATTCTGGCAAGGAGTTTAAAAGGGACCCCAGGCTTTCCCTATTTCCCATCCAGCTCTGGAGGGAGGATTTGAGTGGGGGTGTTGAACTTCCGGGCTTCCAGCTCTTGAAGGATTTCTTTCTCGCCTTGAGCCGGGAGCTTTTGTCAGCATGGGGAATGGCAGCACAAGAGGTGCTGTCTTAGGGAAGTCGCAGACAACTTTCCTTCTTACCCCGTCCATTCTCAAAGTATGAACAATTATGTGGATATCATTGGGTTTAATCTGTTTGTCAGATTCGGAATGTCTGTGTTGTATACTTTCCTTTCCCCCTTGGCTCATCATTCAGTAGCTCATTTTTAGTCCTTTACTCCCTCACTCCCACCATCTATTACCCCACATTTAACCATTTTTCCCTCAGTTCTTGACTTCACATGAAGCACATTATTATCCCCACCCAAGCTACCTGCCAAAGAGCTATCAAACTGAAAAAAAAAAAAAAAAAAAAAAAAAAAGACTCTAAGGCTGAGAAGAAACTAGTACTCTGTTACTACTTATCTACTCTCAGTGGCCTCCTGTCCTCCACCTTCCTTCACTCTGTAACTGTGGTTGCTACCATATGAGATTTCTGATTATTCCCCACTCAAAGGCATTTCCCAATCTGGAACTGCTGGGAGTCATTCTGCACCTCCAGAAGGCCAAATCACAGACCAAAGTGGCATCCAGGATTCAGCACCCTCCTCCGGCTATTTCTTTTTTTTCTTTGTTGTTGTTTTGTTTTGTTTTGGGCCCCACCCTGCAGCGCTCAGGGGCTACTCCTGGCTCTATGCTCAGAAATCGTCCCTAACAGGCTCACGGGACCATATGGGATGCCGGGTTTCGAACCACTGTCCTGCATGCAAGGCAAATGCCTTACATCCATGCTATCTCTCGGCCCCCCTCCGACTATTTCTAATGACATAAAAGGAACATGCATATATCCTTTGAATATCTTAGATGTATGTACTCCCTTAAGCGCTATAACTCTTATTGAATATCCCCTTTTACAGTGACAATTGTGTCCACTGCTTTTTGTTTGTTCATTTGTTTTTCTTTCTTTGTGATCAGTTCAACAAGGAATTCTAGTAGAAGAGTCTTTCACTTTAGAATCCACATTAGAACCAAGTTAAGAGGATTGTTGGACTTGTTCCCTCGGCTTCCCAGAGGCACCAACAATACGTTGTGGCATTGTTCCTTCTTTGCATAAGCACATTAAAATGGGAAAATATTACATGTGCAAATAAGTTATTATCTACTAGAGATAAGAACACAAATTTTGTAACACATTTAGGCCTTATACCCTGAACACTGGCATAATGACTTGACTCAGGCCTTTGAAGATTGGGCATTGCCCATACCCCTGAACCATTGACTATCTATGGAAACAGCCACAATTGTCTACAACACCACCAGGAAGCAAACCTCTACCAGGGAAGACCCTACCACTACCCTGGGATAGAAGCAGAGCTAACAGCATCTTGCTGATGCTTTATCTCAACCCCCCTGCAGGCTCTACTGTGGTGTTTACCCTGCGCTGCCCCTAATAACTAACTGCCAGGTTTTCCTTTTTATACTTCAGGAGAAGTTGTCTGTTAAGGGGGTGGGGGGTCTGTCCCAGTTCAACTGCCATTACAAAGGGCGTTATCGCCCCTTAAAGGTACATTGACAAATTCCCTTAAATACAGCATACTAAATAGTATGTATTATTATAGTTCATAACAGAGTATCATGTTGTACTGCTACTACTACAAGAAATGCTTATCAGACTACACTACATTTGGATGAAGTCATTTACTAAAGATAATACTATATCACATAGAGGAGTTGGGTGACAACTTGACCTGTCCGATATTGCACCTAACTCTTTCAAATATCTGACCGTCAAAATGTTTGATCACTCTCTTCAAATTTGTAGTTTGATTTAACTTGCTGTACCATGACCTTTATCAACATTGAGGATTTTTATGTTTTGCGAATTACCCAATGCTAATGGACCAAAAAAAGCACGTAAAATATTTCTATATTTATCGTAACAATCGTGTGTGGGAATGATCACAAAAAACTGAAAGTGGAAAATAAAAAGGAAACAAGCCAACCTTCTTGTGGCAAAGATTGACAAGCTTTTCATTCGAACTTCTTCTGAATCAGAAATCTTAGGATTCGACAAATTAGGGAAGAATTGGGTCACTAAAATTAGCAGGATTTAGTTTCTTATAGAGATTTAGATTGAAGGTCTCAGTTCCTTCTTGTTTAGCTGGACCTCTATCTTGACAGTAGGAAGTCATATGTCAGCTGGCTTTTGTTCAAAGAGAATAAATCAGGAGGTAGAGAAGAAACAAGTTTTGTAACCTAATATCAAAACTGAATCTTTGGTGGTGGAGGTGGTGGTGGTGTTATTGTTGCTGTTATTCTTTTTTTTTTATCATGTATTCATTAGAAGCAAATTACTAGTCTAGTAGATAGTAGAGAGGAAAGGATTATCAAGGATATAAAAGCAGGAGGTAGAGATTCATTGACAAACATCTTCAAACTTATCTGCTACTAAAAAAAGAATGGTATACAATATGATTGGGAAATTACTCTCTGAAAAAGTGACAGATGGCCAGAGACTAAGTAGCCCTATAAACTGAATTTCTTCTAATTTTATCTATCATTGATAGTTTTCTTTGTGAACATGACAATATTAATTATTTTTGAAAAAATAAAACAAGTCAAACAAAAAATATTGCTTCACCAACAAGATAATCAATTATGTGAGACCCAGAGAAATTAGAGAAATCTCCTGTACATAGAGGAACCCAGGACTCCTCCTCCTCAGAGAAACAAAAACAGCTCTAAGACAGGGACCTTTTGGCAGTAAAAGAATAAGAAACAGCAGGATCATAACACAGGATCATGATATTCACGCCTTTTAAAACACAGCTTGAGACAGGAAAGGTAAGTCAGAGTTCTCAGCACAAGAAAGGATGGAAATAGATGGATATGGCTTTAAAGGAGACATCTTGAGGACCCTAGTAGTGATTTGAGCAAGAAAAACAATGTGAATTTGACACCTGACACTTAAGCACAAAGGAAAAGCTGAATGCAAGCTAAACAATATAAATTCATAGCTGTTAAGTGTATCAACCCATGTAAAAGCAAATGGCACAAAGGCAATGACTAGAAAACGCATTTATTTTAAATTGGTAACAAGGTATAGGATTTATGATTAAGAATTTCACGTTTATTAACATTATGAGCTAGATGTTGTAATTTAGAAGTAATTTCATGATTTGATTTTTATAAGGTTAAATTTTAAAAGAAATATGTAAGGATAGAAAGGCACAGAGATTGGTTTGCATTTATTGGCTTAATTATTTTGAGAACTTTTCCACAAGAAGTTCATGATCTGGACTGGAACTTTAACTCTTCATCTCATCAGGATTTTATTTCATCATTGGCATAATAAAGGGGGAATATGATTCACCTAACACTCTTTCCTGCTCCCTTCTTTTGATCCCCTTATTATGGATAGTGTGTGATCTTTGTCTCCACATACCAGTATTTAAATAAAGGCCTACATTTAAAAGATTCTTGTTCTGACTTGTCCTATCAGGACCTATCATCATTCATTAAAATTCTTCTCATAATATTTATAGCATACTAGATAAGATTATTTAGAAATTAAAAAAATTAAAATTGTGACCAAAAAGTTACAACTCATAAAACTTACAATAGTTTAAATATGAACATACATATTCATAGAAAATTCAAGAGAAGTGATATGTGTATTTCATTCTAACATTTTAAATTCTTTAATCCAAGTGGAATTTAAAGCACTGTCCTACTACTTATCCTTGTAATCTCTCTGCTCAACTTGGTTTTGTGTACCTTGGAAGCAACCTATGTATTATGTAGATAATGAGGTATAATATCATAAAAGTAATATAATTATATATCATATTAAAGATAACTGAATTGTTTATATTTTAATCAAAGTAGTAACATTTCAGCTTTATGTTTAGTCAAAATAGAAATTTGGGAAATCGGAGTTTTTACAGCTTGTCTATTTTTAATTTTCAAATGAATCATTCCATGATTAACCATACAGTCTTTCAGTTAAATGCATCTCATAATGTTAGTTAAAACTTATAATTATATCTTATAACATCTGCTCTTGAGGGTTTCAGTAATTTCAGCTCTGAATATTTTGATATGGAGAACTATAATCATTGAGAATTTTATGGCTTTAAAGGTATTTTAAGCCCCACCTTTCTAGAAAACTGTAGTCTATAGTAAATGCCAAGACTTTTTGCTTTATGAGGCTATGATCCATATTTTTAATTTTGATGGAAGTGAAACAATTTAAGAAATACACATGCTTAACCTGAGGTCAAATACCTAAAGTTCAGTGTCATCAATATCAGCTTTAATGAGTCACCATATCACTATTATATTTGAAAATGAAAAAGGTAAATCTGAGTGTTAGTTTCATACAAAGTCCACTTCCCTGTCAAATGACATTTTTAGGCAAGACATATACATTCTGAATGACGTAAAATACATTATGTAAATTTTAATTACCATAAAGGTCCATATATACTTACTCAACAGTAACAGAAATTAGTTATATTTATTCACCATTAAGTCTCATTTACTCAATCTTACTTATATCTGATATACTAACTTCCATATTTTAAATAGTTTTGGCATTTTAGGATACATGGGCCTTATCAATTTCCTTTAGTGAATATGAACCAATTTCATTGTCATATGCCAAAAGCCACATCATCTCCGCTGGCAATAGGTATATACAACAAATGTATACAAAGTAAGGGAGGTATATTACAAAATCTTACATATTTAATATGTTTGTGAACCCTGCAGATATTAATATATTTGATTATGTAACTCCAATGTATCTCACCACTTTTCTAATTTTTATTCCTGATTTTATTATTAAGTTCAACATATATCTAAACCTGATAGATTTTAATTTACCATGCTAATTTTAAAACTGAAAGTATGCAATTAATATAACTAAAGAAAAATTGTTTTAATATAAGTCAGGTACACTGTGATAAACAATATTAGAAGCAATATCATATCAGATGAAAAATTATGTAATTATCACAGGCCATGAATCTATTACTAAGAATTCATATGACAGTGACTCCCATATAAGTAAACTGTATCTTATAAAACTATTTGACCTGATCTTAAAGCATACATGTTTTTATCATTTCATTAATTTGATATCCATGACAGCAACCATTAAATGAAATTCCTCCTCTTACTAGCTGAATTAATTGTTTACCACAGCCCTACAGAGCATCAAGTGGATTTTGTTTCTATTTTAGATTTATATGATTAGTTCTCTTCTGCCTAAGATCAATCACTAAAAACATATGAAATAATTTTGAGCATTAATAATATTACTAACATGCTAACAATTAAATCCCAGACGTGTTTAATCTGCTTTTACCTTGACCTTTGGTGAAGGTGATTTGCCATCATGTTTAATATCTAGGGATTGTTAGCATATTTCTTAAGTGTAAGACAGAGGGGCCTCCATATTCATCAAACATAGATTTATTTAGCCAGCTGTACAGCTGAGATGTTAACAGGAGGTAAATATTGAATCACAGAATCGCCAATTTTAAAAGCCCAAAGAAAAATGAAGAGGATCTAACCCTCTTAAATGAACGAAATTATAAAATTAAATGTAAAACTACATAAATAATACATCTCCATTACTATATGTGATATATTCCTTTTAGTAGAAAACTACACCGAAAAAGTAAAATGTCAGATTCAGCAATCACAATGGGCAACTATAGAGAAAATGATAGCAAGCCAGCCAGTGTTTCCCATGTTATCATCGTTTCTTTCAAAAACAGCAATTTAATGAAATAATTTGTTCCTAGGAGATTATTTCTAGGTCAAACAATCTATCTGGTGTTTTAGCTACAAAATTTCTGTGATTCACATCTCTCCTCTACAATATTCATTTAAAGATTTCAATAGCCAAAGTGAAGCAGTTGTTGGTCATTTGTTAGAGTTGGGTGTGTGTCACTTGGCAAAAACCAAGGGAATCACTATGCTTGAAAGACATAGGGAATTTTCCTACATGATAGGTGAAGATGCAAAAAGTGCTGTCCATGTCTCTCACTGATAAGCATCTCTCTCTTTCCAACACCACCATAAACTTTACTTCTATAGAAGACTAAACTAGAAATTAACCCAGTGTTAAGTTTTAGATTAGTAGGAAAGAAAAAGGAAACAGGTGAAGCTGATGCATTCCTAAATCAGCCACAGAAAAGCTTGGTTGCTCACCTAAAGTTAAGGGATGAAACCAATTTCATAACTATGTAGAGGTTTGGCCTCTATAGGCTCAGTTCTTTTGGCCTGGTTCAATCCTCAAACCCTAACATGGTTCTCTGAGCACTGCCAGTAGGACGAGTTAAGCCCTGAGCACAGCTGAGTGCAATCCTAACCTACCTACTCCCACTCCATTCCCACACATAAATTTATATACAGTCTATCGAATAAAGTTCACAGTTTGTTACTCCTTCATAATATGAAAAATAAAATGTTTATAAACTTGCAGTTTCTTTAAGTTTGAAATCAAATCACTATAATTAAACATACGACTTCTAGAACCTCCAGTGTGCAAGAAGGCATGATGTTGTGCTGAAAAGAAAGACATGAATTTAAATCATATAATCATTGCTGGAACTATATATACATACATATATACATATATATATATAACATGGATTCAATTGTTGAAACAATATATGGTCCCCTGAGTCCCATTAAGGATTATCCTAGTTACTGAAAACAGTGGTACTTCAACAAGAGCATCATTGTCTTAAAATGTAATCTAAAAACAATAACTTGTATCACAGTTTTTGAGCACTAATTTGGTGAGAAACATTAAGATCACAGAAATATTAGCTCTTTTCTGCAATAATACATTTTACACCATAAATGTAATTATGTAGTTATATCACTTATTTTTTCATAATTTAAAACTTCTACTTGAAGTATTTTTGAATTAATATCTTCATAATCTTAAACCATGTAAATTATGCTTAATCCTGTTTTAGAAGCATTTGGTATTATGTTTGATATTAACTCTTAAATTTGTTTGTTTATTTTTGGAACACATCTGGCAACACTCAAGGATTACTCCTGGCTCTGCACTCAGAAATTACTCCTGACAGGCTAAAGGAACCACATGGGATGGCATGGATAGAACCTGGCTCAGCCTCATGGAAGGCAAATGCTCTCCCCATTGTGGTATTACTCTAGCCCCTACTTCTAAATTTTTGACTTTGATGAAAATTTGCAATTAGGAGAAAGAAAAGACAAATCAGGTAGCATATTTATGCTTTATTGTACCAATGAAACAGAATTATATTTATCACCCAAACTTTTCTTTTTAGTTATTAATTTTTGTTTTAATTTAATAAAGTTGGCATTTAAGTATATCTTGCTTTATATTGATTGAATATTATTCAATAATTTTTACAAACTGAAATGAAATTTTCTTCCTTTTTAAAATTACTGATGTCTATTTTGTTACCCAAAAGTATATATCCAGGTCAAAAATTATATTGAATTCACTTGGGAGGTGAGAATATAATAAAAGTACAATGTACTAGGCATTTCAATCTATGTGTAGCTATACTATATTCTTTTATATATAAGATAAATAAAACTGCACATGATAAATCTGCATTGTATTCTATATAGGTAATTTTAGGCATATAGATCCAAGTAATTCTTCTGAAAGTTAATGAAAGCTCAGCAAGCAAGACAGACAATAAACCCAATATCTTTCTGAGTTTAAAACCTGAACTAAAATTTTTTTCTACTTAAAGACAAAAGTCGAGGATTTTAACATTTTTATTGGATTATTAGCCTATTTTGATTTATTTATTTCCACAGCTTTTAATTTTGAATATTTTATAAATAAACCATGACTTTAGAAAGCAAAACTCTATGTTGAAAGAAAGATAGTTTTATGAAACAGCTCAAAGAACTGGATGGAGTACATGGCTTGCATTGATAAGGTCCAGGATTTTTTTCCTTACCTTACTTCATCTGCTAGCAGTACAGTTTATGACCTTTGAAGTGTCCCTGGCAACCCTCAAGAACATAATTAGCACAGTCTAACTTTTTGGACACCAAACTATCAGACTTATACAGCTTGTTCAACTACAACAGAAACAGACTTCCAACCTATAAGTAGTTCTGGGAAGCCACCCTCAATAGCATAAAAGGAAAAATAGTTCGAGGAAGTTTTTTAACATGACATATGTAATAGTTATTTTATAGATTTACGACCTCATTTTGTTGCAACATATTCTAAGTGAGATACATTTTGAACAATATTGCCCTGAGCAATAGACATAACTTTATTTATGAAATAACATAAAAGAAAATAGATTTGATTAAGCATCTTCCTCCTCACAAGGTTAAGTTCTAAAGTTATATAAAGTTATATTTTGGAGTAAACCCTCAACATATAATTTATTAACATCATGTCTAATGCCTTACCTGCCTCCCTTAATCAGCTTTCTACATACTAAAATACTATTTCCATGCCCTAATATCCCCAGAATTAGTCAGTGAATAAATAGAGAGCACCCCTATAGCCTAAAGCACACTAAAATTACCCAAAATAATTAGTTTTAAACTTACTTGCTCATCCTGACCTTTAGCTTTATAATTCTTATAAAGTTCATTTATATTTAGATTATAAAGTTACAAGCTTTATAACTTTGATTTTTGTACATACCTCTTCTACTTATTATTCTCTTCTATACCTCTTCTACTTACTGAATGACCCTTGTCATTCTGAGGGGGAAAGCATTCTCCTTTGGGAACTAGTAGAGTCAAATATCTGTCCCATAACAGTTGTCTCCTAATCTTTTGGCCCACCATTCCTGAATAATAATAACACTTTTATTTTTCAAAGTAATACATGAATAAGAAGACAACGATGAAGAATAATAGTATTGAGAGGTATAGAGGATCAAATAAAGAAATCGGGAAGAAGTTACTACTGTATTCTGACCTTATTCTGGTACCCTGGAATGAAGACTTCTCCACCCAACTCTCCTACACAAAACTACCCAGTCACTTATGCATTTGAGTGACAATTCCACCCTTTTGGCCACATCAACCCTAAGGGTTGTTATTTTTGACAATTTGCCTCAAATACCTCCAGTTACCTCTTTGTAAAAAAATAATTAGAGATTCATTATCATGACAAAGCATCTACAAGCACATAAATTGTTAGGTTAGCAGATTAATAATTAGAAGCTTGCTGAAAAATACCAAAACATTAGATCCCAGATAATTGAGGATCTGAAGATCAAATCACAACACCCACAAATCTTCAAGAACAATGGGTAAATATAATCCGCTTACCCTGGTAGTCATTCAATGACTGAAATCCAACTATGAACATCTTTGTAACCACAGTGCTAAAATAAATTAAATTTTTTAATCATTTAAAATCATTGACTCAGGCCGGAGAAATAGCATGGAGGTAAGGTGTTTGCCTTTCATGAAGGAGGGTGGTTTAAATCCCGGGATCCCTGTGCCTGCCAGGGGCGATTTCTGAGCATAGAGCCTGGAGTAACCCCTGAGCACTGCCAGGTGTGACCCAAAAATAAAATAAAATAAAATAAAATAAAATAAAATAAAATAAAATCATTGACTCAAATAATCCCACGAAAAAGGGGCTAGAGTGATAACATAGTAGTAGGACATTTGCTTTGAATGTTGCCACCTGAGATGGACCCGAGTTCAATACCCGGCATCCTATATGGTTACTAGAGCATGCCAGAAGCGATTTCTGAGAGCAGAGTCAGGAGTAATCGCTAAGCACCACCTTTTGTGTCCCCCAAATAAAACAAAACAAGAAGCAAATTCATAGGAAATAATAATTATCTATATAAATCTAACAGAATCCTTGGCAAAAGATGGAAAGTAATACTTTCTTCAACTCAAACTATTATAAAGCAATAATAATAAAAATAGCATGGCCCTGGAAAAAAGACAGACCCTCAGATCCATGTAATAGATTTGAAATTTTGAGACTGATACTTGGTTTACAATGAATTAATCTTTGATGAAAATACAAGAAAAATAAAGGAATGCCAACACTTGGTGGGCAAAAATAAATATAGAAAAGCAGCACAATACAGAATAGCCAGAATCTGGAAACAACCAAAGTGCCCAAAACAGATGTGTGGATAAAACAAACAAACAAACAAAACAAAACAAAAAAAACTAACATATCTACAAAATAGAATACTACACAGCTATTAGAAAAGATGAAGTTATAAAATTTTGCTCTTATATGTATGGATATAGAGTACTATGTTGGATAGAACTAGAATAACATTGATTTATAGGATATAAAAAATAAGATAACAGATTATAACCATAAGTACAGTCTTCATGTTCAAACCAGGCCAGCTCCAAAATATCACTATTTCCTAGAATTAGAGATATTTAATTAGAATATAACCATATAAGATATATATAATTAGATATATATAATTAGATATATAACCATAAAATATCATGGGTTCACCAGTCCACACAGCAAAATACTGGCCACCTCAGGAAGAGAGAGTGATCTAAGCACCTGCCCTGCTGAAGCCACACCTGCTGCCTTCATCACCCAGAATCAGTGTTTCCCATTTGTCTCACTTCATCATCCTTCTACCATTACCTTTGGAGACACCTATGTGACAAAACTTCAGGAGATTTGGCAAATGATATAACCAGGTTTGTCAAGCAAGTGTAGGTACTCTATCCCATATCTTTCTTTTTCCAGGAGGCCTGCCAGGTAAGTACATGCCCCTAAAAGTCACAGTGTAAATCATAGCGCTTTACATTTCAAGACAACTTCATTTCCTTGATGCTGTATTTTATATGGATTCTTCAGCTTAAGAGAATGGACAGCTAACAAGAGCTTACTAAAGTTTCTTCCATTGTATTAATGACTTTAAAGATTCAATATTTTTCACATATGTGCTTTCTCCAATACTTTTCTTAAATATTTTTAAAAATATTTTTTTCTTTTTAAAAACTGTCTTCTTTCTTTTTTTTTTTTACTTTTCTTCCTATTTTTCAGTGACTTTGCTTTCATTTATCTGTAAACAAATGTACTATGGTCTACCACATCAATTATATGATACTTTTTAAAATAAAGAAAAATAAGACAATAAAAATAAGATAGCATGATAATAGTATCAGGAGACAATAGAGATTAGGCCCAGGTAAAACAGTCCATGGTAAAAAGCATACCACAAAATTTTGTTTGCTTATTTTTGGGCCACACGGTGATGATCAGGGGTTACTCCTAACTATGCACTCAGCAATCACTCTTGGCTTAGGGGACTATATGGGACGCCGGGGTTCGAACTGAGGTCCGTCCTGGATCAGCCATGCGAAAGGGAAATGCCCTACTGCTGTGCTATCACTCCAGCTCTGCATGCCACAAATATTAGGAAAGAAGGGACTACTTATAACAATGATAATTAGAAATGATCGCTCTGGACAAGAATTGGTGCTGAAAGGAGATAAACTGATAGGCATGATACTCTGTAAAAATATTGCAAACCATAGGCTAAAGGGGGCAGGAGAAAGGAAGACAAATAGAAGAGAGAATAAAATGTCTGTTCCAGAGGTAAGCAGAGGGGAGCACTGGCAGACAACTGGGGATATTGCTGGTGGGAAATGAGCACTGATAAAGACTATTGTATAGTGTATAATTAAATTTAATCATGAACCACGTTTTGTATTTAAAAAATTCATTATAAAAGTACTTGTCATTATAGTGTTTAAGTAAAGTAATTTAAAAAACAACAACTGGTATGGAATAAAAATATTCTAACATCAATGAAATAAACTTGAATATCCTGAGACCTTCTCTCAGGTATATGATCAATTAATCTTTGGTACAGGGGTAAGAAATACAAACCGGAGCAACGAAAACCTCTTCAAGTGATGCTCAGAAAACTAATCTACTACGTGCAAAAAGGTGAACTCTGACTTTGATTCAATGCCGTACACAAAGCTCAAATCAAAATGCTCACTATGAAGTTTGTAAGGAATCAGAAGAGACAGAATAGCCAAAACCATAAGAAATATGAAATGGGTATTTCATTACCTGACTTAAAACTCTATTATGAAACTAGAGTGATCCAAATTATCTGCTACTGGTATAAAGATAAAATTTCTAATTAAGGTTTCAGAATGAAATACCAAAAATATTTTATATATAGTTAATTTTGGATATAAGAAGGAGAACATGAAATAAGCTAAATATATCCTAATTAAGACTTTGTGCTGTGAAAACTGGAGAGCTACATTTAAGAATTAAAGTTGGACCCATATATCACAACTTACACAAAAGTTCATTAAAAGTGGAACAGAGACTTTGCAATATAACTGAAATTTTAATATACATTGAGGAATATATATGCAGAAATTGCCAATACTTTGACCTTAAAGTCATCTGTCTTTAATGATCTGATACCACTGGCACAAAATAAAAAATAAAAACTGGGAGCACATCTAATTAGGTTCTGCCTTGCAAAAGAAACATGACCTTAACTAAATGGTAGCTAACTGAATGTGAAAAAAATATTTGTATTCAACCCATCAGATAAAATTTGATATTCAGGATATATAAATTATTCACAGATTAGTACAAAATGAATGATAAAAATACCATCAATATCCATTTTTTGAGGAATATCTATATCGTTTTCCAGAAAGTTTGAATAATACAGCATTCCCACCAGCAGTGAATGATTTTCTGTTGTGTGCCATTCTCTGCAGCATGAGATGAAAACTCATTGTTGTTTTGTTTTTTTATTTCCCTGATGCTTAGTAATGTGGAACTTTTTTTTTTCATGTGCCTTTTGGCCTTCTGTATTTCTTCTTTGAGGAAATGTCTGCTCATCTCTTATCCCCATTTTTTGACGAATTTAGATGACTTTTTTGTTATCTTATGTCAATATCTTATGTATCTTAGATATTAGCCCTTATCTGATGTGTATTCGATGAATATTTTCTCCCATTCTGTGGGTGGTCTTTGAATCCTCTTCACTGTTTCTTTTGAAATGCAGAAGATTCTCAGCTTAATACAGTCCCATTTGTTTATCTCTGCTTCCCCTTGTAGGACAGTGATGTTTCTTCCTTAAATATGCCTTTAAAAACTGGTAAATGATACAGCAATACCATTACTAGGGCTATATCCTAGGAACACAAAAACACAATTAAAAATGCCCTTTGCACGTCTATGTTCATTGCAGCACTATTTACAATACCTAGAATCTGGAAACATCAGGTGCCCAACAACAAATGAGTAGCTTTGAAACTGTAGTACATCTACACAATGAAATGCTATGAATCTTCTAGGAAAAATGAATTCATGAAATTGCCTAAACATGGATGAACATGGAGACTATTATGCTGAGTGAAATTAGGAAGAGGGATAAACACAAAATAGCCTCAATCTTCTGTGGGATTTAAGAAAAATAAAAGACGTGGGGCCTGAGCGATAGCACAGTGGTCAGGTATTTGCCTTGCACGCGGCCAACATAAGACGGAACCTGGTTCGAATGTCGGCAACCCATATGGTCCCCAAGTCTGCCAGTAGCAACTTCTGAGCACAGAGCCAGGAGTAACTCCTGAGCGCTATCACATGTGACCCAAAAACCAAAAAATAAATAGATAAAAGAAAAATAAAAGACAGTATGGTAATCATACCAGAGACAATAGAGATGAGAGCCAAAAGGAACACCATGATATGAAGTTTACCACAAAGAGTGATGAGTGCAGTTAGAGAAATAACTGCACTAACTACCATGATAGATGAGAGAAAAATAAAATGGCTGACCCAAAGAGAGGTAAGGGTGGAGCAGGAAGGAAATGGGGAACATTCATAGTGGGAAGTTTCACTGATGAAGGGTGGTTTCTCATTCGATGACTCAAATCCAACTCTAAATATTTTTGTAGTTGTTGTGCTTAAAGAAATTCTTTTTAAAAATAAGTAAATATGTAAAATACAAATTGTGATTAAGCACTAAAACCTAAATAAAATGCCATTCAAAATTAGGGAAGTAAATGAACAGACACTTTTCAGAGGAAGGCTGATTGCCAACAGTTATGTCAAAAAGTCTTCAGCATCACTTATCTTTAGGAAGACACTGAGATATCATCTCATGCCAGTGAGAATTTTTCCAAAAAGTATCTTGGAACAATCTGTGCCAGAGGGAATCTTGTGAAACAGAAACTTCCATCCTCTAATGGTGGGAATATTGTCTGGTCGTAATGATCTTAGAACGGAGAAGCCATGTGACCCAGAGATTCCACTTTGGGGCATTCAATCAAAAGGACATATGCATATTCATTACCTCAATTAGTAAAATAATATCTGGAATCAACTTAGACACCCCACAGTAGATGAATAGATTATAAATATTTGGTATGCATACTGTGGAATACGATGCACACGCAATAACAATAAAATCATGCGATTTGCTGAAACCTGGTTTAAACTGAGAGATACCCTGAGTGAAGTAAAAGCAGAAGACAAATACAGGATGATCTTACTTATATGTGGTATTAGAATAACTCTATGAGGAAATGCAATGCAGTAAAGGTGGGATGCCTACATCATCCTGGACTCCAGAGTATAGGCTCATCATAAGACCCGTGCAAAAACCAAGACCACCAATTACAGAAGACTGATTACAACAACAATGATAGAACAGAACAACTAGAAACATAAAGAAAGATACTAACCTAGGCTTCATCCTATGACTTGTGCAAATACCAAGATCTCTAGTTACAAAGTCCTGATATTATCATCCACAACTGAGTGGAATTTTTCCTGGCACCAAAAAAATTCCTGGGGTGTGAAAAGGAGTGTGTGAGGAGCCTGTAGTTATTCCCATGACAATATGTTTCAAGGGAGGAAAACCCTGGATCTTTTAGGCCAGGGGTGGCAAACTTGACACAAAGAGCCAAAATTTTAAACTGTGAGAGTCAGAGAGCCACACCACACAGTGACCTGCCAAAACAGACAAACACTCACACAAAAGCATCTAATTTTAACAATAATCTATTAAACACATATTGCATTTTGCCATTTTGAGTGAGGGTCAAAATCTGCAGTGCTGGTGAGGGTGTGCTGCATCCTCAACACTAAGAACTAACGGCAAGATGTGACCCCACGTGTGACACACGGGTGCCCCGCTCGCTGGCCCGTGCAGTTGTTTCCAAGATGGAAGATACAGCCTCGGAGATCTCTCCTCAGAGGTCCCTCCTCAGAAGCAGCAGAACAAAATCCAAACTTGGCAAAGAGCCACGGTATACAAAATCATGATAAGAGGCAAAGAACCGCATTCATTTTGGCCAGGAGCCACATGCGGCTCGAGAGACGTGTGTTCACCACCACTGTTTTAGGCCAAGGGACTTTCGTTCTAATTTCCCCAATATTTACTATGCATATGCAAAACAAAACAAAAACGAAACCTTTTATTCTTTTTTTTTTTTGGCTTTATTTTTTTTTCTCTTTCTTTTGGTCTCGTGGTTATTGTTTGGTTGTTGTATTTGTAGTTGTACTTTTCTGTAGTTGCTGGTTTGGTCTTTTGTTTGCTTTTAGTTTTTTTTGTGCTTTATCTATTTTATTGTTGTTGATTTTTGTTTTTGGTTTTGTTTCATTTGCTTTATGTTATGCTTTTCTTTTTGTCTCTTTCTTCTTTTTAAATTGATATTTATATTCTCTAGATGGGTTCCTCCCGATTTTTTGTTTGTTGGTTTTATTTTTTACCTTGTAGTTTCTGTTTTTTTTTTTCTTTTTTCATCATCTTTTCTTTTTTTCCAAACAGAACCATATAACTTAAATCATCTTTTTCTACCTCATAAATTGAGGGGGGGGGGGGAATGTATGGTTCCAGAATCAAACAGTCATATGAACATTGAGTAGAAATAAAAAATGATCAGACTTAAACACCAAATCCAAAGTCAACGACAACAGAATCGATACCCAATCTTCAATAAGCTATTCACAAAGGGGACCAGTTATACTAACAGTCTGGGGGAGAGGGGCAAAGGAGGACGATGTTGGGAACTGGAGTGAAGGGAGAGGACAACACTGGTGGTAGAATACTCCTGATTCAATGTCACTACTATATACTTTAAATATTACTGTGAAAGACTTGTAAATCATTTCATTACAATAAAAATTATCTTAAAATATCCAAAAAATGGATTAAAATATTTTATTTATTTTGTTTGTTTTCTAGGATACATACAGAGAAACTCAGGACTTACTCCAGGCTCTGCATTCAGGTACCAAATCTGGCAGCACTCAGAGGACCACCAGAGGTGATGGAAATCTAAGAGGTGCTGGAGATTTAATCAGAACTGGCCACATGCATCATATTTATTCTTCTATATCTCCAACTTTTGGATTAAAAATATTTTAATAAAAATGGAAAGAATATGACAGCATCTGATAATAACTATACACTAGCCAAGTATTTACTAAAGAGCAGAGTATGACGAAGAGTTACAAGATATAAAACATAAAGACAAATTGCATTTTTGCACAATTATGCTAAAAATAATGGGATGACAATATTTACCTTGATATCTGACACTTGAATTTTCTTATCTTGATAAAAGAAGAAAATTAACATAATAGTATGTACTATAAGGATCATTGTGAAAACTAAATAGGATAAACTATAAGCACAATAATGACTAAAACATTGAAAATGTTCACTTAATGAATCATATATATAAGAAATATAAATATTTAAATATAAATAGTTCTTACATTAAGTAAAAGGAATTTTTATGTCAGTGAATGGTGTGGTAACAACGGAATACAAAGAATTTTGAAATAAAATAGGCTTTATTAGGAGGGAACATTGGAATAAATTTTACACTATGATATCTATGACACTTAAGTACAAATGACAGTGAAGGAGGACTCTCTGCCATTATTTGAATATGGATTCAACTACATTTTATTTTTATTGACCAAGATAAATTTACATACTAGCTATATATATTTTTGCTTTTAGTTCTCAATTTTTAGTAATTCTCAGTTCAAAATACCACTTTCAAAAGGCTTGATACAAATCTCTGAGACTGAGACTGGAGGATGACTAGTTCTAATTACAGTTCTTCAGTACCTCTAGTTATATTATTCCCCTTGGGCAATTACTTAACACCCATGACCTAGTTCTCTAGTCTATAAAAATGGGGCAATGATAATTATCTGCTTTTTTATTTGATATTCAGCTTATAGAGAGCATTTTTATTTCAAATAGACTTATAATTATTGGTGGGTTTATTTTTTTTTTTAGTTAGCTCTGCTTGCCTTTCAGGGATGATATGAGTTAATGAGTTAATATTTGCAAATGCTTCTGAAAATTAGGAAACTCTCCCATCATTTTACAATATTTACTTTGTCATTATGAGATTTCTGAAACTTGTTCGCTGCCAGGGGCAACATGTACGCAGAGAAAATGGTGGCAAGGCTCTTAATCCAGTTCACTTAAAGAGTTGATTGGCAAAACACAACATTGATTCAGAAAAAACATAAATGAACTCACTTGACAACACAAGAGATATACTTCCATGATTGTAAGAGCTAGGTAGACAGACTAGAAATATGTGCTATGTACACAAATATTTCTTTTCCAAACTCATTCTTGTTATATTGAGATATTATTAATAACAATAATTGCATATGCCTCTATTATATTGTGGGAAATATATTTTTTATTTATTTAAATACTAAGTAAATCCTGTAACTTAGGACACTGTTCTTCAATGTGTTAGTTTGTGATAATAATGATAAAAATCTTTATCACTTTATAATTTTGCTGAATTTAATAGAATAATATAATAGAAAATAAATATTAACTTTTTGAGAAAAAGTGGTGACACTAAAGTTTGATATTCTGTAATATAAAATAAAGCATTTTCAATATATGTAAAATGCTTTGAATAACAAAACGTTCTAACCAATAGTATAATATGTAAGATAGGGCATATAATAATTTATACAAATAAACATTTCCTATATTTGGATTAGAAACTGGTGATATTTCATTCATTTAATATTTTGACAGTGTCCAACTTCTCAATTTTATAAAATAATGCAGTACTGAATTAGTAATAGGTAAAATATAATGTTAATTTATAGTCAGTTCTGAAATAAGCATTCTTACTTCAGTTTCTCCACTATACTAACTTTAATTCCATTACAAAGATGCTATTATTTACAAATATTATGTTGTGTGCCATCTTATATGTGCCATCTTATTGTATAATGATTAAAAAAATTCTTTTAAGGCTATATGTCCAAGTGAAACTTCAAATAATTACTAGGAGTTATTTATCTTGTATATTTATTATTTGTTAAGGTATTTTTCTAAGTTTATTTATATATTTTCAGGAGTAAGGACTATTTTCTATACATCTTGCACTCTACATTTGCTAATTTTGAATAATCACTATAAGAAAATGTTGGCCTTATTCCACCTCCACCACATCCATATCAGCCAGGTTCATAAACCCACTTTCTCCGAAGATAGGTAAATCACGCTGAAAAAATCTTGGGTACAGAAACCTCACATCTGAAAAGAAGCACTGAGTAGAGGTAGGCAAATTCTGTATCCCTCACCAGTTGCATCCACTACTTATAATCACCACTCTGCCAATAGCCCAATTTTACCATTTAACACTGATTTCTGTAGAGACACCTAACTGACCAAAACCTCAGGAATTCCAGTTTTGGGGCAGAGAATATCAGGATTTTGTTGGAGTGAGTGTGGGCACTCTTTCCCATGCCTTCTCACACTTTGAAGGCCTAACAATCAAAACCAGGCCCCAAAGACACCAAAATATCAGCCACAAAGGCTGAAATCACTGGACTGTACAGCTGTATACATGGCTGCATGACAACTCCAAGTTTTTCAGTACTGTTATCCCAATAGGAACACACTAAATTAGATGTCAATATGGCACTGAAGCAACATTATATTAAAAAAAAATAACAGAAAGAGCAGTTAACAGAACATATTTTAGTAAACCTTCTGACAATGACCTTATTGCAAGAAATAGTAATTTTCACCAATTTTTCTTCTTTAATATGTTTTTAACAATAATTTCCTGACCACCTACTTGAAAAAAAGCAATATAAAATATAATATTTCATGACTCCCAAGGGGGCAGGCTTTGGAATAGGTGTGAATTGAAGGACAATGGTAGAAGAAATTTTATATTGGTGGTGAAATTGGTGTTGGTACATTAAGTGGCAGAAATAAATGTAATATGGGCAACTATGTAAATCACAACATTTAAATAGAGCAATTTACTAAAAACTAAACATACACATAATTATACCATACAAGAATTGTTCCATATAAATTTTGAGTTACGTGCTTTCATGTTAACAAATTATTTGATAAATCTGCATTTTCAATATTTTATAAAATTGTTTGATGAAATGTATTTCAATATTTCTTCTATAAACCATATGGAGTATTTATTTTATTCTATTCTATCATGTATTCATAATATGGTCACTTTCTAGCTGTGAAGTCTACCACCTATCAATGTCTAATGACTTAAATAGGTAGAGATTTAAGCTAAAAATTATAAGGTGTATAAAAGTATAAAATTGAAGTTGCAATATTTGCAATATTCAAAACTTAATTTTGAGAAATAGTTATCTCTAGATACAAAGTGAGGAAATATTCAACTGCAGTAAGATACCAAGAGATTTCTACTGCATTTTTTCTTTTCTTAAATAAGTGGTAGAAACAGAATTTTATTATATTCATGTAAGAAGTATTTTGTATGTTAAACCATCTTATAAAAATTAGTTTTCAAAAGTAAGATTCTGCAGTGGTCTTTCATAAGTATGTTTTTCTCTATTTATTCTGGAACAAAGTCTTAATAAAAGACACTTTATAGTAGATAGAAGACTTTAATATACTCAGCTTTGAATTATAAAGTATCTTGTTTCTGCACTTAGATTTTTAAGATTTATATAAAGCTTTATAGAAACAGAACTTTGAAAAATATCTTCTTTGAACAGATTCAAATAAGCTTGTTTTGACTGCAAGCAATTCATGAAATTGTCTTCCCTTTTTATGTACTCCAGTGGAGAAATAACAGTGACTTTGAATGGCAAGAACTGGATTCTTGCCAGCACTCGGGCCTCTGCTCAGGGAGGGCTTTGAAAGTCTTTTACTGACTCCAGAAGTGCCAAGGGGAAGAGGACGAACTGGCAGTAACAACAACGCAAATCAAAGTCACCATTGTTCTTTTTTACCATGAAATATTCTTAAGGAAGGGAGAAGAAGAAATTTCTTTCAGAAACACTTATTGCATCAATGTTTATGATAAATCACAACAGCACTCAGTTTTAGAAATAACTATATTTATGTCACTTTCTAGCTTTGACTTCTGAAAACAGTCTAACCTAAGAATGCCTCATACAGCCAAACTCAAATACACATGTCTTTTGTTTATTGTTATTTGTCTTGGTTTTCAGACTTTTATATATGGCCTAAAGGAATAACTTTGATACTATTTTTTCTGTGGGAAAATAAATAGCTAAATGTAGAAGTCATATATATAATAAAAAATATATTCAGTGTGAGCTCAAGTCTTTTTTTAACCTATGTGACTATGTTTTTTTCTATGCAAGATTCTATTAAATTGCTTTCTTAAAAAAGTATATTGGCTACAGAACTCTGCTAAATTTAGATTTGTGAATTATTCAGTTGTTGTGTTACATAATAAAATGTTATCATTACAAAAGTAAAATGTCTAAGAGGCATAAAGTCATTGTAAAATCAGTATTTTATCTTTTTTTCTTTAGAACATGATCAAGTCTGGGTCAAGTCTACAGCATGTATTTTTCAAAGATGGCTAATTTATTACCTGTTTCCATATAAAATTTAAGGTATTGGGGGCTGGAGAGATAGCACAACAGTAGGGCATTTACCTTACATACAGAAGGATGGTGATTCAAATCCCGGCATCCCATATGGTCCCCTGAGTCTACCAGTAGCAATTTCTGAGCATAGAGCCAGAAGCCAGGAGAACTGCCAGGTGTAAACCAAAAACCAAAAAATAAAAAATATATATATAAGGTATTTAAATTTTGTTTTGGTTTGTTCTTGGCTATTCTTTGGAGGGGTGAGGAGTGAATTCTCAATTTGGGGAAATTCTGTAAACTTTATAGGGTATTTTTCTCTCTGCTTCAGTCATTTGAACATCAATATGGATGAGTACTGGCTTCAAAATATTCTTTTCAAGAATCTCTAAAACAATAAAGTACTTTCATAACTGTCATGTATAAAGAAATTTATAAACAGTAAATGAATAGATATATTTTGAGATAGTTATGGTCAATAAGTGTTACTAGAATGAATATTTCTACTATAAAAACATTTTTATCGTTTTATTTGGTTTTGGGCAACACCTGGATTGACTTAGGGGTTTTTCTTGGTTCTGAATTCAGGAGTCACTCCTGTTGGTGCTTGGTGGACATTATGAGGCGCCAACATTCAAATCCAAGTGGGCTACACGCAAGGCAAGTGTCCTATCAACTATGCTATCACTCTGGGTTCTAGAAAATTTTGGCAGGATATTTTAACAGAAATAAATACAAATGTCTGTTGTGATATCTTTTCCAATCTGACCATATTCATTCGAAAATGTATCCACTAAACTTTCTGTAAAGTTTTCACCTAAGTACTGTTTTGAAACTTATTTTAAAAGTTCAGTGTTCATGTGAATATGTTTTTTGTTTGTTTGTTTGTTTGTTTTTTGGACCACACCTAGTTTTAACAGGGGTTATTCCTGGATCTGTTGTCAGGGATCACTTATGGCAGTGCTCGGGGGACCATATGAGAGGATTGAACCCGGTTTGCTAATGTGCAAAGCAAATGCCCTACCCGCTGTGCTATTGCTGTGGCTCCACTTATGCATACATTTTTAATAAAATCTTTACAGAAAAATAAAAGTAATTCTAGATTCTGAACTATATTTAATTTTTATATTTATGTGCACATACAAATGATTATCATGTAGCAGAAGAAGTCTACAAACTTAAGTTGGACTAGATGAGACCAGGTGAAATACAACTGCATCCATTCCTGCCTTTCTCCTTGTGTATTAATGAAGTCAATACATTTAAAATTTGGATATAATTCCTTAGTCACTAACAGATGTTCACCAGAAATTTTGTATAACTGTGACTTATTTGAAGAATATTTTTCATAAAAGAAATGAAGAAAAATTGTAGAGGAAAGTAAGTTGAAGCAGTCTTATTTTAACTGGGAGTTATTAGAGCATGGTTGTATTGTCATGGAATTTATTTTTCACAGAAGGAAAAACTTTCATATTTCAAGGGACTTGGGAGGCAAATTTTCATCAATGAAAAAAACAAAGGATATAGTGCACAGTTATCAGGATTAGGCTGGTAAAAAATAAGGATTTTTTAACAATGGTGAACAATAAAAGTTATGTATATAATAATAATGGTTTGATTAATAAGATGGTGAGAAGATAGGGTATGATTACCAATTATATAGAAAGCAACGGACAACATTTTAGAAAGAATCTAGTAAAAGGCTTACTGCTATAAAGAATAGGAAAAGGAAAAAAATAACCTAGAAGAGTAACAGAGTGATTACGCAAGGACCTAGGATGAGATTAACAGTTCTGAGAAGTCAATTTGACAATCACTAATTTAAAAAAGAGATAAGGGTAGGTCAGAGTGGTGGTGTAAGCATTTTCCTTGCATGTGCTAACCTAGGACTGACCATGATTTAATACCCTGGTGTCCCATATGGTCCCCCAAGCCAGGAGTAAACCCAGAGTGAATCTCTGGCATTCCATAAGGTCTCTGGCCAGGAGTAACTCCTTAAAGCAAAGCAAGGAGTAACTCCTGAGCACTGCTGGGTGTGTCCTCAAAACAACAACAGATATGAAGAAATATTAGCATATATATGTATATATATTTGCTTCATTCACAGTCAGCTAAATAAATGTAGGGTGAATTTGTGTACAATTGTTACTTTCCGAGAGAACACAAGAAAAATGAATAAGGAAATGAGGCTTTGGCAATGAAGAACATGGAAAGAAAGGTGGGTGTAGAAAGAAATAAGATGAAGAATATAGAGTAAACAATGAAAATGTAGAGGACGCAAAGCTCTCAGTAAGCCAGTTAATTGAACCAAATAATAAAGTTATACATAATGAAGGATTCTTAGTGTGATACTTAAACAATGTTTACAAAGAAAGATGTGGTCATGAAAAGACCAATGGTAATATGACCATAGAGAAAGAAAACTGAAGTGAGCAGAAATTGAAAAAAAGAATATTTGAGGGCAGGTTATTAAAAGGTTTTTCAATGTGAATATTGATATGTTCTTGAATTTTAAATAAAAATGGAAAGTAGTGAACAAAAGCAAAAGTTCTTAAACAATGAGAGAGATTGGGTGTTTTATTTAGCAGACTTTATAATGAGATGTAAATGGTAGTCTAAGGATACAAGCTGGAACTCAGGGTTACAGGACAAAAAGTAAAAACAAGAGCTGGAAGTATTTTGAGAAGCAAGGTGGATACAAGACCTAATGCTGAGGTCTTAATTAGAAGGACCTAATTAGTAGACCTAATGCTACCGTGAGTTAAAATATAATGACAATATAATTATTTTCAAATTTGTGGAAGAGTTTTATTATTCAGTGTAATATAGTCCCTTACATCTATATGCTTTTCTCTAAAGTGTAATGTTTTATTTTATTTAAATATTTATATTAAATTATATTTACATCATCTCTAAATTCTTGTCAAAATGTGAGAGTTAGAAAAGTGTAATCAGAAACCTGAATCAACTGACCAATTTACATGATAAAAACTTAATTTTTCCATTTGATATTTGGGTTTGCTTTGTTTTGCTTTAACTGTGTTAACTTTCTCTGATCCTACTACTCTAATTATTGATAGATGATTTGACCCCTACTATCCCAAGAAAAATTACATAGCATTATTTAATATAGACCATTGATATTTTTCAATGTTAATAAGGTGTGAGCAAAAGCATCTCAAAGTAGAAAACTGTCATTTTAATTCATTCTACATTCTAAATTTTAAAAATGTGCTTATCGTGGAAAAATTTAATTTGTGATGACTATAATTTTATCTTGATTTTCATTGAAGTAAGTTTTGTTGAAAAAATGTGAGGGGCTGGAGAGATAGCATGGAGATAAGGCATTTGCCTTGCATGTAGAGGGACGGTGGTTCAAATCCCGGCATCCCATATGGTCCCCCTAGCCTGCCAGGAGCAATTTCTGAGCGTAGAGTAACCCCTGAGTGCTGCCGGGTGTGACCCAAAAACCAAAAAGAAAGAAAGAAGAAAGGAAGGAAGGAAGGAAGGAAGGAAGGAAGGAAGGAAGGAAGGAAGGAAGGAAGGAAGGAAGGAAGGAAGGAAGGAAGGAAGGAAGGACGGAAGGAAGGAAGGAAGGAAGGAAGGAAGGAAGGAAGGAAGGAAGGAAGGAAGGAAGGAAGGAAGGAAGGAAGGAAGGAGAGAGAAAAAGAAAGAAAGAAAGAAAGAAAGAAAGAAAGAAAGAAAGAAAGAAAGGAAGGAAGGAAGGAAGGAAGGAAGGAAGGAAGGAAGGAAGGAAGGAAGGAAGGAAGGAAGGAAGGAAGGAAGGAAGGAAGGAAGGAAGGAAGGAAGGAAGGAAGGAAGGAAGGAAAGAAGGAAGAAAGAAAGAAAGAAAGAAAGAAAGAAAGAAAGAAAGAAAGAAAGAAAGAAAGAAAGAAAGAAAGAAAGAAAGAAAGAAAGAAAGAAAGAAAGAAAGAAAGAAAGAAGAAAGAAAGAAAAGAAAAGAAAGAAGAAAGAAAGAGAAAGAAAGAAAGAAAGAAAGAGAGAGAGAGAGAGAAAGAAAGAAAGAGAGAAGAAAGAAAGAAAGAAAGAGAGAAGAGAGAAAGAAAGAAAGAAAGAAAGAAAGAAAGAAAGAAAGAAAGAAAGAAAGAAAGAAAGAAAGAAAGAAAGAAAGAAAAGAAAGAAAGAAAGAAAGAAAGAAAGAAAGAAAGAAAAGAAAGAAAGAAAGAAAGAAAGAAAGAAAAGAAAGAAGGAAAGAAAGAGAAAAGAAAGAAAGAAAGAAAGAAAGAAAGAAAGAAAGAAAGAAAGAAAGAAAGAAAGAAAGAAAGAAAGAAAGAAAAAGAAAGAAAGAAAAGAAAGAAAAAAAGAAAGAAATAAATAAAGAGAAATAACGAAAGAAAGAAAGAAAGAAAGGAAGAGAAAGAAAGAAAGAAAGAAAGAAAGAGAAAAAAAGAAAGACAGAAAGAAAGAAAGAAAGAAAGAAAGAGAAAAAAAGAAAGAAAGAAAGAAAGAAAGAAAGAAAGAAAGAAGAGAAAGAAAGAAAGAAAGAAAGAAAGAAAGAAAGAAAGAAAGAAAGAAAGAAAGAAAGAAAGAAAGAAAGAAAGAAAGAAAGAAAGAAAGAAAGAAAGAAAGAAAGAAAGAAAGAAAGAAAGAAAGAAAGAAAAAGAACTGGCACATTGTTTTGATGCAACAATGTGATTACTTTTAATTAATTTTAAATTTTAATTAATTTAATTGATGCTGCCATTTTAATTAATTTAAAACATACATTCTAAATTTTTTAAATGTGCTTATCATGCAAAAATTTAATTTGTGATTGTTGTAAGATTGATACCTTGATTTTCATTCAAGGAAATTTTGTTAAAAAATTGTACTTGCATATTGTATTTGTGCAACCACATGATATACACTAAAATATCACTGAAATGATATTTCTAAATATTATATCCATTAATAAATAATAAAAATTGAATATTTTGAGATATATATTCTTTTCTGTTACCAGAAAAGTCCACACTAAAATAAATTTATTAATCGGATTATTTATTAAAAAAACTGAATGGGTCAACCAAATCTCAAAAAAACTCTTTTGAGATAGTATAAAATTCCAATAATTCTTAGTAGAATAACACAGTTCTAAGTTGATTTTTCTTTGGATATTAGATAAACTGCTAGATGTTTCTATCCTAATTGCTTATAGAGTATATTTGATGGAGGCAGAGAAATACATAAGAGAGATGTACAAGATGCAGAAACAATCTCTGCATTTTGGGGGAAGATCAGGGGAAATGAAAACTACCCTCACAATGTACCCTTTACTATAGTGCATAGTGACAGCATCCTAGAGCTCTGGGTGTTGAGTTTCCTCAAGGATATGATTAGAAAATAGCAGTTCAGATATATACAATTACCTCTGGTGAATAAATAAAATAGACTGCCTTAGGGATTTCATTTAGAAATTTAAAGAATAAAATTATTCAGTTTTGGTAAATAATCAGGAGGGACATTAAGTCATTTTTACTATAATTTACATATCAGATTCAAAACTTTATATACGTGAATGTAAATATATAGACTAGAGAACGTCTTAAATTTTTTACAGATGTCTTAACTTTCCAAGTGGTTAAAGCACTGACAATATATTGTGAAGACTACTTTATATTTTTAAAGGCAAAATTTTATTATTTTTTGTGACTCTCATAAGTAGAATATATATGAAAGGGGAATATAAGTAACATACCATTAAGTTAATGACTAAAGACTTTACTAATTTAACAAAATATAATATTGAAGTTTATGTATCTATGCATGTAAATTACATATCTGTGAACACAATAAAACGTATCATAAACTCCCAAAGCACATTTGCAATATTATTGTTGAGTATCATTTTTCTCTTCAGCTGCCTACTTTTAGAAATATGTTATATTACATTGAGCCATTTGGATTTTATATGGCAAGTGAATCTACCTTAACTCCTCCCTGGAGATATATTGGACCATTTATTTCATTTGGAAGGAAATGGATTTCTTCATCACAATGAAATAAAAATGATTAGCAGCGAATTGAATCCTTACTATTTTTTTTATTTCATCAATGGGCATACTTATTAAATCTGCTAAGTGCAACTCTGTGCCAGAATTTAGACTAAAGTGATGAGTTTTGAAGAAAGGGTATGGGAGATAAAATATATAAGCATTGCAGAGGTTTCAGGATGCATTTTGGAACAAGCTTAAGCATTGGATAAATTGAATAAGAATTGGAGCTTGTTAGGAGTTATAGGACCCAGTAGTTATGTAGTTAGAAGTTGCAGATACTAAACTTTCCCCATGTTTCATTTTTCTTCCTATGTAAAATGGAAACATAAAAATAATTGACGATAAATGTAGTCCCTGTGTTTGCACTGGGCCAGCTCCATATACGCACTCTTTTCTTGAAAGAAATGTAAACCAAGTAGTGAAAATCATGGGTGCACTAGCCATGCAGCAAGAAGCTGGCAGTCATGGGAGGAGAGGGTGAGCCCTGCCCCTGACATTCGAAGTTATACCTGTTGCATCCATCACCCAGAATTTGCCTATGTAAATCCCTCACGATTATTTTACGATTCTCTTCACCTATCTGACTAATCTTTAGTTACACTGATATTTAGGCTAGTATCACCAGGGGATTATCTGGAGAAAGGATGGTCACCCCTGCCCTTCTTGTCCTCCTTATGGGAGGCCTGACAGCTGACAACATGCCCAACAAAAGCCCACCATATCAGTAATGGGTGCTTTTAAATCCGGGACAACTTCATTTATTTGATGCTGTCATCCTTATAGGAATACATCAATTCAACAGCATGGACAGCTATAAACATGTTCACTAAGCCTTCCGCCATTGTATTAATGACTTCATAAGGAGATACAAAAATTTTCACAAATTATATTGCCACTGAAGAAAGAAAAAAAAAAAGAAAATGTAAAAATAAAGAAAATTATATTGCCACTCTTTCTTTTTCCTATTAATTTTTCTAATTAATTTTTTCTCACCTGCAAAAATATATATTCTGGGGGCCAGAACCATAGTGCAGAGGTAGGGCATTTGCCTTGCACGGCTGATCCAAGACGGACCTCGGTTCGATCCCTGGCATCCCATATGGTCCCTCAAGCCAGGAATGATTTCTGAACACATAGCCAGAAATAATCCCTGAGTGTCACCAGGTGTGACCCAAAACAAACTATATATATATATATATATGTATATGTATATATATGTATATGTATATGTATATATACATATATATGTATATATACATATATATGTATATATACATATATATTCTGGTCAACTATGTGATGAATTTTCTTTAAAGTAAAAAATAATTGAAGATTATTAGAAATCTTATGTGAAATCAGTATGTGAAAGTGATTAACACAGTCCTTCAGCTCAGAGAAGGACTTTCTGTCATTATGTTATAGAAAGCCCAGAAGTTTCCAGATACTTGTTGATGACTACCTCACTGGTGAGAATGCATGTATTCTATGCCAAGGATTCTCAAAATGGTGTAATCTATTAGAGAAGGGTAAGAGTCCCAGGATATGTCATGACCTGTATGTAGTAGCTTATGAATAGTATCTGTCCCCTTTTCCTGTCAAGTGTGCCTATTAGTCTCACAAATTATGCAGTCATGCTCACATGAGAAATTTTAGTGATCTTGTTTCTTTGGGTATGTGGAGAAACCAAAGCTATAAATACAAGAAGTTTTATGGCCCTTACTCCACCTATGTCAGTAGCTATTCTGAATTTATTTAATATCTTAAAATTAATCAAAGTTAGAGCTCAGGATGGAACTTTGTGTGGAATTGTCACTATCCCCTAAAAATTGCCTACTGCAGCCCAGAGAGATAGCATGGAGGTATGACACTTGCCTTGCATGGAGAAGGACGGTGGTTCAAATCCCAGCATCCCATATGGTCGCCCGAGACTGCCGGGAGTGATTTCTGAGCGTAGAGCCAGGAATAACCCCTGAGCGCTGCTGGGTGTGACCCCCCCCAAAAAAATTGCCTGAATTCTATTTATGAAATAACTCAGAATATGACAGGTATTCTTACAAAAAGGTAATTTGATTACAGACAAAGATAGAAGATGAGACAGGACACACGGATAATGTAGCCATTAATAGTCAAGGAGAGAGGCCTTCGCTTTTATTTTTGTAAGGATTCAACTTCATCCATGTTTAAGCGTAGGCTATTAATTTCCAGAATTGTGAGAAATTATGCTTTCTGTTATTGAAGTTATAAAGTTTGTGATTCTTAGTTTCATCAACTTTAGTAAAACAATACTGTATTCCCAGATCACAAAAATGAACAAATTACAAAACATATCCCACTGAACACGATTATTTTGAAAGTAAATCATTAAAAATTCTTTGTACAATAGGGGAATACTTTGTCAATTTTAATTAATAATTTAATATAAAATAGTATGAAGAGAGTTAAATACCAAAAGGTTTTGGAACAATGAATCGATGAATGTGGTTAAATCAGTCCTGATTTTTATGTGAGATACTGTTAAATAATTGTAAAAATTATGGAGGGATTTTTAAAATTCTAAAGCACTTAACGCTCCCCATTAATTCTTGAATTATTGAAAAAGCTGCATTCATGTTTACGTTATATTTTTAATGTTTTCTAGTGTAGGCCAAAAAATTAGTAAAAAGGAAAAGTGTACTGTGTAGGACTTTCTCATTTATCAACTGTGAATATATATACATATATTCAAGTTTAAATAATCCTTTATAATTCACTAATAACCATAGCAAGCTAAATCTAGTTATATTAAATACAATTTTCCCCTTAACCTCTATAATCTAATATAAAAATGTCATATAATGGAAGGAGTGTGGGCTTTGGAGTAAAACAGTCCCAGGGTACAATCTTGGCTTTATCACTCCATAGTTGTGTGGCCTGAGGCATTTCTCCTAGCTTCTTTGAGGCCCAGTTTCTTTAGCTCAGAAAAGAAGGTAATGTTTATTCTTCGGGTGGTTAAGCAGAGAGTAGACTATGTTTATAAAGGTTGGACTATGGTAATAAGGAGCAACATTGTTAAGTGCTGTGACTGGTTGTGTTTTCTGAACATAACCACACTGTAAACTTCCAAATTATATGCTCTTACAATACTGTATGTTCACCTTTTCCCATTTTTTTCTATAAAGAAACAAAGGCTAGCCTATTTCCTTCTGACTCACTTGTAACCTGCTGGTTACCTTCAGGATTTCCCAAGGTGGTCAGAATAGATCTGCAGCTTCCTTGTTCCCTTGGAACACTCACTCTTCTGAACAGGTAACACTGTTTTGGAGAACCCAGATTCTACATTATAAGGAGCCTACACCAGATGGAGAGGTAACTCATAGGTATTCTCATAAATAATCCCAGATGGATGTAATTTTAAAGCAATTTCAGGCGAAATGCCAGACATAAAATATCTTCAGGTGATTTTCAGTTCCAGTCTGATGAGTCACCTTCAGTTATTTGTATTTTTCCCAGTGAGGGCTCTAGATGATGTGAAATATTCCCTGTGAGAATTCTCGGTCATAGAACTTTGAGAATAGTAAAATAGTTGATGGTTTCAATCTTAAATTTGTATGATTTTTTAAGTAGCAGTAGGTAACTAGAATAGAACTGCAAAGTATTTAGAATCTATACTATAAGAGAATTAAAAGCATTCTCTATCCATTTGATCTGTCTACAGTTTAACTATGTGAACTGTATTCTAGAAATTTACATTCACTAAACATCATATTGCTTTGAATTCCTAAAATGCAAGAAGAAGATAAAAGAAGAAAATAGTACTTAAAATTGTAATTTCAGATATTTAATTTACTGAGAAAACACCAGAGCTGATGTCATAAATAAACTACCGTATTTTCCGGCGTATAAGACGACTTTAGAAACAAAAAAAAGACAACCGAAAATCAGGGGTCATCTTATATTCTGAGTATATCCCGAAAAATGCTAAATGAAAATCGTCTGAATATTGCCACAAAACAAATTTTCCAACTCGATCCTGCACCAATCACTGCAAGGCTGCTCGGACCGCCTCTTTAATTCAGCCAATCCAAGCATGCTTTTTATGCATGCAAATTAGACAATGTCTGGACCCGAATCTACACTGTCAAAAGCCTGCTCAGATTGGTCAGAGTCAAAGAGGACGTCTATCACAGTCTAACCTTTGAACCTTTGCTTGTTGTGATTGGCTCACTGTGGTACATACAGTTGCAGCACAGGAACGTTCTGCCCGATACAGCGAATATAGGCCTAAACCTATGCTTTAACTTCAAAATTAGGGGGTAGTCTTATACGCCCAATTGTCTTATATGCCAGAAAATATGGTACATTCTCCAAACTCCTGTGCAATACCTCTAACTAAATAATCACCTGACTAATATGCATATATTGAAAATGTGAACATTTCAAAGAGGATGGGGTCCAAGGTAGTTGATTAAGGCAAACCTATGCATTCTCCCAACATTCATAACAAATCTACACCAAAATATGAGTCTAGTCACAAAAAAACAAACCTGAAGTCTAGACAAATTGAATTTTACAGAAAAGGACTTTTACAAAGGCAAATATGAGGAGAGCACAGATTTGAGAGAGTGCAGATTCAAGGGAAACACTGGCACCTTCTATTGTGAGAATAGCCCATATAACAAAGGGATCCAGTCCTGAGTAGAGCATGGTACCAGCTGTGGCTAGAGTGACCTAAGCAATAAAGAGAAGTTGGGGCTAGCACAGATCTAAGGGGAATTGAGGCACCTAATACAGGGCCCACCCACAAGAGATGTCCCAATAACAAAGGAACCTATTGTCTACTCAGCCACACAGGTCAGAGGTCAAGCTCAGGAATGTTACATCCCAGGCAGGCCAGAGCTTACACAGCTACAAGATAAAATATCACCCACATAAACTCCAGAGATCTCTCCTGGCAATGAGAGATACTGTCAGTGACATAGGAAAGAAGCAGCTTGAGACTATAAAAAGAAGCATGGCAAAGCAACACAAAGCCCCATCCACAACTTGAGGGTGCAAGATTGCAATCCTGCAAACCCTATAGTCCTAATTCCCTATGTAACTTCTCTGAAAAAGAATCCAGAGTGGAAATGCATAGGGTATTCGTTGATCTCAAATAAACATGGGAACAAACTGTAAATAAAAGAAGACTTAGGAGAAGAAATAAGAAAAATTCAGAAATGTCATAACTGAAAAACGTAGTAAGCAGAATGAAAAATTCATTGGAAGGTGTAATCAGCAGAGTAATAACTGCTGAGGACAGAATCAGTTAACTCAAAAATGAAGTACAGAAAGTCTCCAGAAAATAACAGATTAAAACAAAGTCTCCAAGTAAAAGAATAGGATATGGGGGGGCCGGAGAGATAGCATGGAGGTAAGGTGTTTGCCTTTCATGCAGAAGGTCATCGGTTCGAATCCCGGCGTCCCATATGGTCCCCCGTGCCTGCCAGGAGCAATTTCTGAGCATGAAGCCAGGAGTAACCCCTGAGCACTGCCAGGTGTGACCCAAAAACCACAAAAAAAAAAAAAGAATAGGATATGGATAAAATCTTTGAAATAAATGAACATATGTCAAAATAACTTTGGGATAAATTCAATAAAAACAAAATAATACTCATTGGGATTCTAGCAAGACAGGAATAAAATACATATAAAAAAGTAACAATCAAATATATTATTGCTTTGATGTTCCCAGAGCTAAAGAGTACATGCATCCACTACTTGGAACCCCAAAGAGTTCCAGTTAAAAAGATCCTAATAAAGGGCCGGGAAGGTGGCGCTGGAGATAAGGTGTCTGCCTTGTAAGCGCTACCAAGGAACGGACCACGGTTCGATCCCCCGGCGTCCCATATGGTCCCCCCAAGCCAGGGGCGATTTCTGGGCACATAGCCAGGAGTAACCCCTGAGCGTCAAACGGGTGTGGCCCAAAAACCAAAAAAAAAAAAAAAAGATCCTAATAAAAAAATTAAAAAAGGTACATCCCAGTCACAATGATGAAAACTATAAATATGGATAAAATACTGATATGCAACTAAAACAAAAAAGGAAATTATATGTAGAAATATTCTTAATATTAATCAGAAGCAATTATCCAACACTAAAGGCAATATTGGAATATGGTTAAAAACATAATATAATGAATTCTTTGTCCAAGAATACTTCACTCATTAGTCTATCAATCAGAGTTAAAGGAACAATTCACAACTACCTGGATAAGCAACATCTCAGAAATTTTATAGATTCAAAACAATTTTTTTTTTTGGTTTGGGTCACACCTGGCAGTGCTCAGGGGTTTCTCCTGGCTCTATGTTCAGAAATCGCTCCTGGCAGGCTCGGGGAACCATATGGGATGTCGGGATTCAAACCGATGACCTTCTGCATAAAAGGCAAACACCTTACTCCATGCTATCTCTCCGACCCCATGACTCAAAACAAATATTAAAAGAACCTTAAAGCAATACAAATCTCACAAACAAAAAGATGATACAAATATTCACTACAATAATCTATCTCAATGTCAATAAACTAAATGCACCAATAAAGACATAGTGCCAGTAAAGTATCAGAAAATTGAATTCAAATTTATGCTGTCTGAAACAAATAGTTAAATACGAATAAGAAAACCAACACAGACTCAAAACCCAAGATTGGTACCCAGTACCAAGCAAACAACTCCCTTAGTTTTTGTATCAAGCAGCACCAAAACTGGTGAGGGTAGAGAAAATATGTATATATAAAAAATAGAATATATAGATAAAATTGAGATATAAAAAAAAGAAAGGAAACTGAGAAAAAAAAGGAAAAAAGGTATTTGAAAAAAGAAAGTGATGGGGGAGGCTATCTGTATGTTTAGGAATACATATCTTAAGATACATTATTATAAAAGTCACAATGAAAAATATTAAAGATATATATAAGCAACTAGTAAAGATTACAAGAATACAGGCACCCAACAAAATCAATAAATGGGAAAAAGAAATAAATATTTATTAAAAGAAGTAATATAGATGCCCTCTAGGCACATGAAAAAATGCTCCATTTCATTAATCTTGAGGGAGATGCAAGTATCCCACTGACCTCCCCAAACTAGCCAGCTAACATCTGACATACTTTGTACATTTCCAGGAACATTTATGTCGTTTGTCTTCACTTGCCAGATCTAATGAATGGAAGACCTGAAGTAGAGTGTTATGTGCCAAAGAAAAGGAACATAAAATACCTAAAATCCATTGGGACTTCCCTGTCCTAAGTCTTCTGTCTTAATTTGGAGTTAGCTAGTAAATAACACCATGTGGACCCATGAAACACACACTTAGAACAAAACTTAAGTTCCATATCTTTTCTGGCACTATTAACTTGTAGTGATAGTGTGAGCCAACACTCGTAGGGAAACTTTGGAGTTAGTTAGAAACTGCCAGTGTCAATAAACACTCTCCTTTTAAGTCTACTAGAGATCATAATGTTTCTAGGCAGTCTAGTAGATAGTCTTTCTGATTGCTATGGTCTGAGTTGCAGTATAGAAGCAACACTTGCAAAATATGCTGAGATCAAAGTTAAACTAAAATTAAGGGCCAACTACAGTATAAAGCTTCTAGGAAATATGGCCAAAATAATTTACCTAGAGGACAGAGTGATTGTGGATTGCTTCAGCTCATTTATTATCTATGGAATACTCATATTTCATCCAGAGGCATGTATCATTGGCACACTATCAAAAACCTTTTAAATTGTCCTTACAGACTTGTCACCTAGATTCTTGAATCATCATTCATGTTGGCTTTTGACTTCTAGCCATCATTTTTATTGACGAGTATTTAACATAGACAGAAAAACAAAAATTTGACACTAATATCCTACACCAATGGTTTTCAACTGGCATACTAACACAAATCTCTTCAGCCATATACTGTAATTGTTTCATTTTTATCTGGTTTTCTTTTTTTAGTTTTCTTTAAACCATTGTAATTTACATAGTTATTCATAGTTGAATTCATAGTTATTCATATTTAACCAATCCCATTTATATATAAGCACTGCCAGGACAAATCCCTGAGTTGAGAATCAGAATTAAGTCTTGCAGAGCTGGATATAGCCCAAGATTAAACAAAAAAATAAACAAAAAGGAGCAGAAATATATTATTAAAAACATATAAGAAAATCCTTGTTAGGTTATGTGTGAACTTCTCAACAGAAACCATACAGACAAGAAGAGACTAGTATATAAAAACTACATTGGCATTCAGCTTTGAAAGAATGATAAATAATTTTATAGACAAAGAAAAATTACAGGAAATATTCTCCACTACACATATATTTGAAGAAAATTCTTTTAAATGTGGAAAGAACCCAGAACTTGGGGGTAACTACATATAAAAATATAAAATGTGGGGTAGCATGAGAATAATCATGGGGCACCTTATGCTGTTTTGAAATATACTTGCTGTCAATTGAAAATAAGTTGTAAGTAGAACCCTACATAAAATATCACCATTATCTAAAAAGAATACATGTAATATTTGACATGAAAGGACAAGGAAAGAGAATAAGAGAAAAACAAAATTTCAATGACAACATAAAATAAAAACCCAAAATCAGTAACCGGAAAGTATATGCTATATATGTATATATGTGTATATATAGCTTACTATATATACTATATACTAATGTTTTTATATAAATGTATATGGTAAAAGCTAAAGACTAAAATTCTACAATAAACAGGCATAGAAAAATAATGTAGAACAGAAAACAAAACCCAAAAATGCAAACTTACCAAGTAGCTTTGTGACCAGAATTGCATCAAACACAGTAAGATATTTGGATAAACTTCAAATATTTGGAAACTAAAAAATAAGGTACAGAATCAACACTAGCTCAAAGAGTAATTTAAATAATAAATTAAAAAATTTCCAGAAATAAATAAAGATGCTGTCATGAGCTACTGGAGAATATATGATAATGCTAGATAAGTGTTTAGGTACATAGTAGAGATATATGATTTATAGCAACTATCATAAAATAAAATTGAAATAACTGCATGCATTATGGAGACAGAAAAAGAACAAATAACAAATAAAAATAAGTCTCTAAAACTAAACATAAACAATACTAAATTTTGATCTGAAACAAATATTGTACAGTTCCATGTCTACACCCAGCCAATTCTATAGATACACTCTATAGTAGTGTATAGTAGTGTATATATAGTGTATATATATACATACACTATAGTGTATATAGTATATCTCAAAAAGACATATACTAGGCCATGAAAAAGTCATGGGTATACAAGCAAAACAGCAGAAAATGACATTTGGGAGGAAAGCACAAGACAAGTCCCTCCCCTACTGAACTGAAGACACGGAAGCTGCACCCCTCATCCACAACTGCCACTCTGACAATGAACCAGTTTCACCTTCATTTATGACTCTCTCCAAAGACACTAATTTGACCAAAACTCCAGGCCCAAGCTAGTACTTGGGCTTATAATTCCAGAACTTTTAAGAGTGACTGTAGGCACCCTCCTTGTCATACTTTTGGAAAGCCTGGCTGCCCAAAACATGGCCCCCAATAGCCACAGTATCAGAAACAGAGTTTGGAAAACCTGGATTGTACATCCAACAGGATAACTCCATTTTATAATACTGTAATACCCATAGAAATAGTATAAATTTAGATACCAACATATATTTGAAGCCAGATATATTTTGTTCAGAAACAAAAGTAACAAAATGATTAACAAGAGCTTACTAAACCTTCTGACAAAGAATTAATGAACTCATTGTGAGACACATAAATTTTTTCAAAATTTTATTACTGTACTCATTTTTTTCTTTCTCCTTTTCTTTCTTTCTTTTTTACTTTTTTTTTACAATTTTCCTCCCTCTTAGCTGGAAACAAATATCTTATGATAAACTAAGACACCTTTGTAATATATGTCTTTGAGTAAAGTAATTTAGAGAAAAAAAAAGAAATAAACTATATATCAGAAAGGCAATAATAAAAAATTGATGAAACCAAGAGCTGACTCTTCAAAACAGATAAATAAAATTGACAAATGAATGGCTCGAAAATGCCAATCTTATTCTTCTTTATAAAACTGAGAGTCTGTGATTTACATTGTTATTAATAATGATTTCTCATTTACATTATTCTAACACCACACAGATTACCCCTTCTCTCTCCTAAGAAGACACAGATCCCTCCCTGCAAACCTCCCAAAATTGTATGAATCAGTTCTCCTATTTTGCTGAATTTGACCATTGTTTATACCTTGCTCTGTATAATTACTAGTACATATGAGAAATATTATTGTGCATTTATTCCTTTCCTTCTTACTTGAATCAGAACAGTTATTCTAGTTTTATCCATGCTGTTACAAATTACATGATTTTACTTCTGGATCCATTCATCTATAGTTGAGCATATTTATTGTGTCCATACCTTGGCTATTATACAAAGTTCAGTGATCAACAGAAGTGTGTGTATATCCTTTCCAATAAATGTTTCTGTGTTTTGCCAAGAAGTGATATATTTGGATCATCTGATAGTGAACACTAATAAATTTAATCAGAAATGAAAGAGAACTTAATATAACTAATTGTATTCTACTAGAGTCTGTAGTATGATGAATCATAAAATCTTTACACAAAGATAATCATGCTAATTCATTAGATAATTTATATAAAATGCACGAATTATTAGACTCATACAAACTTTCAAAGCTAAATCAGGAGAAAAAAACATAAATGATCTGATTCTAACAAAGAAAATGTAAACAGTAAACAGAAGTTACCCACAAATCCCAGAAGTAAATGGTTTCACTAAACAATGATTTTGCTAATAATATATCACTGTAGCTTCAAAGATGACCTAATATATATGCTTCTAAAATTCACCAAAGAAAAGAATGCTTCGATGAGGCAAAACGTCCTGATGCCAAAAATACATAAAAATTATTCAAAAATAAAACTACATATCAATATTCCTGATAAGCATGTATGCATAAATTATTAGCAAAATTTAGCAAGCAAATTAGATACATTAAAGCAATAAACATAGTGAGAAAATGGTATTTATTTCAAAAATTCAAGGATGGTTCAATATAAACAAATATATTTATGTAATGCTCCATATGTAGATCATATCCATAGATTAAATAAAAATTATAATATTCAAAATCCACTTATTATAAAAACCTACACCTACCTCTCTCTGACTAAATTCACAGTAGCCTGCAGTCATACCTGAAACCACCAAAAATAAAAATGGCTCAGTTGTTCAGATAGCTAAAGAAGAATGATGGACTCCTGAATCTTCTTAGATAGAATTTATATTTATGAGATAAAACAGCAGTTTTCTCCATTATAGGTGGCCAGATTTCCCTCTCCTGCCTGGCGTCTGTACAATCCAGTAGTCCCCACACAAATCAGCATTCTAGGTGGTGGAGAACTATCTTAGATCCATAACTAATCTCTAAAAGAACATGATTCTGCCAAATCTTCCCTCTAGACCAGTCCAGCCTGACAACTCTGCCAACTCTGGAGCCTTCTTGGGATGGGGCCAAGCATATTCTGCTTCCTGTTGAAAATATGCCACTTTTAGCCACTTTCAAAACCTTCTGTCTAAGAAATGGCCCATTTTCACAACTGGACTACATCAAGCTGCCAAGACACCAAAGCATTCAAGCCTCATATGATGGAAAAATGATGGGAAACTAAATGAACAAAACCAGTAGCATAGTAATCTCAACTAGCACCATCCAGTCCAGAAAACTCTCAGTGACTTCAGTAATACCATTGTGAGACAACAATGATCTCAAATTGAATATTATTGAACTAAGTTTTGATTATTCCATTTTTCTTTGTTATATCACAATTAAAAAAATTAAGTAAATTTTCCTGCCTGCTAATGGAGAAGACTAATAACTGGGGTGGAAAATTGGGTACATTGCTACAAAGATGGTCACATTGGTAATAGAATTGATGTTGAAATATTTTATGCCTGAAACAACATTATGAACAAGTTGGTAAATCACAGTGTTATAAATTTTAATTACATTAAAATGGAGTAGAGATAACATTACTCAACATAATAAAACCCATATATTATAAGCCCAAAGTTAATATCATATTGAAAAACTGCAAGGTTTTCCTCTAAGATTAGTTATAAACAACAATGTCCAGTCTCACAACGATAAGTCAATGAAGATATTCTGGTAGAAAAAATTGGCAAAATAAATTAAGAATTAAATGATAAAGGAATACATTAACCTATAATTTGTAGTAGGTGACATGATCACATACTAAACTACTAAAATATACTTGAAATGGTAAAAGTATAGTTGTATATTAAATATTCAAAAATCAGTTGCACAACTAAAAGTAAAAGAAATAAATAATTTCATTTACACTAACATAAAAAATAATAAGCAATAGACAAAATATATAATGGAGGTTAAAAAACTTATACACACTATACTTACCTGGCAGGGGAGATACCATGATCATGAAGGTGGTTTTCCCATTGCACTCCGGATGTGCTGACCCCTGCGATTTCCCCATATGTGGGAAACTCGACTGCATAATTTTTGGTAATGGGGGACTGCATTTGCGCTCTCCCCTGAAAGAAAAAAAAACTTATACACCAAAAACTATGAAACATTTATATGAGACAAAAACTTAGAGACATCTTAAAAGAAAATACAAATAAATCTGAATACATTTGTTCTCAAAAATTGGAAGAAATGCATTGCCACAATCGTCGTCCTACCCAAAGAAATATACAGATTTAAGACAATCCTATCAAAATACCAAAGGCATAAAAAAGATTCCAGTGTGGGTGAAGGAGTAAACTGAAAGGGTGGAGAAAAGAATAGTAAAAGAGTTATTTGTATTAGGGCGATGAATTTAGAGTAATAGTATATGCTGAATAAGTAGTCAGTCAAAGCTGTGTCCTACATATTCTGTCAGTGAAACAGAATAAATAGGCCATTTTAATATTCTGAGCATGGGTAAAAGTTATTAATTTATGAATAATTTCAAAACATTAAAAAGGATTCAGGAAAAGTTTGTCCTGAAAGTTAAACAGCAATTTGATCTCAATGTCATTAAAAATAAACTTTCACCTGTTACTAATTTTCTTTTTAGTTGCAAAGTCATTGTTTGTTTGAATTGTTTAAATAAAAGAAAAAAGAGCATTTCTATGCTATTTATAAGGATCAAATAAAAGAATAAATTGCAAAGGGTTATGTATGGATGAAGCAAATAAAATAACTTTTTTAATAAAGTATTGAAAACATAAGTATGACTATGGCTACCCACAACTATAAGTACTTTACTGTAAACCTTCCACAGTGTCCCCAGATAGTGCATATTTGAGTTGCAAACACTGCCATTCTACATCTGAGAGTAATTATTTTGTGTGTACTATCTTTAATTATGGATTCGTAATAAACTGAAAATTGAACCCAGTAATACAAAAAGGCTTCCCCAAACTCTGCCAGTGAAGCACAAAGTATTTTGTGTTGTTCCTTGGTTTCAGTTTTATTATTATTATTATAGGGGGTGTGTCAGATTTTGCATGTTTAACTGTGTGTTTGTTTATACTTTTGTGTGTAATTTTGGCAGTGGCTACCATTTTCAAATACAGACATGTTCAGAAGCAGAAACCATTCTTAACTGGTTCAAAATGACTTCATGGAACCATCCTATTTTGACTATGGCAATAGATTTAACAGTAAATTTTATAAGTTGGAACCAAAAGTCTAAATATGCTCTAAACAGGCAGACCTTTCAGTCTCTGAGAACATCCCACCTAATAAAAGATAAGAAATTTATAAGAAAAGTATTTTCTTCCAAAACACGATTCAAATCTTAGCAAATGCAGATTTCAGGTACACATCCCATCTTCAACAATATTGTATTCAGTAAGGCCCATTTTCAACTCTTCTAAAGAGTCAGGAAAACAAGTCTAATGATACCAGGTTATTTTCAAATTAACCATTTATTTTCCCAGGTATTCCTCTGATCCTTCACCTCCTCTCGTTTCTGTCTCATTATCTCTCAACTGTTTCAGTGCTCTCTCTCTCTCTCATTAACACACAAACACATGCATAAACACACACACACCATAAACACGTGAATTAAATAACTCAGCTTTTTATCATATTAATTTCTTCCAATTTGCATGCTGCCTGAAAATATGAGAATTTTAGTTGTTTTGTTTTGTGCCACACTGATGGTTCCCAGGAGCTAGTTTCTATTTGATAAATGGAGACTACATACCATGTAGTAACAGGGATCAAGCTTCAGTAATGCTTTAAAGGAGTTATCTCTCCAGCCTGGTTTTAGACTTAAATATTTTTATAATTTTTAATAAATATTATAATTTATAAAAAAACTTAAATGATTTTTATAAATATGATTGAAATAACTTCTTTTGAGGCTCTTTTGAGTAGGTCGATGTGAGAACAGTGGTAGTGTCTTCCCTGGTAGAGGATTGTTCCCAGGTGATATTATTAAAATCATATATAATTCAAGTAAAATTATGTATTACCTAAGTGTGTATATGCTACATTATGATCTATACTAAAGTCTAGTTTTCACCTCCAACAAATGTTAATTTATAGATTTTTTTCCATTTCCCCTGTGATTACCATTTTATTCTAATAATCCAACTTTGTTAAAACTTCAGAATACTTTTTATTTGCATACAGAATTTTAATCTCAATCTAGGTACCTTTCCCCTCATAGAGTCTTATACAAATAACTATTCTCTCTCTTCATCCATTCACTTTTTTTATTCACTTTTTTGGGGGGAGGAGAGCATGAATGCAGTCCCCTACTACCACAAATTATATTGTTGAGTTTCCCACATTTGGGGAAGTCGCAGAGGTTAACACATCTGTAGTGCAATGGATAAGCCCCACTCAGCGAAAATCACCTTCATGATCATGGTATCTTCCCTGCCAAATAAATATACCCATTCACTTCTTTTCCTCTTTCTTCCTCTCTGCTTTTTTCACTCATTTCACTAGCAAAGCATGCCCTATCTAATCTTTTTTTTATATTATTATGAGATCAAAGATGCAAAGAAAGAGGACAAGGTAAAGTTACAGTGGGAAGACAATCACTCATAAACAGAATTCCCAGAAATCCCCTTGCTGACACCTTAATTTTGAACTTTCAGCCAAAGAGCATTAAGAAAAATAAAACAAAATTCATGCACAATTACTTTGTCCCTCAAGTCCCCAGATTGAAGTACATTATAACATTTCTTAGAGTACACAAAGCAATCTAAAGCCACAAAATTTATGTAACTCCTTTATTTTTTTTAACAGGTCCATGCATATGCATATTGGTTTAAGTTAACCTCAATAGTTTAAGTGGTTTTTTTAAGGATTAGAGTTAAAGGAGCACAGCTAAAAACGGTGTTAGAGTAGCAATTGTTGTTTGCATATGCGCAACAAAATATGGGGGCATGGAAAAGAAAAGCCTTGGCCTAAATATAAGGAGACCTTACCCCTGAAGTTTTCTGGCATAAAATCAACTCTAGGCTCCAGGTATACTAGGTTGTCCAACCTAGTCATTGTCTGTAATGCCGATACACTTTTATTTCTTACACAGTCGCTGTTGTTGGTGTCAGGTTTCTGTAAAGATCCTGGAATCTGTGCATATTCTACATTGAAGTCAGGATGTTGTGTCCTCTAGCTTCACCTCGCAATTAGAGGGCAATGCAGAGAGCCCTGTCCTGAAAGCAGGTCGTTGTTGTTGTTGTTGTTGTTGTTGTTGTTGTTGTTGTTAGGTCTTCTGGGTGTTAAGGGAAGTCTCTTTTGAGTAGGTCTATGTGAGAGCAGTGGTAGTGTCTGCCCTGGTAGAGGATTGTTCCCAGGCGATGTTATAGACAACATTGGTTGTTTCATATATGGCATCCCTGGTTCAACGGTGAATGGAGAATGCCCATTCTTCTGAGACCTGAGCCAGGTCATTATGACAATGTTCAGGGTGTAAGGTCCCATTGCATTACAAGATTGTGTGTTCCTATATCTATTAGATAAGAACTTGTTTGTATGTATGGTATTTTCCCATTTTAATGTGCCTATGCAAAAGAGGAACAATGCCACGTGGCGTTATTGGTGCATATGGGGACTGCTAGAACAAGTCCAACAATCCCCGTGACTTGTTTCAAACATAAACTTTAAACTGAGAGACTCTTCTACCAGAATTCCTTATTGAATAGATGATCACAAAGGGAAGAAGAGACAAATAGTGGGGAAAATAGTCACTGTATAAGAGAATATTTAGTAAGAGTTATAGCTTTAAGGAAATACATATAAAAATTTCCGAAGACATATACGTGTCCCTTTTATGTCTTTTGAAAGAGTTGGGGGGTGTTAAATCCGGTGTACCACTTTGGTCAGTGATTTGGCCTGTGCGGTACTGAAGGTAAAAAGGTTAAAGGTGGGGTAATGATGGTTGGAGGTGAGGGAGTGACGGACTAGAAATGAGCTTGTAGGAGTATAAGAAAAGGCATTATACAAGATGGACGTTCTGCATATTCAAAACATGCCAATTATCATAAGGATTACTATTAATAAATACTTTACGTGCGGGGGCAGTAGCCCCCGAGCAGTTTTGAAAATGTAGACCGGTGAGGGGAAAAAGTTGCCTGTGTCTGCCTCACCGCAGCCCAGCAACCCAGCTAGGTCTGCCTAGCCTCCCAGCTGGTGCTGGGGGAAGGGCGGGGATAGCCTGGAGACCCCCTTCAAATCTATTCATTTTTAACCAATTTCTTTATCCTTATTAATCCGCTACTCTCTTTGCATTTTCTCTCTCCAAATCCCCCAATTCTATCACTGCCTCGGTTTTATCACTGCAATTACACAATTGTCTTTCTAGTGAACTTATTTTTAGTTTTTTTTAAATTATGTAATATGAAAACTGCATGAAGTTACCACATGTAAATTAACCACCGAACACAAACGTTTGTATCCTTCAACATACATTTACTCCTTAGCCCAATAACCCATCCTCCTCACTCCTACTTCTTTATTATAACTAAATCTTATAATAGTACAAAATTTATTTTTAGCCTATATTTTCTTTTATCTATAATACATACGAATAAAATGATACAGTGCTTTCTTTCATCTTCATGAGCAAGGTGCTCTGTGGGTCCATATTTTTTGTTGTAATTTTCAGGAATTTATCGTTTATATCACTGAATAGTACACCATTATATATGAATATATATAAATCTCCTTTATCCATTTATCAGTTTATGAGCACTTAGGTTATTGGCTATTGTAAATAATATTTCAGTATGTAGAAGGCACATGATTCTTCAAATTAATGAAAATAACCACAAGTGACATTATTGAATTCTATAAAATTCTAATTTTAAAATTTTGGAGGAATCTAATAGTATTGGAAAGAAAAAGTAGTTAAAATTCCTGACCTAGATCTTGTTGACCTAGATCTCTAATGAACTTTTGTAGGCAAATCTTTTTATATCCTTCACTTCTTACCACAGTAGAATTCACTTTAAACTCTCTCTCCCCTATGGTTTCCATAAAGCACATTTTCATTATTTTCTAACAATTCTTTCTCTACATTTCTTCCTGTTTTATAATATTCATAAATTCAGATGTTTCCAAAGGTTCTTTCTTTGTCAAATTCACGGTAGTCTTTGAACATTTGTTCAAAGAAGGTTCAATTTTCCATCCAATAATTTTTCTTACTCTGATTCCGTACCCAACATTCACTTCAACATCACTATCCTTTTCTCAATATTTTTGTTGGTGCTACCCAACTTTCCCCTATATTTGTCAAATTCACAAGCATATTTAATTACCACTGCCCAGGATCAGACACAACTATAGATGGTTGTCCTAGTTGTCTCTTCTCTCTGTCCTTCAACTCAATTCATCACATGTCCTGCATTTAGATAAATTTCCTAAAAGAATAATTTTGATCATATTTCTCATTTTCAAAAGATTTTAATATCTCTTCATTCTATAGAATAAATCCCAAAATAGTGTTAGTGGTAAAATATATCTATCAATTTATCATGACACAATTTCCAAAATACCTTATCATGTACTTTTTATTTAAACTTGTAATAAACTTTTAAGGATCCTGATACTTTTCCAAATCCCTTAATTGATGTATTTTATTTGCCTGAAATATTATTTTCTATACTAATTTAAGATATTATAATAGATAGCTAACTGTCAGTATATAGAATTATAGTTTGCAAATTCAAAGCATTATTGTATTGTTTTACCATAAATGGCATAGCTGACTTCACTTGGCATTCTGCCTGTAATCCCCTCTTGCCTTTTTCTATCTAAATCTGCTCTTAACTTTTGCTTTGTGTGTGTGTGTGTTCTGTGCATGTGTGTGTGAATTTTTTATTGTGAATTACAAGTCTTCACAGTTATATTTAAGGTACAAAATGACAGTGGATTAGGGACATTCACACCACTAGTGTAAACCTCCTTCCGCCATCGTTCCCAGCATGCATCTCAGCCCCTGGACTGCTAGTATAACAGGCCCCTTTTGTGTATAGCTTGGTGTCCTTTGGGTGGTCTTGATTCTATTGTCATTGACTTTGCTTTGAGTATTTAGTCTTTTTTCTTTATTTTCACTCAATACTCCTAAGACTGCTGGGACCCTGAGCCCCATCCACATTTTTTTCTCAATTTATAGGAAGGCATAGAAATATGAGGCAGAATATACCCTTTTTCTTTCATATCTAAACTAGAATTATACTGAGATATATCTTTGTCTTCAGAGCCTTGACCTTGTTTCTTCATAAGTAGGATTCTTCGAAATCTTGACCATTTTACATATTTGATTATGTATGAATAAATAAATCATGAATAAATAATATGCTAAATGAATCACTTAGAGAAGTCAAGCCACAGGAAGGCAATTCCTTGACAATTGGGTAGAGATTTATAAGCCCCATTTTGACTTAATAATGTAAAACAAAAACAAATAAACAGCCCCAAATCCTCCCATTTCTAAGTGTAACTGGAGGTCATAATCTGAAAATGCAACTCCATAGGATACCACAATCTACTAATTTCTGACTTCTGCCATTTACCTTAAGAACCATGGAAACCATGCTTCCTTCCAATTTTAATGTTTGTTCAATTTTCTTCTTTCCTTCAAATAAACATCACCGTCCTGGAAACAAGAACCTTATTCATCAGCTATGGATTGGGGATTATTTCTTCGTCTATTAAACTATCATTATTTTAAGTCCTCCACTTGCCTTCTTAAAAATATTAATCTTTTCAAAATTCATTTATGGGCTTACTACAAAATGTATAGGCATATGCTAAACAACAATATTCCCAGGTGCTAATGAAGAACATATGCTTTTGAGATGATTATTTACTTAGAATTTAAATAAGAGAAGAAAAAATACCTCCTAGAAGTCTAAAATAAAGAAGATTTGTGGCATTTTAATTCTTCTACAGGATTAACTATAACTCATATAGCTATTTCTAGTACTGTGTCTTTGGCATTTCCTAGGAAATTTAGTCAACAAAGTTGCACACAGCAGGAATCTGCTTCAAATTACCAGCCCTGTTACCTTCTTATTTCCTGCAAAAATTCCTTTGTAAGGGACAAAAATGGGATTTTTGTTCCTTTTAAGGAAACAAAATTTTAAAAAAGCATGCAAACTAAAATTGGAATTTAAGTCAGCAGTTTTAGAATCATACCAGGCTATGGATGAAGTTAACCTGGTACTAAAATCAGGGTTAAATTAAAAAATTCTATAACAACTTCAACCCCTTGCCACATGTACTGTTTTATTGTATTTGTAACTAATGATGAAAAATAATGTCTCCCTAGGACTATAAAAGAATATTAAGAACTTACACCAATTTGTTCTTGCCATATTGGGGCTTTTCTAAGATTTGAGAGAAAAGAATTATTTACTATATGTTTCCTGAAAATGACCAAAACATTTTCTAAAAATTTCTTATTATCATAGCCGTCTTTCTTGATGTAAATCTCAACATAAATGTATACACATTATTACTCATATTTTCTTAGCCCATATGCATTGAGGGCAGTGATGAAATCAAAAGAAATACTATTATTCAATTTAGCTTTTACTCTGGAAATCACTGTCCCTAAGCTTCCAGTTTCTTCCTACTTAATTCAAAATTACCTGTAAGAAGTCTTATAAAAATTCCATGAGTGCTTCTAATAACTCTTAAATTGAAGTGTGGGAGTTGGGCCACACCCAGCAGCACTCATAGGTTACTCCTGGCTCTGCACTCAGAAATCGCCCCTGACAGGCTTTGGGAACCTTATGGGAATCAAACCCAGGTCTGTCCTGGGTTGGCTGCATGCAAGGCAAACGCCTTATTATTGTGCTATCACTTCAGCCCCATAATTATTAATTACGTTTAAGAGTGTTTTTTGAGCACTATAGATCAAACAAATTTCTGGTAAGTAGGGGGTCGAAAGAATGAGCAGCGATTCTCCCTTTGAGAAAGGTAAATAAACTCTGTTACTATCTTCTGTCCTATTTTGTAAAACTCCTATGGTTCTTTTATTTTACCCTTGCTTTATTTTCAGCTAGTGTAAAAACTCCACCCCTTTCTATTGCTTTCTTATGATCTACTTAGCAGCACATTTTGTGTTGTGGCTTTTTTGGGACCAAATTTACCTGAAATAAATCCAAAATATTGGAAAAATACATTGAATGTCATTTAAATGGCTTATTTACTGGAAACTACACAATGCCTAGAATTTAACATACACTTACTATATTACGATAAAATCACTGCCATGGGAATAGCTTAAAATCTTTTTGCAATGCATCAGTTTATATTTTTATTTTTCTTAAGACCAATATAGTAAATGATCCATTCTGCTATGGAATTAAATTGATAAATTAACTTTCAAATTGAACTATTGTGTTTGGAGGTCTTATTCTGGCATCTTTAGCAAAAAATTCTTGAATCTTAAAAAAAAAAATAATGATCTTATGGTATGGTTGCTTTGCTTGAAAATTCCAAAACTGGAATAGACAGTCAGTCTGTAGTCATTTCCTTCCAGACCCACTCATTATTACTCCTTCACTTTCAACTTTTCAATTTCTTAATGAAGACTCTCAGAGGAAGGCCAAAGCTGAAGTAAGATCAGTGAATTTCAGCATTTCAAAAATACTAGTAGCCCAGACTATCTACTTGCAGGAAAATTTCTAGAACTTCTTTAGGATGAACCTGAAATTATAACTTAAAATCTGTTCCTCTCAGTCCTTCTGAAAATATGTAAATGCATTCAAAATATTCCATCAAAATTAAAGAAATTAGAGGAGATTTAATGGTCTTAGGTAATAGAAATGTTAACTGTCTACAGAGATCTTCAATAAAAACAGATGGGCCTGAAAACTAAAATGAATGTGCAAAAGAAGTGCAAAGAGTAGAATGAGGACAGCTATCTCTGAAAAACCTACTTGCAGATTATGTCATGCTCTAAACATACTATTTAAATAAAGGAGATTGTAAAAATAAATTTAGGAACTCAGAGACAGAACAGCTAGAGCATATGTCTAGCCTATATTCTAACCACTTCCAATTTCTAGCATCATATGATCTCAAACATTACCAAGCGCATACTTGGTTACCTCCTAAGTTACCATTGAGTGTGACTTTGTAAAATGGTTCTTATTAGTCCTGGTACCACATCTTCCCCAGAAGCTTGTTATCCCTTACATGGAATAACTGGTTTGAGAATCCCTAACAGAGTCTCCCAAAGCCTTCTGAGTACCACTTGTGAGGCCCTCCAACAAAGAACATAAATTAAGACAACAATTAAATCTGTTGCTATTAGTTGTACGCACCACATAAAATGATTTTCCCCAAATTTACATTTAAAATTGCTTCATATGAAATAAAGGCCTTCTATCTGTTAGGTACACTTTATATGGAGAATCACTTTATATACATGTGTTTATAAACATTTATTTTATCTATTTTTATAAAAGAAACCATATAAAGTGAGTTCTTTAAAATTCATTTAAAAACATTAAGGCATTGTATTTTTTTAAAATATCTTTCTTTAAGCACCATGATTACAAACATGTTTGGAGTTGAGCTTTAATTATAAAAAAAATAACACCCCCTTCACCAGTGTAACATTTCCATCATTGTATTTTTTTTTTTTTTTTTGGTTTTTGGGCCACACCCGGTAATGCTCAGGGGTTACTCCTGGCTATGTGCTCAGAAGTTGCTCCTGGCTTGGGGGACCATATGGGACACCGGGGGATCGAACCGCGGTCCGTCCAAGGCTAGTGCAGGCAAGGCAGGCACCTTACCTTTAGCGCCACCACCCGGCCCCCCATCATTGTATTTTTAATAACCATTATACTTTCAGAATTGACATAATTCTCAGGTCCTTATCAAGATTAAAAATGCATTCACAAATAGTGATATGGTTTCAATGCCATTCATTTGTACTGTAAAAGTTTTGATTGAACTACTTAAATAAAATTACATTTCAATTTTTATGTGTAAAATTCTACCATGGTAACACTTTTCTGAATTGCGACTATAGAAAATAAGTTCAAAAAGAGGAGTAACACCAATATGTGTGAAAAATAGATGACTGATAATCTACATGGAATTGTTCTGAAATGTAATGATGCCCAAGATAAGGGCAATACCATCATCTTGTTCATATATATAAGTACATAGAATGGAAACATTTTTCAATAACTACGATGGTCAAATTTTTTTAAATAATTTCCACAGTGTGACATATTTTGTGGGGATTTTAGAGTAAGAATTATAAAATATACTCCCATGGGAGTATAAATCCTGCTGTATATGTAAGTACATACATATTTATATATTCATTAGTTTGGGGGCATATTTAAGTCAAATAATGCCTAGTGATAAAATAAGTTAAATATGAATCATTGTATTTATGGTAAATAAAATATGTTATCAACTATTATTATTAATTTATAACTTAAAATGTCTTGCCTCTTTGATTTTAGAAATTATAGAGGTTGAGGTAAAGTTTGAGTTAGCTACAATATGGTTAAAGTGTTTATTTTCTTTCACAAGGTCTTGTGGACATTTTTAAAATATCAGTTTTCAAAACAATCTTTTCTCCCTAAATCTACCTATATCAAGGAATTTAAATCAGTTAAGAATTTTTATTGATTATTCCTGAGAAAAGATTGTTATTTTTAAACTTTTGTCATTTATTTACTCTAGTTATTTAGGAATGGAGCAAAAGTACAATAGATAAGGCATTTGTCGTGCAAATGACTGACCAAGATCAGTCCCCAGTATCCTAGATGGTTCCCTAAGCACTGCCAGGAGTGATTGGTGAGTGCAGAGCCAGGAATAATCCCTGAGCACAACTTGTTATGGAAAAACAAAAAAGAAAAAAACTGCTTATTTTTAACTTCTATGTATTGACATACAGATTATATTCTGTATAGTCTTCTGAAAAACAGACTATTGTCTGACTTGGCCAATGCCAAGTCTTTAAAAATGACACTAGAAGATATGCTAGCTAAATAAAATCTATGAACTTTATAAAGTTATTATGCGCAATAGAAAAAAACTGTCTGAAAAAATTATCAGTACTGCCAACAGTTGACGATTTTATTCAAAAGGAAAAAACAAACCTCCAGCACTCATAACTTTTCACTGGGTTTCCCTAAACTATTTTATACACACACACCTTATTAAATCTCTTTAATGTCTGGAGAGTGGGCCATAACCAAGTCACTAGGGTTATGTAGGTAACAGTAACTGTTGGCACCAGCTTTCTGAAGAGCTATCATGCTTGAGAAAGAAAACATTGTCAGGGTGGGAGCATAACCCCCGGAGTAATAAAGTGGCCAGACACCTGGAAGCAATTACGTGCATGGTCGAGATTATCCATCATGCTTTGCTCACTGTCTCTCTTGCAAAGACCTTTGTTTTTACACTCTCAGTAGCTAACTTCTGGGATGAAAAGCCTGTTTCACAAATGATGTTTTCTACTGGGGTCCAGTCCCACATTATATCTATCATTTGTTTGTACAACCCAATGGCAAACCACAGAGCTGCTGTAATAATAAGTTGGCTACCAGCTTGCACAAGAAGCTGCATCAATCACACTACTGCCACAGCAGAAACAAATGCCCTTTCCTCACCAATGCCACTTAGCAGAATGCAATATTGGATCCCTCCAATAAAACCATTTACTCACTGTTTTCTATTTAGGCCCCAATTAAATATTTCTGTAAATAAGATTATGGATTGTAAGCAATAATTTTAAGTCCCTTCTGACATGTTTCACTTAAAATCCATTAAACACTTGGCTATTTTATACTACAGGCTATCAGTTTAACCTGGGTCCTAGAGTCAGGAAGGAGTCAAATCCATCCCGTCACAGGTAAGAGGATAATAATTTAGCAGCAGACAATAAAAAGCCATATATGTCCCTATATGCAACACCAGGATTGATACCTGACCACAGATCCAGGAGTAATCCCTGAACACTGCCATCTGTGTCACATCAGAAAACAAAGTTAAAGTCAACCAAACAATGGAGAAATAAACTCTTATAGTACAAAATTCTTTTAAAAATAGAATTTAAGGAAAATATAATATAAAATATGCATAATATAAAAGATACATAAAATATTGAGTTGTTTCATATCTTTTTATTTTTCAGTAAAATAAAATAATTTTATTTTGGAAATATATGGAACAGAGAGGAAAAATAGAGGGAAGGGGAAACAGAATGAGAGATCTAAAGAAGAGAAATCACTCATCCCAAACTATATGTTGGTAACTTTAGAATGGAGTGTACATATTTGGAATTTATTAAAAATGCCAACTATGAAATTACACAATGAAATAGTACAAGTTTCTAGAGTCATATTTGAAAGCTCGCAACATTAAAAAAGCAAACAGGGGCCGGCGAGGTGGTGCTAGAGGTAAGGTGTCTGCCTTGTAAGCGCTAGTCAGCCAAGGAAGGACCACGGTTCTATCCCCCAGCATCCCATATCGTCCCCCCAAGCCAGGGGCAATTTCTGAGCGCTTAGCCAGGAGTAACCCCTGAGCATCAAACGGGTGTGGCCTGAAGAACCAAAAAAAAGAACAAGAAAAAAGAAACCAAACAAAAGTCATAATTTTGTATATCAGATGTGAGAGAATGTAGAACTCAAATTAGTGCTTTTTCCCAGAATAAACTAACCCTATTTCTTTTGCATTTTACTTGCTTAGCCACCACTAATTTCTTCAGCCATACTTCAGGGGACTGCTGCAGATTTACAGGTCCTATAATTGTGGATAGTTATTGATAAATTTCACATGGTTTGATTCTTGCCATTTGGAAAACCATTTCAGTTGCTTCTTATCTAGTTTCTGCAACAGACAAAATGGCTTCTTTAATTCTAGTGTTTGAGATTAGTTGGCCAAATCTGATAAAGATGACTTTAGTCAATAAAATTCAGGTTCCTCTCTGATAATTTTAAGTTACAAAGGACATCTTTTAATCAAGAAATCCATATTTATACACCAATGTTTTCTGAAAATATATCTTGCACCTCAATAATATGCATTAATAAGTTAGATAATAAATTAATTTTTTATAATATTTGTATTAAAGCACCATGATTATAAACATGTTTGTAATTGGGTTTCAACTTTAAAAAAAGTATGCTCCCTTCACCAGGGCAACATTCCCACTACCAATGCCAGTTCTTCTAGCCTTCATCTCTATTGTCTCTGGGTATTATTACCATATTGTCTTTCATTTTTCTTAAATCCCACAGATGAGTGAGAATATCCTGTGTCTATCTCTCTCCCTCTAACTTGTTTCACTAGACATAATAGTTTCCACATCCATCCACGTATAGGAAAATTTCATGGCTTCATTTTTCCTGACGAACGCAAAGTACTCCACTGTCTATGTGGACTACAGTTTCTTTAGCCTGGCATCTGGATTGTTTACAGAGTCTGGCTATTGTAAATAGTGCTGCTGCAATGAATTAAGGTGTTTAGAGGGCATTTTTGTATTGCGTTTTTGTATTCCTGGGGCATATCCCTAGGAGTGGTATTGCTGGATCATATGGGAGTTCAATTTCCAGTTTTTTGAGAAATATCCATATTGTTTTCCAGAAAAGCTGGACTAGAAAGCATTCCCACCAGCAGTGAATGAGAATCCCTTTCTCTTCACAATCCCGCCAGCACTGATTGGTCTTGTTCTTTGTGTTGTGTGCCAGTCTTTGTGGCATGAGGTGGTACCTCATTGTTGCTTTAATTTGCATCTCCCTGATGATTAGTGATTTGGAGCATTTTTCATGTGCCATTTGGCCATTCGTATTTCTTCTTTGAGGAAATATCTGTACATTTCTTCTCTCCATTTTTTTATGAGGTTATATTTTTTGTTCTTGTTCAGTACCTTGTATATCTTATGTATTAGCTCCTTCTCAGATGGAGATTGGGTGAATAGTTTCTCCCATTCTGTATGTGGTCTTTGTATCTTCATCACTATTTCCTTTGAGGTGCAGAAGCTTCTCAATTTATTGTTCTTAGTGAGAAATAATATTCCAATAGGTGGAATGTATTAAGGAAAACACCATGTCTATAGAAAAATCTATTTTTCATCTTTACTAGCCTAAATAATTATTTCTAGTCTTTATTTCCTTCCAAACTTTTAAGTTCTTCTTATTCTTTCCTCACTCACATTACCTACCCTAAAATGACATTTTTTTTCTGCCAGTCTTTGGTAACTACTATTACATTTAAAAAAAAAAAGAAATACTCTCTTGCAGTCTTGTTCAAGGCAAAATTATTATATAGAACCAAATACAAGAATGCTACAAATAGTTTAGACATTTCCTTTATTCATCCACATAAGAGGTCTATGTGTTATGAAGCCCATTTATACCTATTTTCTTTTCTTTTTCTTTGGTTTTATTTCTTTTAATTTTGCCTTTTTTTAAGATCCTAAGCTATAAATAATTTCTAAATTGAATTTAGAAATTCTGACATTCCATTTTGACCTTCTCTCTTCTAGACATCAGAAATATCTACAACTTCTGCTGTCAATATAAATGTTTTATATATATAATTAGATAAAATGAATACATAATTTAGAAAAGCTGACTTTGAGCAGGTTTATTTAAATTGATCTTAATCATATTTAACACTAATGTTAATTAGTTAATTAATAAATAGCTCTCTTGTGTACATTTTATTTATTTGTTTGTTTTGGGGGCCACACCCAGTGACATTAAGAGGTTACTCCTGGCTATGCGCTCAGAAATAGCTCCTGAATTGACGGACCATATGGGATGCCAAGATATCAAACCGCGGCCCATCTTAGGTTAGCGCCAGCAAGGCAAATGCATTACAACTCCATGCCACCACTTTGGCCCCTCTTGTGTATATTTTAAAACTGAAAATCAATCATGAAAAATGTTGTAATCATGGTATTTAAAAGGAAACAAGTTAGGAAAAATTAACTATTTTTCATTATTATTTTCTACATAAAACAAATATCTCTTAATGCCAAGCTACATTTATTTTTAAAAGTTTTATATTAAGTAATTCATTTCTTTAGTCATAAAGAATCTCTGTTAACAAATCTGTTAGGCATTAATACACCTGAGGAGATTTTTAGAATTACAAATATACAGATCCTACATAGCTACCTTTTGATTCTGACTTCTTAGAACAGAATATTAACTATAGATTTGTACTTTAATGAGGATCCCATGTGATCTTGTGGCACTGGCAAAGTACAATACATTCTCTACCAGATCTTGTCAGTTTTGCTCCCAACCATGACATCTCAAGAAAGTGACTCAGTAGCACTGAAGTAATAAAGGCCATACTTCCAAAGTTGCAAAAATTATGAAGATAATGTTAGTATTGTTGTCTCATGGATTAGAGATGTAAAATATAATTAAAATTAATAAATATGCCTTTGTAGATTTTGAACTCAATAATCTAGCCACATAAAAGCAACAAATTTTGGTTATATAGAGATGAAATCAAAATTATGAAACAACCACAGACAGGCTTTTTCTTCTCATGTCTTCAAGCAAAAATGTTTAATAAACTAGTCCTGAGATTATAGAATTTTAAGTTCATATTTGAAGTCCATAAATTTTTTAATACCATGGAGTATAGAATAGGTAGTGGGTTTGTATATGGTCTACCTAGATTCAATCCCTGGCACTACCTGCAGTAGTGCTGTAAGGTTCGGTAGTCCAGATGCTGCTCCAATGCAAATAAATGAAGAGACAGTCACTCAGGCAAAAGCTCAAGTGGGTTCTTTATTCTGGCCGGCCAGGGTCCAATGCTTGTTCAGAACTGAACAGAGGCAAAGGACCATGTGGCTTTCTTTGTTCATCTTTATATACCATAAAAAGGGGAGGGGGAGGAGAGGGAAAAGGATGACTTCCTTATCCGCTAAGGTAATACGAGTTCCTTTTTAGGACAAAAAGGGTTAGATACAAAAAGGCAGGTATAAGTGGGGGTGGTGTAACTGGTTGTTGACTTCCATTTTCAGTGCCAAGCACTTTCAGGAATGATCCTATGCACATAGCCAGGAAATTGTCTAGGGTACATCAAATAGCCCTCTATAAAATATAGGTCCACAAACTCAGGTGTCTATTTTAGGATTCAATACAATTAATTTACCAGATCTATTTTCCCTGTTAGAACTTACATTTTCTGGTTTGTAGATTAGGCCTTTGCCTACTCCTGACAAAAAGGGAAAACAACAGATGGTGATAATTGCAGTAATATGGTAATGGATATAGGATCATTGTGTGCCTTGCATTGCTGTGATCAACAACAGTTGTAAATTCCCTTTTTGCTCTCTGTGGTATGATCAGAATGACAACCCAGCTTATCAACTGTGAATATTGGGGTAAAAATTTAATATTTGTATGCACTTTTCAGAACTGTCACCAGTTCTATTGAATAGTAAATAAGCATTGATCCATTTAAGCAACTATCAGCAGGTATACAAAGAAATGAAAGATGGAGGTTTTAGAAAAGTCTTTAGAAGATTCCAGCTGCCTGAATTCATGGCTTTTCATACAACTTTCTAAGTAGCCACGGAACAAGGGAAAGTATAAAACAAAATATAGTTAACTATCACAGTTCCCAGAAAGAAATTTTTAGAAACATATTGCTTACTTCCTTATGAAGATTTTGAATTATAACAGTTTCCAACCTTTGAAAACGATTAAAATCTCCTGCTTGGCATACTAAATGGTATAGAAATCTTTGACTTTCTTTGATCTTTATGCTGTTTATTGTTAAAAGATTCATCTGGAGATGCTTACTTTGCTTGTCATATGTTTATTTTGGGTGACCCCACCTGGGGATTCTCAATATTTAGTCCTCTCTCTGTACTCTGGGATAACTCTTGGTTGACTTAGGGGACAATATGAAGTGTTATGATTGAATCTGGGTTGACTGTGTACAAGACCAGGATCCTACCCACTCAAGTAGAGTTTTAAAACTTCTTATGTTATATTAACCATTTACCAAGAAATTATATTTTTCTGTATAAAACAGAAATTTCTCTAACTTAGTGTTTTTGCTTCAGTATGGTAATATACAAGATAGTGATTCCAGTCAAGTGCTAAAATGTGTAATGATCTATATTAAAAGTAGTGTCATTTGTTAAATATTAGGGACACTGGTAGAAAAAAGTAACCATATGTTACCTCTCCATTTTAAAAACTATTGGTTAGCTATATTATGTATAATTTTATTTATACATTTTTTTCAATTTTAGACACTGTAATTTACAATGTTCTTAGAAATAGGGTTTCATGCATACCTTGTAATATAAGTATTCATGTTCAAACACCACACCTCGCATCATAATCCTCTCCCCAGCCTTGGTAATTTCAGTTAATAGACATAAAAGTTTAATTAAAATGCAAAGCACTATGCAATGTAATATAAGATTATTATTATTGTGTGTTGGATATGTTGGAGTTATTTTAATGTAATTTGACAAAATAGAAAAATTTGAGACATTTTAATAACAGTTTAATAATGTAATATTAAATTCAGATTTTAATTACAGAGCTTTTTATATTATGTATTTTTATGATAGTTATAGTTAAATTTTGTTTAAATTTATGATTTAATGTAAGGAAAAACTATAAATTCATCCTGGAATAAAATTGAAAATAATTAAACACGGGGCTGGTGAGGACGGGGCTAGAGGTAAGGTGTCTGCCTTGCAAGCGCTAGCCAAGGAAGGACTGTGGTTCCATCCCCCGGTGTCCCATATGGTCCCCCCAAGCCAAGGGTAATTTCTGAGCGCTTAGCCAGGAGTAACCCCTGAGCAACAAATGGGTGTGGCACGAAAAACCAAAAAAAAAAAAAAAAGAAAAGAAAATAATTAAATACTAGGCTATTAAGGCTCAAAAATGTTAAGTTCACGCTTCAAATCATACCCATTTAATTGAACTCAAATTTGACATTTATTGGAATTTTGTTTATGAAAACTGGTATTTTCAATTTCCTTAAATATATTACAAACCTAAGCTAACAAAAACATTCAGTATTTCTTCATAAATTGTATTTCCATGAAAATAATACCAATAATGACAAGAAATGTAAAATAAAATATATTGAATTATTAATTAGATAGATCTCATACCTTAGTTTCTTTACTCTGTTCCTGATTTCTCTGAGTAGGAATTTTTTTTTTGTTCTTTCTGGGCCACACTCTGTGACCCTCGGGAGTTACTCCTGGCTATGCACTCAGAAATCAATCCTGGTTCAGGGGACACCAGGGATCAAACCAAGGTCTGTCCTGGATAGGCCTCATGCAAGGCAAATGCCTATCACTGTACTATTGTTCTGATCCCTAGGAAGAATTTTATTTATTTTTATTAAAGCACTAAAACATGTTCTAATTCTTAGAAATAATTAATTTGTTTGCAGAAAGAAAATACAATGTTTGCACAAATCTATTCAGCCAATCTGGCTTACTTCAGAAGTGAATTTACTGTGTTGTAGCAGTTGCATGGCTATGTTCATTTATTTACAGACAAACAGTAGACTTCCTAAGAAATTTAAAACATATTCATATTTAGAATTTTATTTGAAAATTTACTTATTTAGTTTGGGCTAATTTCGACCACTGTGCAATATCAGGGCCATCTTGGTACAGACACTTAAGGAACTTCTCGGAGTTCCTTGGAAAAGTGTGTGACAGAGTTGGCGAAGTGATAAATGACAGAGCCACATTCTGTGGGAGTGTGGAAGAACATAGTGTGGGAGAAACTGTGTTCTACTTTATTGAAGATTACAAGGACTATATAAGCAAAATTTTTGCAAGTCATAATTTTTGTGGTATGTAAAAAGAGGTTCACATTTGTTTCTTTGCAGAATCAAACATACCTTTCTTGTTAATAGAAGCTTTATCAGTACACACTGTTTAATATTCAAAACAATTCACATATAAGGAGGGTTACAGACCTTCTAAAAGATACACTTCAATCAAGAGACAGATGAGTTTCTGTTTGAGCCCAGAAGCTTTCCTGTAATCAAAGAGGGCACATTTTAACATCTCCAAGTTTTTCCTCTCAGGCCTGACCCTTGGTGTCAATTCTGATGTAAATTAAATGATTAGCAAAATGCCAGGTTTTCCTATCAAGGTTCCTTTTATTTAAGGGAACAGTTTTTTGCTTTTAGGGTTTTCTCAGATAACCAACTTCCTTACTAAAAAGCAGGCTTTGTAAAAAAAAAAAAAAAAAAAAAAGTCGGGGGAGGCAAAGTCTGACTAAAAAAGACAAGCTTGATTAAAAGGGGATAAATTTTTACCTGGGAAGAGCTTTTCTAACAATCCATTATTACTTCCAGACCAAACCTTGAACCTTGGATGCTAAAAGATAAGCAAGTCACCAGAAATACCATATGCATCAGACATGTCCCCAAAACAAACATTCCTTTCATCTGAGTGGGCAGGGCAGTAAAGCAATAACTAAATACATGTTATTTCAGTTTCAATATGTTTCTTCTTGATGCTAAGTTCTCCAGGTAAAAAGGTAAATGCTCAGATATATAGAACAACAGAAGGGAGCTTCATATTTAGGCAAAATAAAATGTTTGCAAGTATTAACAAGCTAAATTTGAGACAATATCTCTATCATTTAATAAGAGAGCAATCTCTCTTTGAAATCTGGTCTCAGCTAGCCATGCTGGAGGTAGGGGGTGTCCACTGGTTTTAGCTACTCCTAAACTGTGGATTGTGATAGTACAAACACACATGTCCATGCTCCATTTATCCCTATTAAAGAAAAAATTTTCCAATTCAAATACATGGTTATTACAAAAAATAATTGTCATTTTTAACACTTGGGGTAAGAAGAGAATCATAGTTAAATTTACCACATCTTTCCCTTTACTTAGATGTGACATACATGCAGAAAGTTTATAAAAGTACCATTTAGGGGCTGGAGAGATAGCATGGAGGTAAGGAGTTTGCCTTGCATGCAGAAGGTTGGTGGTTCTAGTCCCAGCATCCCATATGGTCCCCCGAGCCTGCCAGGAGCAATTTCTGAGCATAGAGCCAGGAGTAACCCCTGAGCGCTGCTGGGTGTGACCCCCCCCAAAAAATGTACCATTTAGAAAACTATTGTATTTTCTATTTAATAAACTTAAAATAGATCCTAACTGTTCTTATATTTGTGAGCTTATTTTTATAATTAATTTTATAGCCCCATTTTATTATTATTATTTTGGGGGGTTTTGAGGGGGTCATACTCAAGGGTTACTCCTGGCTATTCACTCAGAAATTGCTCCTATCAGGCATAGGGACCATATGGAATGCCAGAATTCAAACCATAGTTTATCCTGAATCAGCTGCATGCAAGACAAATGTCCTACCACTGTGCTACCTCTCCAGCCCCCTTTATTATTATTATTATTATTATTATTATTATTATTATTTTAATCTAAGCAGCATGGTTACAAAATTGTTTATGATTATCAATCATACAATGTATACCACCCATCATCAGTGCACATTTCCAACCACCAATGTCCACAGTTTTTTCCCCACCCTTCCCAGGCCTTGCTTCTGGGGCAGGTATTTTACCCCCACTTCCTTTTTTTCCCCTTGTTGACACAGTAGATTCCACCTTTGTTCAAAAAGAAGTACCATGCACATCTCTACCCCCTTTCAGTATTCAGTTCATGTCCAGAGTGGTGAGTTCCAGCTAGCATAGCCAAATCTAGAGACAATAGATATGAGGTCCAAGAGGACTAGTCCATGGGGAAAGCTTGAGAGCGGGAAGTGAAGTTAGGTTGTGAACTTGTTTTCAAATGATAGTCCATTTTTCACAACAAAAAAATGCCTATTTTGAAAGTCACTAAATAATCGATTGTGCCAAAAACTACACATCAGTGAAAGGAAATATAGTGTGCCAGAGATGGTCAAAACTGCAATATGCATTAGCCAGAGACAAAGATGGAAATTAACCCTTCAAAAAGAGCCTCTATATCTATGTGATCATTATGATCTAGCATTAATATTAAAGCTTTTAAAATGTCTGTTCAGGTTTTGTTAAACAGACCAAGGATGAGAATATCACTTGTTTTTCTTAATGTGCAATATATCTTCCACCTATTTGTCAGAGTCCAGCCCTGGTGAATGGGTCTGAAGCAGGGAAACCATAAGGATAAAGATAATATGACAGATAATAGAGAAAAGCATTGGTTCAGGGAGCTCCCAGCCTCATGGATTGAGGACTCGACTGTCCTCCACATAGGATATTTATTGTTCAGTGTCAGTCTGGACCATATGGGAGGAAGAACAGATGTTATTAATATACAAACGTATCTATCTAATACTAAGCCTAAGCTGGTCTTTATTTCTCAAAAAGGGGTGTATCAAGGGAAGAGGAAGCTTAGGGCAAAGGCTGTGTGGATTGTCTTCCTCAGGGGTAGATGACACACAGAAAAGTCAATTCAGGACCCTCTTCAGAAAAGTTTTGCTGATACCTGTGTTCAGGTATTTCTTTTTTTTTTAATTTGTTTAAATAAAATGCATTACATATTTGACATAACTGATAATAATACATTTTTAGAAAGACCAAAAGCAACATGTTTTTCTTTTAAAAAAATAGAAAATTGAAAGAAAAACTAGAGATGGAAGAGAAAGGAGAGTATTTTTGAGAACTATTGACTCACATTGAATTCAATGAAGCACCAGCAGAAAGTTTAGTAAGTTCTTTTCTGAAAGAAAAAAAAAAGAGTTAAAAAAATATATAGCAATAACAGTGTAAGAGTGGCAAGTGTTGTTTTTGCATTGGCCCAGCAAAATATGGGTAAAATGGGGGAAAAAAAGCCTTGTCCTAAAGACGAGACCTTAGGTATTTCAAATTGAGTTCTTAAGTCATCTCTTTCCATTCTGTCCACAGCCTATCAACTCTCTAGCTAAACTTATTTATTTCTTGGGTGTCTTCATATACAACACCTATATGTTTACATATTTTTTCATAAACAATTACCAATATATATTGGTATATATATATGTATATATACATATATATACGTATATATATGTATATATGTATATATATGTATATATACATATATACATATATATGTATATATATGTATATATATATGTTTTATATATATATATATATATATAAAACAGTCCTAGATGACAACTCAGAAAACTAAACACGTCAGCCCAAATCTCAAATCTTCACATATATTAGTAATATAATATAGAAAGTAGACCTTTTGTTTTTTTTTGTTTTGTTTTGTTTTGTTTTGGGGCCACACCTTGTGACACTCAGGGTTTACTCCTGGCTACGCTTTTGGAAATCTCTCCTGACTTGAGGGACTATATGGGACACCGGGGGATAGGATGGTGGTCCATCCTAGGTAAGACGCTTGCAAGGCAGGCAATGCCTTACCTCTTTGTCATCTCTCCAGCTCTGAAAGTAGACCTTCTGAGTGCAATTGTCTTTGTGTTATTATTTCAGATACAAACTTCACATGTCTAGGACATTTCAGAGAAATTAACATTTCAGAGAAATTAACATTTCAGAGAAAATGTATTGATAAACATATAAGACCCCTACATTCAGTATTTCTCTTTCCAGTGAAACTTAAGATTTCATATTGACATTTTCACATAATAGGATAGCATTTTGAGTAAAATAAAATCAGCTTTCATTTGTGTAACTTCATTGTCACTGCTGAATACGTCTTCCTTGCCAAAGTAAGAGTTCTATTCATATTGTTTTAGTTTAGTTTTTCTCTCAAAACATATTCATAAACAACATATATAATTAAATTAAAGATAGGAAATTAAAAATTCAATATAAAATTATATATTATTTTTAGAAATCCAAAATAAAAGGCAGCAACAAGATTATTAAAATTATTTCTATTTCCATACCCTAAGCCAAGCCCTATTGAGCAAAGTTTAAAAGAACCAACTCATCCTATGTCCCAGAAGCACTTCTTCTGTAGAACTTAAGTATATTCAACAAAGCATCATGTTTCTAAGTGGCAAAATTCTCTGTACATAAAGTAAGCATTCCCTTATTCTAAGGGATGCATAAGCAAACCCTCAGACTTTGTGACCTATGTTGTTCCAAGTATTGGGTTTGTTCATCGACAGAGGGAAGAATAAATTAGATCAAAGCTAACGTCACAACTAAAACTGAACTAAAAAGAATTTTTTGTTGTTGTTGTTTTGGGGTTTGGGGCCACACCCAATGTGACACTCAGGGGTCACTCCTGGCTATAGGCTCAGAAATTTCCTCTGGCTTTGGGGAATCATCTGAGTCACTGGGGATTGAACAGAGTTGCATCCTTGGTCAGCCACGTGCAAGGCAAACTTCCTACCACTGTGCTATTTCTCTGGTCCCTGAAAAGAATTATTTATTTTGCACAATTGTAACTTGTAAAGGATTTTTTTCTATTTTTGGATTAACCAAACCCAATTTACCTTACTATAAAAATCAATCTCCGGGACCGGCGATGTGGCACTAGAGGTAAGGTGTCTGCCTTGCAAGCGCTAGCCAAGGAAGGACCATGGTTTGATCCCCCAGCGTCCCATATGGTCCCCCCAAGCCAGGGGCAATTTCTGAGTGCTTAGCCAGGAGTAACCCCTGAGCATCAAACGGGTGTGGCCTGAAAAACCAAAAATAAAAAAAATCAATCTCCCTTGTACATGTATATTTAATTATATTTTAATTATAAATAACTGATTAAATGACTAACTTGTATCTTTTGTATTTTATCATAGTTTCCTAGTAAAATAATATAAAATATAAGTATGTAATACAAAATAATATTTTCTAAAACACTGCCAACTTTAATTAAATGAGCCTGGTTTCTTTTACTATAAACTTAGTAAATTTACTTTTAGGGAAAGGTATCTTGTGATCACATTCTATTAAAATTGTTTTTTTCCACTTGCTATTTTTCTTACTAATGTTCTCCTTTAGAATAAAATACCATATGGTAGACATACATGTGGGCTGTTTGGTAGATTAATGAATTCCCACTGTGAACACACACTCTTCTCCTCTGAAAATTGTCATGACTACTCCACATTTTATTTTGTATATTGATCTTTCTTAGTAATATGGCTTATAAAGTGCGTATTTACATCTATTTTAATGGCATGTGCAACAGTAATCCTTGTAGTCCATACTGATAACACCAATTATGAAAAATAAATCAGTCAATACCACTAATGGTGATTCTTTTCATAATGTAGAAACAACATACAAACAAGCTTGTGGTAGAAGTTAGGAGAAAATCATATCTGGTTGAGTCATCGACCGCACTTTTATTCCCCAACATAAATGTTTTATATGAATTAATAAACATCTTTTTCTGGGATAAAGGGCTATTTTTATCCCCCCTTTTAAAAAAGTAGAAGGAGGTTAATGAATATAGACAGCAGAAATAGAAATGTAAGGCTGCACATTGCAGACTCAATGACCTTTTAGCCTTCTAGAATTTAACTAAGTCCTGATGTCTTTTAATAGGGATTTTCTTGTTGTAAAAGCCCTCTCTAAACTGATAGCATCTAAACAAGCCTTTAATTTAATTGAAAAAATTCTCCCATAAATATTTATGCTGAAGTGATTAATCCATTTACTAAACTCAACAGTCCATTATGGGTTAAAATAGGGAGCATTGTTTTGGGTTGCCTAAAGCCTGACATGGTTTATTGGAGGGTACTCAAAGCTGAAATTTATTCAATCAAGTCTCTGACTCCAGCCCTCTAGAGAAGCCAGTAATTGTAAGGGGGAGCTAACTCATGGCAGACAGCACTGAGTAGGGACAGTATTCTGAGTTGTAAATTATGAAAGTTACTTTGGATGAAAAAATAAGAGAACAAAGTATGAAAATGAAAACCATTGTATGTTTTATAGTAGCTAAATACATGTAGTTGACATATATAGAGATACACATAGAAATATAGATAGAAGGTTAAAATGAAAAGCCTTAAGCAATCACCACAAAAACCTCCTGCTGGTTTGCTATCCCTATATATCCCTCATCTACTTTTCATTTCTGAGTATTTGTCACACTAGAACTCACATAGAATTTAATTGAGTTTTTTAATCATATTTGGGGTGTAGTAGAGATAAAAGAAACTTTACTACTAAAGTCTTTTTTTAAATATGTGCTGGAACAATAGTACAGCAGGTAGGGTGTTTGCCTGGCAAACGTCAGATCCAGGTTCTATACCTGACAGCCCATATGGTCCCTCCAGAACCCAGCAGAAGTGATTTCTGAGTTCAGAGCCAGTAGTAACTAACCCCTGGTAACTACTGACTGTCAAACAAAAAACAAAAACAAAAAAATTAAGAAGCTTATTTCAGCACAATTCCTTGATAAACTGAGTTCAAAGTTAAAATAGAAATATTTTCCACTCAAGTATTAAATCAGCATTTTAACTACATCTAAGATGATTTTCAAGAATTAGGTATGTGATATTTTACTCTGTATATATTTATATATTTTTTAAAAACTAAATAAAAACATTTTTATTCTTATATTTTTATCAAATTTTCTCCTGATTCTAGGTTTCAGTCATGATTAGCTCATACGTTCACAATTAAAAAAAAAAACTTTCCCTCCCCCACTGGCCTTTAAACTTCAGCTGTAAACCTAAATAATCATTTATTATTTGAGGCATGCTTTAAAACAGATACTGACATTAAATATGTTTTGCTCTATTTACACATTTAGGTATTGATATCTAGCTATTCCCTAAATTCTAGAAGAAATTCTAAAGCAAAAAATTTATGATGGTTAGTTATAAATTATTTCCTCTCTATCTTTATCTTAGCCCTTCCAGAACCTAGCAATTCCAAATTTCTCTTATCTTGTTTTCCATTAACAAATTGTTGACATATAAGATTACAAGCATGACTGTAGTTGGGTTTCAGTCATAAACAAAACACCCCTCCTCTTCAGTGCTACATTCCCACCACCAATGCCCCCCTCATTCCCAACCCCTACTTGTATTCGAGAAAGAGGCATTCTACTTTTCTCACTCATCTAGATTGTCATGATACTTATCAACGTAGTTGTTTTCCTAACTGCACTCATCATTTTTTGTGGAGTGCTTCAAATTGTGAGTTCCTTCTGGTCCTCATCTCTATTGTCTCTAGACATTATTACAATAATGTCCTTAATTTTTCTTAAAACCCATAGATGACTGATACTATTCTGTGGCTATCTCTCTCCCTTTGACTTATTTCACTCAACATAATAGATTCCATGTACATCCACGTATAGGAAAATTTCATGACTTCATCTCTCCTGACGACTGCATAACATTACATTGTGTATATGTACCACAGTTTCTTTAGCCATTCATCTGTTGAAGGGCATCTTGGTTGCTTCTAGAGTCTGGCTATTGTAAATAGCGCTGTGATGAATATAGGTGTGAGGAAGGGATTTTTGTATTGTATTTTTGTGTTCCTAGGATATATCTCTAGGAGTGGTATAGCTAGATCATATGGGAGCTCAATATCCAGTTTTTTTTCTTTTTTGAGGAATCTTCATATTGTTTTCCATAAAGGCTGGACTAGACAGTATTCCAACCAGCAGTGAATAAGAGTTCCTTTCTCTCCACATCTCCACCAGCACTGATTGTTCTTGTTCTTTGTGATGTGTGCCAGTCTCTGTGATGTGAGATGGTACCTCATTGTTGCTTTGGTTTGCATCTCCCCATTTTTTGGTGGGGTTATACTTTTTTTCTTGTTAAGTTCTGTCAGTACTTTGTATATTTTTGATATTAGCCCCTTATCTGAAGGGAGTTGGGTGAATAGTTTATCTCATTCTGTGGGTGGCTTTTGTATCCTAGGTAATATTTCCTTAGAGGTGCAAAAATTACAGAGTTTAATATAGTACCATCTGTTTATCTCTGCTTCCACTTGTTTGGAGAGTGATGTTTACTCCTTGAATATGCCTTTGTCTCAATGTCATGAAGTATTTTACCTACTTGTTGTTCAATATATCATATCGTTTCAGGCCTGATATCAAGGTCTTTAATCCACTTGGATTTGACCTTTGTGCATGGTGTTAGATGGGGGTCTGAGTTCGCTTTTCTGCAAGTGACTAATCAGTTCTGCCAGCACCATTTATTGAAGAGGCTTTCCTTGCTCCATTTAGGATTTCTTGTCCCTTTATCAAAGATTAGTTGATTGTATGCCTGAGGAACATTCACTGAATATTCAAGTCTACTCCACTGATTTGAGGATGTCTTTATTCCAATACCACGCTGTTTTAATAACTATTGCTTTGTAATACAATTTAAAATTGGGGAAAATTATGCTGCCCACATTCCTTTTCCCAAGAATTGCTTTGGCTATTCGTGGGTGTTTATTGTTCCAAATGAATTTCAGGAGTGTTTGATCCACTTCTTTGAAGAATGTCATGGGTATCTTTAGAGGGATTGCATCAAATCTGTGCAATGCTTTGGAGAGTATTACCATTTTAATGATATTCATCCTCCTAAACCATGAGCAGGTATGTGTCTCCATTTCCTTGTTTTAAGGTTCTGCATTCCCTTTGTCGTTGTCTGTACCCAAACCTCTGAATCATTCCTGAAGTATCAAAGATAATCTAGCTGAATAGAGTATTTCAATGAAATGCTTAGTTTAATGAGTTTTTATACTATATCACTCTATTTTAGGACTCATTACATCTCATTTAATAGACATTATGAATATATCAGATTTTCCTTATACATAAGTTACACCTTAGATCTTGCTGCTATTTGAATATTATCATTTTGAATATAATGTATAATAGGAGTTTTTGTATTTGAATCAGTTTTCATGGGGGCTTTTCTAGCATCTTTGATCTTGATTCTGTATTTCTTCTCATTGGAAACTTATTGGCTGTAATTTATTTAACTAATGGTTCCTCTTCAAATTTGCCTTCCTATTATTTTAGACTGCTATGATTCTTTTATTGTTCCTCTTAAACTAATCTCATAGTTCTTTTCTATGTTCATCACTTCTTTTCAGACTATTTTTCATTTTTTGTTGTTTTCTAATATTTTCCTTCATCTCATCTTGGAAATCTTGATTTTTTTCCCTCAGCTGCTGTTAGTATACTGGTCAGAGTCTCTATTGAATTTTTTATATGACCTACAATATTTATTTGAGGCTTTCTCTTTTCAGCACTCATACTTTCTCATGATTTGCTTATTACTTGTGCTGTTATTTCTTTATTACTCGTCCATTCTTTCACTTAAGTCATTATCTGAGAAATACCATCAACTATTCATACACTGGTGCTGATTGAGCCTTTTCTGTTCTTCTTTTCACTAATTTTATTTTGCTTATGCATGTTCCCAATTTCAGTTTGTGCTTTGCTGCAATGAACTTCATTTTGAACAAAGAATTCTCACTACTGAATGAGACTCTTTGAATTAAAAATTCATTCACGACCACTGAGTGGGAGAAATTATTCACCCAATACTCATCAGATAAAGGGCTAATATCCAAAATTTACAAGGTACTGACGGGACTATACAAGAAAAAAACAACTAACCCCATCAAAAAATGCGGAGAAGAAATGAACAGACACTTTGAAAAAGAAGAAAGGCAAATGGCCAAAAGGCACATGAAAAGATGCTCAACATCACTAATCGTCAGGGAGATGCAAATCAAAACTACTATGAGGTACCACCTCACGCCACTGAGATTGGCACACATCACAAAAAAGGAAAACAAGCAGTGCTGGCGGGGATGTGGAGAGAAAGGAACTCTTTTTCACTGCTGGTGGGAATGCCGTCTAGTACAACCTTTATGGAAAGCGATATGGAGATTCCTTCACAAACTGGAAATTGAGCTTCCATACGATCCAGCTATACCACTCCTAGGAATATACCCGAGGAACACAAAAATACAATACAAAAATCCCTTCCTTACTCCTATATTCATTGCAGTGCTATTTACAATAGCCAGACTCTGGAAACAACCAAGATGCCCTTAAACAGATGAGTGGCTAAAGAAACTGTGGTACATATGCACAATGGAATACTATGCAGCCATCAGGAGAGATGAAGTCATGAAATTTTCCTATACATGGATGTACATGGAATCTATTATGCTGAGTGAAGTAAGTCAGAGGGAGAGAGAAAGACGCAGAATGGTTTCACTCATCTATGGGCTTTAAGAAAAATGAAAGACATTTTTAACAGTATCTCAGAGACAAGAGAGATGAGGGCGGGTATGTGCAGCTCAAGACATGAAGCTCATCACACAGAGTGATGAGTGCAGTTGGAGAGATGATTACACTGAAAACTATTATAACAATGTGAATGAATGAGGGAAGTAGAAAGCCTGTCTCGAGTACAGGTGTAGGGGGGTGGGGAGGAGGGAGATCTGGGAAATTGGTGGTGGGAATGTTGCACTGGTGAAGGGGGGTGTTCTTTACATGACTGTAATCATACAACTATAATCATGTTTGTAATCACGGTGTTTAAATAAAGATAATTAAAAAATTTAAAAAAAATTCATTCACGAGTAAACTCTACCAAACAAGGTTGTGTAACTTGACTAGGTTGTGAATTCTCATTTGGCCTATTAGCTGTAGTGATAGGAAAATTTACGAAATTGTTTGGTCTTTGTTTATTTCCCTGTCAAGATGATCATTGTAGTAACAAGTAGAAATTAGATGCTTATTTACTAGAAAAAAGACAATAAAAAGGCAATAATTGTTCCAGTCTTATGATTCCCTTCTTTCCCTTTACTTAAACATGATCCAACAGCCAAGGATGGGAACAAATCAAAAATGAACCTTTTGAATTTCTTGCCACTCATTCTTTAAAGTCATTGCCTCATTTTCCCTAGATCTCCAGGAAAGCATTTTCACTACTGCATCATTCCAACAAATTAATCCCAACACCTATTTCCTGCTATTTTTTGATGCCCCTTTTTATCAGAATGTCACTCCCATTGTGCTGCAAGCATGGTGTTATCTCACCTACTGCTGAGAATCATGCTGTGCTTAAATATCATGTTAAAAGGTACATGCCAGTGAGACTTTCTATATCTCTAAATCTTGACTTTATCACTTAGTTATGTGATCTTAATACCTCTAGCTTTCCCTCTAGGTCTATAAAGTGTAAACAATAAACATATTCATGTCAGAGAGTGGTTAAGTTAGATCATTATAAAAGCTCAATAAATGTCAGTAATTCTTACCATTTTGGCACTGTTTCTCTGGTTTAAATTTCACTTTCTATTTGGAAATTTATTAAAATATTTGAAGATACTGGATATCTGATATCCTCTAAATCTTCTCTCTTCTATCTATTTCCATTAAGAAACAGGCCTTGATTTTTAATTAAATCTTAGGAGTTACCCACTTATGTATTATGACCACAGTTGATGATTTCTATCTCTCATTCTCCCATTTTTATTCCTTTTATCTTTAAGGAGATTCACAACCCCACCATAAGAAATACTCCTATATGTAGTTCTGTCTCATGATACCTTAAAGTCAACATGTTTTCCTAAAGATGCAGTGTTTCCTACACACTAAGTTCTTCATTTTTATTGCTTTTCTTGATAGTATCACCATCTTCTCTGATAAAGAGATTAAAATGTGAAATATTTCCACAGCTAATGATATACTATTTATCAATTATGCTGCATAAATGCACTTTCTCCCTATATTTTATTCAAATTTTTGGCACAGATTCCTTCTAAATTCAGAAAAATCCTCATCCTCAAATGCTTATTTTTTGTTTTTGTTTTTGTTTTTTTGGGCCACATCCAATGCTCAGGGGATACTCCTGACTATGTGCTCAGAAATTGCCCCTGGCTTGGGGGACCATATGAAATGCTGGAGGATAGAACCACGGTCTGTCCTAGGCTAGTGCTTGCAAGGCAGATAGATGCCTTACCTCTGGCGTTCAAATGCTTATTTTTTGATGACAAACAACTATTACTAAATTATGTGTCACTAAAGTACTATTGTTACTAAGTATATTACTAAATTAATCATCTTCAGATTTTTAGTAAACATGAGCTAATGCAATTTAGAGGCTGTACGGTATTAATATGCAAAGCGTTGTTCTACTCTAATTTATTTTAATGTTAAATTTTGTTCAATTCTACTACCAGAAAAAAATAACGTTTATAAGCATATTTCTCACAGTTTATCTGTATCTCTGTACCTGCTCTCCAATTGTGCCATGCATTTCTCTACTGTGATATCTTTCTTTTCTCAACAAGGTAGCAAATAGTATGAGGAAAATGGATTCAGATAGGATTCAGATAGGTTTGTATCTACTACTATCTACTTGTTGTATGACTTTAGGAAATAGCTTGTTTTTATTAATGTTAAAATGTTGTCCAAAAAGTAATTGGAAGAATAAGTGCAAGAATAGAGATGATTCATATGGAACACAGCCTAACAGGCAAGCCCTGAAATATCAAATAAAATTGCTACCATACATACATGTCAATACTTATATATCATGGCCAAATACAAATCTCATATGTGAGTAAATTATTAGTATTGTTTTCTAGTTTAATGGATCAGTGATCAAAAGCTATATTGATATTGGAAAAGTGTTAAGATGTATGTTATGAATTTGCAGCAACTTGGCTATAACTAGAAGATATTATTATGTTAAATGAAGTAAACCAGAAGAAGGATTAATGCAGAATTACATCACTTATATGTGTTATATGTGGCATTTAGAATAACTGCATGAAGAAACACAAATGCCTAAATGGTAGATATCTCGAACACTGTAGGTGCTAAGGAATAGTGAGGAGAAGGAAACAAATGGAGTGGAAGAGAAGAAACACAAAAGTCTTGATTAGCTTTTGCACTTCAAAGAAATCTGCAGCAAAGGATACAGCAGTCTAGATTGAACAGGTGTTCAATCTATAGAGGTCTATAATAATGTTCTAATGCTTTTATCCACAGAAACAGGAACAGAATGAGTTTGGAAGCCAGGGACTCCCACTACAGTGCTCACTATTAAAACACTTAAGTGTCTTAATTTTATTAGGTCTACAATATAACTGTTTAACTTCTTTGTCCCCAGTGGTTCTTGGAGATACAGGTTGGTCACTTTAGTTTCACATTTCAGTGCTCTATCATATAAGACACCAAATACAGTACCCAATGTGGCAATGTCTTTTCTTGGGGGTGGGACACTCAGCAGTGCTCAGAGATTACTCCTGGCTCTATGCTCAGAAATCGTTTCTGGCAGGCTTAGGGGGACCATGCGGGGTGCTGGGATTATAACCACCGTCCTTCTGCGTGCAAGGCAAATGCTTTATCTCCATGCTATCTCTCCGGCCTCTTTTAATTTTTTTGAATGTCTTGACAAAATACTCTAATTTATCTATTTTTCATTTGATTTCTCCTGCTGTTATGATCTAATGCTCATGTCCACAGAAACCACTAAAATAGGCAACTGCACACCATAGAGTTTTGTTGCAAGCCCCATTCATTGAGTGTGTTTTTGCAATTTTTTTTAATTCAAGCTAGTTTACTCATATGATAATGCCCACGTTGTCAGTTTGCTTTCAGGAAAGTAACCTGGATGCTTGAGACATGGTGGACAATACTCCATGGGGTAGAATCTTCTTACAGTGCTCACTGCCATATTGCTTAGTACTCTAGTTGTGAAAATTATGATTGTTCTAAAATACTTCATGCACAATCTAACCCTGAAAGCTTTTATTTAGAAAAGGTGACCTTCATCATTGATGAACTGCCTAAAAATTGGAAAACCTTTCACCCCTTTGTGCCATCCCCATATTTTTAAGTGCTTTGACCCATTCCGTACAGGTCAGTCCTTCCACTGCAACCTATGAATAGATCTCCAATGGCTATCTTTATGGGTGTGTGTGTGTGTGTGTGTGTGTGTGTGTGTTGAACTCTCCTAAGTCTGTCCAATCTATATTGTACATAACCCTGCCTGTATTATATATAGTCCCTGTTATATATAATCCCTTCTTTTCCCTCCCTGCCTACCACCTTACAAATCCTCTTCTATCCTCTCAACCCCTCAACCCTGATCTGTTATCACTCCCTATTTAACCCTCTTCACTCTCAGTTCTTAAATTCCCAGAAACCAGAGCCATCCCGCTGCTCCAACAAGCTGCCAGCTGGCTCCCAAGGTGAAAGGACACCTTTCCAGCCTGTTATCTCTCACCCTGGAAAGAAGCTGCAGCCAAAGCTCCTGCTGACTCTCCTATGTGGCCTATTTGCTTCCACCTCCCCGCACTGTAGACTGTTGCTTGCTACCGAATTCAGCTCCAGAGAAAGTCTCAGCTTGAGGACACTACCTGATTCCTTCAAACCATTTCTCAGACTTCACAAGATCATGGAGTGGGATAAAACTGTGCTCTGAATTTTATCTCATTTTCCCCTCCCCACAGACTATTTTCAAAAGACTTAAAGAGATCTCTATATTTCATTTCAATTATATATATATATATATATATATATATATATATATATATATATATATATATATATATATATATTTGGTTTTTGGATCACACCCAGAGACACTTAGGGGTTACTTCTGGCTCTGAACTCAGAAATTGCTCCTGGCAGGCTGGAGGGACCAAATGGGATGCCGGAAATATAATGCAGGTCCTTCCTGGTTGGTTGTGTGCAAGGCAAACATCCTACCATTGTGCTCTTTCCTGCCCTCGTTTGTATTTTTCTGTAACACATTTTTTTAACAGGTATAATTCTTAATGTTTATTTCCTTAGGTAGATGTAGCTTCCTTCATCTCTTTTTTGGATCTGGTTAATAGGAAAGTCCAGTTGAAAATCTTCCTTGGGATCTGAGATCAGGTTTAAACCAGGTTATAGAGATTGTTTAGTTTGTTATTTTTACCCCTATATGCGCCAGGAGTATAATATGGCATTGTTCTTTTTTTGCATACTAAAATGGGAATTATTACATATTGAAAGAAGTTTATATGTGATAAGGATAAAAATTCATAAATTTTATAGTGCAGGGATGCCTTTTACCCTGAACATTTGTCATGGAGACTTGACTTAGGCCTCAATTAATCAGACATCAACCATTTAACCCTGGATCTTGGATCCCATTCTTGGAACCGGTATAGTTTTCTGCACCAGCAGGATTCAAACGCCCCTGAGGGAGGCCATAGTGCTACCCTGGCACCAACTTGTTCCAGGGTAGGTGCATATAACACCCTGATGATGAGAAAACATAAACAACTTACTCTAAGGACAGGCTTCCTGCCTTGCCAGCTAATGGTGAGATGAAATTTGAAGACACTCTGTGACACCCTAGCTTCTACATATATGATCTGTGCAAAAATCAAGATCTCTACAGAAGCCTGTCTGTGACAACAACAACTGAGTAAAACTTTTCTGAGACCAAGAAGAAAGACCTTGTGGTTTGATAATCAGTATCCTTGGAGCCAATATTCAGTCTTCTGACAGTAAGCTTCATGGGTAGAGACACCCTGATTTTAGACCAAGTGTATTTCCTTTCTAATTTTCCCAATGTTTTTGTGCAGACACAGAAAAAGACACATTGACACATTTGCACCCCTTTTAATATTATTTTATGTATACTTTCTAGATAGGGGCTCCTACCTTTTTAATTCAATGTTAGGACATGAATGACTTTACCTCATATTTCAATGTCTTTCTGCAAATTGAGAAAAAAAAAAGTGAATGAGATCCAGGGGCCAACTGGTTTCAGGTGCATTGGGTGGGGAAAAAATGGCCAGAAATAAATACCTAAATCTAAGTCAATGACCATAGAATCAAGAGGCCCAAACTATAACAATCTATACACAAAACGAACCTGTAGATTAGGCGGAGGTATGGGAAGCACTGATGAAGGAAGGTTAGCACTGAGGTGGAATGGCCCTAATTCGTTGTCACTATATGCCTGAAATACAATTTATGAAGAACTTGTAAAATCAAAAGAGATGTTCGCTGTGTGTTCCTTCACTGTTCACTATATAGTTTATATTTCAAAAATTTTAAAACTTATATGAATGGTGTGACTACTTATGATTTAATACACAAAATATTAATTAAACAATAAATATTTTCTAGATTTTATGACCGCATCATTTATTATTTTGTTTTCTAATGAGGCATAGTCATATAATTTATTTTTCAACATTACATGATGAAAATTGGATTGTTTCCATTCGAGGAACTATAAACATTCTTTATGCTGCTATAAAGATGCCTATACATAGATTCATGTGTTTCTCTTCTCAATAATGTCCAAGATTATAAAAAAATAATTGAATCGACTTAATACTTTTATATACACTTTAGGAAATGTATTCTTCTTATTGCCAGATATGGTCTTTAAATTTTTAAATATGTAGAGATTGTACTTATGGAATTTTTTGAACTTTATAGTTTTGTTATTTTTAATTTATTTTACTTTATCCTTTCCTATTAAACATTTAGTGTTTTTAAGTGAGTCACTTGAGTTCTATATTGAATTGAATTTAATATTTATCTCAATTTGCCCTTCCAGTATTTTAAGTACAAAGCCTATATGCTTTGTTATAATCACAGGCATAATAGATTCATTTTCACTATTTTTTATTTTAATATTTAAATTTTTTATTTTTATTTTTGATTATAATTTTTTCTTACACATTGAATCATTTTTATTATTCTTGTTCTGGAATTTTAGAGCTAGTTTATATTATTGTAAGACTAGTTTCAGCTTATAAATTATTATTTAATCTTTAACCTAAAATGTTTATTATACAATTTAATTAAAATCTCACTACAAAATATTCATTATATCAGCAAGATATTCTCTCATTCTTTAGTCATCTTAAGAACTTTTTTAGGGGGAGGTATTCAAAAATTTTACTATGAAATATATTGATATGAATTTATCTTATTTTAACTTGCTTGTAATTTTTGAACTTTAACTTTCTCTGAATCCAAAAGTTATTATTCCTTAGAGTTATGACTTTAGTACCTCTATGCATCATTACTTTTCTTCTAGTGGGGAGTGAAAAAACAGTTAACAACGATTTGCAAGCATGGGGGCCCCTGAGTCGTCTCATCGTAGCAGCTGTAGCTAGGATGATTAGCACAGAAAACGGTTCCTCAAGGCCAGCCACATCAGTTTTAACTACAACTTAGTTTGTGTAAGAGTGTCTTGTTCTCAAGGTCATACCTTCTTTGACTGTAACTTGGTCTGTAAGAAAACTTGCTTGCTTGATTATTAAAAGGTATTAGGACTCCCTGAATTCTTGGTCCACATGAATAACCTCTTTTTCCTTCCTATCCATATTGGCTACAATCTTAATTCTCAGGTTATTCCCTAACACTAGAAGTCCAATGAGGGATGTTACATGGTCTTATTTCATTTTTCGTATTTCTTTTATGATATTTACCTCTTGATTTCTTTTGCTAAATTTCATAGTTCTCAGATTGCTTCTTGTTCACTAATTCTCTCCTTAGATTTGTGCATCCACTTTAATACCAGTATTGCAATTTGTACCGGCCACAATTAAACATGAGCCAGTAGTGATACATAGCCCTGGCAATGTGTTAATGTATTTTTTACCTTACATATTGGTTTCATATTTCAATTACATTTACTTTTATTGGATGATGTCTATTTATAATTTTTAGATGTGTGTGAATTTTTAAGATATTGTTCTATAGGAGCCTATGGTGTAGAGGTAGGATATGCCTTGCACCTGGCTGACCTAGTCAGACCGCGGTTTGATTCCCCCCGCATCCCATATGGTCCCCCAAGCTGGGAGCAATTTCTGAGTTCCTAGCCAGGAGTAACCCTGAACAACACCAGATGTGGCCCAAAATTCAAAAAATAAATTGTTCTAGAATTATATTCCATTTTTGTTTCTTTTTTATAATTTTTAATTTTAATTTTATTTTTATTTTTATGCACATTCATGGATCTTTCCTTAAATTTTGTTATCACAAGTATATCTTCATAAATTTTATGAAACTTTTGAGGCTTATTCCAAAAAATATATTTCTCCAGAAAGGATTTAACATATCCATGTTCCAACTGTTTTAAAAAACACGTTTACTCTCTCTTCTGGTTTCAGATTTATTGTTGTTTTTCTATACATAAATAGACCATTCAAACAAGTTCTAAAAGGTAAAAATTCAAATTTACTTTTAGAAAATGATATTTTTCTTACAAATAAATGAGTTTGATAGCTAAGTTGTCTTTCGTGGATTCCCATTAACTCTGTACAGTTATTTATTAAAATTAATACATTTTTATTGAATCCTTACTTTGCATAAGGCAGTCAATCTTAATCAAAGGTAATAAGGAGTTTATATACCCAGAATATTTTATGCTACAATTTACTAAGCTGTAAGGACTAGTTAATTTGACATTCACTGGACAAGTAATGAAGGCTTATGACAAACTTGTCTCTAAAATTTTAGAAAGGAAATAATACAGAAAGATTGTTCTTGGGCCAGAGTGATTGCACAGTGGGTAGGCCATTTGCCTTGTGTGCAGCAGACCTGGGTTTCATCCCTGACATCTAGATAGTCCCATGAGCCTGCCAGAAGTAATATCTGAGCACAAAACTAGAAGTAATTAAGAATAATCTCAGATTCGCAGGGAGTGGCCCAAAACCAAGAAAATAAAAAAAACCAACACGTTGTTTCACAAATAACTTCATTTGCGTCTCAATTAATGTTTTAGTAGATTCTCTACTCCAAACCTAGGTCTGTAGCACTTTTCTGTTTATCTTTGTATATGGTTCTGTATTCAAAGAAGTGATGAAGACAGAAAGTTTATTTTAAATGTTATTTTAAATGTTATTTTAAATGTCCTCCATACTTAGCTGAAACGGGAGGTGGTTTTCCCAGAGCAGGGCTTATACATTTCACTCCAGATTGCTGACCCCTGAGACTTCCCCAAATGTGGGAAACTCAATTGCATAATTTGTGATAGTGGGGAATGCGTTTGCACTCTCTCCTGAAAAAAAAAAGCATCAAAATTAAAATTCCTTTTATGGTTTCTAATTACAGATATTTACACAATTTATCTGTGCTTATGCAAATTTCCATATGCATACATTTTTTCTATCTAGGAAATTTACGTGTTCTCTGATATTTTATGCCTTTCTAAATTTTCTTTCATAACACCTACTAATAAAATAAATCATAGTTTTCTTGTGCTTGATCTCTGCCTCAAATCCTATACAATAATAATTCACTTAAAGTAAATGAAATAATATTTGCATTATTTACCTCTACATGTGTAAGGATCCTGCTGTTATGCATGATAATTATTTCTTAAAAAATAAAATGTATTAGGGTCAGGATGATAGCACCGTGGGTATGGAATTTTCATTGCACATGTCCAAACCAGGTTCGATCTCTGACATCCTATATGGTACCCAGATCAATCCTACCAGGATTAATTTCTGAAAACAGAGCTAGGAATATACACTAGATGTGGCCCCAAAACCAAAATGAATAAATAATAAAACGTATGAGTGAATATACCAGGTATATTATTAATAAATTGAAAAATAGCATACTTATTTGCCACCTGACTAACAAATAATAAATTGATCAAATAAAATTTATTTTCTCGGAGCCTTACTTATATGTAGCAATATTAATAGTAAATAAGCAATAACTTTAGTATTAGTGGGAGGAATTCCAGATTTTTTTTTACTTTGGTTAACTTGACCTCTTACAGGAGAAATGGTAGTTATAACTGAACAGCTAAAATGGACCCTGAAGGAATGCCTACCAAGTCTTTGGTAGGGCAAAACTCAGAAAGACATGGATAAACCTTGGGAACATCTGGAACATACAGAAGGACCCGGAACCATTTTCCACAGGAAACTGTTGTTTATTTAAATAAAAATAGTAAACACTTAATGAAATCCTGATTTTGTGTCATGTGTGTATGTGGTGTGCACATTCACATTTGAGTTGATAGTGGTATGCATGACATTCATAACTGATATGTAAAATCCAAATATATTTAATATGTAATATTACATATTCAATGTAAATGTTGAGCATGTAATGTAAATCTGTATGTGTATTCATACATAGAAATATGCATTTACTATATTCATATCTACGTGCTTTATATACATATGTGATTAATGCTAAATAAGAATAAATATTCAATTTATATTTATAATACAGAGTATGCAAGTGACTAAATAAATATTAAGTATCATTCTTTTTAATCACATCAGCAAGCACAGTATAACCTATCAATCTCAATGACAAGATTTTGAAGAGGCAATCATATTGATGATACATTGAGATTTGCTACCAGGTCGAACTGGTTGCAGTAATAAAATTAATTTTTTTTCGTGTTTTGGGGGTCACATCCAGTAGTGCTCATAGGTTACACTGACTGCATTTGGGAATTATTTCTGGGTGGCTTGCAGAATCATATAGGGTGACAGGGAGTGAATCTAGTCAAACCGTGTACCAGACAATTGCCCTGCCCACCATACTGTATAACTCTGGCCCCAGAACTTAAATTCTTAAACACAATACTGTTAATGTACCTATCTGAGACCCTGGATTTGGGTGTAGCTACCATTTCTGGCAGGGGTCTTGGGAACCAGATATTAGGTGTAACCTTACCTGAAAAACCCTGCCCATTCCTGGGAGGGGTCTTGGAATAGGTAGATAAACCCTGAAGCCAGGGAATTAAGGGTGTCTCTGCCCTGCTGCGCTCGCTGGCTTTAGGTTCTTTGCCTCTTTTGGTCTTTGACCAGGATGGAGGCCAAAGGAAGATGGCTGAATTATAAGATGCAGGGCTAAGTATGGCCGAATGCTTGAAAGGTTATGAGATAGGCCACACACCTGTGGTGGTTAGGGCATGAATAAAGATGATGCTTCCTGATGCCTGCCTGTGAGTGAGTTCTATACCCATCGCTTTCCTGAACCCCAGACCCGCCGGTAAATGGGGGATGAAGCCACGTGGCCGGGGCCTAAGAACAAAGGCCTCCATCCTTCACCATCCATCGCCATCCAGATCAATCGTTAATTATTTGATACTATAAATACAAATTCCCTCATCCAGGTAAGGATGAAATCTTAATGAAAAAATGCCAATAATCAGTCCGTGAATCCCCAAAAGAGATATTTACTACAAAGATTCAAAAGAGAAAGCATAAATTTAGCCTATATGCAAAACTTAACGCTTTCTTACTTAGTGATTATAAACAAGTTACTCCTGATTCCTCAAACACATTTGCTGTCTTATAATGAAAAGGTCGAATGTATTACAATAACACTTCTTCCCAAATCAAAATGTCATCAACAATTTTCTATAACTGGTTATTAACTTATTGCAATAATATATAAAAGCATGACTTTGAAGTTTTAATGACACACTTTGTTCTCTATACACTCATTCTTAATCTAAGGACTAAGGATTAGAGTTTTAATCTAAGGAAATATCCTTGACCTTGCTATGCAGACTTTGATCAAATCTTGGTAAACAATTAGCAAACCATACTGTAATAGAATTTAGGTTTAAATGATATGAGGACCTAAAATAATAATGATTATTTTATGCAAAAGTAGGAATGGAAGGATAAGTAAAAAGTTTCATTTTTATAGAATAAAATAAAAGTATCTAGCATATTTCCATAGAATTAGCAATGCTTGTCTTTAATTTTAACCCTGATTTCTTCTTTATTACTTTTGTCCTCCACAAAGACAGATGATCAAAATATAAGTCCTGCACTGCACTAAAGCAGATGAAAATTTAAATTACAAAGTATGTCCCTCTCAGTTCTGTCAATTGCCTAACTCCATGACCTTAATATTTCCCATATGTTTGCTAATTACTTTAAATTAAGTTACTAGACTGTCATTCCTTCTTGTGCAACATGATTTTATGAATAATACTCAACACTAAGTCTTGTGTCTAAAATAAGAGATGGTATTTATAGAAGCTAAGTACGTCAAGACAGACAATAGTGTATCATGACTAATTCAGCAGCTGAGAATTCTACAAATTCAAGGTGTCAAGAGTATAGTATTGCTATTGCATTTTATGTGTTCAGAGAAAGCTGAAAATACATCACAAATTCTTCTGGATGAACTAGCTAAAAAACTTTTGAATTGGACTTTAGAGGTTGTAAGATTTAAAGACTCCAACTGCTATTCTACTCAAAGTTATTTTAATGTCATTTGTAGGCAATCATATATTGAAGATTGGGAACTTGAAGAGTTCTACAAGTTCTAAAAGAAGCTATAGATTCTGAACACTAGAAGTTAATTTAAAAAATTAATTCAAAGCTAGATAAGTAATATGTTTTTAATCATGGTGCTTAAATAAAGATATGTTAAAATAAAAAATAACTATTTTCTATTCTTAGTCTTTAAATTAATCTAATATTAATATTAAGTACTTTAGTACAAACAATACTAATTAATAAGATCAAATAGGGAGAAGTATTTTCATTCTAATATTAACATATGTATTTTTTTGTTTGTTTGTTTTTTGGGCCACACCCGGCGTGCTCAGGGGTTACTCCTGGCTGTCTGCTCAGAAATAGCTCCTGGCAGGCACGGGGGACCATATGGGACACTGGGATTCAAACCAACCACCTTTGGTCCTGGATCAGCTGCTTGCAAGGCAAATGCCGCTGTGCTATCTCTCCGGGCCCTAACATATGTATTTTAAGGTTAATTTTATAATCTTATAGAACATGAAGCCACTGAATCATCCCAGGTAAATGGGTCTCTGGATAAAAGCACTGAAGCCTTTTTTCAGCACTGAAGATTTTCCCTTTATATGGAAGGTCAGTATCCCACATTCACACCCTTAATAGAAACAGCCCAGATCCATAAGTGATCTTAAGCAGTCCTGTGAGCCAGCAAATCATTCCAGCTTTTCAGCTCCTGAAGCCAAAAATATCCCAGATTTTCACCTCTGACAGCCCAATAGGAATACTAAAAATGGTATAGAAAAGTTGGAAAGGAGCACCCTATGATCTATTTTTAATAAATTTATTTGTTATTTTGTTATAACAAGCAATATATTAAATGATTTATAAATAAATAAAAACAGAACAAAGAGAAATAACTGGATTTCTAATGAAAATCATCCCCTCAAAAATTTAGCAGGATAATCATTAAAATAAAGAATAATGTTAGGTTGCAAAGAAGAGTTGTTTCTCAACTAATGGGCACTTGAAAAAATTTTGTAATCAGTTTGCTTTTTATTGATTCAACAAATAGTTTGAATTTTATCTGATAATATTCCAATTTTCAGCCATATTTGAAAATTGCTAAAATTACAGATTGTCTCTCTATTGGTACTTTAATTGTGTCAGGAAATTATCATTATAGGATTTCATATTAATTATATCTATAAATTCCTCTTATATCTCAATTTTTACATATTTTCTTGATCTTTTAAAATATTGATTTTTCCAATTGAGTGATCCAAACCCCAGGGGTATGAAGAACAATCCAAGTTGGCCTCTATGTTAAATGATGGGCACCTTATATTTGTTTGAGCTCTTTGACCCATTAAATCAAGGAACTCATTACATTTCTTTTTGTTTTGAGGCACACTTCGGGATTACTCATTTCTCTATACTCAGGGATTATTCCTAGAGAGGGAAGGAAATATATGGGCTGCCATGGATTATATCCAGGTCAAATCTACTTGCCATACCATCTATTTGACCCTTTTAATTACAGCTTACTTTAATAGAACATCTCAACAAATTCTTTAGGATAACTGCTAAAGTTCTCTCTCTTACCCAGTATACAGTTGATCAACTTTTATCAGGGGTATATCTAATTTCATTTTGTACTCCATGAAAACTAATGCAATTAAGAGAAAATAAAATAAAGATTCTTTTCTTGGGGAGGGAGGCAGAGTGATAGCACAGAGGCAGAATGTTTGCCTTGCATGTGGCAAATACCTGGGAAAGACCTAGGTACAATTCCCAGTATTCCCAGCATCCTATATGGTCCCCTGAGCCTGCTAGGAGTGATTTCTGAGCACAGAGCCAGAAATAACACTGAGCACCACTGGGTCTAGCCAAAAACCGATAAAATAAAATAAAATAATATGAAGAATTTTTCACAATTTTTCCTGAAATCAAAGTATAAGTCAACATTTGGGCCAACAAGAGCTTTAATTCAAAATTTTTTATTGCTAGGTGACTATTACCTCCTGAGTTAAGAACTTCTTAATTGCACATGTGACAATGACTATATTAAATTACATATCAAGAAAGAGGATAAAATATGAATAGCCAATAAAATGTCAATAGTTTCATGGGGCACAATAGACCCAATTCAAAAGCAAAGACCTCATTGAAGCAAATTGCTCATTTATAAACCAAACTTTAGCAGTAGAAACTACTGTTTCTTGAACTTAATCATCAAATATCTTGTCACTTATTGTGCTTGTGGCATCACAATCAAGTGTGGTATGGCTAAAAAAACATTAAATACATTTTATTTGATAAGGTATCTATTATTCTAATTCTGGGACAACTAAGTTTTGTTCTAGACTATCAAAGTTACCAATATTTCAAAAAATAATTTTATAACTTTTGAAAAAATGCCTTCTCATTAAGTTATTCAGTGTAATCTAATGCGCTTTTATCAAAATAAGAAGTATAAAATATAAATATTCACTATATATGTGGCATGCATAGACAAATATAAATGTTATCTTTATTTTTATAATAGTACAGAGATAAGGTTTTATTTTTAAATTCAGGAAATTTAGACTGAGAATTTCTATATTCAATTAACAATAGTATAAAAGTATTATCTAGCATACTGAATTGAATTTCCAAAATAAAACATGGAAAATTAATGGCAATATTTGTGAAATAACAAAGTATGCAATTTTGTTTAAAATAATTAACATTTCAGGGTGACCTTTACCTGAAGCTAGCCTCAAACAGTCATATATAAACAGGATGAACCTAAATGTAAAAATTTTAAGGGAGGAAGAACAATTCTCTACTTCAGTGAAAGTCTAGTTTTTGTGAAAAGCTTCGATGCTTTATTTATTCACTTATTGACTTACTTATCTATCCTTTTAACAAAATTAGCAGAGAGCTTGCCATGATATAGAACCTGGATCTGGTGAGAAAAATTGTCATTATATAATATTAAAAAGTCATTTTCTTTCTCTATAATTATCTCCTATGAGAAACCAATATCTCTACTTGTATGATTAGTACAATCAACAATACCATAGTAGTCTGGTCAGTCTGTCATAATAAAATACTTGGAAGTGTAGACTTGGAAGTTAAGATAAAATTTCCAGTTGATTGCATTTCTGGTGAGTAATCTTTTCCAGACATAAAGATAGTCACCATCCAGAATGTCAATAGTATTTCCTTATGCTTGAACCCATGGTGTACATGTGTATGTGTGTGTTTTATGTTGGGAATGATAAGATCATAAGGATGTGACTACTATCCAAGCATAGCCTTATCTTTATGACCCCATGTAAAGTAATTACCTCTTTACACCTTACATGGGCACACAGTCAGTTCATGCAAATCAAATTATGACCTATTGTATGAGCCAAACATCATATATGATAATAATGAGTCATACCCCAAAAGCGAAAAATATTAGGTACCATCTTCCTTCTTTGTTAAGCTTTTGTTAATGTTGTATTTAAATCATTGTGATTTACAGAGCTATTCAGAGTTGGGTTTTAGTCATACAATGATTCAGTATCAATTCTACCACCAGTGTCATCAATGTTTTCAGAGTCTATTCCATGCCACAACCCTCCAACCCTGCCTGCCATGAAAACAGGCCTGTTTTTATATTTTTAAGTTTTTTAGTTTGGTTGTTAAAGCTTGAGTATCTGGATTCATTATTGTTGACACTGTGGCTTGGATATTTAGTTCTGTCCTTTTATCAGAGATTTTTTGAAATGAACTCACTTTACTCTGTATTTCTATTTTATTTCTCATTCTGCTTTTATTCACTGAGAATGAAGGATTCTAAATATGGATATGGCAAATGCAACACAGATTTTGCTTGTAGAAGGTTTAGAACGTATTTATAGACATGCAAAATTGAAAAGAAACAAAGTTAGTGTAAGAAAGTATAAATGCAAAATTGTTCTAAATCTAAAATGCTCTAAAGGTGAAATTTGCAATATTGATACCAATTGTAATTGTAAAGAGGTAAATATATAAAAATAAAATGGGATACAATTATTATGGTGAATTTTTTCTGAAATATCTATACTCACAGAAAAAAACAGAATTTTAATTAGCTATATTCATGTCTTAACTAGCACATATTTTTTTGTAAAAGAATTCTTATTTAAAAAAGAACCACCTCTTATCTTTCTTTCACATTGCTCTCATTATTCATGTTTGAGAGTCAAGCACATTTCCCAGATATAAAATTGTAGCAGGTATTCTTTTTTTTCCAATATTATCTGGTGCATTGTGAGAGAACTCACAGAGTTAATCTTTTATATGTCAAATCTCTTTCTTAGAAAAGCTGTATTGTCTTTCTAATTTTTACAGATATAAGTAGAAAAATAAATAAGATAACATTTAAAAGACAATATGTACTTAAACTCAGAAAAAAGAGATTCTTGAAATAGCTTAAAATGGAACTTCATAATTAATTCTGATAAAGAGTTGTATTTGTTTGAAAACACATAAACGTGGATAGTCTGTCTGTCTCTGTCTCTCTCTTACTCTCAAAGCTAAAAATTTTGCTTGTGATTTTGAATTCTTGAAAGCCAATGAAATAGTACAATGGGTAAGGCACTTGACTTGCAAGCTGTAGTCCAGTAGTGACCGCAGAGTGCAGAGCCATGAGTAAGGCTTGAATATAACTTTATGTGGACCAAACCCCAAAATTCATTTCTTCTTGAAATAATCTAAAATAATATGCCAATCTTCCAGCTTTAAGGTATTTAATGTCCAGGAAGTTTGTGGTTAGCTATGTAGATAAGGGTAAGTAGAGTGCTGAATATGTATATGCAGTGTAATTCCATAATCAATTTTTTGTTTCCAGAAGGTATATCTGTTTTGAATAAGGGGAACTATTAGAAAGTGAAAGATTTGGGTAATCAGCCAATTTAAAGATCATTTTAAAGGCTGATTGAGTGACAGTCGGAATAGAACACAGAAGATCAAGTAAGTGAGAATTTTATAAAAATATAGCAGAAGTAAATGCCAAAGATATCTTTTGAGACAGGAACATTTCCTGTGTTGTAGTTTTTCCCTGGCAATGACAGTCTCTGGCCCTGGACTTCATTTTCAGGAGCACAGTAAGGGCAATATCCATTTGTAGTCCCCTCAGTCCTGCAGAGAATACCTGACAGTCTGGAGAATTTACAACATATCATTCTTCCTTTAACCAATTCTCTTTAGTTTCTATTAATTTAAAAGGCAATCAAATAGTGTAGAAGTTCTCCAGATCCACTTTATTCATATCACTAGTTTAATTTCTAGTTGTATTACCAGTTACAAAGTGTTAATGCCAGGGAATAATCTGATTTTTTGTTTTATAATCACATATTAGCCTTAACCCAGCCTAAATCATAACTTTTACTCATGCTTTAACCTTTCACCTTATTGATCTGTCATTTTGATCTGTTATTTTCAAATCTCACCTGTCATGTATTTTAAAACTTGAGGACTTACTTCTGGAAAGATTTTGAATTTTCTAATTTGATTTTTACTTTATTCTCCATTAGCTTTATTTTTCTTTATTCTCCTTTTTAAATTTTAATCACCACTTAACCATAATTTTGAAATTTTTTCCTTATTTTGGTTGATAAATTGCTCTTTTTGAGTTTTTATTTTTATTTTTTTAATTTTATAGCAGTTTAAAATCACCAAAATTTTGGAAATCTGGGTACCTCTTCTCCACCATGTGCTCCATACTCAAATCCTCTACTTTTTGATATTCAAAATCTATCTCTCGGTTATTTCCAATTGGTGCCCTGGACTTTTACTCTAACTTTATGATTTATTATTTTACTTTTTGGTTTTGGGGACACACCCACAAGATCTCAGGGGTTAATCTTGTCTCTGCACTCAGAAACCACTCATGATAGGGTTGGGGGGTCATATGGGATGCCAGGGATCTAACCTGTGTTGGCGGCATACAAAGCAAATGCCCTACCCACTGTGCTATTGCTCTGGTCCTTGTCTTTTTAGTTTTCTAATAATTATATTGGGGCCATATTGGGTGTGACCAAAGCTAGTCTTGGCTCACTGCTGAGGTCTGTTCCCAAATGTATTCAGGAGACTATGTGGTGGCAGAGATGATGGACTCTTGCATGCAAAATGTGAACACTGACACTTAAATTATCTTTCCAATCAGCATATGTATTTGGCAAAAACTAAGCAATAGTATCCAATAAAACAAATGTAACTGAGAGGTCAACAAAAATAGTCTTCTATTAATTACCTTTATGATGAGCTTTACAGAGGAGGCAACTTAGTTTCTTTTAGGAGAAAGAAAAGTAGATCTTTTGTTTTAATTAATATCTTTATTTAAGCACCATGATTACAAACATGTTTGTAGTTGGGTTTCAGTTATAAAAAAGAATAGTGACCAAACTGAATATACAACTTATAAATTTATCGATGTCTATTACAGTTTTTTTTTTGGGGGGGGTCACACCCAGTGGTGCTCAGATTGCTCCGGCTCAGAAATCGCTCCTGGCAGGCTCAGGGGATCATATGGGATGCCGAGATTCGAACCACCTTCCTTCTGCATGCAAGGCAAACGCCCTAAACTCCATGCTATCTCTCCGACCCCTTCTATTACAGTTAATTCCAGTTCTTTTATTCAGCAGACTTAAAGGGATGTGTTTTTGAAATACTTTCCTTAGTTTACTTTATTTATTTATTTAATTATTTATTTTTGGTCTTTGGATCACACACCCAGTGATGTTTAGGGGGGTTACTCCTGGCTATACACTCAGAAATCGCTCCTGGCTTGGGGGACCATGTAGGACCCTGGGGGATCGAACTGCGGTTAGTCCTAAGCTAGCACTTTGCAAGGCGAATGCCCTACAGCTTGTGCCAACACTCCGGCCCTGTCCTTAGTTTATTTTAAATCTGACAATAATTTGGACAATATAGAAATTATTGTAAATATGACTTATATTAGAGACAATTTTCATCATAATTAAAGCTAAAAATGTGAGCCTTTAGAAAACCATTTATTTCTTTATAAATGGACATTTGTGAGGTTCAGTTTTAAGGACTTAGCTGTGATTCGGTTCTCTTTCTGGTCTTAAACAAATTGAGTCAAAAGAGATGACTATTTTGATAATCAAAATGTCACGCTACTTACACTTTTTGTCACAGCACTTCTACTGAATATAAACAAGATTCTACGTTTATATTACATAAAATAAAAAAATCCAAATCCGCACAACTTCACCTGAATGCATGTATGACTTAAATGAGGTCTTATAGTGGTCTTGTTAAGGAAAAAAAGAAGCCTACAGTTGGAGAAACTAGATAACCTTCTCCCTCCTAAAATTGAATATGATACTTTAATTTTTTTTTTATTTTGGACCACACCCGGTGACGCTCAGGGGTTACTCCTGGTTATGCACTCAGAAATTGCTCGTGGCTTGTGAGACCATAAGGAAAGCTGGGGGTTCAAATCGCAGTCCGTTCTGAATCAGCCACGTAAAAGACAAATGCCCTACTGCAAATGCCCTACCTCTCTGGCCCCTGAATATGGTACATTTTTTAATAGGTACAACCTTAAAGTAATTAATTCCTTAAAACCTTGGCATTGAAACCACAGTGTTCAGACATAGTCTTACAATTAAAAAAAAAAACAATACCCTACTCTAATAAAACTAATACTCCCAAAGGAGATGAGCAAAATTCAAACTTTTAAACACTAGTAATCAGAAAAAATAAGCATAGTAAATATATTTATAAAGAGATAGAAGTAGATAACATGTTAGATATAGCCCCAGCAAGCCATGTCTGAGAAGGCTGACAATTAAGTAGGGTTCCAAAGAAGTTAGAGAATAGACATATGGAAATTAGGATTGCATTGGTGATTTATAGCAAACACATTATTATAAACACTGTGTTCTCAGATAAATTTTCGTGTCCTAGTTCTAGACATTTTTTTCTCCCTCTTGAACTAATAATTTTTTTCTTTAAATTTTTAGAACCCTATTACCAATAATGAACATAGTTATATAGTAACCTCTGAGAACCTTATTTACAAATTTGCTAACCAGAACTAACAAACATAACAAAAAAAATAATGTGAATATTATCTCACACTTTTCGTTATCTTCATGATCTTACCAACTCATCCATTTGCTTGATTTTCTCATCCATTTTTTTACTTTATTTTACTTTGTTTTATTATTGACATTTGTGTATTTATGATGCCATAAATGATTAAAAGGATGAGTGGGAAGAATAGAAAGACAAAAAACTGAGAAAAGTAAGGGTGGGATAGAGTTAAAGAGAGAGAGAGAGACTGAAAGACAGACTGTGCAGGAAGAGATAAAGAAAGGAAGAAAAAAAGCATAGAAAGAAGGTGGAAAACATGCTAAAGGCTGCAGTGAAGTCAGAGAGTAACAATTAACCAGAGACCACAGACACTAAATAACTCAGTCATTAGTATTATAAGACCATTTATTATAAGGCTAATCTTGAAGAAAATAATTTTTGTGACATGCTTGAAACAAAAGCTGGCTTCTTACAGTTTAAAAGCTGTAATTAACTGGTATGATCTATCTTTAGTTCCTTGTCAGAATGACTTCTCTTTTAACATATCACTTTATACCAAAATCTTCTGAGCATGTTTCACTGCATCTGGAAGATTCATGAGTCATCGGTACTAACGTCATTCTTGTGGTTCCAAATAATACTTTGCTCAATATCATATTATCTGTGTTCAAATCCTTTCTTAATTCATCACTGTGTCTCCAATGTAGGTCAAGATTATTAACTGTTCTTTGTCTCTTATTTTCTCCATATTAAATACTATTATTAATTACACTCACTTTATAAAACAATTCTAAGAATAATATGAGACCAAAATTGCACCTGTCACCAGTGCTTATGCAATAACATATATATGTATATAATTTCAGCCACTAATGTTTTTATATAATGAACTCTCTTTTGGTGAATGGAGTGACAGAGAAGAGGGAATTTGAAACTTCAGAGCCCCCGGAATCAACTAAACGTAAACCCTAGACATTGAATTTTAATTCTTTATTTATTCAAGATCCTATAATGTGATATAGTTTAAGACTCAAAATATCTAGTGTTTTGGTGGTAGCTCCAGAATTCTCTCAAAGCTTAGGATGGTTATTCGGGTTCCTTAAGTTTATACACTTTCTACTAAGGTTCAATGTAAAATTCTAATGTATAAGTTCTTATAAAAAAAAAAACAACTCCAGCTCTTATTTGAAGATACTATTGTTTCTTATACAAAATTTTATGGGGAGAGGATTAGTCCTGGAAACAAAATGGGAATGTTGCACTGGTGAAGGGGGGTGTTTTTTACATGACTGCATCCCAACCACAATCATGTTTGTAATCAAGGTGTTTAAAAATATTAATTAAAAATGAAATTAAAATGTCTGTAATGAGTAGGAAATTGCCCATCACATTCAGCTCTTCTTTTTTTAATTAATGTCTTTATTTAAACCTTGATTACAAACATGATTGTGGTTGGGTTTCAGTCATGTAAAGAACACCCCCCTTCACCAGTGCAACATTCCCATCACTAATGTCCCAAATCTTCCTCACATTCAGCTCTTCTATTCTAAAATAAAGTTGGAGTGTGTTATGCTAAAAATAATTTACTATTTTCTAGAAACTCCCTTAGCTTAATTTTTACCTACACAACTCAAAGCAAATGTTCTCAAATTATTTTAACTTTAGTGTTATATAATTAGCTATAAGCAATTTAATTAGTCAATTTAATTAGTTTCTTTATAGGTAAACTATCTCAATTGTTTCTGGGGTTTATATATATTTATATGTGTATCAATATAATAAATCATCACTCTCAAATATCTAGAAAGCAAGATTTTATCTTTGATTTAGGGAGCTACAACACATGACTCACAGGTGTTACTCCTTGCTAAGTATTTTAGAATTACTTCTGATTGCCTCTAAGTAGTATCATATGAGGTGCCAGAGATTAAATCTGGAGCAACTCTGTAAAGGCAAACACACTATTCACTGTACTACCCCATAGGAGGCAACATAAAGCCTCATATCTTAGATAGTTGAGCAACTACCCAACGAGCCATGCATTTCAGAACTTCATAATTATCATTATACAAAAAGATAACTTAAGGCCCAGAGAATTAGCACAGCGGTGTTTGCCTTGCAAGCAGCCCATCCAGGACCTAAGGTGGTTGGTTCGAATCCTGGTGTCCCATATGGTTCCCCATGCCTGCCAGGAGCTATTTTCTGAGCAGACAGCCAGAATTAACCCGTGAGCAACGCCGTGTGTGGCCCAAAAACAAACAAACAAAAAAAGATAACTTGTAAATATGTAAGCATGATATTGTTGTGAACTGCAACCTTAATAAATGTGACAATATTTTTAATTACACAATTTGACATTATTACATTTTCTAATCTGGTTTATCACTGGATGTTAATCTTCACTTTGTCTTCATCCTATTCTTTACTTGGGTATAATAAAAAAAGAGAGAGAATTATAGTTTCAGCAATGAAGATTATGAGTACAAAAAAGTACATAGATAAAATAAAATATAGAAAATATTCAAGAAGTTTTTAGAATTGAATGCATATTGAAGCTTTTCATTGTCCCAAATAAAGATTGGAAAAGACATAGCCAGAATATATTATGATGAAATATTAAAACCACTGACAACAAAAGAAATTTTTATAAACTCAGGAGGGAGAATAAAATTGAAGCTTTTATACAAAGCATAGAAACACAAATTCTGCTTAAAATTCTACCTCCACAAAAATTAAGTATAGCATAATAAGGTTAGTTTCATGTATTCAAATCTAAGAAATTTTTATGTACCTCTAGGCAAGGCAAATTTCTTAGAATGTCACTGGAGCAGATTAACCTACTATAAAAGCATAACTATGAAGTTTTATTGGACATTTATTGAATCTCCAAGAAGATAGAAATTCAATTCAGGATAGAAATAATTCCTAGAATAATGGTCCATTGTCAATTGTACTATAGCGATTTTTTTTGGGGGGGGGGGCACAACTGGCATTGCTCAGGGTTTACTCCTGGCTATCTGCTCAGAAATAGCTCCTGGCAGGTACGGGGGACCATATGGGACACCGGGATTCGAACCAACCACCTTTGGCCCAGGATTGGCTACTTGCAAGACAAACGCCGCTGTGCTATCTCTCTGAGCCCACTATAGCGATTTTAATCCCTCAAAAAGTGCTTCCTAATCCTTTCCATTGGAGATACCTTTTTACCTGAGAAATGTTTATATTTTCTGAATATATATGTACATAAAATAATACATAAATAAAATATTACATATACAAAAATTTACTAATAGTCTTATTTAAAATAATAATTTCTCAGAACTCCCAAATTCAGTTATGTGGTCCTATGTAAAAGATATGGCATTCAGAAGAGAGACAAGCAGAAAGCTTAAGGAAGTATTTAAGACTTGAGAATAAAATAATCCATTATAGATTTAAATAGTTACTAACACTTCCATAAAATCTTTTGAAAAGAATAAGTGATGAGTACATAGAAAAAAAATTAATTATATGATTCTATTGGGAAAGGGCACAGAAAAAAATAAACATATGGAACTACATCAAATTAAAGAACTTGTATCTGACAAGAGAAGCACAGACTATAAATAGCAACACCCAACTAAATGGAAAAAAATACTTGCATTCAACACATCAAATAATAATTTACTATACAAAAGGAATAAAGTTTATTTAAATATCAATAACAACAAGAACAAAATATAAGAACCTTATCCATAATTAGGGAAAGGAAATAAATGACACTTTACTGAAAAATTGTTAGTAGTATGACAACTGGTCCAGTCCTTTTGTAAAACAATATGAAATTTCCTCAAAAAAATATCTAGAAATTGAGCTCCCCTATGATTCAGCTATACCACTCATCGGAAAATACCATAGGAACTCAAAAACAATACAGAAAATCCCTCTGCATTCCTATATTTATTATAATACAAGAGCCAGAATTTGGAAACATCTCATGTGTTCAAGAACAGACGAGTGGCTAAAGAAACTGTACTAGAGCTATACAATGGAACACTATACAACTATTAGGGAAAAATGATTTATAAAATTTGCTTAAACATGGATGGCTATGAAGAGTATTATACAGTGTGAAATGAGTCAAAGGGAGAGGAATAGGCAACAAATGATCTCACTCATTTGTAGGAAATAAGAAGGAAAAAAATGGTTGTATGCCAAGAATATCTAGAGACAACAGAGACAAAGTTTAGAAGGGCCAATCATTGGTTGGAAACTTCCCACAAATAGTAAGCAGTGAATTTAGGGTAAAAAGGGGACCATTATGACAATGATAATGATAGTTGAAACATGACTCTAGACAAGCACTGGGAGCTGAAAGGAGATCTAGTGAATATGCTTAGAACTCCTTAGTTAATAGCAGTGCAAACCAGTGTCTATAAAGGGAAGAAAGAGAGAGAGAGAGAGAGAGAGAGAGAGAGAGAGAGAGAGAGAGAGAGAGAGAGAGAGAGAGAGAGAGAAATAAAATGTCTGACCCAGAGCTATACAGGGATGTTGTGGGAAGGGCACTCGGGAAATTGGTGGTAAGAAATGTGCAGTGTTAAAGAGGGTATACATAGTATTACAGAAACTCAATTATGAACAAATTTGTAACCATAAAGATTAAACAAATAATCTAATTAATTTTTAAAAAAGAGGTCCAAGCACCTAACTTACTGAAGCATATGAGAAGGCAGATGGAACTCATTCATTATATCTAAAAGCCCAATCATTATAGCTCAATTCCTATATAAACTCTGACTCTGCATCTTAATAAAGGTATAACTGTTTCTGATTATGTCCCTCCCTCTCAGAGGCTTAACTATATGTATATATAAACTTCTGCTATTTGTATTATTTTTAAAAATTAGAATTCAGAAAAATTTGGTCATTAATGTGCATATTGGACTCTAAACCCTAATACCAGGCACAAAGGTCAAATAAAATTTGATTAGGACCTTGATATGAGAATTCAAATCATAAGGTACATAGAAGAAAACATAGACATAATTCTCCATGGCTCTGAAGCCAAGGTAACTTCAAGAATAAAACACTACTGACCAAGCCATTGGAAATAAAATTAAGTAAATGAGACTACATTAAATTAAGAATCAATGACAGGACTCAAAGACTGTATGGGAGAAATTATTCATCCATTACCCATTTTATAATAGGCTCATATCAACAATGTATAAGGCTTTGGTAGAACTTAAGAAGAAAAAACATCCAACCCCATCAAAATATGGAGAAAAATATCAGTGGAAATATCCTCAAAGAAGAAATACAATGGCAATAAAAACACAGAAAATATATATATATATATATTGAACTTCCAGAGACTATTTCTATGTTTATACGGATTTGTCACTGTATTGAATCCATTTCAAAACTCATTTCAAAAAAATGGCTTAAAATTCCTTTTCTCTCATGCCCAGACATTTTGTGTTACTCAAATGCAACAACTTTACAGGCATTTTTCAGTTTATTTTGTTATTTTAAATACCCTTCAAATTAGTATACATTGAATAATTCCTTAATAAAAAAGAAAATTAAATGTACTGAGTGATATATGTCACAAGGATAATAACTTCAAGCCATTTTAGATAACAGAAATACATGCTCATTTTAGACTTAGATAAATAAAAGCAAAACCATTACCAGAACTTTTACCTGTTACTTGATTGTCTTTGCTATGTTCAAATAATTTCATAGCATCCTATAATTTATGATTTTGAAAAGTTACTAATTTTGGAAATATAGGCTTACACACATACACATGACTGTACACATTCTTCTGAGAAAATAAACAAGTGTGCCTCTTTGGTGCTAGTACTAGGAGCTTCTCCTTGGCTTGTTGCTTTTCCTTTCATCTCTGAAACTGATGTTTACCCTTCAGTTGACATTTCAAAGTCAACCCACCAGGTGTCCACAATCCTGTATTCCACAACACTTTTAAAGCAGATGGCCTGACGGTATCTTCTGATTCATTGCAGAAATCTAACTACCAGACTGCTGACTAATTTGGCAAGAGAAACGTTGCTACTAAAAATGTATTGTGGAATTTTTCTTCAAATGGTAACGTTTTACTGCTACACGCTTAAATATTCTTATCATTTATTCAACCTAATTAGATAAAAGAATAGGTCCTTATTTACAAGGAAGGTTAGAGACAACATGAATTTATCAGTAGAGAACAACAGGCTAACAATAGAAGCACAACAAATTTTCTTTCAATGCACAATGTTAAAGAACAATTATATTTAAATGATAATATTAAAAGGAATTTATGTGTTAATGCATGATCAGATTTTTTAGACTTCCCTGATTTTTTAACATTTTCTGAAGAAATTTTCTAAAATATTGATAAAAATTACCTAAGATCCTATAATTCGATGGTATTGTATAGTATTTTTCATTGGCTATTTTATACTAGCAATTATGTAGGAAGTCACTATTTGTCCATTTGAAAGAGTAAGTTTGAAAAAGTTAATAAAATTCAACCAGGCAAATTTACAGAGAGGCCCATTTTATATATTTTTAAACACCTTGGTTACAAGGTTGTTCATAATAATTTTTTCCACAGATAAAGTTGTTCATGATTGAGTTACGGACATACAATGTATAACAACCCTCACCAGTGTGCAATTCCTGCCACCAATGTCAATGGTTTCCCCTCTCACTCTCACTCTCTTCCCTCCCACACATCCTCTCCCACCTGCCTCTGGGGCAAGCATTTTATTTCACTCTCTCCCCTCTTTTTTCTTTTTCTTTTCTTTTTTTTTTTTTTTTTTTTTTTTTTTTTTTTTTTTTTTGGGCCACACCTGGCGTTGCTCAGGGGTTACTCCTGGCTGTCTGCTCAGAAATAGCTCCTGGCAGGCACAGGGGACCATATGGGACACCGGGATTCGAACCAACCACCTTTGGTCCTGGATTGGCTGCTTGCAAGGGAAACACCGCTGTGCTATCTCTCTGGGCCCAAGGTCCTTTTCATATTAGGCCTTTCTAAACTAACAGCACTCACTGGTCTTTGTGGCAAGCTACCTACCATGAAATAAATGGTCCACGCTGTCTTTTATTTTCCTTATATTCCAGCAATGAGTGAGATTAGTCCATTTTTATCCCATGCCTTCTAATTTTGCTCAGCATAATTTCCATGTCCATTCATGCATAGTGTCTGTGGGTTTGTTATATGTTGTAATCATTATCTTGAATGACGCCTATTTTGTTAAAGGCTTCTATCACGAGTTGATGTTGGGTCTTGTCAAAAGCTTTCTCTCCATTGATCGATAGGATCAAATGGTTCTTATCTTTACTTAATGTGATGTATTACATTAATTGATTTGCATCTATTGGATTATTATTGCATTCCTGGTATGAATTTCATTTGATTAAAGTGTATACTTTTTTAAATATGCTGTTGGATTCCACTAGCTAAGATTTTAAGGAATTTTGCATCAATCTTCGTTTGGTATATTGCTCTAAAACGTTTCTTCTGGAAATGTCTCTGTATGTTTTTGTTATCAGTGTAATGTTAGAATTTTATAAAAGATGTTTAAAAAAACTCAACTATTAATAACCTTGTGAATCATGTTTCTTTAACTAAATAAAATATTTTAGAAATACAATTGTTTAAGAAAAGTCTCCTCTATAATTTATAAGGTTATGTAATATCACTAAGAGTAGACTGTGAGGGGTGAGGTAGCACAGTGGTAGGGTGTTTGCCTTGCACACGGCTAAACATAGGTTCATCGAACATAGGTTCGATACTCTGGCATCCCATATGGTCCCCGAGAGCCTGGAACGATTTCTGAGCACAGAGCCAGGAGTAACCCCCCAGAGTGCTGCTGTGGGTGGACCCCCCAAAAAAAAGAGTAGACTGTGGCAAGTAAAGATATACAATTTTCACAATAACTAGAGTTACAGCTAACAAGGATGATAAAAAGTGGGGTCAGAGTGATAGCAGAGTGGCTTGCATGCGGCCAATCAGAGATGGACCTGGGTTTAATTCCTGGCATCCCACATGGTTTCCCAAGCCTGCCAGGAGCGATTTCTGGGCAAAGAGCCAGGAGTAACCCCTGAGCACCAAAATGAATGAATAAATGAGAAAAGGATGATAAAAGTATGTAATTGATTTAAGGTGGAGCAATAGTACAAGGGTTTGGACACAAACTTTCAGAGTATCTGAGCTTGGTTCCATATGAACCCTCAAACATCACATCATTAGCAGACCCAAGTGGTCCAGTTTGGCATGAATCAATTGGAGTAACCTTAAAATACCACTAGTAAGGTCCCAGAAAGTATTCATTCAAATGGCATAAAATGAAGACCAAGAACAGATAAGACAAATAATGATTTATATTTAAACTTATTCATATGAATAGTATCATTAAATGCAAATATCCTTTATACTATAACTAAAGGGAACAAACCACCAGATTTGAGAAAATAAAAAAAATTAAGAAATATAGAAACACAACATGTTAAGGACAAAGAGAGACAGTACAGCAATAAGCTACTTACCTGGCATACAGTCAATTCCAGCTTAATCCGCAGTGAACAGTATTCCCCCAAGAACAACTGAGCACAGAGAAAAGAGTAAGTCTGAATACTACTGTCTCATCAAAAATATAAAAGCACAATATCTTAAAACCTAAGCAAGAGAAATGTTAATGCAAAGTAAAACATAGCAGACTATATAGCAAAAGATATTACTAGAAATAAAGAAGTCACTGCATTATAATAAAGGGCTTATTCATCAAAAGGTATATAAACATTTCAGCATCTAACAGGAGAGCAGATAGCAAGAACTGCAGGGATAAATAGATGCCTATATATGATTTGAGAGATTTTATTACTAACACTAATAATTAACAAACTACTCATTTAAAAAATAGAAAATCAGTAAGGTTACAGAGGACTTACAAATATCAACACATGACCTAGTTCACATTTCTAGTATATTTTATAGAACAAGATAGTATATTTTATGGTATACTTTTATGGAACGCTTTATATGGTACACATTTATGGTACACTTTATCAAACAATATTATATGTTGCTTTAAAGCCTACTAACTGCCAACAAGCTAAACTTACAAGTTGTGACTTATTCATTCACAGATCTTTAGTACTAAACTCAGTACTGGCTTGGCATGTGATAAGAGTTTAATCTGTCTTTATTCAATGTGATTATTTGGTAGCCTTTGATTCTTTCATACTTAGATAACTTTTTAATATCTCTTCTGGTAATTTACATATATTCTGGATAACTAACATAAATAATCTTTTGAATAAATGTTTTCTGCTGTTCAAAAAACAAAAGAAATGAAGATTGGATGTTCAGAAAAGGTATTAAGCCAAACATTAAGGTCAAAGTATTCCACAATGAAGATTGTGAGATAGGAATAAAAGATTACATTTTTAGAATTTTAAATTATGAACAAAATATGAATAACTTCAAAATTCTTTAGTACTAATATTTTAAGTATTATAAATCAGTTTTTGACAGGCCCTGTAGCAGGTGGTGCCCTTAATAATTTAAAAATTCTCTGTCAAGATGAGTAAATGTTTATTACAATGAATCAGCAGCAACAGATCCATGGATCCATGTCAGAACTTAAATGCCAGCAAACTGCAAAAACTATGTGTCAACTCTATTTAACATCCAACTCGAAAGTATTCAAATCAGACTTGACTAACTACAACAGCATTGGAAATGTGGTGACATCATTCTAATCATGTTATTACACAGTATAGTGTAATCAGAGTCATTTGAATTTCACTGATGGAATTAGATGCTTATCCAATTTATTTTCAGTCTTGCTGCTTAAGAAGAATTTTTATGTTATATTTATATGAAATTTCTTAAATTTAGATTTGGGGCCACACCTGGCTATGCTCATTGGTTACTGGTGTCTTGCAGTTAGGAATTTCTAATGGTGGTGCTCGGGACAATAAGGATAAGAAATCCAGGTCAAATAGCCCCTGGACTCTCTCTTAATCTCTCTATCTCTCCCAGGAGCATATTTTTACAAAAATTTTAACTTTAAATATTAAATACTTAAACATTAAATATTTGCATCCACACAATAGAATATTATTCAGCAATAAAAATCATCAATCATCTCACAGTACCTGGAGATCTCATGCATGTTACTACGAAGTAAAAGAAAGAACCTGAACAATTTTAAGATGTAAAATTTGAAATATATAATAATAAAAAAAGAAAATCTATAGATATAATAAAAAATGACCAGTGATTTTCAAACCTATAATCAGGCAAGGAAATGAATGAAAAGACAGAACGCAGATAATTTGGGGCATTAAAATTATTCTGCAATGGTAGATTAATCATCATATGTTTGTCAAATTCATAGAACATAAAATACCATGATTCAACCATAACATAAACTATGGACAACATATGATAATTTTGTGTACATATAGTTTTATCTACTATTACAAATGAAAACCTATGGTAACAGGTTGTGGATACGTGGGGGAAAGAGCTAAGCAGAATCTATATTTTCTGCTCAGTGTTATGATAGGCATAAAAAGTTCTAGAAGAAAAGTTTATTAAGTAAGAAAGATAAGTCTGAGAGACACATCTAGATTACTTATAATGAATGATATATTTTCTCTCTTGTTAAAGCATTTAAAGCTTTTTTTTATCCAAATAATGTCAGAAAATTCTTTAGATGCTTATTTTTTAAATATAAATAATATCATATACTAGTTCCAAAACTTCCAAACATAAGATACAAACTCAATTAAGAATGGTTTTAAGGGCCGGGCGGTGGCGCTAATGGTAAGGTGCCTGCCTTGCCTGCTCTAGCCTCGGACGGACCGCGGTTCGATCCCCCGGCGTCCCATATGGTCCCCCAAGCCAGGAGCGACTTCTGAGCGCATAGCCAGGAGTAACCCCTGAGCATCACCTGGTGTGGCCCAAAAACCAAAAAAAAAAAAAAAAAAAAAAAAAAAAAGAATGGTTTTGGAATGAATGAGGAATGTAGAAAGCCTATCTAGAATACAGGCAGGGTGGGGTGGGGTGGGGAGAAGGGAGATTTGGGACATTGGTGATAGGAATGTTGCACCGGTGAAGGGGGGGTGTTCTTTACATGAACGAAACCCAAACTACAATCATATTTGTAATCAAGGTGTCTAAATAAAGATATTAATTTAAAAATAAAGAATGGTTTTGTATAGGGACCAGAGAGATAGCACAGTGGCAGGTAGTTTGCCTTGCATGCTGCCAACCCAAGAAGAACCCAGTTAGATTCCTGGATTCCATACGGTCTCCCAGCCTGCTGGGGGCAATTTCTGAGTGCAGGTACAGGGATAACCCTTGAGCACCACTGCGTGTGGCCCAGAAACTGATCAATTAATTAATCAATAAGTAAAGTTATAAAAAAAAAAGAATAATTTTGCCCAATACTTAGCTTAACTTTACTGTTTCAAAGGATTCTGGATTCCCCGCAAAAAAAATATTCTCAAAGAGATTCTATCTTAGAATAATTATTGTTGCTTTGGTATTTTATTTATATATACATTTCATGGAAAATTAGTCAGCACATTTGGCCCTCTAAAATCCTTAAGTTCATCACAAGGTAAAATTCACAAAGGCAAAATGAAATCTTTCTTCAGCTTATAAACTAGCTTACTCATTTCTCTAGCAGATAATATGAACCCACACTCAGTTATACCACAAAATGTCATATTTTAAATATGTGACAGATACAATTAACGAGAGCTTAAATATAAAGTTCTATTGATATAATTTTTTTATAAAAATCCTCCAAGTAGCTCTGTTTGTAAATTACTACAAAGACAAATTTTCAAGATTTTCTAAGAAGACAAAGTGACTTTTCCAGCACTGTGATATTACTTGTCTCTGAACTTCAAGTAAGTGGGGGCATGATAGGAAGGAACATCGCGTGAAAAGGCAGCAGAGAACATTTATGCTGTGCATGTTTAAGGCAAAGGTTTTCTAGTGACTTTTCCTTTGGTTTTGTAGTTTTCATTTGAACACATGGGATATAGATGATATCTCATTTGGTAGTGTGTCGTATGGTGCTAAAACAGTAAAATCTTGAACGTCCATTGACAGATTTGCTCTCTCCATATTTGATCTTAGTTTTCCATTTTTAATCAGAACTCCTCCTTCAAGAGCACGCACATTCAGTTTATAGTATGTGATTTTTCTTGTAAAAATTGTTACAAAATCCTGACCAACAGTGAATAATTCTACCCTATTTTACCCCTACCACCATCCACATTGATTTTTGCAGCCTAATAATCCATAAACATAAAAAATGCTCAGAAATAGAATCTGGTCTATTTGCTGCAGGCTGGATGCTTTGGCTTTAATAGTTACTTTATAACTAATTTCTGGCACAAACTCAACTACTGGCAAAATCGAGTAATATAAAAATTTTATCTTTATAGTGTTATCCTGTTTGTGCCATTTTATTACTGACAGGAAGTTATCTGAGTTTGATGACCTACCACCTGCTTTTTGAACCAAAGTACCAGCAACTGTTACTCTAAGAACTAGATTTAGTAGGACAAATCTTACTGAAATATTTTCATAATGCCATTTATGAGATAATGTTTGTGGCTTCCTACCATGAAAATTACTCTGTACCAGGCGAAAGGAATTAAAACTTCATGGCATCAGCAAACAACTTAGTTTATCCTGCAGAATACACAGACACAGACAAGATCCTCCCAAATGTAAATTTGGTCAAGAAACCAAAGACAAAAGGTCAAAATATTAACAAGTAAAATTCAGCAGTGCTCTTGCTGCTGCCTTATATACAATTTCAGCTTAAAGACTCTTGATGGTTAATGACTTGCACCCATGAAGACATAGCATGAGGTAGTATGGAAATCAAAATGAATAATGTACTGCAAGAAATGACAAATGAAGTTAATTTTAGGTAATATAAAACATTTAGTAAAGGCAGAAAAGGAAGGACTAGAGCTCCATATGAATAGTGCAGTCACTCTGCTCTATAGCCACACATTTCTTCTAGTCAATGAGTACTAGCACAGATATAAAAAACACCACCAGACTGCAACAATTAAAACGAGGAACCCTACAATGCTTAGACAATGAAGATGGTATTTCTGAAAACCCACTAGTACCAGTCACCTATATAGCCTCACTGAAAAAAGAAAATGTTGAGGATGTACAAAAAACAAAAACAAAAACATAGAAAGAACTAAATGTACCATAAATAAGACTCAAGATGTTACGTAAGTAGAAATTAGAAAACTAGACTGAAACAACAGGAGTTAAAAACTTGGTAGTCAAAATAAAAAACTTATTGGAAGCATTACCGGCAAAAAGTGATTGAGGACAGGGTCAGTAATCTGAAAGACGAGCTATCTAACACCTTCAAACAAAAGAAAGGATTGGAAAAGGGCTTTAAAAGAAATTAACAGTAGGTAGGGCATTTGCCTTGCAGGGGGCCAACCTGTGTTCAAGCCCTGATATCTTATACTTATACTGCCTGCCAGCAGTATTTTCTGAGCCCAGAGCAAGGAGTAACACCTGAGCACTGCTAGGTGTTACCCCCAAACAAAAATATATAAATAGAATAAATTGACAGAAGATGGGGAAAGTCAACAAAAGGTAACAGATGGCAATTGAGCTCTTTGATAAAGTCAATAGAAACAACATAAGAATTCTTGGAGTTTCAGACAAGAAAGAAAACCTGCTTGAAGTGTCAACATTCAAGGACATCATACATAATAAGTTCCCAAAGCTGAAGTGTGCACGCACAACATTCTGAATGCCCAAAAAGTACCAAAGGAAGGCACACTAACAAACATCATAGTCACATGATGAAAATCACGAATAGAGATAGAATACTCAAAGCAGCAAGATCAAAGAAAGAGGAATTACATACAAAGAAACATTCTTAATATTTAGAGCATATGGTAAATTACAGTATAGTAAGGAGAAGGAAAAAACTGAGTAGAAGAGGAGAAACACAAATCTGAAAAGATGGGGGTCAGGAGCCAAGTGGTCTCAAGTGTATTGGTAGTGTTAAAAAAAAAAAGGGCAGAACTAAATATTCAAGCTAAAAGCAACAACAATGGAATCAAGAGACCTAAACTTTTAACTATCTAAACTTAAAATGGTCCTGTTGTACTGAAAGACTGTGGGAAAGAGGTGGTGATATAAAATGTACTTGGGGAACATTGGTGGATGGGGGTGGATACTAATGGTGGGACTGGCTCTGATTCATTGGATTGGCCCTGATTCATTGTGTGTTAAAAACCCAACTATGAAGGACTTTGTAAATCACAAAGTTTTCATTAAAATAAAGTTTTTAAAAAAAAAATAACAGCAGATTTGTCATAAGCAACCCTCCAAGCCTGAAGCCAATGATGTGATATAGTGAAATAAACTCAAAGAAATGAATTATCACCAAGAATAAGTCATCCAGCCAGACATTTGCTCAGGTTTGAAGGAAGGATAAACAGCTTCCAGGATAAACAACAGCTCAGAAAGTACACCAACCTTAAAAACAACCTTAAAAAACAAACTGAATGGTATAGTTTAAGGCAAGCAGACCCAATAACTACACTAAACTTCTACAAAAAAGTTGATACAAAATCCCTTAATAGCTATCTCTCTCACTGTTAGTGGAATAAATACACCACTTAAGAGATACAGAGTAGAAAATGGATCAAAAATATAATCCAGGGTCCAGAGAAATAGCACAGCAGTAGGGCATTTGCCTTAGACGCTGAAGGACAGTGGTTCGAATCCCGGCATCCCATATGGTCCCCCGAGCCTGCCAGGAGCGATTTCTGAGTGTAGAGCCAAGAGTAACTCCTAAGCGCTGTTGGGTGTGATCCAAAAACCAAAAATAAATAAATAAATAAAATAAAAAATAATATATAATCCAACAAGTTGCTGCCATCAAGACACACATCTAAATATTCAGAGCAAACACAGACTCAAAATCAAAGGTTGGAGTAAAATCCTTCACGAAAAAAACTCACTTCTAAAGGTGGGGGTGACAATACTAATAATATCTGATAACACAGACTTTAAGATTAAAAATGTTATAAGAAATAAAATGGGCATTTCTTAATAATCGAGGGCCTCATATACCAAGAAGAAATCACAACTCTAAACATATATGCACATAATGAGGAGCCAGCAAAATACTTAAAACACTTGCTCGTAGGTTTGAAGAAATACATCAAGAGCAACCAATATTAGTGAGAGACTTCAACCCTGCCCTGTCACCATATGATAGATAAACGAGGCTAAAACTTAACAAGGTTATAGTGGTTTTAAAGGAAGAAATGGAAAGTAGTGTCATATCTATACACATATACACACACATATATATAGGGCTTTTCATACCCAGAAAGCTGGCTCCACATGCTTCTTCAATGAATAAGAGACATTCTCAAGATAAACCATATGCTGGGCAATAAAACAATCTTCCATAAAATCAAGTAGATTTAAATTGCATCAATTATCTTCTCAGATACAAAGAAAATAGAAAGAAATTACAAACAGACATGGAGACATATATTTATCACCTGGAAATTAAAGAGTTCACTACTGAACAACCATGGTTGGAGACAATTCTAAATATTCCTGTAAACAGGAATTTTCAGAGCTTGTGGAACACAGCAAATTATTATGAAAAGGAAATTTTATAGCATTAAACATTCATTGTAAAGGATCAAAGAGCCTCCATAAATAACTTAATGTCACAGTTTAACAAATTGGAAAATTACCAATAAATGAACCAAAACTATGCATGTGGATTGAAATAATAAAGCTTAGAGCAGAAATAATGAACTGGATACCCCCACAAATCCAAAAGATCAATGAAAGCAAGTGTTGATTCTTTGAAAAATTAACAAGATTAATAACTCATTAGAAAGACCTATAAAGAAAAAGAGAATTCTTAAGATAAACTTAATAAACTGAATCTAAAATGAAGAGAGGAGGTCACTACAGATATTGCAGACATCCAAAGAGTAATCAGAGAATTACTTTGAGAATTTTTATGCCACAAAACAAGAGATCCCATAAGAAAGTGATGCATTCTCAGATTCGTATAACCTCCCAAGTTTGAAACAAGATGATCTGGAATAGAACAGACCTATCACTATTGAGAAAACAGAAATGGTAATCAAAAAACTTCACAAAAATATAATTCCAGGCCCAGATGGGTTCCATAGTGAACTATTTCAACATTGAAAGACAGACTACCAATTCTTTACAGGCCCTACCAGGAACTTGAGAAAACAGAAACACTCCCAAATAGTTTCTCTAAAGCTATATCATCCTCTTAACAAAAGCAGATAGAAATCTCATTAAAAAGAAAAGTACAATCCAATATCTTTGAAGAAAACACAGATGCAATGATCCTCAACAAAATACTAGCAAACAGAATCCAATCATTCATCGAGAAAATCATACACCATGACCAAGTAGGATTTATTCTAGAGATGCAAGGATTGTTTAACATGAACAAATTAATAAATATAATATACCATGTCAATAAAAGTTAAAATAAAAATGATGTGATTTTATCAATAGATGTAGAGAATGCATTTGCAAGGTCCAACACCAGTTCATAATAAAAAAAATCTCTACAGGATTGATATTAAAGTAAATTTACTCAATATAGTCAAGGCCATTTTCCACAGGCCATGGAAAAAATTATATTCAATATGAAAATCAAAAAGCCTTTTTATCTAAGATCTGACACAAACAAATTTGCAACCTCTCACTACTTCTATGCAATATAGAATTATTTTCCATAGCAATTAAGTAAGAAAAAGATATCAAGGGCATCCACATAGGAAAGAAAGAAGTCAATCATTCACTGTTTGCAGATGACATGATGTCCATTTAGAAAATACAAAAGACTAGCAAAAAGCTTCTAGAAACAATAGATTTGTATAGTAAAGTGTCAGGCTACAAAGTTTATATGCAAAAATCCATGGCTTTCCTATATATAAATAATGAAAGAGAATTAAAAAACATTAAAAAGCAATCTCATTCACAAATGTGCCTCAGAAAATCAATTACCTTGTAGTAAACATAACTAAAGAGATGAAAGATTTATGCACAGAAAACTACAAAACACTGTTTCAACAAATAAAGAAATTCAAGAAAATAGTAACATATCCTGCTCATGATTGAGGTGATTAACATGATTTAAAAGGCTATAAATCCCAAAGTGTTGTACAAATCTAATGCAACAATAATACTCATGACGTTTTTCAAAGAAGTGGATCAAACACTTGAAATTCATTTAGAATAATAAATATCCATAAATGTCTAAAATAATCCTTGGAAGAAAAATGGGACGCATCACTTTCCCCAATTTTAAACTGTGCTATAATTAGTAGTGATTAATCAGCCAGGTATTTGGAACAAAGACAGACCCTCAGATAAATGGAGCAGACTTGAGTATTCTGAGACTAACTCCCAGGTATAAGATCAATTATTTTGATAAATGGGAAATAAATACAAGGTAGGGCATGGAAAGCGTCTTCAACAAATGTTGTTGGGAAAACTGATCAACTACATGCAGAAAAGTGAATTGAGGCCAACACCAGGCACAAAAGTCAAATCAAAATGGATTAAAGAACTTGATATGAGATGTGAAACTATAAGTTACATAGAAGAACACATAGGTAGAACACTCCATGACAAGAAATTAAGATTGCAAGGCAGAAACACCACTGGCAAAATAAAATGTAAGATAACCAAATGGAACAATATTAAACTAAGAATCATCTGCACTTCATACAAAACAGAGACTAAAATACAAAGACTACCCACCAAATGAGAGAATCTACTCGTTCAACTGATAATGGGTTATTATCTAATATATACAAGTTACTGATAGAACTTAGCAAGGAAAAATTCTAACCCCATCCAAAAATGGGGAGAAGAAATGAACATACATTTACCAAAGAAGAAATAAGATGGCCAAAGGAACATGAAAAAATGTTCCACATCACTAATCAGCAGGTAAATGCAAGTCAAAACAACAATGAGATAACATCTCACACCACAGAAACTGGCATGCATCACAAAGATCAAGAACAATCTGTGATTTCATGGATATAGATAAGGAAGGCAAATGTGATGAAGCATATATTGCTTAAAACTATCAATAATAATTTCCCAAGATACCCAGGAAAAATAGAATCACTAGGAAAATGTACTGTATTCACAATGATAAAATGCAAAAGATTGAGCCAGGATACTGAAGTCAGCAAGATCAAAAAAATAAAGTTATAGAAAGATCCTATCCAAATATCATTATAGTGAGGTCTGGAAAAGAACTGGGTGCTGAATGAAAGAAAATTACTATGCATGATAGATACCCTCTCAGAGACAGAATTGCAAACCACAGTGCCTCAAAGCAAATAATGTGTGTGGAGAAGAAAAGTATTTGACATAAAGATAGACTGGGTTGTGAAGTTGGAGGAATATCGGGGACCTTTGTAGCAGTAAAAGAACACTGAAGTGAAGTGATGGGAGTTGGAAATTCTATAAAAATCATCTACAACTTTTTAGCACTGTATTTCATGGTGATTCAATAATAAAAGGGATTTACATAAAAAGAAAAGCCCATAACAGGTACAGCAAATCTATAAAATGAAACGCTAAGAGCTTAAAGATTATGGAGGGATATAGTAAAAATAACAAACATGAACACCTGATCAAGAATTTTGTATCCAGCTAGATTATATTCAGAATTAAAGAACCATATGATCTCCATGAACAGGCAGCATCTTGGAAACTTTATAATCTTGAAACCTGTTTTGCAAAAAGCATTAAATAAGCTTCTCTAAATGATGAGGCAAACTTCCCCAAATGTGGCATTGGTTATAGCACTCACTAATAGTGTATATGATTGACTTTTAATTGATTAATAAAGGTATATTTACTCCTAGCTTGCTGTTGGCATTTTATACATTTTCAATAGTGAGATAACATCTCATTAAAATAGTATAAAATCACTTAGCAATTAATCAATGCAAATAAAAATGTTTTGGGTTTGTAGTTCACACCCAAAAAATGACCAGATGTTACTTTTGGCTCGGTACTCAGGAATAACTCCTACTAGTTCAGATGGAAATTGATCTATGGGACCAGAGATTGAAACTAGGTTAACCACTTGCAAAATACATGCCCTACCCTCTGTTATATAGCTTCAGTTAAAAACATTAAGCTTTATTGATTTATTTTAATTATAATTCAATTTGCCATTTTAAGTTTTGCTGAACCAACTAATATGAAATGAATTTTTATAGACCTTTTTATAGACCTGTCAAGGATAAGAAGGACTCTAGGAACACTGGTGAAGGAACAGGCCACTGGTAGTGGGATTCATGTTGAAATTTATATGCCTTGATTAACTCTCTAAATTATGGTACCTCAATAATTTGTAAAATGTTTAATGCCAATGCATATAATATAAAAATAGGTTAAATATTCATTTATTCAAGAATGAAAGGGTCTACATTTGGAAATGAATCTACATTTGGAAATTTAGAAGGGGTCTATATTTGGAAAAATATTTGAAGAACAATGCTCTATATAACTCCCAAAATAAAATATGCTAAGGGACTGGAGAGTGTGCAGGGTGCTTGCCCTTTAGGCAGCTAACCCTGGTTTGATCTCCAGCATCCGACATGTTAACCTGAACCCTATAAGGAGCAATCTTTGACTGCAGAGCCTGGAATAATTTATGAGCACCATTGAGTGGCTGCCTATTTCCTTTTCCCCAAAAAATATAAAGAAAAAAAAACAGCAATAAGCACTTTGAATTTTTTTCACTCAGAAATATAACTAATTTCCTTAGGAAACACCCTTCAGTGACGAGTAAAGGCATATTAAATGCTAAACTTGGTTCCAAAAATTATTAATCAGATTCTTTAGTCAAGCTGTTTAATTTTGCATTAAACATTTTTAAGAACTGAAGTGATAGTTTAGTATGTGTACATGTGTTCAATCCAGCACCACATATGGTCTCTGCTGAGTCTCACCAGGAGCAATCCCTGACCATGAGCCAAGAATAAGCCCTAATCATAGACATTCTGGCCCCAAAACTAACTAACAAAAATATGTTTTCATTTATTTGGGGGGTTAGGGGAAGGTTAGGCCACAGTCAATACCAAGTACATGTTTTTCTTCTGCTACAGATCAAGTTTTTTTTTAAGGGTCATACAATATAAGTATAGAAGGCATTTAGAAATCTCTAGTAAATATTCTATATACTTTTGATTGGTAGTAAATAATAATTACATAACCACCTACATTTCATTTTTATCACCATATAATGCAGGTAAAAATTAATTTTAGTTCATTGAATCATCATGAGATACAAAGTCACAAAGTTGTTCATGATTGATTTTCACTCATACAATATTTGAGCACCTATCCCTCCACTGATGTTCTCATTTCTCCCCTAATGTCTCCAGTTTCCCTCCCACCCCACCAGCCTGTCTCTATAGCAGAAACATTCTTGTACAGTGGTTTTCAATATTGCCCTGAATGGGTATTATGCATATTACATTATCTTCTTTCTATACTCTACTCTTGTCCATCATTAGGTGCATATATGTTTAGAAGTGTGATTTCTTCTTGGTGTATGCATCCCTTTATTAGTTTAAAAATTATTTTTTGTCACTATATTCTACCACTGTCATTGGGGTCTTGAGCATTGTTTATGACATATCTCTGTCAATGGATACTTCTTTCTATACAGTTTCCCTTTGTGGTCTTGCTGCCTTCTTTCCCTATCTGTAGAATTCATTATTATGACTATGATGTGTATTGGGGTTATTTTCTTTGTATCTCTTTTAACTGGTACTTTTTGGGCATCCAGGATATAATTGCATGCACTCTTTAGCTCTGGGCCGTTTTTGGCAATAAATTTTTCTGTTGATTGTTCCTGGGGATTTTCTTCCTGGATCTCTGGGACTCCAGTGATGCTTGTGTTGTTTCTATTAAATTTATTTCAGAGTTCTATTTTCAGCTGTTCACATTTTTTGAGGTTTTTTTTCCATAGTCTGTTCATTTAAGGCAGTGTTTTTCAACCACTGTGCCATGGCACAGTCGTGTGCCGTGAGATACTGTCTGGTGTGCCTTGGGGAAAATTACGCTTTCATCCATAACGTGCGCATGTTATGGACTATAAATGACTCCAGTGTCACTGTTACACTGACAGGAGGAAACATCACAGTAGATTATCTATGTGCAGAAAATGCAGATGGATCTGGACTCTGGAGGATTATTGCAGACGCAGTACAGAAGAGCACTGAGTGATGGATCTGGAGGAAACATGAGTAGAAGAGTGCTGAGTGTGACAGACAGTGGCTCTCTGGAGGAGACAAGCACAGTAAGTACTGAGAGACAGTGAGACAGGAGCAGATACTATAGTGATGAACAAGTTTTGGAAAAAGAAAGAACTGGACTCTTAAAATTCTGAACCAGATGAGAGCCCAAGTATGAGTGGGGACCAAAAAAGGCAAAGATGGTTAACTCAAGCAAATTCTTTGGCACAAGGCAATATAGCGAAAGCTATATTTCATTTGGATTTACTTTCACCAGAGATGCAAAAAGACCAACTCCTCTGTGCATGCGTGGTGTATGGTGAAAAGCTATCTAACAGTGCTATGGTCCCAAGTAAACTTAAACTCCATCTCCAAACAAAACACCCTTCACTTCAAAACAAGAATGTGAACTTTTTTTGTTCACCTGTGTGAAAACACGAAGAAACAGGCAACTTTCATGAGAAAAACCACAAAGGTAAATGAAAGAGTTCTTAAAGCTAGCTATGAAGTTGCTAATTTATAGCCAAGTAAAAAAAAAAAAAAAGTCACACACTGTGGCAGAGACATTAATACTGCCCGCCTGCAAAGCTATTGTAGAGGAGATGCTCGGACCTGAAGCAGCTAAGGAAATAGCCAAAGTCCCTCTCTCAGACAACACAATTTCCAGACATCTTAATGACATGTCTGCAGACATGGAAAGCGTGGTTTTGAAAAAGATCCGTATCAGTGAGAAATTTGCATTGCAACTTGACGAGTCTACTGCTATCAGTGGACAGGCTCAACTCTTGGACAATGTGCGTTTTGTGGATGGTGATGCAATTAGTGAAAACTTCTTTTTTTGCGAGGCATTGCCAGCAAAAACAACAGGAAAAAAAATTTTCGGGTCACATCAGAATACCTGAACAAAGAGGACTTAATTGAGAAAACTACACAAGTGTCTGCACCGATGGAGCTGCAATCATGGTTGGGCACACTAAAGGCTTTGTAAGCAGAATGAAGGAAAGGAATCCAGTTGTGATTGTTACGCATTGTTTTTTTACACTGTGAGGCCCTTGTAGCCAAGACTTTACCAGCAGACCTAATTCCTGTGTTGGATGATGTTGTGCGCATGGTAAACTTTGTAAAGTGAGGATCCATGAAAGGTTGCATGTTTGTAGCTTTGTGTGAGGAGATGGGAGCGAAGCATAAAACCTTGCTGTTTTATACGGAGGTCCAGTAGTTGTCGTGTGGCAAGGTCTTGGTTCGTGTGTATGAGCTGCAGGAGGAACTTAAAATGTTTCTGACAAATGAGAGGTCAGATTATGCAAAGCCGCTTGCAAGTGATGAGTGGTGTGCAAGGATGGCATACCTGGCAGATATTTTTATCATCTGAATGAACTGAACACACAAATGCAAGGCAGAAATGAAAACCTACTTCCAAGTGCAGATAAAAGAAATGGATTCCGTTCAAAAATGCCACTCTGGCATCAACACTTGGAAAGTGGCAATCTTGAAATGTTCACACTCACCAAGCAATGGCAAGGTGTTCACACTGCTGTACTATGTGAGATAATAGTTAAAATAAATAGTTCTTGAGGAGAAGTTGTCATTTTATTTCTCTTCAGTCTCCACTGAATGCCTTGACTAGGTTAGGGACCCTTATAGCTTAGCATCAATTGGTGGAAAGGACATGACTTAACAGGAGCAGGAGGAACTAACTAAACTGAGACAAAATCATGGTTTCAAGATAAGATTTGCCATCTACCTTTGGACAGTGTTTGGTTAGATACTGCCTAGGTGTTCCCCATTCTAACAAACAAAGCTATTTTGACATTGGTCCCATTTCCCCCTACATATCTGTGTAAAATGAGCTTTTCAAGCCTGACTGCTATAAAAACTAAAGACAGAGAGAGACAGAGAGCTGTTGACGAAGAACTATCTGTGTGTCTTTCTTTGATTCCTGCCAGAATATTAACTTTGTGTTCAGCCAAACAGGCCCAGGTTTCACACTGAGTAAGTGAACAGAAATATGACCAATTATAAAATACATTATTATTTCATAAAAAAGTAATTATAAAATAATTTCTTTCTGTTTATTTTATTCCTATTCAAGAGAATTACTTTATATATAGTCAATATAGGCACAGAGTTAAATCTGTTTTTAACGTTTTCTAATAGTGGTGTACCTCATAATTTATATTTTTCATGAAAAAAAGTGTGCCTCCACACACACAAAAAAGTTGAAAAACACCCATTTAAGGCTTTGTTTCAACTTCTTCTGTTATATGAAGTTGTTTTGCAGCTCATATTCCAGCTCTCTACTTTCATCCATATCAGTTGTTACTGTGCTGGTGAAGCCTGCTAGTGAGGTTTTCATGTTGCCTACAAAGTTTTCAGCTCTGTTATTTCAGTTTGAAATTTTCTCATTTCTGCTTTCATGTGTTCTTGAGTCTTGGTTGTGGTTGGTTGAGTTCAGTCCATGCTTTCTTCAATATTTTTTGAACATCCTCCATAATTCTTTTCTGAAGTCCTTATCTGAGATGCTATATACATGATTGGTACTTGTCAGGTCATCAGAGCTACCAGAGCTACTAGCTTCATTCTCTGAGCTTGCTAGAACTGCATTGTTTTCTCATTGTCATGCATGCAGTGTGGTGGTTTTTTATTTGTTTTGCTGGGGTTCTTTGACCTTGGTTCAATCTCCCGGAGGCACCATATGGTCCCCCAGGCAAGGAGCTATTTCTGAGAGCATAGCCAGAAGTAACCCCTGAGCATTACCGAGTGTGACTTAAAAACCAAAAATAAATAAATAAATAAAGACATTTGTTAATATATATTGTTAGTCCTATATTGAGTCTATATATGTTATGAAATATTTTATTTCATTGCTATATTAATACCCTTATATAAAATTTAGATTTATCTTTACTTTTTTGTTGTAATTATATTTTATCTTATACAGGCATAGTAGTTCCTAGATCTGAGTTACATCTACAAAAATTATATTTTCAAATAAATTTATAGGCATAAACATAGTTATGTATATATATTTATATATTTTATTTTTATTTACTTATATTTATTTATATATTATATATTTATATATGTTACATATATATGTATATATATTTTTAACGAAACCCAAATTAATCCGATATTGTAGCCATTGAGCTGTAACACTAAACTGTGACTTCATAAGGGCAAAGACTTTTCCATACTCATTTTGTTCTAAAATAATCACCACAGTTTACCATGGTTTCTGTACTTAATACTTGACAAATGTTTTGGAAGAATTGTCAGGTAAAACAATTGCATATCAATGAATAGTCTCAATTTTTCTTAAATACAGTAATTCTGAATCTAATTTGGATTAAGAATCTCCCACGTCTGATTCAACAAATATTACCAAGAACCAGGCTCAAAGAGGCTGAAGTTGTACATGTTGTACAAGTCTCTTTACATAGTTGCAGATCTGAAAACATTGAGAAGACATTTAGATTCTGCCTTGAGGTCATACCTTAAGCATATTCAGTTCCTCTTTTAAGGATCAAATATGAACTACTTTTTAATACTTGTCCTGGAATTACTATTAGTATTCAGGGATTTTTTTTATTTGTTTCTTTTTAAATTCTCTCTTCTTGCACATATTGAATTCACCAGGATTTCTTTTCTCTAACAATCATATTTTGAGACACTTGGAAATCATTTTCATTTTCTCTATTTCCCTTAAGAACTGAACATAGCTTGAGTCAAAATCTCATTATTTGTCTAATGCAGACCACTGAGACATCCAAAGACTCATCTATAAAGGTACAGTTAAGATAACCATTACTCTAGATGTTTTAGAAGTGGAGGTATTGAAATACCTATTAATGACTCAAAAGATTCCCTCTATAACTGTAATCAAATAAAGCCAATTATTTACCTTTAACTACGTGATCAAAAGCTTCCTATAAAGTCAATTGTATTACATTCTTCAATATATTAGTATAGATTGTTTCATATTTATCCTAGAAAGAAGTCAAAACAAAAAAAGTGAGATGGGGGAATGGGAAATTCCCTAAGCCATGCATATTTAAAGATTTGGTTTCAGATCAATGTAAAAAAGCAGAAATAATTAAAAACATCATATGACTTGTGTACAACATAAGAACTGCATTGCTAACTAAAACCATAACTGACCTAATTTCACTGAATGTTTCAAGGAAAATGATAGGCATGCATAGTCAGAAATATGATACAAGCAGTGGATGATCCATATTTTCCCCCTGAGTTTCAAACACATTCCTTAAATAGCAGACAGCATTGACATGTAAGGGAAGAGACCTCACATGGCTAGTAAAAGAGTGTCTACCCATCAGAAAATAAAGAAGATTATAGTTGTTTGACCCAAATATGTTTGAATTGTTTTGTTGTTGCTGAGCTTCAATGTACACAGAAAATGGAACAATTAAAAATGAATTTGGGGAAATAGTTCAGCAGGCTGAATATATTATATCATTTTGGAGTCCCAGATTCACAGCAGTATATGATCCCCTAAGCACCACTATGAACCAGAGTATCTCTTAAGTACTATTGGGTGCAGCAAAAACAACAATAACTAAAACAAAATCAAACCATGACAGAATCTTTGTCTTTTGAGAAATTTATCAACAAAATTTCAAGGCAATGAAGTATAAATTCTCTCATATCTTTCACTATGGAACAACATTAATAAAATTTCTGTTTTTACATTCTACATAATTATGTACAACATAATTATGTTACCTTTCAAGGTGACTAGACACAAAGATAACACCTCAAAGTCTAATCTCCATTTCAATTTTATTCCTTAGTATAGTCATAAATGGATCCAAAGATAGTTATTTAAAGGGAACATTTTGTTAACTATCTCAAATTATCTAGTAGTATTTAAGCTCTAACCTGGCATGTAGTTTGCTTTACTCTACTCTGAAATCCCTTGCATCAGCTCTGCAAATTAGATTGTATTGTTTTCCACTATTCTTCACAGAATGTTGTTAGAAAAATCTATAAGTATGTTTCTAATATGTGTCAGACTACAATATAGGCAACAGAGTGAACGAACCTTAAAAGTCCTTTTCATAAGTCAACTGGGAAGTTTAACCTCTGGAGCATCTTATCTCTCTTTGTATTCTGTGCTCTTTATGTCGTTTATCTGCTTCTCTTTTGTTAAGTAAGCACCAGTAGTGCACTCTGAATTTCATAGAATTAACAGTGAAAAATCATCAACACCAGAGTGATCTGTTCGCTATTGTTTAGCTCAAGTTCATTTATTAAAGAGGCGTTCCTCCTAGTAACTTCAGATAATGCTATCAACTAAATATGCTGAACTATTTATTATGTTTAAAATTCAGATGAAGGTAATTCAAACCACTGGCTAAATATGCAATTGTTATTATTGCCAATAGTCTTAGGATGAAGTAAGAATATATTATAGAATCTGGGTTTCCTTATTATTTTTCACTTGAGAGCAACGTTTTGTTTTCAATGCATAAGGTCACATATTTGATTTGATAGAGATTGTTCTATAGGTTGTTTATGTATTCAGTGAACTTTGATTTAATTCAGTGGATGCTGAAAACATCAGCTTTATAGAAACATATCCTGTCACAGTCCTCTATGAGGAGAAAGATTCACAATTATATCATGAAAAACTAGAGTAACCATGTATAATAGGAAGGCTTCATGATGCACCATGGATCTTTGTGTGACCTTCCAGGATACTGGAAATTCTGAGATATTCTGAAACTCAACTCCCTAACTGCTATAATAAAGTTATATTCTTTAAAGATTACCTTTAAAGAGTGGGAAAAATATTAAGCAAAAGTTTCCTATTTCTACTTAATTTTTAATTTTATTTACAAAACCATAATTTACAAAACAACTGGAGTTGAATTTCAAGCATCCAATAATGCAACAGCAATCCTACCACCATAGTACTATACCTTCACCAGCACTCTCCTCAGCATCTTTTGACATTTGCCACTTTGAGAGATACATTTCAATGGTTTGTGATTGCAGCATAGATCTAATATTAACAGTGTTGTTCATTTTATTCTTTATATATATGTGTATATATTACCCTTTACATCAGTACTTTAATAAATGCCTGAGTCTTTTTACACAAATTTTTTATTTTATATTTTTATAAATTTTCTTTAAATCATCATGAGATACAGTTACAATGTAGTTCATGACCGAGTTTCAGTCACAATGACCAACACCCATCTCTTCACTATTGCATTTTCCAACAATGGCCGCAGTTTCACTTCCTATTTCCCCCTCCCCTCACACCTCCCTGTCCGTCTATAAAAGACATTTTTCTTCTCTCTCTCTCTCTCTTAGTCTATCTCTCTGCTTTTTTTCTGTTGGACACTGTAGTGTGCAATAATGTTATTGAAAAGGTATCCTACGTATCATTTAAACTCCGGAGATTCAGCACTCAGTTCTTGTACAGGTTGTCTCCAACTACGATTGTCATATTGCTACGGTCTTTAAACTAATTGAATTCTTCCACCTCTATGTTGCAAGCTTCCTCCCCAAACCTGGCCCTTATGTCTATTATTTTTGAATATTATTACCATAATTTATTTTTTTCACATCCTAGAAATGAGTGTGATCATTTAATGTCTATCCTCCCTTTGACTCTCTTCCCTTAGCATAATACTCTCCATATAATTCAATGTGTAAGCAAATGTTATGATTACATTTGCCCTAATAGTTTCATGGTATATGATTCTTGATGTAGATATATCATTATTATTTTTACCCACTGATCTGTTTTCAGACACTTAGGTTATTTCCAGATTCTGGCTATTGTGAATGGTGATGCAATGAATGTTGAAGTGCAGATGCTTTTTTAGCATTGTGTTTTTAGACCAGTATGGTATAATACCAGAGCAGAATTTCTGGGTCATATGGGCGTTCAATTCAATTTTTAGGGTGTTTTTTTTTAATGCCCATCTTGTTTCACAAAGGTTGGACCAGTTTTCAAAAGGTTGGACCAATTTCTACCAGCAGTGAGAATCCCTTTCTCCCCACATCTATATCAGTATTAGTTGTTCTTACACTTCTCGATGTTTGCCAGTCTCATTCATGTGAGATTATAGTTCATTGCTGTTTTGATTTTCATTTTTGTAATGATTAATTATGTGAAATATTTCTTATGTGCCTTTTGCCTATCTGTAAATTTTCTTTGAGGAAGTTCCTATTTATCTCTTCTCCACATGTTTTGTGGGAATTCTTATTCAGATATACCAGTGGTATCTTATATGTCTTAGATATGAGCCACTTATCAAAAGAGAACTGGGTGAATATTTTCTCATAATTCAATGGCAGTTGTTGAATTTTAATCACCATTTCCTTTGAGATGCAAAAGTTTTTTGGTTTAATGTATTACCATTTGTTTGTTTGTTTGTTTTTTATTTCAATTGCTTGATCAGTGCTGTTTTATCCTTGAATATACTTTTAGTATAAATGTCATGGAGTATTAGGCCTACCTTTTCCTCTATGAACCTTATGACTTTAGGTTTTTATTCCATTTTTATTTGAACTTTAAGCATGGCATTATAAAAGAGATCTAAGTGCATTTTTTGCATGTTACTGACCAGTTTTCCCAGCAGTACTTGTTAAAAAGGGTTTTCTTGATCCATATTTTATTTCTTGCTACTTTGTCAAAGATTAATTGATCATATACATTAGGGCCTTAGGATATTCAAGTCTTTTCTATTGATCTGACAGCATGTCTTTATTCTATTTACAACCAGTACAGTTTGAAGTTAGAGAAAGACCTCCCACATTCTTTTTACTAAGCACTCATTTCACTATTCATGAAGGTTAACTTCATTTGAAATTCAGGAATGTTTGATCTATTTCTTTGAAAAACATCATGGGTACATTTATTAAGTCTTTGCACTGTTTTGGGAAATATTGCCATTTTAGTTATGCTATCATCCCAATCCATAAACAGGAGACATATTTCATTTTCTTTGTATCTTCTTTTATTTCTGGAAGTAGTACATTTACTTTGTAAAAGTTTTTCATCTCTGCTTTCAGAAATTGCTCCTGCAAGGCTCCAAGGACCATATGGGATGATGAGAATCAAACTCGGGTTCATCCCAGGTAGGCCGAGTACAAGGCAAATGCCCTATTGCTATCACTCCAGCCCTTGATTTGTTTATTTTTAAAATTTATCTTCTCTTTTATTATATGTATATAGAAAAGCCACGAATTAATTGTTGCCTATTAATTTTTAAGCCTGTCATTTTACAATACAAACCACTGTGTCCTGTAGCTTTTCTGTAGTTATGATTTTCAAAATATAGTATCATGTCATCAGCAAATAGTGAGAATGTGTTTTTCCTTGCTTATCTGAATCTCACTGATAAATTTTTACTTGCCTAATTGCTCTCACAAGTAATTTCAGTACCTTCTTGATAGAAGTTGCAAGAGTGGACAACCATGTCTTGTGCCAAATCTTAAAGAAAAGGCTTTTAGTTTTTCACCATTGAGTAAAATATATGCCATAGTAATATACGTTGTACGCTTGTGGTAAGTAGCTTGTGGTAAATTAAAAGAGTTCCTTCGATTCTAATTTTTTAGTGTTTTTATCATAAATGGGTGCTGGGACTTGTCAAATACTTTTTCTTCATTCATATGATCATACTATTTTTAATTTTTCTTTTTTTGATATAGTGTCTCATGTTATTTTATTTGCATATAGTTACCATCCTTCCATACCTCGATTTTTTCAACTTGGTCATGGTTTATGTCTTTTTATTGAATTGTTGGACTTTATTTATGATTTTATTTTATTTGTGTTCATCAAGGATATTGGTATATAATTCTCTCTTCTGTGTTGTTCTTGTCTGCTTTTGTGTCAGGATAATGTAAGCTCAAAAGAAATTGCTTAGGAGTGTTTTTGTTTTTTTTAATTACCTAGAAGATCCTGAAAATAATTGACAATAGGCCCTTTTTAAAATTTTGAAACAATTCGAGGGAGGGACTTCAGAGCATAAAAACCGGCTATCCTTTGCAAAAGCTGGCTCCCTGTGTGTGACACCAGGCGGGGAAAATCCGCGAAAGTACACCGGCCCAGTGGGGCTCAGCTGTGAAAGACTGTGAGTGTGACCTGTCTATGTCTGTCTACTGTCCTCTTGCGTGAAACTCTTGCGAGTGGGGCAAAAAGAGCCTCCAGAAACCTCGCTCGCCCAGACGCCATTTTCAGGGAGGGGACTTCAGAGCATAAAAACCGGCTATCCTTTGCAAAAGCTGGCTCCCTGTGTGTGACACCAGGCGGGGAAAATCCGCGAAAGTACACCGGCCCAGTGGGGCTCAGCTGTGAAAGACTGTGAGTGTGACCTGTCTATGTCTGTCTACTGTCCTCATTGCGTGAAACTCTTGCGAGTGGGGCAAAAAGAGCCTCCAGAAACCTCGCTCGCCCAGACGCCATTTTCAGGGAGGGGACTTCAGAGCATAAAAGCCGGCTATCCTTTGCAAAAGCTGGCTCCCTGTGTGTGACACCAGGCGGGGAAAATCCGCGAAAGTACACCGGCCCAGTGGGGCTCAGCTGTGAAAGACTGTGAGTGTGACCTGTCTATGTCTGTCTACTGTCCTCTTGCGTGAAACTCTTGCGAGTGGGGCAAAAAGAGCCTCCAGAAACCTCGCTCGCCCAGTACGCCATTTTCAGGGAGGGACTTCAGAGCATAAAAAACCGGCTATCCTTTGCAAAAGCTGGCTCCCTGTGTGTGACACCAGGCGGGGAAAATCCGCGAAAGTACACCGGCCCAGTGGGGCTCAGCTGTGAAAGACTGTGAGTGTGACCTGTCTATGTCTGTCTACTGTCCTCTTGCGTGAAACTCTTGCGAGTGGGGCAAAAAGAGCCTCCAGAAACCTCGCTCGCCCAGACGCCATTTCAGGGAGGGACTTCAGAGCATAAAAACCGGCTATCCTTTGCAAAAGCTGGCTCCCTGTGTGTGACACCAGGCGGGGAAAATCCGCGAAAGTACACCGGCCCAGTGGGGCTCAGCTGTGAAAGACTGTGAGTGTGACCTGTCTATGTCTGTCTACTGTCCTCTTGCGTGAAACTCTTGCGAGTGGGGCAAAAAGAGCCTCCAGAAACCTCGCTCGCCCAGAACGCCATTTTCAGGGAGGGACTTCAGAGCATAAAAACCGGCTATCCTTTGCAAAAGCTGGCTCCCTGTGTGTGACACCAGGCGGGGAAAATCCGCGAAAGTACACCGGCCCAGTGGGGCTCAGCTGTGAAAGACTGTGAGTGTGACCTGTCTATGTCTGTCTACTGTCCTCTTGCGTGAAACTCTTGCGAGTGGGGCAAAAAGAGCCTCCAGAAACCTCGCTCGCCCAGACGCCATTTTCAGGGAGGGACTTCAGAGCATAAAAACCGGCTATCCTTTGCAAAAGCTGGCTCCCTGTGTGTGACACCAGGCGGGGAAAATCCGCGAAAGTACACCGGCCCAGTGGGGCTCAGCTGTGAAAGACTTGAGTGTGACCTGTCTATGTCTGTCTACTGTCCCTCCTTGCGTGAAACTCTTGCGAGTGGGGCAAAAAAAGAGCCTCCAGAAACCTCGCTCAGCCCCAACGCCATTTTTCAGGGAGGGGACTTCAGAGCATAAAAAACCCGGCTATCCTTTGCAAAAGCTGGCTCCCTGTGTGTGACACCAGGCGGGAAAATCCGCGAAAGTACACCGGCCCAGTGGGGCTCAGCTGTGAAAGACTGTGAGTGTGACCTGTCTATGTCTGTCTACTGTCCTCATTGCGTGAAACTCTTGCGAGTGGGGCAAAAAGAGCCTCCAGAAACCTCGCTCGCCCAGACGCCCATTTTCAGGGAGGGACTTCAGAGCATAAAAACCGGCTATCCTTTGCAAAAGCTGGCTCCCTGTGTGTGACACCAGGCGGGGAAAATCCCGAAAGTACACCGGCCCAGTGGGGCTCAGCTGTGAAAGACTGTGAGTGTGACCTGTCTATGTCTGTCTACTGTCCTCTTTGCGTGAAACTCTTGCGAGTGGGGCAAAAAGAGCCTCCAGAAACCTCGCTCGCCCAGACGCCATTTTCAGGGAGGGACTTCAGAGCATAAAAAACCGGCTATCCTTTGCAAAAGCTGGCTCCCTGTGTGTGACACCAGGCGGGGAAAATCCGCGAAAGTACCACCGGCCCAGTGGGGCTCAGCTGTGAAAGACTGTGAGTGTGACCTGTCTATGTCTGTCTACTGTCCTCTTGCGTGAAACTCTTGCGAGTGGGGCAAAAAGAGCCTCCAGAAACCTCGCTCGCCCAGACGCCATTTTCAGGGAGGGACTTCAGAGCATAAAAACCGGCTATCCTTTGCAAAAGCTGGCTCCCTGTGTGTGACACCAGGCGGGGAAAATCCGCGAAAGTACACCGGCCCAGTGGGGCTCAGCTGTGAAAGACTGTGAGTGTGACCTGTCTATGTCTGTCTACTGTCCTCTTGCGTGAAACTCTTGCGAGTGGGGCAAAAAGAGCCTCCAGAAACCTCGCTCGCCCAGACGCCATTTTCAGGGAGGGACTTCAGAGCATAAAAACCGGCTATCCTTTGCAAAAGCTGGCTCCCTGTGTGTGACACCAGGCGGGGAAAATCCGCGAAAGTACACCGGCCCAGTGGGGCTCAGCTGTGAAAGACTGTGAGTGTGACCTGTCTATGTCTGTCTACTGTCCTCTTGCGTGAAACTCTTGCGAGTGGGGCAAAAAGAGCCTCCAGAAACCTCGCTCGCCCAGACGCCATTTTCAGGGAGGGACTTCACGAGCATAAAAAACCGGCTATCCTTTGCAAAAGCTGGCTCCCTGTGTGTGACACCAGGCGGGGAAAATCCGCGAAAGTACACCGGCCCAGTGGGGCTCAGCTGTGAAAGACTGTGAGTGTGACCTGTCTATGTCTGTCTACTGTCCTCTTGCGTGAAACTCTTGCGAGTGGGGCAAAAAGAGCCTCCAGAAACCTCGCTCGCCCCAGACGCCATTTTCAGGGAGGGACTTCAGAGCATAAAAACCGGCTATCCTTTGCAAAAGCTGGCTCCCTGTGTGTGACACCAGGCGGGGAAAATCCGCGAAAGTACACCGGCCCAGTGGGGCTCAGCTGTGAAAGACTGTGAGTGTGACCTGTCTATGTCTGTCTACTGTCCTCTTGCGTGAAACTCTTGCGAGTGGGGCAAAAAGAGCCTCCAGAAACCTCGCTCGCCCAGACGCCATTTTCAGGGAGGGACTTCAGAGCATAAAAACCGGCTATCCTTTGCAAAAGCTGGCTCCCTGTGTGTGACACCAGGCGGGGAAAATCCGCGAAAGTACACCGGCCCAGTGGGGCTCAGCTGTGAAAGACTGTGAGTGTGACCTGTCTATGTCTGTCTACTGTCCTCCTTGCGTGAAACTCTTGCGAGTGGGGCAAAAAGAGCCTCCAGAAACCTCGCTCGCCCCAGACGCCATTTTCAGGGAGGGACTTCAGAGCATAAAAACCGGCTATCCTTTTGCAAAAGCTGGCTCCCTGTGTGTGACACCAGGCGGGGAAAATCCGCGAAAGTACAACCGGCCCAGTGGGGCTCAGCTGTAAAGACTGGTGAGTGTGACCTGTCTATGTCTGTCCTACTGTCCTCTTTGCGTGAAACTCTTGCGAGTGGGGCAAAAAGAGCCTCCAGAAACCTCCTCGCATCGCCCAGTACGCCATTTTCAGGGAGGGACTTCAGAGCATAAAAACCCGGCTATCCTTTGCAAAAGCTGGCTCCCTGTGTGTGACACCAGGCGGGGAAAATCCGCGAAAGTACACCGGCCCAGTGGGGCTCAGCTGTGAAAGACTGTGAGTGTGACCTGTCTATGTCTGTCTACTGTCCTCTTGCGTGAAACTCTTGCGAGTGGGGGCAAAAAGAGGGCTCCAGAGGAGCACGGCCGCTCCGCTTCGCTACGCGGCCGTGCACTCTTTCTAAGGAAAGAACTCCATTGCAACAAGAAGGAAAAATCACACTAAGAACGCGCTATATCACAGAAGCAAACATTTCTCTCTGACTGTCTTCTCTGTTACATGCTCGGGCCTAAGATTTGACCCAGTGTGAGGCTTCATCCACGGAGGACTCCCCTCCCTTAGAGGCAAGTCAGCCCATCCAGAAAGGGAGTAGCCAGAGGAGTGTGCTGCCTACATCATATAGACAATGAATACCACTACAACACGTAGAAAAAACCCACAATACAAATGTGACAATGGGGGAAACAGCGCAGGCCAGCATCAGGACATAGAGAATGAAGATGACAATTCTGAGGACCAGATAATGACTGAACAACTAATCAACCTCTCAGATAAGGACTTTAGACTAGCAATATGGAAGGTGCTCAACAGACTCCAAGAAACCATGGATCGAGTTGAACAGAACACTAATAAGAACCAAGAAAATATGAAGGCAGAATGACAAAACTCCAAACTGAAATAACATGTCAACTAACAGGCCTGAAAAACTCAGTAAACGAAGTGAATGACAAAATGGATAAGCTCTGGGACAGGGTATCAGAAGCTGAGAATAGACTTGGTGCTGTGAGAAGAGAGATACATAACAATTCCATACAGCAGGAGAGATTGGACAAAAAACTTAAAGCAAATGAGCAGACCAATGGGAAAAATTAGTCAAAGAATGGGAACAGACGAAAATAGAAGTCTATGATAAGATCAACAGAAACAACTTAAGAATCATTGGAGTCCCAGAGACCCAGGGAAGAAAATTTCCAGGAAGAATCAATGGTCAAGAACATCATTAAAGAGAAACTTCCAGAGCTAAAGAATATATGTGATCAAATCCTGCATGCCCGAAGAGTACCAACCAAAAGAGACCCCAGAAAAACCACCCCAAGACACATCCTAGTCACAATGACAAATCCCACAGATAGAGACAGAATTCTGAAAAACAGCAAGATCAAAAGGGGAAAACATGTTCAGCAAGCTTCCCTGAGATTTACAGCAGACCTGTCACCAGAAACGCTCAATGCCAGAAAGCAGTGGTGGGATATTGTGACAAGACTGAATGAAATGAATGCTTCACCCAGAATACTATACCCACAAAACTCACTTTCCGGTTTGATGGAAGAATACATGGTTTCACAGACAAAAAAAGACAGCTCAGAAACTTCACAGACACAAAACCAGTCTTAAGAGAAAAACTGAAAGACCTAATCTAAGACAAGACTACCCAAAAGACACACCAAATTTTGAAATAAAGATGGGCGTTAAATCCCAGGACAATTCTTTCTCTCAACGTCAATGGACCTAAATGCACCAGTTTAAGAGACACAGAGTGGCTAAATGGATCAAAAAACTCAATCCAACCTTCTGCTGCCTACAAGAAACGCACCTGAATAGTCAGAACAAAACATAGACTCAAAAATAAAAAGGCTGGAGAAAAGTTATCCAAGCAAACAACACCCATAAAAAAGCTGGAGTGGCCATACTAATATCAGATAATGCAAACTTTATACTCAGGAAGGTTTGTAAGGGACAAAGACGACATTTTATATTAATCAAGGGGTACGTAGAGCAGAAGAATTCACTCTCCTAAACATATATGCACCGAATGAGGGGCCAGCAAAATATTTAATACAACTGCTGACAAATCTGAAAAATAATATCAACAACAACACAATAATTGTGGGGGACCTAAACACGGCTTTGTCACACTGGACAGGTCAACCAGACTGAAACCCAACAAGAATACTAGACCTGAGGAGAGAAATGGAGAGAAAGAGGCCTAGTGGATATATATAGGACACTCCATCCCCAGAAACCTGGATACACATTCTTCTCCAATGTACATGGGACATTCTCCAGGATAGACTACATGCTTGGCACATAAAACATACCTCCATAAGATCAAGAGGATAGAGAATTTTGCAGACTAACCTTCGCTGACCACAAGGCTCTGAAATTATTTGTGAACTCCAAAGGGACTCAGAAGAAACACTTAACACCTGGAAGTTAAACAGCCTCATCTCAATAACCAGTGGGTCCGAGATGAAATCAAGGGAGGAAATCAAAAGGTTTCTGGGAAACAAATGACAATAAAGACACAAACTCTCAGAACTTATGGGACACAGCAAAAGCAGTACTGAGAGGAAAATTTATAGCTTTGCAAGCACACATCAGGAAGGAAGAAGGAGCTTACCTGAGTAGCTTAATGACACAGCTAATAGAACTAGAAAATGCGTCAACAAAAGGACCCCAAGAACAGAAGACAGAAGGAAATAACAAAGCTGAGAGCAGAAATCAACGAAGTGGAAACTCAAAAAACAATCCGAAAAGATCAACGAAAGCAGAAGTTGGTTCTTTGAAAAAATAAACAAGATTGATAGACCACTGGCAAACCTAACAAAGAAAGGAGAGAGAGAAACTTGATAACTCGTATCAGGAATGAAAAAGGAGAGATCACTACTGATATGACAGAGATTCAAAGGGTAATCAGAAACTACTTTGAAAAACTCTACGCCACTAAAAATGAGAACCTGGAAGAAATGGATAAATTCTTGGACTCTTATAATCTTCCACGTTGAAGGAAGAGGATGTAGCATATCTAAACACCCCCATCACCATTAGATGAAATTAAAAACAGTAATCAAGATGTCTGCCGAAAAAACAAAAGCCCAGGTCCAGATGGATTCACTAATGAATTCTATCAAACTTTTCCAAGAGAACTACTGCCAATCTTGGGCAAGACTCTTTCATGAAATTGAACAAACAGAAACACTTCCAAATAGCTTTTATGAAGCCAACATCACCTTGATACCTAAACCAGACAGAGACGCTACCAAAAAAGAAAATTACAGACCAATATCACTGATGAATGCAGATGCAAAGATCCTCAACAAAATCCTGGCAAATAGGATTCAATGCCTCATTAAGAAGATCATCCACTACGATCAAGTAGGTTTCATCCAGGAATGCAAGGCTGGTTTAACATCCGTAAATCTATCAACATAATACACAACATCAATAACAAGAAAAATAAAAACCACATGATCATATCAATAGATGCAGAGAAAGCCAATTTGATAAGGTCCAACACCCATTCTTGATCAAAACTCTCAGCAAGATGGAATGGAGGGAACCTTTCTCAATATAGTGAAGGCCATCTACCACAAGCCAGTGGCAAATATTATCCTCAATGGAGAAAAACTGAAAGCCTTCCCTCTAAATTCTGGCACAAGACAAGGCTGTCCTCTCTCACCACTCCTATTCAACATAGCACTGGAAGTACTTGCTATAGCGATTAGGCAAGAAAAGGATATCAAGGGAATCCAGATAGGAAAGGAAGAAGTCAAGCTCTCACTGTTTGCAGATGACATGATACTCTACTTAGAAAACCCTAAAGACTCTATCAAAAAGCTTCTAGAAACAATAGACTCATATAGCAAGGTGGCAGGCTACAAAATTAACACACAAAAATCAATGGCCTTTCTATACACCAACAGTAATAAAGAAGAAATGGACATTAAGAAAACAACCCCATTCACAATAGTACCACACAAACTCAAATATCTTGGAATCAACTTGACTAAATATGTGAAGGACCTATACAAAGAAAACTATAAAACTCTGCTCCAAGAAATAAGAGAGGGTCACACGGAAATGGAAACACATACCCTGCTCATGGATTGGCAGGATTAAACATCATCAAAATGTCAATACTCCCCAAGGCATTATACAGATTTAATGCCATCCCTCTAAAGATACCCATGACATTCTTCAAAGAAGTGGATCAGACACTTTTGAAATTCATTTGGAACAATAAACACCCTCGAATAGCTAAAGCAATCATTGGGAAAAAGAATCTGGGAGAATTACTTTTCCCAACTTTAAACTGTACTACAAAGCAGCAGGTTATCAAAACAGCATGGTAATGGAATAAGGATAGGTCCTCAGATCAGTGGAATAGGCTTGAATACTCAGAAAATGTTCCCCAGAGATACAACCATCTAATTTTTGATAAAGGAGCAGGAAATCCTAAATGGAGCAGGGAAAGCACTCTTCAACAAGTGGTGTTTGGCACAATTGGATAGCCACTTGCAAAAAATTAAACTTAGACCCCCAGCTAACATCATGTACAAAGGTAAAATCCAAATGGATTAAAGACCTCGATATCAGCCCCAAAACCATAAGATATATAGAACAGCACATAGGCAAAACACTACAGGACATTACAGGCATCTTCAAGGAGGGAAACTGCACTCTCCAAGCAAGTGAAAGCAGAGATTAACAGATGGGAATATATTAAGCTGAGAAGCTTCTGCACCTCAAAGGGAAATAGTGCCCAGGATACAAGAGCCACCCACTGAGTGGAGAAACTATTCACCCAATACCCATCAATAAGGGGCTAATCTCCAAAATATACAAGGCACTGACAGAACTTTACAAGAAAAAAACATCTAACCCCATCAAAAAATGGGGATAAGAAATGAAGCAGACACTTTGACAAAGAAGAAATACGCATGGCCAAAAGACACATGAAAAAATGTTCCACATCACTAATCATCAGGGAGATGGCAAATCAAAACAACGATGAATACCACCTCACACCCCAGAGAATGGCACACATCACAAAGAATGAGAATAAACAGTGTTTGGCGGGGATGTGGAGAGAAAGGAACTCTTATCCACTGCGGTGGGAATGCTGTCTAGTTCATCAACCTTTATGGAAAGCGATATGGAGATTCCTCCAAAAACTGGAAAATCGAGCTCCCATACGATCCAGCTATACCACTCCTAGGAATATACCCTAGGAACACAAAAATACAATACAAAAACCCCTTCCTTACACCTATATTCATTGCAGCTCTATTTACCATAGCAAGACTCTGGAAACAACCAAGATGGCCCTTCAACAGATGAATGGCCTAAAGAAACTGTGGTACATATACACAATGGAATATTATGCAGCTGTCAGAGAGATGAAGTCATGAAATTTTCCTATACATGGAGGTACATGGAATCTATTATGCGGAGTGAAATTAAGTCAGAGAGAGAGAAAAACGCAGAATGGTCTCACTCATCTATGGGTTTTAAGAGAAAAATGAAAGACACCCTTGTAATAATAATTTTCAGACACAAAAGAGAAAAGAGCTGGAAGTTCCAGCTCACCTCAGGAAGCTCACCACAAAGAGTGATGAGTTTAGTTAGAGAAAATAACTACATTTTGACACTGATCCTAATATTGAGAATGTATGAGGGAAATGTAGAGCCTGTTTAGGGGTACAGGCGGGGGTTGGGTGGGGAGGAGGGTGTGATTTGGGACTTGGGTGATGGGAATGTTGCACTGGTGATGGGTGGTGTTCCTTTTATGACTGAAACCCAAACACAATCATGTATGTAATCAAGGTGTTTAAATAAAAAAAAAATTAAAAAAAAAAAAAAAATTTTGAAACAATTCTATAATGAATCCTTGTGGGCCTGTGCTTTCATTTTTTAGAAGACTTTGGATTACCATTTCAATTTCTCTGAAAATGAGAATTCAGTTCTGGTATTCTAAATCATGTCAGTTCAAAGTTGGGATGTTGTAGAGAGTCCAAAAGTTTATCCATTTCAACTAGGTTCTCTCATCTTTCATATTATGAATATTCTCAAATTAATTTCTGATTTGCTCTTTGAATTTCCTTCAGTGGTCTGTCATGATATCCCTCTTTCATTTCTAATTTGGTTTATTACAGTTTACTTTCTCTTTCTTTGTGGGTCTGGCTGATAATTTATTGAACTTGTTTATTTTTTCTAAGGTCCAATTCTTGCTTTCATTGATCATTTGGATTGTTTTCCAGTCCATTACTTTATATGTGGGGTTTCATTATTTCCTTCCTCATGCCTACTGTTGGCTCAATTTTATTGGTCATTTCCAATTTCTTAAATCATTTGTCAATGTATTTAAGGTGGGTCTTGTCTGCATTCATGGATAAATGCTTGAAATTCTCAAGCATATCCTCTAATACTTCTTTTTTCTGTATCCCACAAATTCTGATAGCTATATGTCCTCATTCTTGTTTCTTTTCAGTAATCCTTTTACTACCCTTTTGGATTTTCTGAACACAGTTGTTGTTCAGCAAGAGTTGTTTAATATCCAAGTAGTAGAGCTATAGTCTGATAATATAATTTATACAATTTATATACTCTTGATTTTATGAAAGTATGTTTTGTGGCCAAGCATGTGGTTTCTTTTGGAGAATAACCCATGTGCACTGGAGAAGAAAGTTTATTTGTCTTTGAGGGGTAAAAAAAAAACCTCTATATATCCGTGCTAACCCATTTCTTCCTTCAAAACCTGTTGATTTTTAGCCTGGTTGATAGATCAAGAAGTGACAGAATGGTGCTAACATCTCTAACTACTATGGTATTGCTATTGATGTCTTTCTTCAAGTTTATTAATGGTTGCTTTAAGTATTTTGCTCACACCTTATTGGGTGCCAATCTGTTTAGAAGTGCAATTTCTTCTCAATGTAAATACACCTTGATTATTATTATTTTTTTTGGTCGCACCCGGCAGTGCTCAGGGGTTACTCCTGGCTATCTGCTCAGAAATCGCTCCTGGCAGGCACGGGGGACCATATGGGACACCGGGATTCGAACCAACCACCTTTGGTCCTGGATCGGCTGCTTGCAAGGCAAACACCGCTGTGCTATCTCTCTGGGCCCGCTGATTATTAAAAAATGACATACTCTGTCAAAACTTTATATATGTCATCCCAGACTTTTTGAATAAATTGTTTGTTTTGAAGGATTGTCTTCAAACCTTTGACTTTGAATCTATGTTGTAAATATTCAACTCTGTTCCTTGCAGGCAGCATAATGTTAGCTTAAATTTTCTAATTCATTTTGCCACTCTGTGTTTCCTAATTGGTGCATTTACTCCATTGACATTAGACAAATTTTTGTTATGTAATATTATTCCATCTTTTTGTAGAAGTTGTGTTTGTGAGTATCTTCTCTTAAATTACACAGTTAAGTTCTTCTTTTAAAAATATTTGAGTATGTAAAGGTCCTGAGCTATTGTATACTCATGATGCTTCTTTAAATATTAAGAACAGTCTGGCTGGATAAAGTATACTTGGTGAAGTGAATTTTTCATTGAATTTTTTACAATACCTTTCAGACCTGCAAGGTTGCCTATGGTAGATCTTCTACATGACTTAAGGACACTTTTGTATGTGATTTACTCTTTTAGTTTTTCTACTTTGAATATTCTAAATTTGTTTTCTATGATTAGTATAAATGCATATTAGAATTTTTTTATTTGGATCCCTTTTAGCTATACCTTTGGTAATTCAGAATGTGGATACATGTAGTTTCCAATTATGAAACTTCAGCAATAATACGTTGACTTTTGCTTCTTTATACATATTGTCTTCCTGATCCTCTGGTATGCAATGAGTCTTATTTTATTCTGATATCATCCCAAAGTTTTCTTGTCAAGTATTTACTTATTTTAAGACTCTTTGTTATCTTCTGCTATTATCTGGAGGTGTTATACAGTTCATCTCTGACATCCCTGATTTTCCTTAGCCAGAAAGATCTTGTCTGCTTATGAGGCCTCCCAGTGAGTATTCCATTTTTGGCTATCAAGTTTTCAGTTCTGTAATTTAGATTTGAGGTTTTCTCATTTCTGTTCTAGTATCCTCTTGAGATTTATTGCCTGCCCATTTGATAGTTTCTTTGAGTTTCTTGAACATCCTCAACATTTCTCTCCTTATTAAAGAAGCTTCATAGTTAGCAATGCTAATTGGTTATTCAGAACTACCATCTTTGATCATTAACATTGACAAGGTTCTGATTTGCTTTTCCACTGTGATATTTGCAGTCTGGTGGTGTTTATTATGATTTTCAGTGTGGTTCATTGAAGAAATGTGTAACCGCAGTTACACAAATCAGTGCTTATGCTCTTCTTGGAGCACAATGATACAGTTGCTAGTTGCTTCTGAATCACAGAATGATTCAGTTTTGCCTCTAGCACTTGCTCTCCCATTACATTTTTTTCAGATAAAAACAATACCCCACAGTGGCTGGAGCTATAGTGCAACAGTAGGGCATTTGCCTTGCACATGGCTGACCCAGGATAGATCTGAGTTCAATCCCCAGAGTCCCATTTGGTCCTCCAAAGCCAGAAGTGATTTCTGAGTGCATAGCCAGGAGTAATCCCTGAGCATGACTGGAGTGGCCCAAAAATCAAAAATAAACAAAACTCTATAAATAATAAACTTATCCATCAAGATGGCAAACTATATGCCAACACAGGATCGACTGTGGTTCAAATCCCAGCATTCCATATGGTCCCCCAAGCCTGCCAGGTGTGATTTCTGACAGCAGAGCCAGGAGTAATCCCTGAGTGCAGCTGGATGTGGGCCTCCCAAAAAAATGGCAAACTATAAGTTACTCTGCAGAAATGTATTACATTTTCATTCTATACATAAATGTAAGGTAAGAGAGAGAAATAAATTAACCAATTCCAACTTCATTGTGCCATCATCACCCCCAATTTTGATAACCATAAAAGGAGGTGGCATATTTATATTCCAAAACACTACAAATTTAAAATAAATAAAATAAGATATGAGAAAATAGACATCCCTTCCTTATAATAAGTAGAATTGACATTGGTAAAATGCACATCATGACTCAAGGTACTATCCATATTCAATGCAATCCCCATAAAGACTGTTAATGTATTTTTAAAGAACTTGGGAAAAATATTGCTAATATTTTTACAGCTTAGTGTTTAATTTATTTTGGCAGTGACATATTTACTGATAGAAAAAAAATCTAGTGTTTATTGATTATAAGGCAAGCTACTCTAACCTTTCAGCTTTCTTCCCAAATAACCAAGAATTTTATTATAATAATTATTTGAGTATTTTGTTGTTTTAATATAAATTAATGGATCCTAGTGTTGATATGGTGAGGCCTTTCTGGACTCAACCTGGCACCTGCAGCCTCTATGGCTGGCTATTCTGTAGGTTGCAGGGAAATGGAGGAGAAAAGATCCACAGGCAGTCAGATGAAGTTTCAGGAGAAATGCAGCCTTATTACAAGGCCCTAACCACCAAGTGCCACATGGCTTCTGAGCTAAGCAGCCTCCTTCCTGCTGCTTTCCATCTCTCAGCTGCATCTGCTCTCTCTCCCTGCCCCCATCCTATCTATTATCCACTATTCCATACAACAGCCCCTCCCAGGTATGGGTGGGACTGACTATTCTGGTAAGATTAGCATATTAAATTGGGGGAGGGATAACAGTATTAGACATAATAGATATTTTATACCTATTGTCCTAAAACTTAGCTATAAATATATGAGTTTGAAACCATGTCTTCAGTTACTTACAGCATGAATGATCTCCTATTGGTTATGAGAAAACAAAAGTCATAATTTGTGTCTTTTGTTGAGGTCAGTGAAATTCAGCAAGCCAACACAACATAACATGGAAGGCACAGTTAAAGAAAATAGAGTGTAATGAAAAAATATGCTAAACCAACAGGAGATATATGGGGAATCAGCATATATTTTCAAGTAATTAATGAATTAAAAACTAAAACATACATATACACAGAACAAATTTGTGGTCAGAATTTAGCTTTAGAAAATAGAAAGCTGGCAGGGATGTGGAGAGAAAGGAACTCTTTTTCACTGCTGGTGGGAATGCCGTCTAGTTCAACCTTTATGGAAAGCGATATGGAGATTCCTCCACAAACTGGAAATTGAGCTCTCATATGATCCAGCTATACCACTCCTAGGAATATACCCAAGGAACACAAAAATACAATACAAAAATCCCTTCCTCACACCTATATTCATTGCAGCACTATTTACAATAGCCAGACTCTGGAAACAACCAAGATGCCCTTAAACAGATGAGTGGCTAAAGAAACTCTGGTACATATACACAATGAAATACTATGCAGCTTCAGGAGAGATAAAGTCATGAAATTTTCCTATACATGGATGCACATGGAATCTATTATGCTGAGTGAAGTAAGTCAGAGGGAGAGAAAAAGACGCAGAATGGTTTCACTCTCTATGGGTTTTAAGAAAAATGAAAGACATTTTAAACAGTATCTTAGAGACAAGAGAGATGAGGGCTGGTAGGTGCAGCTCATGACATGAAGCTCACCACATAGAGTGATGAGTGCAGTTAGAGAAATAACTACACTGAAAACTATCATGACAATGTGAATGAATGAGGGAAGCCTGTCTCAAGTACAGGTGTGGGTGAGGTGGGGAGTAGGGAGATCTGGGAAATTGGTGGTGGGGATCTTGCACTGGTGAAGGGGGGGGTGTTCTTTACATGACTGCCATCATACAACTATAATCATATTTGTAATCATGGTGTTTAAATAAAGATAATTAAAAAAAGAAAATAGAAAGCTAGTAAGAAGTGGGGGAAGATGAAAAGGAAGAAGAAAAAGAAGAAAAGGAAGGAGAGTAAAAAGAGGGCAAAGAATAGTAAAAAGGGGAAGAAGAGAAAGAAGAAAAGAGGAGGAAGAAGTGGAGAAGGAAGAAGAAAAAGAAGAAAAGAAAAAAAACAAGAGGAGGAGGCTAAGGATATGGTTCAATTTGTAGAGTAGATGACCTATATATCTCAATGCCTAGATTTGGTCCCAAATGATCTCATGTCCATACTCTATTATTCTCACAAATTGTATAGATGCAATATATCTGTATGTATAAAAATATGTGATATAATTATGCATAGTCACATCTAATAAAGCAACTGTAAAAAAACACAGGCAGGGATGGGGAAGGTAGGGAGCAGGGCTGGTGGGAATGGTGCACTGGTGAAGGAGGGGTGTTCTGTTTATGACTGAAACCCAACTACAATCACACTTGTAATCATGGTGCTTAAATAAAGATTTTTTTCAAAAAAAGAAAATGTCATTTGTCATGGGATATATACTTAAGCATTTACAACATATAAAAAAAAAAGAAAAAAGAAAGCATTCCCTGAGCAGTATTTTAGGAAAAATCATATGCTTGATATATATTGAACATATAAATAACCTTCTCTGTTTTGGAGCCACACCCAGCAGTGTTTAAAACCTACTCCTGAGTCTATGCCAAATTTCCTGGTAGGACTGAGAAGACCATATATGGCTCCAGAATCAAACATAAGTCAGTAATGTGTAAGAGAAGTATCTTCCTATATTATCCTTTCAGCCATAAATAAACCTATAAAAGTTTTGGTACATTTTCCTTTAATGTGTTCTTATAAAAATGTTTTAAACAGACACTATTGCCCCTTCCACCTAATATTCCATTATTTTAACTATCACATAGCAACAAATAAGAATCAAACTAATTTTGGCATTTTTTAACCAGTAAAATTCACCTTTTTTAACTTGCATCTAGACTTTCCTCTAAGTGTTAGCTTATTTAGTGTATATTATGAAAAAAAACACTGGAAACAGAGGGAAATATAAGAACCAGGTTGCTAGCCAGAATGAATCATCCTCAATTCTTTCCACACAGTTTCTACATGTCACGGTTTGCCCCCTTTTTTTGACTGTTTCTCCTTCATCAAGTGTTTCAAGGTAGTCTAATAAATCAACATCAATTAATACACTTTAAAGTATTGTTTTATAAAATCTACATTGATTAAAAGAAAATCAAAAATCATCCCATAAATTTCTGACTTTACCTATAAGGGACTATGATCAAAATCTATTAAATAACTTTCCCAGTTTTACAGTGATAACTTTATCACCTCATTTAAGCAAGTTGTTTTTTTCTATGTAAAACACATGAAAGAAAGAAAATCTGCAAGAAATACTATAAAGCACTATACATAAGGGTTGTAAGAGTACTACTCTTTAAAGTGCTACCTGTTCTTCTGACTGGACTATAGATCATCTGAGAACAACTGAGATTTACCAACTGCCAAAATATCTAGAAACTGCCAAAACCTAAATTTGAGGCAATAAAGGTACTGAAGCAGGAAGAAATGAAACTGGAAATACATATGACTTGAAGAAAGAACACACTATATATTCTAGTGTCTTCTTATTAGAAACAATATTATTAAATTTTTATATATTAAATTATCAGGAAAACCATCAATAATAATAATAACACAAGTCATTATTATTTCATTTAATATTTATTAAGACACCATGATTTACAAAGTTGTTCATATTATATTATTTCATGCATACAACTTTCCAACACCAATACCATGACAAGCCTCCACCAATGTTCCTAGGTTTACTCCAACCACCCAGCCTCTTTGCTATGCAAGTGTATAGCAAGTTTATTCCATATTACTTGATCCAACAAAACTTTAAAAAATGTTAAAAAAATGATAAAAATAAATCAATATAGTGATCTTGTAATGACTATTTCTAAGTAATTATACCCAATATTATATAAGACCTAGTAATAGATTAGAAAGCTGGGACTAAACACTCTAGTAAAGGACAATCATATGCACCATTATTAAGTGCCATACTCAGTGTCACATGTTAGAAATTTTTTCCTGTGTTAATGGGGGTTACTGTTAATGCATCTTTAAGGGGTGACAACACCCCTGCTGTAATGACCAATGGACTGGGATACTGCTCCCTTTAATAGTCAACTGACCAGGTATAAAAAGAGAAGCCTGGCAATTGGTAGGATGGCCCAAAAAAATACCAGCGAGGAAAGCCTATAGTCCAGGGGCTGGTCTCAGGCCTCCTGGCCAGGCTTGAACTAATATGCAGCATAAGAATAATCAGCCAGGCACACTTTACTCCACCTTCCTACTCTTTTCCTCTGCATAAAATACAGAAGTTTGGCCCTGGAAGCCTCCTCCTTCTAGTTCTGACAACAGTGCTCTCTCTCTTTGTCTCTCTCAGTCTCTCTTTCTCTCTCTCTCTGTCTCTTTCTCCAAATGCTTTGCTACATTTTGGTTTGCTATAGTCCCATCTTTTGGAGAAGCTTTTTTTTGCTATTAAATTTTTTACTTTCTTGACAGTGTCTCTTACCAAAACCCATCAAACTACATCTATTTTGTCCTAAAATATGTCTTTTCTTATAGTTAAGTAGCATTGTTGAGTATGTATAACACAATTGTATACCACAATTTTTGTAGACATCTCTTGTTGACCATTACATTTGGTTCCTTTCAGATATTGACACTTTCAAAAAAACTATGACAAGCATAACATTTTATATGTATTCCTATTAGTGACTTATTATTCTTCTGATAGGTACCAAGAATTAGAATTCTGGGTTATGTAGAGATTCCATTTTTAATTTTGGAGAAAATTTAATACTACTTCTTATAGAAGATACACCAGAACACAGTAAATTAAGGTCTTTTTTATCACAATCCCACCAACACAAATTGTTCCTATTAATTTTGACTGTTTCTTACAACCTTTTCAAACCTGAAGTCTATGTGGCCTGATAGTGTATGGCTATTCCAGCCTTTTTAAAGCAAATAGTTTGACTGAAATATTGTCTTTCAACCACTGACTTTGAGTCTGTGTTTGCTCTGAATAATCAAATGTTTCTTGCAAGCATCAAAAGATTGGATTTAATTTTCTGATCAATTTTTCCACTCTGTCTCTTAACTGATATATTTAGTCCATTGACATTGAGAGAGATGATTGTCACGGGATTTTTGTGCCATCTCTGTGTAGGAGGTTTTTGTGTTTGTGGGGTTTATCTTTTTTTTTTTTTAAGTAAACCCTTCAGTACTTCTTGTAAGGTCAGGTTTTTGTCTGTACAATTCCTTACCTGTTGTTTACTTGTGAAGCAGTGTATCTTTCCTTCAAACCTAGAGGAAAGACTAGCTTGGTGAAGTGTTCTTGAAGAAACATTCATTGAATTTTTCATTATATCCCACAACTGCCTTATGGCTTGGAGGGTTATTTATAATAATATGCTGTAAATCTTAAGTTTACTTCTTTGTTTATAAATTTTCTTTATGATCTTGCTGTACTCAGCATTCTATTTCTACTATGGTTTTCAACTTTGTGATGAGGATGTTCCTTCAGGTGCTTTTATTTGGATCTCTTTTAGCTGGTACTCTTTAGGAATACAGAATGTGAATACAAGCATTCTTCAGCTCTGGAAAATTCTTAGTGTTGATTCTCTGTAGGAATTTCTTTGTAGAAACTTTCTTTCTGAGCCTCTGTGACACCAATGATACTTATATTATTCCTGTTAAATTTATTCCATATATATACTTTTGTTTGTTCACTTATTTTAAGGATATCTCCCATCTTCTGTTCATTTATTTGGAAACTCTTTTTGAATTTCTTCTGTGAATAGAGGTGTTATGCAGCTCATCTTCCAGCTCACTGATTCCTCAGCAGCTATTACTCAGTAGGTAAAATCTTCCAGTTACATTTTTATTTCACCTACCAAGTTTTTCAGTCCTTAGATTTCTATTTGAATTGTTCTTATTCTTATTTATACTCTCATATCTTTTTTAAATTTATAGCTCATTTTATGATTTCTTTGTGTTCTTTAAGCAGCCTTAATTTTTTTAATTGGGAGGCCATGCCCAGTGATGCTCAGGGGTTACTCCTGGCTATGCGCTCAGAAATCATTCCTGGCTTAGGGGACCATATGGGATGCCGGAGGATTGAACTGTGGTTCATCCTAGGCTAGAGTGTGCAAAGCTGATGCCTTACTGCTTGCACCACTGCTCTGTTCCCTTCCACCTTAATATTTTATCTGTAAAAATCCTGATCAGGGGCTGGAGAGATAGCATGGAGGTAAGGCGTTTGCCTTGCATTCAGAAGGCCGGTGGTTCGAATCCTGGCATCCCATATGGTTCCCTGAGCCCACCAGGAGCAATTTCTGAGCATAAAGCCAGGAGTAACCCCTGAGTGCTGCCAGGTGTGACTCAAAAACAAAAAAATCCTAATCAAAGAGGGTATTTAAGTAGCTCATATTAGCTGAGTCTTTAGAACTACCATCTTCACTCACTATGTGTATTTAGACAAGCTAAATGTAATGAAACATCAAGAATTCTAAACAGGCCACATGGGCAGGAAAATAAAATGTTCTAGATTGTCTTCCACAAATCCCTTCTCAGTAAACAATCAATGGTGTTTTTTATGTGTTATGCTTTTGCTTCTTGAATGGAAAAAATGCTTGACTGCAAAGAGAAGCAAAGTGGCTGGGGTTTACCTGGGCTCATTCATTTTAATTCAGTTCAAAATGGCAATTTTTAGTCCAAATACAGCCCACATCCTACAGAGATTCCCAGTGCTGAAGGTAAATAATCCTTTCTCTCTCCAAGCAATGCTCTTTCCTGGGCTTAATCACCACAGTTTAGTTCAAAATGGCATGTTTTAGTTCAAATGCTATCCACAGCCCACAGTTGCTCCTTCCTCTATAAGGTTAACAGTTTATTATTTTTCTCGGCCATGATCTTACCTGAGTTGACTCACCTCTGTTAAGTTTAAACTTGAGCTTTTTAGTACAAATACGACCCATAGTCTGCAGCTGTTCCCACCATTACAGGTAAACAGTTCTTTTTTTTCTCCCAGCCATGCTCTTTCCTGGGTGCACTCACCTCAGTTCAGTTCAAAATGGCCTCAGCACTGTGCCTTTTTCCTCTCTTGTGAGTTCTAAAATATATCAGAAAAAGAAGTTTATCAGCATTTGTTTCAGTTTCAATAAAATGTGGCTCAAAGTCAAGCTTGTCAATAGTGGGAATATGATATGAATAAAAAAATAATCTTTGTTACAAGCATTCAAAATATCAAAATAATTCAGTACTACAGTGTAACATTACTTATTGTGATACATACAATAATAATTTATCTATGCCAGTTTTAAAAGTATAGAAGTAAATTATATTGACCATAATTTTTAAATGTTACAATTACATAATATATATACAAGTATATTCCACATAGTTCTAATAAATTGATTTTTTAGAGACAATCTCATTGTATGTGTTCTTATAAACTACATTTAGAAAAATAAGGACACTACAGCTGACTGGGAAATAAGATTATTCTTTCCATATGAACACATGTTGAAATTATAGTATTCAGCAATTCTAGAGAATTTTTTTACTTAAAATAAATTTGTAATTCCAAATGTCCCAATTTACCCATACCAGTTTGGGTCTCTATCAGTTTCCTTAGAATCTATGTGTATCATATTTATTTTAAACAACAAATTATCCTAGCTAAGTAAATTATAATAATTATAACATTAATGTTCTAGCTAAATTAAGTATGACATATTGGACAACTATTGATCTCAGACGGTCTAAATGTAATGAAACATAAAGAATGCTAGACAAACCACATGTACCAGAATAATAAAATATTCTACACTATCCTGCACAAATCTCTTCTCAGTAAACAATCAATAGAACCTTTTATTAAAAAAAACTTAATTTGATTTTGAACTATGTCTCAAAATGTTTTTAATACACTTAACAAAGCTGACCCAAGGAGATTGGTACATAAGACTTGTCACTATTTGTGAGGATGCACATTTTGAAATGTGTATTTTTGTTTAAGAAATATTTACTAAGTAGATACTCTGCGTCAAGTCCTCTATACTAAACAGTAACATTCTTGCTTGGCTCTCTGCCTTTTTGGGGATTAATGATCACAAGATACACGGGAAAAAAACTGAATCAAGAGCATTAGGCTTTCCTCCAAATAATAAGTGGTACTAAAGCTTGTATTTCATGCCCTGAATCCTTGGACTATTGTTCTAATACTTTATTCCCATTGAATATCCCTGTAAAAATACTGATTATGTAACTGATTTTCAGTGCCAAGATGGTTTATAATCTACTTCTTGAGTCCTATATGCTGTTTTTAAATTAGTACTACCAATGACTGCCAAATTCATAAAATAAAAATACAGGCTATCAGTTATATTTGAATTTCAAGAAAATAGTTAATGTTTTACATTAAAAATCCATATAATATCAGAGACAGACATACCCAGACTAAAATTTATATGATGTCTATCAGCTTTTTATATCTAATTGATCATCCTGGATTTGTATCTATAAAATATTTCTCTACCTCTTAAACTGGGATTGTCAAGGTTAACAAGAGATCAAGAAAGATGAAGCATTGGGACTTTATTACTATATTAAATAGCTTAGAAATTTTTATAACAAGTCAGCCATGGTACTGACTTGTGTTTTAATCATCCACAGAACTTCTAATTACATAGCTTTTCTTATGAATTTACTCATTTTGAATTTTATCATTATAATCTTGGCTCTCTTTTGTTACTACATTCTGAACTTATAATTTGATTCACTAAGAAATATGGGTTAATGTAAAGAGCATTTTAATAGGCATCGCACATATTAGTGTCTGTGTGACTTCAGGCAGGCCTCTGTAAATTGACTTTATCTACACGGAACCTGGGAAGAATAACTTCAGAGATGTTAGATGAGTATTGTTACATGAACTGAATCAAAACATGTTTTAAAATATATTCTACTGAGTATGTATCTTGCAAAATTTACTGCAAATGGTGATCAAGAAGTAGACACCTCAAAGAGCTCACAACTCTGGAAAGATACAGGAAAGTGAATAAACTGATAAAATATATCATGATAACAATATTAATCAATACAAATTATATTTATAAGTAAGTGCCTAACTCACTTGCTCAATAGCTCTGAAGTACCTAATATTATAAGTACCTAAGATAGAGCCCTGCATTTTTATTCAGTCATACTGTAAGTTATTATTCTACAGGGTTTAAGGACTACTGTGGTTTTCAACCCAACACGAAGACCTTCCTGGCCTGGCTCCCTGTTACCTGAGCTGCATTTTCAGACCTCAACTTTTGGTGATCTGTCCTGATAACCTGTCAGGACCTCCTTTTATTCGTTCCTTAGGGATCCCAACTTATAGCCTCGCACTCTGATGGCTGGCTCTGACCCATTGATTCCTTCAAAGTGATTTCAAGATGTAAAAGTGAGAACAGTTTCCTCTGAGTCCTTTCACTTAAACAAAAAATGTGTCTGAGTCATAAGGCAGTATTTTTAAGAAAGAATTTACAAATGTGGGCAACCAATATTTGGCAAGCATAGTGCTAATGTCAAAGATTTAAAAGCATATTAGAGATGGAAGTTGAATATAATTCAGGTTTTCCAACAGGAAAGTATATCTAATCAAATAGCTACCATTTTCAATCTACTTCAAATTTCTAGTTTCTAAGTTGGCTCAAGCAGTGTCAAAAACCTGTGACAGTAGCACCAGCAGCTTGTGAGTGGGAGTGCCAGTGAAAATCTATTTCAGTGATAAGTTCAGGATGGGCTAAATTTAAAATATGAAAAACGAAAGTTAGATTTATGATTTTACCACTAAAGGAAAAGGGGAAATAAACAAGTGGACATCTACTAAGCATCAACATTCTTCTCCCCACACTGATTTATTACAAATGCTTCATTATTCCAGATCTTAACATTATAAGCCAAAATGAAAGAGACAAGCCATTGTGAGATCTTACTGTGCTTGCTTTTACTGGTCAATTCCATCCATGCCAAACCTTCTATCCTCTTGCCAGATACAGAATTAAAACACACAGGAAAATGGTCTTTCAATAAAAATGAGAAATGGCAAAGTTCCCACAAACAATAGATGAAATTGGTCTTACACTCCCAGTCAAATGGAAAGGGCAGGGAAATAGCGCATAGCAGAATTACACAGATTTTAACAATTACCGAGCATATATTGGAGAAGAAAAATAATTAGGACAGATACAACCTTAAAACCATTTTAATATATATCTAACCAAATTATTTGTGCTTTATGATACAGTGTTAATAAGTGTTTCATGTGCTTCTGCTAGGAATAAGGTTAATGAAGTAGTTTTTATGGACATGCTATTGACCTGGTTTGCCCTTCCTTGTCATCACTGCTGAATATTTTTAGCTAGGCATTCCTGGTAACTTGAAAGCATTAAAAGAATCTCACATATAAGGTACAGATTTTGGGGCCTGAGCAATAGCACAGCGGTAGAGAGTTTGCCTTGCATGCAGCAGTCCCAGGACCAACCTGGGTTTAATCCCTAGCATCCCATATGGTCTTATGATGAAAGGAGATACAGGAACAGTGCTTTTTGTTCCTGATGTGTACCTCTGACCTTGAAAAATCTTTGGTTTCAAACAAACTACTGTTCTACTGAGATTTCATTGTTTGAAGGTACCTTTTAACTATTACTCAAATCTGTGCCCACTGACCTGTCTTTTTTCAAACATTCAGAGACTTCAAAATATGAATTACTTTGAAATATAAGCTGAATCATTAAATTAAATTAAGACGTTTTTCTTTTCTATTTTTTAAATTTGTGGGGGGGGGTTTCGGGCCACACCTGTTTGATGCTCAGGGGTTACTCCTGGCTAAGCACTCAGAAATCACCCCTGGCTTGGGGGGACTATATGGGACACCGGGGGATCGAACCAAGGTCCTTCCTTGGCTAGCGCCGGCCCCAAGAAGTTTTTCTTTTTTTAAAGATATCCTGCATAAACAGTACAGATGTCAGAAGTTAGGGGCAGGGTGGTATGGAAAAGAAAGTGAAAATGAGAATAATATTTTCTTTATAACGTATAAAATTAAAAATAAATGTAGCAAATAATCTTAATGCAAAATTGAACTCAAAAGATCAACAGGGAATTATGTCATAAATAAAGCAAGATCTAATGTCATAACATTCAATTAATGGTCTAAATGATAGTACAGTATGATATTATGTTGGCTAAAGAAATTATATAAGTAGCTATAGAAAATAACATCTTAAGTCATCCAAGGTAAGAATCTAGAGTTAAAATCTTTAAATGGAACTCATTTGGGAAAAAAATCAAGGAAGTTTATATCTGTTAAAGTTTTCATGAAGATAAAAACTCCCATGAGAAATAAAGTCTTGTTTCTTTAATAGACATTGGTTTTATGGAATATAGAATAATATTTATGGAAGACTAAAGGAATTTCCAAAAAATAATGTTTTAATACACAGACTATTTCTGGATACATGAAATTCTTTAGTACCTAACAAAAACAAATGTTAAACAACTTACAGTCATTTTTATCACTCTGTATGTATATAACACTATCATTTATTGTGTTCATAATATGCAATAAAAAGATAAGCCCAAGAGGAAACAATTATTTGAAAGTATCAACAAATGTAGTCAAGAAATTAGCATTACCAAGTATATAAACATAAGTAACAATCAGTAACTGATTATCAAATAGCATAGCCTCCATGAAAATTATTATGGAAGTGGAATTAAAAAATAAGGAAAAGAGGAATATAAAATTATAGCCACTCAAAAATAATTTTTACATTATAAAATGAATGAAAGTAATACAGTGTTATATTCCATTATATTGCCATTTTAATTATTTATAAATGTAAACATTAAAATATATTTTAAGGCTGTGACTTGGTTAGACAACGCATGCCTAATATTTATAAACCCTGGGTTTGATCTCTAGCCTGAAAATATTGAAGATAACTGTTACTGTGCAAGATAATTATTTAAGTATCAGTGTTTTAGTTAAAAGACAAAACAAGTGTGTTACTATGCTTCTTTAATATCTTTCCAAACACTCTTACAATTACATATACAGGTTGGGTCTGACTAAAATTTGTAGGATTCTCTGATGATAAGAAATTAAAATTGAACTCAAATTTGCTTATACAGAAAGAGAAAATGTAGATTATTATGTACATAATATGGCATATGAAAGTAAGAGTTACTAAACTAAAAACTAATTGCACTAATATGGTATCTCTTTACAAGGCAGCATTGACCAACTACTTGCAGAGTTCAGTACTCTTATCTCAGGGTTCAGAAAAATACTCGAGTATAACAACAGTTATTCTATTACCATAAATATTTACACATTTACACCCTAATCCTGATAAACAAATTCTTAGGAATGTTCGTGTATCTGAATGTATATGAACATATCTTCACATCTTAGTACCCTAGCATAGTGCCTGACAGAATAGTCATCTAAAAATATTTGGTAAAAATAAATAAATAAAAGTTTGCCTTGGTAATTTCAGTTTCTATGCATGTTCTCTTTACCTAAGTAGAATCTGAGTTCTTGGGGTAATCTCAGTCCGCTGATAAATACATTAATTTTGTGTGTTATGTATGCAGAAAGCACTGAAAATTAATTAGATGGATAAATAAGAAGGGTTTTACTTTCTTTATAATACATCATAATTGTAAAAAATTAATATAATATAACATATATTAATATAATATAATGATGTGTATTTCAACTTTGAATTTTCTCAAGTAATTCTGAATTTAATACACTTTCCGTAATACTCTGATTAGTTCATGCTGACTCATCTCACATAGAGATAAATGGAGCCTTTTGCTCTTTCTATATTCTAACTTATAGATTATATACACTATATGAACTCACCCTCCAGCAAAGGCTTTTTACCACATTTCAATGGTTTCTCAAAATATTTTGCCATGACACTTTCAAGCTACAATAATTTTAATATTAATTTAATATTAACAAGACTGTTATCTATTTACACTACTAGTTCTCACATAAAGGATATTGATTGAACTTGACATTTATGTACAAACTTAATTTATATAATTATGAGGAGAGAACAATACAAAGTAATCAATTAGAAGAAATGTAGTTAAGCATATACAAGATTAGCAAAGGCACTATTCAAGGAGGGCAGAAAATTACAGAGGCAAGGTACAACTTGTCTGGTAAGCAATTTCTCACCTTCCTTATTCATTAGACATTAAAAGCACTTAATTAAAACCAATTAACATTAGATCAAGGAAAAATGTAGTGCCTCAGATATAGTTAGCATTTTAAGTTCCTTAGAAAACTTGCCTAGAATATTTTTCTAAGCATTTCAGGTTTTATATCTCATATATCTTATCACACAATCAATTCAGTTCTTGATTTCCCCTCCCTCCAACTGTTTTCTTAGCCCCCTGAGAATTTATGTATTTCCATATGCTTATTGTGCATCTCAGAAAAGTCATTGTTTCTACATGAAAAATGTATGAGACACATCATACTTTGAAAAATAATGTTTCCAAATTAGCCAATTATATTTTGTGCAAGTTCAGAACTGTTCGTGATGTTTCTAATATAGTATGCTCCTGGCTGTGTAAACCATGTTCTGCATAGCTAAAACAGGATTTTATAACTTAATTGTGCTTAATGAATAAAAAGATGTTTAAAAATGACATGGAGAACAATGTCAGTGTTTTTAAATATGTTTAAGGTAGCTAGATATTTTTTAATTTTCCAAGATTAGGAATAAATCTCCAATTTAGTACTACCAATATTCTTACATCTACTATACTTGTTTTTTATATTCTTCTGTAAAATTTTATAACCAAATAGGTGTGACTTGCAAGTTATTCATGATTGAGTTTCAGCCGAAGGAATTCAAAACAAATCCCTTCAGCAGTGTCCACTTCCCTTTACCAATGTCCCTAGTTTTCCTCCTGCCCCCTTCAGTTTACCTTTTTGACTTTTGACTTTTTTCCTTTTAGGCACTATTATTTGCTGTTATTAATTGGGTATCATGGATTTCAATTAACCTTTTTTCATCACTCAATCCTCAACCATAATTATCACGACTGCCTATCATTTTCAGAGTGGTACCTCCTTGATTTATCCCTTTTTGTCCCCCATAGAAATGGGGGGGGAGAATGAAGTAGAGCAACTAAAACCTCTTTGACAAGTGATGCTGGGAAAATGAATCAGCCATATACAAAAACAACGAACTTAGACTTCTTTCTAAAGCCAAGTATAAAATGAATCAAAGACCTCAGCTATAACATAAATCATAACATAGCTATAAAGGACGGCATTTGATACATTTGTCCTAATGATAGAAAATAACTGATAAAGGCAGACATGCCTGCAACTTCAAGTTTTAGGATATTCTCTACTTTCTGCTCCTAATTGGATTTTTTAAAAATTGCATAGTAGTGCACGTTGCTGATTAATTTTTTAATTAATTTATTAGGTTTAGGGGCCATATTCAGCTGTGCTCAGGGATTGCTCCCGATTCTGCACTCAGGCAGTATTGGCAACTATATGGGATGCTAGAGATCAAACCTGGTCAGCTGAGTGCAAGGAAAGCATCTTACCTGTTGCACTATGTTCCTAGCCCTTGATATATTTTCCTAAAGTAATCTTTAGTTATCTCATCTTCAGAGGGCTTAATAATAACAAGTAGAAACTAGAATGAAGTCAGATGCTACTATCCATTTTTATAAAAATGATTATTCACACTTGAAATGTTTCAAACAAAAAGTCAATTATGATGATCAATGTTTTAAGATAAAATTTTTCAAAATTCATTCCCAGGAAACAAATACATGTTAAAATAATAGGGGCCAGAATGATAGCACAGTGATAGGGTGTTTGCCTTGCACACCGCAGACCCGGGACAGACCCAGGTTCAATTCCTGGCATCCCATATGGATCCCCCAAGCCAGGAGTGATTTCTGAGCACCTAGCCAGGAGTAAAACCCCTGGATATTTTTGGGTGTGGCCCAAAAGCCAAAAAAAAAATAGAGTCTAGTAATCAATTCTGTTTGAAAGACAATCAGAAATTTGAGAAAATATATCAAATGAAAATTTAAAGGAGAACTGAAAATAACTGAAAAGGGAGTATTCTGCTTCACTTTAAAGTGAAATTAAATTAATTTTAGTCATAAATAATAAATATGTAATTTATAAATAAACAATAAATTAATTTAATTTAATTAACTATCATGGGTCAGAGTGGTGGTGCAAGCTGTGGGGTGTTTGCCTTGCAAATCTAACCTAGGATGAACCATGGTTTGATCCCCCAGTGTCCCATATGGTCCCCAAGCCAGGAGTGACTTCAGAACACATAGCCAGGAGAAACCCCTGAGCATCACTGAGTGTGGCCCAAAAGCAAAAAATAAAAAATAAAAATAAGTAAATTATGATATTAATATAATAGAAATACAATTAAACTAAGCATTGAGTATACTTCCCTAAGTAGAGTACAGAGTACATGTTTTCAATGATTTCTTATGACGTTTCTATTGGTATATTTCTACTCTTTTTATTTTTGATGTAGATCTAAAAACAAATAAAAAATTATCAATGCCAATAACAATTTTTATTATCTACTTATCTGTTTTATCAATGAAACAATATTTACTTGGATACTTTTCTGTAATAGTAATTCATAACTATAGCAGTGAATCAAATATTGCATAGATTACAATATTAATATTACTGAGTTGATAAATTTGGGTAATAAATTTCCCAGTGCAACTTTTTTTTTTCTGACCCCATCACAAAAATCTCTTGATGTGTCATCCCTTGAGATTTTTTTTTCTTTTTTTTTTTTCATTTAAGATTCTATTCTTTTTTTTATTTTTTTTCTCTTTTTTTTTTGACATTTTAAATTGCTTTATTTAAAGACCATAATACAGATTGTTCACAATACAGTCAGGAGTATTTTTTTACAGTTGCAAAGTATGCATGATTGAATTTCAGTAATACAATGCACAACACCATTCACCAGTGTATGTTTTCTGCCACCACTTTCCCTAATTTCCTCCTGCCCTGCTACATCTGAGTGAGATATTTTCTTTTCTCTCTGTATAAGTATATATACACACACATATATATACACATATATGTGTATGTACATGTATTTTTTTCTTTTCCTTTTTTTTATAATAGCTTATTTTTATTGAAGATCAGAAGTTAATATACGGTTAACATTATTTCTGCACACAACTTTCCAACAGTACCCCCATGGCCTGAGCGCTTCCAACCTTCACAGTAGCCCAAGGGCCCCTTTCATAATAGCTCAATCCAAGGCCTATTTTAGTAACATAGGATTGAAACATAAACCAATCAGATTTGTACAAGTACAACAATTTTAACCAATGGGAGCATAAACACATTTTGATGGCGGGAAGGATAAAGAGGAACCTGGCATGATGGGGGGAGGGGAAGCAAATTCTTAAACAAATAGCTAAATGATATTTACGCAAATACAATTATTTGTTTAGCCTATTTTCCATTTAGATCTATCTTTTGTGCAAGCAATAAGGATTATAATTTAAACTTTACAAAAACATATCAATAACTACATACTTGAGAGCAGTTACAAAAACAGGTTCCATGGAAAGGTTAAGGCATCTGGTTAAGCCAGATTCTTTGTGCTGAGCTAAATTTATTTGCAGAGTTTTCTGTTGGTTCGGGGCTATGCAAACTTTTGTGGCTTGAATCAGACAGGCGGTGGAAAATTCATTCAGAGTTCCTTTGATATGTGGGGTGCTCGATCTCCCATATCTCCCCCTGTTTAGTATACAATATAGAAGGGACAGACGTGCCTCGGTGGACTGGCCACACTGGGTGAAGAGGTGTGGGGCTTCCAGTCACTGCATCTGCTACCCTTGATTCAGTCGTTTCCAAAGCTTGGCAAGGCACAGATTGAGGTCTATGCACCAGCTCCTCGATAACTTCAAACTTAAGTGGCGGAGAGTTGGCAGGAGGGGAGATGTCAGGTGTCAGCTGGTCTTCTGAGGTGCATAGTTGTTGGTACAGAACCTTTAAGTCCTTTCTGGTTGCTTCATCCACTTGATTCTTTACGAAGGTGGTGAGCTTGCGAAAAGCCCAAGGACCAAAGGAAACTAGCAACATAAAGCCAATGAAGAGCCCCAAAAAGGCTGGGAGCACTGTTGTTATCCATGGAGTGGTAGAAAACCAATTTTTGTACCAGCTCTCACTCTGCTCTATATCTTTTTGTCTATTTACTAAATTATCCTCTATGTGTTGAATGCTATCTCTAGCTAAGCCGAATTTATTTTAAAAAGCAACATTTTACTCTAAGGATGACACAAATTCCCCCCTCCCTCAAAAAAAATGTTAATTTTGAACCACGGCGGTTATTCTGCACTCTTTGCTAGGAAATCAACAGTAGTGTAAACTTCTTTAAGTTTGTAAACATTTTTAGCCACAGTTATAAGGCATTAGCAGATTCTAGAGTATGAACCAATGAATAAATATTTGTGCTTACACCAATAACACCTAGGCCTTTTAATAAGGCTAGGGTGATGGCAGTGTTTGATTTTTGTACTGCAGCGGGGAGATACACAAGATTATATTTAAGAGGTAATAAGGCAATTTTTGATCTAACAGTCAATTTAGGCATTAAAACAACCAAAACACAGTGGTACTAGGACTAAAAAAACAAATGTAAAACAATGGGGGAGATAAACTAGTGAAACAGGCAAAAAAACGTTAAATTGGGGGCAATCATAAACTGAAAGGAAAAATCAACAACAAGAATTTGATTACAATTTTTTCAGATTATTAAAATTTGCGGCAGGGATATATCAGATAAAGGGCTGATATCTAGAACATACAAAGCGCTCAGAAAGCTGAGCCCCTCAAAACCAAATAAAGCCATAAAAAAATGGGGAGATGAAATGAATAGACACTTCTCTGAGGAAGACAGAAGGATGGCCAACAAACATATGAAAACATGCTCACCTTCACTCATCATCAGGGAGATCCAAATCAAGACAACAATGAGATACCACCTCACACCAGTGAGGTTGGCTCACATCAAAAATAATGGAAACAACTTTTGTTGGCGAGGATGTGGTATGAAAGGAACTCTCATCCACTGCTGGTGGGAATGCCCCCTAGTCCAACATCTATGGAGAAAAGTCTGGAGAGTGCTCAAAGAACTCAGAATTGAGCTACCATTTGACCCAGCAATTGCTCTCCTAGGCATATACCCCCAAGATGGAAGGACATTCATTCCAAAATACGTATGCACCCCACTATTTAATGCAGCAATCAGTATAATAGCCAAATCTTGGAACCAACCTCGATGTCCAACAATAGATGAATGGATCATTAAGATGTGGTATATATATACAATGGAATATTACATGGCAGTTAGAAATGATACAATCACAGACTTTGCAGCAACGTGGATGGACCTAGATCATGTTATGTTAAACGAAGTAAGTCAGAAGACAAAAGAAAAATACAGAATGGTAGCACTATTCTGAAACACCTAGAACACATTTTATACACAGCTAATACTTAACAATCAAATAACAGGGTTTAACATGGTAGAAACTCCGAACACTGTAATAGTCAACATATACGTGGGAGCAGAGTCCAAAATACATGAAAAAGGAATAATGCAAAATTTTGATTACAGAATAGGCCATAAAGAAAACAATAACAACAGAAACGGCAGCATAGAGAGAACAGGTAGGTAATCAGACTTCTACAACAAAGGCCCACAATAATCCCTTGGAGTTCGTATACAGGAACACAAGTATAGAACACCAAGGGAAATCACGGACTGCAATGGCAACATACCATAACACTACCTTTTAATGCCTTTATCTTACTATATTTTAAATAACCTCTCAGCTTTTCTGTCCACAGGCGCCCTTGGATACAAAGGGCGGACAAACTAAGGTGGCAATTCGGGATACCACACGGGATACCATACCTTGCATGCACTACGAGATGGCCATGAGTAAACTCTTTAACATACACTTTATCTCTAGGTAATACCTCCATTTAGAAATTGAAGCACGTGATCATTCAGATCATCGAAGCAGTACCTGAGATGACCAGACTTAAACCACAGGCTCGATTCTTCGAACACTTTTAATTAAACCAGCATTCCCTTGCTAGTCTCTCCTCTCTTCTTACTACTTTTCTTTTCTTTTTTTTCTCTCTATTCTGCTTATTACTTTTTTTCTCTTTCTCTTCCCCTTTTCTCTCTAAGGTATTTTCTTTTTTCTCTTCCTTCATACCCTTCCCATATAACTTCCCCTTTCTCCCCTCCGGAAATCCAACTATCCCTTTACCCCTCAATCCCATCCAGATTTTCCACCATATTAAAATTTTTCACCCTCAGTCCTTATTCTATTAGGCATCAAGATCGACCTCCTACTCAACGAACCAGTACTCTGCACCCAGGCGAGGGGACACCCAGATAAACCCACACCTTGTCTCCTGAAAGAAAAGACAGCCAACTCCCCTGTGGACTCATGCTGCGAGGCCCTCCCTACTAACTCTCCCTAACGCGGACTGTTCCTTGAAACTGGGCCTAGCTCCAAAAGTATCCCCATTGCAAGAACTCTTCCAAGACCAGTGCAACTTTTTAATTGATTTTATATTATTGACCTAAAAGTTCTTCGTCTTAATCATATTAGTCTAATCATATTGACTCTCTGTCTCATAAATCTATTTTCTGGGGAAGTATGTCCCCTAAGAATTCTCCAACAAAAGTAATGTACAATGTTCTAAAGAAATAGTGCAGAAGTTAAGGCTCTTGCCTTGCATGCAGCAGTCCCCAGTTCAGTTCCTTGCAAAACAGATGTTCCCCTGGATACTACCAGGTATAAACCCTGAGCACAGAGCCAGGAGTACCTGAGTCCCCATTTGCCACCAAATATAGCTCCAAAAATAAACAAACAAAAAATATGAAAAAAAAAGTGTGTGTGTGTGTGTGTGTGTGTGTGTGTGTGTGTGTGTGTGTGTGTTTGACATCGCCTCTTAATCATTGCTCAGGGACTTAGGGATCTCTCTCAATAACATTGGTCAACTGAGACAGTTGAGTTCCTATGAGAACACAATACCAAACTGTGTTATCTTTGCAGCTCCAAAGTTCATGAAATGGACTAGTGCTTAGGAGCTTAGTACTTAAGATCTAGTAGTGTTTAATAGCTTGAGGATACACCTGGATGCCTGATTGCATAATAAACAAGAGCCTATGTCATAGTGCCAAGGATAAGTGTTGGGAAACCCCAAACATCTGTGTGATTCCCTCAACCCTGTGAATCTTGATAAGATACTACTTCCTTATCTCCTCTGTACAACTTTTCTTCTCATAAATATGTACACAACCATCTTATCCTTATTCCAGGCCATTTTCATATCCAATTACTTGCTCATAACTCACTGCCTTATTGTTTTTCCTTTTTCCTGAGTCAGTTCCAGTGAAATCTCTGCTACGGGATAAGGAATTAAAATGAAAGTATCAGCAAAATGTAGAGAAATGAAAAAGCGTCCATTTGGTACATTGTTCACCTTAACTACATTACTTCAAATACTGACTGGTTGTAAATGAATGGTTTCTTCAGACTATTATTCCTATCATATAGAAAATTACTATCATTTTTCAGCTATGGCTTAAATATGACCATCTCACATATAAGAAAAAATAAGGGGCCGGTGAGATGGCGCTAGAGGTAAGGTGTCTGCCTTGCAAGCGCTAGCCAAGGAACGAACTGCAGTTCGATTCCCCAGCGTCCCATATGCCCCCCCCAAGCCAGGGGCAATTTCTGAGGGCATAGCCAGGAGTAATCCCTGAGCATCAGACGGGTGTGGCCCCAAAAACAAAAAAGAAAAAAATAATAATAAGTTTTAAATTTCTGCTGAACTCATGTTCCAGAATATGGTTTGAGTATACATTAATTCACAAAGGTTAATGTAAATTTAAACTAAAAGTTGCTAAAATCATTGGTATATAACATTTCTCTTGATGTTTTATGTCTCACAGTCATTTGTTAAAAATATATCCAAACATTTCACACCTAACACATAAAAAGGCATACATTTTGAACTAAATTATGTAAACCACTATTAAACACCAAACCTTGTTTCACTAAGATGTTATGTAACGTAATATAATTATTTCAAAATATTATTTATTCAATGCCATGTACATTCTAATTGAAATATCCTAAATGTCAAATTAATCAATATATTAAAATATCTTGTATTATTAGCAGATAAATCAAAGGCAACTATGAAAATTGTGAAAGATATTTCTAAAACAGAAATATTTGTTTAATTATTTGTTTGACTGAGTGTTCTGTAATCATTTGTATATGTTTTCCTATTTTATTTTATATTATATTTTAAAATATAATTTTAATTGAGTCACCATGAGATAGTTACAAAGTTGTTCATGATAGAATTTTAGTCATATAATGTCCAACACCATGCTTTCACCTATGGCAGACATTTCTCTATATATATATATCTTTATTCCCCTTTTGTATTATTATTATTGAAGGAATATCATGCATACCACTTTACCCTTTTTAGCATCCAGTTATTTCCAGAGTGATCATTTTCAACTGTTATTGGCATAGTGGTCCCTTCTCTGCCATAACTGTATTCTCATGCTTTTTGTGGCAAGTTTCCTACCGTGGACCAGTCTTTTTTGGCCCTCAAATCTTTGTTTGTGTTTTGAACCTTTTGTTTATTTTGGTTTTTTTTGTTTGGGGACCACACTGGACAGTGCTCAGAAATTATTCATTGCTATTTGTTCAAGAATTACTCCAGGAGCGATGGCACAAGCAGTAGGGCATTTGCCTTGCACCTGCTAACCTAGGACGCACTGTGGTTCGATCCCCCCGATGTCCCATATGGTCCCCCAAGCAAGGAGCGATTTCTGAGCTCATAGCCAGGAGTAACCCCTGAGCGTAGGGATGTGGCTGAAAAAAAAATTACTTCTGGTATGCTTGGGATTTGAACTTGGGTCGGCCATGTAAAAGGCAAAATTTCTACCTGCTATACTATTGCTCTGGCCCCATTTGTGTTTTAAATATTTTTATATTCTTTATTTATAATCTTCCTAGAGATCAAAATTTTAAAACCAATAAATAAAATCTTAATTTGAGAAAGATAAAATAAGTATGAAGAGTTAATAATTTCTCTCTCAACATGTAAAAAGAGAAATATATACGAACCAAACACCTGGTGTGTTAAATTTTTATGAGAAACATTGTCATAAAAGATTATATGTTTTCCAAAAAGAGAAAATATTTTCATAAGTTATGATTATCATTAAGAATCATAATAAAGATTATAGATTAGTATTTTAAATTCTGCTAAGTTTAAATATTTTGTCATTACAGCAATCATTACTTATTGCTTCTCATCCTTTTGAATAAGATCAAGTGCATAAATTTACTCTAGTGATTCATTTGTATTCAGAGGCAGTTCTCTGGAAAAATAGAAATGAAATGAAACAAGGATTACTCATTGACCTGGAAAAAAAGAAACTTATCATAAGAGTTAGTACACTGATATAATCAAACATAAGTTCAAAAATAAGTATTGCTCAGAGTTCTACTACAATAATTCTAAATTTCTAATTGCAAGGACAGAGTGGTAGAGCAAGCAGTAAGGCATCTGCCTTGCATGCACTAGCCTAGGACGAAACATGGTTTGTTTCCCCGGCATCCCATCTGGTCCCCCAAGTCAGGAGCGATTTCTGAGTGCATAACCAGGAATAAACCCTGAGCATCATCAGGTGTGGCCCAAAAAAACAAAACAAAAAATGTTTGCTTCTCAATTTTTGAAAGTTTGGAAATTACATGAAAATTTTGCTTTATGTAAGCAAAGATACAGCTGCAGTCTCCTAATACAAAGATATAAAAATATATTATTTAAGCATATATTTATAACATTGTTTTTCTGAATAAGTATCTAAGAATATCTAAGAAATATCTATTGCACTAAGCAGAAGTTGATAGGATGAGAAACCCACAGAGAATTAATGCAGATGGTGTTCTGGAGAGGAGAAAATCACACCAGAGGAAATTCCAGAGAGTTTCACAGGTCTTCTTCTATAAGCAGCTTATCAATCAAAGCAAAAGTGGGAAGTAGGCAGGGACAGTGGGAATGATTTGAGGCCAAGGAAAGAATTGTTCAAAGGAACAGAGAGAATTATGTAGTTCTCATAGAAAATAACAGTAACAGCTTCCATTAACCAGATTAAAATCTTTATTTTCTTGGGGCATTAATAGAGTATGCATAAGAGAACTTCATAAGTAAAAAAAAAAACTGTTTTTTGTTTAGTTAGTAAAAAATAACTAGTTCTAAATTTCTGGTTCCACATAAAATTTTTTGAAAGCATCCCAAATTATTAAATATTGATTGGCAGTAACTTAATTATATTCCAGATCAAAAATTAAGGCTATTTATAAAAATTTTCAAAGGATAACTCCAGAAATATTAAACATGATTAAGAAAAAACAAATCAGAGATTAAAGTGAGCTTCTTCAGAATAGTAACAGCTATTAACATCACCCATAGCTAGTTGTATACTTAATAGTGAAAAACTAAATGCTTTTCCTCTGACACCAGGCTTAGGGCAAGAATATTCACTTCCTCCCATATTTTTAATTTAAAAATCATATTGTAATATTTTAATTAAATCACTGTTAGAGTTAAAACTTTGGTGATAGTTGAGTTTCAGTCATAAAATATCCCAACATCCATGCCTTTTCCAGTACCCTTTTCCCACCATCAAATGCCTCATTTTCTGCCCATACTCCATCCCCACCCACACCCACAACTTGCACTGTTGGCATACACAATTTTTCTCTTCTCTTTCTCTTTCTCTCTCTTCTCTTTTTTCTCACTATTCTTTTGTATATCTCTGTCTCTTTATCTCTTCTCCTTCCTCTATTTTCCTTTTAGAAACTATGATTCTCTAAGTCAGAGAGAGAGAGAACAAAAACGCAGAATGGTCTCATTCATCTATGGGTTTTAAGAAAAATGAAAGACATTCTTGCAATAATAATTTTCAGACACAAAAGAGAAAAGAGCTGGAAGTTCCAGCTCAACACAAAGAGTGATGAGTTTAGTTAGAGAAATAACTACATTTTGAACTGTCCTAATAATGAGAATGTATGAGGGAAATGGAGAGCCTGTTTAGAGTACAGGCGGGGGTCGGGTGGGGAGGAGGGAGACTTGGGACATTGGTGATGGGAATGTTGCACTGGTGATGGGTGGTGTTCTTTACATGACTGCAACCCAAACACAATCATGTATGTAATCAAGGTGTTTAAATAAAATTAAAAAAAAGAAACTATGATTTTAAATACTGGTATTAAAGGGGCATCATGCTTATCACTTTATTTCCTTTCAGTTGCCAGTTATTGTCCAGAGTGATGATTTACAACTATTATTATCAAAGTGATCTTTCAGAGTCTGAAACTCATTCCTAATGACTTTAGGTATTATTTTCATATGATAATCTTAATATACCACATATATATTTTTTTATTTACTCTATTTAAAGAACATGCATCACACCTCTTGAAAAATGTCAGAGACAATAGTAGTAGTAGGTCATCAGTACAAAGGAGCCTGAAGACACCTAAAGTAACTCATCACCAAGTGATATGAGCATGAAATTTCCAAAACCCCTGATCATGGCAACTGTACTGACACCTGAATAAGAAGCAAAGGCAGATCATTAGATCGAATATCAAGTACCAAGGGAGATTGCCAGAAAAAAATTAATGGTGGCCAACCAGCCTTAGAAAACAGAGGCTGAGCTGGAAGCAGCAATTGTGGCTGCAGTGTTCCCAGAGACAGAATGATGTGTTGACCTGAAGGTCATGCAATTGGTCTGAAAATGAGGAAATGTATCACAAATTTAGCAGTGTAGCCTAATTTAGGTCCCAGCCATTAACAAGGAGGGAGGGAGCAGAAGCAAAGTTTCAACAAGAAGGCCTTAATTAAACGATACCAATAGATGTACTATTAGACTGCTAGCAGTGGGATATTCCAGGAGATAGAGCTGTTTTTGCTAGGAGATTGTACATGAGTGCCATGCTTACTCCTTAGGCCTACTCTGAGCATCAGGAATCTGAGCTGTCAGATGGTCCAGATTCATCTGCCCAAGAGACACGGACATTAGCCTTGAGGGAGTGAGCTAAAGCTAAGCCCAATAGGAGAACCCCATAGTAGCTTGGCTATGATATTGTCAACCCAACTCAGGGAAACTCTAGTAAGGTTGATTTGCTTCACTGTCTCACATTGCTCCTAGGCAAAAAAGCCTCACCACAATAAATTAAACACACACACACACATCACAAAGTTCATAATGCAAAGACAATGCAGACCCCCACCACAAATGAATGGAGATGGTAGTGTTGATGACTCAACCAAAGCAAGCCATCTTGTATAACATCTCTACTAAGAACTTTAAAGAAAAAATGTGGATGATCTTCAAATAACTCAAAGAAACCAAGGTACAAAGCAAACAGCAAACAGGACTCATGATGGATATGAGAATAATAATGAGAAGACTTCAAAATGAAATAACAGGTTTGAAAATCTTTAGTAAATAAAATTTAAAAAAACTCACTAAAAGCCTCAACTGCAAAGTAAAACCTACTGACAGAACTAGTGAGGTGGAAGATGAGCTGCATACCATTCCCATACAATAGAAGACATTAGAAAAGAGCCTTAAAACTGATGACCATAAGATCAAAACAATCCCAAAATAAGTGAACAGAAAACAATAAACCTTTGGGACAATTGAGCAGAAACAACAGAAAGTTATTAGGGTCCCAGAGAAACAGGAAGGAACTTCGATGAGAAGTAACTGTTAAATGCATCATTGCTGAGAAGTGTCCAAAATTTAAGTTCTTGCAGCCACATCTCGATGTCTGAAGAGTATCAGCTAAAAGAGACCCAAATAAATGCACTCGTAGGAGCATCCTAGTCAAAATAATGAAAACTTCAGATAGAAATATAATCCTGAAAGCATTAAGATCAATAAGGGATATTATATCCAAAGAAACATCCTGAAGATTTACAGCAAAGTTACCACAAACAACCCTAAGACCCAAAGGCATTGGTGGGGAATGGTGAAAAATTAAATGAAACGAACATCCCAATTTTACATCACTGTCCAGACTTTCATTGAAGAGGAAGGATACATTGCTTCATGAATAAATAAAAGTGCAGGAACTTTAGACAATCAAAAGCAACCTAAAAAGAACAACTGGAGTATCTGTCTAAGGCAAATAGGCTTCACAAACACATCATACTTCTACAAAAAGATTGCACAAAACCCTATAACAATATCTCAATGTTATTAGACTAAAAATGCACCAGTTAAGAGATACAGAATAGTAAAATAAATCAGAAAATTAAATTCAACATTTTGCTGCCTGCAAGAAACATTTAATTATTCAGAGAAAACAGATTCAAAGTCAAAGGTTGGAGGACAATCTTTCTTTTTTTTTTTTATTTTCTTCCAGTATTTTATTATTAATTTTTGTTGTTGTTCTTTCTTTCATTGGGACATACCACACAATTTGCTAAAAAGTAAACCTTAGAACAACTCATTCAGATCATTCTTAAGAAATACGAAATTACAAAACATCGTATTTTCAGTACTAGGGGTGTTCTTTTAAGGTTTAAAAAGTATCTCACTGTTGTTGTTTTATCTGTGTCCCATTTTACAGATAAGAAAAACTTGTCTGAAGATCCAGGAGGTTATTAATGAATTAGCATTTTAAATCTCTTAGAAGATAAAAATTCTGTTTCAGCTGCTAATTATCTTTTTTTTTAATGCATAATTTTTTTTATTTAAACACCTTGATTACATACATGATTGTGTTTGGGTTTCAGTCATAAAAGGAACACCACCCATCACCAGTGCAACATTCCCATCACCCAAGTCCCAAATCTCTCCCCTCCCCACCCAACCCCCGCCTGTACCCTAAACAGGCTCTACATTTCCCTCATACATTCTCAATATTAGGACAGTTCAAAATGTAGTTATTTCTCTAACTAAACTCATCACTCTTTGTGGTGAGCTTCCTGAGGTGAGCTGGAACTTCCAGCTCTTTTCTCTTTTGTGTCTGAAAATTATTATTACAAGGGTGTCTTTCATTTTTCTTAAAACCCCTAGATGAGTGAGACCATTCTGCGTTTTTCTCTCTCTCTCTGACTTATTTCACTCAGCATAATAGATTCCATGTACATCCATGTATAGGAAAATTTCATGACTTCATCTCTACTGACAGCTGCATAATATTCCATTGTGTATATGTACCACAGTTTCTTTAGCCATTCGTCTGTTGAAGGGCATCTTGGTTGTTTCCAGAGTCTTGCTATGGTAAATAGAGCTGCAATGAATATAGGTGTAAGGAAGGGGTTTTTGTATTGTATTTTTGTGTTCCTAGGGTATATTCCTAGGAGTGGTATAGCTGGATCGTATGGGAGCTCGATTTCCAGTTTTTGGAGGAATCTCCATATCGCTTTCCATAAAGGTTGAACTAGACAGCATTCCCACCAGCAGTGGATAAGAGTTCCTTTCTCTCCACATCCCCGCCAACACTGTTTATTCTCATTCTTTGTGATGTGTGCCATTCTCTGGGGTGTGAGGTGGTATCTCATCGTTGTTTTGATTTGCATCTCCCTGATGATTAGTGATGTGGAACATTTTTTCATGTGTCTTTTGGCCATGCGTATTTCTTCTTTGTCAAAGTGTCTGTTCATTTCTTCTCCCCATTTTTTGATGGGGTTAGATGTTTTTTTCTTGTAAAGTTTTGTCAGTGCCTTGTATATTTTGGAGATTAGCCCCTTATCTGATGGGTATTGGGTGAATAGTTTCTCCCACTCAGTGGGTGGCTCTTGTATCCTGGGCACTATTTCCTTTGAGGTGCAGAAGCTTCTCAGCTTAATATATTCCCATCTGTTAATCTCTTCTTTCACTTGCTTGGAGAGTGCAGTTTCCTCGTTGAAGATGCCTGTAATGTCCTGTAGTGTTTTGCCTATGTGCTGTTCTATATATCTTATGGTTTTGGGGCTGATATCGAGGTCTTTAATCCATTTGGATTTTACCTTTGTACATGATGTTAGCTGGGGGTCTAAGTTTAATTTTTTGCAAGTGGCTATCCAATTGTGCCAACACCACTTGTTGAAGAGGCTTTCCCTGCTCCATTTAGGATTTCCTGCTCCTTTATCAAAAATTAGATGGTTATATCTCTGGGGAACATTTTCTGAGTATTCAAGCCTATTCCACTGATCTGAGGACCTATCCTTATTCCAATACCATGCTGTTTTGATAACTGTTGCTTTGTAGTACAGTTTAAAGTTGGGAAAAGTAATTCCTCCCATATTCTTTTTCCCAATGATTGCTTTAGCTATTCGAGGGTGTTTATTGTTCCAAATGAATTTCAAAAGTGTCTAATCCACTTCTTTGAAGAATGTCATGGGTATCTTTAGAGGGATGGCATTAAATCTGTATAATGCCTTGGGGAGTATTGACATTTTGATGATGTTAATCCTGCCAATCCATGAGCAGGGTATGTGTTTCCATTTCCGTGTGTCCTCTCTTATTTCTTGGAGCAGAGTTTTATAGTTTTCTTTGTATAGGTCCTTCACATATTTAGTCAAGTTGATTCCAAGATATTTGAGTTTGTGTGGTACTATTGTGAATGGGGTTGTTTTCTTAATGTCCATTTCATCCTTATTACTATTGGTATATAGAAAGGCCATTGATTTTTGTGTGTTAATTTTGTAGCCTGCCACCTTGCTATATGAGTCTATTGTTTCTAGAAGCTTTTTGATAGAGTCTTTAGGGTTTTCTAAGTAGAGTATCATGTCATCTGCAAACAGTGAGAGCTGACTTCTTCCTTTCCTATCTGGATTCCCTTGATATCCTTTTCTTGCCTAATCGCTATAGCAAGTATTTCCTGCGCTATGTTGAATAGGAGTGGTGAGAGAGGACAGCCTTGTCTTGTGCCAGAATTTAGAGGGAAGGCTTTCAGTTTTTCTCCATTAAGGATAATATTTGCCACTGGCTTGTGGTAGATGGCCTTCACTATATTGAGAAAGGTTCCCTCCATTCCCATCTTGCTGAGAGTTTTGATCAAGAATGGGTGTTGGACCTTATCAAATGCTTTCTCTGCATCTATTGATATGATCATGTGGTTTTTATTTTTCTTGTTATTGATGTTGTGTATTATGTTGATAGATTTACGGATGTTAAACCAGCCTTGCATTCCTGGGATGAAACCTACTTGATCGTAGTGGATGATCTTCTTAACGAGGCATTGAATCCTATTTGCCAGGATTTTGTTGAGGATCTTTGCATCTGCATTCATCAGTGATATTGGTCTGTAATTTTCTTTTTTGGTAGCGTCTCTGTCTGGTTTAGGTATCAAGGTGATGTTGGCTTCATAAAAGCTATTTGGAAGTGTTTCTGTTTGTTCAATTTCATGAAAGAGTCTTGCCAAGATTGGCAGTAGTTCCTCTTGGAAAGTTTGATAGAATTCATTAGTGAATCCATCTGGACCTGGGCTTTTGTTTTTCGGCAGACATTTGATTACTGTTTTAATTTCATCAATGGTGATGGGGGTGTTTAGATATGCTACATCCTCTTCCTTCAACCGTGGAAGATTATAAGAGTCCAAGAATTTATCCATTTCTTCCAGGTTCTCATTTTTAGTGGCGTAGAGTTTTTCAAAGTAGTTTCTGATTACCCTTTGAATCTCTGTCATATCAGTAGTGATCTCTCCTTTTTCATTCCTGATACGAGTTATCAAGTTTCTCTCTCTCTCTTTCTTTGTTAGGTTTGCCAGTGGTCTATCAATCTTGTTTATTTTTTCAAAGCACCAACTTCTGCTTTCGTTGATCTTTCGGATTGTTTTTTGAGTTTCCACTTCGTTGATTTCTGCTCTCAGCTTTGTTATTTCCTTCTGTCTTCTTATTCTTGGGTCCTTTTGTTGAGCATTTTCTAGTTCTATTAGCTGTGTCATTAAGCTACTCAGGTAAGCTCCTTCTTCCTTCCTGATGTGTGCTTGCAAAGCTATAAATTTTCCTCTCAGTACTGCTTTTGCTGTGTCCCATAAGTTCTGAGAGTTTGTGTCTTTATTGTCATTTGTTTCCAGGAACCTTTTTATTTCCTCCTTGATTTCATCTCGGACCCACTGGTTATTGAGCATGAGGCTGTTTAACTTCCAGGTGTTAAAGTGTTTCTTCTGAGTCCCTTTGGAGTTCACAAATAATTTCAGAGCCTTGTGGTCAGCGAAGGTAGTCTGCAAAATTTCTATCCTCTTGATCTTATGGAGGTATGTTTTATGTGCCAGCATGTAGTCTATCCTGGAGAATGTCCCATGTACATTGGAGAAGAATGTGTATCCAGGTTTCTGGGAATGGAGTGTCCTATATATATCCACTAGGCCTCTTTCTTCCATTTCTCTCCTCAGGTCTAGTATATTCTTGTTGGGTTTCAGTCTGGTTGACCTGTCCAGTGTTGACAAAGCCGTGTTAAGGTCCCCCACAATTATTGTGTTGTTGTTGATATTATTTTTCAGATTTGTCAACAGTTGTATTAAATATTTTGCTGGCCCATCATTCGGTGCATATATGTTTAGGAGAGTGAATTCTTCCTGCTCTACATACCCCTTGATTAATATAAAATGTCCGTCTTTGTCCCTTACCACCTTCCTGAGTATAAAGTTTGCATTATCTGATATTAGTATGGCCACTCCAGCTTTTTTATGGGTGTTGTTTGCTTGGATAACTTTTCTCCAGCCTTTTATTTTGAGTCTATGTTTGTTCTGACTATTCAGGTGCGTTTCTTGTAGGCAGCAGAAGGTTGGATTGAGTTTTTTGATCCATTTAGCCACTCTGTGTCTCTTAACTGGTGCATTTAGTCCATTGACGTTGAGAGAAAGAATTGTCCTGGGATTTAACGCCATCTTTATTTCAAAATTTGGTGTGTCTTTTGGGTAGTCTTGTCTTAGATTAGGTCTTTCAGTTTTTCTCTTAAGACTGGTTTTGTGTCTGTGAAGTTTCTGAGCTGTTTTTTGTCTGTGAAACCATGTATTCTTCCATCAAACCGGAAAGTGAGTTTTGCTGGGTATAGTATTCTGGGTGAAGCATTCATTTCATTCAGTCTTGTCACAATATCCCACCACTGCTTTCTGGCATTGAGCGTTTCTGGTGACAGGTCTGCTGTAAATCTCAGGGAAGCTTGCTTGAACATGATTTCCCCTTTTGATCTTGCTGTTTTCAGAATTCTGTCTCTATCTGTGGGATTTGTCATTGTGACTAGGATGTGTCTTGGGGTGGTTTTTCTGGGGTCTCTTTTGGTTGGTACTCTTCGGGCATGCAGGATTTGATCACATATATTCTTTAGCTCTGGGAGTTTCTCTTTAATGATGTTCTTGACCGTTGATTCTTCCTGGAAATTTTCTTCCTGGGTCTCTGGGACTCCAATGATTCTTAAGTTGTTTCTGTTGATCTTATTTCCCCCTCTAAGTAGGGGCAGGGGTAGCTAGTTCAAGTTGCGTGGTTTTGCCTGAAAAAGAGAAAATAAATAAACCGGGGTAAGAGTTTAATACCCCGAAAATGGGCAGAATCCTTCTAGAGGTTCTCATCATCGATTTGGGAAATGAAGGAGAAAAAGAAGTTGAAACACTCCACCAGTACCAAAAGAAGTGTCAAATATCCAGTGAGGACTCCAGCTATAACGATAAGCACCACAAAAAAACAGATAAAAAACAAACCAAAACAAACTAAAAACAAACACAAACAAACAAAAAACACGCCGTGGTCTTGAAATAAGAAACATGGCGTAGCACATAACGAAAGAAAAGAAAGGAAGAGAAAGAAAAGAAAAAAAAAAAAGAATAATTGGGGCCAACAATTTCAATAATCACATCCAAACTGAGGAATCGACCAAAATAGCTAGGTAAATAAAAATAATAATAACAATAATAAATGAAGGTAATATATATATATATATACATAACCAAGGTTTTGTGTTTTTTGTATTTTTTTTCCCTCCTGCCCTGGCACAGTAAATATTGGGGTCATTCGAAAAGGAATTCACTTGCCCTATAAGATATGGGGTTTCTCCGTCCTTGGAGTATACTGTCATGGAATCAGCTCTAGTCTTTGCTCAGGATCATTACTCTCCAGGTTGTGTTTTTTTTTTTTTTTTTTTTTTTTTTTTGGTGTGTGGAAGGCTTCTGCTCTGTCCAGTGTGATACTGTCAGAGCTCTGTGTTTAGCAGTCCCAGTATCTGTACATATCCTGAGGTGGGACTTATGGTGAAGTCAGTCTTTGTGAATCTAGAGGTTCTGTTACCTCAGTGCCATTTTAATCCATCTTCTGTGGTTGGTGATCTTGGTCTTTGCGCTGAACCTAGGAAGGCATCTAGGATAGCGTCTTTCTTTGTTCTTCCAGAAGCCCCTTTCCGTTACAATTGTCTCTGCCGGACCTTTGGGACTGGGGATCATGCTTATTGTGCAGGTCTTAGTTCAAACCCTAGACTAGGGCTTTTTTATTGGTCCCAAGATGTATACAGTCATCTGTAAATCTTAAGGATTAGAGTCAAAGGAGCGCAGTAAAAACGGTGTTAGAGTGGCAATTATTGTTTGCATGGGCCCACCAAAATATGAGGGATATGGAAAGGAAAAGCCTTGGCCTAAATACAAGGAAACCCTATCCCTGAAGTTTCCTGGCATAAGACCAACTCTAGGCTCCAGACAAACTAGTTTGTCCAATCCAGGTCATTATCTGTAGTGCCAATACACTTTTATTTTTCACACAGTCTCTGTTGTTGGTATCATGTTTCTGTAATAAAGATCCTAAATCTGCATATCCTATATTGCAGTCATAATGGTGCAGAGGATCCTCTCGTTTTACCTCACAATTAAAGGGCAATGCAGAGGTCTCTGTCCTGTAGGCAGGTCGTTGTTAAGTCTTCTTAGTGCTAAGGGAAGTCTCTTTTGAACAGGTCGATGTCAGAGCAGCGGTAGGGTTTTCCCTGGTAGAGGATTGCTTCCAGGTGTTGTTATAAAAAACCTTGGATGTTTCGTAGATAGCTTCCCTAGTTCAGGGGTGAATGGAGGATGCCCATTCTTCTGAGGCCTGTGCCAGGTCATTATATCAATGTTCAGGGTGTAAGGTCCCATTGCATTTGTGTGTTCCAATATCTATTATATAAGAACTTATTTGTATGTATAGAATTTTTCCATTTTAATGTGCCTATGCAAACAAGGAACAATGCCACATGGCATTATAGGCACATATGGGGGCCATAAGAACAAGCCCAACAATCCCCATGACCTGGTTCAATCATCAGCATTAAACTAAGAGACTCTTCCACCAAAATTCCTTATTGAACAGCTCACAAAGAGAAGACAAGATAAAAAGTGGGTAGAATCGTCATGGTAAAAGAATATTTAGAAAGAGTTATAGCTGTTAAAAAAAATACACCTAAAATACTCAAAAGATATATGTGTCCATTTTATGTCTTTTGAAACAGTTGAGGGTTGTTAAATCCAATACACAACTTTTTTTCTGTGATTAGAACTGTGTAGTACTGAAGTTACAAAGGGTAAATATGGGGTACTGATGGTTGGGGGTGAGAGAGTTAAGGAGTAATAATGAGCTTTGTAAGGGTGTGCGAAAGGGCAGAATCTGTTGGAGAAGTCCGTCTTGGTGCCTAACAAATTAAAGAACTGAGGGTAAAGAGGGATAATTAAGGGGATGATAACGAATCTGGATTGGGAGATGAGGGAGTAGAAGGGGCTCTGGTGTGGTGGAGGGGAAATATATCAGAGAGTCTATATAGGAAGTCACGTCTACATATAAACTGATTTTAGAGACCTATTTGAATATTATCCTCCAAACCTAGGAAATTCCATTTTTTCCCTAGAAACAGTCGAGAATTAAGAAAATTTTGGTGTGTTAATAAGAAGTATAGAAAGAAAAGAACTCCTGAATGGGGTCCAGTATGCATAGGGGAGGAATTTCTCTCCCCCACTCCCCAGGGCCGATTTACCAGGCGTGGCCCTGAAGACCACTCTGGTGTGGGGGGATCTCAGTTCCTTGGACGAAGGGAACATTTTCTTAAATAGACCACATGTTGGGCTAAAAACATACCTCTATAAAAGTAAGAAGATATAAATTGTATCAATTATTTTTATATCATGATGCATTAAAATAGATATGAATTACAAACTAAAATAAAAAAAATAAACTTAACACCTGAAAATTAAACAGCTTAGTTTTGAACAATCAGTGGTTTAGAGATCAATTTATGGAGTAAATCAAAAGATTCTGTAAACAAATGAGAATAAAGGCATAAATTATCAGAACTTGTGGGAAAAGGCAAAAATGGTAGAAAGAGGAAAATCTATACCTTTACAAGGATTCATCAGGAAAGATAATTTCATAACACAGCTTATGAGATTGTAAAATGATGATTAAAAGGACCAAATGTAGGCAGACAGAAGGAAATAATAATAAAACTAAGAGCATAGATTAATGAACTGGCATCCAGAAAACAAACCAAGAGATCAATGAAAGAAAAAGTTGGTTCTTTGAAAATATAAATAATGCAAAAAAAAAAAAAGGCAACTGCCACATATAGTGAATCAGTGCTGTTATTCCATAAGAGGGACTACTACGACAATGGTAAATGGAACTGAGCACTTGAGTCAATAACTGCGTGTTGGATGGAGATAAAAAGATATGTATTATCATGTCCCTTCATTAACATTAATGCAAACCACATTAAAAAGGGTAAAAAGGAAGAGAGAGAAACAAAGTGCCTTCTCCAGAGGCAGGCAGGGAGGAAAGGGGAAGGAAGCCAGGACATTATTGGTGGAAAACATTCATGGGTGAAAGGTGGTGGATGGTGTACATTGTAAGACTAAAATTCAATCATGACAACATTATAATCATGGTGTTTAAATAAAAAAATCAAAGAAAAATAACCTGCATCATGTAGTTTTCATAGTTGACTGTAACACATTTGTTTCCTGATAAATGAGAGCAAAGTAATTTTCAAAAAGAACAGAAAAACTAAAAAGGAAAAATCAAAAAAGAAAAACCAAGAAAGAAAATTTTAATAAAAGGAAGCACAGTGACAAGAAAATCTGAAAATTATCATATCTCCAATAAGGTCATTAAGAAATCAGCAAAAGGGGCCAGAGAGATAGCACAGTAGCGTTTGCCTTGCAAGCAGCCAATCCAGGACCTAAGGTGCTTGGTTCGAATTTCGGCGTCCCATATGGTCCCCCGTGCTTGCCGGGAGCTATTTCTGAGCAGACAGCCAGGAGTAACTCCTTAGCACCACTGGGTGTGGCAAAAAAGAAGAAGAAGACGCAGACGAAGAAGAAGCAGCCGAAGAAGAAGCAGCCGAAGAAGAAGAAGAAGAAGAAGAAGAAGAAGAAGAAGAAGAAGAAGAAGAAGAAGAAGAAGAAGAAGAAGAAGAAGAAGAAGAAGAAGAAAGAAGAAGAAGAAGAAGAAGAAGAAGAAGAAAAGAAAAGAAGAAAGAAGAAGGAAGGAAGGCAGGAAGGAAGGAAGGAAGGAAGGAAGGAAGGAAGGAAGGAAGGAAGGAAGGAAGGAAGAGAGAAGGAAGAGAAGAAAGAAAGAAAGAGAAAGAAAGAAAGAAAGAAAAGAAAGAAAGAAAGAAAGAAAGAAAGAAAGAAAGAAAAAAAGAAAGAAAGAAGAAAGAAAGAAAGAAAGAAGAAAGAAAGAAAGAAAGAAAGAAAAGAAAGAAGAAAGAAAGAAAGAAGAAAGAAAGAAAGAAAGAAGAAAGAAAGAAAGAAAGAAAGAAAAAGAAAGAAAGAAAGAAAGAAGAAGAAGAAAGAAGAAAGAAAGAAAGAAAGAAAGAAAAGAAAGAAGAAAGAAAGAGAGAGAGAAAGAAAGAAAGAAGAGAGAAAGAAAGAAAGAAAGAAAGAGAGAAAGAAGAGAAGAAAGAAAGAAAGAAGAAAGAAAGAAAGAAAGAAAGAAAGAAGAAAGAAAGAGAAAGAAAGAAAAGAAGAAAGAAAGAAAGAAAGAAAGAAAGAAAGAAAGAAAGAAAGAAAGAAAGAAAGAAGAAGAAGAAAGAAGGAAAGAAAGAAAGAAGAAAGAAGAGAAAGAAGAAAGAAAGAAAGAAAGAAAGAAGAAAGAAAGAAGAAGAGAAGAAAAAAGAAAGAAAGAAAGAAAAGAAAGAAAGAAAGAAAAGAAAGAAAGAAAGAAAGAAAGAAAGAAAGAAAGAAAGAAAGAAAGAAAGAAGGAAAGAAAGAAATCAGCAAAAGGTTTAGTAAACTCTTGTTGCTAACTAACCATTCTATTATTTCATTTGATCCTAAACATTAAATGACCTCGGCTACACATTGGCATGTACGAGAATGACATCAAACAAATGAAATTGTACAGGAATTCAAAGCACTGTTACTGATACTATGGTTTTTGTATGGCATGTTCTCAGCTGTCAGGTCACTCAGATGTAGGAAAATGGAGCAGAAGTGCCCATCCTTACTCCATAAAAAAACTGGCAAAATAAACCCTAATACCTGCATACATGGAGTTTGCAGATATTAGTGTCTCTGCATAGAATCATAGAGAAGTGGTGAAGCAGAGTCATAAGCAAAGCAATAATTATGGGTGATGGTTTCAGTAAGTATGGCTTTAACAGGACTGGGATTTAGCCTGCCCTCTTCTACCAAGATTGGCAGCTTTATGTTGAGTGGTCATGTACCCAGGATATTTTTTTTTAGTTTTGAAAGATAAAGAATAAACCAGAGGTGTAATTTTGATGGCAGTATGGTACTAGAACATTGATGGTTTGATTGGGAACCAATAATGGCAACAATGTACAGTAGCACATTCCATACAGATTTTCCAAGTATTATCATTTATTGAAACAGTTATGTTCTCTGATAGAGACATCTAAAACTCTTTTAGAAACAGTGAGCATTCCATATTAGGAAGATTCTGCTACTAATTATTTATATATACTAAATGTCCAGTACAAAAAACACATACCATCTAACTGCCTTCAAATAATATTTTTTAATTCTTTATTTTAATTTGAGGAAGTGTTTGACTTATTAGAAAAAACTAAAAAAATATTTTCAGCTTGGGACTAGAGGAATAGCACAAGGCATTTTGTTGCATGCAGATGAACTGAATTAGAGCCCAGGTATTCCTTATGGTCATCAGAGCCTGCCTAAAATGATTTCTGAGTGCAGAGCCAGGAATAACCACTGAGCACTTGCCAAGAATAAAATAATTTTTCAGTCAATAGAAGACTGGTCAGTTTATAGTTTTACCATAAATTTTATTCACTGATAAAAGAGAAGCCTATAAAATTAGAAAAATTGAGCCATAAATGTTCTTTTTTATTTAACAAAGAGCAACCTGAACAGGTACTCTTAAATATACCACAGATGGCCTTACACAATAATTAGTGAGTAAAAATATTTCATAAGAACACATCTGTTTGTAATTAAAATCTTGGTATTTAAAATTTAAGCAAAATGTTTTTAGGAAAGTATATTGTCAGTACATACCAGAAGCACAGTATTTATAGAAAACAAATTTTAAAATGATCACAAATACAAGAAATATGTGCTTACAAGAAACTTAGGCACACTATAATATATTAAAAAACACCACTACATTGAAAAGGTTACAGTGGGAAAGTAGTGCAGAACCCAACCACTCTTAGTGAGGGAAGATGATAGTTCTAAAGCAGTGGTCCTCAAACTATGGACCGCGGGCCACATATTGTATTTGTATCTGTTTTGTTTCTTCATTGCAAAATAAGATATATGCAGTGTGCATAAGAATTCGTTCATAAGTTTTGTTTTTACTATAGTCAGACCCTCCAATGTTCTGAGGGGCAGTGAACTGGCCCCCTGTTTAAAAAGTTTGAGGACCCCTGTTCTAAAGGCTCAACTATTATTGTCAACAAATATACCTATTCTGATAAGGATTTAAAAGAGGAAATGTTGATGATTTTCAAGAAACTCAAATAAACCATGGAATGGGCAGCCATAACTCTCAAAAGTATATGAAAGTAGAAGTGTGAAAACTTTGAACTGAAAACTTATGTACATGAAATGAAAAACTCACTGAAGATCTCACTATCAAGTAACAGCTGCTGAGTACTAAATCAGTGAGCTCAAAGATGAGCTGTGTAACAGCAGAAGATTGGGAAAAAATCCTCCAGATAAGTGAACAAACAAGAATGGAACTTTGAAATAAATTCAAGAGGAGCAACATAGGTGTCCCAGTGGACCAAGAAGGCAGTCCCTGTGAAGAGGGAATGGAAAAAGATATAATTTCTGAAAAGTTGCACTAAATAAAGAGTGCATATGCCCTTATATAGGGTATCATCTAAAAGATATCCAAATAGCAACATTTCAAGATACATCCTAATCAGAATGATGAAAACTATACCTAGAGATAGAATACAGAAAATAATAGAATAAACAAAAATGGCAACTTCCAGGTTCAAAGGAAGTTGTTGATATGTTAAAAATATCAACAAAATTAACATCTCACTAGTAATACTTTATCCATCCAAACTTTAATTCGTATTTCAAGGAACATACATAATTTTACAGAAAATAGCAGCTCAGGAACATTGTAGACTAGAAGCCAACTTTTAAAGAACTGAAGCAGTATGTTAAGACAAAAAAAAAACTACAGAAACACACCAAATTTCTACAAAATATGGCATAAAATTTCATGATAATGGCTCAATGTCAATGAGCTAAATACACCAATTAAGAGACAAGAAGTGGAAAATTGATTATCAAATGAAATTGAACATCACTGTGCCTACAATAACATGTAGTTAGATTATATACAGAATTAGAGTCAAAAGTTGGAAAAAAATCTTCATGTAAACTACGCTACATACTTGTATGGCCAAATTAATGACAGACAACATAGACTTAAGGGAAGAAAAATATATCAATGGCATCCATATAGGAAAGAAAGAAACCATCTGTTTACAGATGGCATGCATATTTAGAAAACTCTAAAGACACTATCAAATAGCTTCTAGAAACAATAGACTCATATATCAAATATATCTATATATTCAAATAGATTCATAAAGGCTACAAAATTAACATACAAAATCAATGGCCTTATATATAAATAATAGAGAAGAAATGGACATTAAAAATTCTATTCACATTAGTACCACACAAACTCAAATATCTTGAAGTAAAATTAAAGAGGTGAAGAATCTATACAAAGAAAACTACAGAACACTGCTTTAAGAAATAAAAGAGGACACAGAAAATAAAAACACATAACCTGTTCATGGATTGGGAGGATTAACATCATTAAAATGACAATGCCTCCCAAAGAATTTTACGTATCTAATGCAATTCCTCTGAGGATACCTATGACATTCTTCAAAGAAGTGGATCAAACACTCCTGAAATTCATTTGGAACAACAAACATCCACGAGTAGCTAAAGCAAAATGTAGGAAAAAGAAGGTGGGAGGCATCACTTTCCCAAACTTTAAATTGTATTACAAAGCCATAGTCATTAAAACAGCCTGGTTCTTGAATAAAGACAGACCTTCAGATCAATAGAATAGACAAGTATTCAGAGAATGCCCCCAGACTTACAACCAATTAATCTTTAATAAAGAACCAAGAAACCCAAAATAGAGCAAGGAAAGCCTCTTTAACAAATGGTGTTGGGGGGCCGGGCGGTGGCGCTAAAGGTAAGGTGTCTGCCTTGCCAGCACTAGCCTAGGACGGACCGCGGTTCAATCCCCCGGTGTCCCATATGGTCCCCCAAGCCAGGAGTGACTTCTGAGCGCATAGCCAGGAGTAACCCCTGAGCGTCAAATGGGTGTGGCCCAAAAACCAAAAAAAAAAAAATGGTGTTGGGACAACTTGTCACTCACATGCAAAAAAAAAAAAAAAAAAGTGAACACAGACCTCCATGCTCAAAAGTCAAATACAAATGTATTAAATATCTTGATATCAAACCCAGAACCATAACGTATATTAAAGAACATGTAGGTAAACACTACAAGACATTTAGAATAAAGGCATCTTCAAGAATGAAACAGCACTCTTCAAACAAGTGGAAGCAGAGATAAACAAATGGGATATATTAAACTGAGAAGCTCCTTGACCTCAAAAGAAATGGTGACTATAATACAAAGGACACCCACAGAATGGTAGAAACTATTCACTCAATAACCTTCAAGTAAGAGGCTAAATGTCTAAAATATAAAAGATAATGATAAACTTAACAAAAAAATCTAACACCATCAAAAAGTGTGGAGTATAAATGAATAGATAATTCCTCAAAGAAGAAATACAAATGGCCAAAATACACATAAAAATGCTCCACGTTCTAATCATCAGGGAGATGCAAATCAAAACATCAGTGAGGTACCATCTCATACCACAGAGACTGGCACACATAACAAAAAAATTCAGTGCTGGTGGAAATGTGGGGAGAAAGGAACTCTCATTTACTGCTTGAGGGAATGCCTTCTAGTTCAGCCTTTATGGAAAACAATATGGAGATTCCTGAAGAAAGTGAAAATTGAGCTTCCATAATATGATCCAGCTATACCACTCCTAGGGACAAACCCTAAAGACACAAAAACTCAATTCAAAAAAACTTTCTGAATGCCTATATTCATTACAGCACTATTTAAAATAGCCAGACTCTGGAAACAATCCAAATTCCCAACAACAGATGTGTGGCGAAAGAAACTGTGATACATATACACAATGGAATGCTATGCAGCCATCAGGAGAGATAATAAGTAATGAATTTTTTCTATGTATGAACAGACATGGAAACTATTATATTGAGTGAAATAAGTCAGAGGGAGACAGACAGACACAGAATAGTCTCACTCATAGATCGGATTTTAGAAATATAAAATACATTATTTTAGTAATATTCAGAGACAATATGGATTAGGGCTGGAATAACTGGCCCTTGATATGAAGCTTACCACAAATCGTGATGAATGCACTTAGAGAAATAACTACACTAACAATTATCATGACAATGGTAATGAGTGAGAGAAATAGAATGCCTGTATTGAATATAGGCAGCAGGAGGGAGAGATGAGGGAGATAGTTGGCACTGGTGGTGGGAATGGTGCACTGGTGAAGGGAAGTGTTCTTTTCTATAAATGAAACCCAACTACAATCATGTTTGTAATCGTGGTGCTTGAATAAATATAAAAATAAATAAAAGTACATTTTACAAAAGAAGTGCATATAGGAAAAAATAATTTGCTCAATTTTCCACCCAATTCTTCATTCTTAAAATATCATGAAAGGGGGAGGAAAAGATAGCACAGCAGTAGGGCATTTGTCTTAGATGCAGAAGGATGGTGGTTAGAATCCCGGCATTCCATATTGTCCATTGAGCCTGCCAGGAGCGATTTCTGAGCAAAAAGTAGGAGTAGCCACTGAGCGCTGCCGGGTGTGAATCAAAAATCAAATATATATACTATGAAAGGGTCAAAACCACTAAAAGTTTAAGTTACTCTTTGTAGCCCACTTGACTTGAGTTTTAAAACAGCTACTATTTTTTACTTTTTTTATTGTCTATTATTTACAGATTATTATTATTATTATAAATGACTCCATAAAAAATAATAAATCAATGCTCAAAGCTTAAGAAGTTCTGAGATGATGAAAGAAATAGAATTAGATCTTTAGCTTCCTTAACCTCTTCTCTAGAGGATTTTCACTTCTTCAGATCTGAGTGTCCAAGTCTCTCAATGCCCAGTGTTTTAATAGTTCCTTTTTTTTTTTTATCACCCAGAGCATCTCTTTTCTGGTCTCATCAGCATCCACTTCTTTTCTGTTTTTCTCCTGCTAATTCCCACCACTGATAGAAGCTAGACTGATGTTTTAACCTCTTAGACATTGTCAGATACCCGCCCCATTGAGCCCAAACTACCTGGCTCCATGTAGGCCCTTCTGGTGCTCAAATTCCCATGGAAAGACTCACAGACAGGCTGAATCCATCAAACTAGAAAAAAGGTCGTAGACTCATGTTTTTCCTTTGGGTGTGTGCATCTCATGGAGAGGTACCATGGAGACTGACCTCTGACTACTTCCTCTCTTGCTTAGTCTCACTCTTTCCTCCTTTCTTCCTACAATGCAGAAAATCTTACTTGATATTCCCTTGCTCTTACCTAAGAATGTCTTTAGAACAGTTGTGGTCAGTCAGGAAATAAAGCTGTCTCCAAGACAATTTGAGTACCTGTTAGCCGATTGAGACTTCTGAATGTTTCCTGACCCTCCTCCACTGCTCCTGTCTAGCACCAGACTTTCAGATTAAACTATACGAAGACAGACACAAGACTCAACTACAAGCAAAAGAAGAACATATAATTTTTTCTGAGCTCAAACCAAATTTCACCAACTTCAAGAGGGTGGCATTTTCCTTAGAGTTCCACTGAGTCATAGTACTGACCAAAATGACACAAAATACAGAGACACAATGACAATATACTGGCACACAAAATAGATGAGGGGATGTAAGGATTTTGCTGTCTGTGTTCTCACCCCTTCCCAAACAAACAGCTTCTACAACAACCCTTGACACTCTCTGGAACAAGAATGAGTCCGTTCTACCTCAAAGTTCCTGATAAAACTTTTAGAACTCCTCCAAACTCAGATCTCTGCTGCAAACCTTACCACTTCTGCTGCAAATCTAGTAACTCCTGCCATGACCTAGGGAAGAGTGAGGCATCCCTGCCTTCAGGCTGGGGAGAGATTCTGTGTTCAATTTTTCCACTCAGACCACACCTGCAGCTACATTCTTCCTAGCTACATTCTTACCTACCTTTAGGAGTACTCAGTATCCATGAGACCTTGGTAGCTATTTTGTTAACCAGGTCTTTGACATTTGATCCCAGACGAGCCCCCAAATGTTATGGTTGGAGCTGAAGGACCTTATAATTGAAATAAAACAAAGACTATACTTTCAGGGATCATTTCTATAGTATGTGAATAGAGAAGTTTCTCTGATAGTGTAGAGCACCCAAAGCCACGAGGAGGAGTCAGAGTGTCCTCTCCTGAGCGTAAAGCCAGCTCTAGGTGTCGCTTCTGTGACTGCCTTTTGCCACTAATGATCATTCTTCCCTTCCTTTGGAAGGGGTACAGGGAGAGGATGCAGTCTGCGTGGTAGAAAAACAAAAAACAAAAAACAAAAACAAAGCAAAGTTTTATTCCATATATCAAAAATCTACAAACTGATCAGGACTGCCTTCTACAGGACGCTACCCCAGAGAGGAATCAAAAGCCAGGTTATATAGGGCTAGAAGCAAGACATCTTGACCTTTAAAATAATTGGCTATTGTCTAGGATGTTCCTAGAGTGCTTCATTGTGTCCTTTTATGGCTAGATATTTAGGGCGATATATTGTGGTTTATAGGACCTTGGGGGGGTCTGTGTCATTACCATTGATAGTGATAGATTGTGGTTTATAGGGCCTTAGATCTGCATCATTAGTGCTAAAATAATTATTACAATAATATTATTTGAATAATGTTGAATTAAATTAAATTAATTAAATTGAATTGAATTAAATTAAATATTGAATATTGAATTAAAATGGAATAATATAATAATAATAATAATAATTACTCCATGCTGGAATAATTCCCTTACATGGAACTTAGTCTTGTTAGCCCTAAATGTAAACTTAACTTTAGGCTGACAAAATCAAGTCCCTTCTGCTCGAGGCTTCACATTGCCACAAAACAAAAGAAACTAGAAGAAATGAATAGTCAAAGAAAGAACACTCTAAAGTGCTTTCTATAAAGCAAACAGCATCCTGATACCTATAACTGATACACTACTTAATGATCAGGGGCACAATTGACCAAGAAATACTAACTCTAATCAACATGTACATAACAAATGCTTTTGCTCAGAAAGTTAGAAAAAAACATGTTGGTAATGTGGTATTAGTGGGATATTTCAACACACTACTCTCAGCTCTGGATAGATCCACTATGGAGAGCATCCATAAATACATGAAACATATAGGAGAAGCTAGAAGATTTAGGACTAATGAACTTAAGCAGGAGTTTCCATTCCCCAATAGCTAAATATGCAATCTTCTCTGGTGAACATGAAACATTATCTATAATATGTCACAGTCTAGGACATAAGTCTAATTACAAAACTTCACAATTATAACACATATACCAAGCATCCTATGAGACAAAAAATGCTACAGAGATAGTGATTGTAAGCAGATGTTGTGGACACTCACATCTGGAACTTAAAAACATGCTACTAATTAACAGCTGAATTAAATAGGAAATCAATGAAGACATAAATAGATTCCTTAAGATGAATTAAAATAAATAAACAAATTAACAGAGTATATGGGACACAGCAGAAACAGTAACTAGGGAAAAACTCATGCCTACATAGGGGGGAAATGGTTAAATAAAATATGACTTAAATATCAACAACAAAGGAACCCAAACACAAACAGAAGAAAATTTAAAATAAAAAATAATTTAGCAAAAAAAAATGATACAGAAACAAAGAAAACAATACAAAGAATAAACGGAAGGGGCTGGTGAGGTGGCACTAGAGGTGAGGTGTCTGCCTTGCAAGTGCTAGCCAAGGAAGGACTGTGGTTCTATCCCCCGGCATCCCATATGGTCCCCCTAAGCTAGGGGCAATTTCTGAGCACTTATCCAGGAGTACCCCTGAGCATCAAATGGGTGTGGCCGAAAAAATAAATCAGATAAGAAAGGAAAGGGGAGGGCCCGGAGAGATAGCACAGCAGCGTTTGCCTTGCAAGCAGCTGATCCAGGACCAAAGGTGGTTGGTTCAAATCTTGGTGTCCCATATGGTTCCCCCGTGCCTGCCAGGAGCTATTTCTGAGCAGACAGCCAGGAGTAACCCCTGAGCACTGCCGGGTGTGGCCCAAAAACCAAAAAAAAAAAAAAAAAAAAGAAATGAAAGGGGAGAAATTCTAAAAGATTGAATGATGAGGAAGTATATATATATTTAAAACACATCAATCACAAGCAAGGATATTGAAATATTAAGAATCTTCCCAAGAATAATAAATGTTCTAGGTGAAAGATGACCTGCTATTATAAAATTTATGGGTTCTTATTCCTATTAGATAAGAACTTCTTTCTATACATAAGATTTCCCCATTTTAGTGTGCCTATGCAAAAAGGAACGATGCCATATTATATTATTGATGCTTTGGGGGTAAAAATGATGGGCTATACAATCTCTGTGCCCGGGTTTTGACCTGTGCTCTTATCTCCAGAAAGAGTTTTATATTAGAATTTCTTACTAAGCAGAACTAAAACAAGCAAAAAAAAGGAGTAAGTTACTCCTACATATGGAAATAAAAACACTAAGAGTTATAAATATTAGAGAAATAAACATACACAAAATATCAATATCCCCGTACAAGCAAAAAAAAAAGGAGTAAGTTACTCCTACATATGGAAATAAAAACACTAAGAGTTATAAATATTAGAGAAATAAACATACACAAAATATCAATATCCCCGTAAGTCTTTTGAGATAGTTTGAAGGGAGGATAAGATCCAGTAGCAGCTTCTTGTCAAAGCATGAGATGCTGGGGCAGGGTTAGATGGTGTCCTTTCACTTTGGGAGCCTGGTTACTTACAGCTTATGGGTGAGTGAATGGTCTTGGTTCATGAGGAGTTAAGAATTGAGGGTAAAGAGGGTTAAAAGGGGAGAGATAACAGATCAGGATTGGGGGGGAGAAAGGATAGAAGTTTTGTAAGGTGGTCAACAGGGGAGGGGGAAAGGATGATACATAAGAGGGGTCATATATAATATAGGTATGGATTATTCACAATGCAGATTTGCAAACCTAGGGGATAGACAGACATTAGAGATCTAATGTTGTAGTTGGAGGCCTAACCTTAAGGAAAGGGTCAGAGCACTTACATTTTTTATTAATTAATTAAATAAACTTTTTAAATTAATAAAAAATTTAAAAATTTTTAAAAATTGGGCCAGCACATCAGAGGGGAAAGGTATTCCAACTTCTAGGCATTTCATTAATGCTGTGTTGTGTATGTAAACATTTTATGGGATTATTATGTTACTGACCCTACCCTGATCGGTGATGGTGCCCAACCCTAGGGTGTGACCTGGCATTCTGCCTCCACCCTAGGGTGGTACCTGATTCTGCTTCCACCATTGGGTGGTATCTGATCCCACCATTGGGTGGTACCTGATTCTGGGGGATAAAAACAAGGGTCTGTGGAAGGCGAGGGGCTTTTTGGCTGGAACCGATGCTGAGGCTTTGGACTTCAGTCTTGTCCACCGAATAAAGCTAATATTTCCACAAGCCTGACTGTCTGCAAGCTGTTTACCTGCCGCTTCACCTCAGAATCACCAGCTGAACAGGGTGGCAGATGCGTGCTCCGAGCTGGAGAGGAAAGACCTCATCCTCCATCCCTCTATCAGTCAACCTCTTCAGGGGCTAACTTGCAACAATGGTGGACTTTGCTAAATGGACTTTACTAAATAAAACTTTCTGGATTAGATTATGCATAGAACATTTTAGGATAATCATAATTTTCATGTCTATTGTACTAAACAATATAGTAGCAAGCACTCTAAGAGAAGTCTAACCTATGTAATACCCCCATAGTGTCTTGTGCATTGAGGTTCCTTTCCTGAAAGAAAACTGACAGTGTGGATATTATGACACAATGGTAATGTAGCTTGAATTGAAAAGAAGAAAAAAGACAAAGATAATAATTTGCAAAACATACTCAATAAGCGGGGCATGTAACAAAAATCTATGGTGTGTCCCTGCCTACTTCAGTGGTCTCTATGGTCATAAGCTTTATATCGTAATGGCAGACTTAATCAAATGGAAATGGATAAATTGGAATATTTTGTGAAGACATTGTCATAAAGTGCACTGTATTTGGAGTCTAACATGATAGAGCACTGAATTGCGAAATTAGGGTGTTCAACCAATATCTCCAAGAACCTCTGTGGATAAAGAAGTTGGAGAGTTTGGGGGTATTTTCTCTTTTGTTTTGTTTTCTTTGTTTTTGCTTTGGTTTGGTTTTTCGGGGGGGCACACCTGGTGACGCTCAGGGGTTACTCCTAGCTCTGCACTCAGAAATCACTCCTGGTTTGAGTGACCAGATGGAATGCTGGAGGGGTCGAACCGTATACAAGGTCAGTTGCATGCAAGGCAAAGGCCCTATCGCTGCACCATCCCTCTGGTCCCAAGAAGTTCAAGAGTTGTTTTATACATTTTTATACATAGTAAAATTTTTATTTGATACGTAAAATTAAGGCACTAAAACATAATTATAGTGAGCACTGCAGTGGAAGTCTCTGGCTTCCAATCATATTCTGTAACTGATTTTGTGAATAAAAACATTAGAACATTATGGGGCCGGAGAGATAGCATGGAGGTAAGGCGTTTGCCTTTCATGCAGGAGGTCATCGGTTCGAATCCCGGCGTCCCATATGGTCCCCCGTGCCTGCCAGGAGCAATTTCTGAGCCTGGAGCCAGGAATAACCCCTGAGCACTGCTGGGTGTGACCCAAAAACCACACAAAAAAAAAAAAACATTAGAACATTATTATAGGCTTTTGTAGTAAGAAGTTGATTGAACATCTGTTCATTATAAACAGCTGTTTCATTACAGAGGACTGATTTTGTCAGCCACAGCTGAGAAGATTTTCTGGCATCAGAAAAGGACCTTGGGGTTTGTCAACGAGCCTGGAGTCATTCACATGACAATATACTTAAAGAGTGGAGAAACCTGGTATCTCTTAGGCCAAGGGAATTCTCTTTCTAATTTTCCCAATACTTACTATGCTTATGCAAATAAAATAAAATAAAATAAAATAAAATAAAATAAAATAAAATAAAAAATAAAAACCACAAAACCTTACTACACCCTTTTTCTTTCCCCTTCCCCTTTATTTTTCCTCCCCTCTCTATTTTTTCCCTTTCTCACTTTGTAGCCATTTTAGCTGGTGTTTATTTTTGCTGTCATTTTTCTTGTCGGTGCCTGGTTGTTTTCTTTCTTTTTTTCTTTCCCTCTCTTTTATTTTTTTCTTTTTCTCTTTTTCCCCCTTTTTTTCTTTTAAATTATTATTGATAGCTCCTAGACAGACCCTCCCAGAATTCCTTTATTTTTCCTTTTTCTTTTTTATTTTTTCCAACAGAAGCACAGGGCTTGAATCATTTTGTTTTTGCCTCATGAATGGAGGGGGAAGAAAAAAAGTGGATGGTACAGGAGCAAACCCAAAGTCATCAACAACAGAATCAAGATACCCAACCTACATCAAGATATATACAAAAAGGATTGGCTACAATAGCAGTGTAGGGAGATAAGTGGGGAGGTATGCTGGGAACGGGTGGAGGGAGGACAATATTGGTGATGGAAAGGGCCCTAATTCACTGTCACTTTGTACCCAAATATAACTGTGGAAGACTTGTAAAAAATAAACAGCTGTTTCAGTTGTTGTAGGTGTCTTTGGTATAAAAGAGAGTAATAGCTTTGTGTTTCTCCTTTTCCACCTGATTTGTTCCCTTCTCTCTATACTCTGGCACCCTCAGTGTTCAAATTATCTACCCTTTAGAGCATTGTTTTTTTCATAGTTATTCTAAATACCACATATAAGTGATATTATTCTGTAATTATTTTTTCTTTGGATTTACTTCATTTAATGTAATATTTTCTATTTCCATCTTTGTTACTGCAAATTGCATGATTGTATCATTTCTTACCACTATGTAGTATTCCATCATGTATATGTACCACATCTTCATGATCCACTCATTTGTTGTTGGACATCTAGGTTGATGCCAAGTCTTAGCTATTACAGAGAATAAAAGTTTTTAATATTATACATTTTTGTTACAACTATCAAATATAAAATATTAATAAGCAAAAAGCTAAATATAATTTTAGTAAAACTTTGAAGATACCAGCATAACTCATCAAAATATAGCAAAGCCACACTTGGAGGAAAAATTATGGCATTTGTGTTTATTAATAAAAGGTAATAAAGTATTTCAAAGATTCATTAGCATAACAAAATTAAATTATATACCCAATCTTTTACCTCATATAATGAAAATATGTTTAAAGAAATTAGAATACTTATTTTCTGCAAGTACATCTGAATTCCATGTAAACTTCTCAAAGTAATCATGAAAATAGCTCAAGGGGGAAAACTTTACTTTCATGAGGGAGCAGTTACAGGAGTGGAGGAAGAGGAAGGTACTGGGTAATAGTAATATAAAGAAAGTATGGAAAAGATTTTAGACCTAATAGGCTTTGTGTAGACATAGCAGGTTCCCAAAGCAAAACTTCATTTTAATTTTTATAATTAATTTTCATTAAATCAACATGAGGTACACAGTTATAAAGCTGTTCAAGATTGAATGTGTCATATAGTGTATAACACACTTCATCAGTGCACATTTCCTGCCAACAATATCCCTGGTTTCCCTCTTGTCGTTCCTACTGTTTGCCCTCGTGGCAGACATTTTTCTTCTCTTTCTCTCTCTCTTTTTGTTTTTTTCTTTTAGACACTGTTACTAAAATGGTATCAATATATCTTCTTTCAGCACCCAGTTTTTGTCCAGAAAGATCATTTCTAACTACAGAGGCAGGACTTTTGGATGACACTACCAACTTACCCTTGACAAACTACCCAATCCCAAGGTTCTGTCTCTGCAGTTCTTTAAAGGCCATTTTCTTTTTTTTTTTTTTTTTTTTTTTTTTTTTTTTTTATTTTTTTTTTATTTAAACACCTTGATTACATACATGATTGTGTTTGGGTTTCAGTCATAAAAGGAACACCACCCATCACCAGTGCAACATTCCCATCACCCAAGTCCCAAATCACCCTCCTCCCCACCCAACCCCCGCCTGTACCCTAAACAGGCTCTACATTTCCCTCATACATTCTCAATATTAGGACAGTTCAAAATGTAGTTATTTCTCTAACTAAACTCATCACTCTTTGTGGTGAGCTTCCTGAGGTGAGCTGGAACTTCCAGCTCTTTTCTCTTTTGTGTCTGAAAATTATTATTACAAGGGTGTCTTTCATTTTTCTTAAAACCCATAGATGAGTGAGACCATTCTGCGTTTTTCTCTCTCTCTCTGACTTATTTCACTCAGCATAATAGATTCCATGTACATCCATGTATAGGAAAATTTCATGACTTCATCTCTCCTGACAGCTGCATAATATTCCATTGTGTATATGTACCACAGTTTCTTTAGCCATTCATCTGTTGAAGGGCATCTTGGTTGTTTCCAGAGTCTTGCTATGGTAAATAGAGCTGCAATGAATATAGGTGTAAGGAAGGGGTTTTTGTATTGTATTTTTGTGTTCCTAGGGTATATTCCTAGGAGTGGTATAGCTGGATCGTATGGGAGCTCGATTTCCAGTTTTTGGAGGAATCTCCATATCGCTTTCCATAAAGGTTGAACTAGACAGCATTCCCACCAGCAGTGGATAAGAGTTCCTTTCTCTCCACATCCCCGCCAACACTGTTTATTCTCATTCTTTGTGATGTGTGCCATTCTCTGGGGTGTGAGGTGGTATCTCATCGTTGTTTTGATTTGCATCTCCCTGATGATTAGTGATGTGGAACATTTTTTCATGTGTCTTTTGGCCATGCGTATTTCTTCTTTGTCAAAGTGTCTGTTCATTTCTTCTCCCCATTTTTTGATGGGGTTAGATGTTTTTTTCTTGTAAAGTTCTGTCAGTGCCTTGTATATTTTGGAGATTAGCCCCTTATCTGATGGGTATTGGGTGAATAGTTTCTCCCACTCAGTGGGTGGCTCTTGTATCCTGGGCACTATTTCCTTTGAGGTGCAGAAGCTTCTCAGCTTAATATATTCCCATCTGTTAATCTCTGCTTTCACTTGCTTGGAGAGTGCAGTTTCCTCCTTGAAGATGCCTGTAATGTCCTGGAGTGTTTTGCCTATGTGCTGTTCTATATATCTTATGGTTTTGGGGCTGATATCGAGGTCTTTAATCCATTTGGATTTTACCTTTGTACATGATGTTAGCTGGGGGTCTAAGTTTAATTTTTTGCAAGTGGCTATCCAATTGTGCCAACACCACTTGTTGAAGAGGCTTTCCCTGCTCCATTTAGGATTTCCTGCTCCTTTATCAAAAATTAGATGGTTGTATCTCTGGGGAACATTTTCTGAGTATTCAAGCCTATTCCACTGATCTGAGGACCTATCCTTATTCCAATACCATGCTGTTTTGATAACTGTTGCTTTGTAGTACAGTTTAAAGTTGGGAAAAGTAATTCCTCCCATATTCTTTTTCCCAATGATTGCTTTAGCTATTCGAGGGTGTTTATTGTTCCAAATGAATTTCAAAAGTGTCTGATCCACTTCTTTGAAGAATGTCATGGGTATCTTTAGAGGGATGGCATTAAATCTGTATAATGCCTTGGGGAGTATTGACATTTTGATGATGTTAATCCTGCCAATCCATGAGCAGGGTATGTGTTTCCATTTCCGTGTGTCCTCTCTTATTTCTTGGAGCAGAGTTTTATAGTTTTCTTTGTATAGGTCCTTCACATATTTAGTCAAGTTGATTCCAAGATATTTGAGTTTGTGTGGTACTATTGTGAATGGGGTTGTTTTCTTAATGTCCATTTCTTCTTTATTACTGTTGGTGTATAGAAAGGCCATTGATTTTTGTGTGTTAATTTTGTAGCCTGCCACCTTGCTATATGAGTCTATTGTTTCTAGAAGCTTTTTGATAGAGTCTTTAGGGTTTTCTAAGTAGAGTATCATGTCATCTGCAAACAGTGAGAGCTTGACTTCTTCCTTTCCTATCTGGATTCCCTTGATATCCTTTTCTTGCCTAATCGCTATAGCAAGTACTTCCAGTGCTATGTTGAATAGGAGTGGTGAGAGAGGACAGCCTTGTCTTGTGCCAGAATTTAGAGGGAAGGCTTTCAGTTTTTCTCCATTGAGGATAATATTTGCCACTGGCTTGTGGTAGATGGCCTTCACTATATTGAGAAAGGTTCCCTCCATTCCCATCTTGCTGAGAGTTTTGATCAAGAATGGGTGTTGGACCTTATCAAATGCTTTCTCTGCATCTATTGATATGATCATGTGGTTTTTATTTTTCTTGTTATTGATGTTGTGTATTATGTTGATAGATTTACGGATGTTAAACCAGCCTTGCATTCCTGGGATGAAACCTGCTTGATCGTAGTGGATGATCTTCTTAATGAGGCATTGAATCCTATTTGCCAGGATTTTGTTGAGGATCTTTGCATCTGCATTCATCAGTGATATTGGTCTGTAATTTTCTTTTTTGGTAGCGTCTCTGTCTGGTTTAGGTATCAAGGTGATGTTGGCTTCATAAAAGCTATTTGGAAGTGTTTCTGTTTGTTCAATTTCATGAAAGAGTCTTGCCAAGATTGGCAGTAGTTCCTCTTGGAAAGTTTGATAGAATTCATTAGTGAATCCATCTGGACCTGGGCTTTTGTTTTTCGGCAGACATTTGATTACTGTTTTAATTTCATCAATGGTGATGGGGGTGTTTAGATATGCTACATCCTCTTCCTTCAACCGTGGAAGATTATAAGAGTCCAAGAATTTATCCATTTCTTCCAGGTTCTCATTTTTAGTGGCGTAGAGTTTTTCAAAGTAGTTTCTGATTACCCTTTGAATCTCTGTCATATCAGTAGTGATCTCTCCTTTTTCATTCCTGATACGAGTTATCAAGTTTCTCTCTCTCTCTTTCTTTGTTAGGTTTGCCAGTGGTCTATCAATCTTGTTTATTTTTTCAAAGAACCAACTTCTGCTTTCGTTGATCTTTCGGATTGTTTTTTGAGTTTCCACTTCGTTGATTTCTGCTCTCAGCTTTGTTATTTCCTTCTGTCTTCCTGTTCTTGGGTCCTTTTGTTGAGCATTTTCTAGTTCTATTAGCTGTGTCATTAAGCTACTCAGGTAAGCTCCTTCTTCCTTCCTGATGTGTGCTTGCAAAGCTATAAATTTTCCTCTCAGTACTGCTTTTGCTGTGTCCCATAAGTTCTGAGAGTTTGTGTCTTTATTGTCATTTGTTTCCAGGAACCTTTTTATTTCCTCCTTGATTTCATCTCGGACCCACTGGTTATTGAGCATGAGGCTGTTTAACTTCCAGGTGTTAAAGTGTTTCTTCTGAGTCCCTTTGGAGTTCACAAATAATTTCAGAGCCTTGTGGTCAGCGAAGGTAGTCTGCAAAATTTCTATCCTCTTGATCTTATGGAGGTATGTTTTATGTGCCAGCATGTAGTCTATCCTGGAGAATGTCCCATGTACATTGGAGAAGAATGTGTATCCAGGTTTCTGGGGATGGAGTGTCCTATATATATCCACTAGGCCTCTTTCTTCCATTTCTCTCCTCAGGTCTAGTATATTCTTGTTGGGTTTCAGTCTGGTTGACCTGTCCAGTGTTGACAAAGCCGTGTTAGGTCCCCCACAATTATTGTGTTGTTGTTGATATTATTTTTCAGATTTGTCAGCAGTTGTATTAAATATTTTGCTGGCCCCTCATTCGGTGCATATATGTTTAGGAGAGTGAATTCTTCCTGCTCTACGTACCCCTTGATTAATATAAAATGTCCGTCTTTGTCCCTTACAACCTTCCTGAGTATAAAGTTTGCATTATCTGATATTAGTATGGCCACTCCAGCTTTTTTATGGGTGTTGTTTGCTTGGATAACTTTTCTCCAGCCTTTTATTTTGAGTCTATGTTTGTTCTGACTATTCAGGTGCGTTTCTTGTAGGCAGCAGAAGGTTGGATTGAGTTTTTTGATCCATTTAGCCACTCTGTGTCTCTTAACTGGTGCATTTAGTCCATTGACGTTGAGAGAAAGAATTGTCCTGGGATTTAACGCCATCTTTATTTCAAAATTTGGTGTGTCTTTTGGGTAGTCTTGTCTTAGATTAGGTCTTTCAGTTTTTCTCTTAAGACTGGTTTTGTGTCTGTGAAGTTTCTGAGCTGTTTTTTGTCTGTGAAACCATGTATTCTTCCATCAAACCGGAAAGTGAGTTTTGCTGGGTATAGTATTCTGGGTGAAGCATTCATTTCATTCAGTCTTGTCACAATATCCCACCACTGCTTTCTGGCATTGAGCGTTTCTGGTGACAGGTCTGCTGTAAATCTCAGGGAAGCTTGCTTGAACATGATTTCCCCTTTTGATCTTGCTGTTTTCAGAATTCTGTCTCTATCTGTGGGATTTGTCATTGTGACTAGGATGTGTCTTGGGGTGGTTTTTCTGGGGTCTCTTTTGGTTGGTACTCTTCGGGCATGCAGGATTTGATCACATATATTCTTTAGCTCTGGGAGTTTCTCTTTAATGATGTTCTTGACCATTGATTCTTCCTGGAAATTTTCTTCCTGGGTCTCTGGGACTCCAATGATTCTTAAGTTGTTTCTGTTGATCTTATCATAGACTTCTATTTTCGTCTGTTCCCATTCTTTGACTAATTTTTCCATTGTCTGCTCATTTGCTTTAAGTTTTTTGTCCAATCTCTCCTGCTGTATGGAATTGTTATGTATCTCATCTTCCACAGCACCAAGTCTATTCTCAGCTTCTGATACCCTGTCCCAGAGCTTATCCATTTTGTCATTCACTTCGTTTACTGAGTTTTTCAGGCCTGTTAGTTGACATGTTATTTCAGTTTGGAGTTTTGTCATTTCTGCCTTCATATTTTCTTGGTTCTTATTAGTGTTCTGTTCAACTCGATCCATGGTTTCTTGGAGTCTGTTGAGCACCTTCCATATTGCTAGTCTAAAGTCCTTATCTGAGAGGTTGATTAGTTGTTCAGTCATTATCTGGTCCTCAGAATTGTCATCTTCATTCTCTATGTCTGATGCTGGCCTGCGCTGTTTCCCCATTGTCACATTTGTATTGTGGGTTTTTCTACGTGTTGTAGTGGTATTCATTGTCTATATGATGTAGGCAGCACACTCCTCTGGCTCCTCCCTTTCTGGATGGGCTGACTTGCCTCTAAGGGAGGGGAGTCCTCTGTGGATGAAGCCTCACACTGGGTCAAATCTTAGGCCCGAGCATGTAACAGAGAAGACAGTCCAGAGAGAAATGTTTGCTTCTGTGATATAGCGCCGTTCTTAGTGTGATTTTTCCTTCTTGTTGCAATGGAGTTCTTTCCTTAGAAAGAGTGCACGGCCGCGTAGCGAAGCGGAGCGGCCGTGCTCCTTTGAGCCTCTTTTTGCCCCACTCGCAAGAGTTTCACGCAAGAGGACAGTAGACAGACATAGACAGGTCACACTCACAGTCTTTCACAGCTGAGCCCCACTGGGCCGGTGTACTTTCGCGGATTTTCCCCGCCTGGTGTCACACACAGGGAGCCAGCTTTTGCAAAGGATAGCCGGTTTTTATGCTCTGAAGTCCCTCCCTGAAAATGGCGTCTGGGCGAGCGAGGTTTCTGGAGGCTCTTTTTGCCCCACTCGCAAGAGTTTCACGCAAGAGGACAGTAGACAGACATAGACAGGTCACACTCACAGTCTTTCACAGCTGAGCCCCACTGGGCCGGTGTACTTTCGCGGATTTTCCCCGCCTGGTGTCACACACAGGGAGCCAGCTTTTGCAAAGGATAGCCGGCTTTTATGCTCTGAAGTCCCTCCCTGAAAATGGCGTCTGGGCGAGCGAGGTTTCTGGAGGCTCTTTTTGCCCCACTCGCAAGAGTTTCACACAAGAGGACAGTAGACAGACATAGACAGGTCACACTCACAGTCTTTCACAGCTGAGCCCCACTGGGCCGGTGTACTTTCGCGGATTTTCCCCGCCTGGTGTCACACACAGGGAGCCCTTAAAGGCCATTTTCAATCTCCTCTATGTAAACTAATTTTGAAGAAATTTACAAGAAAAATAAAAGATGTCTTCTTTATTCTCTAGTAATTTAAAGTATAACTTTCCATAGTAAAACTACTTAAAACCTACCTTTTGTACACAAAAATAGCAAAAGATGAATTAAAAAAAATTTTTAACTTTATTTATTTTCCTATTTTCCTTTACCCTAACTACAAGGAAGTTAAACATTTACATGGGCCTAAAGTAGTGGTAAAATAGGGCCAGAGAGATAGCACAGTGCTTTGCCTTGCAAGCAGCAAATCATGATAGATGGTAGTTCGAATCCCAGCATCCCATATGGTCCCCTGAGCCTGCCAGGAGCAATTTCTGGGCATAGAGCCAGAAGTAACCCCTGAATGACACTGGGTGTGCCCACTCCCAAAATAAATAAATAAATAAATAAAAGTGTGATAAAATTGTGCCCAAATTATGAAAACCAACGTTGGTGAATTTGATTTTTCAAGCTCTTATAAAAAATAATATGAGTAGAACCTCTAATTATACACAAGTCCCTTAAGTTCCCTTCTGCTCCATTTAAATTGAGTATAAATAGTGCTTAGCTAAGTACCTGAAAAGAGTTTCAAAACAATATGTCATTTAACTCCAGTGAATATGAATTGTGATGACACCCTAACACTGGAAAACTTACTGTGTTTCATAACATGCAACTCAGAATTTTATGGTTAAAATATTTTCTACATTCCAGAAAAATAAATTGAGGCTAAATGCCTCTAAATTTCTCCTCTAACTCCATTTTTTTTTTAATTTTTGGGTCACACCCAGCAGCGTTCAGGGGTAACTCCTGGCTCTATGCTCAGAAATTGCTCATGGCAGGCTTGGGGGACCATATGGAATGCCAGGATTCGAACCACCGTCCTTCTGCATGCAAGACAAAAGCCTTACCTTTATGCTATCTCTCCGGCCCTTTCTAACTCTATTATTGACAAAAATCTATTTGACATTTTTGTTGTTTTTAATTTCAATGATTTGATTGATACATAAAACTGCCAATATTCAAAATATATTTTAATTGAAGAAATAGGATTGGTAAAAAAAAAAGAGAGAGAGAATTAGACAGTGTTTTACTCCTTTCTCAGAAAAATATGGACCTGAGAATCACTGCTATTAAGGTTCACTAAGAAGAAGAAAGACATGGAATGTTCAAGCAACAAACACGGTTCAAGGTGCCAGAGCTATAGTACAGTAGATAGGGCATTTGCTTTGTAAGCATCCAACCCTGTATCCCATATGTTCCCCATAAGCCTATGAGGAGTAATTTCTGACTGCAGAGCCAGAAGTAAACCCTGAGCACCCCTGGGTGTGGCCCCCTCAGAAAAAAAAGAAAAGAAAAAAAAAAAGGAAAGTGAAGAGACAGACACAATTGTGTGAAATTTCTGTAGAATCAAAATAAGAAAAGGATCACCAATAGTTTTAAGGTATGCCAGCAGGTTGAGGATAATGTTGCCAATTTCCTAATGGAATTATTACAACATCACAACTTTTGAGAAATATTATAAGTGGTTAAATTATTACTTGATTAGATTTTCTGATTTTTATTTCCAAAGCTTAGTGTTGTTATCCTCCATTCTAAACTAGCATATTAAAACTATAATGTAGAAGTCATTGAGAAAATGCGTATGCTACCATTTCCATTTTATGAACTGAGAAATATCAGTAATAGTATTCAGGGAATTTTTTAATAAATATATTCCATAAGGCTATTCCCTAAGTTAATTGAATCAACATGTTAATTTAAGCAACTTTTATAACTGTGTTATATTTTGGAAGGATATTATTTCCTTTTTGAGAATTTCTACCAAGAGAAATTTAAGTGTACTAACTTAATTGCTTCATTCTCTCACTTCAAAGTAGATGTTTCTACTGTAGAGAAACTCATAACATACTCAAATATACTCAAAACATTTTGAATGTTTTCACACAGTTCTCCATAATGCTTGCTTGCATATTGTCAACAGAGGATAAATAATATTTAAATGGGTACTTAGCGGGAAGGCTAGTCCCCTATCGAAATCTTCATTCTAATAATGACATAAGTATGCTCTGTGATGCTATAAGAAGTGTTAATTGTCCTATAAAAGTGAAATTGTTCAATAGTACTTCTATTTCAGTTTTTGGCAGTTTTATTAAAACAGAACACTGTTGTGATCTAAATATTTCACTGTAGATTCAGAACTAGCCCAGAATCTAGAAGTGTTTATTTCTAACATCTTTTAAAAAGAATTCATTAAATTACATTCTCTTTTCACCAATTTTTACTCTTGTTAGTCATTCCAAATATTTTATCCAATATACTTTAACCACTCAATAACATTAAAGCCTCCTGTGACAGAAACTCTAATAGAAAAAATAAAATTACTATCATATAAATAATATTTCTTCAAAAATAATATGGACTGATGGAATTACAGTGAATTTTCTAAAGACAAAAGCATGTTAGTAAGAATAATCAATATTTATTCATGATTTCAAGTGGAATTAATTGAAACCATTAGTGGCCATTTGAAAACAAGGCCAATCATCAAAATTGCTACAATAGTTTTTCACAGTGGGTTCATTAGCCAAACTGTATTTTGATTCTTCTTCTTCGGGGACCAGCTTTAGTTAATTAAAGAATGATTTATGATTCTGATCTAAAATGCAGTCATTTGGGGTAAAATTCATCCATTTATAATAACAATATCAAACTAACTTTGACTCAAAATATTTCAAAATTTATAATCTTGTTGACAAGTCATAAAAGATGTAAAAGCTTTATGTAATCAACATACTTGTTCTATTGATTTTTAAAACCAAAAGTACATTACTTGAAGTCAAGTATGTAAAATCACAATTATACTCCTTAGTCCATACTTGTGAATTTCCCTCTATGGTCCAGTGACACTCTACCAATCTTCTGTTTGTTTGGTGTACCAGTGAGTAAAGATTTAAATTAATTATGTGCTCTTTAGTTAATGTTTGAATGTTTATAAATTACAACATATTCAGATATCCTGCATTTTATATCTGATATTTAAAATAAAATATGTTAGAAAAACATAAATTTTAGCTAAAATAATTTTGAACTAAAAGTGAATATCTCAAAGAATATAAATAAAACTAAACGAACTAAAAACAATGCAGCCAAAACAATTTAGCAAAACTAGTCTTCTGCCCTTTTTCTCTACCAATTCTTCTACCATTTTCTCTCGTTAAAATTGTCTTAAATCTTTACATTAGACCTTTTTGTAAATCTTCACTGAAACAATTTATCCTTTACCAAATTCTTTTCTTCATATGCTCCTATTGCTCTTAACTACAGGAGACCTTTATCAAACTACACCTAATAAATAAGATATCATCTCAAACCATAGAGAGTGGCACACATCAAAAAGAACATGAAAATGAGTGTTGGGTGGATTCAGAGAGAAAAGGACTTTCATGCACTGCTGATGAGAATGTTGTCTTGTCCAGCCTTTCTTTGAAAATAATTTTGACAATCGTCAAAAAACTAGAAATTAAGCTTCTATGTGACCCAACAATACCAATCCTAAGAATATAACCTAGAATATTCCTAAGAATATAAAAATCACTGTGGAGAAAATCTCTTTGCATTACTAAATTTATTGCAGCACTATTCACAGTAGTCAGAATCTGGAAACAACTCAAGTGCCTGAGAGCAGATGAGTGATTGAAGATACAATGGTACATCTACCTACGCAATGGAATACTATCAGCTGTTTGGAAAATTAAAGTTATGAAATTTGCTCATACATGGATGATATGAAAAGTATTACGCTTAACAAAATGAATCAGAGGGAGAGAGGTAGTCCTAGAATGATCATACTCATTTGTCGGATATAAAAATAAAGATGGCATGGTAATAATATACGAAGATAATAGAGAAAAGGAACAGGGAGATGCATCCATGGTAGGAAGCTTGCCAAAAATAGAAAGAAGTCTATTTAGGAAAGAGAAGGGACCACTATGACAAAGATAGTTGAAAATGATTGCTTTGACAAGAACTTGCTATTGTAAGGATAAAGTGATATGCATGATAACCCTTCAGTAACATTTCAAGCCACAGTGCCTAAATGGAAAAACAGGAGGGTGAGTGCGTGTGTGTGTGTGTGTGTGTGTGTGTGTATGAGAGAGAGAGAGTGAGAGAGAGAGAGAGAGAGAGAGAGAGAGAGAGAGAGAGAGAGAGAGAGAGAGATGAAAAAATTTTACTGTAGAGGCATGAAGGAGAGAAGGCAGGGAGGAGGACAGGTAGGAAACTGGAGACATCAGTGTTGGGAAATGTGCACTGTTAAAGGGTGTTGTACAATGTATTTCTGAAAATCACAAATAAATTTGTAACTGTTATTTCACAACGATTCAATTCATGAACTTATTTATAAAATGAAATAAACTGAGCTGATATTAAAATATACTACACTGGATTGCCTGCAGTGGTATTGTATGCTCTATATGTATGCTCAATTGTATGCTCTATATTCACATCAGGTTACACACCAGTATTCTCATAACCTAGAATCTCACATTGAATATTACATTACTATTTTCTCAAACTCAAATATTACCCTTCTAGACTGCCATTTTTGTGCATCTGAGCTCCAGATGAATCTTCAGGGCTATGATAGGGTAAGCAGCTGAATATATTGAATCTACCTAGCTGTCAATGTCAATATTTATATTCACTTCAATCTATTATACTGAGTGTCCCCATTCAGGATATTAGCTCTTCCGGTTTAGTAATTTGGCAAAGTGTACTGTGAGAAAGAAGTATAACCTTTAAAATGTTTCAAAACCATTTATATACATGCAGAGTAACAGTGAAGATATGAAGTATAATGTCTGAACAGTGCATGATCTAGTATTATGTTACCAGAGGAGGCAGACATAATATGAAAAGATGAAATAATTGGATTTCATCCCCAGAACATATTGTTTATGATAAAATTAAGAACTCACGCTTTTCTAAGATTGTCCTCTTACTTAATTTGTTATTTATTCTCTTTGAGCTGATAATATGCATTAATATCCTCTTATTTATTACTTTATGTAGGCAAATCAGAATATTACCAAAACCTATAAAAATATTAATCTTAAAGTATCCTTTCAAGTCTTTCCCTTTATCAATCCTCTGCTAGAAATAATAGAAAATATTCATGATTAGCATCTCCCAGTAGTTATTTATTTCTTCTTAGCTTAGAAAATCAAAATAGAAATAGAAATTCCAAAGTAGAAATGCTACCACTTCTGGAGACAGTAGTTTTACAGGTATAAGAAGAAAGAGGAAACAATATTAAGGAAATGTTTATAAGGAACATTATAAAATACAGTCTTTTCTTTGAGCATCCCACCATTCATTATTCACTAAGTTTAAGATTGAGAAAATTTTGCTTGACAAAAATTGTGAGAAACAGAAAGACAAAACTGAAAATATACATTTATATCTATGAAGTCCTAGCTGTATAAGAAATCAAAATACAATGAAAAACTAACTGCTTAATAATCCATTCATATTTGTAAAATAATTGTGATTTTAAAATAAATGTTCCTTTTGGCATGTTTACTTTCTACAGATAGACTGAACTCTTTAAAAACAGGGGTATAGTTTACTCTTCAGAGCCCTTTCTTCCCTTTCATTCTATCCTATATTGATTTTTTTCATAGGGCTTCAGTATTTTGTATGCTTCTCTTTGAGAAGGAAGATGCCTTACAAAAATAAGATAATGTATTTCAATACATAGTCTATTTGAAATTACCGATGCAGCTTTCTACACTCTGCAACACATCCTGAAATTTGTTCACTATAGAAGCATGATAAAAAATACATACTTTGAAAATTCCTTACCTCTGTTGTTTTAGGTACAGTAAGGATTTTGAAGATTTTAATCTTGTCAATTCACAAATAATAAATTTAATGTAATTTTTAATGAGTTGATCAGTTTTACTAGTCTCAATTTTATGTCTCAATCTTGTTTTCAACTTATGTGCCATTTATGGTTAATCATATAATTATGACCCTATATTTAGTATTTTTTCATAACGTTTTTATTCTTTAGTAGCCGTAGACTTGCCCTATTCTGTATCTTCCAATTCCAAAATGCAATACTTAAAGGAAAGAGAGATCCTTTGCTTTGTCTTTTATTTTATTTATTTTCTTGAATGATACAAGTTTATGATTTTGCAGTCAGTCAGCAAAGTTGAGATCTCATTAGAAATATTAGAATTTCTGGGTATAGGTTTGAATTGTTTTATTCTCTCTTTTATGAGGAAATAAGGAATATTAATTGAATTTTTGTGACACTGAATATAGCACTCACCTTTCTCTTATCCAAATAATTATGTTATGCTTTCTCTTTAAGAATGGTAACAGGGGCAGCAAGATTGACCTCCTACTCCAACGATCCACTACCCAGCACCCAGTCGAGAGGACACCCAGTCAAACCCACACCTCGTCTCCTGCAAGAAAAGGCAGCCAACTCCCCTGCGGATCCATGCTGCGCTGCCCTCCCCACCAACTCCCCCTAACGTGGACTGTTACCTGAAACCAGACTTAGGTCTAAAAGTATCCTCAATGCAAGAACCCTTCCAGGACCTCCCTGCGGCAAATCTTTTGCCACTCTGAAGAAGATCTGGGGATGGGATGGAAAGACGCCTGGGGACCCACACACCACAAGAAGAACCCAAAAGAAAATGGGAAAACCTGTATTTCCAACATAAGCATAAGAACTGTATCACACCACCTCTTTACCTGCTTTTCCCCAAATGTAAGATAGTCATATGCATCACTTTGGCCCTTTAAATACTTTGCTACCTCATTTAAAAAAAAATCTGGCCTACATATACATATGTAAGCACATACATTTTTGTTACCTTAGTTTTTGTTTTCTTATTTATTATTTTTCATCTTTTTTTTGGGTATGTTAACCTTGTTTCTGTTTCCCCCTTTTGACCACTCCCAAATGCACCAACAATATAAGGTAGCACCATTTTCCCCCTGCAAAGGCACACTAAAATAAAGGGGATATTCTTACAGTATATATATATTAAAAAAAGAGAGCTCTTATCTATTGAGATAGGAACTCATAGTTTGTTTACAATAGAGGGGATATCTCCTACCTTGAAAATATGTCATGTGGAATTAACTTAGGACCTCAGGTGTCTAGATACCATCAATTCCAGCCTTGAAGCCCTGGATCCCTTGACACAGGAATGGCACAGTTCTTCACAACTGCTACAGGAAACAAATCCCATCCGGGACAGCCGCAATTACTGCGAGGTCACCAACAAATGCCAACTCTAATATGACATCCTGACAACGAAGAAAATGGGAACAACTTGACCTAAGTGAAGGTTATCCTACCTTTCTAGCTAACGACAAGACAAAATCAGAAGACTTGTCACCCTTTGGGAAGGCCCAAAAACCAAGGGATTTGCGAGTTACAGATGACTGCTGCTAGAACCATGACCAGACTGTATATAGCCTGGGACCAATAAAAAAGCCCTAACCTAGGGTTTGAACTACGATCTCACAATGAACATGATCCCCAGTTTCAAAAGGTCTGGCAGAGAACCATTGTAACGGAATGGGGCTTCTGGAAGCACAAAGAAAGACACTGTCCTAGGTGCCATCCTAGCTTCAGTGCAAAGGACCAAGATCACCAACCACAGAAGATGAATTAAAATGACACTGATGGAAACAGTAACTCCTAGAACCACAAAGACTGACTGTCATCATAACTCCCACCGCTGATCGGTTGCAGATACCGAGATCCCTAGGACACAGAGGCCTGATAGGATCACCCAGGACAGAGCAGAGGTCTTGACAAACACCACAAAAGCACCACCGGGAGAGTAAATTATCCTGAATCAGAGTCTATAAGTTGATCCCTATGACAATACACTCCAAGGGCGAGAAAACCCCATATCTCTTAGGGCCAAGTGAATTCCTTTTCGAATGACCCCAATATTTACTGTGCCTGGGCAGAGGGAAAAAAACAAAAAGCACAAAACATTATTTATTTTTTATACATATATTATTTTATTTTCATTTATTATTATTATTTTTATTTACCTATCTATTTTTGGTCAATTTCTCTGTTTGGGTGTGATAATTGAAGTTGTCCCCAGTTATACTTATTCTTTCTCTTCCTTTCTGTTCTTCCTTTGTATGCTATGCCATGTTTCCTATATCAAGACCATGGCATTTTTTGTTTGTTTGTTTGCTTGTTTTGTTTTGTTTTGTGTTTGTTTTTGTGGGGTTTTTTTTTTTTTTTTTGGTGCTTGTGTTTATTGTTGGAGTCCTCACGGGATATTTGACACTTCTTTTTGTACTGGTGGAATGTTTCACCTTTTTTCTCTCCTTCATTTCTCAAACTGATGTTGAGAGCCTCTGGAAGAATTCCGATTATTTTCGGCATATTAGACTTTTACCCCAGTTTATTACTTTTCTCTCCTTCAAACAAAACCACGTAACTTGAACTAGCTAGTCCTGCCCCCCCAATTAGAGGGGGAAACAAGGGAGACACCAGGACCAAACAGGTGCAAGACTACTATGCAGTAGGCTAGATACAGAGGAGACTACATATCCTAGCTACCCTGGGGGTGAGGGAACAGGATATGGGTGGTAGGACAAAAACGGAGGTGTAGGGAGGACAATTTGGTGATGGGAATCCCCCCTGATTTTATGTAAATATGTACCTAAAATATCATTGTCAACAATATGTAAGCCACTATGATCAAAATAAAAATAAAAAAAAAAGAATGGTAACAGGACATCATGGATTTCCTTACAAATACATCTGGCACTCGTCTTTGTTATTCAGGGAAAATCTGTACCAGGAAAATACCCATCATCTTGAATTCTTTGACTACTTGCAGAACACCAACTGGGTTGAAGTCAAATTTTTCACTTCTGTACAAAGGATCAAAGTTGAACAAATAACTGTTTTTAATCTTTAGATCATTCTTAGCTGACCTCTTGAAATTGTAAGTGGGCAGAAAGGGGCAAAGTAAATAAATTATTGATCAACTGCTACTAAGTGTCATGATACTTTTTGAGAATATATCCATATTTGGTAAATTTAAATGTATATGTGTTTTCCAAAAAGTAATTGATATTTTTGGAAGAGATAATTCACAAACAGATAAGCTTACAATTCTTGGTTCCTAATATCTTCCTAGAGAGATATTTACTAGATGGTCATATCTTGTTATACTTATGGAATACATAGTGCTTTGATTCCAGAAAAGCATATAGAAACAAAGTTTATAATTTATTATAATACTTGAGAAAATTCCAGATATAATTTTAAACTCATTTACAAGTACAGTGTCTGAAATGTTCCATCCTAACAAACATAGTAAAATAGCCATAAGAAATGCTCTATATAACTAGTGGATTATATTCTACAAGAAAGCACTCATATCTCTTTAATAGAAGGTTCTTTGCAGGTAGGGATATAGTACACAGTTGATATTTGCAATAAACTCTACTTTTTTTTTTTTGGTTTTTCAGGCCACACCCGTTTGATGCTCAGGGGTTACTCCTGGCTAAGCACTCAGAAATTGCCCCTGGCTTGGGGGGACCATATGGGATGCTGAGGAATCGAACCACAGTCCTTCCTTGGCTAGCACTTGCAAGAAAACTCTACCTTTCTTAAAAGCATCCCATATACTATAAAACTGAAAAAATAGGGGCCAGAGAGGTGACGCAGTGATAGGGCATTTGCTTTGCATGCAGCTGACCTAGGATGAACTGTGGTTAGATCCCCCAGCTTCCCATGTGGCCCCTGACAAGCCAGGAGTGATTTCTGAGTGCAGAGCCAGGAGTAACCCATGAGCATCACCAGGTGTGCCCCCCCACCAAAAAGTAAACCTGAAAAATAAATGGTTGTAATTAGTTCTTCTAGTTCACAAACATCTATCATTTAATTTTGGTCTCTTTAAATCTATGCTTAGAGGTAAATTAAATCAAAAACTGCTCAAACTTTATCTGAGAATCTTGTTTTCTCTATTTTATTTCTCTAAGTCTCTCAGTATCAGAACATTACACTTATATTGTCTTATATTGCATCAATAATGGCTCTTTAGGGAAAGAAAACTTTTCAAGAATTGCCCCAAAATCCATTAACATAACTTATTTCTCGTGTTATACTGAATACTGTAGATTTTTTCTCAAAGATGTGTACAATTTTATGTAGTTTGATAGTTTCCTGAGGGCTCTCTTATGTATGTGAAATTTACTATGTATATGATATGTATATGATATAACATTCAATCATTTTCTTCCTGGATAGCTTTAGAGGCTTGGAGAGACTATAAATATTTATTTCTTAAAATCAAAACTATCACTTTTGTTCAAAATACCTCTATTTGGAAAAGTCTTAAACATGTGTTTAGACAAAGTTTTATCCAGTTTTAACTTAATACAATATATAAAAACACATACACATCATTACTACCTACAAGGGGAAAAATCTGTTGAAAATATGGTGGTGGGATGAGGTCTGGAATCCAGATGTATCTATTTGGATGTGGGGGAGTGATATAGTTACATATCCAAATCGCAGAGTCAACAATGAAAACATGAGGCCCAAACTTCACCAAACTTTTTTTATAAGTTTTTATTTAATTAAAGGACTGTGGTTTACAAAGTAATTGAGAGTTGAGTTTTAGATATATAATATTTTAACAACAATCCTACCCCCAATGTCAACTTCCATCGTCAACAGTCATACTACACATCTCTACCCTCTGCCAGATATATTACAAAGTTCAGTGAATGCAGCTTAAGTCTTATGTGTTATTGAATAAATGATGTATAGATAAACCACTCTCCTAAATCACTAATATAACTGAAGTTTCAGCCCTGATCCCCCATTACTTCCCTTTCTCACTTTCTTCCTTCCTGGCTTGATGTCCTTTCTTCTCTGTCATTCTTCCTAGGCCAGTGGTTGGCAACCTGCAGCTCGCGAGCCACATGTAGTTCTTTACACTTTTAATTTGGCTCTTCTGTGTTCCGGGCAGCCGCTCCAGGAGTCAGGACTCTGCTCCTAGCCTCTGTCAGTGCGCGCCCTGTGTGCAGCCCCAGGAGCTGGCTCCAAGAGTGTAAGATGATATCCAGTACCAACCCTAAACAAAGGTGTTCCCCCAATGTCACCCTTTCTTAAACCTCTTCCTTTGATATGTAAAAGCCCCCTGAATGTACTTTTGTCTCTCTCTCTTGACCTAAAGCCTCCTGGTATTGGGAATTGGTTTTAATAAAGAGGTGTTTTAGCTTTTTGGGCTCGAGGCAGAGAGTACAAGGCCATGGACTCCATGATCATCCTTTCCTGGATATCTTGGTTTATTGTTTCTTTCGTGCTACCTTGCTTCTTCAGACCAGGTTGGGTGGGGTTTAGAAATACAGTGCCTGGAGTGATCTTAAAACACGTATTTCATTTTGCAGAAGACTGGGTATCTTCCATGAAGGGAGTCTCAACCCAGAGTTTTCTTTTCCGTGGATTCTCATGTTCAGAATACTCATGATTAAAGTTGTGAGCTAATGCCCTTAAATGCTGTTTTTCAAATTGATTATGACTGTCCGCATAATATAAGTGCCAATCCGAAATTTTTTGCATGAGTGGAAACATTTCAATATCTCCTCAGACTCAGCTATCCCAGAATCAGATACTTTTTTGAACACATCCATCTTATGTCTCACTGTAAAAACTACTTGTAAAACTCCCCTGCAGAGAAATATTATTCATAAAGAAAATAAACAATGTCTGCCAAATACATAAGCTTAGCTACCCATTCTTTGTCCCACTGGGGCTGTACAAAGTCAGAGTTCTGCTCTCACAGGAGCTGCACTGCTTCTTCCCTCTTGCCAACTAGGCGAGAGAGCACCCTTCCCCTGAACAGCCACTTCACTTCTTCACGGACAAGATGCTAATAGTGGGCATCCATACTCTCACTCAGGGTGGCGAATAGCCTGAATTTGATCACAATTGTGAATTTCACAAATTATCTTTACTGTGTCATCTGTCACAGAGTGTAGTTCAGCAGGAAGTTTTTCTGAATCCAGTCTATCATACAATGAGTGGATACAATGTATGGGTGAGCATCTTCTGTTTCTTGTGACTACACAAAAACACTGAGCCATGCACAGTGCATCATCTGTACATACATCAACACATCAGATTATTATTCTGAGTAAAGTGAGTCAGAAGGAGAGATGTAGACACAGAATAATCATGTGTGGCATATAAGAATAATAAATGGTAATATGGTAATAATGTCTAGAGAAAATAGGGGTGAAGGACAGGAGGACTAGTCCATGATGGGAAGCTTACCATAAAAAGTGGTAAGTTCAGTTAGAATAGAGAAAGGTACATTATGACATTGATAGTTGGAACTTATCACTCTGGACAAGAACTGGATGCTGAAAATGGATAAGTGACATGCATGGTACCCTTTAATTAACAATATTGCAAACCATGGTGTCCTAAAGGAAATATTGCAAACCTCAGTGTCATAAAGGAAAAGAGAGATAGAGAGAAAAAAGCAAAATGCCTGCCCCTGACATAGGCAGAGGAGGGTGAAGGGGAAGGAAACAAAGGATATTGGTGGTGGGGAAAGTGCACTGGTAAAGAGTGGTGTACATTCTATGATTGAAACTCAAGTATGAATAATTTTGTAGCAAATATACTTAAATAAAAAATTATTTTTAAAATGTTTCAGGTACTCTATATAATTCCTTTATGATATATTATATGTCTTTAACAAAGTGCCATTTTTGTTTTTGTGTGTATTTTAGTTTGGTTTCTTGCAGCACACACTAAAGTGTCAATACAGTTTTATCCTTTCAGTGAAATCACTACTTTTCTCTGGAACACTGTCCTTGTTTTTAAAGACTGTTAAAAGGTTTTTCTCTTTTACCTGCTTCATCCCCATATTGTAGGGTTTCAAATTTTCGGCACATTTTGGTTATCAAGAGGAATCGTTTTGAAATGTTTGCTTACTTATTATCAGAAATCAAAGCATTTTTCCTTGAGAAGGGTGTTCACTATCCAGAATTAACAAACGATCAGTGGATTCAAAAACTGTATTTCATGGTGGATGTTACTTCACATCTAAATCAGCTTAATCATAAAATACAGGGGAAAGGAAACACAATTTTTTGATGTTATAAGAAGTTATTTTGTTTTAAAACAAATAATCTGTTTTTGCTCAAGATTTTGGCAGAGAAACTTTGATTCACCTTCCAAGCATGTTGAAATGTAGCCAAGAAAATAATTCTGATATTGACATTACCTATTTTAAAACAGCACTTTTAAATATGAGGGAAGCTTTTCCTAAGAGGTTTCAGAATTTCAGAAACAGCAAAGCGATGTTGGCCTTTGTTAAAAAAAAAAAAAAAAAAAAAACCTCTGGATGCCACTGTAACGGAATTAAATTTTTCTCCCTTTAATATAGACATTGGCAACTTTGAAATGCAATTTCTGGATTTAAAAAACAAAGAACTGTGGAGCTTGAAATTTGAACCTCTTTGTGATAATTTAAAAAGATTGGAGAAACACAAATGTGAACTTAGTTCACAGCACAAGTGGTCTGCTTTGAAAGACCTGGAGAAGGAAGATATGTTGATTTTTAACACTTGGAATAGTATTCCTGACTCATAAAATCAACTAAAAAAGCTATCATTTGCTGTTCTTTCCTTGTTTGGGTCGACATATTTATTCAAACAATCATTTTCAAGCATGAATCCTATCAAGAGTAAATTGAGAAATCGTCTCATCAATGAGAACCTGGAATCGTGCCTAAAATTAATAACAACAACATATAAATCTGGCTTACTCAAACTATCCAAGGAAATGTAAGGCCAATGTTCACATTAGTGTTTGTGATTTTGTCAGTCATTGTCAGGATGCAATTTTCTCTACACTGTAGGCAAATTTTATGGAATTTAATGTTATTGATAAATAATATTGTTCTAAAGTTTTTGTTTTATTAGTTGTGTTATTTGTATCCTCCCAACCTATGTGGATATTTGCATGCAGAATATACTCAATAAAAACTTATTGAAACTAAAAACAGTGTACCATCCTGTGTATTTTTGGTGTTAAAAATGTGGCTCTTGGGGCCGGAGAGATAGCATGGAGGTAAGGCATTTGCCTCTCATGCAGAAGGTCAGTGGTTCGAATCCCAGCATCCCATATGGTCCCCTTGAGCCTGCCAGGAGTGATTTTTGAGCATAGAGCCAGGAGTAACCCCTGAGTGCTGCCAAAAACAAACAAACAAATGAACAAAAAAAATGTGGCTCTCAAAATAAATTTCAATCGTGGTTTTGGCGAGATTTGGCTCAGTTGAAAAAAAAGGTTGCCAACCACTGCCCTAGGCAATGAAGTCAAGGATAGCCTAGTCAACAGTAACCTTTATTACATTACATTTCCTCATCCAGTTATTCTATAACCACAGATAAGTGAAATCATCCTGTATTAGTCTTCTTACTTCACTATGATATCTTATAGTTCCAGCAAGGTTGTAGCAAATTGCATGATTTCTTTCATGAATTCTTTATTTCTTTATAAATTCATTATTTCTTTCAGCTGTATGTATTCCATTGTGTATATTACATCTTTACCATCCATTCATTTGTATTAGATATTTATATTAATTCCATGTTCAGGTATTGTACACAGTGTAGCAATTAAAAATAGCTAGCATATGTCCTTTTGAATGAATGTTTTAAGCCCTGCAGCTAGAAACCCAAAAGTTGAATTGCTTGGTCAAATGGCAGCTCAATTTTAAGTTTGCTAAGAATTCTCCATTAGCATTTTACACAGCGGTTGAACTAGACTATAATACCAGCAATGGATGAGAGTTCATTGTCACAACATACCTGACGCACAGACTGCCCCTACTATTGTTAATTCTCACTGGTGTAAAATGATATCTCACTGTTGCCTTGAATTGAATTTCTCTAATGATAAGTGATGCTGAGCAGCAATTTAATACATTTAATGAAGTTATGCTTGTTTTTTATGAGATTTTTCTCTTCATTTCCTCTTTCCACTTTTGATAGGACATTTGAGTTCAGTTTTGTTGATCTTTGTTATTACTTTATAAATGTTAGATACTAAGTCTTTAATGTGTTGAATGCAGTATTCAGTTATTGTGTTTTAGTTTTAACTGGTTTTTCTTTTGCAATGCAGAAGCACATTAGCTATTAATTTTTCTATTTTTTAATTTTTTATGTAAAATCTTTATTTTAGCACCACAATTACAAGCATGATTGTATTTGGGTTTCAGACATAAACAGAGCACTCCCCTTCACCAGTGCAACACCTCTCCCTCCTTCCAACCCCTACCTGAATTCGAGACAGGCATTCTACTTCTCTCCTTTATTAAGATTGTCATGATAGTTGTTAGTGTGGTTATTTACCTAAATGCACTCACCACTCTTTGTGGTGCATATCATTTTGTGAGACAGTCCTTCCGGCCCTCATTTCTATTGTCTCTGGGCATTATTACAATAATAGCCTTAAGTTTTCTTTTCTTTTTTCTTGTTATTTTTTGTTTACTTATTTTGTTTTGGTTTTTTTTTTTAGGTCACACCCAGCAGCACTCAGGAATTACTCCTGGCTCTACACTCAGAAATCACTCCTGGCAGGCTAGGCGGACCATATGGGATATGGGGATTTGAACCACCATACTTCTGCATGCAAAGCAAGTACCCTTCCTCCATGCTATCTCTCTGGCCCCAATTTTCCTTAAAACGTATAAATGAGTGAAACTATTCTGTGGCTATCTCTCTCCCTCTGACTTATTTCACTCAGCATATTAGATTCCACATATATTCACTTATAGGAAAATTTCATGACTTTATCTCTCCTTATGACTGCATAATATTATTGTGTATATGTACCACAGTTTCTTTAGTCATTCATTTGTTGAAGGCATCTTGGTTGTTTCCAGCGTCTGACTATTGTAAATTGCTCTGCAATGAATATAAATGTGAGGAAGGGATTTTTGAATTGTATTTTTGGTTTCCTAGGATATATCCCTATGAGTGGTATAGCTGGATTATATGGGAGCTCAATTTCCAGTTTTTTGAGGAATCTCCTTATTGTTTTCCATTTGGATCTCTAGGTTTTTGAGCCACTCTGATTTGACTTTCATATAAAGTGCAATTATGGATAAAGCTTTAATTTCTTATGATAACTTATCCAGTTTTCCCAGCACCATTTGCTGAAAATGTTATCATTACTCTATGGTATTACTACTTTTATGTTTTAATTTTCTTTATAAAAAATTAACCAAAAAATTAACAATCCACATATTTTTTCCCTTTGGTTATAGTATTTTGACCTATTGATCAAAATGCCTCTTTCTTCCATTACCAGGCAGTTCTAAAAACTATACTTATTTATAATACATTATAAAATAGCTACATTTATACTGTATTTATAATACAGTTCCAAATTAGGTAATTAGATAAAAGAAGACCAATCTATCTACAGAATACAGGAAACACTCCTAAACTCACAGGACGGAAACATATTCTAAATTAAAAGATGGAAAAAATCATACAAGTCAATGGAAGATAAAAAGAAAAATTAGCTGGGACAGTGATACTTATATTATACCAAATAGCATTCAACATAAAAAAATGTAATTAGGGGCCCGGAGAGATAGCACAGCGGTGTTTGCCTTGCAAGCAGCCGATCCAGAACCTAAAGTGGTTGGTTTGAATCCCGGTGTCCCATATGGCCCCCTGTGCCTGCCAGGAGCTATTTCTGAGCAGACAGCCTGGAGTAACCCCTGAGCACCACCGGGTGTGGCCCAAAAAACCAGAAAGAAAGAAACAAACAAACAAAGCAACCAAGAACCAAAGAAACAAAGAAACAAAGAAAGAAAGAAAGAAAGAAAGAAAGAAAGAAAGAAAGAAAGAAAGAAAGAAAGAAAGAAAGAAAGAAAGAAAGAAAGAAAGAAAGAAAAGAAAGAAAGAAAGAAAGAAAGAAAGAAAGAAAGAAAGAAAGAAAGAAAGAAAGAAAGAAAGAAAGAAAGAAAGAAAGAAAGAAAGAAAGAAAGAAAGAAAGAAAGAAAGAAAGAAAGAAAGAAAGAAAGAAAGAAGAAAGAAAGAAAGAAGAAAGAAAGAAAGAAAGAAAGAAAGAAAGAAAGAAAGAAAGAAAGAAAGAAAGAAAGAAAGAAAGAAAGAAAGAAAGAAAGAAAGAAAGAAAGAAAGAAAGAGAAAGAAAGAAATGTAATTAGAAATAGTGATGAATGAGGGACCGGTGAGGTGGCGCTAGAGGTAAGGTGTCTGCCTTGCAAGCACTAGCCAAGGAAGGACCACGGTTCGATCCCCCGGCATCCAATATGGTCCCCCCAAGCCAGGGGCCATTTCTGAGCTCTTAGCCAGGAATAACCCCTGAGCATCAAACAGGTGTGGCCCCAAAAAACAAAACAAACAAACAAACAAAAAAGAAATAGTGATGGATGGACATGACTTATTGGTTAAAGGAACAATCATCAACAGTTATGTAACAAATGAAGCTCAGCTGTGCCAGAGAGATAGCATAGTGAAAGGACATTTGCCTTGCCCGCAGCAGACCCAGGACAGATGGTGGTTTGATTCTCCGCATCCCATATGGTCCCCAAAAACCAAAAAAAAAAAAAAAAGATGAAGCTCCAGCAAAGTTTATAAACCTTCTGTTATCAAAACTAAAGAAATATATTGATGGAAACACAACAGTAGTGGGAAACTTCAACACTCCACTTTCACTACAGATCAACTATATGGATTATCATATGAGACAAAAGCCCCTAATGAGAAGTTTAAAGAACTGGAATTGCTAATATATATATATACTGGGATCTCCATCCCCTAAACAAGAATTGCGAGTTTTTTTAATTTTATTTTATTGAAACAATTGTGGTCTACAGAGTCCTTCATAATTGAGTTTCAGATATCAATGAGTCAGGACCTTCCCCAATACCAGTGTCAACCAAGAACAGCAAATTCTTTAGCGTACCTGGAATATTCTCTATGATCGATGACATATTAAGGTATAATTCAGGCATATATAAATCTACAAATATCAACATTATAAAAGTATCTTCTCAAAGCAGAATGCCATAAAAATAGAAATTAATCACCAAAAAAATCTGGAGAAAATGTCCAAGTGTGGAGACTAAAAAATACTGTGACTTTCAGCCACAAAATTTGGAGTAGTACCAAGCTCTACTAGGTATGGCCAAAAATCCAAAGTTAAGTAATTAATTTTGTATTAAGTGATTAAATGTTTAATACACAATATTTTTTAAATAATTGTGTATGCACATTCATTTAAAACCTTCATTGTTAAAGTAAGAAGACCATCATCTAATACTTTAGTGTGCCTTTTTTGCTTGTGAAGGGTATTTTCTCTTTTGATGTAAAAATTATTTTTAATGAATTTGTGGGGCACTTGGGGGATGCCAGGGCTATATTATTTGATGCTTCAGGGATCATGTGGTGGCAAGAAATAAACTTGGCACATAAGACCTGTGTCTTATGCCCTTTTCTTTTTTCTTTTTTTTTAAATTAATTTTTATTGTGTCCAAAGTGCATTACAAATCTTTCACTGCATGATTTATGGTACATAGTGTCAATGAATGAGGGGCATTCCCACCACCAGTGCTGTTCTCCCTCTGCCCCTGTTCCCAGTATGCATCCCATATCTCCCTCCTCTACCCCCCAGAATGCTAGTGCAACTGGTCTCCACTTTACAGCTTGTTGTAGATTGAGCATCTATTCCACTGTCACTGGAGATAAAAAGGATAAAAAAAAAAGGGAGAAAAAAATTTGGTGACAACTACCAAAAAAAGAAAGAAGAGAGAGAAAAAAAAGAATAAAATGGAAGAAAAAAGAAAAAAATGGACCCGGCAAATAAAAATAAAAATATATCTCTAAATAATAACCACAAGAGTGAAAAAGAAAGAGAAAAGTGGAAGAAAAAAGAGAAGGAAAATAAAGTCAAAAACTAACAAATCAAAACAAAACAAGAAAAAGTATGGGTGCTGGAGTGGCAGGATTTGGCTACTTGTATATTTAGGAATATACATCTTTTTTTTTTGGTTTTTGGGCCACACCCGTTTTGACGCTCAGGGGTTACTCCTGGCTATGTGCTCAGAAATCGCCCCTGGCTTGGGGGGACCATATGAGACACCGGGGGATCGAACTGAGGTCCATCCTACCTTGCAAGGCAGACACCTTACCTCTAGCACCACCTTCCTGGCCCCAGGAATATACATCTTTAAGATGTATTGTTATACAGGTATTGAGCTTCCATAGGCAATATAAGACTCCCAATTAAGTCTTTTGATATATTCTTGTGGGAAGTAAAAGCCAAGGTACTTTTTGATTCACAGGCCTTGGAATTGAGTTTGAGAGATGCTTTGCTGCATTATGAAACCATATAGTGTGAGTCTTTGCTGAGGCCTATTCCTGTATTGTGCAACAGTCCACGAATTGGTGGGGGTGAGAGGGGCCATCAAGCATGAGTCAGCAGGCGTGCTGGTTGTAGTTCTTTGCCGAGGTATGAGAACGGGGACCCAGAGGGTGTCTTTCACTGAGGAGCTGGAAGGTGGTCTGTTGGGGCAGGAGGTCAATCTTGGTGCCTACCGAGTTAGAAACTGAGGGTAAAGAGGGTTAAATTAGGGGAAGATAAGGGATCAGGATTGGGAGATGAGGGGATAGAAGAGACACAGGGGTAGGGGAGAGGCAGTACATGACAGGGGCTATATATATATATGTATATATGAATTGTTGGTGATTTCGGCGTGGAGTCAGTACAGAAAGTCACGTCCATAAAGACTGACTTGAAAGATCTACTTGAGTGTTATCATCCAAATCTTTGGTATTCCGTTTCCTTTCCTAGGAACTGTCTAGAATAAAGAACATTTTTATTTTTTAATATAATTTTTATTTTGATCATAGTGGCTTACATATTGTTGACAATAATATTTTAGGTACATATTAACATAATATCAGGGGGATTCCCATCGCCAAATTATCTTCCCTACACCTTCCCTATACCTCCGTTCCCATCTTACCTCCCATATCCTCCTCCCTCACTGCCAGGACTGCTAGAATACATGGTCCCCTCTGACCCTAGCTTACTACTTAGTGGTCCTACACCTGTTTTGGTCTTGGTACCTTTCTTGTTTCTTCCTCTAACTGGGAGGCAGTACTAGATAGTTCCAGTTACGTGGTTTTGTTAAAAGAAGAGAAAAACGGTAAAATGGGATAAAAATCAAATATGTTGAAAATGGGCAGAGGCCTTCTAGAGGTTTTCATCATCAGTTTGAGAGACAAAGGGGGAAAAGAAGGTGAAACACCTCAACAGTACAAAAAGAAGTGTCAAATAAAATATCCAGTGAGCACTCCAGCAATAAAGATAAGCACCACAGAAAAGCCATGGTCTTGAAATAAAAAACATGGCATAGCACTTAAAGAAAAAGAAAAGAAGAAACTATATAAATAAATATAAATGGAGACAACAACTTGAGTAACCATACCAAAACAAAAATTGACAAAACCTAGATAGATATAAAAAAATTGTTTTGTGCTTTTCTTTCTTTTACCTCCTGCACAGGCATAGTAAATATTGGGGTCATTCGAAAAGGAATTCTCTTGGCCTAAGAGATACGGGGTTTCTTCACCCTTGGAATATATTGTAATGGGATTAACTATAGACTCCTTTCAGGTTTATTTACTCTCCCCTTGGTGCGTTCATAGTGTTTCGAAGACTTCTGCTTTGTCATGGGTGATAAAATCAGATATCTGTATCTAGAGATCTCAGTATCTGCACAGGTCAAGGGGTGGAACTTATGATGAAGCTTTTCTTTGTGGTTCTAGAAGTTCTGTTCCCTCAGTGTCATTTTAATCCGTCTTCTGTGTTTGGTGGTCTTGGTCTTTGCGTTGATTTTAGGATTGAGTCTATGATAGCATCTTTCGTTGTGTTTCCAGAAGACCCATTTCATTGCAATTGTCTCAGACGAACCTTTGGAACTGGAGATCATGGTTTTTGTGCAGGTCGTAGCTCAAACCCTAGATTAGGGCTTTTTTATTGGTCCCAGGATACATTCAGTTCAGTCATGGTTCTATCAGCCAGTTATCTGTAAATCGCACTCTTGGCTTTTGGACTGACCAAAGGGTGACAAGTCTTCTGATTTTGTCTTATCGTCAGCTGGAGGGTAGGATAACCTGCTCTTAGGTCAAGTTGTTCCCATTTTCCTTGTTGTCAGGATATGGAATTAGAGCTGGCACTTGTTGGTGTCTAAGCAGTATTTAGGATGTCCCGGATGGGATTTGTTTCCTGTAGCTGTCATGAAGAACTGTGTCATTTCTATGTCTGGGATCCAAGGTTCAAGGCTGGACGCATGGTGTCTAATCACCTGGGGTCTAAGTTGGGTCCACGTGACATATTTTCAAGGTGGGAGATGTCCCTGTACTGTAAACAAGTATGAGTTCTTATTTCTAGTAGATAAGAGCTCATTTTTATATGTAAGATTTCCCCTTTTTTTAGTGTGTCTTTGGAGGTGGAAATGGTGCTACATTATATTGCTGGTGCATTTGGGGGTGGAAAAAGAAGAAAACGAAAACAGGTCACAAACTCAAAAAGGATAAAAATAAAAATATATGTGCTTATATATATATATATGGAACAAAGATTTTTAAAAAATGAAATAACAAAGTAATTAAAGGAACAAAATAGTGCAAGTGACTATCTTACATTTGGGGAATAGCAGGTAAAGAGGTAGTGAAATACAGGTCTTATACTTATGATGGAACTATAGGTTTCCCCATTGTCTTTTGAGATTTTCTTGTGGTGTGTGGGTTCCCGGGCACCTTTTTATCACACACTCTGACCTTCTTGAGATTGGCAAAAAGCTTTGCATCAGGAAGTCTTGGGAAGAGTTCTTGCTTTGGGGATACTTTTAGAGCTAAGTCTGGTTTCAAGTAACAGTCCACATTAAGAGTTGGTAAGGAGGGCCACGCAGCATGAGTTGGCAGGGGACTTGGTTGCCTTTTCTTGCCGGGGACGAGGTGTGGGTTTAACTTGGTGCCCCTTCGCTTGGGTGCTGGGTACTGGTTTGTTGGGGTAGGAGGTCAGTCTTGATGCCTAATAGATTAAGAACTGAGGGTAAAGAGTTTTAACAAAGGGAGAAATCTGGATGGGATTAAGGGGTGAAGGGATAGTCGTATTTCCAAAGGGGGGGAAGGGGAAAGTATATGTAAGGGGCAGGAAAGAAGAGAAGAGAAAATACATTTAAAAAAAGAGAAGGAGAGAGAAAGAAGAAAAAGAAAATAAAAAATTAAGTAGTGGGAAGAAAGGAGAAAAGGGCAAGGGAATGCTAGTTTGCTTGAATATGTTAGATGAGTAGGGCCTGTAGAATAAGTCTGTAGGTCACAGTTGCTGCTTTGGTGTTCTGGCTGGTCCCATGCTTCAAATCCTAAAAGAAGGTATAACCTAGAGATAAAGTGTATGTTAAAGAGTTTTCTCGGGACATTCTCGTAGTGCAAGCTGGGTATGGTATCTCGTGTGACTGGACCCCAAGATGCCATCTTAGTTTGTCCACCCTTTGTATCCAAGAACGCCTATGGACAGAAAAGCTGAAAGGTTATTTTAAATATAGTAAGATTAAGGCATTAAAACATAGTGTTATGAGATGTTCCCGTTGTAGTCAGTGACTTCCCATGGTATTTTTTACCTGTAATCCTGTATAAAATCCCTAAGGGATTATTATGGACCTTTGTAGTAGAAGGCTGATTATATACCTGTTCTCTCTGTGCTGCTGCTGCTTCTGCTGCTGCTGGTTTCTTTGTGGTATAATGTGTAGTGAAGAGTTTGTGTTGTTCTTCTTTCATGTGTTTTGGGTACTGCTCCTCGATGTATATTGACTGTTACAGTGTTTGGAGTTTCTACCCTGTTAAACCCTGTTATTTGAATGTTGATTATTAGTTGTATATAGGGTGTATGTTCTAGGTGTTTCAGAATAGTGCTATTATTCTGCATTTATCTTTGTCTTCTGACTTACTTCATTTAACATAATATGTTCTGGGTCCATCCATGTTGCTGCAAAGTCCATGACTGTATCATTTCTGACTGCCACGTAGTATTCCATTGTGTATAGATAACACATCTTAATGATCCACTTGTTGTTGTTTGACATCAAGGTTGGTTCCAATACTTGGCTATTATACTGAGTGCTGTGATAAATAGTGGGGTGCACACATACTTTGGAATGTGTCCTTCTGACTTGGAGATAAATACCTAGGAGAGCAATTGCTGGGTCAAATGGCAGCTCAATTCTGAGTTCCTTGAACACTCTCCAGACTGTTCTCCATAGGGATTGGGCTAGGGGGCATTCCCACCAGCAGTGGATGAGAGTGCCTTTCATACCACATCCCCGCCAACAGAGGCTGTTCCCATTATTTTTGATGTGAGCCATTCTCACTGGTGTAAGGTGGCACCTCATTGTTTTGATTTGGATTTCTCTGATAATGAGTGAAGGTGAGCATGTTTTCATGTATTTGTTGGCCATCTTTCGATCTTCCTCCGAGAAGTGTCTCTTCATTGGTTCTTCCCATTTTTATGGCTTTATTTGGTTTTGGGGGGCTCATCTTTCTGAGTGTTTTGTATATTTTGGATATCAGCCCTTTATCTGATATGTTGGGTGAAAATATTTTTTCCCAGTCAGTTAACTGTCTTCTTGTTTTATGTAGGGTTTCTTTTGCTATGCAGAAGCTTTTTAGTTTGATGTAGTCCCATTTGTTTATATTTGATGCTAAAGTTAAATCCCTGTGAGTCAGCGGAGCTCCACCCTCTCTGAGCCTCAGGTGAGAAAATTTTCGCAGCCAAACTCACCTGGCGTTCTCTCTTCACCCCTGGGGGTCCCAGGTCCACTCTGGGGTTCAGGGGGCAGGCTGCTCTAGGATACCCCAAGGTCCTGGGAGTAGACCTAAGCTCACCCCATCTATAAGCTCTAGCCCTTCCCAATGGTGCAGAGTGGGTCAGGTGCAGGATTCTCTGGGTGCCCACGTGGGGAGGTGGCCGGGTGACACACTCGTCCTCTCTGCAGTTGAGTTGAGGGTCCCTGAGTTCAGGCGTGGGGCTGCTGCAGAACACGGGGGTCCAGCGCCCAGGTGGGGAGGTTGCCAGGTGGCAGGTGCACTCGCACTGCCTGCAGTCGGGTTAGGGGTCCCTGAATTCAGGCACGGGCTGCTGTGGAACGTGTGGGTCTAGCGCCCATGTGGGGAGGTGGCCAAGTGGCGGGCACACTCACTCTGCCTGCCGCAGGGTCGGGGTCTCTGTGTTCAGGCGCAGGACTTAAGCAGAGCGCGGGGGTCCGGCGCCCACGTGGGGAGGTGGCCGAGTGGCAGGCGCACTCACCCTACCTGCATCTGGGTCAGGGGTCCCTCTTAAGTCCTTTTCATAGACTCTACTTATTAACTTTAATGGCTTTTGGCTTCTTGAGGTAGTGGTTGCTCTAGACTGGAATGACTCTGTCAAATCTTAAAATATGGTTAGGGCATGGTTTGATTAACTGATTATTTCACTAAGATGTTTCAATAATATTTGATGCTATAAAGCAGTGGTCCTCAAACTATGGCCCACGGGCCACATATTGTATTTGTATCTGTTTTGTTTCTTCATTGCAAAATAAGATGTATGCAGTGTGCATAAGAATTCGTTCACAAGTTTTGTTTTTACCTTAGTCAGACCCTCCAATGGTCTGAGGGAAGTGAACTGGCCCCTTGTTTAAAAAGTTTGAGGACCCCTGCAAGTGAAATACTATCCAACATAGCATTTAATTCTTAATAGAACTACTTTCAAGATTATAGATATTCTTCTCAAACATGGCTCTACTATAACAAATAATCTTGTACAGTAATCCAACTTTTTGTTATTTCAACTATGTTCTCACCATCTTCCTCAATAGTACCTTTCTTTTCAAGAAACCAATTTGATGGTCCAAAGGATAAAGCCATGCATGTAGCAGATTTATATTTGATCCTCACATGCAAGGAAAGTCCCTCCTGAGTGATCCTTGAGCACAGATCAAGGTGTAAGATAAAAGTACAGATAAGTATGACCCGAAAACAACTAAAGAAAAGAATTTTAAAATCTTTGTTGGGGCCAGAGCCATGGTGCAGCAGTAGGGCATTTGCCTTGCACACAGCCGATCTAGGACAAACTGTTGCTCAATCCCTCAGCATCCCATATGGTCCCCCAAGCCAGAAGCAATTTCTGAATGTATAGCCAGGACTAAGCCCTGAGCACCATAGGGTGTGGCCCCAAAACAAAAACAAACAAAAAATCTTTCTTTGTTACTCTAATAAGAAATCCCCTCATAAAAATTTACCACCATTTGCATTAAATTTTTGTACTCCTAGTATGATGGCCACCTTTATGTCTATAGTCAAGTCATGTGTCTGTCTGTGTTATGGTGGAATATTAAAATTAAGTTTGCAGGACCTAGATTCCTGGGACAGAGAGTTGATAAAAGAGATTACCTCATCTTATTAAGGAGGTTGACCATAGACCTAGGCAAGGCCCTTTTCAACAACCACCCTCACTCTTCCCTTCTTGCTAAAGTACGTGCAGTATAATCTTCAACCTTAAGGATGCCAATATCTCAGAAACTCAGGATTTCTTTAACTGTGCTTGATTATGTCAGTCATTGTTTTCTGCTGTCCCTGTCAAATTCATAGATAACTTTAGGAGATTCCATACCAGTGTCAAGATAACTTTAGACCCCATTCCAAGAGGTCCCCACCATGGAAGGACCCCCTTGTGCCTTGGAGCACTGTTCATTTGGTGTAAAGCTCTGCACTTTTAGCCTCGAAGAAGTGCTGCCTGGTGACAGTGGTACCGCAGTTCATCCTGGTCATTGCTTATAGACCAAGACAGAAAGAGCCTCTTCCCTTGCTGGTAGCGACAGGACTGATCACTTCTCTGGGACTTTCAAATGGGCACAAATTACAGTTGAGACTTCACACAGCATCTTCAGGAGAACTTACCAAAACCTCCACCTCTGCCCTGGCAGCCCTTCCAAGACAGATCACCTCCGTGGCTGAAGGGGTTCTCCAGAATATATGTGCCCTGGATTTAATATCCACAGACAAAGCGGGTTCCTGCATGTTAAGGGGAAGCAATGTTGTTATGAGGGAATGAGTCTGGAGGTGTGAAATATGGCCTGGAAAAAATGTATAATCTGTAAGTGGAACTCTGTCACTGATATTTAGATAGCTCAGGCTCATTTTTGGAATGACCATCGTGTTACCCACCTGAGCATATTCCTTGCTCTCACCACTTATACTCACTTTTTTTCCTGATCATCCTAGCCCCATGCCTATTTTCATTCATTAAGACTTGGTTAAGAGAGATGTCCTGTGTTATGGTCCAACAACTTACCATACAACAATATGAGCCTCTCCAAAAAATAACACTATGTGTCTGCTTTATAAGTAAAAAACAGAGGCAATGTGGCAGGATATGGGTAGGTCTGGCCTCATTACTTAAACTGGATCACGCCTAAGTCATCCTAAACTCCCCTTAAGAGGGCTTTGGACTGGACCCAAAGGCAGAAAGTTCAGGAAGACATCCATCTTCTCAAGATGGTTGTGGAATCATGGCCCTAAATAGGCTGCAGCAATTCTCATATGGAGACAGGAGCCTACATACAGACATGGAGGCATAGAATGAAGAACTGACCCTTACCAGACTCTCTGTCACATCCTACTCTGAGCAAAACACTACACACACTGAACAAAACACTACACCCTCCTCCTCACACACACTACATCTTGACCATTTCTGGGAACTCACAACAGCATGCTCTGGAACATTTTTCAAAAACACCGTGTACACTGATTAAGAAGAATAGCAGCAGTTCGTGACCCAACAAACCCCCTCTCTCCCTTGTTCTTACCCATTCCTTCCCTGCTCTTTCACACACGCGGGCTTTTTGGACCTTTGAACATGCTTTCTGCAATAAAGCTGAACTGTAACACTGAATTGCTCCCGTTGAGTCTCTTTTGTGTCTCTGCCCATTCTCCAGTCTTGACCCACGTGGCTATTTGCCTACCATTGCCAAAAGGCTGCACCTAATTCTAATATCTTGCTAATTCTATCTCATCTGCAGCTATTTTGCCCATCAAAGTCTGAAACACGCAATTTATTTACAAAGTTTAGAATCAAATTCTTTTGAATTCCTACTAATGCTGTTTTTTAAATCACCTTCCATTATTCATAAATGTTGTTAATGACCTCTCCAATAGTTGATCATTTCCCAATGGGTTTCAATTTACTTTATTAAAATTCATTAGAAGGATTACCTATAGTAGCTATAGTGTAAAGGACATTTTAATAACAAATACAGTTGACATATATGGTAAATTGGTAAAATGAACGAACATGGACTAAATAAAATTTCAAACTATAATAAGACCAATTTGTGATTATTAAAAGGGAAATAGTAAGATAGAATAAGTAGGTTAATATAAGTTAATTGCTTGAGCAAGATAGAATTAGATTTTTAGTAATGAGTTGATTTAGTATATACATAAGTTGCTTTTCATTGTAATGCAACTCATGTATTGAACTATTATGAGATACAGTTAAGAAGTCTTTCATGGACCCGGAGAGATAGCACAGGGGCGTTTGCCTTGCAAGCAGCCGATCCAGGACCAAAGGTGGTTGGTTTGAATCCCGGTGTCCCATATGGTCTCCCGTGCCTGCCAGGAGCTATTTCTGAGCAGACAGCCAGGAGTAACCCCTGAGCACCGCTGGGTGTGGCCCAAAACACAAAAAACAAAAAACAAACAAAAAAGAAGTCTTTCATGATTGCATTTCAGTCATAAAATGTCCAACACCCATCCATTCACCAATGTTCATTTCCACCACCAATGTCCCCAGTTTTTCTCCTGTCTTCCCCCCACCTGTATCTATGTCAGACATTTTGTCTTTCTTTCTCTCTTTCCCTCTCTCTCTATCTTTTTGTCTTTCATTTTATTTTCAGACACTGTAATTTGAAATATCACGTGTATTTGAGACATAATGTTACAATGCAATTTCATTTTAATTTTTTAAATGAAACTTAAAAGCAAAAATTAATTATTTTATTCTGGGCTGCAAAACTGATGAAAATAACAATTGGCAGGCATAACTATTGAACATTTAGGTGATCAGGTATTTTGCCAATGATTAGTAACATTTTGAAAGGAACCGTTCACTTTGAACAATAGATTTTAATTTTAAGCAGTGGATTTAAAGCATTCAGTAAAACTTTCATCAGAAGATGTTAAACTTCAGGCTGTTTTGTTCCATTTGTAAAAAGAATTGAAAGTAGTTAGCTAACTTACATAAATATTTAAATTATTATTAAGTATTCTAAGTTTTTAGGATGGTAAAGGGAACTAGTATCAACTTAAAGTCACCATTAAGTAAATAGCAAAGAAGCTAGGGAATTTCTCTATTAAATATTAAATAGCAGTCTTCCCATTTTAGACTATTATGTCTATAATGAAAATATGTTGCTTAATGTTAGCCTGTCTTATGTATAATTATGCCTAGATCTTCAAACTTGCTTCAATTGCTATATGTATTTGCTGCTTCACTTTGCACTTTGAATTATTTGCACTTGAGATAGTGAATATCATTTCCTTCTTCACATCTCAATAGACAACCTCCAACCTTACATAAACAATTTTCTACTTTTATCAAGCTTTATATAATTAGAAGTTCATAGAGTTAGGACATTGCTCTAGAGTTATCTTAAGCTTAAGTGTTTGTGGTCCCTTTGATCATCTATCCAGACCTCTGAATTATTTCCTACATCAACTGTAAGAGTGTTTCATGTTCTTATCAATCATGTGTTAAATTAAAATAAGCACATTTAATTTTCTTCAAGAAGTTTTCTTTTCATTACCAATTTAGCTGACATAGAAGCTTAATTTATAGACTGTCATAAATTTAAACATGCCTGCCTTACTAGGCTTAAACATTTTTAACTTCTAATTTATAGCAAGAGACTCATGGCAGTTTTATTTTCTGATAGAGTTAGAAATATTATAAAGATGTAAAGTGCTAATTTCAATAATATGTATCAGAGAATAAGACCTCAAAAGAGGCAATGAGATGCATAAAATGTTGGTTAATGAAGTAATGAGAATCATACAATACTAATCTAGAAATCCCCCAGTTTTACAACTGAAGTTATTGGCACCCAAAAATAATTAAAACACTAACACCAAAGACCAAAAATTATTTACCGAAGATCACCATAATAGATATTATAATTACTAAGATTTTCATATTTGTGTTAATTAACAAGATTTGACATAGAGACACAAAACAAACACGTGAGGTTGTTTGCAAACTGATGAAAACTTGATGCAAGATTGCTGCAAATTTCCAGTTTGTTTAAAAGAAGAAAATACTATTTAGTGCTTTGAGCTGAGATATAATAAACCAAAGAAGAATAAATAAAATAAAAATTTACATATAATACATATTTATACAATAAAATTTTAACATAATTATAATAAATCTACAGTTATAAATTTAAAAGTAAGTTAGCAATTTCTTCAGAAAATATAAATGTTCAAGATCATCTGTTTAAAATAATGTATTTTATGAACAGCTCACTCACTATATTCTAATTCCTCTTTACTTGTGAGTACATGCTATAAAACTGCTTTATATAAAGGTGAAGTTTCTTCTCTTTTTTCTTTTACAAACATACTTGTCAAGAGGCCTATAAGCAATAATTTATAAATTTGTAACAAGTAATAACAATCATTTATGAACTCAACTATAAAGTTAGTGGCAACTTAATACAACAAATACAAAAACAGATATTTAATTAGGATTTATCTTAAAATTTTACCATTGTCAGTTCTCAAATATGAAAGTCTGAATATCTTAAATGGCTTTAGGCTCTCAGCTTTGAGATTTTCATCAAATACTACTTGTTATATATTTTCTTCTTTTAAATATAGTTAGCTCCTTAGAAATAAGAGCTAAATCTACCAATACAAGAAAAATGGACAGGTCCAATAAATACTGCTCACTGTTTACTATTTGATCTAGATCATAACTCTGTCACCTATTTAACATGAGCCAAATACAGTATACAGTTTTATATAACACCTATTAATTTTAATTTTCCTCTTATTTATTTTTAAGAACATTGTAATTTTATTTTATTTTATACTATTGAAACTGTAATTTACAAAGTCCTTCATAGTTGTTTTTCAGACATAAAATGAGTTAGGGCCAATCCCACCAATCAACCTCCTTCCATCAATGTTCTCAGAGTGTATCCATACCATAACTCCCTACCCCCAAGTCTGCCAGTAAAACGGGCCCATTTTAAGTTTAAATTGTTAAAGTTTGTGTCTCTTGATTCCAATATTGTCATTCCTATGTAAAATTCTATCTGGATACTTTTATTCCGACACAAAGATATTAAAACTTCAAGAATTTTTGTTTTGACTGTGACAAAATAAAACAGAGAATTTACTTCACATTTTCATAACACCCTAAAGAAATTTTAAAGCTTGAAAAAATGATTTTAGAGTTTTCCATATATTTACTTTCCTCAATACCAAAAATAGCTCTTTAGTCAGATGATTAGAAAGACAATCTAGAAAGAAAGCATACAAAATCTAAAACAAACATATAATACTCAATAATAAAATACATCAAGTTTTCCTTTGATTTTTGTTTGCCATATGGAGATAATAAAAAAAATTTCAAATACAATCACCATGGTTTCTTTGTCTTTGGGTGCCTAAGATGTTAGTCCATCCTTCACAAAAGAAAACTCAAAGTATAACTAATATCATACATAAAGTTTGTTTTAAATGAAACTCAAATGAAGAAAAGTAATATTTTATATGTAAGCAGACAGTTAATAACCTTAGATATTCTATATAGGTAGTGTTTATATAATATACAAACAAAATTCTGGGCAACTTGAAAAAAAATCAAACAATTCTAGTTAGGGCAAGAATTGAAAATGACACCATCTAGGCCTGTTCTTGTTTAGGAATGCAAATGAAAAGATCTATAATAATTTTTTGGCTTTTCTTGAAAGACTTTTTCCTTAATTCTTTGTTCTATAAGAAAAAAAAACAATAATTAGCAATCCACAGATGAGAGTGAGTTCTCTCATTTAGCACACAAAAAATATGCCACCCAAGACCACAATCGCTGTCATCTTCACTTAGCATGCCCAGTTTTCTTTAGCTCTTTAAACTCTAAACCTCAAAAAGGTGAAGTAAGCTGTCACTTGAAGGGCCTTAGGAAACCAACTAAGTGAGATGAATTAAAGGTTTGCGATATATTACACTACTCAGAAAGCATTAAACTCAATGTAAAAGTCTTGTCTCTACACTACTGAATGAACACTTAACCAAAGAAGATAGATAGACAGCCAATGGACACAGAAAAATTGCTTATTATTCTTTACTAAAATTAAAATACAAATAATGCCTAAAATAAAGTATTGATTTACACTTGAGAATATCTTTGATCAAAAAGTTTAAAAATAAGTTCTGGGAATTCTGTAGAAAAATACTACCCCTTGTGCACCATCACTGTGAATGCATGGACAAGGTATCTATGACCCCCGTGGAGCACTATTGTAGTCCCTGGCATTAACTTCCCTGTATTGAATCCAAAATGACTGAATTACCAAGAGAGGTCCATGGACTCATGAGCTCTGCTTGTAAGATCCAACCCTTCAAAAGTTGGTAGGGGAAAATTTTAAATTTGCAGACATAAAATTTAGCTTTATTTTATTCAAAACATTTAAAAAGTATTACTGTGTACACAGAAGCAAAGTATATTAAAATAAATAATAAAAATAATGATCCACAAGATAACTCTAAATTTCAGTGCTTTATATGAAATATTTGCTTGCTTGTTTTATCTCAGAATATTGTGCCTTTTCACTCAACTTGGAATCCTATATTATTTCCACAAAATATTCATTGTACAGATGTATCAAGGGGAAAGTTTAAATATATTTAAGAATCAAAGTTTATCTGAGCTAATTCAGCAGCAGAAATTCTCTTCTTTGAGGATCTTTGGTGACAAAGGAAAATGAAGTCATGACAATCAAGAAAAAATCATATGTCACAAAAGAAATTGGAAAAGAGGACAGAAAATGTAATGTAGGTGGTAGAGGTAGATATAATCACTTTTTTACTTATCATAGAACCAGAACAAACTTTTGTAGTTGTACAACAGATCTATTCCAAGTATAGACATGGTGGTAGGAAGTCCAATTTAAGGAAAAAACAATGGAGAAACTCCAGCAAGCAACAAAACTCAGGATGTTGTAGTACTAAAGGCTTCCAGACATCGGATTGACATACTTACCATTTAATACATAGTAAAGACTGATACATAAAATCAGTGACAATAATCAAATCAAAGTAAGAGTTGGCCACCCAGTTATGTCAAAGTTATAAATATAAAGCAGGGATTTTCAAATGAGTGGTTTTTCTTATGATGAGACTTAGCCATGTCTGAAACCATTGTAATTGTTATACCTTGAGAACTATCTATTATTCATCTAATAGGTAGAGACCTGGAATACCTTGAGACATTCTACTCTGGGCATAATAGTTCCCTACTGTGGGATTATGGTGTTTGTCTGTTTCTACCTCAATTTTCACACATTCTTTCTTGCTGAATCTTTGAATGTAGAGCCTTGGATGTGGGTGAAACCCGGATGTCCCACCTTCCAAGTCTAAATTTTTTCCCTCAGATAAAAGGGAGGGAGCTCCAGGAAGCAGGTTGGATTGTTGGCCAGCTAATAGGAGTGTATGGTAATCTGGGGGACTCTTAAAACCTTTTCTCATTACCTGCGCCTGTATGTGTGAATTATTTTACAGACTACCTTCTGACTCCAGACCCATAGTTAGAACCCAAGGGATTTATTCAATACACTACAACAAAGAATTCTCTGGTTCAAAACAGTGCTGCTAGATTTGATTTCTAGTACTTAAAAATAAGATGAAATCATATGCACCCAGTAACTCATATGAGATGAGGCCTAACATCATTTTCAGTTCATATCACACACTTGATAATTGATAGTTATAAATGGAGTCAAATTACCTTGGCTGAGGTTGGAAGGATTTTCAAATGACAGAAGATATACACACCAAAAAAATTGGGCAGAATGAGAGGAAGAGGTGTTGGGATCCTTGGGCTAATGAGGGAAAATGACTTGCTTTTCATCAGTACTAATGACAAAACTTGACATGACAAATATTACATATAGGAGCATTAGTAAATATTAAATGAGATATTAAATTATCCAATTAAATAATTAATTGTATATGGAAATTATAATTGTAATATAATTATATTTTAATAGTTAATTTAATAATTGATTAAATATATATTAATTATGAATTAGTTTATGTTAATATTAATATTAATATTAATAGAACAATGTAATATAATTAATAATTATTATACTTTGACATATTCTAATAATTAAGAAAATAATAATTATGGGTAAGTTGCTTGCCTCGCATTGACCAGCCCGAGTTCAATCTTTGGTACCATATATTGTCACCAAAACAAACCAGGAAGAATTTCAGAGCACCAAGTCAGATGTAAGCCACGAGCACAGCCAAGAGTGGTTCAAAAACACAAGAAATATGTCAGCTAAAAATAAAGAAATATGTCAGATAATTGTCTAAGAACAATATTACAGCATATATTTGAAATAATATTCCTTATTAAAGCTAGTCTTAAACAAGCTATATTTATACTTTCATTCGATGCTAAGTTATGAAATAAATATATAAACTAAAATGGCTGCTACAAGTTATAGTTATTAATGAGCAATGACAGACTTAGGTCTAAAATTTAAATAATATCTGTGACCACTTTAGAAACTACTTCATTATATTAGTTAATTTATTCTTTTTAAAATTCCTCAGAATTAGATAAAAAATAATGGAGTCCATACCTAGCATGTAGAAAACTCAATTTTGATTCATGTTATCACATCATCTCCAAAGCACCAGCAGGAGGAATCTGATGCACCCTAAACTACTAGATTCCAAGCAGTAGAAAACAAATAATACTGAGAGTGCCTAAAAGTCTAGGAGACAATCATATGAACAATTAAATTTTATTATGCTTCATGTAATTTCCATGTAAATGATTAACTTGGATTTAAGTAAATTTTAGACGAGATTGGGCGCGGTCAAAGTGGTATTGTCATAGACAGATTTAAGTAAAGTTTAAACTACTGAGGTATTATATAAAATAGAAAGAATTTTTCATTTTTATTTTACTGGACTCAAGCATTTTCTTTATTAATTATTATTAAAATTCTGTTTATTAATTATGAGTGTATTATTTCTGTCTACTTTTTGTAAGAATATTCATCAGTTTTTAATAGCCAAATGTGATATAAAATGCTTTAGCAAAATGGACATGTTTACTTAATGGCTATGAAGTTGTTTACAAAGAATAAAGGTCTTTAGATTCAATTTGAATATATATTTATATATTTTATATATTTAATATATTTAAGAATGTCTCTTCCACATCTTCCTTTCTCCTCTTTTTACTTTTAAAAGTATTTTCCAATTATTTTCCAGGATTTTCTATTATCTACAAACCCCTATGAAATACTATTGCTATGACTGCCACTGACAGAACTTCTGGAACAATAATAAAAGACTCCATTCTAGGCTTCATCCTAGGATCTGTGCAAAAACCAAGGCCACTAATTACCAGAAGACTGATTACAACAACAGTGATGGAGTAGAACTTCTACAACAGTACAGAAAGACTCTATCCTAGGCTTTGTCCCATGACCTGTGCATATACCAAGATCTCTAGTTACAGAGGCCTGATTTTATCATCCACAATTGAGCAAAAACTTTTGTAACACCACAAAATGCCCTTAGAGTGTGAAAATGAGCTTGTACAGAGCCTGTAGTTGTTCCCATAATAGAATGCTTCAAGGGTGTAGAAACCCTGTATCTCTAGGCCTAGGGCCCTCTCTAATTACCCCAATACTTACTGTGCCTATGCAGAGAGAGAGAGAGAGAGAGAGAGAGAGAGAGAGAGACAGAGACAGAGACAGAGACAGAGAGACAGAGAGAGAGAGACAGAGAGAGACAGAGAGAGAGAAAGAGAGAGAGAGAGAGAAAGAGAGAGACAGACAGACAAGAGACAGAGACAGAGAAACAGAGAGAAGAAGCACAAAACCTTACCACACCAGCCCTCTTTCATTTTTTTTCTTCCTTTCTCATGGTTATTACTTGGTTGGTTTTTTGTTGCTGTTGTGCTTTTTTTGTAGTTGCTTGCTGGTTTGGTGATTTTTTGTTTGGTTGGTTGGTTTGGTTTGGTCTGGTAGGTTTTTCTTTTTTCCCTTTCTTCTTTGAACTGATATTTATAACCTCTAGGCAGACTCCTCTCAGTTTTATTCTTTTTTTCTTTTTTCTGTTCTTTTTTTCTTTCTAACAGAACCACATAACTTGAATCATCTTGTCCTGCCTCATAAATTGGGGGGGGGGGGCAAAGGATGGTACCAGGACGAAACAGTCATATGATCATTGAGTAGAAATAAAAAATGATCACACTTAACCACCAAACCCAAAGTTAACAACAACAAAATTGATACCCAAATCTACAACAAGCTATACACAGAGGGGACCAGTCACACTAGCAGTCCGGGGAGCAAAGCAGGAAAATATGAGATGTATGCTGGGAACACGGGTGGAGGGAGGACAACACTGGTGGTGGAAATGCCCTGATTCATAATCACTATGTACCTTAAATATTACTGTGAAAGATCCATAATTCACTTTGTTCACAATAAAAATTTTAAAAATATTGTTATGCTTATTATGTAAATAAAGAATAAAAGTAAATGTAGTAAGGCACAGAAAATTATAGTATGCAAAAAATGAGAAAGATAGAACCAAGAAAAATATAAGGCTCATTAAATCTCTTATCCTGTAATAGATTAGATATCTCAAACTTTGACAGACCTCTAACATCAGTGACAAAAACACAGATTTCTAAATGTCAACTCACACTTTTTGATTATTGATTCAGAAAGGCTACTAATAATAGCCATGTCTAATGAATTTACAGAATAAATTACTACAAATGATTATACTTAGAAACCCAGTATAGCACACAAATTGATGTTTTAAAATATTGTCTCCATCTAAGATAGATGTGTCAAATAAAATATAAAGTGGGAAGAGTCATTTATTTTAGGAATGTTGACCAAATATCCTTGTTTTAAAGAAAATAAAATCCCAGTGGTATTTCAATCATACTTTATCACACACAAAATTTACTACACTGTGCAAAATTTTTCTCAGTTTTCTTTCTTATATAGCAAATTCATAGAGACAATACCTCCCAAGTTCATACCATTATTATTGTCCTCTAAGTCTTTCAGTATTTCTTTGTTACTCTGGAAAATAGTTGACTTGTGTGTCTATTTTATGAATAGCCTCTTTATATTATCCTTACCCAGAATGGTGGCAAATGTGGCATAGATTGTATACAAAACTAGCAATAGCAATAACGCTTCACTGAAAAAAATGGCAGACTTTTCTTTCATTTTGTAGATTCAAAGATCGTACTAAGAATTAATTGCTCTGGTAAATTTCCTCAAATAAAAGTTATGCCAGGTTTAAACTTAGAGCAAGATATTATAGGCCGAGTAATAAACCCTGAAGAAACATAGTTTAATAAAATGGAAAGTGTTATTCAGACTAATTGTGGGTAGTGCGTTGGAGCATTTCTATAGATAACTTTGCTTAAGTGTTATTAAAATGAGGTCCTCAAAGAACTTATGTGCTATGGCACCACTAAAAATACTTGATCAATTAGTGGAACAAGCCTTCTTCAGTGGGAAAAAAGGTGTTATTGCTACTGCCATCCCTGTGGCTATTTCCTCATTAGAAGCCTGCAGTGAGTGTTCTCTAGACATAGGTAAAGGATAAAGAATAATAGTTTTTGAAGTAGAGAAGAGGAGAGGGAAGTTGGGGGAAAACAAGATTAATAATTTCTAGAATAAGAAAAATGGTCAGAAATAACTTTCAAGGACCATTTTCAAGAGCAGGAGTAATAATATAATGGGGAAGGCACTTACCTTCTACCTCACTAACCTGGTATATGGATCTCCAGAGCTCCATTTACTCCTTCAAGACCACCAGGAGTGATTTCTGAGTGTAGATGCAAGCATAAGTCCTGAGAACTGATGATTGTAGCCCAGAAATCAAAATTAATACTCACAAAAATGTATGAAAACTTTTCATCTTAATGTCCACAGTCATATAATTGTAATAATTGGCTAACTTGTTTAACCTCATTCCAATTGAAGTAATAATTTCATAAACACATCCTAAAGTCTAAAATAAATTATTATACTTGAATAAGTCAACTGATTCATAGTCTGAATTTTAAATACTTACTTCAAAATGTATGAATAATATCTTTGCCAATAACTCAATATTCATAACAAATTATTCCATATTTCCCAATTAGCTTTAATTTAATTTTATAATAATATTTAAATACTTTGCCAAAATGAGGGATGAATAGAAGAAATAATTTTTCTAATATTTTTTAAATCATATGTAATTCCACTCACATCTACTATCTTCCTGTCAGCACCACTACTAAAGTTGAAACAGTAATGATGGCCACTGACTCTTCCCAGGTAATTTATTCTGGGCTGAGTACTCCAAGGCCTTCTCAGAATGAGTGGGGCAAATTTTGCCTGAAGATACAGCAGCCAGTTATATCAACTGTACAACTCAAACACAATCATGTATGTAATCAAGGTGTTTAAAAAAATATATAAAAAAGAAGTAGGTTCTTCATGACCATTGCCAGAATCTTAAAAGTTTATATAAAGCCTTATTTATATTAAGACAGGTGTTCAACTGGTGAAGGTGGGTGTTCTTTATATGACTGACACCAACTACAATCATATATGTAATCAAGGTGTTTAAATACAAATATTAAAATTTTTTTAAATACAGGTGTTTAGTACAAATAATAGATTATTCAGTCATGATATCACTGCTTTACGATCTCATGATTTCACTCTTGAGATGGAAGTTAACATGGAAATTGGAAGTAATGTGCATTACAGGTATAGAGTGTAGCAGTCAATCAAGAGCCTTTGATTCTTTTGTCCAGCTTGCAGGTCAATCAATGCTCAAAATGGGGATATTAGGAACAAGTCTCGTATAATTAAAGTTGTAGTATAGTTAAAGTCATATACCACAAATATATAGCTAGAATCTCAATCATTAGATAAAAATTGAAAGCCTCCCTCTTATGTCACTTACAAGACAGTACTTCCCTTCCTCAGCACTTCTATTCAGCATAATAGCTAAATTCATTGCCAAAGTAATCACACAAGAAGGGGATATTAATAGAATTTAAATAAGAAGATAATAATTTCTAGAATAAAAGTATATCTTATAGAGTTGGAAAATATTTGCTCTCCACTTACATGACAAAGTGTTACTATCCAAAATTTATACATCAATTTATATATTTAGCAAAGAAAAGAATCTCCAGCTTTCAACTAGCCTGCAGGGAGCTTCCCAGAAGCTTTTTTTAGATCTATAAATTAGTATGTGAATACGTCACGTTAATGGGAACATCCAGGAAGTGAGCTAGGAGGCCAAGACACCAGACTAAAACCCTAGAATAGCCAAGACTTCACTACCAGTGTGACTTAGCTTTATAAACTCTTCTGAGAGACTTCTTGGGACACCTTAAAATGGATGTTTAAAGAGGCTAAAGGGACAACAGAACAATTAAAAGTAAGAGACCAGAAATGTGAAAATTGTGCCATCATAATATAGTAGGTTAAAAACAATGAAAGGTTTCTACAGTAAAGTAAAAACAGCTGATGATGAAATCGCTTAATTCTAAAATGAGATGCAGGTAAATTTAATAAATGAATGGAATATGGAAGAAACTCTGAAAAGATACTTTAAAATAATGAAAACAATGAGGTACCATCACACCACAGAGACTGGTACACATCACAAAGAACAAGAACAATAAGTTCTGGCGGGGATATGGAGAGAAAGGAACTCTCATTCACTGCTCGTGGGAATGCCATCTAGTCCAGCCTTTATGGAAAACAACATAGAGATTCCTCAAAAAACTGGTAACTGAGTTCTTATGTGATCCAGCTATACCACTCCTAGGAATATACCCTAGGAACACAAAAACACAATACAAAAATGCCTTCCTCACACCTATATTCATTGCAGCACTATTTACAATAGCCAGACTCTGGAAATAACCAAGATGCCATTCAACAGATGACTGGCTAAAGAAACTGTGATAAATATACACAATGGAATATTTTGCAGCCATCAGGAAAGATGAAGTCATAAGATTTTCCTATTCATGGATGTACATGGAATCTATTATGCTGAGTGAACTAAGTCAGAGGGAGATAGATAGACACAGAATACTCTTACTCATCTATGGGTTTTAAGGAAAACAAAAGACACTATTGTAATAATGCCCAGAGACAACAGAGATGAGGGCTGAAAGGACTGGCTCTCAATATGAAGCTCACCACATAGAGTGGTGAGTTTAGAGAGATGACTATACTATGATGACAATGTTAATGAGTGAGAGAAGTAGAATGCCTGTCTCTAATACAGGCTGGGGGTGGGGGGCGGAGGAGGTAGATGGGGGTGGGCATTGGTGGTGGGAAGGTTGCACTGGTGAAACCTTTTTATGACTGAAAGCCAACTACAATTATGTTTGTAATAGAGTGCTAAAATAAAGAGGAAAATTTAAAATTAAAAAATAAATAAAAAACAATGAGCAATTTTAACTCAATGTACCCAGAGAAGAGCATGGTCATAAAACATACAGGACAGGCAATCACTCACTCAGCATCTGTGTACTACTTCTAGTCAAGAAACCCCACAACAACACACACACACAAAAAAAAAACAAAACAAAAAAAACAAAACAAAAAAAAAACACTGCTAAGGTCATATTGGCAAACAACTCAAATAACTCTTTTCTATTATTTTTAATACTTTTATTTAAAATTGCAAATATGATTCTTGTTTTGATTTGCATCTCCCTGATGATTAGTGAAGTGGAGCATTTTTTCATGTCTTTTGGCCATTTGTATTTCTTCTTTGACAAAGTGTTCATTTCTTCTCTTAATTTTTTGATGGGATTAGGTGGTTTTTTTCATGTAAACTTCTGTCAATGCCTTGTATATTTTGGTGTTGGCACAACTGGTTAGTCACTTGCAAAAAAGATAACTCAGACCCCCAGCTAATACCATGTATGAAGGTAAAATCCAAATGGATTAAAGACCTTGATATCAGACCTGAAGCCATAAGGTATATAAAACACACATAGGTAAAACACTCCATGACATTGAGACTAAAGACATCTTTAAGGAGGAAACAGCACTCTCCAAACAAGTGGAAGCAGAGATAAATAGATGGGAATATATTAAGCCGAGAAGCTTCTGCACCTCAAAGGAAATAGTGCCCAGGGTACAATAGCCACCCACTCAGTGGGAGAAACTATTCACCCCGTACCCATCAGATAAGGGGCTAATATCCAAAATATACAGGGCTCTGACAAACTCTACAAAAAAAAGAAAACAAACAAACTTGAAGATAAAGTACAAGCCCGAATTGATAAATAAGTCAAAGGAACAATGGAAGAACAATGGAAGAAATACAAATGAACAAAGGCAAGAGAAATCATCTCCAAGTAATTGGAATAGCAGAAGGGGAGGAAAGAGGAAAAGGGAAATAACAAGAAGCAAGAGAAATAATAGCAGAGAACCTCCCAACAAAAGGCCATGGTACAAAACCAAGAGGCAAAAAAATAAATAAATAAACCCTAACACAACAACACCAAGATATATAGTAATCCAAATGGCCAAAAAAAAAAAATGATAGTAAGAGACAGACGGACTTTTAAAACACTAAGGGAGAAGAAAAACTTTAAGTATAAAGAAAAGTATATGACAATCAAACCTGTTATTTCCCGATATATTTCTCTTCAGGTTTTAATACTATTTTGATAGGTTTTGATATAAAAACTGAAGTTGACTTTCTATTTATCATTGATTGGTCTTATATATTCATATTAGCACGAATTTACAGCAAATTCTACATCCCAATATCAAGAATTTGCAAGTTTCTGACTTCTCAATAAATACATAACTCCCATTTCTTATTTCTATGAGTGTGGAAAAGAAATATTTGAACATTTTTATATAAGGTTATTATTTTAAATTACTTTAAATATTTTAGGAAAATAGCAACATGCAAAAATAAATAACTTACATTAACTTATGTAAGATTATGTATTAAATATTATGTGTATATCTTAGGATATCCAGTTCTTAAGAGAACTTAAGAAATATAATAACTTTGATAATTTTTAGGAAAATTACACATTATTAGACAAATTTTAAATTCCAGTACCCAAGATATCATAATGTCATCTTCTAAGCAACTTTTTAAAGATTCATTTATAGCCTTATTAAGATAACACTTTGTTCTACTTTTTTATACAACCATTTGTTCTTAACTTAGAGGTTTTCACCCTATTAGAGACCATAAGTTAAAGCATGCCAAGACAATCATTTGAGGAACATACTCTATTATAGTCTTGGATGATATCCAATACCCCATATTCAATTATCACAATTATTTTCTTTTTGCAAATCTTCAACCTCAGGTTACCTAATTCCTCAATATGCCATTTCTCATTATCTAATATAAATTCCCTTTGAAGTGATAAGATAAAAAATAATATACATATGCACCTCTTCAACTTTAACAATCAAGATTCTTGACTGCTGAGATAGTTCAATGGTCTAGTGTACATGCATAGTATTAAGTCATCCTAGGTGCAAACCATCAGGAACAATCCCTAGCATTGTACAGGGAGTAGCCCCTGAGTACCATCGAGAGTCAAAACCAGAAATAAATGTGTTTAATTCTGTGTGAATTTTAATATTTGTAATGTGTTGACACAAATAACTATCAAGTTGTGAAATCAATATCATCAAACAGCAAAGATATAACATAAACTTGACTTTCTACTTCCTTTATAATATATAATTACTTTATTTAAGCACCATAGTTACAAATTATATATAATTGAATTTCGATCATACACTGTACACCACCCTTTATCAATGCATATATTCCACAACCGATGTTTCTAATTTCCCTCTCATCCTCTACCACCCATCCCCTGTCTGCTTTGGGAGCAGGTATTTTACTTCTCTCTTATTCTCTCATTTTCCTTTTCTGACACTGTGGTTTATATTATTACTAACGAAGGGGTAATATACATATTACTGTGTAGCCTTTCAGCACCCAGTTCTTTACTAGAGTGAGCGGTTCCAACTATTATTGTCACTGTATATCAAATATTCACTACCCTAAATGCATTTAGTGCTCTTTCTTTGCAAGCTTCCTACTGTGGACTGGTCCTCTTGATCCTCATCTCTATATTGTCTCTGTGTATTATTACCATTATATTTTTATTTCTCTTATATCCACAAATGAGTGAGATTATTCTATGTCTATTCTGCTCTTCTGACTCATTTCACTCACCATAATAATCTCCATATCCAAAATACTAAATGATTTCATTTACATGTGGTATTTATAATAACTGCATGAAGAAATGCAATGGATTAAATGGGAGTTGTCTCAAACAACTTTGGCCCCAGATTATAGAAGGGAAAAGGAAAGAAATTGAGTAGAGGAGGAGAAAAACAAATATGAAAGGACTGGGACAGGGGCCAAGTGGTCTCAGGTGCATTGGTGATTTTAAAGAAGGACAGATCTCCCCAGCCCTCACAATGGGGACTCTGAGGATTTGAGGTAGACTGTCCCTAGTGCACCTCGAGCACTGTAGTCAGGCAGTGGGGGAAATAAAAAAATTATGAAAAAGGACAGATCTGAATATCCAAGCCAAAGGCAATATCAATGGAATCAAGAAACTCAAATTTTAACTATCTAAATGTAAAATGGGCCTGTTATACTGGAAGGCTGGGGTGGGCAAGAAGAATGGTATGGGATGATGTACTTAGAGAACACTGGTGGAGGAAAGTCAACATTGGTGGTAGGATTTGCCCTGCTTATTATATATAGATATATATATTGTATAAATATTATATTATGTACATATTATAAAATGTTAAGATTGGGGCCGGAGAGATAGCATGGAGGCAAGGCATTTGCCTTGCATGCAGAAGGTTGGTGGTTTGAATCCCGGCATCCTATATGGTCCCCTGAGCCTGCCAGGAGTGATTTCTGAGCATAGAGCCAGGAGTAACCCCTGAGCACTGCCGGGTGTGACCCAAAAATGAAACAAAACAAAAAAATGTTTAGATGAATTTTTCACCTTTGAATAAACATACTAAGAATATGTATATTCCTCACATAAAAGACTTTTCTATGCCTGTAAATTATATTTTCCACATGCCCACACACAAAAAATAAATGGCTACTCTGCTATTACTGTTTATCATGGTGCATAGGAAAAGATTTGTTGAGAAGTTACTGACTTTTCACCTACTTGCCAGATTGACTAAGCCAATAAATTCCACACCTTCAAATGCATTTCTTGTGCTGCCTGGACTTTGAGAAGTCAGTATATATTAGAATCTTTAACTCTATATTTCTGGCAAAGTATGGACCTTCTGAGTCTAACTCTGGAAGAAGCCTTTTATTCTTGCCTCTGACAATCTGTAAATCAGTTAAATCAATTCATACATCTTTTTAAAAATCAATGTTCAAATTATATATGAAGACTAAGTTTCAGAACACAGTGGAACACACACTTATTTTTAATGCAAAATATGTCATTTTTCTTTTACACTTTTAGAAACTTCCTTTAAATTACAGACATAATTTCAACCATAATTTAACATCTCTGACCTTTCAGTTACATTAATGATAAAGGTTGAATTGCTGAAACAAGAATTTTTAAAGGCAAGAGGAAAGCACAATAATAGAAAGATAAACACATAGATTCTGTGTCTATAATTGCATAAAACAAGAAAACGTAATATTACATTAGTACATAAATTTTATACGTGTAATTTACCAAAATTATTTTCCTTTTCTATCTATAACCTTGCTTCACATTTGTTCTTTTCCTCACCATGTCTATTTTCTGTCTTCTCTCTGTATCATTTATGCCAATATCTCCCAAACAGAAGCAACTCCAACTCCAGCCTGACTGATTAATCAAGCAATAGCTTCTAGCTATGTAATGAATGCAGGAAGAGTGAACGTAAGTTTAGGCCTTACTGGGATTGGAACAGAAAATTTGGTGATAAAACAAGGTCTGCTGCACAATTAACCATCTTCTTATGGAACTTTATTTAAAACTGTTACATACCTTTGACAAGTGATACTAATTGCACCTCCCAGCCTCTATATATTTGGGATATGAGGCTCATTTATTTATGCATGGTGTCTGCATTCTAAAAGGTTGTAAGTAGTTTTATAATCTAGGATGTTTTATTTCCTAAATTACTTTTCCATATTTTAGAAGTAACTACAATTTTTTTCACATTTAAATACATTTATATTTTACATTTTATAAATTTATATTTTAAAGTTTTTACTATTTTGGCTTTATCATTTTATTGTTTTCTTATGGACATAATTCCAAAATCTATAACTTCAACCCAATTTTATTTTTCTTTGTTTCGCTTATGACCTCCCAAAGTCTCAAATGCAATACATTGAATAGAGACTTTCTACATTCCAAAATTAGAGTAGGTGCCCCATTTAGAGTTCCTGGGTCTTTGATTCCCATGACCTAGAGTTTCCTGCTTGGAGTATCTTTAAGGAATTAGATAGTGGTTGTCACAGTGAGGGTAGACCTGAGAGAAACTAACTGATAAAGCTACTGAATTATTGCATACATCAAAATCGTACTGCCCAACTTTATTCCATATCCTCGTCCATTTATAATCTTTCCTAGCTACTTTAATTAAAATAAAGATAAGAAAATTTAAGACCTGTGCCATTCCCCTTTTAAGGCTGTTGATCTGGCAGTTGGCAGTCCCAACTCCTACTTCCATCTCACCCCAAAGACAGGACCTGACTTCTGGAACTGAATCTCATTGTACTGGACTACTCATGCCTTCTGTACCTCTCCATTTTCTAAGTCTTCGGCCTGAGAGTCACCCATTTTGATGTCCATCTGCCCTCTCATCCCAGGTGTATCTTCATAGGGTTGTCACCTGACTTCTGGAATTGAAATTCCCCACACCATTTGTCCTGCTCTGCTTTCAAGGCCATTTTTGGCAAGAATCAGCAAGCCCATCGACAAGCCTGTCTGATATCCCTCTGTTCTCTCATCCCAAAACTGTGTGAATACTAGCACGTCCACCTGAAGAAGTTCTAATTTATATCTTCTATTTTCATGGAGGTGGGCTCTAGCACTTCTCTGTCTCTGTCTCTCTGTCTCTCTGTCTCTGTGTCTGTCTCTCTCTCTCAAACAGTAGACAGCCTCAAAACACAGTTGATCACTCCAAGTAACTAATTAACAGGTTGTTTTTTTGCTTTTTGTTTTGTTTTTCAGAATTTTCAAATAACTCTGCATAGTTAGGAAAATAAGCTGAAAAGCAGATGTATTAGTAGCCACATTTTTTTATATTCAATTTAGTAGATCACTTTCTTAAGTAACGGGAAACCTGAAACTCCACCATTCCAATTCACAAAATTCGAACATGGTAGAAACTACAGAGGCAAAAGGCAGTTGGGGATAGGATAGAAACATAGGTAAATTGCCAAATCCAACAAAACTTCTGGGACTATTCAATGAAGATCTAAAATTAACACTTAATACTTTAGCAACAGAAATCAAGGAGGTATTAGCCAGCAGAACTAGCAATACATGAACAATTCAACCAACTCAAAATGACTCTTTCAGAATATGATAGAATCCATACAAATGGAACTGTAAAAGAACACAAACCGTAGTAGTAGAATCGCATTCTTATTGTAGAGAACCACATTGATGAACTTGATGACATTTGTGATAACCAAACTGACTCTAAATGAACTACTGAACGGTCACTTATATAAATAAAAAAAGAAACTGTAACAGCAATGACCCTACACAATATAATGGCACAACACTCCTTTCTGTTAATAGATTCCTTGAATATCAATGGACTAAACTCTCCCATCAAAAGGCAAATAGTAGATAATTGGATCAGGTAACAAAATCCAACCATTCACTGCTTATAGTAAACAGCAACAGAATACAAGGATGGAAGCCTATTATAAAGCCATTGGAGGGAGCCAGAGAGATAGCACAGCAGCAGGGCATTTGCCTCGCATGCAGCCTATCTAGGACAGATGGTGGTTTGAATACCAGCATCCCATATGGTCCAGAGTGCTTGATAGGAGTGATTTCTGAGCACAGAGCTAGGGGTAATACCTGAGTACCACTGCTTGTGACCCCAAAACATAAATAAATAAACAAATAAAAAATAAAGCCACTGGAAAATTTAAAAATAGTGGTATAGCGATAATTATATCAGAACAAATTTCATTCAACCTGAAGAAAGTAATTAGATACAAGTATGGACACTATGTTATTGAATGGGGGAACAGTAGACCAAGAAGTACTAAATCTAATCAGCATACAAGCACCAAATGTTGGATCAGAAAAATGTAAGGCCTTTGCTCACAAACCTAGATAAACACATGGAAGAAAATGTGATAGTAGTGGGAGATTTCAATATGCTACTATAACTACTAGATTGATACACTAGGCCGACCATCAATAAGGACATAAATGCTTCAAATGAGAAACTCGAAAACCTGAAATTAATGGACTTATGCAGGACTTTCCATCCTCAATAACTTGAATACACATTCTTCTCTGGTACACATGAAACTCTCTAGTATATATCACATTTAGAGGATAACTTAAAAATATTCACAAATGTAATAATTACCCCACGCATCCAATCAGGCCACAGTGGCACAAATATTGATTTTTGTGCCAAACAAAGATTGATTGTATAAAACTGATGTGGAGAAACACAAATACCTGGAAACTGAACAACATGCTGCTTAATAACACTTGGATCAAATGGAAATAAAGAAAAAATAAATAGGCTCATTGAGGCTAATTATAATGAAGAAACCAAAATCTATGGGGCACAAAACTTTTGAATGCCTCCAATTTGGTCATGTTTTATGATTTTTTGGAAAATTTTTTGAATTCTATTGCTAGTAATTTGTTAACCATCTTTGGGTCTCTGTTTATCATAGATATTGGCCTGTAGTTCTCTCTTTTGTGGTGTCTCTGTCTGCTTTTGGTATTGGGATAATGTTTGCTTCATATAAAAAGTATTTGGGAGTGTTTCTGTGTCTCCAATTTCCTGTAAAAATTCGAAAAGGATTGGGCACATGTCCTCATTAATGGCTTGAAAGAATTCACTACGTGTTCCAGCTTGTTGGGTTATCTCCATGGCTCAATAAAATTCACTGTAAAAAAAGAAATGATTAATAAGAGATGATGCACTGTAAGAAGAGAACTATCTTAAACTTTCTAAAGTACAATGAAAAGTGATGCTTGTTTAGCCATCCAATAGCTGAGACATATCTGATCTGTTTGCAGTAAATCCTGGGAATTTTATTTTTGTCTTGCTGGCTTTTATAGTAAAAACAGTTGAGTAAGGATAGAACAAAATTATAATCATACAAAGTCTTAGTGTAAAAAAATTAGTGAAATAACAGAAATCAGAAGGAAATATGGATACGGATGCACAGGAATTTTGTAAATCATGGAGAACTCTCAGACAAAACTGATTTAATGATTCTAAATTGGTCATCTCCTAGGAAATGTCAGTTTCAGCTAGATAGTTAATCTCTGAAAGTCTAAACATTTTCATTATAAAAAGGACTATGAATTGACCCTCCCAACAAGGTTATCCTGATAATTAAGTGAAACAACTCATGTAACTCACTTCCCCCAAATGCCTGACACGTAGTAAACACTCCATAAATGCACATTATCATTATTTGTAAAACATCTCCATCCATTTTATAAGATTTCTCACAATATAAACATGTACAGGATATGTCCTAAGCACCAAAATTTGGGGAATTCTTAGAAATTATGTAATAAATGTTATAGGTAAAGTGCCAGTCTCTCCTCTCTCTCTCTACCATAGTTCATTTGACCCTAAAAGTGTTTTTGCAAATCCAGTGGAAGACAAAGAAGTTCAGATTGACAATCATAAAAGGAATGCTACTCATAAAAGCTTATAACAGCCCACAGATAAAGGACTCTTCACTTATCAAGAGGAAATGACTTCTGGTTTTCCTTGCAGACCTCAGATCCAGGCGCTCCAAAGTTGAATCATCACCTTGTTATCTGACCTCAGACCCGCTACTTAACCTCTCCCTGACCCCATTTCCTTACTTAAAGTCAACTCTCTGCTCAGTTTCCAATTAAGTCATTATCTCTCCCAACAAAAACTGGTAACAACTAAGGTGCCCATAAGGTTATGGATATTAATCATTAAGTCTGTTGAATTTACAAAAAGGAACAGCAAAGTGAGTCTTTCCAGTTCTGTCTTTTAGTGATTTGGTATTAGTTTGAGAACTTTCTTTCTAGAATAAAACCATGAACACCGTCAATAAGCTTTGTCTAACTACTGTGATTCTAGTTGATGATGACGCTTTTTTATATTTCTGGGAGAGACAAAATTGAAGAAAACAAGAGCCCCATTGTTAGTAGGCACAAAAGAGTGAAATAAATTTAAGTTTTGGGGGAGAGGTTAAGACAGGTAGGCAGTATCATTAGAGTACTAAATAAGAAACTTGAATTATTGGGCTTTATACTCAGTCAATATGTCATTACTTGACCTAGGACAATTTATGTAACTTAGATAAGAACATCACTTGTTTAAGGTACTTTCTTCACCACTTTATATTTCTTGCCCATTTGTCAAAGATTAATTGATCATATTCAAGTCTATTCCATTGATCTGAGGGTCTGTCTTTAATCCAATAACATGCTGTTTTCATTGCTAACTTTTAATAGTACAGTTTGAAGTTGGGTAAAGTCATGCCTTCTCTATTCTGATTTACATATGACATGATACTATGTTAAGAAAATCCTAAACATGCTACATAAAAAGCTCTAGACACAATAGATTCATATAATAAAGTGACAACATTCCATGGCTTTTCTATATACAGATAATTAAGGAGAAGAATGAAATATTTAAAAAAAACATTCAAAATTGCTCCACATTAAAATCAAGTACCTTGGAAAAACCTATTCAAAGAAAACTATAAAGCACTGCTTCGAGAAATAAAAGAGAGCATAAGGAAATGGAAGCATGTACTGCTCATAGATCGGGAAGAACATCCAAGCCAGGGGTCAACAGCAATGAAATCATAAGACTTAAAACTTTACCAACCTTAAAATGTGAGAGCAGTATAGGGAATGGGGTAGTGCATGGAATGGACTCTGGGATCATTGGTGAAGGACAGTTGACACTGGAGTGGGATTGTTGTTGAAACATTGTATGTCAAAAAATACAGTATGAATAAATATAAATTAAATATAAACTAAATAAATGTAATTTATAAATTTAACATTTATTAATTAATTTATAAAAACAAATATAAACTATGAATAAATATAAATTAAAAATATAAATTGTAACCAAAATGTACCTTTGAATATTACGGAGGTGGGGGACCCTGGAGCAGGGATGCCAAAATGTTATATATAATGGGGGAGAGACAGACAGACAGACAGATCAACTACTACCCTCCATGGGGAGTAACAGTGTGCGTTTCATAAGTGACATCATCACCCCTAAAAGATCCATTAGAACAGTTATTATGTCTGGATTCCTACAATAAATAAAAAAATAAAAAATAAATGGCAATATTCCCAAAGCATTGCACATATTTAAAGCAATCCCAATAAGGTATCCCAATAAGAATACCTGATATATATTTTCAAAGTATATCAAACTTTACAGAAATTTTTTCGAAACAATAAACCTCCATAAATAGTGAAAGCAATCCTTGGGCAGCTATCATTTTAAACCTCATATTAAGTACTGATGAAAATGTAATTGTGAGAAATGTTAAATATATAAGAGTTATGGTACTATTTAATTAATTCAATTGATTCCAGTTGAAAAGAAGTGAAAGAAATCAGTCAATTGGGTGGCCAAACTTCTTTCCTTTCTTTTCTTTTTTTGATAAAATGTCTTGAATCTGAAATATTTTATGTATTTATAATATTGATTATAACACATGAACTGTATATAATCATCTTAAGAAATACAAAATTTATATCTTGCATATAAAATTAAATTTTAACATGCATTTTAGTCTTTTTCTAAAAGAGTCAGAAAGAAATAGTGAAATATAATTTCACTGTCTCGAAGACAGGCAGAGGGTGGGGGAGGAAGGAAATGGGGCATTGGTGGTGGAAATGTTGCACTGGTGAAGAGGGGGTTCTTTTTTAATAACTGAAAATCAGCTACAAACATGTTTATAATCATAATGCTTAAAAATATTAATTTAAAAAATAAAAATAAATAAAATCTAAGCACTGACAATAATTGTTTTACTGCCCTCATGAACAGGTATAAAAGGGAGACTGCTGACATGACTGCTGGTAATTACACAAAACTGTTTTGTGTAATTAAAAGTATAGTTTAAGCTATTCTTCCTTTATTTAGAGTTTAGAATTCAAATACTACTTAGTCTTCATTATAACTTATGCAAATTTCCTTTTTATCATACAATAGCACCTAACAATCATGCTATACTCCAAAAGTGAAAATTCAAAAGTTCTTACTTTTCAGTTGAGAAATCAAAAAATGGTGTGCTAACTCTGTAACTATCATATATTTTTTGATCTACATCTTTCTTGATTCTGAAGTTTATTTTTTTTAACAGTCAGTATAATATTACCACTAAGATGGGGCCAGAGCAGTGGCGCAAGTGATAGGGCATTTGCCTTGCACATGCTAACCTAAGACGGACTGCAGTTAGATCCCCTGGCGTCCCATATGGTCTCCCAAGCCAGGAGTGATTTCTGAGCGCATAGCCAGGAGTAACCCCTGAGCATCACTGGGTGTGGCCCAAAAAGCAAATATATATACATATATGTATATAATATGTATACTTGACGTAATAATACTGAAGATGAATTAATGAATATATTAATATACTATGCATGCACAAATAAATAGATGTACATATGGACAAATTTATATTGAAATAAATACAGAGATATATAATGCTGTCAGCATATAAAACAGCAAAAAAAATAAATCATGGCATAATAAAAATATGAAAGTATACATACAGATTCTAGCACAACCAAAATTCAGGTGAGTTCAAAGGAGATAATATTGTTTGGGAAATAATTGCATTTTTAGATTTGTATACTTTAAAAAGCTCAAGTGGAATTTATTTCAAGTATCCAAGCATGGTTCACTATTAGAAAAATAAAATAGTGTAATATACCACATTAAGAGAATGGCAAATAAAAATAATATAATATCAAAGTTATGGAGAAAAATTAACAAGTCAATACATATTTATTATAAGTCTTCAAGTGGAGATATATACAACAAATCATAATTACAAGATATTTGCAACAAACCCACAGCTAATATATGCAGATGAAAAGCTAAAATCTCTTTCTCAAAGATTAGCATGTGTGTATGTTCACTTACACCTCTTGTATTCAAATATTATTGGATTTCTCAGCCACAATAATTAAAAAAAGAAATAAAAGGAAATATTGGCACATGAGAGGATAATGAATAAAGAATATCCTCGATATTCCACTAGAGTGCAACTTGAGTCCCACCATCCTGAGAACTTAAAGTAAAGAATGCACTGAGAACTTCATCACTTCACACCCAGGTCAGAAACTCATCCCCTGATCTACACATTTGTTAAAGTGGCCATGCATTTCATCATATCCCACAGAGTGATATACTGACATTCTAATTGTAGGTCACCTTTTTACACAGCAACACAAGCAAGCACTTTCAAGGTGCAAAAGTCAATGAGAAAACATCACAGAGCCCCACCAAATTTAGAGAATAACAACAATAACCTTAAAGACTTAACCAGTTGTATGACCTAATCGATAAGGAATTTCAAGAGGAAATGTTGAGGATGTTTTAGGAACTCAAAGAAGAAATGGAACAGGCATCACTAAAACACAAGAGGATATGAGAGAGGAAATGAAAAACTACAAACAAAAATGACTGAACTAAAGAATTTGAGAGGCCAGATAAAAATCTTTCTGGAAGATCTCAGTAGCAGAGTTACAATGGCTGTGGATAAAAATCAATGAGCTTCAGGAAGAGATGCAGAAAACCTCCAGACAAATGACTAAAAATGACAAATGACTAAAAATAAATGAACAGAAAAGAGGACTCCGAGATGAATTCAAGAGGATCAACATAGAAATATGTCAGTGTCCAAAAGCTCAAGAAGGCAATTCTGATGAATAAGCAGCAGTCAAAGAAATCATTGTGGACAAGTTCCCAGAGTTGCAGACACATGTACTCAAATCCAAGAAGCTTAAACAGTGCCAACTAAAGGAGGGCCAAATAAAAATTCTCCAAGACACATCCTAATCATAATCATGAAATCCAGAGAATATTGAAAGCAGCAAGTTCAAAGAAATATATTACATACAATGAAGCATCAAGAAAATTGACAGCAAATTTATAATGATACACTCCAGGTTCGAGGACAATGGGGATACAGTTTTAGAACTTCATTAATTGAATATCTCACCAAAGATAATTTTAACATAATTTTTATTTTAATTGTAGTGGCTTACATATCATTCACAGTAATATTCCAGGTACATATTTACATTGAATCAGGGGAATTCCCACCACCAAATTGTCCTCCCACAACCGCTCCCATCCTGCCTCCCATATCCTCCACTCTTCCCCCCAGGGGCTGCTAGAATGCGTGGTCCCCTCTGTGTCTAGTTAATTGCTGAGTGGGCTTATAACTGTTTGGTCTTTCACCAAAGATATTTTAAGCAGATAGATAATCACTAAGATTTGAATAGTATACAAAATTTCATGGATATGCAACAGCTCTAGAACTTTAGATTCAAAACCTTCTCTACAAGAAGAGCTAAAGGACCCTTTATTGTGTGTGATCTCTCCCTGTGTCCCCTGAACTCAGAAGCTCCCATTCTGCCAACTACTTCTCAAAGTCAGGACATTTTTCTCTGGACCTGTAATGCTGAAGCCAGCTTCTGTTGCCATATAGCTGCATAAGGGCTATGACTCCTTTCCACCCCATTGTCCTTGAACCACCTGTGTCCCCTAGATCAGGAAGTTCGCAAGGAGCCACCTTGCTAACCCAAAGGCAGTCAGATGTGTTTGCCTCGTCAACCCTAATAACGCTTTGCTGGCATTGGAATCTTGCCTTAACTACCTCTTTAAGTCCCCTCTATGCAAACTGGATTATTAGATATCCACCTGCCCTTTATACTGTCTCCTTAAGTGGGTTTCAGACCATTGTATTACTGAAACTCAACTATCAATAACCTTTTAACTATATCTTACAGTAATTGAATTAAAAAAGTTTAAAGATAAAAATTAACTGGGTAGGATTTTGTCACTGGTACTAAAAGTATTGAATGCCTAAAAGTTTACTCTAAATCACTTTGTAAATTGCAATACTTTAAATAAAAAGTATATAAATTGGTATATAAACATAATGGGTAGGACATTTATCTTGCACAAGATTGACCCAGGTTAGATCCCTGACATCCCATATGGTTCCTCAAGTTTGTCTGAAGCAATTTTTTGAGTGCAGAGCCAAATATTTGTAACCCAAATAAAAAATTTTTTAAAAAAAAAGTATGAACATTTTTAAAAAAAATTTAAAAATGAAGAAAGGACTCTCTGAAATGATAAATTATCAATACAGGTAAGTGAGACTACAATCCAATATACAAAAATCTGTTGAATTCCTGGGGGTGAGGGAAGAGGATATGGGTGGTAGGACAAAAATAGAGGAGTAGGGAAGATAAACCGGTGATGGGAATCCCCTTTGATCTTATGTAAATATGTACCTAAAATATTATTGTCAACAATATGTAAGCCACTAAGATCAAAATAAAAATTATGTTAAAAAATCTGTTGAATTCTTTATTTAAAAAGTTAGAAATTTGTATTAGCATTTTAAAATAACTTAAAAGAAATTAAAACCCTTACAAAAAAGTATTAATCAATATTGCAATAAGTAGAAGACACAAGAAATTGAAAAATATTCTATGTTCATTAAAGATTAACATTATAAAAGTATAATGTTCCTCAAGACATATTAATTTCATGAAATATTTTTTAATTCAATGCATTCAGAAAAGATAGTGCAACTCAGCTAAAATGTGTCTCAAACCAAAAAAAAACTCAAATACCTTAAGAAGACTGAGGACAATGAAAAAAATCTGGAAGGTATTATATGCTACAAAGTTATAATAAACAGAATCATATTGGAGTCAAGGAAGTCATTCAAATCAATGGAATATGTTTCAGAATCCAGAAATAATCCCTCAAACATAGTAACAGTGAGTTAATAAATAAAGAAGCCAAGAGCATGAAATAAGAAAGAAAAACCTCTTCAATAAGTAGTGTTGAGAGAACTGGACAGCCACATGTAAAAGAATTAAATTGGGCCACTATCTCATACTATATAAACAAGAGTAAACACAAAATGATTTAGATGTTAGACTGGAATTTATAAAAACATATTGAAGAAAACATAAATAAAATAATTCCATAATTTAATGATTGACATCAATGAGTGGACTCCTTTGGTAAGGGAAACTAAAGCCAAATAAACAAGTGCAATTACATCAGTTTAAAATGATTAGCTTCTAGAGGGGCAAGCATTAAAAAAGAAACATCATACATAATGAGGAAAAAAAGTGTGTCATATATCTGGATAAGTGCTAGCAACTAAGATATATGTAAAGCACACAAAAACAGAAAAGCCCAATCAAAACTTTTAGAAGAGATAAATAGATACTTCACAAGGGACCAAAGAGAGCATAAAAATTGTTCATTAGCATTGGTCATCATGAAAATGTAATCATAATACAATGAAATATCACCTCACACAGATGATAATAACTTATTTCAAAAAGTCTACAAATAGCAAAATACAGGTGGGGCTGTGGAGCAAAAGAAAATGCTGGTGGGAATGTAAACTGGTTCAGTCTCTAAAATAGTTTTGATACCATTCTCTTCTTTATATGTAAAAAATAAGCAGGCCACAGAAGGGTCATTTACTAGAGGAGTTACATATCGAATCCTAAAAAATTAAATATTTCAAACCCACAACTAACATATGCAGGAAGAAATTTACTCTCCTGGAAACATGTGGCACATTACAATAACTAAAGTTTCACACATATTCAGAAGGTGTCAATTTCAATACTCTGGGTAAAACTACCATAACTTAAAACAGGCATCATGCATCAATAATGGAAGAAGTTCTATTTAGAGAAATGCTGAAAGGTACATGAAATGCTTGCAGCTGGATAGCAAAACATAGATATTACTACTGCTAAACTATTTTTTAATGTAGTTGACCTGCATTCAACTTTTCATCTTCTATTGAGCTATATCTCTGATTCATTTTTAAAATAGTCACTTCCTTTGTCCTCAATCTTTTTCCTTCTTTCTCATCATCTACTCATTATTCTCCCTGGATCTAGACAAGTAAATGAATACACAGTAAGGCACTAAAAAATTAATAGAATATATAAAGAATATGAACAAGGTGTAAATCAAATAAAAACACCATAGCAATGAGATCTAAAAACATTATAGCAATGAGAACTGTGAGCCAATTAGAGAGGAAATGACTTAATTCAGACTCCCTCAAATAAAATTTCTTTACAGACCAATCTCACTAATGGATGCAAAAATTATTACCAAATCTTGCAAACCAAATCCAACAACATAACAAAAAGATTCAAGGATGCAAAGAGTTCAACATATGCAAATCAATCAACAGCATACACCACAACAAAAAGGACAAAAACCGCATAATCATATTGATCAAAGCATATTTGACAAAATTCAACACCCATTCATAGATGAAAAGCTTAAGCAAAATAGGGTTGTAAGAAATCTTTCTCAAGATAGTAACAGCCATCTATAAGAATCCCACAGCCAACATTATCCTTTTTTTAAATATCTTTATTTATACAATTTTATTACAAACATGATTGTACTTGGGTTTCAGTAATATAAAGAACACCCCCTTCACCAGTGCAATATTTCTATCACCAATGTCCCAAATCTCCCAGCTCCCTAACCCTCCCCCTGCCTGTATTTGAGACAGGCTTTCTACTTCCCTCATTCATTCACATTGTTATGTTAATTGTCAGTGTAGTTTTATCTCTAACTGCACTCACTACTCTTTGTGGTGAGCTTCCTATCGTAAACTGGACCTTCCAGTCCTCATCTCTATTGTCTCTGAGAATTATTACAAAAATGTCTTTTATCTTTCTTAAAACCCATAGATGAGTGATATTATTCTGTGTCTTTCTCTCTCCCTCTGACTTATTTCACTCAGCGTAATAGATTCCATGTACATACATGTATAGGAAAATTTCATGACTTCATCTCTCCTGACCGTTGCATAATATTCCATTGTGTATATGTACCACTGTTTCTTTAGCCATTCATCTGTTGAAGGGCATCTTGGTTGTTTCCAAAGTCTGGCAATTGTAAATAGCACTGAAATAAATATTGATGTGAGGAAGAGATTTTTGAATTGTATTTCTGTGTTCCTAGGGTGTATCCCTAGGAGTGAAATGGCTGGATCACATGGGAGCTCAATTTCTAGTCTCTTGAGGAATCTCCATATTGTTTTCCATAGAGGCTGGACTAGATGGCATTCCCACCAGCAGTGAATAGGAGTTCCTTTCTCTCCACATCCCCTCCAGCATTGATCGTTCTTGTTCTTTGTAATATGTACCAAACTCTGTGGTGGGAGATGATACCTCATCGTTGTTTTGATTTGCATCTCCCTGATGATTAGTGATTTGGAGCATTTTTTTAATGTGTCTTTTGGCCATTTGTATTTCTTCTTTGACAAAGTGTCTTTCATTTCTTCTCCCCATTTTTGGATGGGGTTAGTTGTTTTTTTCTTATAAAGTTCTGTCAGTACCTTGTATATTTTGGAGATTAGCCCCTTACCTGATGGATATTGGGAGAAAAATTTCTCCCATTCAGTGGGTGGCTCCTGTATCCTGGGCACTATTTCCTTTGAGGTGCAGAAGCCTCTCAGCTTAATATATTCCCATCTGTTTAGCTCTCCTTCCACTTGTTCAACATTCTCCTTAGCAATGAAAAACTGCAAGCACTTCCACTAAGGTCTGGCACTCAGAAAGGCTATCCATCTCCACTCTACATTAGAAAAAGGTTTGATATCTAGGATATGCAAAGTTTTCACAAAGGATAACTCTAAAAAAAAAATTTTTTTTTAAAGAGGAGAGGAAATGAACAGTCACTTCTCTGAGGAAGACCATCAGTTGGCAAACAGACACATAAAAAATGTTCATCAACACTTATTCTTAGGGAAATCCAAATCAAGACAACAATGAGATATCACCTGTTGGGTTACACCTTATTTTTTTTTCAAGGGGAGAGCGCAAACGCAGTCCCCCACTACCACAAATTATGCAGTCGAGTTTCCCACATGCTGGCCTCGGCCTCTTTTTCGGAGGGGACACACTTCAGCAGTGCTCAGGGGTTACTCCTGGCTCTACGCTCAGAAGTAGCTCCTGGCAAGCTCAGGGGACCATATGCTGGGAATGGAACCTTGGTCTGTCCTGGTCATCTGCGTGCAAGGCAAATGCCCTACTTCTGTGCTATGACTCCGGCCCCCTGGCCTCATATTTTTTAAGTGCTCTGACCCATTTCGTAAGGGTTAGTTCTTCAACTGCAACCTGATGTATGTCTATGTGGGTGTATGTGGTGGACACCTCTATGTCTGACTAATCTGTTTTGTACATAATGCCTGCCTATGTTGTATATAATCCCTGTTATATATACAAATCTCCTATCCTCTCATCCTCAAACATTATCCATTATCTCTCCCTATTTAACTCTGTTTACCCTCAGTTCTTTTTTCTTAATATATAAATTTTTAAATCTTTATTTAAGCACCATGATTACAAGCATGATTGTAGTTGGGTTTCAGTCATAAACAGAATATCCCTTCACCAGTGCAACATTCCACAGTTCTTAACTTCTCAATATCTGGAACCTTCCCCCTGCCCCAGGAAGCTTTCATACAGCTCCCAAAATGAAAGCCCAGCCCGCTTGGTCTTAGCCCCTGGAAGAAACTGCTGCCACTGCTCCTGCTGACTCATTCAATGCGGCCCCTTCCCTTCCACCTCCCCTCACTGTAGACTGTTGCTTGCTACCGGATTCAGATCTGGAGAGACACTACCTGATCCCTGATGTCTGTGAAACTATATCAAAGACTCCAAAAGACCATGAAGTGGAATGACACTGTTCCCTGAATTTTATCCTTTCCCCAAGACCATCTCAAAAGACTTATAGGGATATCTATATTTCCTTTTCTATGTTGAATTATTTCTAGGAATTTTTTGAATACATAGATTAAATCAGAATAAGTTAATGTAAGATCTTATGCTTATTAGAGAATAAATGTTAGTAAATATTTAGATTTTTTCTCTATGGAAATCTTTCCATTAAAATTTAGTACCAGAACTCTACTAGGTATAACCCCACAACAAATTTACAGATGGGACTAAAAGAATGAAAAGCTCTGTTTTTTTATCTTTCATGTACCCATAATCTTCCAGTGAGCAAATTTATATTTTTCTCTCAATTCTCTCTTTATAGTGAAATGAAAAATTTTTTATCTCACATAATCAGGACTTTGATGTTTTAAAGACCTAAAGACCATGGAACATCTCTGGCTTAACTAATACAGCATCAAGCAAAGGGATTTGTCTATGAAGCCTTTAATTCAGAGAAAGAAATAAAAAGAAAAAATCAGTTTTGTAGAGTAATACAGGATAATAACCAGACAAATCTTTAAAGTCTACAGAGAAAAGTGCTATATATTAAATTTATATTAATATTTAAATTTTATATTAATTTTGCCAAAAAAATCAGAGTCTTATATCAAAATTTCCATTTTCGCTATTTTAGAATTACAATGACTCTTTCAGAACACTAAGGGGGCAAAAAAATTCAAATATAAATCTTTTCATGTAATTTCCCTTTGGGATATGCTTTGTTCGATAATGAAAGGTAATTTATGGAAAGGTTTATTAACATTTCCAAAGACAGACATTTACTTTCTCTTCTCATCACCAAGATTAGGCACAATTATGTCATTAACCTTCCAAACCCTCTGGATGGTGGTCAGGCTAAGGTCAGAGGTAAATAAAAGGTTAAGTATCACAGAGTTTAGGGTCATATAACTTCAGAGGCAATAATGATGATTGGAATCTAGGTTCTCTGGATAATTTCCTCACTGATATACAACCTACTTGGTGTGTCCTTTTTAAGGCTCATTGGAATTTTAGTTCATGATCTTCACAGGTTAAGTGAAAGCTCAAAAGAAATGAAAGTATGATTCAGAAGCCATGGACAAAGGTAGTTTCCTCAGTATGTCACATCAAGGCTATGGCTTGATTACACACCAAAAACTTTATAAAGAAAATATAAATCTTTGAATGTCAAAACATGGTCAAAAAGACCTAGAGCAAATTGTTCCAGTCAGTACAGAGTCAAAAATGAGAAGCTTGGTAGCAAAGAGATATCTCAAAGGATTTTGAAAACTGGAAATCGAGATTTAATATATCCCAGGTAACACGGTCATCAAACCACATTTGAGGAAGTCTCTGAACACTGAGCATTCTGAATCCCAAATCACTTATGGGTGACATCCCCCCCTAAAAAAGAACAAAAGTTAAAAAAAAACAAAACAGGTATTTGAGGTATGGGTCTTCAGAGGAAGACTTCCTACCACACTGACCCTTTATTCCAGGATTGATCTCTTTCTCCCAATGTAGTTTCTCTGACTCTTATCATTTCCTTCCTTTTCTCTGGTCCTTTCTCTGAATTCCAAACCTGACCCCTATTATTGAAGGGTAATCACCTACTGGATGCTGCCCCCTTTCTATGTTGAATTATTTCTCAGAATTTTTAGAACCAAGGGGTTTCACAATAGCTCACTCACTTAGACTGCACAGGACAAACAATTAAATTCCCTACAGTGAATCCTAAATCCTCTAACTCACATATGATCTTGGGTGCCCAATCATTGATGCTGATAGTATCTCATTTCTAGCCCAATCTGATTCCACAGAACAAAACTCACAAGGCAGTAATGGTATTAAAAAAATAATCACAGAAACCTAAACAATAGTCTGGGGATACAAAGGACCAAAAACATTGGAAGTCCCCTGTAATCTATAAGCGGATGTAAAAAAAAAAAAAAAAAACCAGAAACAGGAACAGCAAAAATTCACTGGAATATGTAATGCATACATCTGGGAAGAAAAAAATCTAGAGCCACTTTTACATCCTTCAGCTGCCTTTGGAGAAGGAAAGGTATGAGAGTAGAGGGAAAGGAAGAGAATGAAAAGTGGGAAGAAGGTAAAGTGCAAAGATTAATTTCCAGATTTCAAGACAAAATTGGGAAAGCTAAATAGAATCCTAAAAAGCACAATGGAAGTGAAGCGGTAACATAGTGGGTAGAACATTTGCCTTGATTTCAACTGACCTAGGATCAATCCCTGGCATCCCATATAATCTCCAGAGCACTGCCAGTGATAACTTCTTAGTTCAGGGCTAGGATAACCCCCAAGCATTGCTGATTGTGGCCCTTGCATACATCAAAAAAAAAAAAAAAGGCCAATGTGCAGAGATAATGAGCCTGTTGGGTCTACCAATCCCAAACCAGCTCTATACCTTTTCAGATACATCATGATAATGATATTTAACTAGGTCAAAGAAACAATAATACAGGTACCAGAACGAATGAGAGTAGAAATGATAAAGCTATATTCAAGTGACAAAAAAGGAGAGTTTGGAAAATTATATACAAATACTTATAGTACAATGAACATTGTATGGTATCTTGCCTGAGTTCAGCACTCCTGTAAAAATAATCACAAATAAATATATACTTAGAAATAGTGATCAGAACAACAAAAGCCAAATATAGAGACAGATTACTGAAAGTAGAAAGACCAAAAATTGAAACTTAATATAAGGAACTTTACAAAAATTTAGAGACTATCAAGAGATATTCTATGGATCAGAAGAAAACATGGAATATAGTTTAAAACTCAAAGATATTAACACTTCACCAAGAATACTTTACCCGCTAAATTATCATTCACATTTGAAGAAATTATAGACCTTCATGAACAAGCAATAATTTAATGACTCTTGGACTTAAAATCCAATTTTCAGAAAGAGATAAAAAAAACTTATTTTTTTTAAAAAAATTGATTTACTTAAACACCATGGTATACAAGGTTGCTCATGATACAGTTGTTTTTTACCACAATTGCAGTCGTTCATCATTAAATTAGTCATACCAATGCATTTTCCACCTCCAGTGTCACCAGTTTCCCTCCCAACCTGCCTTCTCCTCCACCTCACTTTTTTTTCTTTTAGACTAAGTGGCTTGCAATCTTGTTGCTGAAGAAGTATCATGCTTATCAACTTTATCTCCTTTCAGCAGCCTAGACTTTTCTAGATTCATCACCTCTGACAAATATAGTAGTCCCTTCTTTGCACTCCCTGCACTCTCCTGTTATTTGTGGCAAGAATCCTACTTGGATTGGTCCCCAGCCTTCATCTCTATTTTTTCTGGAAACTTTTACCATACTACATATTTTTATAGTCCACAAAAGAGTGCAATACATTCTATGTACTTCTCCCTCAGCATAATTCTTCATATCCAACCACACATAAGTAAATTTCATGGCGCAGTTACGGGGAGAAGGGACTGTCATTCACTGTGGTTGGGCACGTTGACTGGTGCAGCCTTTTAGGAAAATAATATGGATATATGCATTGAATCTATATAGTAATTTAGGTAAGATGATCCTTTAGATAACATTGATTCTTCCAGTCCAACACCATGTATGTTTTTCCATTACCTTTGGTCTTCAATTTCATATCAGTTGATGCAGAGAAAACATTTGACAAGATCCAACACCCATTTAGATTAATACCCTCAGCAAAATAGGTGTGGAAGGATTCTTCCTCAAGAGAATAACAGCTATCTATAAAAAGACCATAGTCATTATCATTCTTAATGGTGAAAAACCAAAAGCACTCCCACTGACGTCAGGCACAAAGCAAGGATGTCTATTGTATCCACACTCTTATTCAATATTGTATCAGAAGTCAGCAACAGCAGTCAATCAAGAGAAGGAAGTCAAATTGGAAAATAGGAAGTAAAACTGTCTTTATTTGCAGATGACACGATGATATACATTGAAGACTAAGGAGTCCACAAAAAAAGCTCCTAAAAACTATAAAAACTATAAACCAATTCAGCAAAGTAGCCTGCTATAAAGTTAATTCACAAAAAGACTGTTGCATTCCTTTACACAAATAACGAGTCAAAGGAGAAAGATATCAAATTGTCTATCCATTTAAATTATTGTCCTTAACTTTACAAATGATGTAAGAGACCTTAACATGAAAAGTTCAAAATAGTTCTTTAAAACTGGTTTTTTACTATGTAAAATAAAATATTTAGTACAAATATATTTAGTACAAAATATTTAGTACAAATTTTTCTTGAGTGTGAATGGAACATTTTCCAAGACTGACCACATGTTTTGTCACAGAACATATCTCCACAAATTCTAGAAGATAGAAATCTCATAATCCACCGTCTCAGTTCACAATGTCCTGACCATGTAAATTAGTCACAAAAAAAAATGGTAAGGTGGTATTTCAAACACTTGTAAATCAGAAACTTATTGCTGAACAACCAATGAGTCGAAGAGAAAATCACAGAAGAAATAAAAATATTTCTAGAAGCAGGGACTGGAGCAGTGGCACTAGAGGTAAGACAAATGCCTTGCAAGCACTAGCCTAGGACGAACAGCAGTTCGATCCCCCGGGGCCCATATGGTCCCCCCAAAACTAAGTTCAATTTCTAAGAACATTGCCTGGAATAACCTCTGAGCATCAATGGGTGTGACCCAAAAAAAACCCCAAATATTTCTAGAAGCAAATGAGAATGAAAACACAAGTTACCAGAACATATAGATACAGCAAAGGCAATGTTAAATGGAATGTTCATACCAATACAGGTACTCATTAGAAAGCAAAAAATGACTCAAATAAATAATCTAACAGCATGGCTTAAATTGCTAGAAAATAGATCAGTGAAGTGAATCCAAGCAAAAGAAAATATTGTTTTTCTAGCTATAGAGAAACAAACACAGATGGCTGAATACAGAAAATGGTATGTATACAATGAAAATCACTGAGATATAAGAAAAGATGTCATCTTGCAATTTGCTGCTACATGGATGGAACTGAAGAGTATCATGCTGACTGAAGTAAGTTATAAAAAAAGGTACAGATACTGAGGGCAATACATTCCAATATCTGGTATCCAGACCAGACAAGTGACCTTACCAAAGGGGAGAGTCAGATGAGAGGTAGGGCATGGCATTGTATTCATTTATGAAACACTATCATTGTACTGTAAAATTGAGTATGCTTGATTTTTTATTTATTTTTATTACTTTGACCACCGTGGTTTACAAACTTTCTCATAATATAGTTGTCTCTAGAATTCCAAGTTCTAGCACCAGTTTCACAACCATTGTAACCTGCACCAATGTTCCTAGTTTCCTACCTTGCCTCCTTGGCATGCATGAAATATTTTAATTTATTTTGACGGTTACAACTAAATGGTAATGCAATTATTGAAAGAATAACACTTCAGTAAAAGAAAATGTGTAAATGTTGTTGTATCTCACAATAAAGTGATTAAGTTATTGTCTGAAGTTGGCTAACTTGTTTGTTGCTAATTGAGCGTTGTGTTATTGGTTTTGTTTGTTGACTTAGGGTGGCTTCTATGCTACTTTAATATCTAATTTTGTGTGTTCCTACTAGGGTTTTGGTATTAAAAAAATTTGGAGGAATCGTGGCTGCATTTGTCGCTGTAAATTTTAGGAATTCCAGGATCTTTGGAAATGGGTAAATGAGCTGACATAATGACAAATTAGAAATGTTTCTGTGGCTTCCAGGACTGCCAGAAATATTGGGAGGGGTGGGGATGTGAAAAAGTCTGACACCCTCACTGGAAAAAAACCTGTAGTTCTTGGCCCTAAAACCAACAAACTTGTAGTTTTAGTTGGTTCAATGTCTCAGAAAAGATCATTGATAAACTGGTGATTTGGGGCCATTTGCGTGATGGCAATTGGGGGATGTGGATTCAACTGCTAAGGCACCACTTCCCTCCTGAGAGGACCCCAAAATTTTCAGCTATGAATCCAGTGCAACTCAAGAATTTACAGCAAATCAGCATTATCTTCTGTTGTCCCTCTAAAGATTTACTTTGGAAAAGGATGTTCCTGCGCCAACTTAATTTCTGGTGACACTCACTAATGGAGAGCTCAGTGTAAATGTCATCATAGCCACCTAAATGAACCATGTCACCACAGGATCTTGAGACATCATCTTGCAGTCAAGTCTGTCTAGCTACTTGGCGGCCAACTTGTCCTGCTCTGGAGATAGTAGCTGCTCCATACTTTTAAATAATAATAATAATAAAAAGATATAATATATATTAATAATATATATTATATAATATATATAATAATAAATAATAATAAAAACCAGGGTTCTTGTAGTCTGTTCTCACTTCGCAGATCACACTCTATATTTACAACGTTAAAACTGGCTAAGATTTTATTCCAGCTCTATGTTTTATACTAGATATTTTACCTGACATTTTTGATCAAAATTCTACAAAAACAAATCTCATTTTCCAACCTTTTACCACTTAGAACACCAAAGCTCCTAGAGACCAATAACTTACCCCAACAAAAGATAATCTGATTCTTAATAAGAAAGATTAGTATGACTCAACGTAGGTTCCTACATATGAAAATCTATTTTATCTTTCTACTTCTGATTTATTTCACTGTGTAGAGTACTGTTCAGCTCTACCCATGTTGTATCAAAAGAGCCATAAAATATTATTTTTATGTCTGAGTTGTATTCCATTATGTGTACTACAACTTCTGGACAATCTGAGCTATTTGGGGGTCTTTATTATTATAAATATATTATAAATATATAAATATAACTATAATGCATACTCATTTAAAATTAACATTATTGGGCTATTTAGATAGATATCAAGGAGTAGAATTTCTTTTTTTTATTTTTTATTTATTTTTTAATTATATTTATTTAAACACCGTGATTACAAATATAATTGTAGTTGTATGATTACAGTCATGTAAAGCACACCCCCCTTCACCAGTGCAGGATTCCCATCACCAATTTCCCAGATCTACCTACTCCCCACCCCACCCACACCTGTACTCAAGACAGTCTTTCTTTTTCCCTCATTCATTCACATTGTTATGATAGTTTTCAGTGTAGTTATTTCTCTAACTGCACTTATCACTCTATGCGGTGAGCTTCATGTCATTAGCTGCACCGGGTATGAGTCCTGGAGAGATTACAGTCCTTGGTGTCTGTAGGCTGGCTCAGCAGAAAAGAGCAGGAGTAGAATTTCTAATAACATCATAGTTCTATTTAAATTTTGGGAATGAGTCCTCTTTAGCAGTACTCAAGGACCTGCAAGCCACTTCCTGCTATATTCAGTTGAAACAATATGGGCCTAATAATTTGGTGTTTCTGTCAGCATTCCAGTGCTACTTGGGCAAGTAGTACTAAAGTCCAACTGGACCATCCTAGCAGTGCTCTAGAATATACTTATACTTGGATAAATATCTTTACTGTTTTAAATAGAAATTGAACCAATTGATATTACTGCTAGCAGTGAATGATAGTTTCTATTTTTACACATCCCCACCAGCATTTGGGATGGGGTGCAGTCATTTTAAAATGGGCAATTTCTGGGGCTGGAGAGATAGCACGGAGGTAAGGCATTTGCCTTGCGTCCAGAAGGACAGTGGTTCTAATTCCAGCATCCCATATGGTCCCTTGTGCCTGCCAGGAGTGATCTCTGAGTGTACAGCCAGGAGTGACCCCTGACTGCTGCCGGTGTGACCCAAAAAAACAAAACAAAAAATAAAATAGGCCATTTTTATCTGTGTGAAGAGATAGCTTATTGACAATTTGATATGCTTTTCTCTAATTATCAGTGTTAATGAATATGCTTTCATGCTTCTCTTTAATCATTTTCATATATCTTTGAACAAGTGTCTATTCATCTCTTCTCCCCAATTTTAAACTAATTTTAATTAAATCACCATAAGATACACAGTTTTAAAATTATCTATGATTAACTTTAAGTCATTTTATATCCATATCCCATCCCTTCCTCAGTACACATTTCCCATGACCAATGTCACCAAGTTTCTTCCTGCCCTCCCCCTCTCTCTCAAATTTTTGATGGACCTATTTTGTTCGTATAGTTGTCAAATTTTCTGAGTAGTTCATGTTTATATTAACATAGATATTAGCTAGTTGATGTATAAAATTTTTATCCAGTTTAATACACAAATCTTTTTGTTTTACTAATAGTTGCTTTTGCAGAAAAGATTTTAGTTTGATAAATCCCATTTTTTAATTTTTTATTTTCCCTTACCAAACTCAATTTATCACTTAAATTAATGTCATAGAATATTTGGTCTATATTTCTTTCAATATACCTTATGCAATCTGCTCTAACATACACATCTTTAATTCATTTGGTGTTTACTGTTGTGTACGGTGTGAGAGGGTTATGCAATTTCATTCTTTTTCAGTATTCAGTCATCTTCCCAACATTATTTGTTGAGAAAATTCTTTCAATTCTGTGCATTTTGCTTCAGTATTTTATATATTAACTCTTCTTCATATATAGAGGCTATTCCTATTTTCTCAATTATATTTCATTGAGAATATATTTTCTATTTTATTTTTTTATATGTTAGGGTCGAAGAACATGATACTCTTCTTCCCTTAATTAAATTTCTAGGTATGAAGACTATTTTAGTTGCCTGGTACCAGATTTCCATAAAAAAATTAAACAACTATCTCTAGATAAATATTAAATTATGCAACTTTCTCTACCTTGCAAAAAATTATATACCAATATTTATGAACTGATATTTTTACTTTCATATGAACCAGATTGAAATTAGATAAATCTAAGAGGAGTAATATTATTTTAATTGACTTAAACAACAGTATGTTTCTTTTATTGAAAATGAAGCTAATAGATTTTACCTTTCACTCTACAAATTTTGTATAACATTTACAACTTCATTCTACATGTATCTTTTTTTCTTTTAAATTTTATTAAAATTCCATGCTTTTAAAAAGTTGTTCAAAACAGAATATTTTTAAGCATACAAAGTTCCAACACCAAGCCACTACCAATGCCTGCCCCTTTGGCAGGCATATAATAAATTTATGTCATATTACTTGCTCCAACAGAACTTAAAAGACTAGCATTTGGAATTATTATAAAAATAAATTAGTTAAAGTCCATTTTCAATGATTAATTGCTGTTTTTAAACTTTTGCAACATAATAGATAGCAAACTCTATATGCACCATTAATGATTACTATACGCAATGTCACATGTTGTGAGGTTTCTCCTCTTCATAAAAGGAGCTCTTTTTAGCACTTCTCAAAAAAAATTGGTCTGAAGCCTATAAATTCCCTAAGTTGTTGCCTGTCCATGAATCCTTGAGTTGTTCTTTCAAACATGATTAAATATATAGCTGGTACAGTATTTTGAGTGAGATATTCATCTTATTTATTGAACTATATCTTTCCACACACTTCTGGCTCATAGAATCTCATTGATAGACTTTATGATAGCTCCTTTGTATGTTATTTCTTTATTAGATTCTGAAGCTATCAATATTTTATCCCTATCCTTGACTTGTCATTTTAAGTATAATGTGCCTTGGAGATTTCCTAAATGGGTCTATTTTTTCTGGGTCTCTTTGGGCCTCTTGGATATTAGTTGTTATATTCCTAAAATCTAGAAATGTATTAATCATTATTGATATATTTTTTACTTGTTTTTGAGCTACACACACCTGAAGATGATGAGGGATTACTCAGAAATTACTTCTGGCAGGTTTAGCTACCATATGAAATGCTGGGGATTAAACCCAAGTTAGCTGTATGCAAGGTAAATGGCATATACATTGTACTACAGTTCTAGATTCTTGTTGATCATTTCTTTAACTATTGCTTCTTTATCTCATTTGCCTTCCAGTTCTTCAGGGACTCAGATATTCTTATATAGTTCCTCTTGAACTCATCCAATAGTTCCTTACTATGTTGATCATTTCTTTTCAGGCTATTTTCCACATTTTTCTATTTAGTAGAAGTTTCTTCAGATATTATTTGATCAGCTTTTGTTATTCTACCTTCAGAATTTTTATTAAATTTTTATATCACCTACCAACCAAGTTCTTCATATATATCATTTCTAATTATAATAGTTTTACCCTTTTAAATATCATAATTTCTTGTGCTTTTCTGACTACTTATGCCATTGTTTCTTGGAGCTTGTTGAACATTTTCATAATAATGTCACTAAGACATTTTCTGAAAATTTACTAGTGTTGTTTATGTATTTGGTGGCTTTCTTTGTACTCATTGAGCTTGATGGATTTCTATATGTTTTCTTTTATTGGTTTTCTAGCTCTTTTTCTGTTAAGGGAGACTTTGTAGTTAGATCTCCTGGAAGATGCTGGGGGTTAAAGCTTGTCTTGCTCTTTTCTCTGCCTATCATTACCAAATAATAGGAAGAATGACTCAACAGTATGTAATTTGTTGATCTGCTTATCTGTTTTCTGGAGATGTGATCTGAGCTAAGTTATCTAGCACAGTTTGGGTATGGAGGCTGCTTTGACCTTCTCCCATTCCAAATTAGGCCCAGTGATGTTAGTGGAGGGCAAGCCTCACCTGAAATGGCAGAACAGCGAGCATAAGGTCCTACTTTTAACTTTTCTTGACTTAGCTTTTAATGATCTTTCATGCCCAGTTTCCAAAAAAGGTAAGATTTATGAGCAAAGGTAAAATTGGCCATATTGTTTTTTGAATTTCCCATTATTACTAATTGCTTTTATATTTTCACATGTAATATCTACTATCAAAAACAAATGTAACATTATCCTTTTAGTAGTAATTATCAGAATGGGTAAATAGTAAGACAGAAATTTTCAGTATTTGCAAGAGTGGGCCAGTAAATTTCAGCAATACAAGCTTCAGAACATGATTACATATGAGAAACATCATAGACATTAGAAATCAAAAACATTTTTTATAAAATGTCATTGTTTCATGTTTAGACAACAAAATGCACAAATATCTCATCACTCCTGGGTCCAATACATATTGAAATAGAAATTAGAAAAAAATGTAGATCTTATAAGTAACTTTGGAAACTAATATGTGGTAAAAGGGAATCATAAATTATATTTAACACATTGTCAGGAAAGCCAACTTAATACAAGTTATGCACTGTTTAAGCAATCTGATTTACAGTACTGTGATTGGTGGGATTTCATGGACAATATGTTCCAAAACCATATTTTCCACCAGAGTATCCATTTCCTTCCATCACCATTGCCCAAGTTTCACCGTAACTCCTCCTCTCATTTCTCATCTCCCATACCCAGTTCTGAGATCAGTCCTCAAGTTTTGTTGACTTTGGAAATTTGCTATTTCCTTACTTTATCTTTTTATTCTCAATATGAGAGAGATTATTCTATTACCTTTCTCTCTCATTCTGACTTATTTCATCACCATGAAACAACCTCTAGTTGTACTTTATTTAATAGGTGCCATATTTAGCAGTGATCAGGGCCCATACGTGCTATAGTTTGATATACTCAGGAAACCAAAAATTGAATTTACATTCAACATGTGTGTTTATTCACTAAAGCTATTTTCCAAGACCCTAATCCTTCCTTTCTTGGGAAAACTGAGACACCAAATTTATTCATAAAATCATTAGAAGTCTGAAGTAAAAAACCAAATGAATCATTATGTAAAAGAGAAAAATGCTAAAGGAAGCTAATTTGACATTTTAAAGGATAATTCTAACAGCTCTTCATTATTTAAAGCATACTCTATGGGTTAGGATATAGCTCCAAGAGCTGAAACATATGCTTTGTCTGGAATAATCCCAAGATTATCTCCCCACCATCACTATTTCCTTAAGCACTGCCATAAATAAGCCCTTAGCACAGAGTCTGGAGTAGCCTTTGAGTACAACCAGGTATGGCCCAAAATCCAACAACAATCAGAAATTCTGCAGCTGCTTTATGTAATATTTTTCTTTAACAAATGAGAATAATTTTCTATAAGTCAGACTATGTGTATACACTGTATGTGTATACACTGAAATACATGATAAGCAAATTGAGATATTTTCTCTATTCTCATGATACCCTATTAAAAAGTGAGAAACCAATTAAACGTTATGGCAAAACATATAAATAATTCCACCCTGTAATAGTGCTGTAAAATTAATAGTATGAATATGATATAACAGTGGGTGTGTAAGATTGTCTTTCGATGCAAGTACTATTTGAGTTTATTTATAAAGTGAATGACACTTAACTAGGATACCACAAGGTGAAAAGTTACTGGACAGAAGTACAGTGCTCCAGGAGTAGCAAAGAGCATTGAACATTCTAAAAAGTAATTCCAGTATATCTAGTTCATAGAGAAAAGATGAAAGAACAAGGTCAAATAAGTCTAAAAACATCCTTTAGGAAATCTTTAGCTTTTACTCAACAGCAATAAGAAAACATAAAATTAGTTGAATTGTTTTAGTATTTTTCCTGGGATATCATCCTACTATAAATATTTTCATAATATATAGTATAGAATTTAAATCAATGTAGGCCATTAATATTGTCTACATTTAACCTTTAATACAAAGTCCTATAGTAAATAGTTGCTAGATAACTAACACTCACTGGTTAAAACAAACTTTTTGTTTGTTTTGTTTTCTTAGATGCTTTTGTTTCTGGCTGTTTGACATGTCTGGCTTTGTTCAGAAATTATTTCTGTCTGTGCTCAGTAATCACTCCTTCAGGGATTGGAGGACCAAATGGGCCCTAGGGAACGCAACAAGCTCATCCTCATGCAAGACAAGTGCCATACCAGTTGCATTATCTCTCCAGCCTGAACTCTCCAACCAAAACTCTTATATGCAAACTCCACTACAGAATTTTGGGAATCAAAAGGGGGTAACATTAATTATGTCACATCACTCAATATGTGAGTACAGCAAATATGGAAAGTTTTCTATTATGTTAAGATGTTTTTATTTTGTTAAGATGTACAATATATTGTTGCAAAAGTAAGATAATTTGAAGGAAAAGCTGAATTTTGGCTTTAAATGTTCTCAAGTAGCTATATATAAAGTAGCTAAATATAAAAATCAAGAGGTTTGGGCCCGGAGAGATAGCATGGAGGTAAGGCGTTTGCCTTTCATGCAGAAGGTCATCGGTTCAAATCCCGGTGTCCCATATGGTCCCCCGTGCCTGCCAGGAGCAATTTCTGAGCATGGAGCCAGGAGTAACCCCTGAGCACTGCCGGGTGTGACCCAAAAACCACAAAAAAAAAAAAAAATCAAGAGGTTTGCTTGGTGATAATTAAGCACTTTTCACTCAGTGTAAGCTGTAAAATGCATTTAAAATAGAATTTTCTTTCCTTTTTTTTTTTTTTTTTTTTGGTTTTTGGACCACACCCAATGATGCTCAGGGGTTACTCCTGGCTATGCACTCAAAAATCGCTCTTGGCTTGGGGGGCTATATGGGACACCGGGGAATTGAACCAAGGTCCATCCTGGGTCAACTGCGTGCAAGGCAAACATACTACCACTGTGCTATCGCTCAGCACCTAAAATTAGAATTGTCTATTAAAATAGCATGCATTTTTATAGCTAGTCAATAACTGTCATTCTTATAAAAATCCCATTACTTAAAACATGAAGGTTGTTTCAATGGTCTGGTGCTCTGATTTCTTTGTCACAAGTAATAAATATTACTTGTTACAGGTAATAAAGGCACATCAAGTGAGGACAAGTTCCTCTCTACTCTCAGTATAGTAGGTCAAAAATTAAAAAATGGTGCAATACTAAATCAGAATACAATTTGACCGAATCTTTAAGGTGAAGTCTAGAAAATTAGAAATTGAGATTGTTTGCAACTGTAAAAATATTATAGTTTTATCATTTCCTAAAGCTTTCATCTACCCAGAATTGGAAATATTGATTTTTCCTAATACTGTTGTTTATTTATTTTGTTCACAGACAAAATTGTTCATAATTGAATTACAGTGATACACTATACAAGTTTCACCAGTGCCCATTCCCCTCCACCAATATCCAGTTTCATTCTCACTCTCCCCAATGCTCTCACCTCATGCTGTATCTAGGGCAGGCATTTCACTACTCTCTCTTTCTCTTCCTTTTATTTTTCTTGCAGTACAGTGTACATTCCTGCAACCAATATCCTGCTTCCCTCTCATCAGCCCTCCCTTACCTGCTATTAAGGCAGGCATTTACACACACCCTCATTCTCTCCATTTCTCCCTCTCTCCCTATCCTTTTTTGACACTATTCTTTGGACTACTGTTAACAGAATGGTAGCATGCATATCACTGTATCCCCTTCTTTATCTTTGCTTCCACTTGCTTGGTCAGTGGTATTTCATCCTTAAAGATGACTTTAGTCTCAAAGTTCTGAGAGTTACCTCTATATAACTTATTTCAAGGTCCGATATCAAGGTCTTTTACTCATTTTGATTTGACCTTTTTGCGTGCTATTAAAGAGAGGTCTACAAAATACATTTTGTAAATGTATTTGACCAATTATCCCAACACCAATTGTTAAAGAGGCTTTTCTTCCTCTAATTTGTAATTCTTTCCCTTTAATCAAAGATTAATTGATCTTATACCTGGGGATAAGTCTCTGATTACTCAAGTCTATTCTATTGTTCTGGGGTCTGTCTTAATTTCAATACAATGCTGTTTTAATAAATATTGCTGTATACTACAATGTAAAATTTGGGAAAGGAATGCCTCTCATCTTTTTTCCAAGAATTGCTTTGGCTATTTATGGATGATTATTGTTACAAATAAATTACATGAGTGCCTGATCTACTTCTTTGAATAATGTCAAAGGGATCGCACTAGATCTGTTGTTCAATGCCTTGGGAAGTATTTCAATTTTAATGATGTTAATCCTCCCAATTTATGAGCAAGCTTTGTGTCTTCATTTTCTGTGTCCTCTTTTATTTCTTGAAACAGTGAAGCATGGTATTTCAGTAAAAAATGTAATATAATCTGTGAAAATCTGACCATGTATATTTGCTTCTCAGGGATGTGAATGCTCTACCATGTTCAGCATATAATTTCCAAGGTTATTATAGCACCAATATTCAAATGGCACACAGAAAGAAAGATAAATAGGAATATAACAAGGAACTATTCTGTTTCTTAGACTTTAATATATACCACTTATATACAATAGATATACAATATATACCACTTACAGAATTGTTCCATTGTCCAAAATTTAGTTCATGATTATACTTAACTGCAAGAAAGCCTAGTTAATGTTGCATAGCTATGTATTATAATAGAAAGGCAAACCAGTTTGGCAACTCTATGTCCAGTCCATCACTAATATATTACCAATAGTCACTTGAAAACTCATTGTTTCATCATTAGCTAGTTCACATTAGTATGCCTGTTGAATTTATTTTCCAAATAATAGGCTATTTTTGTAACTTTCCTAATTTCTGTATTATAAATTATTCAATCATGATGTTATGAAATATAGTCAAGAAAAATAGTCATTGTAAGCACTGAAAAAGTGTACCCAAGATGTTTTGAGGATCCATGTTCTACCAAGTTTCGGATACAGATGCCTTATCTAAATTATCCATTAGAAATCCTCTATATTTCTTAACTTTTTGTGCAACCATGAACATTTAGCATTATCAAAAAGAAAAATTATGAACCTTAAAATTCAGGCAAAACTTCATAATAAGTTCAACTTTTTTTGAGGTTCTGTGGTCTGAGTGATGTGAAATTTCAATTCAAAATTTGAAATTTTCAGGAATCTCTACTTCTAGTTCTTTAGGAGAACAAAGAATTATTATAATTAGGGCCCGGAGAGATAGCACAGCAGCGTTTGCCTTGCAAGCAGCCAATTCAGGACCAAAGGTGGTTGGTTTGAATCCCGGTGTCCCATACGGTCCCCCATGCCTGCCAGGAGCTATTTCTGAGCAGACAGGCAGGAGCAACTCCTGAGCACCGCCGGGTATGGCCCAAAATCCAAAAAAAAAAAAAAAGAATTATTATAATTAGTTTATAGCCATGATAATAAATTTTAAAAGGCCACAAAATATAGGCATATATATGTATCTATCTATATGTGGCCAACCTAAGGTTCTAGCTCTAGCATCTGGTCCCCTAAGCACCACCACATGTTATCCATGAGCACAACGAGGAGTGATCCAAAACTACAAACAAAAAAACTAAAAATACTTTCACATAACACTTGAAAATTTTTTCTCCTCCCCTCCCTATCTAACAGGGCCATACTTTACAAAATTCTACATCATCTTGATATAATCTTGACATGATCTATTACATGTTCTAAATTCTTCCTCTCTTTTCTTATTTTTTCAATCAATTTATTTGAAGATCTTGTCTTATTTTTGTGATATTTCCATCTGGGTAATATATTCTTAATTAACTTAGAGACATTGTTGTCAAAAATATTATAGACATTATTCAATGTCCAGAAAATGCTACACAACCACACAAATTACTCTGAAGTATGTCAAAAGGGACTCTTACCCAAGTTTGATCTCTGGTATCACTTATGGTCCACTAAACCCTTCCAAGAGTGATCCTTAAGCACAAAGACAAAAACGTTCTAGTGCCACTAGTTATGACCCAGAAACCAAAAATAAAAGATAAGTTCTTGGTTGTTGAAAAATCAAGAAGTCTATGGCAGAGACAAAGACATAACTTTTCTACGATGCTGTATAATGTCTATTCCGCTCCTAAATTGTTTATGATTGACCTATATTCTTTGAAGGATTTGATTCTGTAAATAAGAAATATTTGAACTTCTATCCTCCCCAAAATTAGCTGGATCATATCCTCCCAAAGAGTTGACTACCCCCCCCTTTATGCTTCTAACCTCAATGTCTATACACAATAAATTGTGCATATAATAGGTTAAGAGGCATTTTTCCACTTAAAATAGTTATGATTAACCTGGCAAACAATAAATATGTCTGGAGTATGATGAAAAAATGGCAAACTTGCAAAATCAATTGTTTATTACAAACCAGGAAAAATTAAAACAAGAACTGTGTCAAAAACAATAACGCAATATTTCCTCACTAAGTGTGTTTGATTCAATAATAGTCGCTTCTAAGCATAAAACAGATTCCCTATTCATTTAAATTTCACAATTACAAATTTTTGTAGCCTCGTTTTGAAATCTGTTAGTTTTGAGTTGTTTTGAAATTTGTTAGTTTATACATATTTATATTTATGTTTCAAAATAGTGTTAAATACTTTCCCTTAAAAATTAAACTTTAAATTGATCAAAGGTACAAGATTATTTTCAAATATATACTATCTTTTAAAAGTTATATCAGGAAATGTCTCTATGATTAAATAAAATTAAAACTCTTATGATGCTTGCAATTCAAGATTTTTATCTTTTATGGAACTGAAATCAAAGCACTTTATGACTGGTTCAAAACTCATTTTCCTTCGCTTGGGTCTGTGTCCATGACCTAGTAGGTCAGCAATTTGCCTTTTAAGATTTAAAATTTATCGAATAAAATGCTTCCAAGTCTTAGTTGAAAAGTACAGAAGGTTCTGGAGTGCAACAGTCTGCTTTAAATCCTGTACATTCATAGACACTGGGCAACTAGCCCTCTGGCTCCAAACCAAGGAAGTTACTTCAGAATGAGTTGATTAAGCCCTACAGTCATTTAGCCTTCCCACTTTAGACAGTTTGTTTAGCTGATTTACTTTTCAGATACTTTATTTTGCCTATTTTTTCTTGAGGGTCTCTTATTTTTTTGTCTTATGATTTGTCTTATGACTTCTATGATTTTAATGACAGAAGCAGATGAAGTTACACCTAAACAGTTTTCCATGAGTCTGGAATATTAATTGTCATTCTTCTGGCATTAGCCAAATCAATGTAAGTTATTTAGAATTTGAACTCCCCCATTTGATGCAATTTCTTGAATATTATATCAAGAGATAAAGATAATGTGTGGTATCACTGGGAATTTACTTCTATGCTTCCCAAGACTCAGGGCATAAAAAATTTTTATATGACTTCCCCAAAATTTTAATTCTGTAAACCTTCTAAAAATACTACTAAGGATGCATTCCAAGTAGAGTATAAAATATTAATAATAAACACCTGCTTTCCTAACAACTGAGGCCCAATCCCTTAAAGTCTAGTGAACATCATTAGAGGGGATATCTCTCAATGTGGATATTCCAGAAAAGAATTATAAAATGAGCTCCATATGTTCCAGTAATATCGTTTCTTGGGATATAACCTAGGAACTCCAAAACACCATGTATAATAACCCTCTGTGCAACCTCCCGTGGGAGGCCCCCGACCCGCGGGGGTGTGGAAATGAAGGTTGCTAGTTATTAGTGGGTTCACCCGAGCAGAACCGACCTGTAAAGAAGAACTAGAGAAATTAGTAAGAGAAGCCTTCAAGACAATGCATGCTGTTCAAAAAGGGAAGTTTATTGTTGGGGGATCAGCTTTTAAGGGTTGAAACACGTCAGAAGGTGTTACAAGTTTTCCACCAATCACAGTTACAAGCATTCATTAGCATAAACTGGGGCAGGTAATAGGGAGGGGCAAAGAGGTAGACCTGAGCACGTTTTTCTAGAAGGCATAAGATTCAAACAGAGTTCTATAAATTATACTCAACAAGCATAAATAGAACCTCAGCTGTAATCTTAATAACGTTTTGCTAACACAAAGGCAAGTTGCTCTATATCTTTCTTTCTGGCTGGATGTATTGGGCTGCTTTGAATTACTTTATTTGTCTATTTCCTTTGTTCTCAAGGCATGGGCGCCTTTGGTCACATGGGTGACCAGATTAGGAATTACTGAGGTGTCTTATGTTCTAGGTTTTATCAGCTAAGCTCCCCACACCTCTGTATTTCTATGTTCATCACAGCACTATTAACAATAAACAGAATCTGGAAATAACTCAAGTGCCCAAGAACAGAAGAATGGCTAAAGGAACAGAGATGCATCTATGCAATGGAATACTATGAAGCTTTTAGGAAAAATTAAGTCATGAAGTCCACTTATAGGTGGATGGATATGGAGAGTATTATATGGAATGAAATGAGTCAAAAGGAGAGGGGTAAACATGAAATAATCTCACTCCTTTGTGAAATACAAGAAATTAAAAAATAGTATGATAATAATATCTAGAAACAATAGAGATGAGGTCAGGAGGACCAGTTCATGTAGAAAGCTTGCCACAAATAGTGGAACAGTGGAGCTAGGGTAGAGAAGGGTCCATTCTGACAATGCTAGTTGGAACTGATCATTCTGGACAAGAACTGGTTGCGAAAAGGAGGTAAAGTGATATGCATGGGACCCCTTAGTTAATAGTGAAACAAGTGTCTCAAAGAGAAAAAAAAGGAAGTTAGAGAGAGAAGTAAAATGTCTGCCCCAGAAGCAGGCAGGGTAGGGGCTAGTCAGAGGGACATTGATGTGTGTTGGTGAAGGGTTGTTTCCATCATAGGACTGAAACTCAATCGTGAGCAATTTTGTAACCATGATGTTAATAAATAAATTGGGGCCGGAGAGATAGCATGGAGGTAAGGCATTTGCCTTGCATGCAGAAGGACGGTGGTTCGAATCCCAGCATCCCATAGGGTCCCCTGAGCCTGCCAGAGGCGATTTCTGAGTGTAGAGCCAGGAGTGACCCCTGAGCATTGCCGGATGTGACTCAAAAACCACAAAAATTGATTAATTAATTATGTTCAAAATATATAAAAAAGTAAAAAGATATGCCTACTTTGTTTTACAAGGCCCTTTAGTGAAACAAATACCCACCATTATGCTAATCATATATGACTGAAAAACATGCTTGACCTTGATCTTCATGTACACTAACTTAAATCTGGACTCTACGAATCCCACAACCATCTCTCAGTCTCATGTTATTTTCTTCATTTTGCAGAAATGGAAACCCTAGCCTGGCGCTGGTAAGTGACCAGAGTCAAATGAAGAGAAGAACAATACTATGACTAAAACCCAAGCTATCTAGCACTGACATTAATGCTCCAACTGCTACCCCAATGCTGGCTTCTCTCAATGTTCCTTTTTCTGGATGTAGCAAAAAGCACCTGGTTATACCTGATTTTTTCTTTACTAAGTAGATATGGTGATTTGATCATATTTAGTTAGCAAGCATTAACTTGCAACTAATATGGATCTCATCATTTTTGTATATAAGTTTTAAATAGAATAGATTTAAGTAAGGCACTAGTTTGGGTATTAATTTTAATTCAGCCTCCACACCACACTGAAGAGCATGTTACTGCTGGTGTTTAGCAGGTCAGTTAGTGGGTGAATGTTGGCATACTCCAGGAATCATACCCTGTTTTATAATATGTAACCTACACATATCCCAGTAAATTATTGAAATTAAAATACAACATATCACAAAACCAGTTCCATTCAAACAATAGTAACTTTTCTAATTATCAATATGATTCAACTAAGTCCTGAAATATTTCTTATGAAACATTTATCCCTAAATGCTTTTGGGTTTTTTGTTTGTTTGTTTTGGGGGGGTCACACCCGACACTGCTCAGGGGTTACTCCTGGCTCTATGCTCAGAAATCGCTCCTGGCAGGCTCAGGGGACCATATGGGATGCCGGGATTTGAAGCACCATCCTTCTGCATGCAAGGCAAACGCTTTACCTCCATACTATCTCTCCGGTCCTATATCCCTAAATATTTAAAGATAAATTATAGTTGCAGGTCAGAATTATCCATTTACATAAAATTATTTGTGCTCTTCCCTTTTATGTTGAAGACACTCAGCAAAATAGGGTTAGAAGGAACCTTTCTCAAGATAGTTGCAGCAATCTATGAAAAGCCCACAGCCAACATTATCCTTAATGGCGAAAAACTAGAAGCATTTCCACTAAGGTCAGGAACTAGGCAAGGCTGTCCGCTCTCTCCACTCTTATTCAATATAATCTTAGAAGTCTTTGCAATAGCAATCCAACAAGAGAATCAAAGGAATCCAAATTGGGAAAGAGGAACTCAAACTATCTTTTTGCAGACAATATGATGATATACATCAAAAACCCTAAAGAGTCCACTGTAAAACTCCTAGAAACAATTAACCATTACAGCAAAGTGGCTGGCTACAAAGTCAACACACAAAGGCAGTAGCGTTTCTCTATACAAATAACAAAGCTGAGGAGAGAGAAAGATTAAAAATACAATTCCATTTAAAATAGTTTCAAAAAAAATTATCAAGTACCTAGGAACCTACCTTACAAGGGAGGTGAAGAACCTATACCAGGGAAATTTCAAAACACTTCAGAAAGAAATTGAAGAGTATCTAAGGAAATGGAAGAACATCCCATGCTCATGGGTAGGTAGAATCAACATAATTAAAATGACTATCCTACCCAAACTTCTATATAGATTCAATGTAATCCCCATCTAAATCCAGGCATCATTCTTTCAAGACCTAGATCAATCAATCATAAAATTCATCTGGAACCACAAAAGACCCAGGATAGGCAAACAGATACTAAAAAACAAGAAGCTGGGGTGTGCATCTCTTTACTTAAACCTGAAGCTTTATTATAAAGCCATAGTGATCAAAACAGCATGGTACTGGAACAAAAACAGAGCCTCAGACCAGTGGGTTAGAACAGAATTTCCAGACATAAATCCCCAGATATACAGTCAACTAATATTCGACAATAGAGCCAAGAACTTGAAATGGGACAAAGAAAGTCTTTTCAACAAATGGTGTTGGTACAACTGGAAAACCGTCTGTAAGAAACTAAAAATTGATTCATACCTCACTCCTGTAGTATTAAATAATTAAAGATGGTGCTGGATGGAGGCCTTTGTCCTTAGGCCCCGGCACGTGGCTTCACTCCCCATCAACCGGCGGGTCTGGGGTTCAGGAAAGCGACGGGTATTGAACTCACTCACTGGCAGGCATCAGGAAGCATCAACTTTATTCATACCCTATTCACCACATGTGTGTGGCCTACATCATAACCTTTCAAGCACATCCATTCTTAGCTAGCCCTGCATCTTAACTCCTTTCAGCCATCTTCCCTTTTAGCTCCATGCTGGCCAAAGACCAGAAGCATGAGAGCGCCAGCCAAAAGCCTGAGAGCCAAAAGCCCAAAGGGCCTGAATCCCCTGGGTCAAAGGCTTATCTACCTTTTCCAAGACCCCTCCCAGGAATTGGCGGGGTCATGCAGGTATGGTCAAGTTACCTAGAAAATATGGGTGGAGAATAAGGCTTCAACTCCTTAAACAAAAGTCAACTCAAAATGGATTAAAGACGTTGAAAGTAGATCAGAAACTATAAAGTTTATTGAGGAAAAAATAGGCAGAACACTCGAAGACCTATATATTAAAAAAGTCTTCAAGAATGAAACACAATGGCAAGGATTTTAGCATCAAACATAAACAAATGGGATTACACCAAACCAAGATTCTGCATGAAAGGAAACCCAACTTAAAAGAAGACAGATAACTGAATGGGAAAAAATTTTTGCACTCAACACATCAGATAAAGGGCTGATAACCATAATATACAATGCACTCAGAAAGCTGAGTCCCTCCAAACCAAATAAAGCCATAGGAACATGGGGAGATGAAATGAATAGACACTTCTCCAAAGAAGATCGAAAGATGGCCAACAACCACATGAAAACATGCTCTCCTTCACTCATCATTAGAGAAATCCTAATCAAGACAACAATGAGATACCACCTTACACCAGTGAGGATGGCTCACATCAAAAATAACAGGAACAATCTGTGTTGGCGGGGATGCGGTATGAAAGGCACTCTCATCCACTGCTGGTGGGAATGCCCCCTAGTCCAACACTTATGAAGAACAGTCTGGAGAGTGCTCAAGGAACTCAGAATTGAGCTGCCATTTGACCCAGCAATTTCTCTTCCAGGTATCTGCCCTCAAGTCAGAAGGACATTCATCCCAAAGTATGTGTGCACCCCACTATTTATTGCAGCACTCAGTATAATAGCCAAGTCTTGGAATCAACCTCGATGTCCAACAACAGATGAGTGGATCATTAAGATTGGTATCTGGGGCCAGCGAGGTGGTGCTAGAGGTAAGGTGTCTGCTTTGCAAGCGCTAGCCAAGGAAGGACTGTGGTTCGATCCCCTGGCGTCCCATATGGTCCCTCCAAGCCAGGGGCAATTTCTGAGCGCATAGCCAGGAATAACCCCTGAGCATCAAACGGGTGTGGCCCAAAAAACAAAACAGAACAACAACAACAAAAAAAAAAGATGTGGTATCTATACACAATGGAATACTACATGGCAGTCAGAAATGATACAATCACAGACTTTGCAGCAACTTGGATGGAGCCAGAAGACGAAAGATAAACACAGAATGATAGCACTATTCTGAAGTACCCAGAATATACATCAGATATACAACCAATACCCCGCTATTAAATAACAGGGTGTAACAGGATAGAAACCTTAAACACTGTAACAATCTCCATATACTGGGGAGTAGAGTCCAAAACAAAGGGAAGAGAAACAATACAAAGCCCGACTATGCATTATATCATAAAGAAACCAGCAACAGCAGAAACAGCAGCATTGAGAGAACAGGTATGTAATTATCATTTTGCTACAAAGGCCCATAATAATTTACTAGGGATCTTATACAGGATTACAGGCAAAGATTATGATGGGAAATTACTGAGTCCAACGGAAACCATTATCAAAACAATAAGGTTTGAAATGCCTAACCTTATCCAACATTTAAAATAACCTCTCAGTTTTTTTCTGTTTCATAACGGTCCTGGATACAAAAGGTGAACATCCTATCGGTTGGAAAACCCCTAGCGGTGCTCAGTCACACGAGGCACCTTACTCTGCTTGAATCATGAAAATGCCCGGATAAAACTCTTTAACATGCCCTTTATCTCTAGATTATGCTTCTTTTAGGACCTGAAGCACATGACCAGCCAGATCACTGAAGCAAAAACTGTGACCTACATATTTTTACCACAGGGCCTAAGCATCGAACACGTTCAACCAAACTAACATGCCCTTGCTCTTATACCCTCTCTTCTCAATACTTAGTATTTTGGTTGATGTCGTTTGATTGTCAGTTTGTTTTGTTTTGTTTTGTTTTTCCTATTCTCTCTTCTTGTCTCCCTCTTCTTTCACCTTCTCCTCCTCACTATCATCAATTCAACCTATGTCAAATAAAAACCACATGGTTACCTCCTCTATAGGAAAGGAAAGTTGACATATAGGGTGCTGTGGACAATACTACTAGGGTAAACACCTATATAGATAGACCACACTAACACAATGGTCATTACTCGAGATACATATCAAAAAGTTGATCTATTAGTTTTCTTCCCTTACAAGTACTATACTTAGTACTCAGTGCACCTCTTGCCCTCCTCACCTCTCTACATTAATATACACCTAAGATAACTTCTATATGTTTATATGTGGGCAGGAGCACACAGAGCTAAGAATCCTCCTTAAGGGGCAAACCTAAAATACAAACAACCCATATCTATACCCTATATAACCCCTCCCATATACTATTCCCTCTCCCTCCTCCAGAAATCCGACTATTCCTTCACCCCTCAATCCCACCCTCGATATCCCCACCACATTATAACTCTTCACTCTCAGGACCCCCAGGGCGAGAACTCTACCCAAGACCTCCCTGCCTGGACCCCACACCTCACAAGGATATCTCAAAAGACAATGGGGAAGCCTATACTTTCATCATAAGTATAGACCTATATAACACTACCTCTTATCCTGTTTCTCCCCAAATGTAATCTCCTGTATCACTTTCTCCCTCTTTCTTTGTTTTTTTTTTTATTCTTTTTTTCTTCTCATTTTTATTCTAGTTCATTTTTGTTTGTTTGTTTGTTTTTGTTTTGTTTTAGTTTTTGTTTTTTGATTTGATTTGTTTTGGCTTCTTTTGGGTCACTCCTGGCAACACTCGGAGGATGCTCCTGGCTCTATGCTCAGAGATCGCCCCTGGTGGGCACCATATGTGATGCCGGGATCTGAGTCACCACCCTTCTGCAGGAAGGACAGATGCCTTGTCTTCATGCTATCTCTCCTGGCCCCACTTTATTCCTTTAATTACTTCTTTTATTTAATCTTTTTTTGAAAAAGAAACTTTTTTTCTTTAGATATGTGTGAGCATATATATTCTTGGTTTTTGTCGGGTGACTGTTTTCTTCTCTCTCCATCCCCAAATCCACCAGCAATATAATGTAGCACCACTTCTTCCTGCAAAGGCATATTAAACAAAAGGGAAATTTTATGTGTAAAATCAAGCTCTTATCTACTAGAGATAAGAACTTATACTTGTTTACAATATCGGGACATCTAAAAGTATGTCATGTGGAAACAACTTGGATTCCAGGGAACTAGACATTGACCGTCCAGCCTTGACTCCTGGATCCCAGACATAGAAACAACAGAGTGCTCCACAACAGCTCCAGGAGTCAAATCCCCTCGAGGGCATTCATAATGCTGCTCTAACACCAACATGCACCTGTTCTAAATTGATAACCTGACGAGGAAATGGGAACAGCTTGATCTAAGAGCAAGTTGTCCTTCCTCATCAGCCAACGATAAGACAAATTCAGAAAACATGTCACCCTTCGATCTGTGCAAATGCCAAGATCGCTATATACAGATGACTGGTTGTTACAACCAGGACTGGACAGTATGCATCCAGGGACCAACAACAACAACAACAGCAAAAAAAGCTCTAGCCTAGCTTTTGCTCTTCGATCTGTTCAACAAACAAGATCTCCAATCCCAGAGGTCTGACTGAGACAACCGCAACTGAATGGGTCTTTCGGAAATATAATGAAAGACTTTATCCCAGGCTCCATCCTAGGAGCAACAGAATGACCAAGACCACCAACTACAGAAGATGGATTAGAACAACAGTGAAGAAGCAGAACTGCTAGAACCACAAATAAAGACTTCATCATAATCTCCATTCCTTGAGCTGCACAGTCACCAAGATCTCTAGATCCAGAGGTCTGATTTTACCATCCAAGATGAAGCAGAAGTCTTCCATACACTACTAAAGCACCAAGGGGAGAGTAAATGATCATGCAAGGAGTCTATAGTTAATCCCATGACAGTATATTTCAGGGGTGAAGAAACCCTAAATCTCCTAGGCCAAGGGAATTCCCTCTACAATATCTCCAATAGTTACTGTGCCTATGCAAGGAGAAAAAGAAAATAAAGGCACAAAATAATCATTTTTGACATATAAATTTATTGATTAATTGATTTTTATAGATGTCTTTATTTTGAGGTAGATATTGAAGTTGATGTCTCCAATTTTATTTTATTTTATTTTTATCTCTCTTTTTTTTTTGTACTCTGGAATGGTTTGAATTCAGAACCAAGACTATTGTGTGGTGCTTATCTTTATTGCTGTAAAGCTCACTGGATATTTAATTTGATATTTCTTTCTGTATCAATGTGGTGTTTCAATTACCTTTTTTATGTCCTCGCTCAAACTGAGGTTGAAAGCCTCTAGAACAGGGGTCTCAAACTCACAGCCCGCAGGCCTTTTGCAACCCTCCATACAACATTTTGTGGCCCGCGGCCGGCCTTCAAATATCCCAGTGTTCACGATTATTCACTTACCCAATAATTGCAATAAAAATCGCATTAGTAAGAAAAAAATCGCATTAAACATTTGCATACCTCGAGCAGTTCCATTCGGGGTATGCAAATGTTTAATACGAGTTTTTGCGATTTTTTTCTTACTAATGCGATTTTTTATTGTGAATATTCGGTAAGCAAATAATTGCGAATACTTTGCGCCTAGCACAGACATCATTTCCCGCTGCTCCTGCCCACTGTCCCTAAAGGACAGAAGGCCTAAAGGAGAGAAGGGAGAGAAGCTTATTACAGAATTAGATTTTTTCATACCTTCATCATGACTTCATCAAAGCCTGCAGTGAAGAGAAAGATTGATGATGAGCACAGACAATTTCAGGAAAAGTAGAAGATGCAGTATTTCTTTGTTGAGCACAGGGGCATCCCCACATATCGTATTTGCTCAGAGAAAGTTGCAGTGCACAAGGAATACAACTTGAAATGCCATTATTCAACTAAACATGCTGAGGAATGTGCAAAATATCAAGGAAATGAGAGACCACCTAATCTAGCAGCACGGGAGATGATGGTGGAGGATATGGTTGCAGAAAGAGAACAGGGATGGGGGGAGGACAAATTTGGTGATGGGTATTCCCCTGATTCAGTGTTAATATGTACCTAAAATACTACTGTGAAAGATATGTAACCCATTATGATCAAAATAAAAATTTTAAAACATAGAAAATAGAAAAAAAAAAGTAGTGTAGGGGTCGGAGCAATAGTGCAGCAGTAGGGTGTTAGCCTTGCACGTGGCTGACCCAGGATGGACCTGAGTTCGATCTCCAGCATCCCATATGGTCCCCCAAGCAATTTCTGAGCCTATAATCAGGAATAACCCCTGAACGCCATTGGGTGTGGGCCCAAAACCAAAAATAAAAAATAAAAATGGAAAGAGTAGCGTAGAGAATATTTTATTAATTTAATAATATTGTAAGCAATAGTTAAGTTAATTAATCATTATCATGTGATTAAACATGATATGTATGTCAGAATAAACATACAACAATCAATTATTTAAACTGGATAATCAACTGAGTTTCTAGTAAATAATATCAGTACCTTTAAAGAGGTCATATTCACTTACTAGCACACAAAGTTAAAATATAAATGATTGATTTGAGTGCAGAGCCAGAAGTCAGCTCTGAAAACCACCGAGTATGACCCCCAAATATTATAAAATATATATAATGCAATAAATATAAAACATTTATATTTCTATGTTTAAATAGTATAGGTCTCCTATATAATACATATATGTGTATAACATATATCTTTTAAAATAAAAATAAAATTGTATCTATAAAAAATAAAAACGATTGTAGATTCCCCATAGTCATTATAATTATTGATTTTAAATATTTGTTCAATGCAAATCTGTAGCAGTTGCAATTAAAAGTAGAGAAAGTTTACATGATACAAATTTGTCATTTTTAATATGGTCATGTATTTCTGTAAATTATAGCACAAGCATTATTAGAAAGTACATATATTTTTAGAAACTTAATTGAAATTATAAACATGAAAACTTTGCTGACAACTACATAAAAGAAGGATATATAGAACAACATTCACTAGCACATAAACTGTAAAATAGGAAATTTTATATTTTTTATTATTTATATTTCTCACATATAGCATTACATAGTATTATATTTTAAAATGATAAAAGTTGTGAAGAACATTATTCTAATGATATTACTTTTAACTACTTAAGTATTGATTTTAACTAATAAAGACTACTTAATCTCAAAAAAATTATTTGTGCACTTAAATAAGTCATATAAATGTTCATTTTTTTTTCTTTTTTTTGGTTTTTGGGTTACACCTAGCAGCGCTCAGGGGTCACTCCTGACTCTACACTCAGAAATCGCTCCTGGCAGGCTCTGGGGACCCAATGGGATGCCAGAACTCGAACCACTGTCCTTCTGCATGCAAGGCAAACGCCCCACCTCCATTCTCTCTCTGGCCCCAAAGCAGTGGGATATGAGTTAATTTTATTTTTATTATTTTGCTTATTTAGGTATTTTTATTTTATAAAGGTTTATATGAATATACATATTTTACCGACTAAATTATTTCTATGGTATCTTACAAACAATAATACCAAAAATAATAAAATGCATCACAAAATTAGAATAAAGCAAGTTACTTCTTTAAGGTATTATAGGATGTGTAGTAAGTAGCTTATTCAAAACAGTGTAAAACTAGTTAGGGATAGTTTGTCAAAAATGAGAACAGGGAAACTAATTACTATCTTAGTGGACTTTTTTACTCATTTCACTTAAATACTCCTGCTATCAAGTTGCCATTTTATTCTTTCCCTATGACTAAATAATTCTGAACATGTTATTCTCTAAGGTACTGATATTATTTAGATCAGTTAGACAAAAGAAATATAGAAGCTAAAACTGAATATGCCTCTTCCCTTTACATGAAAATAGACTATGTTAAATATTATTTTCTGACTTTTATTTAAAGTACTTCTGTATCTAATATTTTCCTTGTATTATACTGCCTGAAGATAAGTAGACAACTGGATGTTAGCTACATAGCATCTAAAGTAATAGGCTTATAAATGTTTCCTTGCCTTTACAAAGTGGCGTTCTCCTTAATTTTTTGGATTCACCTTTTTATTGTATATAATCAGACAGCTCTGCATTTGCCCTGTTGCCTTTCTAGACAAATACAGTTTTCTTCTGCTATCTATCCCTGCAAATCTAGAGAAAAAAGGAAGTAGAGAGTTGGGGGAAATTTTGACAGTGAGGAATTCTCAGTGCTCAAATTTTAAGTATAATGCCACTGATTCCAAACTATCAGAGTTCATTCTAGGATCAGAGTCATCCTCATCTTTAAGAATTGCTTTGACAACTTACTTCAATTATTTTTATAGTTGTAAAAACCTTCATTTTATGATTGTATATTCCAGTCATTAAAAAGTATTCTAAACAGAGTCTAGAGTGGTAGCACAGAAAGTAGGGTTTTTTCCTTGCACATGGATAACCCAGGTTCAATCCTCAATATTCCATAGGGTGCCTAGAGTTTGCCAGGAGTAATTTCTGATCAGAGCACTGCCAGGTGTAGCCCCCCTCCCCCAGAAAAAGAAAAGAAAAGAAAATAGACCAAGCAGCATTTGTCCTCAGGTCACATTGTATGGTTATTAATTTCATTTGATCATTGCTCCATCAATTTTACGTTGACTGCAATTGTACATCGATTTGGACTCAGCTTTTTATCCATTCTTGTCAGTTCTGCTCCTAGAAATAGAAAATAATAAGGAGACAACCTTTGCTTCCTGAGGTATATATAAAAGAAAGTGATAGATGTTAAAACCAGAAGGGATAAATGAAAAGAATTGGAAAGTGAGACTATGACCACAGCAATCCATAATCTGGTCATAAATAATGCCTCCCTCCTGCAGTAAGCACTAATGATCTAACTGAGATTACAAAAGTAGGAGTGAGCGAAGAGTTCACTGTGCAGTCATCTGCCTTCAGATAGGCTATAGTGTTACTTTGTCTTACAAATATGTGCTTCCACAGAATCTGATTTGACAGTGTGGTTCATCAGAGAAACAAAAGCTCTGTGTGATATAAAAAGCACCTTGTGATTTTGTCATAAGAAGAGCTCTAAGGTTCCCAGTCATCTCTTAGTGGTTTCATAAATCAAAAAGCATCAAAGCAAAAATAAGCCAAAATGGAATAGGTCAAAAGTCCTTCTTTAAGTCTATTGAAAGTGTGATGAAATCAGACAGGAATCTATTTCACCACACAGAAACTAAGTTATCTCCTTTGGAACCACAGAATTAAGGAAGTAGAGCGCACTAAGGAAGTATAGGTAATATTATGACTCACCATTGCAATTTAATTTAAAATAAGATGTGTGTGTGTTTTCATCAAGAAAGACCCAGAACACAGAATACCAAACTTGTCTGGGTTTTTGTTTTTCATCTGGTGACTTGAAAGTAGGGTTTTAAAGAGTCTTTAGAAGCCAAGACAAAAAACAAAAAACAAAACAAAATTAGGTTCCCTTAAATTTTGGAAGATGAAGTCTCGGCGTTAAGCTGAGAATTAGAATAAACAGTTCTAATTCTCAGACTCTTTTTTTCCCCTTGTAGGATATTGAGGTAGCTATGAAGAGATAGATAAAGCAGGGATAACTCAGAAAACATCTCATAGGCCTGTTATATTCCCTATTTCCTCTTTCTGCTTGTATAAAGAAATGTCAGAGAAACCTAGAAAATTAAAGGAAAATTTCCCTCTTTCAATACTATCTGCATATAGCTCAATATTTCTGTGTCTTATTTCTTGGGGCATTACATGGAATTTGTTAAATGAAAAAAATTATTTAATTTTCAACTAACTTTAAATCATAATTAAGTTGATTATTGGTATGCTTTATGCAATATAAACTCTATTGAATCCCCATATTATAACTGAGTGGTTACGAAAATCCAGATTCTTTGGCTGTTGAGAAATACAAGTTTACATGAGACCAGATTTCTTTTCTAGACAACATTTATATGATAAAAACTGGGTCAAGGGGACTTGAAGGAGGACAGGAAAGGAAGCTCTGCCTGAACACAAAACAAAGAGCAGAACATTGTCCTGACTGGTTTCCTGAAAGGAATCTGATCAGTTGTTTTAAACTCTTCTGAACAAGTCCAATGGCAATTCCTTGTCTATTAAGTAGATAATTACACTCAATTCCAGGAACTGTACCTGTGGTATGTACATGCCTAATTAGAATTTGTTGCTAACAAATTCAAGGTCTGGAAAGCAGTGCAGGTTGTTCATGCTTAGTGGATTTTTGTAAAAGGCATATAGTCTTATTATTCCTTACAGTGCGTGCTTCAGCAGCATATATACTAAAATTGGAACTATACAGAGAAGATTAGTATGGCCCCTGTGCAAAATTATTCCTTACATTACTGCCAGATTAGGAAGCTGGAAAAACAAATAGATTGATTAACACTATATACAAAGATTGTGGCAAGAATAGGAAAGTTTTTAATAAAGTCAAAGGTTTGATTAACTTGTCCTTAATAATTTATTTTTTGTTGTTTCTTATTATTGTAGTGACATGTTTTTTGGTTTTTTTTGGGGGGGTGGTTTGGTTGGGTTTTTTGTTTGTTTGTTTGTTTGTTTGGTTTTGGTTTTTGGGCCACACCCGGTGATGCTCAGGGCTCCGTGGTTACTCCTGGCTATGCACTCAGAAATCGCTCCTGACTTGGGGGACCATAATGGTATATCAGAGATCCAACCGAGGTCCATTCTGGGTCAGCTGTGTGCAAGGCAAATGCCATACCACTGAGATATCGCTCCAGCCCTGAGGTGACATGTTTTAAAGCTTATTTCTGTTAACTTTTGTTGTGCAAAGTTACTAAACTTCCACCATCACCCAAGAATCAAAAACTTGCCACTATTTTTATTTACTATTAGTCTTCTTTATCTCTCCCACAATCACTCCTCCCTAGTCTGTCTTGCTTAATAAACTCAGTTCTGTTGTCTGAGTCAAAGAGCTTATATTCATGAGTCATTTTCTATTTTATTTCTTTGTTTCTTTATATATAACATGAGTGAATTTGTTCTTGCTGACAAGAATGTATTGGCTGCATAATGTTTAGCTATGCAGAAAGTTTTCTAAGGAATTTTTACTGGCTACACTTCTTGATAGGAGTGATGGGGCCAAGTTCAGTCTTTAATCTCAACACCCAAGTCAATTTCTCTTGTGTACAAAGGTCTAGAAATCTGAAGACAAAAGTAACACATGCTTACCTCTTTCTTCCTCCCTCTCCAAGCAGGTGACACTGAAAATTCTTATTTTTTTAGATTAATATTTTTATTTAAACACCTTGACTACAAATATGATTGTAGTTAGGTTTCAGTCATGTAGAGAACACCCCCCTTCACCAGTGCAACATTCCTGCCACCAAAGTCCCAAATTTCCCTCCACCCCACCCCCACTCCTCCACTTACACTCCAGACAGGAGTAAGAAGTATTTCTACTTCCTTCATTCATTCACATTCTTTTTTTTTTTTTTTTTTTTTTTTTTGGATTTTGGGCCACACCCGGCGGTGCCCAGGGGTTACTCCTGGCTGCTCAGAATAGCTCCTGGCAGGCATGGGGGACCATATGGGATACTGGGATTTGAACCAACCACCTTTGGTCCTGGATCAGCTGCTTGCAAGGCTAATGCCGCTGTGCTATCTCTCCGGGCCCTCATTTGCATTCTTATGATAGTTCTTGACACTGAAATTCTATCCTTCTGTTAAGAAGTATAAGAGGAGCACATGTGCTCTTTGGGCCATGCACATGTTGCCTGCATCTCCCTTCTTGAGTTATGTGCCATTCTACTTTCATGCTAGATTATGTATCAATGCTCTCTCCACTTTTGGTGAAGAAGTCTCTTGAGTGTGTTACTTCCTTTCTTATCCTCTTCTTCCTCTTTCTCATTACCTTCAAATAAAATCTGTTTTTACTTCAAATAAAAAAAAAAGAATTGTAAGAGTTAGTATTGGGTCACATAATAACCAATCTTAGGCATTTGTCCATCTTTAGGCATTTTCCTAAAAAGAAGAGCAACCAGAAAATGTATCATTGAGATCAGAAGTGTGTTTTTTTAATTTAATCAGAAAACAGAGTACACCAAGTATGTTGCTGAAAGAGCAGAAGAGCAGGATATATATTAGTCAGGACTAAGGATTTACAGTTTTGCATGTTTATTGGCCTTTTGCAACCTTTTCTCTTGGTTTTAATGTATTTTTGTTTTATCTGTGGGGCCAGAGCGGTAGTACAGAGGTAGAACCTTTGCGTTGCATGGGGCTGACCCAGGACAGACCTTGGTTCGATCCCCCAAGTCCCATATGGTACCCCCAAGCCAGGAGTGATGTCTGAGCTCATAGCCAGGAGTAAAACCTGAGCCCTGAGCATCACTGGGTGTGGCCCCCCAAAAAACCACTCCCTCAAAAAAAAGTCACCCCATTAATAATAAAATAATAAAAACAACAAAAAATAAATTATTAAGGACAAGCCAGGAGTAACCCCTGAGCATCACCAGTGTGGCCCCAAAACAAACAACCAAAATCATGCAACAAGAGTCTTTTTCCACATTTTCTTTCCTCCTTGATAGCAACCCTTTATCTGATGTCTTAAGCACATATATTTTCTCCCATTTGGATGTCTGTCTTTCAGGTTTAGGATTGAATATGTAGAAAATCATGTATATGTAGTGAGCTGCATTATCTAATACCATTCACAAAGGCCAACTCAAAGTGGATCATAAACTTTGAGATGAGACCTAAATATATAAAGTACATCAAGGAAAGCATAGGCAGAATATTCTCAGATTCGAAGCTTAAATGGGCTTTTCAATGATGCTAATCCATTGGTAAAGTAAAGAAATAAGAATTTAAAATTTAAGCTTAACTAAATCAAATTAGTTTCTGTATGACAAAAGAAGCATTGTGAAAACCAAGATCACTAATTACAGAATGACTACAACAATCATCCAGCACAGAACTTCTGGATCCATACAGACTCTATTCTAGACTTCATTCTATAGCCTGGGAAAATCCAAGGATCTTTAATTACAGAGGACTGAACTGATTTTGATAGCCACACTGAGCAGAACATTTCCTGGCACCATAAAACAATGTTGGGTTCTACAATGTACATGTCCAGAACCCGTAGTTCCCATGACAGTATGCTTCAAGGGTGGAGAAATCCTGTATCTCTTAGGTCAAGGAATTCCATTTCTAATTTCCCCAGTACTTACTGTGCCTGTGCAAAAAACAAAAAACAAACAAACAAACAAAAAACAAACCTTGCCACACCAGCCCTTCTTCCTTTTTTGTCGTTACTGTTTTGGTTTGGTGTTTTTCTTTTGCTTTCTTCTTTTAAATTTATGTTTATAACTTCTAGAAAGGCTCCTCCGAGCTTTTTTTTTTTCAACAGAACCACAGAACTTGAGTCATCTTGTTCTGCCTCAAGAAAATGTAGATGGTACCGGAAGCAAAGAGTCACATGAACATTGAGTGGAAATAAAAAATGATCAGACCTAAATATCAAGCCCAAAGTCAAGAACAAAAGTATCAAAATAACCGAATCTATAACAAGCTATACACAAAGGGGACCTGTTACAATAGTAGTTCAGGGGGCATATAAGGTGGTATGTGCAGCTGAAAACAGATGTGGAGGAAGAACAACAATAGTGGTAGGAATGGTCCTAATTCACTGTCACTATATACCTCAAACATAACTGTAAAGACCTGTAATTCACATTTGTCACAATAAAAATTATTTAAAAAAATGAGTTTCAATAACATAGCATTTCTCTTAGGAGAATAAGAAAGAATGAGTAAGAATGTGATGGGGGTGTTCTTTACATGACTGAAACCCAAACACAATCATGTATGTAATTAAGGTGTTTAAATAAAAAAAAAAATGAAAAAAAATACACAGGCAAATGCATAATGTCTTAAAATCACAATTTTTTTATAAGAAGTTTATTTTTTGGCCAAGTCTTCTAAACATAAATTATGTATATCAAGTTCTTAGCATCATGAAGTTTCACTCTAATGTAAAATCTTGGTTTTAGGAATGGGAGATAGCATGCAACTGATTTGGAGACCAAAAGATTACACTTGAGATTTTTGTTTTAATTCCTCAGGACAAATATATAGTATGTTTTTTTGTTTGTTTGTTTGTCTATCAAGAAACATGGTGCCCCTAAGGAATCCTGGCACAGCCTCTGAAAATTTTTAAGATGAGGTAAAACCAAGGAAAATCTGATCTGGGTAATTAAAAAAAATAAGCAAAAGCTTGCTTATCAAGATTATCTAAATCCCTTTCACAAAATACATTCTAAATTGTGCTCTAGGGAGAACAAAACAATAAAATATTACTCAAGGAAGTATATGATTACATTAAATGAAATCTCGGAGCTAGGGACTTCCACAATTCTGTTTCTAAAATTTTTTATAATCATTTTTAAGCCTGACAAAAGCCCTCAAAAAACCAGTCTTCAAAAGCATGGTAATTGTTAAAACGTTCAGACAGTGACAAAATCAAATTAAAATAGTTCTCACATCTATTATATGCACATGTTCACACTCACACAATAAGAATGTCCTCAACAGTTTTACAACTGAACTAGGCATATTGGTTTGGCTAGCAAGAAGAGAGGATATTTTCATTGTGGAAGAGTGAAATAAATTATGATGTGCCAAATAAGGTGTGTTTACAAGAAAAAAAATGGTGCATTTATGCAGTTAGAAAGAACTTTTCTGCCTTAATTAAGGAAAACTCAAAATACATGGGGCCTAGAAAAAATTCTTTGAATCCAACATTGCCCAGGGTCAAGAATGGTTTTCAATCCAATGTTTGGTGTTTAAATCCAATTTAAAATTTAGAAGAGTAATGGCATGGGAAATATCACTAATGAACAATAGGAAGGGAATGCATGGGTCTTTAATAAAATCACCAATAATGAAAATACTACAATGGATCTAGAGTTTTACAAAGAAACAGCAAAAACTATTCACAATAAGCCTTCAAATGTGCTGAATTTTTACATAACTGTATTGATAATAGTTGCAAAATCAATAGAAATGAGAGAAGGGTGCTGTTTGGACAGGGAAGGGACTGCTATGGGAGTAATAGTTCGAAATAATTACTCTGGAAAAGAACTGGGTGTAAAAAGGAGGTAAACTGACATACAGATACCCTTTTAGTAACAGTTTTATGAAGCATGGCTATTATTATCATACTGACATATTTATACATCCCACAAATGAGTGAGATTATTCTATGTCTACCCCTTCTTCTCTGACTCATTTCCTCAGTATAATGATCTCCATATCCATCCATGTAAAAGCAAATTTCATTACTTAATTTTTCCTAATGACTGTATAGTTTTCCATTGTGTAGATATATCAGTGTTTCTTTAGCCATTTATCTGATGTTGGGCACCTGGGTTGTTTCTAGATTCTGGCTATTGTACATGGTGTGATAATGAACATAGGAGTGCAGAGTGGTATTGCTGTCTCATATGAGAGAACAATTTCCACTTTTTTGAGAAATATCCATATTATTTTCCAAAAACGCTGAACCAATCTGCATTCCCACAAGCAGTGAATGAATGAGAGTACCTTTCTCCACTCCAGCAATGATTTTTCTTGTTCTTTGTGATGTGTGCCAGTCTCTGGGGTGTGAGATGATACCTCATAGTTGTTTTAATTTCATCTCCCTCATGATTAGTGATGTGGAGCATTTTTTCATGTATTTTGGCTATCTGTATGTCTTCTTTGAAAAAAATGCCTTTTCATTTCTTCTCCCCATATTTTGATGGGGTTAAATGTCTTTTTCTTGCAATTGTACATCTTAAATATTAAATTACATTATCAGAATAGCTTCTCCCAATCTGTAGGTAGTCTTTGTACTCTAGCCACTATATGAAATGGTGAATCTTCTCAGTTTTATGTAGCCCCATTTTTTAAAAATCTTTGCTTCCACTTGCTTGACCAGTGGTCGAAGATGCCTTTAGCTTCAACGTCATTGAGTGTTCTACTCACATTTTTCTCTATGTACCTTATGGTTTCAGGTAAGATATCAAGGTCTTTAACCCACTTTGATTTGACCTCTGTGCATGGTGTTAAGGAGGTCTGAGTTCATTTTTTTCCCTTGTGGTTGATGAGTTTTTTTAATAACACTTGTTGAACAGGCTTTCCTTGCTTCACTTTGTATTTCTTGCTCCTTTATCAAAAAGTAATTGATCATAAACATTTGGGTCAATCTCTGAATGTTCAGGTCTATTCCATTGATCTAAGGGTCTATCTTTATTCCAATGCAATGCTGCTTTAATGACCACTCCGTTATATTATAGTTTGAAATTGGGTAAAGTGATTCCTCCCTTATCTTTTTGCCAAGTATTGCTTTAGCTATTTGTGGATGTTTATTGTTTCAGATGATTTTCAGGGGGTCTGATATACTTCTTTAAAAATTTTCATGGGTATCTTTATAAGTATTGCATTAAATCTTTAAAATTCTTTTGGAAATATTAACATTTTAATGATGTTAATCCTCTTAAACCATGTACAAGGTATATGTTTCCATTTCCTCTTGTCCTCTTGAAACAATGTTTTATAGGTGGGTTTTGTTTTGTTTTGTTTTTTGGTTTGTTTGTTTGTTTGTTTTGGTTTTGGGGGGTTGGGACCACATCTGGAAGCACTCAGGGGCTACTTCTTGCTCTATGCTCAGAAATCACCCCCAGAAGGCTTGAGGGACCATATGGGATGCCGGGATTCGAACCACTCTCCTGCATGCAAGGCAAACGCCCTACCGCTGTGCTATCTCTCTAGCACTCTATAGGCTTTTTTTATAGCTCTATCATCTCTTTAGTTAGGTTAACTCCAAGGTACTTGATTTTCTGAGGTACAATTTGAATGTTATTATATTTAATACCAAGTAAGATATTGATATTATATTTAATACCAAGTAAGATATTGGTATTATATTTAATACCAAATAAGATATTGGTATTATATTTAATACCAAATAAGATATTGGTATTATATTTAATACCAAATAAGATATAGCTGATATCTTAATTAATACTAATATATTTATTATCTTTTTCTTTTCTTTCATTACTTGTGTATAGAAAATCCATAAACTTTTCATGAACTTTGTAGCCTGCCACTTTACTATACAAGTCTTATTGTTTCAAGAAGCTTTCTTTTTTGGAGGCTTTAGGGCTTTCTCAGTACTGTATCATGTCATCTGTGAACAGCAACAACATCACTTCTTCCTTTCCTATGTGAATGGCGTGCATGCTTTCAATATTCTATCCCCTATCTATGGTTTTAATCACTGTAACTAGGATGTGCATTAGAGTGCTTCTATTTGGGTCTCTTTTAGCTAGAACTCTTCAGGCATCCAGGATGTGGGTGCAAGTACATTCCAAGTCTGGAAATTTCTCAGAAATTATGTTTGGGTTTTGGTTTTGGTTTTGGTTTTTGGGTCACACCCAGCAGTGCTCAGGGGCTACTCCTGGCTCTATGCTCAGAAATCGCTCCTGGCAGGCTCGGGGGACTATATGGGATGCTGGGATTCGAACTAACATCCTTCTGCATGCAAGGAAATTACCTTGCCTCCATGCTATCTCTCCGGTCCCAGCAATTACGTTTTTGACTGTTGCTTCTTCATAAAGTTTCTTCCTGCCTCTCTGGAACCCCAGTGATTCTTTTTATTGCTGTTGAATTTATCCCAAAAGTCTATTGTCATCTGTTTGCATATGTGGGATATTTCCAAAGATAATATTATTAAAGTTATTAAATGTATGTCAATGTAATAGACATGGGGCAGTGGTGGAGAAGAGGAAATGTGAAGCCTTGGTGAAGGGAAAATGACACTGGTGGTAGGATTGGTGCTGAAACATATGTATAAAACTTAACTGTGAATAATTTTATAAATCATGGTGCTTTACTCACATTTAAAAAATAAAAATTGTACATGTATAATTTTATCAAAAATATGGTTTATGTTATTCAAAAAATCGAATAAAGAGAAAACTACATATTTCTAGTAACTTATGATATTTATATGTACTAACAAAAATATTTATGCCAAACACTGTAATTAAAGTAATAAAATATTATTCTACTAAAAATGCTTGTCTCTTCACAATTTTTTTGTGTTTGCATGTTTAATAAAATAGATGTTCATTTGTCATAAAAGATTCTTTACTTCAAAAGAATCACAAAGGCTACCATTGATAATTAAAAAGAAATGGGGATATTTTGAAGGTACTCCCTAGCTTTGAAGTATAATTGCCAAGACCTTACAAATAATAACATTTGTTTTATGATGACTACCAGGCAATTATTTCTCACATGTTTTCCCTTCATTAGCTTGATCACTTCTTTTACTTCATCAAAAGTTACTTGATATAACACTCAAAATTTGCCACGAGCTTCATTTTAGTGCTATAATTTTCAAGGTTATAAATTTGTTGAACACCTCAGGTTACATGGCATAGAGCTTGAAGATTATTGGCACAGTCATATACTGAAGGCATTATGCCAGCTCTCCACCACACTGCCTGCAAGTTCTGTATTTCCACTTTCACTGCCAGTAACATAGCATTAAACTTCTCTGCTAAGGGTACATATTTTTTAAGAAAAACCTTCAAGCTCAGAAAAATATTATTATACAAAATAATTGTATAAATAACATTGCACTAAATATTTATCCAGAAAAAAATTTCCACCTTCTCCAGTTCTGGATGGGAAATAGCACACATGTCCAATATAAATAGTGTTTTAGAGAAATGTCAGGGAATGAATGAGTTAATGGTTCTGAATTACTTCCAGCAGGGCATTTATCCTCAGAAACTGTTCCAATTTTCTAATACTATTTTCTACATTTTAGACAGGTTATCTCTCTTAGACTCTTTGAGCTGTCAATGCATGGCAGTCTTTACATGTTCATGTGGGAGACATTGGCAAAATTTTCCAAATTTAGGGAAAATATGTTTTCTGTCTAATCTTTCTGGCATCTATAAAGATTCATAGAAAATTTTATCAGTTATATTTGGTAACTAAAAAAAAAGACCTGTATTTTTTTGTTTCAGTTGCATATTTACCAGTGATTGACTGAATATACATTAGAATCTAAATCATTTACATTGTTTTTTTTTTTCATTCAGAACACATATTATCTGACATCTTGCAAGATAATATTTACTAAATTTATTTATTCACATTATTTCTGATAACATGTAAAAATCTTTTAGAGGGAGATTCATGAACCTGAAAAACTATTTTTAAATTTAATTAATAAAAACAAGTTGAAAAGTCCTAAGAATGCTTGAAAACAAATCAAACTTTGGTTTATGTCTTGAAAATTATCAGCTGCTACTTCATTTTTTTTTTTTGGTTTTTTTTTTTTGGGCCACACCCGTTTGACGCTCAGGGGTTACTCCTGGCTATGTGCTCAGAAATCGCCCCTGGCTTGGGGGGGACCATATGGGACGCCGGGGGATCGAACCGCGGTCCTTCCTTGGCTAGCGCTTGCAAGGCAGACACCTTACCTCCAGCGCCACCTACCCGGCCCCGCTACTTCATTTTTTTTTATATTTATATAGAAGTGTTAAGAATAAACTACTTTTTCTCTAAAGCACAGTGTGCTTCAGATAATTATCACTAGCACCAGTCACCCCAAAAAGCATCTCAAAGTAAACACACTCACCATCAAGTACTGAGGCAGAAGGGGGAATCTGGCAGCGCCCCAGAAACTGTTGTGAGGTAAGTGAACTCTGTCATAAAGGACTGAGACATTAGGGGGAGTTTGCAGTGACCCCAACCATCAACTACTGAACAGAAATGGGAGTCTGTTTGGTGGCACTCCGGAAAGCATCATGAGGTAAGCGATCACCATCAAGGGCTGAGACAGAAGGACTCTGATACGTGGCATCACAGGAAGTTTCATGAGGTAAGTGGACCCCCCCCCCCGTCATCAAAAATTGAGACAGAAGGGGGAGACTGTTTGGTGACACCTTGGAAATTGTCAAGGGGCTGCTCTGTCCCATGTTTGGACTTGTCCTAGGTAATAAAAACCTGCATAGCATGTAGAGAACTCCACACTGCAGCCATGACTATCTGGAAAGAACACAGGCCTCCACCATGCTTAGAGAATGAAGATGATAGCTCTGATGACCCCAAAGATATAAACCACCTATTTAGCATCTCAGATAAGAACTTCAGAGAAGAAATGTGGAGGATGCTCATAGATCTCAAAGAAACTATGGAACAAACGGAACAAAACACAAATAAGAATGAAGAAATAAAAGTAAAAATGAGAAAACTTCAAACTAAAAGTACTGAAAAACTTGGTAAGGGAAATAAAAACCTCAATGGAAAGCTTCTCTCTAGTGAGTAACAGCAACTGAGGAAAGAATAAGTGAGTTGAAAGGGGATAAAGTGCTATGTATGGTACCCTTTCATTAACAATAGTGAACCACAGTGTAAAAAATTATAAAAGAGAGATTAAGTAAAATGCCCAAGGGTGGGTGGGAGGGAGGAAAACTGTGGACATTGCTTGTGGTAAATGTGCACCGGTGAAGGGTGGTGTATATTCTATGATTAAAACTCAATGATGAAAAATTTTGTATCCATGATGCTTAAATAAAGTAAATAGATTAAAAATAAAATAAATGGGGGCCAGCAAGGTGGCACTAGAGGTAAGGTATCTGCCTTGCAAGCAAGCGCTAGCCAAGGAAAGACCGCGGTTTGATCCCCCTGCTTCCCATATGGTCCCCCCAACCCAGGGGCAATTTCTGAGCACTTAGCCAGGAGTAACCCCTGAGCATCAAATGGGTGTGGCCTGAAAAATAAAATAAAATAAATGTAAAAATAAAAATACTAAAATAAAATAAAATAAAAATAGTTATAAATAAAATATGTAAAGTTATAGGTATTATATTCCTTCAGCAATAATATTAAAAGCCAAGTTTTCTGGGGCTGGAGCAATACCACAGCAGTAGAGCATTTGCCTTGCACACAGCTGACCCAGGACTGATGTAGGTTCAATCCCCCGCATCCCATATGGTCCCCCAAGCCAGGAGCAATTTCTGAGCGCATAGCCAGGAGCAATCCCTGATTGTCACCGGCTGTGGCCCAAAAATAAATAATACGGTGCCTAAAAGGAAAAAAATGGAGCGCGAGAATGAGATTGTCTTTCCCCAGGGCAGGCAGTGAGTAGGGCAGGAGGGAAACTGAGGACAATGTTGATGGAAAATATCCACGAATGAAGGGTATTGTACATTGTATGAATAAAACTCAGATCATAAACAACTTTCTAATTGTGGACTAAAAGGCCCAACTCTATTGTAAGCAACTTTTTAACAATAGTGCTTAAATAACGTTATTTTTTAAAAAGTTAGTCAAAGCAAGCTTAAGTCAAACATTATACTTAATGGGAAAAAAACTAGAAGCTGTGCCTTTAAGATCCAGCACAAGACAAGTTTGCCCAATCTCTCCATTTCTATTCAACAAAAACTGGTAGTACTTGCCACTGCAATTAGGTAAAATAAAAATATTTAAGATTTAAAGATTTTTAAGAATGTAAAGTTTGGGGGCCTGAGTGGTGTGCAAGCGGTGGGGCATCTGCCTTGCATGCACTAACCTAGGACTGACCATAGTTCAATCCCCCAGTGTCCTATATGGTCCCCCAAGCCAGGAGAGATTTCTGAGTTTATAGCCAAGAGTAACCCCTAAGCATCACTGGGTGTGGCCCCCAAAACAAAACAAAACAAAACAACAAAAGAATTTGAAGTTTTTTACAATTTAAAGATATAAAAATCTTTTTATACAAATGATTGTAGCATCTTGTTTAGTATCAACTCCATAAAGATACCACATTAAAGAATTCCACTACGTCTAATATCTATTTAGATTTTACTAAATTATTTTCATTGAATAGAATTGTTTCTTTGGATGCAATTCTCTCTTGCTCATATCTAATGTGAAGAAATAAATTTTGTTTTATTTTATTTAATTTTTATTTCTACAAGCTTAGTCTGCATGCAAAATTTTATGTACTATTTACTAGAATCATCATCTTTACTTTCACCACAAAAGAAAGCAGAATATGGTGGTCCCCCACATTTAGCAAGAGTGAAGGATTTTCCTTCCGAAGGATTCTTAGAAGAGCACATATGTTCATTCTTATCAAATAAAACCTTAATTAGGAGGTTCAAGCTCACTTTCTTAAACCTTTGCATTATAGGACTAGTTAAAGAAGGAATTTCAAAGGAAAACTCAGAGAATGATCAGGACTCTCCCTTGAGCCCCAGTATTATACTCCAGTTCTAATTTCGCCTCTTTGATCTTATTCAGCTGACTCAAACACAGATATGTTGGAGCTGATTGTAGCATTGGAAAGAAGTCAGTTCTATTCACTGCAAGCAAACTTAGACATATTATAGCCCAGAGGTAAGGTACCAAAATCATTTCCTAATATAGACATATGATAGCCAAGAGGTAAGATGTTAAAATAATTTAAATTTGAAAGCCATACAAAATATAAAATGTAGATAAAATATAAAAACTAAAATGGCTTTTGCTCCTGACAAGGACAAATCTGTAAATAAAAAACAAGGCTTCAGCATTAGAGCTCCAGACAGTTGTTGGAAGTATCTGCTTGCAACCCAAAGAGCAATATCAATCTTTTAGAGTGTTAATGTTCTGGTATATCAACTTATGACAAGACCATACAAGTTAATTATAGTTATCTAAGATTATTCTGTATAAGCAAGGCAACAAACCTGTTAGCCTAGCCTTTAGCTCTCTTATTAAAAGGGTTAGTCATACCTTTGTGTGATCTGAACACAAAGACATTTGTCAAAAAGTCTAAAGTGAAAAAAGCAATGCCTGTAGGCCGGGCGGTGGCGCTGGAGGTAAGGTGCCTGCCTTGCCTGCGCTAACCTAGGACGGACCGCGGTTCGATCCCCCGGCGTCCCATATGGTCCCCCAAGAAGCCAGGAGCTACTTCTGAGCGCATAGCCAGGAGTAACCCCTGAGCCTCACAGGGTGTGGCCCAAAAACCAAAAAAAAAAAAAAAAAAAAAAAGCAATGCCTAAAGCTAGTTAATTTTTGATAGCTAGTGTCTATAGCTTCACTAAAACCTGGGCTAATAAGAAAGATTATCTTCAGTGTTGCAATTTAAAAACTTGAAGATAAGATGTATCCTACAATGTAAGTGACTCCGTAGAAAATTTTTCATCCACGTATCGTAAACAGTAATCAGAATCTGAAACTCAATTCTAAAACATAATTAACTGAAAATATTGTTATATTAATTATGACACCATCCTTACTATACTGTCTCTCAAACCTCTTTTTTCAAAGAACATTTTGAGAATATAAGTGATACTGCAAAGGAAATTTCCATAAGAGTCACAAAAGATATTTCAAGTCAACTCTACAAACTATATCCTAATAGTATATATAATTATTATTACTATACATAGATAATCTACTGGAGAAAAAAACACATACAAACGAAATATTTTGTCCATCTATCCATCTATGTTTTTTCAAAGAAGCAGTGCAAGATTTCACAGACAAATTTCAGCTTATTTTAGGGACACTAAACCAATGCTGCAAAATGCACAAAATGGTCTCAGGAAAAACAAACAACTGACACAAAGACTACAGAAACAAATGCTAACTACACAAATTACATACTACCCAGATTGCATACAAAAAAAGATGGCAATCAATTCCTTCATTTCTATAGTTTCACTTAATGTTGGTCTTAACTTATCAATCAAAGGGCAAAAATTGTTTGGAAAGAAAAGAAAAATCTGATCCTGACAAGAGATTAATTTGAATGATTAAGATAAACACATGTTCAAAATAAAATGCCAGAAAATCTATCAGGCAAACAGTATTAAATAAAAGTTATATGATCATATTTACATGAAATAAATAGACTTCAAACTTAAAAGAAAATAAAATCAGAGAAAGTATTATGAGATGATCCAATTTATAAATTTGACATAAACCTGATGTAAATAGATGTCAAATTCTATAAATTTGATATAAGAATCAAATTTTATAAATCAAAAATTAATATTTATTAGCATATATGCACCAAAGGAAGGAGCATCAAATTATGAAAAGTACAATATTTCTGACGACACAATCACAGAAATAATAGACTTACTATCTTCTCAACATTAAATACATCATCCAAGAAATCAACAAGGAAACAAAGATATTAAAGGACCTCACAGATACTTACAGGGCTCTCCATCTCTAAAAAGCTAAATTCACTTTCATCTATAGTGCACATGCATCCGTTCCTAGAATAGGTCATGTACTGAGACACAAAAAAGACTCCATATAGTCAAAAAAATAAAAACAACGTTAAGTAGCATCAGAGCACAGTGATTTTAAGATGAAAATAAACTACAAACAACAGAAAGCTAGAACACATTCAAACACTTGGAAGTTTAAAAACACACTACTGAAAAATCATTGGGTCAAAGAAGAAAGAGTCCTGAACTCAAATAATAATGAAGATATATAAGTACTGGAAATATGGGAAACAGCAAAATCAGTACTGAGAGAAATTCATAAAAAAAAGGAAACAATAAGTGATGTAAATAACTAACAACTTCACATCTCACAAAACTAGAATAACAACAAAGGGAACTCTGTAACCAAAAGAAAGAAAATCACGGTCTAGAGTGATAGCACTAGCTCCCAACACAGGTTCAATCCCCAGCATCCTTTATAGTCCCCTGAGCCTGCCGGAAATAATTTCTGAGCACAGGGCTAGAGATAACACAGGAATGTCACCAGGTGTGTCCCCCCCAAAAAAATACAAAAAAGGGAAATAAAATCAAAACATAAATAAAAAACAATATAGTCATTTGAAAAATCATAATTCTCTCAAATAATTTCTGTGAAACTAGCATTATCTTTATACCAAAAAAGTACCACTGAAAAAGAAAATTGCAGACCAATATCCCTGATCAATGGATGTAAAAATACTCAATAACATACTAGTAAATCAAATATTAATATTCAAGGAGATTGAACATATGATGATCATAGATTTATACAGTTTAAAGTCAGGAAATACCTGAATGTAGAAGAAAGTCCTTTGATATATTATCTATAAGTTAAATGATTATATGTCTGATCATTTTTATATATGGAAAGAAATGTTCAACAAGATTTATGATAATTATTAAATTATTCTATGATAATCTAAATAAAATAACATCATGTTGGTATCTCAATAATGTAGGTTAAGAAATGTGGGTTAAGAAATTGCCTCTATAATAAAATGTCATATGCCATAACTTATCGATAATATTATATCTAAAGAATTTCTTCTAAATGCAGGCATTTTCTGATTTTAAACTGTACAAATCTATGATAATCAAAACTGTATCCTACTAAAGACACTCTCAGACCAATGTATTATTAAGAGCTCAGACAAGTACATATATATGAACAAATCATTTAACACAAAATATCTTTAGAGAGAGAGCAATAGATAAGTGGGTAGGGTATTTTTCTTGCATATGGCTGACCCATATTTGATCCCTGCCCAAAACCTGCCAGGAGTAATATCTGAGAACTGATTCAGGAGTAACCTCTGAGTACCTCCAGGTGTACCTCTTCCCCCCAAAAAAAATTAAAAAATAGTAATGGAAAAACTTGTTAGCCTTGCAGGAAAATTCAAAACAACCCCCTAACTCACACCATATACAAAATGTCAAATCAAAATTAACTAAATATCTATATCACAATTACATCTCTAACATACATTGAGAAAGTCAGAAGACAAGGGTCAGTTAACAAAATGATCTATCTCAAATGTGGGATATTAAGAAATATAGTAAGGGGTAACAAATCATCAGAGAAAGCATGACCTAAGACCTGGTCTACAGAATTTATCTCAGTGGTTGCATAAGAATGAAAAGCTGATGTATGTAACTCTGAGGCAATGGTGGAGTGAAGTGGAGTGAAAATTGGTGGGTGGTGTAATGTTTAAAGTTGTATACATGAAACTCTATCATGGTAAATAATGGCACTCAGATTTAAATAAATAAAATTTTAATAAAAATACATTGAGTAAAAATATTTAATATAAAAAGCACATAAGGAAAGCATAGGTAGACATCTCCACAATATTGACCAGAGAGGAGTCTTCAAAGAGGTAGACTCACTAGCAAAGAAACAAAAAGCAAAAACAAACAAATAAAAGCATATCAAGCTACGGAATTTGGGTAATGTACAAGAAATGATGTCTGGAACTAGAGAAATAGTAAGCAGGTAGGACATGTACGTTGCATCAAACCTGACCCAAGTTTGATCACTAAAACTCCAGCTCTACCAGGAGTGATCCCTGACTACAGAGCTAGAGTAAGATCTAAGTAATGCTAAAGGGAGGGAGGGAGAGAGGGAAGGAGGGAGGGAAGAAGGAAGAGAGTGAAGAAGGGGGAGGGAGGGGAGAGAGAGAAGGAAGGAAGGAAGGAAGGAAGGAAGGAAGGAAGGAAGGAAGGAAGGAAGGAAGGAAGGAAGGAAGGAAGGAAGGAAAAGGAAGGAAAAGGAAGGAAGGAAGGAAGGAAGGAAGGAAGGAAGGAAGGAAGGAAGGAAGGAAGGAAGGAAGGAAGGAAGGAAGGAAAAGGAAGGAAGGAAGGAAGGAAGGAAGGAAGGAAGGAAGGAAGGAAGGAAGGAAGGAAGGGAGGGAGGGAAGGAAGGAAGGAAGGGAGGGAGGGAGGGAGGGAAGAAAGGGAGGGAGGGAGGGAGGGAAGAAAGGGAGGGAGGGAGGGAGGGAAGGGAAGGAAGGAAGGAAGGGAGGGAGGGAAGGGAAGGAAGGAAGGAAGGAAGGAAGGAAGGAAGGAAGGAAGGATGAAGGAAGGAAGGAAGGAAGGAAGGAAGAGGAAGGAAAGGAAGGGAAGGAGGGAGGAGGGAAGGAAGGAAGGAAGGAAGAAGGAAGGAAGGAAGGAAGGAAGGGAAGGAAGGAAGGAAGGAAAAGGAAGAAAGGAAGGAAGGAAGGAAGGAAGGAAGGGAAGGAAGGAAGGAAGGAAGGAAGGAGGGAAGGAAGGAAGGAAGGAAGGAGGGAAGGAAGGGAGGGAAGAAAGGGAGGGAGGGAGGGAGGGAAAAGGGGAGGGGGGAGGGAGGGAAGGAAGGAAGGGGAGGGAGGGAAGGGAAGGAAGAAGGAAGGGAGGAAGGAAGGAAGGGAAGGAAGGAGAGGAAGGAAGGGAAGGAGGGAGGGAGGGAAGGGAAGAAGGAAGGAGAGGAAGGAGGAAGGAAGGAAGGAAGGAAGGAAGGAAGAGGAAGGAGGGAGGAGGAAGGAAGGAAGGAAGGAAGGAAGGAAGGAAGAAGGAAGGAAGGAAGAAGGAAGGAAGGAAGGAAGGAAGGGAGGAAGGAAGGGAAGGAAGGAAGGAAGGGAGGAAGGGAAGGAAGGAAAGGAAGGAAGGAAGGAAAGGAAGGAAAGGAAGGAAGGGAAGGAAGAAAGGAAAGGAAGGAAGAAAGAAAGAAAGAAAGAAAGAAAGAAAGAAAGAAAGAAAGAAAGAAAGAAAGAAAGAAAGAAAGAAAGAAAGAAAAGAAAGAAAAGAAGAAAGAAAGAAGAAAGAAGAAAGAAAGAAAGAAAGAAGAAAGAAAGAAAGAAAAGAAAGAAGAAGAAAAGAAAGAGATGAGAGAGAGAGAAGGAAAGAGAAAAAGAAAGAAAGAGAGAGAAGAGAAAGAAAGAAAGAAAGAAAGAAAGAAAAGAAAAGAAAGAAAGAAAGAAAGAAAGAAAGAAAGAAAGAAAAGAAAGAAAGAAAGAAAGAAAGAGAAAGAAAGAAAGAAAGAAAGAAAGAAGAAAGAAAGAAAGAAAGAAGAAAGAAAGAAAGAAAGAAAGAAAGAAAGAAAGAAAGAAAGAAAGAAAGAAAGAAAGAAGAAAGAAGAAAGAAGAAAGAAGGAAGAAAGAAAGGAAGAAAGGAAGGAAGGAAGGAAGGAAGGAAGAAAGGGAAAGAAAAGAAAGAAAAAAAGAGAAAGGCAAGGAAAGACATTTCTTCCAAGAATTTTATTATCACCCAAACTACTCTGTATTTACAGGAAAACATGCATGAAAAATCAAAGCTTTTATCATTATCTGATAACTTTATTTACATTTTACTCAAAATCTGAATCATAATCAGGGTAGTCTTTCTCCTCTGTAATATTTTATTTTAGGGAGCATTCAGCAGGTCTCAGTTCTTACACTTGGATTGTATTCAGGTGTCACTCCCAGCATGTGTCATGGGACCATATAGGATGCAGAGAATTGAACCTGAGTCACCATATGCAAGGCAATGTCTTACCCATGTTTCTCTTCAGTGCCACCCTCTGTAGTTTTCTAGTAGGCCATTAAAGTTTTATCCACATAATAGAAAGAATTTAAAAAATGTTGAAGTTTGCCTGGTTGACGTAAAATGTTGGCAAAATGCCACACTGTGCTCTGCAGGATTCAAAGAAGATGAACTCATATATTTAGTGTAGAATTTAACTCTCACTTCTGTCCCCTAAGGGATTCTTCCATTCATGAAGTTCTTTCTAAAATCAGTAGAACAAATCAGTGAAACAGATGTAGTTTGAGCAACTATAGCTAAGAATGTATGAGTGTGAAAGTGGGAGGTATTGTATAATCAGCACACGAGCTCTTCTCAGTATACGAAGGCTGGTTAGATCTGTCTTGAGGAAACATTGAGATAATAGAGATTAATTTAGACAACTTTGAGTAACTATCTTGTACTCTACAAATAATATCAACCTCATTGTTGGATACTTAAATGGCAAAGTGAAAAACAGTGTATTGTTATGTGTAATTCTAATCAACTAGAAAGAGCTCATTAGTAATATGAAAGTGACTGGGTCTCAAACTCAATTTACCTGGGGGCCTGAGGAGGCCAAGTCGGGGTGATCCTTGAGTGCCAAGTCAGTAGTAAGCCTTGAACATTGGGGAGTGTGACCCAAACAACTAAATCAAAACAAAACAAAACAAACAAACAAAAAAAGATTCCTCTAGGGCAGGGCCACAAAATGTTGTACGGAGGGCCGTTTGTAGCCCGTGGGCCACGAGTTTGAGACCCCTGTTAGACTGAACAACAACAACAAAAAAAAAACTAAAAGAAAGGAGCAATCAAGAATCTACATTGAATCGTTGTAAGTCACAGAAATTAGCTTATCAAGGACACAGACTATAAAAAGAAAAATACTGCAAGAAACTTGAAATATCATAATCACTTAGAAAAGATTTAATACCTTTGGTGAGGAAAAGTAAGAACAGAATTAAAGACTATTATTGTACTATTCCTTAATAAACTCCAATTTTAGAAAAACTTACAGCAACAACAATTGAGCTAACTCCATATCTTGATTCATGTTTATCACCAGAATATTTTTTCCATGTTCTGCATGCTCACAACAAAGTTAAGAGCTGTTGTTTTTGAGCATTAAATATGTATTAGGTAAAAAAAATTGTAAAATTTTTGAAATTTTTATTACCTCAAGTCTAAAGGTGAGACAACTGATGTTCAGATCATAAATATTTAAATAAATTGTTTAAAATAACAGAATTTGTGGGCCAAAGCGATAGCACTGATAGGACATTCACTTTGCATGAGGTTGACCCAGGATGGACCAGTGCTGGTCCCCCGAGTCTGCCAGGAGTTATTTTTGAGCACAGAGCCAGGAGTAACCCCTGAGTACTGAGTATTTATTTAAAAAATAAATATAATAGCACAGGATTAGTGGAAAAGTTGGGATTCTTATAAATGGGCTTATATTATATTTTAAGCAATCCATTCTGTAATTCTGTAATAAGAAAATGACATCATTTGAAGACAACAGTAATGATGTAAATACACACTTACTGCATATTGATTCTAATATTTCTTCTCCAATTATCTAGTCTACATGTATTTCCTTGTACTTTTTAACTTACTTAATCTTACCACCAACTCTATTACATATACATCTTATTATTCTATTCATATATGAAGAACCTGATTCAGTAAACTACTTGGAATTGGGACATAATAGGAGAACAAGAACTTGTCCATTTCTTCTAGGTTCTCTGGTTTTGTAATATAAAACTTCTCAAATTATACTATGACTTTCTGTAGTCTCTCAAGTGATATCAATTTTGTTTCTGTTTATTAGGGTTCTCTCTCTGTGTGAATTTTGCTAGAGGTTTATCAATCTTGTTTGTTTGCTTGTTTGAGAATACATGTTTGACTTTAATAACCCCTGAGCATCACTGAATGTGGCCCAAGAAAAAAATTTACAAGAACCAGGTTTTTTGGATTGTTTAGCTTGTTATTTTTACTCTCATATGCACCTATAGTACCATGTGGCATTGTCCTTTTTCGCATAGGCACATTAAAAAGGAGAAATCTTACATGTGAAAACACGTTATTATCTAATAGAGATAGAAACACATTAATTTTATATTGCAGTTGAGACCTTACATCCTGAACACCTGTCATAGTGACTTGGTTTAGGCTTTTTAGAAGATGGAGCATTGACCATTCACCTCTGAACCTTGGATCTACCTTGGAAGTAGCACAGTTTTCTTTACCAACACCAAGAATCAGACTTGTACTAGGAAAAGCCCTAATACTGCCCTGGCAACGAATTACCCCTAAGTGTGTTTATCTGACACAATGACGTCTGGATAACAGCAATAATCTGCTTTCAGGGTAAGGTTCTCTGCATTGCTACTTAATGATGATATGAAACCAGAAGACGCTCCATGTCACCTTGATAGGATCTGTACAGAAATCAGAATCTAACTACAGAAACCTGATAGCAAAAACCCTGATTGTGAAGAGCTTTCCCTGGGACCACAGAGAAAGACTTTGTGGTTATAAAACTGTAGTTGGTCTTATGCCAGGATGCTTCATGAGTAAAGTCTCCTTTCTATTTCCCCCCATATTTTTCTGTGCCTATGCAAACAACAATAACAACAACTGCCACGCATGCAGACACACACCATTGTAGTGTACTTTTATCTTTATTCTTTTAAATTGGGATAGTTGAAGTTCTACACAAACCAGTGATCAAAACAGTCGAGTATTAGAAGAAAGAGAAACTCTCCTACCAATGGGTCGTAATAAAATATCCAGTGTCAAATTCCCAAGTATATAGTAAATTAATCTTTGATAAAGGAGCTGAGCACATTTAATGGAATAAAGAAAGCTTCTACCAAATATGGTGTTGGAACAACAAATATATCCCACACCTTACACAAACGTTAACTCAGTGTGTATGAAATACCCTGATATTAGACCTAAATTCATCAAGGATATCACAGAAAACATAAGTGTAACTTCAAGACTAGACCTAAAAGGAATCTTAATGATATGATGCCAATGGCAAAGAATATAGAATAAAATCTAAATAGGTGGGCCTATATCATAGCAAAAAGAATCTGTATGGCAAAAGAAACACATGTTACTAAAGACACATTTAAAAAATGCTCCACATCACAAATCATCAGGGATATGAAAATCAAAACAACAAGTGAGGGTGGGTGGAAATGAAGGGAAAGTAGGAACCTTGATGGCGAGAATTGTGCACTGTACTGCAAAACAAAGTGTCTAAAGGGAAAAAAAGGAAGAGAGATAAAGATAGAGCAGAGAAACATGTATATTCCAGATACAGGAAAAGGAGAAGGCGTTGGTGGAGTGTGCACTACTGAAGGTTGTTGTACATTGTACGACTGTAACTCAATCATGAACAACTCAATCTATGGAGGGGGAAACAACTATATTATGAACAACTTTGTAACAATGGTGTTCAAGAATAAAATAAAATAAAATAAAATAAAATAAAAACAGACTAAAACTAAGACAGGTGACTGGGAGAAAATATTTTCATTCAACTTGTCAGAAAGGGTTGATGTTAGTCTAACCCTACAATACCTAAAAGCCCATTAAAAATGGGGAGAGGAAATGAACAGACACCTTAGAGAGGAAGACCAACAGATGGCCAACCAACACATGAAAAATTCTCATCATCACTTACCATTAGAAACATCCAAATTAAGATAATGAGATGTAAGAATGGTATATATCAAAATACTAGAAACAATTCCTGTTGGTGGAGATGTGATAAAATAGGAACTCTTATCCTCTGCTAATGAAAATGCTGCTTGGTCTAACTACTATAAAAAATAGTCTGAGGGTTCTCAGTAAACTGCCATATGACCCAGCAATCCCACTTTTGGGTATCTATCCCACTGCTATTCACCACAGCACTCAGTACAATAGTTAAGAATTGGAATCAGTCTAGATGAGTGGATCATGAAAATGTGGTACATATGGACAATGGAATACTATAAGCTATATAAGAAATGATGCAATTATTCAATTTGCTGCAAATAGAAGATACTATGTTAACTCTAATATGCCAGAAGAAGGATAAATGCAGATTGATGTCACTTATGTGTGGTATTTATAATAAAAGCATTAAGTAATGGGGAGGATTAAATGGGGGTTGCCGAGAATACTCTAGGTGTCAGAGTATAGTAAGGAGAAAAAGAGAAATTGAGTGAACAAGAAAAAAGACAAATATGAAAGAACAGGAATAGGTCCAAGCTATCTCCTGTGCATTAGTGGTGTTAAGAAAGGACAGAACTAAATATTCAAGTCAGAATTGACTATAAGACCCAAACTTTAACAATCAAAATTAAAAAATAAACCAGGCTGGGATGGGGGGAGGGCTGGAATGGGATGGACTCTGGGAACATTGGTAGAGGGAGATTGACACTGGTGGTGGGATTGGCCTTGAAACATTGTAGGTCTAAAGCCCAACTACGAAAAGTTTTGAAAAATCACATTGCTTTAAATAAAAAAACATAGATTCCCATACTGATATTCTTCCCAAGCAAAACAATCAGAATTGCAGAGAGTGGAAAAAGTCTGCATCTGGAACATATAATTCTTAAAGGGAAAATCTTTAGGAAAATAATCTATCATAAAAATTGTAAAAATAGAGATTTGGTTTTCACAAAACCAAAATAAGAAACACTAGCTTAAGTTGTTTTGGCAAATTTACCATGCTGCCTCATAAAACAACTAGTAAAATCTCAGTGACTATATTAATGAGTTACTGAAAACAATGAAAAAAAAAGTTAGGCCAAAAATTAATTTTATGTATCTAAAGCACAGTGCCTAAAGCATCCTAAAGTTTCGTAAAAATCTGCATATGGTTTGAGACCATAGTTCTCATTTGGCTGCTTGTCTTGTTATAAACTGCTATCTAGATATTTAGTTCAATATCAGGGATTAGAGCTTCACATATTGACGCTAAGAATGTGAACGCTGGGAACCACAACTAATATATATACATATTATATATACATATAATAGAGCTAGTCTAATGGATGTGCTGAGGAAAATTCCAGTAGAATACTCCGGAGGTCAAAAAGAGATAGATGATATATAGTTCTCATAGATTCAAGGAATGCAAGTTAGGTGAAAATTATCCCATGAGGCAGAGAGATTGTACAGAAAGTACTATCAATTTGCTTTGAATTGATATGCCTGGGTTTAATTCCCAATATGTGGTCAAACAGTACCACCAGAGGAATTCATGAGCACAGAGCCTGGATTTATCCCTGAACACATGCTGGACATGACTCAAAGACAAAAATAAAAAAGTTACCCTCCCTCAACTCAAAAGTTACTTGGACTTAGAGTTAAATCATGGAGCAGATAAATTAAGGGCATCTCTTCTAAGAAAGAGGCAGGGTTATAATATATTGCAAATTAAAATCGTGTCATTATTGAATAACTCTGTCAGATCTTATATTTTTTCTTCAGACTAAAAAGCTAGCCAATGTAGAACAAACCTCCAACATTGCAAATAGCCCAGAACTTCTAATAGATTTCTATATACAAATATAACAAATATATCCTAACAAATATAAATGAGAAAGTCCATCAATATAATAATCCCTTTTAAGATGAACTTCCTGGTTATGAATGATTTTCGTTGTTCTCAATATGTGTTCAATATTTATTGAATTTTACAAGTAATCTAAATAAGGTATGATTTGATGACTCTAATTATGGTATTCAGAATGAAGATATCCAGGGATATATTCATGATAATTAAATCCCTATTATAATCCACAAATATGAGGTAGATTGGCAGATCAGCAACAGCAGCATCTTTGACACAGTAGAGCCATTGCACACCAAGTAAGTGTTTTCTGAGAAGAGCACAGAATTTAGGAGCTCTACTGGACTGTTTTGGGACCTTTCCTTGATGTATTCTCACCTGTCACCCAAGTTGTTCTGGATGAGCTCTTGGAAATTTATGGAATTGAATTATCAGAGATGGAATTGACTCTGGGTTTGGAAACCCTTTGGTAAACTGGGCCAAGTTCAATTTAACGCCATTTGGGTGTGACATGACTGCCTTTTATTAGTGAGGTAGAGTAGTCTCTCAAATTGACAAGTAGCTATTCTGGATCTCCTAAGAAATAATTTTCCAAATTATTGAGATGTTGCAACTTTCTTGTGCAAGCCCAAGTATTGAATGGTGATGGATGGAGGGTGAGTCCTTTCGCCTCCAGCTCGGACCACGCATATGCAATTCTCTCCAGCTGGTGGGTCTGAGTTTAGGGTTTAGGATAGTAGTGGGGAGAAAACTTACAGGCAGGTTTCAGGAGACATCAGTTTTATACAAGGCCCTAGCCACCACATGTGTGGCCTATCGTAACCTTTTATGCTGGATCCTTATTCGGCCCTGCATTAAACCTTATCTTTCAGCCATCTCTCCTCTGCTGCTTCCTCCTTTCTCAATCTCCTCCAATCTCCCAATCCAACTCTTTCCTACCCCTCAGGCAATCTTTAGACCCCTCCCAGAAATGGGCAGATCTTACTATACATATACAACACAGGTTATCCTTTGTTTTTCTGGCTTCACCTTTAGCCAAAGGCGGGAACCTTAATATTCCCATAGCAATAAAGTTTAAAGTTAAATTAACTTTAGTTAAAATTAACATACCAGCCTTTAATAAACATAAACATAACTTTTCTGCAAAATATACCTGTAACTTAAAATTTTCTTAATGCTTATTTACCAAGCACTATCCTGGAATTTCCTTGTTCCTATTCTTCTTAATGCTATTTAACCAAGTACTTTTCCTGGAACTTTGTTCTTATTAACTTTTCCCTAAACACAAGTACAAGAACATTTATACAGAACATACATTTTGAAAACAGGCTAGTACATCAAAATACACAGTAAAACATTATGCAATTGGGAACATTAATTATGGAAAACTATAAAGCACCTTTAAATCAACAAGAAAATAACTTAGATCATGAGATACACTTGAAACAAAGTTAGATGCAAGTGGTTCTAAATCAGATTTTTCAGTTGGGCTTCACTGTTATCTCCCTTTTTTTATTTTTATACCACCACCAGATTGTCTAAACGTGAATATGCTGTGGACACTTATCCCATCACTAAATTGTCCAGATGTGAAAAGTCTGTGGACTTTCCCAGGCTGCTCACCACGTGGCTTTAGCTCCTTGGAGTCCCAAGCGGGTCTGGGCTGGAGCCACCTGGGTCATGCTTGCCTGGTGGGGAGCTTCTCAGCTGCAGCTTGTCAGCTCTCTGCCACTTTGGTGCTTCTATTGAGTGAGTGAATGGCTGCCAGTGGTCTACCACAGCATCTCTGCTGATGCTACTGAGTCCAAAGTCCAAAGTTTCAAATTCGGAATCCATGTTCAGGCTGAAGGTCATAATTCAGAAATCAGTCCTCCCTCAATAAAGTCTTTTTTTCTCGTCCTTTTCCAAACAAGGCTCTCCATCATCTGAGAAGGCTGAGGTTTTTGGAAAAAGGACTTTTTGCAGCAAAATCACAGTCCCCTCCTACACAGGTCCCTCTGTCCCCAGAAGGGGACTCAGCCATTTTTAAAAATGGCTCCACATGTTGGTCCAAAGTTTTGGGCTCACTTCATCTGAAAAGAGCCAAAATCGAGCACAGGAACAGGAATCTTAATCTCACCATGCTGTCTTGGTCCAGAGTTCAAATCAACATTTGAGTGCCATTATGTTGAATAACTGCCCTGGATGGGGCTGGATGGTGATGGACGGATGGAGGTGGATAAAGGTGGCAGGGAGAAAACTCACAGGCAGTCAGGTTTTAGGAGACATGAGCTTTATTCAAGGCCCTAGCCAATATGTGTGACTCCTAAGCTTTAAAACCTTTCAAGCCATTTCCATTACTGGCCCTACATTCTACCCCTTTCATCCATCTCTCCTTCTGTTGCTTCTTCTTCCATTCTTCCTCCTCAATCAATCTTCCCGTCCTGTCCCTCAGGTAATCCTATTCATATCTCCCAAAGACCCCTCCCAGAAACAGGCAGATCTTACTAGCAGGTAAGATTACACAGAAAGAATGGGGGATGGGATCAAGTATGAAGGGTAAAGAAGTAATGAATGAATCTAGAATTGCTCTGGATTAATCACTGTGAAAAACTCCACAGTGAACCAAAGATAAAAATTAGCTTCAAAATTTTTCAAAAATTTTATCCAGATGGGATCGGAAAGAAATTGTGTTTGAGGCTTATTTTGTATTGTTTTGCATATGTGGGGTGTAGTCAAGTTTTCACAGTGTTCTAAGAAGAAAGGTAGATGACTGGAAAATGTGCCAACTGATTACTTCATGATTGCAATAAATGATGAACTCTCAATGCCTGTGAGATTAGACTTTGCAGCTGTCTCAAAAATGATAGTTTTCATTGCCACCTCTTGAATTTTAGCAGTCATTTTGATTAGCAGGCTATCAGAAATCTATGCCTAATTCCTAACCTAATTTTCAGGAGTCCTTTTGAATATTGCTTGGCTTCTGGGAACATTCACTTTAATCTCAGGATGGTATCAGAAAAAAAAGTTAATAAAACAGATCTGAGATAACCTTAAAAACAAGTTTGAATGATAAGCCTTTATCAATCATATGGAAAATTATATTTTCCTGCAACCATAATTAACAAGTCCTTCTGTGTGCACATATAAATAATATAGTTTATGCCAAACATTTAACAAAAAAGATTTTTGTTATGTGCCAGACAAAGGGTGTTCATGTAATCAGCCCCTCAGAACACAGAGTTTCCAATAAAATTTCCAAAAAAAAATTAAAAAATTAAATCTCTAGCATAAAATATGATTGTATTCCACAAACCACTTTGACTTGTGACTATTATTTAAGTGGAATATTATTGCCATGTGGTTGCCTTGATCATCTAAAAACACAAAAATGTAGTCAGCAGCTAATTATTTAGTTGTTTCCTTTACCAATAAAGAAAAGAATTTTTTAAGATCTACTGAAACTTTGATTTTATTTTGGTTATTTGATTATATTTCAAGGGCTGTATTTGTTAGTTTATTTGAAAGATAAAAATTAAGAAAATCTCAGTTGTCAAAGGTTGTAGATTAATATTTGTAAATGACATTGGGAAAATATAGGACCATAAGGAGACCCCAGTGCCTCTGTCTGGCAGGTGTGAGACCTGAAATTTGGCATGGTGTGGTTATAACAGTCTCAGGCGAGCAGCCAGGGAATGTCCTAGGGGGAACAGAAGTGGACCTCACATAAATATATACATAGTCCTGGCCTTCATTCTTGACTTATCTAGCTTTATAGTCACAAGGGGGGGGGGGCCGAACAAGTTTGACAGAAAGAGCCAAAATTTTAAACTTTGAGAGTCAGAGAGCCACACCTCTCAGTGACCTGCCAAAACAGACAAACACACAAAAGCAAATAATTTTAACAATGATATATTAAACACATATTGCATTTTGCCATTTTGAGTGAAGGTAAAAATACTGCAGTGATGGTGAAGGTATGACACGCGGGTCCACCCATTCACTGGCCCATGCAGTTGTTTCCGAGGGATGGGAGATGGGACTACGCGCTCAGAGATCTCTCCTCCGAGGTCCCTCCTCAGAAGCAGCAGAACAAAATCTAAACTTGGCAAAGAGCCACAGTACACAAAATGATAAGAGGCAAAGAGCCGCAATCATTTTGGCCGAGAGCCGCGTGTTCGCCACCCCTGCTCTAGTTAAGCAGCTATGGAAGATAGTGGCTTCATCCTGTCTAATTCATTAGAAAACTGGCCGGTTCTAAACAGACTGTTTTCTATATAATTAATTAGTTCCAGCTCTCAAAAGAGGTCCGCTAACATGTATGAAGTGTCTAGACTGTATATGACATCCCTTGTTACAATTGTCCTACTTTATCCTCACAAAAGATGCATTTTATCAATTAGGCACTGCTCAATGTACTGAAAATTCTGGTTCTCAGCCAAACTTAACCTCAGTTATTCCAAAATTTTCATTGTTAATCTATCCTAAAGAAAATTCCAGAATTATAATCTTAATATTGGCACTGTATAATCATAAAAATAACATGGTAGAAAGTCTAAATAATCAACAATAATAGACAGTAGAGGGAGAAGAAATAATACAGAGGGTAGGGCATTTGCCTTACATGAGAGCAACCAGGTTTAATCTCCACCCATTTATGGTTCCTTGATATCTGCCAGACCTGATCTTGGAGCACAAAGAGAGGAGGAGGCCCTGAATAAAGCAGTATGTGACTACAAAACCAAATTTAGTAATAAAATAAAAATTAATAAAAAAAAAACTTCAGTACCCCTACACGGTTATTCAAGCAACTGTTTCATTTTATGCACTACAAAATGCCTAATGACTTACACAAGTGTTTTCAATTAAGTAAATGAGAAACAAAAAAAGATTTTTAAAAAAAAGGATACAGTATGACTTCAAAGATGAGGGGGGAAAAAGCATGATATGCCTATGAAAAGAAGTTGGACAGATGTATACCAAAATGTTATCTTCGATAATAGTATTAGTGACTTATATTCTTTGTTGTGGTTTTTATTAAAATGTCATTTGGTCAAATTTATTAAATATATATCTGAGAGTCCAAGATTAAGCCCTGACCAAGTGTAGCTCAAAAAATTAATCAAAATATTTCCACAAAACTCTAATGGCCTATCTCTTCACCTAGTTATTATATTTTTATTCTCCACACACTTGTTTCAGACAAATTTTGAAATTATGGACATGTTTTAGTGTGTGATCAACAAAACTACAATTTGCTAGATTACAAATCTTTCAGTACACATTGAAATGTACATTCACAGTGTACAAATATATGTAGTTTGATGTTTTTCCATGTTTGCTTAGAATTGTTTAAGTCTTTTTTGGTATTGGTTCACTATATCTTTGGAGCATTTCAATTTGTAAATGAAACAAAAAGTGCCATTTCTTCTGGAAATGATTGTTATGTTTAAAAATAAACTGAGTCTGAAGAAGAAAAACGGAGTAGAAATAGATTAAACATGTGAAAAAATAATTATTTTGGTTTTTTAGCAGTGGACATAACTGACCTTATTTTATTTTATTTTAAAGTAAAGGCATTCAGTTAGGGTTATGTGTTTTGTTTTGTTTTTTTTTTTTGCTTTTTTTCCCTTATTTATTTTTTGAATAATATCTTTATTCAAGCACCATGATTAAAAGCATGTTTGTAGTTGGATTTCAGTCATAAAAAGAACACTCTGCCATCACCAGTGCAACATTCCCATCAACAATGCCCCCATCTCACTCCTCCCCATTCCCTGTCTGTATTCGAGATATTACTTAGTCAATTTGTCTCAGCCCTACTCAGTTCCTCAAATAACAGAGAACTACTGACTTAATTGTCTTTGTATTGTTATTATTGCTTCTGCCTAAATGTTCTTCCTCCAAACAACTGACTCTGCCATTCTCTAAATCTTTGCTTAAGTCTCTACCTTTCCCTCTTTTCTTCTATTTTCCTCCCTGGGTCATCAAATTTTTACAGGCTACCTCATATTTATTTGCCTTATCTACTTTGATTATATGTAAATTCCAAAACATTTTATCATTTCTGACTATAAAATATATCCTCACTGCCTCAAATAAGGACTAATATATAATAGGTACTTAACTTGTTTAACATATTAACATATGTCAATAAATCATTTGAGTAATTACACCAAGCAATAATGAGAAGGCAGTTTTCTGAATCTAAGTTCATAAAGTAAATAGGAAGATGGGATGGGAGGGAAGAAAGAGGTTCTAATTCCATTTAGGGGAAGGTGAGTTTTTGAGATTTTTTTACCTACTCTGTGAATCTTACTCTGCCAATCTCCCCCAGGAAACCTTACTTCACTAGCATTCTTTCTTTAAATTGTAATCCTAATTCTAATGGATATTCCTAGTGTCACTCTAATGACATTAAAACTTGTTCAAATACCTCCATCATGTATGAAAAAAATTCTCCTTTGACTCATAATAAAGATAAGAAAGAATAACCTGGGGCCGGTGAAGTGGCACTAGAGATAAGGTGTCTGCCTTGCAAGCGCTAGCCAAGGAAGGACCACAACCACGGTTCAATCCCCCGGCGTCCCATATGGTCCCTCCTAGGCAATTTCTGAGCGTTTAGGCAGGAGTAACCCCTGAGCATCAAACAGGTGTGGCCCTAAAAAAAAAAAACAAAAATATCTTTCTCTACCTATTTATATTGTCTTTATTGTTTGCTTGTTTTCTTTAGTGTCTCTACATTTGCAGTCCCCATTTTTCTGAATCTTCTGCTATATTATTTTTACCTTGAGAAGACACTGGACTTGCTTTCATCTCATGTTGCCATATCTTGCAGATAGTTTTTAATTTACTTTTTCTTTTAGTATTTAACTTAACTTTTTTAGTCTTTAACTAATCTTTTATTTTCCATATATTATATATAAATTTTGCCTTTGTATCTATAAACTTCCTAACTTCCTCCTGTCTCTATACACCTTGATCTCTACCTCATATTTCAAATATTAGTAATCCCCAAAATTTTGTCCTTGCTCTTATTTTATATTCATGTAAATTAATTTTAATTAATTTAATTTAATACACATTATATTGAGATGTATATAAAGTAATCCTTTGAAAAAGAAAATTATTTTTGAAAATTATCCTCCTAATAAAATCATTTTGTGGTTTACATATATCAGGCATTATTACTTCCTTTTTTTATTTAAACACCTTGATTACATACATGATTGTGTTTAGGTTTCAGTCATATAAAGAACACCACCCATCACCAGTGCAACATTCCCATCACCAATGTCCCAAGTCTCCCTCCTCCCCACCCAAACCCTGCCTCTCCATTTCCCTCATACATTCTCATTATTAGGACAGTTCAAAATGTAGTTATTTCTCTAACTAAACTCATCACTCTTTGTGGTGAGCTTCCTGAGGTGAGCTGGAACTTTTGTGTCTAAAAATTATTATTGCAGGAATGTCTTTCATTTTTCTTAAAACCCATAGATGAGTGAGACCGTTCTGCATTTCTCTCTCTGACTTATTTCACTCAGCATAATAGATACTGTGTACATCCATGTATAGGAAAATTTCATGACTTCATCTCTCCTGACAGTTGCATAATATTCCATTGTGTATATGTGCCACAGTTTCTTTAGCCATTCATCTGTTGAAGGGTATCTTGGCTGTTTCCAGAGTCTTGCTATGGTAAATAGTGCTGCAATGAATATAGGTGTAAGGAAGGGGTTTTTGTATTGTATTTTTGTGTTCCTAGGGTATATTCCTGGAATGGTATAGGTGGATCGTATGGGAGCTCGATTTCCAGTTTTTGGAGGAATCTCTATATCGCTTTCCATAAAGGTTGAACTAGACGACATTCCCACCAGCAGTGGATAAGAGTTTCTTTCTCTCCACATCCCCGCCAACACTGTTTATTCTCATTCTTTGTGATGTGTGCCATTCTCTGTGGTGTGAGGTGGTATCTCATCGTTGTTTTGATTTGCATCTCCCTGATGATTAGTGATGTGGAGCACTTTTTCATGTGTCTTTTGGCCATTTGTATTTCTTTTTTGTCAAAGTGTCTGTTCACTTCTTCTCCCTAATTATTGATGGGGTTAGATGTTTTTTCTTGTAAAGTTCTGTCAGTGCCTTGTATATTTTGGAGATTAGCCCCTTATTTGATGGGTATTGGGTGAATAGTTTCTCCCACTCAGTGGGTGGCTCTTGTATCCTGGGCACTATTTCCTTTGAGGTGCAGAAGCTTCTCAGCTTAATATATTCCCATCTGTTAATATCTGGTTTCACTTGCTTGGAGAGTGCAGCTTCCTCCTTGAAGATGCCTGTAGTCTCAATGCCCTGGAGTGTTTTGCCTATGTGCTGTTCTATATATCTTATGGTTTTGGGGCTGATATCGAGGTCTTTAATCCATTTGGATTTTACCTTCGTACATGATGTTAGCTGGGGGTCTAAGTTCAATTTTTGCAAGTGGCTATCCAGTTGTGCCAACACCACTTGTTGAAGAGGCTTTCCCTGCTCCATTTAGGATTTCCTGCTCCTTTATCAAAAATTAGGTGATTGTATGTCTGGGGAACATTTTCTGAGTATTCAAGCCTATTCCACTGATCTGAGGGCCCGTCCTTATTTCAATACCATGCTGTTTTGATAACTATTGCTTTGTAGTACAGTTTAAAGTTGGGGAAAGTAATTCCTCCCATATTCTTTTTCCCAATGATTGCTTTAGCTATTCGAGGGTGTTTATTGTTCCAAATGAATTTCAAAAGTGCCTGATCCACTTCTTTGAAGAATGTCATGGGTATCTTTAGAGGGATAGCATTAAATCTGTATAATGCCTTGGGGAGTATTTCCATTTTGATTATGTTAATCCTGCCAATCCATGAGCAGGGTATGCGTTTCCATTTTCGTATGTCCTCTCTTATTTCTTGGAGCAGAGTTTTATAGTTTTCTTTGTATAGGTCCTTCACATATTTTGTCAAGTTGATTCCAAGATATTTGAGTTTGTGTGGCACTATTGTGAATGGGGTTGTTTCCTTAATGTCCATTTCATCCTTATTACTATTGGTGTATAGAAAGGCCATTGATTTTTGTGTGTTAATTTTGTAGCCTGCCACCTTGCTATATGAGTCTATTGTTTCTAGAACAGTGAGAGCTTGACTTCTTCCTTTCCTATTTGAATTCCCTTGATATCTTTTTCTTGCCTAATCGCTACAGCAAGTACTTCCAGTGCTATGTTGAATAGGAGTGGTGAGAGAGGACAGCCTTGTCTTGTGCCAGAATTTAGAGGGAAGGCTTTTAGTTTTTCTCCATTGAGGATATTTGCCACTGGCTTGTGGTAGATGGCTTTAACTATTTTGAGAAAGGTTCCTTCCATTCCCATCTTCCTGAGAGTTTTGATAAAGAATGGGTGTTGGACCTTATCAAATGCTTTCTCTGCATCTATTGATATGATCATGCGGTTTTTATTATTCTTGTTATTGATGTTGTGTATTATGTTGATAGATTTACGGATGTTAAACCATCCTTGCATTCCTGGGATGAAACCTATTTGATTGTAGTGGATGATCTTCTTAATGAGGCATTGAATCCTATTTGCCAGGATTTTGTTGAGGATCTTTGCATCTGCATTCATCAGCAATATTGGTCTGTAATTTTCTTTTTTTGTGGCATCTCTGTCTGGTTTAGGTATCAAGGTGATGTTGGCTTCATAAAAGCTATTTGGAAGTGTTTCCGTTTGTTCAATTTCATGAAAGAGTCTTGCCAGGATTGGTTGTAGCTCCTCTTGGAAAGTTTGAAAGAATTCATTAGTGAATTCATCTGGGCCTGAGCTTTTGTTTTTCGGCAGACATTTTATTACCATTTTAATTTCATCAATGGTGATGGGGGTGTTTAGATATGCTACATCCTCTTCCTTCAACCGTGGAAGATTATAAGAGTCCAAGAATTTATCCATTTCTTCCAGGTTCTCATTTTTAGTGGCGTAGAGTTTTTCAAAGTAGTTTCTGATTACCCTTTGAATCTCATCTCTCCTTTTTCATTCCTAATACAAGTTATCAAGTTTCTCTGTCTTTCTTTGTTAGGTTTGCCAGTGGTCTATCAATCTTGTTTATTTTTTCAAAGAACCAACTTCTGCTTTCGTTGATCTTTTGGATTGTTTTTTGGGTTTCCACTTCGTTGATTTCTGCTCTCAGCTTTGTTATTTCCTTCTGTCTTCCTATTTTTGGGTCCTTTTGTTGAGCACTTTCTAGTTCTATTAGCTGTTTCATTAAGCTACTCAGGTAAGCTCCTTCTTTCTTCCTGATGTGTGCTTACAAAGCTATAAATTTTCCTCTCAGTACTGCTTTTGCTGTGTCCCATAAGTTCTGATAGTTTGTGTCTTTATTGTCATTTGTTTCCAGGAAACTTTTGGTTTCCCCCTTGATTTCATCTCGGACCCACTGGTTATTGAGCATGAGGCTGTTTAACTTCCAGGTGTTAAAGTTTTTCTTCTGAGTCCCTTTGGAATTCACAAATAATTTCAGAGCCCTGTGGTCAGCGAAGGTAGTCTGCAAAATTTCTATCCTCTTGATATTATGTAGGTATGTTTTATGTGCCAGCATGTAGTCTATCCTGGAGAATGTCCCATATACATGTGTATCCAGGTTTCTGGGGATGGAGTGTCCTATATATATCCACTAGCCCTCTTTCTTCCATTTCTTTCCTCAGGTCTAGTATATTCTTGTTGGGTTTCAGTCTGGTTGACCTATCCAATGTTCACAAAGCCATGTTAAGGTCCTCCACAATTATTGTGTTGTTATTGATATTATTTTTCAGATTTGTCAACAGTTGTATTAAATATTTTGCTGGCCCCTCATTCGGTTTCTGCTCTACATACCCCTTGATTAATATAAAATGTCCATCTTTGTCCCTTACAAACTTCCTGAGTATAAAGTTTGCATTATCTGATATTAGTATGGGCACCCCAGCTTTTTTATGGGTGTTGTTTGCTTGGATAATTTTTCTCCAGCCTTTTATTTTGAGTCTATGTTTGTTCTTACTATTCAGGTGTGTTTCTTGTAGGCAGCAAAAGGTTGGATTGAGTTTTTTGATCCATTTAGCCACTCTGTGTCTCTTGACTGGTGCATTTAGTCCATTGACATTGAGAGAAAGAATTGTCCTGGGATTTAATGCCATCTTTATATCAAAATTTGGTGTATCTTTTGGTTAGTCTTGTCTTAAATTAGGTCTTTCAGTTTTTATCTTAAGACTGGTTTTGTGTCTGTAAAGTTTCTGTCTATGAAACCATGTATTCTTCTGTCAAACTGGAAAGTGAGTTTTGCTGGGTATTGTATTCTAGGTGAATCATTCATTCATTTCATTCAGTCTTGTCACAATATCCCACCACTGCTTTCTGGCATTGAGTGTTTCTGGTGACAGGTTTGTTGTAAATCTCAAGGATGCTTGCTTGAACGTAATTTCCCCTTTTGATCTTGCTGTTTTCAGAATTCTGTCTCTATCTGTGGGATTTGTCATTGTGACTAGGATGTGTCTTGGGGTGGTTTTTCTGGGGTCTCTTTTGGTTGGTACTCTTCGAGCATGCAGGATTTGATCACATATATTCTTTAGCTCTGGAAGTTTCTCTTTAATGATGTTCTTGACCGTTGATTCTTTCTGGAAATTTTCTTCCTGTGTCTCTGGGATTGCAATGATTCTTAAGTCATTTCTGTTGAGCTTATCATAGACTTCTATTTTCATCTGTTCCCATTCTTTGACTAATTTTTCCATTGTCTGCTCATTTGCTTTAAGTTTTTTTTCCAATCTCTCCTGCTGTATGGAATTGTTATGTATCTCATCTTCCACAGCATCAAGTCTATTCTCAGCTTCTGATACCCTGTCCCAGAGCTTATCCATTTTGTCATTCACTTCGTTTACTGACTTTTTCAGGCCTGTTAGTTGACATGTTATTTCAGTTTGGAGTTTTGTGATTTCTGTCTTCATATTTTCTTGGTTCTTATTAGAATTCTGTTCAACTCGTTGAAGAGTCTAAATTCCTTATCTGAGAGGTTGATTAGTTGGTTGGTCATTATCTGGTCAACAGAATTGTCATCTTCATTCTCTATGTCTGATGCTGGCCTGCGTTCTTTCCCCATTGTCAGACTTGTATTGTGGGTTTTTCTACATGTTGTGGTGGTATTCATTGGCTATATGATTCAGGCAGCACACTCCTCTGGCTCTGCCCTTTCTGGATGGGCTGACTTGCCTCTAAGGGAGGGGAGTCCTTCGTGGATGAAGCCTCACACTGGATCAAATCTTAGGCCTGAGCATGCAACAGAGAAGACAGTCCAGAGAGAAATGCTTGTTTCTGTGATCTAGCACAGTTCTTAGTGTGATTTTTTTCTTCTTGTTGCGATGGTGTTCTTTTCTTAGAAAGAGCGCATGGCTGCGTAGCGAAGCAAAGCCAAAGTGCTCTGCTGGAGCCTCTTTTCGGCCCACTCCCAAGAGTTTCATGCAAGAGGACAGTAGACAGACATACACAGGTATCACTCACAGTTTTTCACAGTTGGGCCCCACTGGGCAGGCATTGTTTCATGGATTTTCCCAGCCTGATGTCACAAACAGGGGACCCAGTTTCTGCAAAAGCTAGCCAGTTTTTATGTTCTGGAGTCCCGCCCTGAAAATGGCCTCTGGGAGAGCGAGTTTTCTGGGGCCTCTTTTTGGCCCACTCCCAAGAGTTTCACGCAAGAGGACAGTAGACAGACATACACTGGTAGCACTCACAGTTTTTCACAGTTGGGCCCCACTGGGCAGGCGTTATTTTATGGATTTTCTCAGCCTGATGTCACAAACAGGGAACCCAGGCATTATTACTTTTGATAACCATCTCGTGGGAACTGCATCATGGGTTTGTAGGCTCAGCCTATCCTTTAGTGCTCTTGAAGCAACTGGTCTTTCCTAGGAATCTCTAGATTCTGGAGTAGAAGTAAGCAAATAAGGAGACCCACCTTTAAGAGAAAAATAAAGCTTTATCTTTACTGGAGACACACTTCTCTCAACCCTGTACATGCACATTCTATTCAGAATCTCCTTAAAGAACCTATGATCCTTGGCAGTCCTCTGCTCTTTCTCTTGCTCTCAATTGCAGTATTTATTCTTTTTTGCAGTGCTTTTTTTATCAGGATTGGGGACAGCAATAAATTTGTGCATCTTCATCAATTTTTCCATATCAATTTCATCCATGACTTCACCATGACTTCATGACTTCTCTTATAAAGCCCCTAATGAGTATTCCCATGTCTCTTTCTTCAAAGAAAATCTACAAAGAAATTCTCATATATTCTAAAAATAAGAACTTTGCACTTGAACTAAAAACAATTTCTATTTGCTGATTAAAATATTTTCATCTTTGCTCTAAACTTGTTTCTGTATTATTTATTTCTGCATAAGGATCCAATTTTTAACAGGTTAAACTCAATGCTAGAAATGATTCTTTATTTCTTCTTTTTTTATCAATTATCACTTAATCAGTTCTAATATTTTCATATCATATTATGTGTCTCAAGATCTACCACATTTACCCAAATATATTCTGGCAGCATTTAAGTTTTGCTCTTTCTGTGTCCAGTGTTGCTCTTTACCTCTAACCCACTAATCATTTATGGCACCGTATACATGATCAAAAGTTACTAAATAGTCAAATCTATTGTCATATTTTATCTCAGTGTGAAATTATAATCTCACCTTCCTATTTCACAGAAATTTAAACTTTAGTGTTTATCTCAAGGCCCAGAGCTACTCCTCAGAGAAATAGTTTCTCTGTGATATCAGTTTGGGCTGTCTTCATCATGTTAAGTGCATGACAGTTACGGAACAAACTAGGGGAAGTCATTCTGTCTGTGTTTACACCCTAGGTCTCCCACTTACTATTACTTTGGAAAAATCATTGAACTTCTCAGTTCTTCAGTTTACTTACCTGACAAATGAAGACTGAAGTAATACTATCTTTATATAGAGTTCTTTATAATATATGACACATTGAACAGCTTTTGACATACATAAATACTTTATACATAGTAGTAGTCTTTGTTAATAATATTTATTTGAATTTCTACCTTTTTGCACAGCCTCTAGGGAATTTTTTCTGATTACCTAAGTCTAGACTAGAAAATTTCAAATTAATGCATACATTTCTCTATCATTGCATATCTAACATTCAACTATTTATATGTCTTTCATCGACAAAAATATGTGCCTCATAAGACAGAAACTCTGTCTTTACTGGATTGAGAGCTTCTGGAACTAGATCAGAACAAAGTAATTGTTCAAAGAATACGCAGATAAATGAATGAATTGTTAAAATGATCATGGTATGTCATTAACATCTGCTCAAGATTTTTAGTGCTCAAAACATCTTCACTGTATATATGTATGTATGTATGTATGTATAAGTATATAGTAGGAGTGGTGGATATAATGTCACCTTATATTAAATAAAAACATTCAAGTTGAATTATATGGAGTTGCTTGATCTAAGTTAAAAATATATACGTAGAAGCACAAAGAGCTGAATCTTCTGATTTCAATTTTATGCTGTTTGTTTTCTAACTAATAAAAATTGCTACAGAGAAATTCTGAATGGTAGAATATGATTAAAAAACTGGGACAGGAAAAGCAATAAATGACATGTCAAATACTTTTTTGTTCTAAAGGTAAAAGCCAATGTATAAATATCAAAGAGAATGTCCCCACAGAATATAAAAGGCAAGTTCTTAGAATATTTTATTTCCATTACACTAAATCAATTTACAATTGATTTCAGATTCTAGCAAAAGACATCTTAACAAACACACACACACAAACACAAAATGCTGCAGGAACACCAGCTTTGGGCAAGGCTGCCAGAATCCTTAAGAAACAAAGGTGTGAGTGCCCATTTCCCAAACAACAAAATTAAACTGAGAGGCACACACAAGCCCCTCCCTTGGCTGAGGGAACAGAGGCATTCCTCCACCAGAGACACAAAGGCAGCAGAAACCCCAGCTCAGGCCAAGACTGGTAGAAGCCAAGAGAAATAAAGAGCTGCACTTATCTCATAATCAATATACACCAACACAACATGGAGAAAAAAAAAACACTGCAAAGGACACTATAGGCATGCATCAGAGAACACTATAATGCTTAGATAAGGAAGATGATATATCTGAACACACAATAAGTACCAGCCACCTACATAGCATCTTGAGAAATACTTTATTATCCATGATATTCCTCAAAGAAATGGATCAAACGCTCTTGATATTTATTTGAAAAAAAAATAAATTCCAACAAATTGCTTAGGAAAAGAAGATGGGAGGCATCATTTCCCCAACTTTAAAGTGTACTACAAAGCAATACTCATGGTATGGTATAGAAATAAAGACACTCATATCAATGGAATAGACTTGAGTATTCAGAAAATGTTCTCCAGACATACAATCAACTAACCTTTGATAAAGGGGCAAGAAAATCCTCTTCGACAAGTGGTGTTGGGATAACTGGTCAACCACATGCAAAAAAAACAAACTCAGACCTCTATCTAAGACCATACACAAAGGTCAAATACAAATGGATTAAAGACTCTGATTTCCGACCTGACTGTAAGGTATATATAAGAAATTGTAGGCAAAAAATTCCATTGTATTGAAATTAAAGGCATCTTCAAGGAGGAAATACGACTATTAACACAAGTGGAAGCAAAAATAAACAATGAGACTACCTTGAATTGAGAAGATTTGTACATCAAAGAAACAGTAATTAGGATACAAAGGCCACCCACAGAATGAGAGAAACTATTCAACCAAAACCTATCTAATAAGGGGCTAATATTCAAGATATAAAAGTAATCTCATAATTTAACAAGAAAAAATCTGACCCCATCAAAAGTGGGGAGAAGAAATGAATGGACATTTCCTCAAAGAAGAAATGCAGATGGCCAAAACACATGAAAAACTGCTTCAGGTCACTAATCAACAGGGTGATACAAAACAATAATGAGGTATCATTTTATGCCACAGAGACTGCTACACATCATAAAGAACAGAACATTTAGTGCTGGGGAGGATGTGAGGAGAAAGAAACTTTCTTTCACTGCTTATGGGAATGCCATCTAGTACAGCCTTTCTGAAAAACAATAAGGATACTCACCCAAAACTGAGGAAATTGAACTCCCATATGATCCAACAATACCACTTCTTGGAATATACCCTAAGAACACAGCATGAAACACAATACAAAAATTCCTTCCCTTTCTTTATCTTAGAACTATTTAAAATAGTTCCAGAATCTGGAAACAACCCAGGTGTTCAACAACAGATGAGTGTCTAAAGAAATTGTAGCATATTTACACAATAGAATTCTGTGCAACTGTTAGGGCAAATGAAGTTTTAAAATTTTCCTATACATGGAGATTATTGTGCTGAGTCAATTGAACCAGAGGGAGAAAAATAAGTATATAGAATAGTTTCAGTAGTCTGTAGGAGATAAAAAAAAAAAGATAAAAGGCAATACAATAATTATATCCGGAGACCATAGAGCTGAGTGCTGCATGGACCATCTTATGACATGAAGCTTGCCACAAAGAGCAGTGAGTTCAATTAGAGCACAATGACAGCTACCATGATGGTGACAGTGAGTAAAAGGCAGAATGCCTGTTTGAGAGCTAGGCCAGGGGTTTGGGTGAGGTAGAGAAATGGGGGGATTATTTTACCTCAGATTATTGCATTTTTCTATAAAATTAGAAACCAAAATAAAAATAAAGGATGGGAGCCATTGTTGGATAAAAAAAGAACAGAACTAAATATCCAAGCCAAAGTCAATAACAATAGAGTCAAGAAACCTAAACGTTAACAATCCACTTTGGGACCATTGGTGAAGGAAGGTTGACATTGTGGTGGGAATGGCCCTGATTACTGCACATCTGAAATTCAACTATGAAGGACATTGTAAATGGATCACAATATTTTCAATAAAATAAAAACATTTTGCAAATAAATAAGCACCGAAAAAAATATATATGGGAGCCAGAGAGATTGTGATTGCAGAAAGGAAGAAAATTTAGGAAGATCATGAAAGTGAAAAATAATCTGATTGAGTAAAAATTGAAAAATAATGAAGTAATTGATAAAAAAAGCAATCTAACCAAAATTGACCTTAAGACAAGTACATATCAAAAAAGAAATTTTGCAAATATATGCTAAGTAGCTTGGCTATTGTCTGAGTAGAAAACCATTCATGTGCAACAAGACATAAAAATTCAGTCATTTTAGATGTATGTGGAAATAATATACCCAAAGGGAGTTTGGGAGCAGAGGGATAGATCCAGAAGTTGTTCAATATATGAAAATAGAAGCAATGTCTGGGGTACAATAAACTAACAATTTTGTAATTTGTGGTGTGGGAAATTTTGCACATGAAAATATACTATCATTGTTCTATCTATACAATTATAAACTATTATTTCCCCACAAAATTTCTGGTCATTGGTGTTATTTTAACAACTAATTCCAGGATTTTTTTTCAGAAATTAAATTACTTTTATATTTAAGATATTATTTATTATAGGATAAAATGCCACTGCACCTGAATATGGGTAGCATACACAATTTTAAAGTAATAAATAAAGTAATAAATTAACCAATAATTTTCTCCATATCCATAAACATTGGTAATGTACCATTACTAGAGAGTAATTACAAAGGCCAATAAATACCTTAAATGATCACATAACCAGCTCCCTAAAATATAAGCAATTCTCACAACAAAAACAAAACCTAAGAGAGAAGTAGGATTTGGAGTCAAGCCTGGATTTTATCTCAGTGACCATGCTCAGTGAGTTACCATATTGTTCAACTTCTCTTAGTATCTATTTCTTTATCTATAAATGAGGCCAATGCTTCCATGTAAACCAGTGTAATGATTAAATTAAAATACATTTCTGATTTCTAGAATAGTGAGTTCTTAATAAATACCATCTATTATTATTTATTAAAATAGCTCCCTCTCAGTGTCTTGAGGTGCCATCTACTTTCTTGATTCTGTCAAATTTCTCCAACTATTGCAATACACAAAAGTTTTATAACCATATGGAACATTATGATTTGTATGTCCAGTTAAGTTTGTACAAGCAAGGATATGTATATACTCTGGATAGCGTAATATTAAAAATACATAAAGGAATTTCTCAAAAATGAATAGTATACTTTCTGTGGGACCCACTTCTGGTATCTACCCTAAAATCTATATTTATTCCAAATAAAATTTATTCCAAATAAAATATTTATTCATGCCATTAGGAGAGATGAAGTCATGAAATTTTCCTATACATGGAATCTATTATGCTGAGTGAAATATGTCTGAGGAAGAGAGATAGACTCAGAGTAGTCTCACTCATCATCTATGGGTTTTAAGAAAAATAAGGAACATTTTTGCAATTATCTTCAGAGACAAAGAGAGGAGGGCTGGAAGCTCACCCTTTCTGGTGAATGCAGTTAGAGAAATAATACACTGAGAATTATCATAACAATGTGAACGGATGAGGAAAGTAGAAATGGTGGGAGTGAAGTGGGAGGAGGGAGATTTGGGACACTGGTGGTGGGACTATTGCATCGGTGAAGGGGGTGTTCTTTACATGACTGAAACCCAACTACAATCATATTTGTTATCAAGGTGTTTAAATAAAGATATTAATAAAAAAAGACCTGTATTCATGCAGCATTTAGCAAATAGCTAGGATATGAAACCAATCCATAACAGATGAGTGAAAAATAAAGTTATGATTTTGCAATCACAAGAAATGGTGAAATTATACAACTCACTACTACTTGGATGACAGTACATTTTGTGAAGTATGTAGAAAAATATGACAAGAGAATATAAAATTGTGGGATTGAAGTGATAGCACAGAGGGTAGTGGTTGCATGTGACTGACCTGGGTTTGATTCCCAGCATCCCTTCTGGTCCCCCAAAGCCTGTTAGGAGTGATTTCTGAATGCATAATCAGGAGTAATCCTGAAAACCACCAGGTGTAGCCCAAAAACAGAGAGAGAGAGAGAGAAATAGTATTGATGGTGAGCAAATACTTAGTCCTAGATAATAGAAACAAAGGAAACATATAGAGGAAGAAACTAAAAATTAGTAGACAAAAAGTAACTAGAGCAAAGTTTCTGGGTCTTGTATGCATCAGTAGTTTAGGGGTATGATATCTGTATATTTTGAAAACACAGACGCATAATCCTTTAAGTATGACATCTAAACCACAAAAATGAGGCAAGTCAAAGAGTGGAAGAGAACCTGCGGACACAGCTAAAGGGAAGCTGACTTTAGTCAGTTTTAGAGGTTAAAACGTCATATGTTTGAAACTCTCCTATGGTTGCACAATTTAGGCAGTTATAAATAGTAGTAAAGATAGTCTTTTCAAAAATTGGTACTGGGGGGCAGAGAGATAGCATAGAGGTGGGGCTTTTGCCTCGCATATGGTCCTCCAGGGCGATTTCTGAGCGTAGAGCCAGGAGGAAGCCCTTAGCGCTGACGGATGTGACCCAAAAACTAAAAATAAAAAAAAAAATGACACTTGGAAACTGGATAGTAACATGTAAAGAAGTGTATCTATATATTAAACCTCACACAAAGGTCAATTAAAAACGTATCGAACACTTTAGCATTTTACCAGAATCTATAAAATAAAAAAATATAGGCAGAATGCTCTAAAATTTAAACTCTATATAACTCCACTGGTAAAGACAACAGAAATGAAAATAAAAAGTGTCTGCGGGGCCGGAGAGATAGCATGGAGGTAAAGCGTTTGCCTTTCATGCAGGAGGTCATTGGTTCGAATCCCGGCGTCCCATATGGTCCCATATGGTCCCATATGGTCCCCCGTGCCTGCCAGGAGCAATTTCTGAGCCTGGAGCCAGGAATAACCCCTGAGCACTGCCTGGTGTGACCCAAAAACCAAAAAAAAAAAAAGTGTCTGCATGGCAAACAAAATAAACGCTAAAATTAAAAGACACCTACTTATTGGGAAAACATATTTGAACATTACACATGAAATAAAATATTAATATTCAAGATAGGAAAATAATCTCTGGCTAACATCACTAGCTCTATTATAACAGTTTTGATTAGATTTTGAGAGCATCCACACCCAAATTTCATCCTATTAATTGGCCATGTCAAATCAAATTGCCATATATGTGATGATGAAAAAGATCTACTCAGCAAATTTAACAATGATCACGGATATACTTTCTAACATTAGATGTGGTGAGAAAATAAGGAAAAGAGCAACTCCCAATCTAATCTTCAGAATCTGTACAAGAAGTATATAGATACTAAGAACAGCCAGAATATTGAAAGGTTTATATGGAAGAGCTTGTAGAAGACCACCTAGCTAAATTAGTGAAAACAAAAACATGGAAGGCACAGTGAATAATCACATTGAGCGTGGGCATAGAGATAATGGTGTCTGCTATGATTTCAAATGGTGGGTATTTAGTTTTCCTGGTGCTTAAACAGCTACCCGACAATCTGAGAAGACCCCAATTGCAACCTCCCGTGGGGGGACCCCGACCCGCGGGGGTGTGGAAATGAAGGTTGCTAGTTATTTGTGGGTTTGCCCGAGCAGAACCAACCTGTGAAGAAAAACTTGAGAAGTTAGTAAGAGAAGTCCTCAAGACAACACATGCTGTTCAAAAGGGGAAGTTTATTGTCGGGGAATCAGCTTTTAAGGGCTGAAATACATCAGAGGGTGTTACGGGTTTTCCACCAATTACAATTGCAAGCATTCATTAGCATAAGCTGGGGCAGGTAATAGGGAGGGGCAAAGAGGTAGAGAGCACATTTTACCTGAAAGCATAAGATTCAAACAAAGTTCTATAAATTTTACTTAGCAAGATAAATAAAACATCAGTTGTAATCATAATAACCTTTTGCTAACACAAAGGCAAGTTGCTCTATATTTTTCTTTCTGGCTGGATGTATTGGGCTGCTTTGAATTACTTTAGTATTTGTCTATTTCCTTTGTTCTCAGGGCATGGGCGCCTTTGGTCATGTGGGTGACAAGATTAGGAATTACTGAGGTGTCCTATGTTCTAGGTTTTATCAGCTAGGCTCCCCACAGTTCCCTCTTTTCTGTAATAATAAAAGAAGAAGAGCAAAATGGGTGGAGTGCCTGTCTTAGGTTACTTTGGTGGGCTTCCAGTTCTGGAAAGTTTTTGCGTGCAAAATATTAGGAATGCCATGTTTGCACCCAGACACTGGCACCAAGCTATCCCCGTCATGAGCATCTCCACAGCCAGGAGCAGAGCAAACAGGGGCGTTTAGCCAGATACTCAAAACTCCTTAAAGCTCAGAGGTTTATCCATGGCTTCAAGTCCTTCGGGGTGCATTTAAGAGAGCCACTGATATTGGACCTATACTGAACATTAGGGCTATCTCAGTAACCGGATTCTTAACAAAACTTGTGAGGCGACGAAATGCCTAGGGGCCAAAGGAAAAGGTAGCAAAAAGCCAATGAAAGGACCAAATTAGGCAGCAGCTTGGACAGCCAGGATGAGGTAGAGAACCAATTTTTATATCAGGACTCATCTTAATCCCTCTATTTCTATTCTCTAAACTTTCTTCCACAAGTCTAATGCTATCTTTAACTAAGCCAAGTTTATTATTTTTCTTTAAAAGTAACATTTTACTATAAAGATGACACAAATTTCCCCCTCCCTCAAAAAAAAATGTCAAATTTAAACCACGGCAGTGTTTCTGTACTATTACTGCTAGGGATTCAATAGTTAAGTAGTGTAAACTTCTTTTAAGTTTGTAAACATTTTTATCAACAGTTATAAGGCATTAACAGATTCTAGAGTATGAACCAATGAATAAATTTCTGTGCTCACACCAATAACACCCAGGCCTCTCAATAAGGCCAGGGTGAAGGCAGTGTCTGATTTTCTACTGCAGCGGGAGAGAGACACAAGGTTATATTTAAGAGGTAAAAAGGCAATTTTTTGTGAAGCAGTTAATTCAGGCATTAAAACAACCAAAACACAGTAGTCCTAGGACTAAAGAAACAAATGTAAAACAATGGGGGAGATAAACCAGTGAAACAGGTAAAAAACGTTAAATTGGGGGCAATCATGAACTGAAAGGAGAAATTAATGACAAGAATTTGATTACAATTTTCAATAAGGGAAATAGGGGGAAGCATATTGGGTACCAAAAGGCAAAGTTCAAGTCCCGCCACTAGTTTTAAAGTTGTGCCATGTTGTTGAGGCTTCATACTGCATCGCAGAAGGTTGGTATCGTTGGTGAAGTGAGGCAGTTAAAAGGGGAAGGGAAGGAACCAGAGGTGTTGTCATCGACTTGCAAGGGAGAGTCAAGTGGAACAGACAAATTGCGATGGAGGTTGTTAGTGGCAGTGGTGGGCATCCAGGGCAGCCAGGCAGAGTACCCAATTCAGCATTGTTAAAGGTGGAGTCAGTCAGAAACAGGTTTGCAGGAATGGCGGCTAGCAGGAGGGGTGACAGGCTCTTTTGAAGTGGATGAAGACAGGACTGCGGGAGGCTGCAGGAGGTCTATAAAAAAAAACAGCTTGGCAGGAGGCAAAATGGTTACTTGGGGGCTTTTTTTTTTGCAATAAAATTTTTATGAATTTAATTCTTTATATAAAAATTAGGAATTTACTTAGTCTTCTGGCCTGGTTTACAGGCAGAAGACATTAGCAATTTACATTTCACAAATTATTTTAGAATACCATGGGAATGTTATCTGATTTCTGTTAGACTTCAGCATTCAAAAAAATGTCATAATTAACAATAGCCAATTTTTTTAAAAAAATTTTTTAAACTGAATATAAAGGATTTTTCTTAAACTTCTAGTTATTATCTTAAAGCTAGATGCTATTCTTTAGCTACAAATTCATATTGTTTAGGCCTTAACTTACACATAGCAGGAAAGCTGGGTGATTGCAAGTCCAGAAATTCTCCAGGAAAAAGTTATCCCCGATGGCCATTAAGAAATTTGGGGTTTACCATCCCCTACACTTTCTGCCATGCTGTTAGGACAAAGCTAGCTTAACACATGATTTTTAGCAGGATTTCACAGTTTGTTAGATGACCAGACTGAGCCAGGTTAAAAAAATTAATTAAAATTTCAAATATGGATAAGGCTTTAAAAATTGTATTTATCATGAAATGTAGAAATAACAAATAAACAGACAGAACAAAACACTAAACACAACATTGTGGCCACTTTCATTCATCACAACACATACATGAACAGACAAAAGGATTGAAACAAAACTGCATTAGAAAAACTGACAAGCGCTTTTAAAATATTTAGCCGGCATGTTTGTAAAAAATTTTTTTTAATGTAGCTGGAGTGGAACTTTGCTAAAAATAAATTTTAACATTTTTAAAACAATCCTAATTTGAAGTTTAAAACATGAAGTAAAATGTAAACAGTTAAAAATTTTGTTAAGTAAAATGGTTAATGAGCACTGTAGAAGGAGTCTCCACTCTGAAGTATGATATCATTTGCTGTAAATGAACAGGTTTTCTTTAAATTAGTTTAACAGGAAAACAGTAAGGCAGCTGCAATAAAGTGTTAAAATTTTTAACAAACAACTGTTTTTACTTTGAAGACTTTAAGTGAATAATTTGTAAAGATTATATACCAAATTAAAAAGGTTAAACACATCATTTTCACATTATTTTTTAAATACCTTAAGAATCAAAATAAATTTTCTAATAGAAATATAAAAGACTCAGATTTTAATACCTGTGTGTACATTTAAATTTTTAAAACACCAAAAGGTTTTTCTTTGGAGGTTGCCTCTTAAAATATTTTTGCAGGTATCACTGGCATTTTGAAAGGATAGCTGTTTATAAATGGGGCGCTCTGGGGAACTTTGAATCTGTGGCTGCTGCCGCGACATCCTCAGCCGGAGGAGCTCCGGCGAGCTGGAGCAAACGGGGGAGGGGTGTCCGCCCTGCTCGCTGATTGCTAAAGTGGCAGCTGGCCAGGAGGGTGGGGGGGGGGAGCAGCAAGTTTGTTGCTGCGTCCATGTTCGGGGGAGCTGAGGTGACAGCTCGAAGGGAGGGGTAAACGCTGGTTGCTAGAGAGCGCATTTCTTTGAGTTTCCTTTGGAGAGATTAAGAAAAGAATTGCCTTGGGAGTCGGCACGGGAGGCCATTTTTAAGTTCTCCTGTGCATTTTTACAATCTGCAAGCTCTCTGGGTCAAAATTTGACTTAATAATGCTTTTGAGCAGATCCAAAAATTTCAACAAGTCTCTCTAACTTTTAATCTTTCTACTTCTTAGTTCCTCTTGTATATAATAATTTTCGCCCCTCTACTCGGGCTGGTCCCCATTTTTACTCTAGGACTGTAATGGGATGGCGGTTTTCACCTACGCATTAGACTAACTAAATTATGTTGCTTTGATTTACTTTACCTGACGTAATTTAGCTCCGGGACTCGTCGCCTTTGCCATCCGGTTGATATTTTGTAACTCGAGCTTCCACGTGGGGTGCCACTCTGCAACCTCCCGTGGGGGACCCCCGGTGTGGAAATGAAGGTTGTTAGTTATTCGTGGGTTTGCCCGAGCAGAACCAACCTGTGAAGAAAAACTTGAGAAGTTAGTAAGAGAAGTCCTCAAGACAACACATGCTGTTCAAAAGGGGAAGTTTATTGTCGGGGAATCAGCTTTTAAGGGCTGAAATACATCAGAGGGTGTTATGGGTTTTCCACCAATTACAATTGCAAGCATTCATTAGCATTAGCTGGGGCAGGTAATAGGGAGGGGCAAAGAGGTAGAGAGCACATTTTACCTGAAAGCATAAGATTCAAACGAAGTTCTATAAATTTTACTTAGCAAGCATAAATAAAACATCAGTTGTAATCATAATAACCTTTTGCTAACACAAAGGCAAGTTGCTCTATATTTTTCTTTCTGGCTGGATGTATTGGGCTGCTTTGAATTACTTTAGTATTTGTCTATTTCCTTTGTTCTCAGGGCATGGGCGCCTTTGGTCACGTGGGTGACAAGATTAGGAATTACTGAGGTGTCCTATGTTCTAGGTTTCATCAGCTAGGCTCCCCACACCCAATAATGGTTATTAGACCCTCCAGTGGATAATAACTATCATGGCCTTCTTGAATTGGATGAATGTGCAGTTACCTTCACCAGAGCATTAGTACACAGGGCCCCTGTTCTGAATGTTACAGAAACCTCCTCAGGTGGGAATCAGGCAGTGAAGGGGAGAGAGCTGAGGCCACCAACTTTCTTCTACCAAAGGTGATTTGTGCAACAACTTCACCCCCATTACTGAACAACTTATTGAGATCAATGATGGGGTTGAAGCCAAGAAGAAATCCTCATTTAAAGGGGAACAACAGCAGGAAGATGAGTGGATCTCTGCACACATATTCCATCCCAGGAACTAAAGACTTTTCTATCTAAGATGACCTTGGAAGCCTACTACAGAAGGAGAAGATGGAGGAGAGGATTCAAGCCCATCCAGAGAATCCCAATTGAGGTATTAAAAAATTATAGAGCTAAATATAGAAATCATAGTTAACAACACGAAAATCAAACCTAAAAAGATGTTTTTCAAGATGGCAGGCTGAAGGTGATAGGATATGGTCTGGACAACCTGGGAAATTGGGGTGAAGGAAAATTGATTATGGTGATGGGAACATTGTATGTCTAAAACTAAACTATGAAAACCTTTGTAAATCTTGTTGTTTTATAAAGAATAAGTAACTGTAATTAAGAAACTAGATACAAATATAGAAAATAATAAAAAATTAGTTATGATTAAAAAATAAAAATAGGACTTCAAGGGAAACTTCTCCTGCCTGTGCCTATCTGCCTGTGTTTCTGAATCCCTGAAGGTCTCCTCACAGGCCTATGGAGCTCACCCCCAAAAAACTGTCAACTAGAGGCAGCAGAAGAGTGCAGCTGTTTCGCTTCACTTAGCGGTCATGCACTCTTTGAACCCCACCACAACACGCAGGAGAAACCACACTACAAGCATGACAATGGGGAAACCTTGCAGGCGAACACCATCCACAGAGAATGAAGACGAAAGCTCGGATGACCTAATAAATTCCAACCACCTATTAAACTCTTGGATAAGGAACTTAAAATAGCAATATGGAAGATGTTTGTAGAACTCAAAGAAGCATAGATCGATCTGAACAGAACACAAAGACAGAAATCAGAAAACTCCAAACTGAAATAGCATATCTGAAAAACACGGTAGCTCAACTGAAAACCTCAGTGGATGGCCTCGACAGCAGGGTATCAGCAGCTGAGGAGAGAATCGGTTTACTGGAAGATGTGATGCAGAAAAACTCAACACAACAGAAGAAATTGGAAAAGAACCTTAAGACAAACGAACAGGTAATGAAAAAGTACTCAAGGAATGTGAACAAATGAAAATAGTAGTCTTTGATAAACTCAACAGAAACAACATAAGAATCATTGGAGTCCCAGAGACACGGGTAAAAGATCTTCAGGAAGAATTAACTGTAAAAGACATCATCAAAGAGATACTCCCAAAGAAAAACACCCCAAGAGACACGGGTAAAAGATCTTCAGGAAGAATTAACTGTCAAAGACATCATCAAAGAGATACTCCCAAAGAAAAACACCCCAAGACACATCCTTGTTACAATGACAAACCACAGATAGAGATAGAATACTGAAAGCAGCAAGATCAAAAAAGCAGACATGTCACAAGAAACTTTCAAGGCCAGAAGGGTGAGATATTGTGACAAGACTGAATGAAATGAATGACTCACCAAGAATACTGCACCCAACTCACGTTCAGGTTTGAAGGAAGAATTCATAGCTTCATGGATAAACAACAGCTCAGAAACTTCACAGATGATAAACCAGCCTTAAAGGAAAAACTGCCAGGACTACTCTAAGACAAGAGAGACCAAAAAACACAGCAAACTTATCTACAAAGATGACATTAAATCCTATGGCAATAATCTCCCTCAATGTCAATAGGCTAAAATCACCAATTAAAAAACACAGAGCAGCAAAATGGGTCAAAAAGATGAATCCAACCTTCTGCTGCCTACAAGAAACACATCTGAAAAGTCAGAACAAAGATAGACTCAAAATCAAAGACTAGAGGAAAATAATCCAAGCAAACAACAGTGGCCATATTAATATCTGATGACACCAACTTTATACTCAGAAAAGTGGTAAGGGACAAAGATGGAAACTTTGTACTAATAAAGGGATATGTGCAACAGGAAGAAATCAGACTATTAAACATATATGCACCCAATGAGAGACAAGCAAATTATCTAATATAATTACTGACAAATCTGAAAGAAGAAATCAATAATAACACAATAATTGTGAGAGACCTCAACATGGCCCTATCAACACTTGATAGGTCAACCAGACTAAAACCCAACAAAAACATACTAGCCCTGAAAAGAGTAATGGAAGAAAGAGGACTAGTAGATATATCTAGGACACTCCATCCCAAAAAACCTGGATACACATTCTTCTCCAATGTACATGGGTCATTCTCCAGAATAGACTACATGCTGACACATAAAATATACCTCCATAAAATCAAGAGGATAGAAATCTTGCAGGCTACATGAAATTAGATGTGAAGAAAAACTTTAACAATTGGAAATTAGACACCCTGCCACTGAACAAACAGTGGGTCCGAGATCAAATTAAAAAGGAAACAAATGATAATGAAGACACAAACTGCCAGAATCTATGGGACACAGCAAAAGCGGTCCTGAGAGGAAAATTTATAGCTCTACAAGCACACATCAGGAAGGAAGAAGGGGCATACCTGAATAACTTAATGATGCAGCTCAAAAAATTGAACCAAAATTAGGGGACAGAAGGAAATAACAAAGCTGAAAGCAGAACTCAATGAAGTGGAAAACCAAAAAACAATCCAAAAGATCAACAAAAGTAGAAGTTGGTTCTTTGAAAAAAAATAAACAAGATTGACAGACCATTGGAAAAACTCCCAAAGAAAGAGAGTGAAATCTGATAACCTATATTAGAAATGAAAAGGGGGAGATCATGACAGATATTGCAGAGATCCAAATGTTAATCAAAGACTATTTTGAGAAACTTTATGCTACTAAACATGAGAACCTAGAAGAAATGCTAAAATTCGTGAACACTTATAACCTTTCACATTTCAAACATCTGCCCAAAAAGAAAAGCCCAACCCAGATAGATTTCCTAATAAATTTTTCAAATCTTTCAAGAGGAGCTACTACCAATCCTAGCCAGGCTCTTCCATAAAATTGAAAAAAACAGAAACACTTCCAAACAACTTTTATGAAGCCAACATCACCTTGATACCAAAACCAGACAGAGATGCTGCCAAAAAGAAAATTACAGACCAATATTCCTGATGAATGCTGATGCAAAGATTTTCAACAAAATCCTGGCAAATAGGATCCAATGCATCATCAAGAAGATCATACACTACGACCAAGTAGGATAGTTTAACATCCATAAATCTATCAACATCATACACAACATCAACAAAAAGAGAAACAAAAATCACATGATCATATCAATAGACTCAGAGAAAGCATTTGATAAGGTCCAACACCCATTCTTGATCAAAACTCTCAGTAAGATGGGAATGGAAGGAACCTTTCTCAATCTAGTTGAAGCCATCTACCACAAGCCAATGGCAAATATTATCCTCAATGGAGAAAAACTAAAAGCCTTCCCTCTAAATTCTGGTACAAGACAAGGCTGTCCGCTCTCACCACTCCTCTTCAACATAGTACTGGAAGTTCTTACTAAGAAGAAGATATCAAGAGAATCCAGATAGGAAAGGAAAAAGTCAAGCTCTCATTGTTTGCAGATGACATGATACTCTACTTAGAAAACCCCAATGACTCTACCAAAAAGCTTCTAGAAACAATAGACTGATATAGCAAGGTGGCAGGCTACAAAATTAACTCACAGAAATCAATGACCTTTTTATACACCAATAATGATAAAGAAGAGAAGGAAGTCAAGAAGGCAATCCCATTCACAATAGTTGCACACAAACTCAAATATCTTGGAGTCAACTTCAAAGGACCTATACAAAGAAAACTATAAAGCCCTGCTCATGCTGGTGGGGATTTGGAGAGAAAGGAACTCTTATCCACTGCTGTTGGAAATGCCGTCTAGTCCAATCTCTATGAAAAGCAATATGGAGATTCCTCCAAAATCTGGGAATTGAGCTCCCATTCAACCCATCTATTCCACTCCTAGGGATATACCTTAAGAACACAAGAATACAATACAAAAACCCCATCCTCAAACCTATATTTATTGCAGCACTATTCACAATAGCCAGGCTAAAGAAACTGTGTATATGTACCACAGTTGGAATATTATGCAGCCGTCAGGAGAGATGAAGTCATGACATTTCCTTATACATGGATGTACATGGAATCTATCATGCTGAGTGAAATAAGTCAGAGGGAGAGAGAGAGACGCAGAATAGTCTCACTCATCTATGGGTTTTAAGAAAAATAAAAGTCATTTTTGCAACAATCCTTGAAATAACTACACAGAGAACTACCATAATCATGTGAATGAATGAGGGAACTGGAAAGCCTGGAGGGAGATTTGGGACATTGGTGGTAGGAATGTTGCACTGATGATGTTGCACTGGTGATGGGGGTGTTTTTACATGACCAAAACCTAATCACAATCATATATGTAATCATGATGTTTAAATAAAGAAGAAAAATGAAAATAAAATGTTGGTATAGAAAGCTGCCTCAAGTCACTGTCAAATATTTGACTGAACTCCAGGCATAAACCTTCAGAGATATAAAGTGCTGCTTGTTTTTTTGGTAGAGTTTTAATTCTATTATATAATGATTCATTGAAGCATAGAGACCAGAGTGACTAGATTTGAAACAACTATTTACAGAACAATAGTTACTGCTGAAAATGCCTTCAACCTGTTTCATGCTACAGAAGACCCTTGAATTTTTCCAGTTTCTACTGGCATGGGATAGGTGAGCTCTAGGTGAATAAATGAGAATTTATTCTCAGCAACTGATATTTAAATTGTATTTTCCTCCTTTTTATTAATTTTATAATAGCCACACAAGTGGTTCTAGGAGGGGAATAGTGTACTAGCGATTGAACTAGGGAGTTGCTTGCATGATATGCTTGCATATGTAAAGCACAAAAGCTATCTCTTTGGTTGAGCAAATTATTATTTATTGAGACCTGGTTTTTCTTATCCTGTAGGGGAAAAAAATAACAAATATATGCTCCTTGCTTTTATACAAAAAATTATAAAGGACAGCAAGATAATACATGAATTACATTAATAATTTGCATTCAATTGACTGGGTATTATTTCCCAGCACCAAGTTGTCTCCCTGTGAATCACTGGATGTACCTCTGAACACTGTGGAGTGTATCAGCTAATCCCTGGTATCTACAGCTGAGTTGCCAAGAGTAATCAGGAATGGCACCCGACTCCTGAGCATCACTTGATCACTTACAAATCTCCTCAAAAGAGACATCACAATATGGTTTATATAACATTTATTTGGTAAAAAGTGAGCTGTGTCTCAGTGTACATTTGAGTGCAGAGAGTATACAGGGATTATTCCCAGTACAGAATATAGAGGCATGGAGCTAGGAGTAAGCCCTGCACAGCCCTGGGTATATGTACCCCTCAAAATATATTAAATGTTAATAGTATAAGAAAATATTCTTTTTATGAGAATAAGTGAGATAAGATTAAAACTCTGTTTCACACAGAGAACATAATTTCTGGAGAAAATCATAATGTCCTGACCAGCATCATTTGATCTTAGTCTAATAAAAATAATATATCAATTATTGTTTCCGGTTAACTTTAAGAGGTGAATCAATTTGTCAGCCATTTACACAACTGCTTGAGAACAAAATTTATACTTCTCTTTTAGAAGCTTATGTAGATATAGTGCCTGAGTGCCTGTTTGAAATCTCCACTATTGTACTATAAATATATTCTAGTAAACAAGGAGTAAAAATATCAAGACTTTATTAGCATTTAAAAGTGGATCCTTTTCATTCTAACATATAAATTAAGAAAAAATCTAATGGTACCACAAAAGAGTGAATCATTTTATACTGGATGTCCAAGTTATTCTGTGTTTCCCTAAATTTTGAAACAGAAATGCTTCTAAACTTTACCATTTATTTAATCAAGATATAACAAACAACTCAAGATGTTGATTTACGTTACCTTTTACCACAGCAAGAAGCTGAAAGAACTGAAATAAGATATAAATGAGAATATGATGCTAGAATTCATCATGCTGAAACTTTATAATTAGGACTAAAAAACATCAAGATTTTGAGATGCCTATGTGATAGCACAGCGGTAGGGCATTTGCCTTGCACACAGCCAGAGCTTGCCAGGAACAATTTCTGAGTGCAGAGCCAGAGCAGTTCCAGGTGTTGCCCAAATCCCTCCCCAAAATAGAAAGAAAATTGAATTTGAAAGATAAATTAAAATTTGTCTCTCAATGTTTTTTATGAACAAATTTCTATCAAATGAAAAGGCATTGAAGGGACAGAAAAATGGTACAGAGAATATATGCTTGTCTTGCACACAACTCACACACAACTCAGCACCTTCTATGGACCCCTGATCCCCACAAGAAGTGATCTTTGGTCACAAGGAGTAAGCCCTGAACACCTCTGGGAAACAAAAAATTAAAAGGCATTGAGCCAGAGGAAAGACTTAGTAATAAAGTACATACCATAGCATGTTTAAAACCTGCATTCAATCCTTGGTACTACTTGTCAACAACCAAATGTGGTCCTGGTAACTCCTAAGCACTATTAGGCCCATCATTAAGATCCTTCAGGTCCACCAAGGATATCTGGGAGTGATTCTGGCCACTCCTCTTCTAGCACAACTATCTGTGAGCAAAATATTAAAATAAAAATAAAAACACCTATATTTCTAAGAACAAAAATATTATTTTGTTAAAGCCACTAAAAATGTGGCAAGTAGTATACAAAAAGTTAACTCGTTTATTTGTAGAATCATAATATATTAACTTTTTGTTATTTAAATATTTTAGTGTAATTTTAAAACAAATATATAATGTATAAATTATAAAAGCATATGCACCATTTGGCCCAGATTTTACAATTTTGGTAATAAAATCCCAAGGACATTTTATATTTTAATATATATGAAGATATGTTTTACACAATGCTACTAATAGTAACAAGTATTGGAAACAATTTAACTGCACCAAAATTAAAGGAATCATTATAAAATTTGGATTAGAACCAGCAATATGGAAATGGTTAAGTAAATTGTAAGACTGCTAGGATAATAAAGCAAAAGAATATGTTTTCCTCTATATAAAGTGGTATGATATGATTATAGTTTTAAATAATTTTAAATCACAAAAGCCCCAATAATCTTGTTAATTAGGAAGTTTTACAAATAGCCCCATTCATACCTCTTGTCACTGGACTTTTTCTATTGTAGTTATGTTCTTTAACAAAAAACTGTCATTTAAACATCATTAAAATAATATACATTTTGTAAAATAATTTAAATTTTAGCATTTCTGATCAACAGTACTATCGCATGAGCATTACTTAGAATCCTGCAGAACATGTAGGGGTCAAATGCAGCAATAAATATAATGATTTCTTTCTATGACACTTTTCAGAGATCTTTACAATTGAGTTAAATAGACTAGAATGAACACAATGCAAGAAGGTAAATAAAGATAAAAGAACTTAAAGGTATAAAATGCCAAGCAAAGGTATGGGACCACTCAAATCTAAAATATTTAAGTAGTTTATCATTTAATAAATCATTCTATTTAATAGAGGTAGAAAACATTAAAAACTGGCCGGAATGTAAATAAGAAATGAAATAACAAAAATCCTAATGTGTGATCATTTTGGTTTTAGTGGTTCAGAAAGTATAACTATAATATACTCTTCTCATTTAATAAAGTATATGAAAATTCAAGCAATTATTCATGTGTAACATTATATAATATATAATATAAATACATGCATTTGTTTTATTTATTTAAATTAGTCTATGTTGTTAAATATTAAAACAAATATATGAGTACCAAAGTTTAAACTTGTGCTTTTTGAATAATAATTGCAGTACTATAGCAACCACTAGACTCAATTACTTTATTTCTGTTGTGGAGAATCAAGAAAAATTGAATTGACTAAACTATGTTTTCTTTTGATTTAATGTGTATATTGAGTCCAACCATTTTAGACTGCTCTTGAGATAAATAAAATCTTAAAAAAAAATTGATTAAAGGAAATTCTATGAAATATTTTTATAAGTTATTGATTAAACTTTCCACTTTATAAAGTGTAAGTATATTCAAATAGTATGCTCTCTGTCAGTCTTGTCTTAAAGAAGACTTTTAAGTATTTTTTTATTTATTTTTTTAAACCGCCTGCATCTAACTTTGCTTCAGGTGTATGTCTTGATATAAGTCATTTTCTTGCTAATTTAAATGTGTTTTATTGTTTTCCATAGTTAATGTTTTCAATTGCATAATGTTTTACTGTGTATTTTGATGTAGTAGCCTGTTTTCAAAAGTATTTCTTTTAACGCTGGTTTTGAATCTGTAAAGTTTCTGAGCTCTTGTTCATCCGTGAAGCTATGTATACTTCCTTCAAACCTGAAAGTGATTCTGGCTGGATGCAGTTTTCTAGGGGAAGCATTCATTTCACTGAGTTTTGGCGCTATATGCCACCACTGCCTTTTGGCCTTGAGGGTTTATTGTGACAGTTCTGCTGTGAATCTTAAGGATGCTCCTTTGAATGTAATTTTCCTTTTGGATCTTGCTGCTTTCAGTATTCTATCCCTATCTGTGGGATTGTCATTGTGACTCTAATGTGTCTTGGGGTGCTTTTCTTTGAGTCTCTTTTAGCTGGTACTCTTTGGGTATGCAGGATTTGGTTATGCAGTCCTTATCTCTGGGAGTTTCTCTGCAATGATATTCTTTTTTCTTTCCTTATTTTTTGGGGGGGTGGGGAGGGTCACACCCGGCAGCACTCAGGGGTTACTGCTGGCTTCACGCTCAGAAATCGCTCCTGGCAGGCTCGGGGAACCATATGGGGTGCTGGGATTCGAACCTATGACCTTCTGCATGAAAGGCAAATGCCTTACCTCCATGCTATCTCTACAGGCCCCATGCAATGAATTTCTTGACTGTTGATTCTTCCTGGGTCTCTGGGATTCCAATGATTTTTAGGTTGTTTCTGTTGAGTTTGTTGAAGACTTATACTTTCATCTGCTCACATTCTTTAAATAATTTTTTCATTGATCATTTGCTGTAGGGCTTTTCCACTCTTCTGCTGTATGGAGCATCTCATCTTCCAGCTCATTGATTCTATCCTCAGCTGCTGTTGGAGAGGCTCTCCAACAGGGTAACAGCAGCTGAGGATAGAATCAGTGAGCTGGAAGATGAGATGCTCCATACAGCAGAAGTTTAGTTTGGAGTTTTCTGATTTCTATCTTCATATGCTCTTTATTCTTGCTTGTGTCTGTTCAATTCGATCTATGCTTTCTTTGAATTCTGTGAACATCCTCCATATTTCTTCCCTAAACTTCATAGCTGAGATACTGACTAGGTGGTTGGCTATTTTCAGGTGATCAGAGTTGCCATTTTCATTCTCTAAGGTACCATGTTCTCAAAGAAACTGGATTATGTCACCTTTACCTCTCTGACTTGTCACTACTAAGAGTGAGCAAAAGCCTTGTAAGTTAATTTGTTCTTAAAACAAGTAATGGAAGAGTGATAAGGAGATATCATATTCCTAGAATATAATACGGTTAATTATAGTAGATGGCATGATATATCTAGAAAATCACTTATAAGGGTAAAAATCATGGTTAAGAACTGATTCGAGGAAAAAACATCAATAAGATTCAACAGAGAAGAGAAATTTTACAATGAGTCAGATGTGCACATGCTCTTAAAGTATCTTATCATTGATATTTACAACAACTATACAGTCAGTAAAGAAACTAAAATGATATTACCTGATGATCAAAATTATTATATGCCTCAAAATGTGATGCCATGAGAAAATTATAGCTGCACTTTTGTAGGATTAATACCAGAATTGTACAACAGAATAAAATAAAGATGCATAAGGTTGATTAAGAAACATTCTATTAAACTAGAAGTCCAACAATGCAGAAAAATCCATTTACACTCCTATGTTCATTGCAGCTCTATTCACAATAGAAGAAATCTGGAAACAACACAAGTGCCTAAGAACAGATGACTGGATTGTGAGACTGATATTTATGTACAATGGAATTAGCAAAGAGAAAATTATGAAGCTTATAGTTACATGATAAATCTGGAGAGTATTGTCCTGAGTGACAATAGTCCAAGAGAATATGGACACAGAATAATATTCATCATTGGGAATATAAAGGAATATATAAAGACTATAGGGGCCAGCACTATAGAGCAGTAGTAGGGCATTTGCCTTGCATGCAGCTGACCCAAGACAGATCTGGATTCCCATATGGTCTCCCAAGCCAGGAGCAATTTCTGAGCACATAGCAGGAGTAGCCCCTGAGCATCACCTTGTGACAAATATATTAAAGAAACTTTTTCATTTTCCTATGAATTCTCCTTGAGTACCATAGACTGCCACACACCACTACCTTGGATGGGTCCATATTGACGCAAAATTCTTTAGTCATATAGGTGCATCAGGGGCAGGAACTTTCTTTCCTCCCCTTTGTCCTTGAAGGTCATTGCTCCCTCAATCCTGCAGATGACACATGCACCACTGCTAGCTTCTTAAACATAAAAATGCAAAAGTGCTAATGCTACAAGATAATTTTGCCCCTGCAACAACAGACTTTCTAAGTGCTGCTGATTTTGGAATCTTCCCTCAAATATCTTCATATTAACATTTATGCAAATTATATTAGATACCTTTATACGCACTGAAATAGCATCTTTGTTCAGAGTCTGGGAGATTAATAGATTATTACAAGTAACAGTTTGCTGATATATAAAGAAATTAAATACCTCAGAAAATTGGGAATCTGATGCATCAACAAATCTGTTTTAAAACAATGAGGAAACAGCTCACATACTTTGGCAAACAGAGACACTAGTTTTGGCAAAATATCAAGCTCAAATAAAGCCAAAAGTCTCATTGATGGGAAACTTAAATTATTGCTTCATGCAATAGCCACAGAAATAAGATCATTGAAAAAATAATTTAGGCTATCAAAGAGTCATACAAATGTAATTAAAAATTTTTAAACAATAAAAAACAAAGCACAGCAACAGAATTCAACCTGAAGAGGACCGTGTCAGTGATTTTGTAGACAAAATACTGGCATCTTCGAAGAGAACCAGCTAAAAGATAAAAAAAAAAAATGCACACCACAACACATCTGAGTCACAATGATGAATACTACATACAGGGACAGAATACAAACAGCAGCAAGATCAAACAGGAAATTACAAAGAAGCATCCTTAAGACTTAGAGCAGATTTATCACAAGGAACCCTAAAGGACCGAAAACAGTTGTGAGATATATTGACAGAACTCCAGGAGAAGAATGAAATTCGCAAGAATACTGACACCCAGCCAGACTTACATTCAGGTTTGAAGCTCAGAAACTTTTAAGGTTTTTAAAATAGAAGACATAACAAACATACCAAACTCTAACAAAAAGATACATAATTTCATGACAATCATCTCTCTCAACAATGAACTAAATGAACTTAAGAGATACAGAGTGACAAAATGGATTAAAATATTGAATCCAACATTTTCTACCTGCAAGAAATTCATCTAACTAGTCAGAGCAAACATGACGGGGGAAAATCACTCAAGTATACAACTACCGTAAAAGGCTGGGGTGGCCATATTAATATCAGACAGACTTTAGGGTGAAAAATATTATAAAAGACATGGGAATTTCTTACTAATCAAGGTATTGTACACGAGGAAGAAACCACATTTATAAAAATATATGTACCCAATGATAGGCAAGCAAAATATTTAAAACAGCTGCTGATAAACTGGAAAAAATAAAAATAAACAATGATCAGAATCTATGGGATATATATATATATATATATAGCAAAAGCAGTAGTAAGAGGAAAATGTATAGCTTTACAATCATCAGAAAGGAAGAAAAGGCCTACATAAAAATTCTAATGGCATAGCTTAAGAAATTGGAGAGTAATAATGAGCCAAAAATAAGCAGATAGAAGGAAGTAATAAAACTTAGAGCAAAAATTTAACTTTAAGCTGTATTATAATGCAATAGTCATTAAAATAGCTTGGTATTGGCTGGAATAATGACAGACCCTCAGATCAGTGGAAAAATCTTGAAAATCCAGAGGAAAGCTCTTCAAAAAATGGTTCTGAGACAGAAAGGGGAGTCAACTTAGCAGCTTCACCTAGAAAGCAAATTTCCCCAGGTAGCAGACTTCTACCCTCAAATATAGTCAGAGGAGATTGGCCACTCAGTTGCTGTGCACTTCTGAAGTTCAATGTACCCCATCACAGCATGTATAATACACCACACCACAACCGTGATAATGAGTAAAGATGGTAGCTCTGATGTCCTGAAATTTATCAACCACTATTTAGCCTCTGAGATCAGAACTTTAGAGAAGAAATATTAAGAATGCTTATAGAACTTAAAGACAGCATGGAAATAACTGAACGAACTAAAAATAAAATTTAAGAGGATCTGAAAGAAAAGATGAGAAAATTTCAAACTGAAATAACATATCTCAAATATTTGGTTAGCACCTCCAACAGAGTAAAAGCATCTGAAGACAGGATTAGTGAAATGGAATGAGATATAGCAACTCCTTATAATAGAAGTGGTTGGAAAAGAGTCTTAAAACAAACAATCAGGGCCTGAGTGGTAGTGCAGGAGTAGGGTATTTGCCTTACAAGTGGCTGATCCAGGACATCCCTTATGATCCCGAGTCAGGAGTAACTCTTCAAAAAACATGAACAGATGAAAATAGAAGTCTTTAATAAATACAACAAAAACAACAGAAAAATCATTGGATATCATCTTTGAGAAACTATCAGTGTTAAAAAGTGCATGCAACCAAATCCAGAAGAGATCCAAAAAGTACTCCAAGACACATTCTGGTCATAATAATGATTCTCACAGATAGGGATAGAGCACTGAGCAGAAAGATCAAAAAAAAAATTACATTAACAGGAGCATCCTTAAGATTTACAGCAGACCTCTCACAACCACAAGGCCTCAAGGCTGTGCTGGGATATAGAAACAAAACTCAATGAAATGAATGCTTCGCCAAGAGTAATTCATCATGCCAAACTTACATTCAGGTTTGAATGAAGGATATACAACTTTCAAGATAAGCAAAAGCTCAGAAAATTTACATATTCAAAACCTGCCTTAAATGAAGTGAAAGTCTACTTTAAGACAAGACACACTAATAGATATGCCAAAATCCTACAAAGAGGATGACACTAAATGCACCAGTTAAGAGACATAGAGTGATAAAATGGATTTTAAAACAGCTGAATCCAACATTCTGCTATCTACAAGAAATGCATCTGAATAGTCAAAACAAACATAGACTCAAAAGCAAAGGTTGAAGCACAATTATATAAGCAAACAGTTTGCTTAAAAAAGCTGGAGTGGGGGCCGGGCGGTGGCGCTGGAGGTAAGGTGCCTGCCTTACAAGTGCTAGCCAAGGAACGGACAGCGGTTCGATCCCCCGGCGTCCCATATGGTTCCCCCAAGCCAGGGGCGATTTCTGAGCGCATAGCCAGGAGTAACCCCTGAGCATCAAACGGGTGTGGCCCAAAAACCAAAAAAAAAAAAAAAAAAAAAAAAAAAAAAAAAAAAAAAGCTGGAGTGGCCATATTAATATCATATTATGTAAACTTTAGACCTAAAAAGTTACAATAAACAAATGACATTTTATAATAATCAAAAGATATGTACAACAGAAAGATAACACACTCCTAAATATATACAAACCCAATGAGACCAAAAATTTAAAAACAGTTGCTAACAAATGTGAATGAAGGTGTCAATAACAACATAATCATAGCCCATGTCATCCATTGCTAGGTCAACCAGGCTATAACCTAACAAGAATGTAATGTCTTTGAAAAGAGAAATAAAACAGAGTGGCTTAGTAAATATATAAAGGGCTCTATATCCACAGAATAATAGATTCACATTCATCTCCAATGCATATGGCTCAATCTACATAATAGTTCATATTCTGGTTCATAAACATACCTCCATAAAATAAAGAGCATAGAAATTTCACAAATTACTTTCTCAGATAATAAGGCACTGAAATTAGAAGTGAATTATAAACAGTCACAGAAGAAGAATTTTAAAACTTGAAAATTAAGCAGATCACTACTGAACAATCAGTGGTCCTGGAAACAAACAAGAAAGAACTTATTATCAGAATTTGTGGGGCACAGAAAAAGTGGTACTAAGAGAAAAATGTATAGCTTTGCAAGCACTTATCAAGGAGGACGAAAGGCATAAATAAAAAAGCTTAATAAACTGGAAAAGGGCTAACAAAATAAAGCAAACATAAGCATACAGAGGAAATAAAAAAACCATAAACCAGATATTAAAAATTTAGAAAAAAAATACAAAATATCAATGAATTCAAGAGGTGGTTCTTTAATAAATACACAAATCAATAAACCACAACCAAAACTCATAAAGGTAGAGAAAGAAACTTAAACTACATTAGAAATGTAAAGGGGAGATTGCTACAGACACTATAGAAATTTAAAGGATAATCAAAGATTACTTTGAGGACTTTATGCCATGAGACAAGAGAACCTGGAAGAAATAAATTCTTTTACCCTTATAACCTCCCAAGGTTGAACAAAAGATCTAGACACATCACTATTGAGGAAATTAAAATGATAATCAAAAGCCTTCCCCAAAACAAAAGCCCAGTCTCAGATGAATTCAGTAATGAATTCTTTAAAACCTTTTAAGAGGACATATTACCAATTCTTTTCAGGTTCTTCCAGAAAATTGAAAAACAGAAACACACTCAAATAGTTTTTATGATGTTAACAGCACCCTGATATTAAAAGCAGAATGCCAGAACAAAAGTAAACTATAGACTAATGTCCCTGATGAACACACATGCAAAGATTCTCAACAAAATCCTAACAAATAGGACCCAATGTCTCATCAAAAAGGTATGACCAAGTAGGAAATAATAAAGTTTAGAGTAGAAATAAATGAATTGGAAATCCAAACAACAATCCAAGAAATTCACAAAGAAAGGAAGAAAAACTTAATAAACCAAATTAGAAATAAAAAAGTGAGATTACTACAGATACCATAGAAATTTGGAGGGCCATAAGAGGACAACAAATGGTCTTCTGAAAGACAAATAATGATAAAGAGGAAATATATTTTTTTAAAGCCCACACTCAATAGTATCACAGAAACTGAAAAACCTTGAAAACAACTTATCTAAATTGGTGAAGAACCTATAAAAAAGAAAACTACACAGCCCAAACAAATAACACGGCAGCAGGGGGTTTGTCTTACACACAGCCAACCCTGGACTGACCCAAGTTCAATTCCTGGCATCCCATGTGGTCCCCTGAGCCTGCCAGGAGAGATTTCTGAGTGCAGAGACAGGAGGAACCCCTGAGCGCTGCCAAGTGTGATCCAAAAACCATTAAAAAGGAGGAGGAGGAGGAGGAGAAGGAGGAGAAAGAAGAAGAAGAAGAAGAAGAAGAAGAAGAAGAAGAAGAAGAAGAAGAAGAAGAAGAAGAAGAAGAAGAAGAAGAAGAAGAAGAAGAAGAAGAAGAAGAAGAAGAGGAGGAGGAGGAGGAGGAGGAGGAGGAGGAGGAGGAGGAGGAGGAGGAGGAGAAAACAAAGAAAACTACAAAACACTGCTTCAAGAAATAAAAGAGGACACAAGAAAATGGAGATATACACACTATTTATGGAATGGGAAGATTAATATCATTAAAATGCCAATATTCCCCAGAGCGTTTTACAGATTTTATGCAATTCTTTTATGGATACCCAGGACATTATTCAAAGAAGTGGACAAAACACTCCAGAAATTTATTTGGAACAATAAATGCCCATAAATAGCTAAAGCAACCTTTAAGAAAAAGATTATAAGAGGCATCACTTTTCCCACCTTTAAATTATACTACCAAGCAATAGTCATTAAAACAGCATGATATTGAAATAAAAACAGACCCTCGTATCATTGGAATAGACTTGAGTAAAAGAGAATGATGCCCAGACATACAATCAATTAACCTTTGATAAAGGGGTAAGAAACACAAAATGGAGCAAGTAAGGCTTCTTCAACAAGTGGTGCTGGGACAACTAGTCAGCTACATGCAAAAATGTGAACTCAAGCCTCTATCTAATACCATGTACAAAGGTCAAATCAAAATAGATTAAAAACCTTGATGTCAGACCTGAATCTCTGAGATATATAGAAAAATATAGGCAAAACACTCCATGAAAAATACCACTGTCCAAAGAAATGGAAACAGAGATAAACAAATGGGACTATATTGAGAAGTTTCTGCACTTCAACAGAAACAATGACAAGGATATAAAGGTCACTCACGAAATGGGAGAAACTATTCACCCAGTACCCATCAAATAAGGGGTTAATGTCTAAGGTGTACAAGGTACAGAGAACTTAAGAAAAAAAAAACAACTCCATCAAAAAATGGAAAAAAAGGAATGAAGACATTTGTTCAAAGAAGAAATACAGATAGCTAAAAAGCATATCAAAATATGTTCCATATTCACTAATCATCAGGGAGATACAAAGCAAAACAACAATGAGGTATCTCATGCCACAGAGACTGCCACACATCACAAAGAACAAGAACAGTGCTGGCAGGGATGTGGGGAGAAAGGAACTCTCGTTCACTGCTGGTGGGAATACTGTCTAGTTCAGCCTTTATGGAAAAAACAATACAATTGTTTCTCAAAAAACTGAAAATTGATCTTCCATATGATCCAGCTATACAACTTCTAGAAATATACCCTAGGAACACAAAAACACAATACAAAAATGCCTATGCATGCATAGCCAGAATCTGGAAACAACTCAGATGCCAGACTTTAGATGAGTTTTTAAGGAAACTGTCATACATATACACAATGGAATACTACACATCTGTTAGAAAAAATTGAATTCATGGATGGACATGGAGACTATTATGCTGAGTGAAATGAGTCAGAGGGAGAGAGATAAACAGAATATTCTCACTCATTTGTGGGATATAAGAAAAACAAAAGACAGAGAGTAATAAAACCTAGAGACAATAGAGATAAGGATCGGAAAGTTTACCACAAAACACGGTGAGGACAGTTAGAGAAATTACTACACAAACAACTACCAAAACAATGATGAGAGAGAAAGAGAAACATAATGCCTGTCTCTAAACAGGGAGGGTTGGGGGAAGAGGGAAATGGGGAACATTGGTTGCAGGAAAGTTAGACTGATGAAAGGTCATTACATTCAATGACTGAAATCCAACTTGAACATTTTGTAACCACAGTACTTAAATAAAAATTATTTTAAAATAAAACTCTGAAGTATTTCCTTTCTTACCTGACATAGTCAGAGAAGTGAAAATATCAACTGCTCGTACAAGGGATGAGGAGACACTGCAGAGCGTGTCTAAGCATTGAAGCAGTGCCCAGTACAAATAAGGGCCATTGACCAGTGGTCAGTGGTCACTTGCAATGATCCAAATTTATGTACACACATATCCATGGGAACCTCAAGATTCTACCATGTGTTGATAGGTCTATTGGGAGAATGATGTCATAAAGCAGACAGTAGACAGTTTAAATTTAGATGCTTGAGAGAGGTAGAATGAAGCAAGCTGAAACCTGGGAATGGGTAATCTTAAGAAAAGATGTAACTGACCCACTTTCCTCAGGCTCCCCTTAAATATATTACTTATGCTTATTAATATAATTAAATTTTATTAACCACATGCAATTGCCAACATTATCTTATCACAAACATACTTACATAATAAAATAAAATGCTTTTTGAAAAAAGATAGTATGGCTGCCGGTGAGGTGGCGCTATAGGTAAGGTGTCTGCCTTGCAAGCATTAGCCAAGGAAGGACCGCAGTTCGATCTCCAGGCATCCCATATGGTCCCCCCAAGCCAGGGGCAATTTCTGAGCGCTTAGCCAGGAGTAACCCCTAAGCATCAAATGGGTGTGGCCCCCCCAAAAAAAAACAAAAAAGAAAAAGAAAGAAAGAAAAAAGAAAAGAAAATAAATAATATGGTAATACCAACATTATTATTTTATCACAAATATACTTTCATTATAAAATAAAATGCTTTTTGAAAAAAGATAATATGATAATAATATTCAGAGACAATAGAGATGAGGGCCAGGACTACAGTTCCATGATAGGAAGCTTGCCACAAATGGTAAATACAGTCATGGTAGTGACTGGTCCACGATGACAATGCTAATTGGTACTAATCTTTCCAGAAAAGAACTGTGTGCTGAAAGGGGATAATATAATATGCATATTATCCTTCATTACTAGAAGTATAAATCATAGTGGAGAGAGAGAGAAAGATAAAGAGAAATAAAATGCCTGCCAAGGTGGAGGCAGGTGGGTGGGAGGTAAAACATAGATAACAAGGAAATGTGCACTGGTGAAGGGTAATATACATTCTATAACTGAAAATCAACCATGAACAATTTTGAATATCTAAGCTAAAGTCAACAACATTGAAATCATGAGACTCAACTATTAACAACCAAACTTAAAAAGGTACTGTTAGGATTGCAAGCTGGGTTGGGGAATGCTGGCATTGGATGGCCTCTGGGAACATTGAGGGAGGGAGGTGGACACTTGATGATTGGTCCTGAAACATTGTGTGTCTAAAACCCAACTGTAAATAACTTTGCAAAGCATAATCTTTAAATAAAAATTAAAAAGGAAATGTTAGAATTAAAAGGTGTGAGCGCTTTTCCTCTGAGAAATGAACTGTGAAAGGTAAGAGTGAAAAAACTATTTTATATTTCTCTGATTTCTCTGTACAACAAACATTTAAACAAGATAATGCTTGTTTAAAGAAATCGGTAACTGCTGCTCTAAAAATTAAAACTTGATGGATGTGAAAGTGGTGAATACCATGGCAGATCCTTGAGAATGGATTAGAAAAAAAATGAAGGTTTTTGGAGTTGCAAAGTATAATTGAAGCAAATTGATAGTACAGCATGTAGGGGCTTACGCTGCACTTTGTCACCTCGGGTTCGATCCCCATCCTCCTATCTGGTCCCTGAGCACAGCCAAGAGTAATTACTAAGTGCAGAGTGAGGAATAATCACTGAGATCAGGTTGCTTCAAAAACAAAATGAAAATTTAATGATTATTGCACTACAAGTTTACATTGTACTTATAATATTTTTCTCCATTGTCTAATCTAAATATTTGCCATTTTAAAAGGCTATATTTAAGCATCAAGTTTTAGAGGAAATGAGCGTGTAAGTGAGGTAGCATGAAAAGGCAACATCACAAACTCAACCCTCTCTTAAAATTTACAATAAAAATACCAGAGACATGCAGCTGCCAGGAAACTGCGGCATTTACTGTTTTATCATAGGATCTGTACTGAATTATATATTTAAATATTTCTGTTCCAACGTCTTTTCTTAAGGTGTGTTTGATACTTTACTCTCTTTTGAATAATAACTGCTAATCTGAGATATCAGTCTATTGCCCTGTTACTGGTTTCAAGTTACTTTCCCACCGACACAGAGAGACACAGACAGAGGTCAGCAATGGCTTGATGAGCTTTCTTCTCTAGTCCTGAGATGCTTTTTTCCCCCGCATTTGAGATCTTTAAAAACCCTCTCCAATTTAACACTCTGTAAAAAAAATAATAAAATAAAAAAAGAAGCAGAAGCAGTAATTCAGGATGTTCCTCCCACTCAGACTATACCAACTCTTCCTACCATCCTTCCTCCCAAGGAAGTAAGAGAAACCATGATTATATCATCAAACTTCTATCTGGCCTTAAGCTATACACTTTACCTATGCGGTTTCAGTTATGTTTAATATGAATTATTATGAAATACTGTTGTTATCACCACTTGGTTATAAATAAAATAAAGCTTACTGAAATAATTAAAGTCACACAACTAGTTGGTAGAACAGCTCAGCTTTGAACTCAAGGTCTGTGATTCTAAAAGTGCCTGTTTTTGTGGTAAATGGAGTAGTATCTTAGGTGGTCTTTCCAGGCTCCATGTGCTCTATTCTTTTAGCTTTGGCTCAAGGTTAAATATAGAAATGTTCTTTGTGAAGCAAAGAATCCTTGATGTTTAAGTTTTCTAATTTAAACCCAAGAATAATATATTCATCTTAGCTGTTAAATGTTCTAATGCACGTCATGGGTTTTAACTAATGTATATAGATAGACCTATTCCTGAAATGCTTCAGTGTAAAGCATCTGAGTCAGATTATACGAGAGCATGTGCAGGGACTATTTTTAGAACAAAGCTACATATAGGACATATTTTTCTGATTATGTCACAGTCTTGCAGGTGTGCTTTCTATTCGCATGTTGGATAAAAATAGATGCCTGCTTCAATAATATAAAGATAAATGCAATAAAATGTCTGTCCCTGAAGAGTTTTGAGGCTAGTTGCAAGGACAGAAAAAGAGTAGAGAACATGAGACATTTTTAATGGGATAATTGAGGGACAGAAAGCACCCAAAATAGAAATTTAAGACGCCATAGGAGGTTGTTTCATCTGTGCAGCAAACCATTTGGTACCAGAAACAAAACCAAATCTTAAAAACATATATATGATATTTATTTTTATATATGTATGTATTTATGTATATATGTATTTCTATATATATATTTCAAAAGCAGGCCCCTGCTTTTGGGGCCTGTAAGGGGGATCAACCCTGGTCATAAAGCACAGCAAGAGCAAATCCCCGCATCCGTGGAAGTGCTGTAGTAGTTTTCACAAGCTGTTAAACAAGGAGGCCCTTGGTCATGAGATTTGGGGGATAATAAAATTAAGATAAAATTTCCTAGCCCTGAAGTAAGCAAAGGCAGAAAAATTGCATCCCTTTGAGAAGCCAATACTTAACTTTTTGGGAGAAAAAATATAATTCTCATCAGATGCAGACACTGAGATACCACACTGAGAAAAGTGTACCCCTACTTCCTCAGAAAAGGATAAGCTTCAAAGGAATCTAAAGGTCATGATAAGGACTGTTAAAGATTCCAAGGCATTTTCCATGTGACAACATCCAGATTAGCTTTCCATATGTAGAGAAATCCAGGCCAGGGACTTTAAAAGAAGCCCTACAATAAAAACCAATTTGGTAAAGGCATTCACCACTCTGGAGATTAGCCCACACTTCAATGTGAGATGAAAATGTTCTGCATTTCCTCTGTGGAGAAGCCAAGTGCTCTTTTGAACAACCCCCTCTCTTAATTTGTGAAGTTAAATGGTTTTGTTTTTTCAAATTCACTAGAGAAATTTGAGGAGAAAGAGAGTGTATGAGGATGGAACTCCACTGGACTGGACTTGAGTTGGAGTTTGGACTAGCCTCATTAACTATGAAACCTTCCCCTAAGGTAGTGCTTCTTGGATGAAAGGTCAGAGAAGAAAAAGGCATCAACTTATGAAAAGTAAAATGTGTTATAAAAAAGGGGGGCATCATATACCAAGGACCTGTGATAAGAGAATGCAGAGCCATTGAAAACATTGGAAGAAACTAGTGAAGGAATGCAGAGAACAAGAGGGAGGCATACAAGACCAGTTGTTGTACTGCCTGGCCAACAACAGTCAGGATTATGGGTGGGGGAGAGAACAGACTTTCAGATTCTTTCTTCTCAAATCACCATTAAGGCATGCCAATAGCTATGCATGGTAGTAAAAAAGTCTCGTAAAATCACTATAAATACTCAGAAGTCATCTGAGCTCTTCATTTCTTCGCTTTGCAGAAATTAAAGTTTGCATCTTGGTAAATGTTTTTAATTTTTCTGTCATGTAAAATTTGTTAATATCAGAAAAAATATCCAGACTCTCTTCTTAAATCTGAGTTTTAGACTTCTACTACATATTCATGAATAAAATATATGATAAATAGCTACAATTCTTTTAGTCCAGACTTTAAACGAATCTCAACATAGTCACAATAACATCTATGTATATCTAAAAACTTATAATTCAAGTATGTGTGCCAGACAAAGGGAAAGATTTGTAGCATATAGTTTTAAGGACCCCCATGTATAAACCATAAGGTTCATTGCTTAGAAATATAATCTAAATAAAATTTCAGATCCCCATCAGCTCAAAAAATAATAATTCATAGTAAGAATGATCTTGCATTTTGTAGTTAGTAAATAGAAGAAACAATATCTCCTTTGGCTAACATGGAATCCAAACTCTTGTTTCAGAACACAAAGCCAATAGGGGAAATGTGCTTAAGTTGACCATGATATAGAGAGATTCTAAACATGTGTGTGTGCTCTGCAGCCGATTAGCAATTCTCTTTATTGTGTTTTTAAAGCTTCCTGAAACCCTTAACCTCAGCTGTTCTGAACCTTGATGTCAACAGCCTTGATCTCTCTGATAATAATTTTTCAGTGAGTTTGCATTCAGACACTTTCCAAATAATGAGCCCAAGTTATAGGCTGCCATACGAAAAGCCAGATTCTTACTTCAAAATATTCCTAAAGAAATCTCTAAATTTAATCTTTTTGACGTAGACTATGCCTTGTTCCTGTTCTGAAATCAACTACTAGAGCCAAAAAGATGAAATTAAAAAAAAAAAAGCCAAGTGTCATACCATTCATGTTGTGCATAGTGGAAAGGGGAGTATCAGAGAAAGATTAGATGGGTTTTCCATAGCTGTTGTGTCTGAATGTTATTTTCTATTGCAAATGTCAAATCACTTTTTTTTGGTTTTGTTTTGTCCAGTGACACTCAGGGATTACTCCTGGCTAGGCGCTCAGAAATCACCCTAGCTGGAGTAGTGTTCAAAACAAGTGGAAGAGAAACAACACAAAGTCTCTATTTATCCAGTATATCACACAAAACCAGCAACAACAGAAACAGTGATTTTGAGTGAACAGGTATGTAATCAGCCTTTTATTACAAAGGCCTATAATAATGTCTTAGGGAGCTTATACATAGATACAGGTGAAAAATATGATTGGAAGCCAGATACTCCAGCAGCAGCATTTTCTAAAAATGTGTTTTAATGCTTTAATCTTATTAGCTATAAAATAACCTCTCAGCTTCTCTGTCCACAGGGGCTCTTGGATACAAAGGGTGAACACCCTAATTTTACACGTCGAATACCCTTTTTCTCTGGTAAGTTCTCTATTATATAGGACCTGAAGCATGATCATTCAGACCACTGAAACAGTCAACTACAAACCAAAGACTGATATCACAGGACCTACTCATCAAACACGTTTGGGCAAATTAACATTTTCTTTATCTTTCTTTTCTTCTCTCTTCTCCCTACTTCTTTCCTTCTCCTCTTTCTTCTTCTACCTCTTCTCCCTCAGCATCATCAATTCAATCTATGTCAAATAAAACCCACACTGTTAGGTTCTCTTTAGAAAAGGAACTTTGATACATAAGATGCAGCGGGCAATACAATATGGTAGCCACCTACATAGGTGGCCTCATTACCACATTGTTTAGTACCTATGTGTATCCTACGTGTATCCGAAACTGTTACACCCATTCTCTAATCCTGAAACCTTCATTTAGCAAGGTCCAACCCCATCACATAAAGTGCCTAGAAACTGGGAAACCTCCCATCTTTGAAGCATCAGCCCAGTATCTTTTATCTGATTCACTTAATTTTTTAATTTATTTTTACTATATTTACTTATTTTTCTGTTCTCTCTCTTTTTGGGGGAGTTTGTTTTTTCTGTGTGTTTTTTTGGGGTTTGTTTTTTGGGTTTTTTTGTTGTTTTTTTTTTTTTTGATTTTTGGGCTACACCCATTTGACACTCAGTGGTTACTCCTGGCTATGCGCTCAGAAATCCCTCCTGGCTTAGGGGGACCATATGGGACACCAGGGGATTGAAAGGCAGTCCATTCTAGGCAAGCACTTGCTAGGCAGACGCCTTAACTCTAGCGCCACTTCTCCAGCCCCTCTCCTCTCTCTTATCTTTTGCTCTCCCTTCCTCTCTTTCCTAAGCGATACCTAAGCTTATTATTTATTTTAATTCAACTGTCCTTAAGAGCTCAGACCCATTCTATTAAGATCAGATCTCTAACAACACCTTAAGAATAGTTCAATGGGGCCGGAGAGATGGCATGGAGATAGGGTGTTTGCCTTTCATGCAGAAGGACGGTGGTTCAAGTCCCGGCATCCCATATGGCCCCCGAGCCTGCCATGAGCGATTTCTGAGCATAGAGCCAGAATTAACCCCTGAGCACTGCCAGGTGTGACCCAAAAAACAAAAACAAAAAAAAAGAATAGTTCACTAATGTATGTATTTATGTGGGCATGAGTACATAGACAAAGGACTCCTCTCTGAGAGTCAAACCTAAATTGTAAACAATCCATGACTATAGTGTATATAGCCTCTCCTATATACTATCCCTCCTCCCCACTTCAGAAATCCTATCCCTTTACCCCCTCAATCCCAATCTGATATTCCACCTTATTAATACTCTTTACCCTCAGTTCTTAACACTTTAGGTATCAAGACTGACCTCCTGCCCAATCACCCAGCTATCAAGCAAAAGGACACCCTCCCAGCCACGCATCTTGTCCCCCGGCAAGAAACTACAACCAGCACTCCTGCTGATTCATGCTCTCTGGCCCTCCTTTTCATCCCCCAAATGTGGACTGTTGCTTGATAACCAGATTCAGCTCCAGAAAGACCCCCAGTGCAAGAACTCTACCCAAGTCCTTTCTGCCTCAAATTATTTCTCAAACTCAACGGTGTGTGATGAAAATGTGCCCTGGATTCCACCCCCACAAGAATATCTCAAAAGACAATGGGGAAGCCTATATTTCCTTTATACATTTAATACCTCTACAATACTACCTCTTAACTCATTTATTCCCAAATGTAAGGTAGTCTACTGCATCACTTTTTCCCCTTAATTACTTTTTTAATTCATTTTTATTTAGTTTTCCTTTATAGGTATATATGTGTGTGACTAGAATTGTCATTTAATGTAAATTAAAATTATTTTTTGTTATTTGAGAAGCATGAAAACTTAAGATAGAATAAAATCTACAAAAGTATTTAGATTAAACTATATATGTAATTGTATCTGATTCTCTAATGTTAGCATAATTTTATTTACATGGGTGGTACATAGGAAAAGTACAAATATTTTACCACTTCTCAAATATATATAAATTGTTCTTGTAAGATAAACATCTAATTATTAAAAATATTTGTTTTTATTCATTTTAATATGAATTAACATTTGCTATCATATGGTCATAGCTATAAAAACATAGAACTTTAAAATTTTGTGCTTTTATATAATAGAAGTATATAAGTAATATATCAATGTTCCTGAAAAATAATACACATTGAGTCCAAGATAATTATCAGATCATTATGATTTTCCAACTACATTGATATTGTGCAAGAGAATTCTAGAAAATTCAGGTTAGCACATGAAAAATAATAGGAATGTTTAATCAGCTCAAGTAGCTAAATAATTATAGTTTTAGAATTGTATAGTATAATTTTTCTTCTAAACAAGCAAAGTGTTTCGTGTATGACATCTGTAGTCTTTTGGCAATGATTGGCACATAACCTGAAATATTCACCAAAGCAATTGATAAAAATATTCACCCCTTTAAATAAGTCAATCTTTTTTTAAAGCTGTATATTATTAAAACACCATAATTTACAAAGTTATTCATAGTGGAGTTGTCATCATACAATGTTCCAGCACTGATTCCACATTCCAGATTCTCTCCCTTCCCTACCCACCTCCACCCTCACCCAGCCTGTCATCTTCACAGATATCATTTTATGTTTGGTTGTTAAGGTCTGACTCATAGTTTCAGTGTTGTTGACTCTAGGGTTTGTTACTAAATAAGTAACTCGAGATATCATCTCACACTGGTGAGAATGGCATATATGAAAAAAAAAATAGAGGTGGAGGGAGGATAACACTGGTGGTGGGAATGTTTCTGATTCAATGTCACTATGTACCTTAAATATTAGTGTGAAAGATTTGTAATTCACTTTGGTCACAATGAAAATTATTTTAATAAAAAGTCTGGAAATAATGCTAGTTATTGGCAGGGCCTTGTTAAAAAAAAAGGACTTTTGTTCATTGCTGGTGGGAGTAGCATCAGGCTCAACCTCTATGAAAGCAATATAGAAAGCACTCAAAAAAGTAGTGAAAAAATTTCTATCCCACAAAAAGATTCCACTTCTTGGCATCTACCCTCACAAACACAAAAACATTCATTCAAACATATATGTGCACCTATGTTCATACGGTGTTTAATAGTATAGCCAAGATATGAATGCCATGCAAAAGCACAGTATGAAAAAATGGATCAAGAATTTGTGATATAATTACACAGTGAAATGTGATGCAGCTGTAAGAAGAGCCAAATCATAATTTAAATTCATCAGCTAGCAGGCAGAGTTAACAGATAATTTTAAGTGAAAATTAGTTTTATTGCCAATTTTGTCTACAGATATATTTAAAGTATGATAAACATAGGCTGAAAATTAGACTAGAAAATAAAATATTAAAATATTTTGGGCTAAAAATGGCTAAGATGGGCATGCTTAAATAGACTTCAAACTAAAACAGGCAATAAGATATGTAAATGGACACTATATGATTATTAAAGGATATATACATCAAGAAGACTTGACAGTCTTTAATGCATATGCATCAAACCGAGGAGCATAAAAATATTTTAAGCAACTACCAACAGACCAAATAAGGATAGCATAGCAACACAATAGTAGTAGAAAATTTAATACCTTCTCTCATCATTTTGATTGATTAGCCACACCAAGAAATCAATAATAAAACAATTAATTTGAACTGGAAAGATCAATCCAGGTGTTTGTTGGATACAGAAACATAAAAGATAAATAGCTTAACATAACATTTTATTAAACTATATACAAAACCAATAAAGGGATCCCAAAGTATATTAAAGGAAAATATAAATTAGAGTAAAAATTAAATCTATAAAATATTTTAAAAATACAAAAGATCAATAAAACTAAGAACTGTTTTTTTTCTCAAAAGATTAAACAGTGTTGACAAAGTAAATGAGAGAAACTTTTAATAAATGATATCAGAAATGAGGGGGGAAAGATACCACAAATAGCACAGATACACAAAACATAATATGAGATTGAAGTGACATATATGTGCCACCAATTTTGGTTAACTTTAAAAAATAGACATATTTTTAAAATGTTACAACTTCCAGAGATTAAATTGTGAGTAATTAAAAAAATCTGATGATACAAATTCCAATAAAAGCATAAATAGAATAACCAAAGTCTTTGGTCCAGACAGATTCACTAGAAACTTATTCCAAGAGACCTGCTATCTATCATTGTCAATCTCTTCAAGAAAAGTATGAAACAAAAACTAATCTGAAAAGTTTTTTATAAGGCCTAATAAATCCTAATACCTATTAGGATAGAGATGGAGATACTATTTTAAAAATTAAAATTAAAGATCAATATTACTAACATACATTGATAAAAAATTTCCTCAACCACATCTTAGCAAAATAAATTCAACAATACAAGTATCAGAGCGCAAACAAATTATTGATAATATATCACATCAGTGGAAGTTACGTCTTATGACCATATCAACAAAAGCAGAGGATTCTTTAACATCAAGATTCCAAAGTTATTTATGATATTTTAAAATGCAATAAAGTAGAATGAGAAGGAACAGACTTCAAAGAAAAATCATATACAATAAGCCCACAGCTAGCATCATAGTCAATGATAAAAACCTAAAAGCTCTTTTAAAATTATGGGGCTGGTGAGGTGGCGCTAGAGGTAAGGTGCCTGCCTTGCAAGCGCTAGCCAAGGAAGGACTGTGGTTTGATCCCCCGGCGTCCCATATGGTCCCTCCAAGTCAGGGGCAATTTCTGAGCGCTTAGCCAGGAGTAACCCCTGAGCATCAAATGGGTGTGGCCCCCCCCAAAAATTACTAGATATTGCCACTATTATTCAATGTAGTATTAGAAGATACAATAATATATGAGTGCTTTATTTTTATATGCAAACTGTTTTATTTTATAAGTGAAACTTAGATAAAATTAAAAATCAAAGCCTATTTACAATTGGATAACAAAAATCAAGAGAAATCAAATTAACAAACAAAAGACTATAAAAACTATAAACTACTATTGAAATAAAATGAAAAAATGAAAGAATTCACATTCATTGAACTTCAATAATTTACATTATTATATTACCATCTTATTCAAAATATTATACAGATACATTAAAATATCCAACAAAAGTACACCCTGAGAAAGTGTGGTTTTGAAACATAAAGGAAAAACAATGGCAGGCTACTTTTTTACTCAAAAGAACTATTTTCATCAGTTTAAAAAGCATGGCCGGGCCCGGAGAGATAGCACAGCGGCGTTTGTCTTGCAAGCACCAATCCAGGACCAAAGGTGGCTGGTTCGAATCCCAGTGTTCCATATGGTCCCCCGTGCCTGCCAGGAGCTATTTCTGAGCAGAAAGCCAGGAGTAACCCCTGAGCAACGCCGGGTGTGCCCCCCCAAAATAAATAAATAAATAAATAAATAAATAAATAAATAAATAAAAAGCATGGCCACAATATAAGACTAGTGGCTTTCTGACTCAAAAGAGCCATTGTCACTCCAAATTCATGCAATCTGAGGAAATAATGTCTGCAAGTGGCTTCAGGATAGACAGGACTGGAATAATGGGCCAATCTTGACTCAGAAGAGCCATTTTCAAACCAGTGTGCTCTAAGAAAAACAAGGTCACAAATAGGTCAGGTGGCAGCAGGGTGCTTTTTGACTCAAAAAAAAAGCCATTTTGAGTTCAGGTTAGTGCACCCTGGGAAAAGTATGGCTGTGAAACAGACTGATAGACAGGACTAGTAGAAATGGTATGATCTCTGACTCAGAAGAAACATTTTTGCCCTACTACAGAGAAAAGTGTAGCCATGAGAGAGAAAGGGGCTGCAAACTGCTTTTTCATTAAAAAGCATCATTTTCAACCCAAATTAGTGCACCTAGAAAAGTGTTTTGCTTCACTTCACTGCATGGCTGTACATTTGTCTTAGTTAAGAAGACTTACAAAAACACATATAAAATAATTCCACACTACAAGGAAAAGCAATGGTAATTCTGAAGACCCAATTAGTATCATCACTTATATAGCCTATCTGATCAGATATTAAATGTTTAGGATGTTCATAGAACTCAAAAAACAATATATATGAAAAAGAAAGCCAATAGGACTCAAAAGAATGTGAGTGTAGAAAGGAAAAAAATCTTTAAACAGAAATGATAGACCCGAAAACCTAGGGGGAAAAAGCCCTACCAGTACAGTAACAGCTAAAGAAGACAGAATCAATGAGCTGGAAGATGAACTGCACAATCCCTCAATACAACAGAAGAAATTGAAAAAGAGACTTAAATAAACAAATCCTCAAAATAAGCAGAGGACAATAGATAATTGGGTTAAATTCAACAAGAAATATATAAGAAACATATGGGACTAGAGAGCCAGGAAGAAAATCTCTGAAGAAGAAACAATCAGAAGGTGGAACCTGTTCGCAGCTGACTGCCTTTCAAAATGCTGATGCCTGAACCCACCCAGAAAGGTTTGCAGAAGCCACGTGATCAGAGATAACATCACACTACAGATGCGACACTGGGAAAACAATGCAGAACAACAGTATGCATAAGGAATGAAGATGGCAGCTTTGATGATCCACCTATTTAGTGCCAACCACCTATTTAGCCTCTCATATAAGGAGTTTAGAAAAGAAATATGGAGATATTCATAGAACTCAAAGAAAGCATAGATCGAGCTGAATGAACCACAAATAAGAATCAAGAAGATATCCAAAATAGAAATCAGAAAATTCCAAACTAAAATAACAGGGTAAATGGTAGGTGAAATGAAAAACCTCATTGGGAAAGCCTCTCTAACAGAGGAATAGCACCTTAGACTGAATCAGTGAGCTGGAAGATGAGTTACATAAAAACTTCATACAACAAAAGGGAATGGAAAAGATCCTTAAATGATCAGACAATGGGGAAAAATCCTCAAAGTATGTGAACAAATGAAATAGAAGTCTTGCATAAACTCAACAGAAACAGCATAAAAAAAAAAACATTATAGACCCAGAAACTCAGGAAGAAAAATCCCCAGAAAGAATCAACAGTCAAGGACATCATTGAAAAGAAATTCCTAGAGCTAAAGAGTGTGTGCAACCAAATTCTGCATGCCTGAAGAGTACCATCTAAAAGAGACCCACACGGGGTAGGGTGTTTGCCTTGAATGCAGCCAATCTAGGATGGATGGTGATTTGAATCTCGGCATCCCATATGGTGTCCCAAGCCTGCCAGGAACGACTTCTGAACACAGAGCCAGAGTAACCCCTGAGGCACTGGGTGTAACACAAAAACAAAAAAAAATAAAAGAGATCTGAAAAAAATACCCAAAGACAAATCCTAGTCAAATGACAAATCCCACAGATAACATAAAAATACTGAAAGCATATCAAAAAGGGAATTTACATTGAAATGGGGCACCTTTAACATTTACAGCAACCTGTCACAAGAAACCTTAAGGCTAGAGCAGTGGTAGGATATAGTGACAAAACTTAATGAAATAAATACTTAGCCTAGAATACTGCACCCAGCCAGACTCACATTTAAGTTGGAAGGAAGTATACATAGCTTTATGGATAAACAGCACAGAAACATAACAGACTCAAAACCAGCCTTAATAGAAAAATTGAAAGATCTACTTTATGACACAACAGATCAAAAGACACACCAAGCTCCTACATAAAGATGACACTCCAAAATGTCTCCAAAATGACAATCATCTCTCTCAATGTCAATGGACTGAATGCACCATTAAGAGACACAATATGGCAAAATGGATCAAAAAGCTGAGATCGGGGCCAGAATGATAGCACAGCAGTAGGACATTTGCCTTCCAAGAGGCCAATCCAGGACAGACTTTGGTTCCATCCCCAGAATCCCATATGGTCCTCTGAGCTAGGAGCAATTTCTGAGAGAATAGACAGGTGTAACTCTTGAACATCACTGGGTGCGCCCCACCCCCAAAAAAAGGTAAATTCAACATTTTGCTGCCTGTAAGAAATACATCTGAATAGTCAGAACAAACATAGACTCATAATCAAAGATTGAAAGACAATCATCCAAGCAAAAAAACTCCCTTAATAAAGTTGAAATGGGAACACTGATGGAACGCTGAAGCCAGGCACATCTTTCTGGACTGTCTATCTTCTGTACAGCATTTACGGGCCTGATTTCCTGTGTTTGTGGCTTCATCTGCTGAAGGCTAGCCTTCCCTGAAGGTGAGTTTTTCAGCCCAGAAAGAAAGGAGCCAGACATTTAGCCAATGAATAAAACCACAACACGTAGAAAAACCCACAATAAAAGTGTGACAATGGGGAAACAACTCAGGACAGTGCCAGAAATAGAAAATGAAGATGGCAACTCTGATGACCGGAACATGGCTCAGGAAACAACTCAGGACAGTGACAGAAATAGAAAATGAAGATGGCAACTCTGATGACCGGAACATGGCCAACCAACTAGTCAGTCTCTTAGATGGATTCACTAATAAATTCTTTTCAAACCTTTCAATAGGAACTGCTACCAATCCTGAAAAGACTCTTTCATAAAATCAAAAAAAAAGGAACACTTCCAAGTAGCTTTTATGAAGCCAACATCACCTTGATATCTAAACCAGAAAGAGATGCTACAAAAAAAAGAAAATTACAGACCAATATCGCTGATGAACACAGGTGCAAAAATCCTCAACAAATAGGATTCAATGCCTCATTAAGAAGATCATCCACTACAATCAAGTAGGTTTCATCCCAGGAATGCAAGGCTGGTTTAACATCTGTAAATCTATCAACATAATACACATCAACAACATGAAAAAATAAAAATTACATGATCATATCAATATATGCAGAGAAAACATTTGATAAGGTCCAACACCCATTCTTTATCATAACTCTCAGCAAGATGGGAATGAAAGGAACCTTTCTCAATATAGTTACGGCCATCTACCACAAGCCAGTGGCAAATATTATCCTCAATGGAGAAAAACTAAAAGCTTTCCCTCTAAATTTTGGGACAAGACAAGGCTGTCCTCTCTCACCACTCCTATTCAACATAGCAATGGATGTACTTGCTATAGCGTTTAGACAAGAAAAAGATATCAAGAAATCCAGATAGGAAAGGAAGAAGTCAAGCTCTCACTATTTGCAGATGACATGATACTATACTTAGAAAACCCTAAAGACTCTACCAAAAAGCTTCTAGAAACAATAGACTCATATAACAAGGTGGCAGGCTACAAAATTAACACACAAACATCAATGGCCTTTCAATACACCAATAGTAATAAGAAATAGACATTAAGAAAACAACCCCATTTACAATAGTGCCACACAAACTCAAATATCTTGGAATCAACTTGACTCAAAATGTGAAGGACCTATACAAAGAAAACTATAAAACTCTGCTCCAAGAAATAAGAGAGGACACATGGAAATGGAAGCACATACCCTGCTCATGGCAGGATTAACATCATTAAAATGGCATTGTACATATTGTATTTATTCCCATTTTGTTTCTACACTTCTAAATAAGATATATGCAGTGTGCATAGAAATTTGTTCATAATTTTTGATTTTACTATAATCTGGCCCTTCAACAGTCTGAAGGACAGTGAACTGGCCCCCTGTTTAAAATTTTTGAGGACCCCTGCTCTAAAGATACCCATCACATTCTTCAAAGAAGTGGATCAGGCACTTTTGAAATTCATTTGGAACAATAAACACCCTCGAATAGCTAAAGCAATCATTGGGGAAAAAAATAGGGGAGGAATTACTTTCCCCAACTTTAAACTTTACTACAAAGCAATAGTTATCAAAACAGCATGGTATTGGAATAAAGACAGGCCCTCAGATCAGTTGAATAGGCTTGAATACTCAGAGAATGTTCCCAGACATACAATCACCTAATTTTTGATAAAGGAGCAAGAAATCCTAAATGGAGCAGGGAAAGCCTCTTCAACAAGTGGTATTGGCACACCTGGCTAGCCACTTGCAAAAAATTCAACTTAGACCCCCAGCTAACATCTTGTAAGAAGGTAAAATCCAAATGGATGAAAGACCTCGATATCAGACCTGAAACCATAAGATATATAAAACAACACATAGGCAAAACACTCCAGGATATTGAGACTATAGGCATCTTCAAGGAGGAACTGCATTCTCCAAGCAAGTGAAAGCAGAGATTAACAGATGGGAATATATAAAGCTGAGAAGCTTCTGCACCTCAAAGGAAATAGCGCTCAGGATACAAGAGCCTCCCACTGAGTGGGAGAAACTATTCACCTAATACCCATTAGATAAGGGGCTAATACCCAAAATATACAAGGCACTGACAAAACTTTACAAGAAAAAAAAATCTAATCCCATCAAAAAATTGGGAGAAGAAATGGACACTTTGACAAAGAAGAAATACAAATAGCCAAAAGACACATTAAAAAATACTCCACAACACTAATCATCAGGGAGATGCAAATCAAAACAACTATGAGGTACCACCTCACACCACAGAGATTGGCACACATCACAAAGAATGAGAACAAGCAGTGTTGGCGGAGATGTGGAGAGAAAGGAACTCATATCCACTGCTGTTGGGAATGCCATCTAGTTCAGCCTTTATGGGAAGCGATATGGAAATTCCTTCAAAAACTAGAAATTGAGCTCCCATACTATCCAGCTATACCACTCCTACGAATATACCCTAGGAACACAAAAATACAATACAAAAACCCCTTCCTTACACCTATATTCATTGCAGCACTATTTACCATAGCAAGACTCTGGAAACAGCCAAGATACCCTTCAACAGATGAATGGCTAAAGAAACTGTGGCACATATACACAATGGAATATTATGCAGCTGTCAGGAGAGATGAAGTCATGAAATTTTCCTATACATGGATGTACATGGAATCTATTATGCTGAGTGAAATAAGTCAGAGAGAGAAAGACGCAAAATGGTCTCATTCATCTATGGGTTTTAAGAAAAATGAAAGACATTCTTGCAATAATAACTTTCAGACACAAAAGAGAAAAGAGCTGTAACTACAGCTCACCTCATGAAGCTCACCACAAAGAGTGATGAGTTTAGTTATAGAAATAATTACATTTTGAACTATCCTAATGATGAGAATGTACGAGGGAAATAGAAAGCCTGTCTATAGTACAGGCAGGGGCTGGGTGGGGAAGAGGGAGATTTGGGACATTGGTGATGGGAATGTTGCACTGGTGATGGTTGGTGTTCTTTACATGACTGAAACCCAAAGACAATCATATATGTAATAAAGTTGTTTAAATAAAAAATTAAAAAAAAGAAATTTACCTATACATGGATGTACATGGAATCTATTAATATGAGTAAAATAAGTCAGAGAGAGAGAAAAATGCAAAGTAGTCTCATCTATGGGTTTTAAGGAAAATGAAATATTCTTGCAATAATAATTTTCATACACAAAAGAGAGAAGGGCTGGAAGTTACAGCTCACCTCATGAAGCTCACCACAAACAGGGATGAGTTTAGTTAGAGAAATAACTACAGTTTGAGCTATTCTAATAATGAGAATGTATGTGGGAAATAGAAAGCCTGTCTAGAGTACAGGCAGGGATTGGGTGGGGAGAAGGGAGATTTGGGACATTGGTGATGAGAATGTTACACTGGTGATGGTGGTGTTCTTTACATGACTGAAACTCAAACATGATCATGTATTTAATCAAGGTGTTTAAATAAAATATATATGAAAAAATTATCAAACAATTTAAAAAAAGCTGAAATGGCCATGTTAATATTAAATGACACAAACTTTAGACTTATAAAAATTATAAAGGAACAAATAAGACATTTTGTAATAATCAAAGAATATGTAAAATAGGAAGAAATCACACTCCTAAACCTAAATATATATGCAACCAATGAGGGACCAGAAAATATTCAATACAATTGTTGACAAATCTGAAAGAATACATCAATAGCAACACAATAATAGTGGGAGACCCAATCGCTTCTTGGTCTTTTGGCTAAGATTAAGTGTAATAATAGTGGGACACCTAAACACCAGTCTGTCAACACTTGATTTGTCAAGCAAACTGAAACCCAACAAAAATAAATATACTAGATCTGAATAGAGAAGTGGAAGAGGCATATATATATATATATATATATATATATATATATATATATATATATATATATATGGAACTCCATCCTCAGGAAACAGGACACACATTTTTCTCCAATGAATAATGTGTGATTCTCCTGGATGGACCACATGCTGGCCCATAAAACATATCTCCATAAAATCAAAAGGATAGAAATTGTACCAAAATTGTACCTTCTTAGATCATAATGCACTGAAATTAGAAGTGAACAACAAAGGGATACAGAAAAAAACTTCAAAACTGGAAATTAAGCATTTCACTTCTGAACAACCAGTGGGTAAGAGATGAAATCAAAGAGGAAATCAAAAGATTCCTGGAAAAGAAATTTAAATTAAGGCACAAATTATCAGAATTTGTGGAGCACAACAGAAGTGTTACTAAGAGGAATGTTTATAACTTTGCAAGCACACATCAGGATGGAAGAAGGAGCCTACAAAAATAGCTTAATAACACAACTTATAAAATTAGAAAATGATCAACATAATGAACCAAAAGTAGGTAGACAGAAGGAATAACGCTTAGAGCAGAGATCAATGAACTGGAAAAAAAATGATCCAAAAGATCAGTGAAAGAAAAAGTCGGTTCTTTGAAAAAATAAACCAACTTAATAAATCACTAGCAAAACTCACAAAGAAAGGGAGAGAGCAAACCTTAATAATTAGGATTAGAAATGAAAAGGGGAGAGGCCAGAGTGATAGCAAAGTGGCAAGGCATGTGCCTAACAAGCAGTTAACCTGGGATGAACCAGGGTTCAGTTCCTGACAGCCCATATAAAACCCCAGGCCTGCCAGGAGCAATTTCTGAGGGCAGAACAAGGAGTAATACCTGAGCACTGTTGGGTGTGACCAAAAAAAAATGAAAAGGGGGAAATAACTACAAATAGTAAAGAGATTCAAAGGGTAATCAGAGATTACTTTGAGAAACTCTATGCCAGGAAACATGAGAACCAGGAAGAAATGGATAAATTCTTGAAATCTTGTCATCTTTCACATTTGAATCAGGATGATCTAGCATATAAAAAAACAGACCCATCACTACTGAGAAAATTAAAATGGTAATCAAAAGTCTTCAAAATAAAAAGCCCTGACCCAGATGGATTCACTAATGAAGTCTTTCAAAGCTTTCCAGAGGAACTACTACCAATCTTTTGTAGCCTCTTTCAGGAAATTAAAGAATCAGAAATACTCTCAAATAGTTTTTATGAAGCTAACATCACCTTGATACCAAAATCAGACAGAAATGCTGCAAAAAAAAAAAAAAAAAAAAAAAGAACTACAGGCCAATATCTCTGATGAACACTGATGCAAAGATCCTCAAAAAAAATCCTGGCAAATAAGATTCAACACATCATCAAGAAAGTCATATACCATGACCAGGAATGCAAGGATTATTTAACATACATAAATCAATTAATATAATGCACCATATCAAAAAAGAAAAAAGAAAAACCATATGAATATATCAATAGATGTGAAGAAAACATTCAATAAGGTACAATACCCATTCATGATAAAAATTCTCAACAAGATGGGAATGGAAGAAACTTTTCTCAATATAGTCAAGGCCATCTACCACAAGCCAATGATAACTATTATTCTCAATGTAATAAACTAAAACCCTTTCCTCTAAAATTTTATACAAAACAAGGCTTCCCCCTCTCACCACTCATATTCAATATAGTTCTGGAAGTACTTGCCATAGCAATTAGGCAAGAAAGGAAAGGAAAAAGTCAAGCTCTCACTGTAGAAGACATAATACTATATTTAGAAAACCTTAAAGACTCTACCAAAAAGCTTATAGGAAACCATATATTCATAAAGCAAAGTGACAGTCTACATAATTAACACACAAAAATAAATGGCCTTCTTATACACAAATAATGATAGATATCATGGACATTTAAAAACATCCCATTTACATTAGTGCCACACAAACTCAAATACCATGGAAGCAACTTAACTAAAGAGGCGAAGAACCTATACAAAGAAAACTACAAAACACTGCTTCAAGAAAAAAAAAGAGGACACAAGGTAAAGACGACACATACCTGTTCATGAATTGCTCCTTGCCTATGGAAAATGAGACTAGATCACACAGGTTCTGTTGATATAGACATCAATGACATCACTGGCCACTGAGGTCACAATAGGACACAGGGTGGGGAAGGAGATTCCATGGTTATGAAGGCCACAAGGTATATAAATTTATGATTTTTAATTTTCTTTCCACTATCATTTCAGTCAGTCGTTTATTCATTTTAAGCAGAATTCTTTAGTTTAGTTTATTTGAAATGGTTTATTCTATTCTTTTGTTTTGGGGTGTTTTTAGTTATTAACATTTTATTACTTTAAACACCTTGGTCATAAGGCTGTTTATCAAAAGAAGAAGAGAAGAAAAAGAAGCAACAGTCAATGACATAATTATTCAGGAATTCCCAGAGCTAAAGAGTGCTTGCACCCACATCCTGGATGATCTAAGAGTACCAGCAAAAAGAGACAAACAAAAGCATGCCAAAGCACATCCTATTCACAATTATTAAACCATGGACAGAAATAAAATACTGCACGAAATAAAATGAAACAATAAAATTTTATACAAAGAAGCATCTTTAAGTTTACAGCAGATTATCACAAGTAAACTTCCAGGCCCAAAATCAGTCGTGAGAGAGAGGGTGAAAAACTAAATGAGATAACCACCTCACCAAAAATATTTGAACCACTGAGAGTTTCATTCAGATTTGAAGGAAAGATAAAAAGTTGCATGGATGAACAATAGTAGAGGTACTTGACTCAAATGAATTTTATAAGAAGACCTAAAGTGCCTACTTTAAAGCAAGACAAACTACACAAACACACTAATTTTCCATAAAGATGCCACAAAATTCCATGACAATTATCTCTATCAACATCAATGGACTGAATATACCTATAAGAGATGAAGAGCAGCAGTGAACAGAAACTTCAATGCAACATTTTGTGCCTGCAAGAAACATGTGAATAGTTATAGCAAACAAAGACTCAACGTGAAAATTGGAAGCCAATACTAAAAGCAAATAACTGCCTTAAAAAGGCTGGAGTGGCCATCTGAATAACAGAAGACATAGACTTCAGGCTTACAAAAAACTATTTCCATGGCTTCTTTATCCAGACACTTCAGGAAGTTTTCTGGGTCCCCAGGAAAGTGGGTGCAGGATTCGGAGAATGACCAAGATACACTCAGTTGTCGCGGTGAATCATAATTGTGTGTGTTTATTGAATGCTACAGTGATGTATTTAAATATGAATTGTATTGTGATAGACTGCCTACATATACTTTCCTGCAAGGTTAAAAAATTGTACTTTCTTGATAGCAAAAATCTTATCAGTACATACTGTTTGATCTATAAGTTCCTTCACAACAGACAATTCACAGGCCTTTAGTATGGGTTACAATCTTCTGAATGATAAGCTACAATTAAAATACAGAGGGGAGTTGAGCCAGAAGCTTCACTGATATTCAAAAGCAAATATATTTGTTTTGTTTGTTTGGTTGGTTGATTGGTTGGTTGGATAGTTGGTCTTTGAGCCACACCCGGTGACACCCAGGGGTTACTTCTGGCTATACGCTCAGAAATCCCCCTGGCTCGGGGGACCATATGGGATGCCAGAGCATCGAACTATGCTAGCTCGTGCAAGGCAGACGCCTTACACCCTGTGCCACTGCCCCGGCCCTCAAAAGCAAATTTAACATCTCAAAGTTTTTTACTCCTAGGCTGGACCCTGGGTGTCAATCCTATGTAAATTAAAAGACTGGCAAGTTTGCCAGGTGTTCCTACAAAAGGCTCCTTTCATCTGAGTGCACAGAACATCCTTTAAAAGACTAACTTTACTTGAAAAATTACAAATTTTTTTTGTTTGTTTCTTTGGGCCACATCCAGTGATGCTCTGGGGTTACTCCTGGCTATGCATTCAGAAATCGCTCCTGACTTGGGGACCATATGTATGGTCCCCATATAGACACAGAAGGATTGAATTGCGGTCTTTCCTAGGCTAGCACCGGCAAGGCAGACACCTTACTGCTTTGCGCCACTGCTCCAGCACCCCCCCATTTTTTCTTTTTTTTTTTCTTTGAAGTAAATTGGTTTATTTAAAAGTACTTAATTTTAATTTTCTTTTTACTAATCTATTAAGAACCATGATTACAAACATGTTTGTGGTTGGTTTTAGTTACAAAAAAGAACATTCCCCTTCACCAGTGCAACATTCTCACGATTAATGTCCCCAACTCCCTCCTCCACCACCCCTTACCTGTGTTTGAGACATGCATTCTACTTTTCTCTCTCTCTCTCTCTCTCTCTCTCTCTCTCTCTCTCTCTCTCTCTCTCTCTCTCTCTCTCTCTCTCTCTCTCTCTCTCTCTCTCTCTCTCCCTTTATCTCTCTCTCACTATCTTTGTCAAGATAGTTGTCTGTGTAGTTATTTCTCTAACTGGACTTGTTGTGGTAAGCTTCATATCGTGGGCCAATTCTTCCAGCCCTCATCTCTATTGTCTCTGTGTATTACTACCACAATGTCTTTTTTTTTTTTTTGTACGTTTTGGCACATGCGAAAATGCCTGACATGTGCATTCTTTTTTTTTTAAACACCATGATTACAAACATGATTATAGTTGTATGATTACAGTAATGTAAAGAACACCCCCCTTCACCAGTGCAACATTCCCACCACCAATTTCCCAGATCTCCCTCCTCTCCACCCTCCCACACCTGTACTCGAGACAGGCTTTCTACTTCCCTCATTCATTCACATTGTTATGATAATTTTCAGTGTAGTCATCTCTCCAACTGCACTCATCACTCTATGTGATGAGCTTCATGTCCTGAGCTGCACCTACCAGCCCTCATCTCTCTTGTCTGTGAGATACTGTTAAAAATGTCTTTCATTTTTTTTTTACAATAAAAAAAGTAAATTTTAATGTATATAAATATATACATATCTATATTTATACTTTTTTATCTTTATTTAAACACTGTGATTACAAACATGATTATAGTTGTATGATTACAGTCATGTAAAGAACACCCCCATTCACCAGTGCAACATTCCCACCACCAATTTCCCAGATTTCCCTTCTCCCCACCCCCCTACACCTGTACTCGAGACAGGCTTCTTAAAGCCCATAGATGAGTGAAACCATTCTGCGTCTTTCTCTCTCCCTCTGACTTACTTCACTCAGCGTAATAGATTCCATGTACATCCATGTATAGGAAAATTTCATGACTTCATCTCTCCTGATGGCTGCATAGTATTCCATTGTGCATATGTACCACAGTTTCTTCAGCCACTCATCTGTTGAAGGACATCTTGGTTGTTTCCAGAGTCTGGCTATTGTAAATAGCGCTGCAATGAATATAGGAGTAAGGAAGGGGTTTTTGTATTGTATTTTTGTGTTCCTTGGGTATATTCCTAGGAGTGGTATAGCTGAATTGTATGGAAGCTCAATTTCCAGTTTGTGAAGGAATCTCCATATCGCTTTCCATAAAGGTTGTACTAGACGGCATTCCCACCAGCAGTGAAAAAGAGTTCCTTTCTCCCACATCCCCGCCAGCACTGCTTGTTTTCCTTTTTTTGTGATGTGTGCCAATCTCAGTGGCGTGAGGTGGTAACTCATAGTAGTTTTGATTTGCATCTCCCTGACGATTAGTGATGTTGAGCATCTTTTCATGTGCCTTTGGCCATTTGCCTTTCTTCTTTTTCAAAGTGTCTGTTCATTTCTTCTCCCCATTTTTTGATGGGGTTAGTTGTTTTTTTCTTGTATAGTTCTGTCAGTACCTTGTAAATTTTGGATATTAGCCCTTTATCTGATGAGAATTGGGTGAATAATTTCTCCCACTCAGTAGGTGGCCTTTGTATTCTGGGTACTATTTCCTTTGAGATACAGAAGCTTCTCAGCTTAATATACTCCCATCTGTTTATCTCTGCTTCCACTTGTTTGGAAAGTGCTGTCTCCTCCTTAAAGATGTCTTTAGTCTCAATGTCCTGGAGTGTTTCACCTACATATTGTTCTATATACCTTATAGTTTCAGTTCTGATATCAAGGTCTTTAATCCATTTGGATTTTACCTTTGTACATGGTGTTACCTGGGGGTCTGAGTTCACTTTTTTGCAAGTGGCTAACCAGTTGTGCCAACACCACTTGTTGAATAGGCTTTCCTTGCTCCATTTAGGATTTCTTGCTCCTTTATCAAAAACGAGGTGGTTATATGTCTGAGAAACCTTCTCTGAGTACTCAAGCCTATTCCACTGATCTGAGGATCTGTCTTTATTCCAATACCATGCTGTTTTTATAACTATTGCTTTGTAATACAGCTTAAAATTGGGGAAACTAATGCCTCCCATATTCCTTTTCCCAAGGAGTGCTTTAGCTATTCGAGGTTGTTGTTCCAGATGAATTTCAGAAGTATTTGATCCAATTCTTTGAAGAATGTCATGGGTATCTTCAGAGGAATCGCGTTAAATCTGTACAATGCTTTTGGAAGTATTGCCATTTTAATGATGTTGATCCTGCCAATCCATGAGCAAGGTATGTGCTTCCATTTCCGCGTGTCCTCTCTTATTTCTTGGAGCAGTGTTTTGTAGTTTTCTTTGTATAGATCCTTCACATCTTTAGTCAGGTTGACTCCAAGATATTTGAGGTTGTGTGGCACTAATGTGAATGGGATTGTTCTCTTTTTTTTTTTTTTTTTCGGTTTTTGGGCCACACCCGGTGACGCTCAGGGGTTACTCCTGGCTATGCGCTCAGAAGTCGCTCCTGGCTTGGGGGACCATATGGGACGCCGGGGGATCGAACCACGGTCCGTCTCCTAGGCTAGCGCAGGTAAGGCAGGCACCTTACCTCCAGCGCCACCACCAGGCCCCGGATTGTTCTCTTAATGTCCATTTCTTCCCTATCATTATTAGTGTATAAAAAGGCCATTGATTTTTGTGTGTTAATTTTGTAGCCTGCCACTTTGCTATATGAATCTATTATTTCTAAAAGCTTTTTGGTAGAGTCTTTAGGGTTTTCTAAGTAGAGTATCATGTCATCTGCAAACAGTGAGAGCTTGACTTCTTCCTTTTCTATCTGGATTCCCTTGATATCTTTTTCTTGCCTAATTGTTATAGCAAGTACTTCCAGTACTATGTTGAATAGGAGTGGTGAGAGAGGACAGCCTTGTCTTGTACCAGAATTTAGAGGGAAGGATTTTAGTTTATCTCCATTGAGGATAATATTTGCCACTGGCTTCTGGTAGATGGCTTTGACTATATTGAGAAAGGTTCCTTTTATTCCTATCTTGCTGAGAGTTTTCATCAAGAATGGGTGTTGAACCTTATCAAATGCTTTTTCTGTGTCTATTAATATGACCATGTGATTTTTATTTTTTTTTGTTTATGTTGTGTATTATATTGATAGATTTACAGATGTTAAACCAGCCTTGCATTTCTAGAATGAAACCTACTTGATCAAAGTGAATGATCTTCTTGATGAGGCACTGGATCCTGTTCACCAGGATTTTGTTGAGGATCTTTGCATCTGTGTTCATCAGGAATATTGGTCTGTAATTTACTTTTTTTGGCAGCATCTCTATCAGGTTTTGGTATTAAGGTGATGTTGGCTTCATAAAAGCTATTTGGAAGTGTTCCTGTTTTTTCGATTTCTTTTTTTTTTTTTTTTTTACTCCAAAGACTTTTTTCTCTTTCTTTTTTTTTGTATATACATTGTATTCCATTATTGAATAACAATATTTTTTTACTTTTATTTCTTTTTTACACCACCCATCACCAGTGTAACATTCCCATCACCAATGTCCCAAGTCTCCCTCCCCACCCGACCCCCGCCTGTACTCTAAACAGGTTCTCAATTTCCCTCATACATTCTCATTATTAGGACAGTTCAAAATGTAGTTATTTATCCAACTAAACTCATCACTCTTTGTGATGAGCTTCCTGAGGTGAGCTGGAACTTCCACCTCTTTCTCTTTTGTGTCTGAAAGTTATTATTGCAAGAATGTCTTTCATTTTTCTTAAAACCCATAAATGTGTGAGACCATTCTGCGTTTTTCTCTCTCTCTCTGACTTATTTCACTCAGCATAATAGATTCCGTGTACATCCATGTATAGGAAAATTTCATGACTTCATCTCTCCTGACAGCTGCATAATATTCCATTGTGTATATGTACCACAGTTTCTTTAGCCATTCGTCTGTTTAAGGGCATCTTGGTTGTTTCCAGAGTCTTGCTATGGTAAATAGTGCTGCAATGAATATAGGTGTAAGGAAGGGGTTTTTGTATTGTATTTTTGTGTTCCTAGGGTATATTCGTAGGAGTGGTATAGCTGGATCATATGGGAGCTCGATTTCCAGTTTTTGGAGGAATCTCCATATCGCTTTCCATAAAGGTTGAACTAGACGGCATTCCCACCAGCAGTGGATAAGAGTTCCTTTCTCCCCACATCCCCGCCAACACTGTTTATTCTCATTCTTTGTGATGTGTGCCATTCTCTGTGGTGTGAGGTGGTATCTCATCGTTGTTTTGATTTGCATCTCCCTGATGATTAGTGATGTGGAGCACTTTTTCATGTGTCTTTTGGCCATCTGTATTTCTTCTTTGTCAAAGTGTCTGTTCATTTCTTCTCCCCAATTTTTGATGGGATTAGATGTTTTTTTCTTGTAAAGTTCTGTCAGTGCCTTGTATATTTTGGAGATTAGCCCCTTATCTGATGGGAATTGGGTGAATAGTTTCTCCCACTCAGTGGGTGGCTCTTGTATCTTGGGCACTATTTCCTTTGAGGTGCAGAAGCTTCTCAGCTTAATATATTCCCATCTGTTAATTTCTGCTTTCACTTGCTTGGAGAGTGCAGTTTCTTCCTTGAAGATGCCTTTAGCCTCAATGTCCTGGAATGTTTTACCTACATATTGTTCTATATATCTTATGGTTTTGGGGCTGATATCGAGGTCTTTAATCCATTTGGATTTTACCTTCATACATGATGTTAGCTGGGGGTCTAAGTTCAATTTTTTGCAAGTGGCTACCCAGTTTTGCCAACACCACTTGTTGAAGAGGCTTTCTTTGTTCCATTTAGGATTTTTTGCTCCTTTATCAAAAATTAGATGATTGTATGTCTGGGGAACATTCTCTGAGTATTCAAGCTTATTCCACTGATCTGAGGGCCTGTCTTTATTCCAATACCATGCTGTTTTGATAACTATTGCTTTGTAGTAAAGTTTAAAGTTGGGGAAAGTAATTCCTCCCATATTCTTTTTCCCAATGATTGCTTTAGCTATTCGAGGGTGTTTATTGTTCCAAATAAATTTCAAAAGTGCCTGGTCCACTTCTTTGAAGAATGTCATGGGTATCTTTAGAGGGATCGCATTAAATCTGTACAGTGCTTTGGGGAGTATTGCCATTTTAATGATGTTAATCCTGCAAATCCATGAGCAGGGTATATGGTTCCATTTCCGCGTGTCCTCTCTTATTTCTTGGAGCAGAGGTTTATTGAATGATTGAATGAAGAGGATGTAGCATACCTAAACACACCCATTACTATTGAGGAAATTAAGAAAGTAATCAAATGTCTGCCCAAAAACAAAAGCCCAGGCCCAGATGGATTTACTAATGAATTCTTTCAAACCTTTCAAGAGGAACTACTACCAATCCTGGCAAGAATCTTTCATGAAATTGAAAAAACAGGAAAACTTCCAAATAACTTTTATGAAGCCAACATTACCTTGATACCTAAACCAGACAGAGATGCTACGAAAAAAGAAAATTACAGACCAATATCGCTGATGAATGCAGATGCAAAGATCTTCAACAAAATTCTGGCAAATAGGATTCAATGCCTCATTAAGAAGATCATCCACTACGATCAAGTAGGTTTCATTCCAGGAATGCAAGGCTGGTTTAACATCCGTAAATCTATCAACATAATACACAACATCAACAGCAAGAAAAATAAAAATCACATGATCATATCAATCGACGCAGAGAAAGCATTTGACAAGGTCCAACACCCATTCTTGATCAAAACTCTCAGCAAGATGGGAATAGAGGGAACCTTTCTCAATATAGTTAAGGCCATCTACCACAAGCCAGAGGCAAATATTGTCCTCAATGGAGAAAAACTGAAAGCCTTTCCTCTAAATTCTGGCACAAGACAAGGCTGTCCTCTCTCACCACTCCTATTCAACATAGCACTGGAAGTACTCGCTATAGCGATTAGGCAAGAAAAGGATATCAAGGGAATCCAGATAGGAAAGGAAGAAGTCAAGCTCTCACTGTTTGCAGATGACATGATACTCTACTTAGAAAACCCAAAAGACTCTATCAAAAAGCTTCTAGAAACAATAGACTCATATAGCAAGGTGGCAGGCTACAAAATTAACACACAAAAATCAATGGCCTTCCTATACACCAATACTAATAAGGAAGAAATGGACATTAAGAAAACAACTCCATTCACTATAGTGTCACACAAACTCAAATATCTTGGAATCAACTTGACTAAAAATGTGAAGGACCTATACAAGGAAAACTATATTTTTTTTTCCTTAACACCACCCATCACCAGTGCAACATTCCCATCACCAATGTCCCAAGTCTCCCTCCTCCCCACCCGACCCCCGCCTGTACTCTAAACAGATTCTCAATTTCCCTCATTCATTCTCATTATTAGGACAGTTCAAAATGTAGTTATTTATCCAACTAAACTCATCACTCTTTGTGATGAGCTTCCTGAGGTGAGCTGGAACTTCCAGCTCTTTTCTCTTTTGTGTCTGAAAGTTATTATTGCAAGAATGTCTTTCATTTTTCTTAAAACCCATATATGTGTGAGACCATTCTGCGTTTTTCTCTCTCTCTCTCTGACTTATTCCACTCAGCATAATAGATTCCGTGTACATCCATGTATAGGAAAATTTCATGACTTCATCTCTCCTGACAGCTGCATAATATTCCATTGTGTATATGTACCACAGTTTCTTTAGCCATTCGTCTGTTTAAGGGCATCTTGGTTGTTTCCAGAGTCTTGCTATGGTAAATAGTGCTGCAATGAATATAGGTGTAAGGAAGGGGTTTTTGTATTGTATTTTTGTGTTCCTAGGGTATATTCGTAGGAGTGGTATAGCTGGATCGTATGGGAGCTCGATTTCCAGTTTTTGGAGGAATCTCCATATCGCTTTCCATAAAGGTTGAACTAGACGGCATTCCCACCAGCAGTGGATAAGAGTTCCTTTCTCCCCACATCCCCGCCAACACTGTTTATTCTCATTCTTTGTGATGTGTGCCATTCTCTGTGGTGTGAGGTGGTATCTCATCGTTGTTTTGATTTGCATCTCCCTGATGATTAGTGATGTGAAGCACTTTTTCATGTGTCTTTTGGCCATCTGTATTTCTTCTTTGTCAAAGTGTCTGTTCATTTCTTCTCCCCATTTTTTGATGGGATTAGATGTTTTTTTCTTGTAAAGTTCTGTCAGTGCCTTGTATATTTTGGAGATTAGCCCCTTATCTGATGGGTATTGGGTGAATAGTTTCTCCCACTCAGTGGGTGGCTCTTGTATCTTGGGCACTATTTCCTTTGAGGTGCAGAAGCTTCTCAGCTTAATATATTCCCATCTGTTAATTTCTGCTTTCACTTGCTTGGAGAGTGCAGTTTCTTCCTTGAAGATACCTTTAGCCTCAATGTCCTGGAGTGTTTTACCTACGTATTGTTCTATATATCTTATGGTTTTGGGGCTGATATTGAGGTCTTTAATCCATTTGGTATTTACCTTCATACATGATGTTAGCTGGGGGTCTAAGTTTAATTTTTTGCAAGTGGCTACCCAGTTTTGCCAACACCACTTGTTGAAGAGGCTTTCTTTGTTCCATTTAGGATTTTTTGCTCCTTTATCAAAAATTAGGTGATTGTATGTCTGGGGAACATTCTCTGAGTATTCAAGCTTATTCCACTGATCTGAGGGCCTGTCTTTATTCCAATACCATGCTGTTTTGATAACTATTGCTTTGTAGTAAAGTTTAAAGTTGGGGAAAGTAATTCCTCCCATATTCTTTTTCCCAATGATTGCTTTAGCTATTCGAGGGTGATTATTGTTCCAAATAAATTTCAAAAGTGCCTGGTCCACTTCTTTGAAGAATGTCATGGGTATCTTTAGAGGGATCGCATTAAATCTGTACAGTGCTTTGGGGAGTATTGCCATTTTAATTATGTTAATCCTGCCAATCCATGAGCAGGGTATGTGCTTCCATTTCCGTGTGTCCTCTCTTATTTCTTGGAGCAGAGTTTTATAGTTTTCCTTGTATAGGTCCTTCACATTTTTAGTCAAGTTGATTCCAAGATATTTGAGTTTGTGTGACACTATAGTGAATGGAGTTGTTTTCTTTTTTTTTTTTTTTTTTTGTGGTTTTTGGGTCACACCCGGCAGTGCTCAGGGGTTACTCCTGGCTCCATGCTCAGAAATTGCTCCTGGCAGGCACGGGGGACCATATGGGACGCCGGGATTTGAACCGATGACCTTCTGCATGAAAGGCAAACGCCTTACCTCCATGCTATCGCTCCGGCCCGGAGTTGTTTTCTTAATGTCCATTTCTTACTTATTAGTATTGGTGTATAGAAAGGCCATTGATTTTTGTGTGTTAATTTTGTAGCCTGCCACCTTGCTATATGAGTCTATTGTTTCTAGAAGCTTTTTGGTAGAGTCTTTGGGGTTTTCTAATTAGAGTATCATGTCATCTGCAAACAGTGAGAGCTTGACTTCTTCCTTTCCTATCTGGATTCCCTTGATATCCTTTTCTTGCCTAATCGCTATAGCGAGTACTTCCAGTGCTATGTTGAATAGGAGTGGTGAGAGAGGACAGCCTTGTCTTGTGCCAGAATTTAGAGGAAAGGCTTTCAGTTTTTCTCCATTGAGGACAATATTTGCCTCTGGCTTGTGGTAGATGGCCTTCACTATATTGAGAAAGGTTCCCTCTATTCCCATCTTGCTGAGAGTTTTGATCAAGAATGGGTGTTGGACCTTGTCAAATGCTTTCTCTGCATCGATTGATATGATCATGTGATTTTTATTTTTCTTGCTGTTGATGTTGTGTATTATGTTGATAGATTTACGGATGTTAAACCAGCCTTGCATTCCTGGAATGAAACCTACTTGATCGTAGTGGATGATCTTCTTAATGAGGCATTGAATCCTATTTGCCAGAATTTTGTTGAAGATCTTTGCATCTGCATTCATCAGCGATATTGGTCTGTAATTTTCTTTTTTCGTAGCATCTCTGTCTGGTTTAAGTATCAAGGTAATGTTGGCTTCATAAAAGCTATTTGGAAGTTTTCCTGTTTTTTCAATTTCATGAAAGAGTCTTGCCAGGATTGGTAGTAGTTCCTCTTGAAAGGTTTGAAAGAATTCATTAGTAAATCCATCTGGGCCTGGGCTTTTGTTTTTGGGCAGACATTTGATTACTTTCTTAATTTCCTCAATAGTAATGGGTGTGTTTAGATATGCTACATCCTCTTCATTCAATCGTGGAAGATTATAAGATTCCAAAAATTTATCCATTTCTTCCAGGTTTTCATTTTTAGTGGCATAGAGTTTCTCAAAGTAGTTTCTGATTACCCTTTGAATCTCTACCATATCAGTAGTGATCTCTCCTTTTTCATTCCTAATACGAGTTATCAAGTTTCTCTCTCTTTCTTTCTTTGTTAGTTTTGCCAGTGGTCTATCAATCTTGTTTATTTTTTCAAAGAACCAACTTCTGCTTTCGTTGATCTTTTGGATGGTTTTTCTGGTTTCCACTTCATTGATTTCTGCTCTCAGCTTTGTTATTTCCTTCTGCCTCCCTATTTTTGGATCCTTTTGTTGAGCACTTTCTAATTCTATGAGCTGCGTCATTAAGCTATTCAGGTATGCCCCTTCTTCTTTCCTGATGTGTGCTTGCAAAGCTATAAATTTTCCTCTCAGTACTGCTTTTGCTGTGTCCCATAGGTTCTGATAATTTGTGTCTCCATTGTCATTTGTTTTCAGGAAGGTTTTGATTTCCTCTTTGATTTCATCTCGGACCCACTGATTATTCAGTATGAGGCTATTTAACTTCCAGGTGTTAAAATTTTTCTTCTGTGTCCCTTTGTAGTTTATATATAATTTCAGGGCTTTGTGGTCAGCAAAGGCAGCCTGCAAAATTTCTATCCTCTTGATATTATGGAGGTATGTTTTGTGTGCTAACATGTAGTCTATCCTAGAGAATGTCCCATGTACATTAGAGAAAAATGTGTATCCAGGCTTCTGGGGGTGGAGTGTCCTGTATATATCTACTAGGCCTCTTTCTTCCATTTCTCTCCTCAGGTCTAGTATATTCTTGTTGGGTTTCAGTCTGGTTGACCTGTCTAGTGTTGACAATGCCGTGTTGAGGTCTCCCACAATTATTGTGTTGTTATTGATATTATTTTTCAGATTTGTCAACAGTTGTATTAAATTTTTTGCTGGCCCCTCATTCGGTGCATATATGTTTAGGAGGTTGATTTCTTCCTGCTGTACATATCCCTTGATTAATACAAAATGTCCATCTTTGTCCCTTACAACTTTCCTAAGTATAAAGTTTGCATCATCTGATATTAATATGGCCACTCCTGCTTTTTTTTGGGTGTTGTTTGCTTGGATGATTATCCTCCAGCCTTTTATTTTGAGTCTATGTTTGTTCTGACTATTCAGGTGCATTTCTTGTAGGCAGCAGAAGGTTGGATTGAGTTTTTTGATCCATTTAGCCACTCTGTGTCTCTTAACTGGTGCATTTAGTCCATTGACATTGAGAGAAAGAATTGTCCTGGGAGTTAGTGCCATCTTTATATTAAAGTTTGGTGTGTCTGTTGGTAAGCCTTGTCTTAAAGTATGCCGTTCAGTTTTTCTTTTAAGAATGGTTTTGAGTCTGTGAAGTTTTTGAGCTGTTGTTTGTCTGTGAAACTATGTATTGTTCCTTCAAACCTGAAAGTGAGTTTTGCTGGGTGCAGTATTCTAGGCGAAGCATTTATTTCATTGAGTTTTGTCACTATGTCCCACCACTGCCTTCTGGCCTTGAGTGTTTCTGGTGACAGGTCTGCAGTAAATCTCAAGGATGTTCCCTTGAATGTAATTTCTCTTTTCGATCTTGCTGCTTTCAGAATTCTGTCTCTATCTATGGGATTCTTCATTGTGACTAGGATGTGTCTTGGGGTGTTTTTTCTGGGGTCTCTTTTAGTTGGCACTCTTCGGGCATGCAGGATTTGATCACATTTATTCATTATCTCTGGTAGTTTCTCTTTAATGATGTTCTTGACTGTTGATTCTTCCTGGAGATTTTCTTCCTGAGTCTCTGGGACTCCAATGATTCTTAAGTTGTTTCTGTTGAGCTTATCATAGACTTCTATTTTCATCTGTTCCCATTCTTTGAGTAATTTTTCCATTGTTTGATCATTTGCTTTGAGGCTTTTTTCCAATTTCTTCTGCTGTATGTAATTGTTATGTATCTCATCTTCCAGTGTACTGATTCTATCCTCAGCTGCTGTTAACCTGTGGGAAATCTCAAACATGTTTTTCTTCAATTCATCTACTGTGTTTCTCAGACCTGTTATTTGATCTGAAATTTCTGTTTGGAGTTTTCTCATTTCTATCCTCATATTCTCCTGATTCTTTTTAGTTTTCTCTTCTATACTTTGTTTGAGTTCTTTGAACATGTTCCATATTGCAACTCTAAACTCCTTATCTGAGAGACTGACTAGGTGGTTGGTCATGTTCAAGTCATCAGAGTTGCCATCTTCATTCTCTATGTCTGGCACTGGCCCGTGTTGTTTCCCCATTGTCACACTAGTACTGCGTGTTTTTCTACGTGTTGTGATTGTATTCATCGGCTAAATGCTGTGCACCGTCGCGAAGGGGAGCGGAGCAACCATGCTCCTCTGGCTTCTCCCTTTCTGGGCGTGTCGACTCACCTCCACGGAAGGCTCACAGGAAGGCAGGCTGGCAGATGGGCCGCACCCAGGATGAAATCAGGCCAAAAATGCAGGACAGCAGAGTAGAGAGGCAGAAGGGTGCTGGCATCTGAGATCCAGCGAAGTTCAGTGGCTCCTCCCTTTCTGGGCGTGTTGACTCACCTCCACGGAAGACTCACGGGAAGGCAGACTCCCCGGAAAGCTCACAGGAAGGCAGGCTGGCTGATGAGCCGCACCAAGGGTGAAATCAGGTCAAAAATGCAGGACAGCAGAGTAGAGAGGCAGAAGGGTGCTGGCATCTGAGATCCAGCGAAGTTCAGTCTGTTTTTTCGATTTCATAAAAGAGCCTGGCCAGGATTGGTAGTAGTTCCTCTTGAAAGGTTTGAAAGAATTCATTCGTGAATCCATCAGGGCCTGGGCTTTTGTTTTTGGGCAAATTTTTTATTACAGTTTTAATTTCCTCAATAGTGATGGGGGTGTTTAGATATGCTACATCTTCTTTATTCAACCGTGGAAGGTTATATGAGTTCAGAAATTTATCCATTTCTTCCAGGTTCTCATTTTTAGTGGCATAGAGTTTCTCAAAGTATTCTCTGAATACCCTTTGAATCTCTGCAGTATCTGTAGTGATCTCCCCCTTTTCATTTCTAATACACGTTATGAAGTTTCTCTCTCTTTTGCTTTGTGAGTTTTGCCAAGGGTCTATCAATCTTGTTTATTTTTTCAAAGAACCAACTTCTGCTTTCGTTGATCTTTCGGATTGTTTTTTGGGTTTCCACTTCATTGATTTCTACTCTCAGCTTTGTTATTTCCTTCTGTCTTCCTATTTTTGGGTCCTTTTGTTGAGCACTTTCTAGTTCTATTAGCTGTGTCATTTAGCTACTCAGGTAAGCTCCTTCTTCCTTCCTGATGTGTGCTTGCAAAGCTATAAATTTCCCTCTCAGTACTGCTTTTGTTGTGTCCCATAAGTTCTGATAGTTTGTGTCTTTATTGTCATTTGTTTCCAGGAACCTTTTGATTTCCTCCTTAATTTCATCTCGGACCCACTGGTTATTCAATATGAGGCTGTTTAACTTCCAGGTGTTAAATTTTTTCTTCTGTGTCCCTTTGCAGTTCACATCTAACTTCAGAGCCTTGTAGTCAGCAAAGGTAGCCTGCAAAATGTCTATCTTTTTTATTTTATGAAGGTATGTTTTATGTGCCAGCACGTGATCTATCCTGGAGAATGATCCATGTACATTGGAAAAGAATGTGTATCCAGGTTTTTGGGGATGGAGTGCCCTATATATATCTACTAGGCCTCTTCCATTTCTCTTTTCAGGTCTAGTATATTTTTGTTGGGTTTCCATTTGGTTGACTTATCAAGTGTTGACAAGCCTGTGTTGAGGTCTCCCACAATTATTGTGTTATTATTGATATCCTTCTTCAGATTTGTCAACAATTGTATTAAATACTTTGCTGGTCCCTCATTGGGTGTGTATATGTTTTGGAGAGTGATTTCTTCTTGCTGTACAAATCCCTTGATTAGTACATAATATCCATCTTTGTCCCTTACAACTTTTCTGAGTATAAAGTTTGTGTCATCTGATATTAGTATGGCCACCCCCGCTTTTTTAAGGGTGTTGTTTGCTTGAATGATTTTCCTCCAGCCTTTGATTTTGAGTCTATGTTTATTCTGACTATTCAGGTGTGTTTCTTGTAGACAGCAGAAGGTTGGCTTCAGTTTTTTGATCCATTTCGCCACTCTGTGCTTCTTAACTGGTGCATTTAGTCCATTGACATTGAGAGAAATAATTGTCATGGGATTTATTGCCATCTTTGTGTAGAAGTTTGGTGTGTTTTTTGTTCTGTATTGTCTTTAGAATAGATCTTTCAGTTTTTCTTTTAAGGCTGGTTTTGAGTCTGCAAAGTTTTTGAGCTGTTGTTTATCTGTGAAACCATGTATACATCCTTCAAACCTGAAAGTGAGTTTTGCTGGGTGCAGTACTCTTGGCGAAGCATTTATTTCATTGAGTTTTGCCACTATATCCCACCACTGTCTTCTGGCCTTGAGTGTTTCTGGTGACAGGTCTGCTGTAAATTTCAAGGATGCTCCCTGGAATGTAATTTCCCTTTTCCATCTTGCTGCTTGCAGTATTCTATCTCTATCTGTGGGTTTCATCATGGTGACTAGGATGTGTCTTGGGGTGTTTCTCCTGGGGTTTTTTTAGCTGGTACTCTTTGGGCATGCAGGATTTGGTCACATGTTTTCTTTAGCTTTGGTAGTTTCTCTGTGATGATGTTTTTGACCATTGATTCTTCCCAAAGATTTTCTTCTTGGGTCTCTGGGACTCCAATGATTCTAAAGTTTTTTCTGTTGAGCTTATCAAACACTTCTATTTTCATCTGCTCATATTCTTTGAGTAACTTTTTCATTGTCTGATCCTTTAATTTAAGGCTTTTTTCCAATCTCTTCTGCTGTGTAAAGTTGTTATGCATCTCGTCTTCTAAAGCACTAATTCTATCCTCAGCTGCTTTTAACCTGTTGGAAAGCTCATCCATTATGTTCTTCAATTCGTCTACTGAGTTTTTCAGACCTGTTATCTGACCTGATATTTCAGTTTGGAGTTTTCTGATTTCTATCTTCATATTCCCTTGATTTTTTTTAGTATTCTGATTTATACTTTCTTTGATTTCTGTGAGCAACCTCCATATTTCTTCTCTAAACTCCATTTCTGAAAGACTGCTTAGGTAGTTGGCCATTGTTGGGTCATCTGAGTTTCCATCTTCATTCTCTATGATTGAAGTTGGTCTGCATAGTCTCCCCATTGTCACACTTATGCTGTGGGTTTTTCTACATGTTGTGGTGGTACTCATTAGCTAGGAGGAGTGTGCAGCCGCGAAGCGGAGCTGCCGCACTCCTCTGCTTCTACCCCTTATAAGTGGGCTTAAGGGGGCCAGCAGAGTCAGCTTTATCCACAACTCTGGCCCCCAAACACTCACCTCAGCCGAGGCAAGCCATCAGGGGATGAATAAAAAGTTATTTTTTAATGTTTCTCTTGATGTTGATTTTCCCAGAGATAGTGATATTTAGTCAAGGTTATATTTGTGTGTATTTTGTCCTCTAGAAGTAAATGCTCAGCTATCTACATACTTAGCACAGCAGCAGGGAGATTCTTATTAGTCCAAATAAATGTTTGCAACTATTGTTTGCAACTACTATTAAGCTTGAGAAATATTTCCCTCACTTTTCAAAGAAATGACCTCTCTTTGAGGTCTTTTCTCAGCCATCCACGCTAACCAAGCAACTGAAGGAAAGATAGTCAAATTAAGAAACCTCTTCACCTCAAAAAAAAACAAACAAACAAAACAGTAACTATAATGCAAAGACTGTTCACAGAATGGGAGAAATTATTCACCCAATATCCATCGGATAAGTAGTTAATATCTGGAGCATAAAAGAAAAAAAAAATCTTACCCATCCAAAAATGGGAAGAAGAGATGAAAATATTTCCTCAAAGGATAAATATAGATGCCAAAGTCATAGGGAAAAAATGCTTCACATCATCATTAGGGAAATGCAAATCAAAATAACAGTGGATGTTACTTCACACCACGGAGACTGGCACATATCAAAAAGAATAAGACCACCCCATGCTGGCATGGATGTGTGGAGAAAGGGACTCTCATTCACTGCTGGTTGATATCTGGACTGGTCCAGCCTCTGAGAAAAAATTATATTCCTCCAAAAATGTAATAATTGGAGCCACAGTGATATCACAATAAGTAATGTGCTTGCCTTACATGCAGCTACCCAAGTTCAAACCCTGGCATCCCATATAGTCCCAGAGCATCAACAGTAGTGATTCCTGAGTACAAAACCAGGAAAAACCTCTAAGCATCACCAGGTGTGGCTGAAGTACACATAAAGAAACAAAAAATGGAGTTTGAGCCTTCTAGTGATCCAGCAATACCACTCCTAAGAATATGCCCTTTTAGTCAAATACACAAATTCCTCTACATTTCTATGATCATTGCAACTCTATTCCCAATCTGCAGAATCTATACTGTGCCCAAGAAGATGAATGGATTAAGAAACTTTGGAGAGATAGCACAGCAACTTTTGCCTTGCAAGCAATCGATCGAGGACCAAAGGTGGTTGGTTCAAATCCCGATGTCCCATATGGTCCCCCGTGCCTGCCAGGAGCTATTTCTGAGCAGACGGCCAGGAGTAACCCCTGAGCATCGCTGGGTGTGGCCCAAAATTTTAAAAAAAAGAAAAGAAAGAAAGAAACAAACTTTGGAACATCATGGAATACTATGCAGCTGTTAGAAAAAATAAAGTCATGAAATTTTCTTATACTTATGGAGAGTATTTTGAAATTAGAGGAATAGAAATAGATATAAAATTATTGCATCCATATATGTATATAAAAATAAAACATATGGTAATGATTTTCAGAGGAGACAGAGATGAAAGCCAGAAGAACCCGTCTATCATAGGAAGCTTGCCACTAATTGCAAGGAGAGCATTTAAACAAGCAGAGAAAGGAGACCTATGACAATGGTAGTTGAAAATTATCATTATGGGAAAACATTTGGTGCTAAAAGGAGATAAAGTGGTAGGTATCAAAACACTTCACTGACAATTTTGCAAACCAGAGTGTCTAAAATTAAAAAGAAAAGAGAGAAGAAAACTACCAAAGAGGCAGGCAGGGAAGGAATATGGGAAATGGGAAGAAAACTGGAGACATTGTTGGTAGAAAATGTACTCTGGTGGAAATATGCAGGGGGGAAAGAATAAACATAGAATAATCTTATTAATCTCTGGTATAAAATGGGGGAAAGGTTAGTATGGTAGTAATATCTAGATACCTTAGAGATGAGGGTCATGAGGACATACCCATAGTAGGAAGCTTGCCACAAGCAGTCTAGCAGTACAGTATGGTTGCGAAGGACCAGTAAGAAAATGATAATTGGACTGATCACACTGGACAGGAACTGGGTGCTGAATAGAGAGAAAGTGATAGGCACAGTACCCCCTCATTAACAATAGTGCAAATCACAGCACCTAAAAGGGAATAAAGGGAGGAGAGAGAGAAGAGGAAATGCCTGCCCCAGAGGCAGGCAAAGTGAGGTGGTTGGGAAAAAAGGGGCATTGATGGCAGGAAATGTGCACTAGTGATGGACGCTGTGTTTTGTTTTTTGTTTTTTTGTTTTGTTTTGTTTTGTTTTGTTTTTGGGCCACACCCAGTGTCGCTCAGAGTTTACTTCTGGCTATGTGCTCAGAAGTCACTCCTGGCTTGGGGGACCATATGGGACGCCTGGGGGATCGAACCGCGGTCCATCTAGGCTAGCGCAGGTAAGGTAGGCACCTTACCTCTAGCGCCACCGCCCTGCCCGGGCGGTGTGTTTTGTAAGAATGAAACCCAATACCTTGTGACCATGATGTTTAAATAAAAGGGAAGAAAATTAAATGTGCGCTTTTAAGGTTTTTGTACATTGATGACTAAAACTTTAACTAGGGAAAAGACCAGTGATATTATGAACAACCTTTTAACCATGGCATATAAATAAAATAATTTTTTAAAGAATGATAGTGTTTGTAGGCTTTTTACAGAGGTTGTTATAATCTTGAGAAAGATTCCTTCCACCACTATTTTGCTGACGGTTTTAAATATTAATTGGAGCTGGATTTTTTTTGGGGGGTCACACCCGACAGGGCTCAGGGGTTACTCCTGACTCTCTGCTCAGAAATCGCTCCTGACAGGCTTGGGGAACCATATGGGATGCTGGGACTCGAACCACCATCCTTCTGCATGCAAGGCAAATGCCCTACCATTGTACTATCTCTCCAGCTCTGGAGCTGGATTTTTTAAATACATTTTTGCATCATTTGATATGATGATATGATTTTTTATATTTCCTTTAGCTGGTGTATCTATGGTGTAAATTGATTTATGTATATTGAACCATCCTTGCATCCCTGTGATAAAACCTACTCGTGCATGATTTATAATTTTTTGAAGTGCTGTTGGATTCAGTTTGCTAAGATTTTGTTGAGAATTTTTGTACCAATGATCGTCAGTGATACTGGTCTGTAGTTAACTTTCTTGGCAGTATCTCTATAGGTTTTGGTATTCAGCATAATGTAAATTTCATAAAAGGTCTTAGAGAGGATTTCCATCACTTTGATGTATTAGAAGAACTTAAAGATCAATGGCAGTCATTCTTTTCCAACTGTTTAATAATATTTACCCATAAACCCATCTTGTCCTGGACTTTAATTTTTGAAGAGATTATTAATTACTGTTTCCATTTTCTACCTTGTGATTGGTCTGTTTAGGTTTACACTTCCTCTCCATTCATTTCTAAAATATTATATGTTTCTAGAAATTTGTCCATTTCTTCTAGGTTCTCTAGTTTAACAGTGTACGTTTGTTCAAAACAAGATGTCTTGGATTTTGGGGGGTTTATTGTAATTTCTTCCCTTTCATTTCTGATTCAATTTCTTTACACCCTTTGCTATTTTTTCTTGTCAGTCTTGCCAATGGTTTGTCTATCTTATTTATTTGGAAAATCCAGGTGCTGGTTTCAATGATTCTTTGTATTGTTTTTTAATTTATTTATTTCTGCTCTGGTTTTTATTATTTCTTTTCTTGTAGTTGTGTTTGGGTCCCTTTGTTGTTGGTTCTCTGTATATTTAAGGTATGCATTTAGGTTGTTGATTTTACCTTTATTCTTTTCTTGTGTAAGCCTGTATCTCTAGCAGTTGCCCCTAATTACTGCTTTTGCTCTGTCCAATAGGTTTCGGTGATCACTAGTCTCAAGGAAACTTTTTAATCCCTTACTGCTGCCCTCATGATCCAGCTGTTATTAAGCAGTTCAGTCTCCATGTGTTAGAGTTTATCCACATGCTCTTTTTATTTTCAGTCTTAATCCCTTTGGCATTGTGGTCTGATAGGATGTTTGGTACGACTCCTATGATTTTAATTTTTGTAAATGAGATTTATGTCCCAAAATGTTATATATCCTAGATAATGTTTGATGTGTACTCAAGAATAATGTTTTTGATTGTGGAAGGCCCTGTATACATCCATTAGTCTCCTCTTCTAGACATAGGTTTCCTATGTCCTCACTGATGTTCTCTTTTATGGATGTATCCAGTGATGAGAGTGACATATTGAAATTCCACACTACTAACACTTTTATCCATGTGTTTTTCTAGGTTCCTCCTTCCTTATCTCTTTTCTTTTTTGACTTCTCTGTTATGTTGGCTAGTAATTTGCCATCCCATTCATCATTACTATTCTCACCATGTGTGATTCTGCTACTATTACTTGCTAATGTACTCTTTAGCTTCTTAATTCCATTTGTATACATTCTCTCAGCTTCTGAAAGTATTTATTTTGTTTTGAGGTCAAAACTAGATGCTCTGAGGAGTTACTCCTGGCTCTGCTTGCGAAAAGGGCAGCAGCACTGCTAAGAGGTCTGAAGTCCCATATTGTTAGCTTGTAACTTATGTTTAATTTAGTTATTTTAATTTAAAGTAGAATAATACTTAATTTTAGGCATACAATGTAACTATATCACACTCACAAACAAAATGTAAATATATCCTCACCATGGACTTTTCTTACTTTTTCTGACATGGTTAATAAGTGTGTATATATTTGAGCATTTACCACCTAATATAAGGATTAATACAGGCAAATATTGCCTTGATTAAATTTCTCTTTTCCTGGAAAACTCATGACCAAAAGATACTTAAAAACAGCTTTAATCCTCACAGTCTTTTAAAAGGCCCTGTTGCTTTAAACAGACAGCTCATCAGATGAAAGGAATGTTTGCTTTGGAACATCTCTAAGGGACTCTGAATGACTAACTAAATTTTACCTCAGAATTAACTCCAAAGCTTGGCCTGGAAGTAGCAATGTGTTGTTAAGAAAACTTTTACCAGGTATAGATTTGCATATCTTTCATATAAGTTTGTCTCCTTTATTTGCTCCTTCTAAAAACCAGAACTTAGGAAGTTAACTTCTGTAAAAAGAAAAAAAAAAAAAAGAAGAAGAAGAAGGAAAAAAAAGAAAATAAAGCAAAACTCTGTTCCATCAGGAAAAGGAAAATTTGATTAGAAAACCTGGTGTCTTGCTAAGTCTCTTAATCTGCATCAGAATTGACACCAACCTACATGGATTTTTGTTTTTTGTTTGTTTGGTTGGTTGGTTGGTTTTTGGGTCACACCCGGCAGCATTCAGGGGTTAATCCTGGCTCTATGCTCATAAATTACTTTTGGCAGGTTTAGGGATCATCTGGGATGCTGGGATTCGAACCATCATCCTTCTGCATGAAAGGCAAACGCCTTACCTCCATGCTATCTCTCCGGACCCTGGATTTTTGTTTTCTACTTTTGCAGCATTCCACTTTACTATACAAATATTTTGTTCCTAGAATCTTTTCTAGAGTATGATTTTCTAAATATATTTTATGTCATCTGAAAATACTAAGAGCTTCATCTTTCTTATTTGCATGCACTTGATATATTTTTTCTTGTCTAATTGCTATGGCAAGTACTTCCAGTCTATATTAAATATAAATGGCAAGAGTAGAAAATATTTTCTTGTGCCAGATTTTAGAGGGTTGGCTTTTAGGTTTTCCCATTGAGTATGTTGCTTTGGGCTTAGGTAAATGGCTTTTATATTTTCATATTTTATATTGAGGAAAGTTTAATTTTAACCTGTTAAGGGTTTTTATCATGAATGAGTTCTGAGCCTTGTCAAATACTTTTTTTGCATCTACTGCTATAATCATTGATTTTTATATTTTTTATTGATGTGGTATATTATATTGATTGATGTTCATAGGTTAAACCATCCTTGTTTCTCTAAAATAAGCCCTAATAAGTCATATTTATTATCTATTGGATAAATATTTGAATTCTATTTGCTAGTATTTTGTTAACTTCATTAAAATTTATATTATTGGGGCTGGAGAGACAGCACAGTGGTAAAGTGTTTGCCTTGCATGCAGAAGGATGGTGGTTCGAATCCCGGCATCCCATATGGTCCCCCGAGCCTGCCGGGGGGACAATTTCTGAGCATAGAGCCAGGAGTAACTCCTGAGTGCTGCCTGGTGTGAGCCCCCCCCCAAAAAATTTGGTTTATCTGTGTTCATCAAAGACATTGTCCTAAAGGAGAAGAAAAAAATAAAAATAATAAAAAAAAGACAATGTCCTGTTATTCTCTTTCTTTGTGGTGTTCCTGTATATTTTTGTTATCAGGGTAATGTTACCTTTATAGAAACTGAAAATGTCTGTTTCTGCAATTTCCTGGAGGAACCTGAAAAGGATTGGTAGTGGGCTATTTCTAAATGTTTGAAAGAATTAACTAATGAATCATCTGGATGTGGGCTTCTGTATTTTGAAAATATTTTGATTACCTTTCAAATTTCTCAATAGTGAGAGATCCGTTCAGGTATTCCATGCCAATCTGTTTCAAATTTGGAAGATTATAGAATTACAAAAAAATGTGTTCATTTTATTCAGATTATCTCATTTTGTGACATAAAGAGTCTCTAAGTAATCTCTAATTATGCTTTGAATTTCTGTAGTATCTGTTGTGGCATTTCCTATTTAATTTCTGATTTAGTTTATTAATACTCTTTCTTTGTTCATCTTGCTAATGCTTTATCTAGTTTATTTTTTCAAAGAAACATCTCTTGCTTTTATTGATTTTGGGAGGTGTCTATTTCATTAATTTCTGTTCTCATTTTACTATTTCCTTCTGCTGCTTGCTTTTGGCATATTTTGTTGCTCATTTTCCATTTCATTAGCTGTTCCATTAAGTTATTTATGTAGAGTCTTCCTAATGAATGCTTGCAAAGCTACAAAATTTTCCTCTTGATACTGCTTTTTCAGTGTCCTACAAATTCTGAAAATTTGTGTCTGCATTCGCATATCTTTCCAGGAATCTTTTTATTCCCTCTTCAATTTTCTCTCTAACCCATTGGTTATTCAGTAGTGAATTTTTGAATTGTCCAGTGTTTGTTATTTCTCTGTCTCTGTTTGTAATTCACTTATATATTCAGTGCATTGCAATGTGTCTAAGAAGATAGCTAATACAACTCCTATCCCATAGAGGTGTGTTTTGTTGCCCAACATGTAGTCTACTTTGAAATATGTCTCATATACATTGAAGAAGAATGGGAATTCATGTTTTTGGGAGTGAAAAATCATTCAACCATTCAAAAAACCATTCAAATATAAATATTTGAATATATATACAATATATAATATATATGGATTTCCATTATATTCAATCTAAGAATTTTCATTATCTCCAATCATATTCATCATAGAATTAGAAGTCCTGGCAATAGCAATCAAGCTAGAGAAGAAATCCAAGGGATCCAATTGTGAAAGAAGAAATTCAAACTATCTCTTCTTTCATATGACATGATACTATACATTAAAGGACATAAATATATATTTATATATGTATTATATATGTATTATATATTTATATACATATATCTTTAAATATACATATTATATATGTATGAACATGTATTATACATAAATATGTATTTGTATATTGTATATTTGTATACTAAATGAAAAATCTAAGTGATATATATTTCACCCATTCCAATGAGGCATTCATTTCATTGTGGGGTGTTTTTTTTTTTCACTTTCTCCCCCCTATTGTCTTTGAGCCTGTAGGGTTTCTTGTGATATATCTACTGTGTTAACCTTAAGGAAGCATTTGTGTATGTAATTTTATTTGTTTTTATCTTGTTGCTTTCATTATTGTATTTATATCTATGGTTTTCATCATTGTGACTAGAATGAGCCTTGAGGTTCTTTTATTTGGATCTTGTTTAGCTGGTACTATTTAGGCATCCAGTATTTGGGTCTAGCACTTTTCTGCTCTGGGTGATTCTCAGCCGGAGCGGTTAAAATACCCTTCACCTCATCTTTTTGCTTCTCTTTCCTTTGAAGCACACTAACCTTTCGTAAACATGGCTCTTCTGAGTCTAATAGGAGGCTGCTGCCATAATTTTTCCCTGTCTCAGTGTCTTGGAGGCCCAATATTATTTTTTGTTGGTTGATTGGTTGGTTTGGCTTTTGGGCAACACTCGGTGACACTCAGGGGTTACTCCTGGCTATGTGCTCAGAAATCGCTTCTGGCTTGGGGTACCATATGGGACGACGGGGGGATCGAACTATGGTCCATCCCAGGTCAGCCGCCCTCAAGGCAAACGCACTACTGCTGCACCATCGCTCTGACCCCCCCCCAATATTATTCGTAATGATGAAAAACTGAAGTCATTCTATCTAAAGTCAGGCACAAATCAAGGATTTCCATTATCTCCAATCACATTCATCATAGTGTTAGAAGTCTGGCAATAGCAATCAAGCTAGAGAAGAAATCCAAGTGATCCTATTTTGAAAGAAGGAAATCAAATTATATTTACAGATGACATGATGATATACATTAAAGACTCTAAGCATTCCACAGAAAAAAATCTCCTATAAACAATAAACTAATACAACAAAGTGACCAGCAACAATGTTAATACATATAAATTGGCTGCATAGTTGTTGATTCAAGTCATTCTTTAATGCTAGTACATATACTGAGAAATTATGATCTTTCTTATTTGATTCTACCTGTAATTATTGGCATAATCCTTATAGTTCATATCAAGTTTATACTTTACTTTTTAAAAAAAATTACCAAAAAGGGAAAAATAGAAAAAGATCTTGGAAGGGAAGCATTCTTAAATGAATGCCAAAAACTTGTTTTGGAATCTAACCCAAGTTCCTAATCATGCTTGGCATGAATTCTACCAGAGCTATGTACCCAGCCCTCAAAAATGTATTTTATTTTTCTTTTTATCCATAACGATGTGATGCTTACTTCTCATTCTATACTCAGAGATCATGTTGGAAAGCTCAGGGGATCTTATGGAGTGCTGAGGATAGCTGAGTGCAGAAAAGTGTTAACCACTATACAATCACTCCAGCCTTAAAACATATTTTATTTTTACAGGGCTCTACCTTCAGAGTGTGGGCATCTATATTACTTTTGACTGAACTTAGTATGTGTAAATTACTCTGTCAAAGTAAAAATACTTCTTAGAAACACGTAATTATTTCCTTCTACATTTACAACAGTGTATTAGAAAATAAAATAATAAATATTTCTCTCTGTAACTTATGGAATTTTTATATACCGCATCATTTCTTACCATCTTTATTTGACTTATCATCTTGCTTTATCTTCTTGCTCCACTCTACTTTATCCAACTCTCAAGAAAATTTTCTTTCTATTAAGTATTAATAGCAAAGTTCAGAGAATTGAATTTTGAATGTTATTCTCAACAATACAACCTAATGTGTGGATTACCTAAGACTGAGGTAGGTATTTATACATATGTTTCATTTCCTTTGTCCTGGAAGTTAATTATTTTAACTTTACAACTATATATTATTTTTATTTCTCTTTTTGAATACTGATATCAAAAAATAGTATCGGTTTTTGTAAGTTATATTTTTCATGCAGAGAGTGATAGAGAGGAAGGGAGAGAGAGATTGTTTGAAGACCTAAATACTACCCCCAAAGCATGGAAATGTTAAGGAATCTGGTGACTGGTGCTGGCTTATAGTATCTCTTTTCATTAAAAACAGAAACTTTTTGCAGCAATAAAGCATGGCAAGTCCTGATGGAGGTCCAACCTTTGGCACAGGCTTGCAGACACAGAACTACTGTTTTAACACTGAAATGCTATTTATTAAATAAACATTCCATTGAACTAGTCAAAAAACATACAAGGCCATTACAAGAGTAATGCCACCACTTACTTCTTCTTATGTTATCTCCTTAAAGGCAGACTTTCATACCAGAACAACCTTGGGGAAAATGAAACCACAAAAAGTGCATTCATGGTGACTTTCTAGACCCTCTATTCTATTCTTTTGGATATTTCCTTTTGAACATGGTTTTGCTTTCCCACAGTTATGCTTGGCCTCCTGATTTGTAATGACGTTATGTCTGTGTTAAGAACTTCCCAAAGTACCACAAGAAAAATTAGTGCTACAAATTTCACATGAAGAGCTGTATTCTAGCCTCATTCTAATTCAAGGACTCTTTGACTATAATGAAATCTTAATCTGGACATTTATTTTCTTCTTACTATATTTGGGGATGAATGACAAAGGATAAAAATAAAATCCATATGCAAACATTTATCACCAATATATATCAAATTCTTCCTAGCTCTCTCAACAATATTTACCAGGTATTCTGTTTAAAAAACAACAAACACAATTATACAGAAATTACTAAGATAAATTAAAAAAAAAACAATATTAATTTTGGGCTGCTGTGATAGCACAGAAGATAAAGCACTCACCTTGAGTACGATTGACTCAAGTTCAACTCACACGCATCATATGCTCCTGAACACAACCAGTTGTCACTCCTAATCACAATCAGAAGTAGTCCCTGCATACCACTGGTTGTGACCCAAAAAAAGAGAACAAAACAATGAAAAAGCAAACAATATTTTTAAAGAATATAGCCCGGTAGAATATAACAAGGGAGAAAACTACTGCAATACACTCTTATAATGTATACCAAAATCTTACTCACTTGGTCATCACATATACTAAACTTGGAATGATACAGAGAAGATTAGCATGGCCCCTGCACAAGAAAGTATACCAAAATAAACATAAAAATTAATAAACTTTTTAAAGTAGGAAGAAGAAAATTTAAAAATCTGTAAAATAAAAAGAATTTGATGGTGAGTCCTAAATACTCAAGCCAAAGTCAATGTCAATAGAATCAAGACACCCAAACTATAACAAGCTAAACACAAAATGGACCTGTTACACTTGTAGACACAGGGCACTAAGGGTGGAGGTATAGAATGCATGCTGGGAACTATGGTGGAGAGAAGTCAACACTGGTGATGGGAACAGCGCTAATTCACTGTCACTATGTTACTGAAATACAACTGTCAAGAATCTGTAAGAGAGAAAAGAGAAAGAAAGCAAATGAAGAGAGAGGAAGGAAGGAAGGAAGGAAGGAAGGAAGGAAGGAAGGAAGGAAGGAAGGAAGGAAGGAAGGAAGGAAGGAAGGAAGGAAGGAAGGAAGGAAGGAAGGAAGGAAGGAAGGAAGGAAGGAAGGAAGGAAGGAAGGAAGGAAGGAAGGAAGGAAGGAAGGAAGGAAGGAAGGAAGGAAGGAAGGAAGGAAAGATAATGATTCCATAGCCTGAGGAAATTTTTCTAGTTACCCCACAATTGATTTCAAAATTGTTTAAAATAATAGTATATATTTTTAAACTTTTTTTATCAGACCCCACATTTCAAGCTTATTTAAAAATATTATGATATCATTAAAGCCTCTAATTTCTAAGATGCAAAAGCAATTTAGAAAGTCTTATAAAATTTCCAAGAAAATAATTCTTAGGGTTGTGGTGCAGAGCTTATATGCAGGAACCCTAGTTTCAATTCCAGCAACATCTGTGTACCACTGGATACAACCAAATACTAGAAAGTGGTGAGGAAAGTAATTTTGGACCGAAAAGACCAATGGCTATTAAAAATCAAAGTGAACATAATTTGTTTTAAAATCCAAAACTATTTTTTAAAATGAATTCAATCTACTTGTATTTAAGAAAAAGTTTTCATCAGTTCAACTCTTCCGCATTTGTTTTTAAGGAAAATTTTTCTTCAGTTCAAGAGAGTTTTAGTGATTTTATCTTACCATACACTGATGTTGTGGGTGTTGTGAGTCTGCCTACAGTGCATTCACTTGGCAGTGGAGCTGAGTAGCTTTATATCTTCTGGTATCACATGTCCTGTTTCAAATGTAATTACAAGTTTCTAGAGGCTGAACATAAAGAACTCATTTAGAATGTCTGTTCAGGTTGTTTACTATAGGCCATACACACAGTTATTCAGAACTGTAAACTCATTCAGTTACTAATACCTTTTTTTTAAAAAAAAAAATAAACCTCTTGATACAGGGAGGTTTTACTTTAATCAGTACCTCAATGTTAAATTGTGCTGTGAGACCAAAATTCAAAACTAGAGTTTTATTTTGTGCCATTTCCATGTATATCATGCATACATCAGTTTATGTATTCACCTTGACCAGGTTCTCTGCAATTCACTAACTAGCTTTAACATTTAAAAACATACACAGAAAAAGAAAAATATATTTCTCCGCTAATAAAAAAAAAATGTCAGATGAAAGTGGAGATTTATATTTCTAAATCAAATAGCTCTTCACTCATTGTATAATTTTAGACCTGGAAAAACTCCTGGAAAATTTTAATGGTAAAATTGACCATTTCGATTTGTTTTTAACTTGGGCCATATTATCATTTTGTTTTGTATTGTCAACATTTTGACCCTTGCTTCCATTTCCTTTTAATAAAAAAAAAAAAAGGTAACATTTTGTACTTTTCACAGATAAAATATTTTTATCAATCTCACAATAGATTGAAAATTCTAGTTCACTAATAGATACAAAAACTGATTTCTAACATGGCCAAGTGACATTTTCTGTAAAGTAGCAATAATATTACTTACACTACATGCCACTGGAATGTTCATTAAATATATCCATTTTAGTAAAATAAGTTTTAAGCAATTGCAAGTTAATCTGTCTTTTTTTTTTTTTTTTTTGTCCCTAGAGTAATATAAATAGCTCCTTGAATCAGGTCAGTATGCCACAGAGAAAGAGCAGCAGCAGGATGGTAGAGGAGTCTTCAAGACATCCCTGAACTGCACCCATTCACACAGTTCAAGATGCTGGTGCAGAAAGAAAGAATGGCAGCAGGCTCTTTTGATAAAGAACCATTAATACAGCAGGACAGTGATCTCCAAGAAAAGTCTGGTTGTTCTGCTTAGCTCCGTGGCCACCCAAACTTTGTAGTCAATGAGTCCCACCATAATACATAAAAAATACCATCACACTGCAGAGGGAATAATGAAAAATCAACTCGGAAACTTGTCAGGATCAATCAAAACCCCAACAATAGAGGGTTGGGAACAAGATTTAATCAAGAAAGAGACAAAGTAGGGAGGACAGGGGCCTTACAGTCATCCCCCTAGGTGGAGAGAGGAAGAAAGACCCAATGTTGAGACCAAGTAAGAAGTCAAGACAGGAAAGGGACCAGAGTAGATGAAACAGTAGGAGAGTCAGCAAAAGGAACAGCAGCAGGGAGTCTGACAGTTTCTTCAGCAAATCAACAGCAACCATCCACAGGAATCATCTGGCAGGGCCTCCACCACCCCTGCACTTCAGCCCAGGGCTTTTATACCCCCAGGTCAATGCCCCCAGTGGCAGTTACGAGGGACATGAGCCCTCTTATAGCTGAACTGGGGCCATAAAAGTCTCTATTACCTTATAGAATCCCGCACACTTTAGGGATTGAAGATAGAAGTTCTGAAGACCCAATTTGTATCAGCCAACTATATGATTCTGATGACGTTAGGAAAGAAATTTTGAAGATATTAAAGGAATTTTTTAAAAAAATCCATGAAATAGACAGTCAATGTAAGTCAAGATGAAATGACAGTAGAAATAAAATAAATACAAACAGAAATGACAGAACTAAAAACATAGTAGCCCAAATTAAACACTCAGTGGACGTCCTCATCAGCAGAGTAACAGAGTAAACAGCTGCTTAGTACAGAATTAGTGAACTCGAGGATGAGCTGCATAACACCTCCAGACAACAGCAGAAGATGAAAAAGAATCTTAAAGTAAATGTACAGAAGATGGAAAAATTATTTAAATTTAGTGAACAACCTTTCATAATTGGGGATTTTAACACTAAGTTTTACCTTACACTCTTATTTCAATCGCTATTAATTTATAACATATTTTTATTTTTAATGTAGCACTGTAAATGCTACATTAAATAGCACTCAGGGGTTACTCTTACTCTATGCTCAGAAATTAATTCTTGCAGGCTTGGGGGACTATGTGAAGTGCAGGGAATCTGCTGTGCTATTGCTCTAGCCCAATGTTTATTTCTTATTCCAGTGCCAGTCAATACCAAAAAAAAAACTGTCTTCATTCCTACCATCATATATCTCTCTCTTCAAATTCTATACTCTAGAAATTAGTTATGTTGATTTTTGTTTTTGTATCTTTTATATATATATATATTATTTAAACACCTTGATTAAATACATGATTGTTTTTGGGTTTCAGTCATGTAAAGAACACCACCCATCACCAGTACAACATTCCCATCACCAATATCCCAAATCTCCCTCCTCCCCACCCAACCCCCGCCTGTACTCTAGACAGGCTCTTTATTTCCCTCATACATTTTCATTGTTAGGATAGTTCACAATGTAGTTATTTCTCTAACTAAGATCATCCCTGTTTGTGGTGAGCTTCATGAGGTGAGCTGTAACTTTCAGCCCTCATCACTAATCATCAGGGAGATGCAAATCAAAACAACTATGAGGTATACCTCACACAACAGAGATTGGCACACATCACAAAGAATGAGAACAAGCAGTGTTGGCGGGGATGTGGAGAGAAAGGAACTCGTATCCACTGCTGGTGGGAATGCCGTCTAGTACAGCCTCTATGGAAAGCTATATGGAGGTTCCTTCAAAATCTGGAAATTGAGCTCCCATTCGACCCAGCTATTCCACTCCTAGGGATATACCCTAGGAACACAAAAATACAATACAAAAATCCCTTCCTTGGGGCCGGCAAGGTGGCACTAGAGGTAAGGGTCTGTCTGCCTTGCAAGCACTAGCCAAGGAAGGATCGCGGTTCGATTCCCTGGCGTCCCATATGGTCCCCCCCAAGCCAGGGGCAATTTCTGAGTGCTTAGCCAGGAGTAACCCCTGAACATCAAATGGGTGTGGCCCGAAAAACCAAAAAAAAAAATCCCTTCCTTACACCTATATTCATTGCAGCACTATTTTTTTTTTATATTTTATTTAAACACTTTGATTACGTACATGATTGTGTTTGGGTTTCAGTCATGTAAAGAACACCACCCATCACCAGTGCAACATTCCCATCACCAATGTCCCAAATCTCCCTCCTCCCCACCTGACCCCCGCCTGTACTCTAAATAGGCTCTCCATTTCCTTCATACATTCTCAATATTAGGAAAGTTAAAAATGTAGTTAAGGTGTAAGGAAGGGGTTTTTGTATTGTATATATTTATTTTTTTAGGCCACACCCGGTAACGCTCAGGGTTACTCCTGGCTATGCGCTCAGAAGTTGCTCCTGGCTTGGGGGACCATATGGGACGCCGGGGGATCGAACCGAGGTTCGTCCTAGGCTAGCGCAGGCAAGGCAGGCACCTTACCTCTAGCGCCACCACCCGGCCCCTTTTGTATTGTATTTTTGTGTTCCTAGGGTATATTCCTAGGAGTGGTATAGCTGGATCATATGGGAGCACTATTTATCATAGCAAGACTTTGAAAACAACCAAGATATCCTTCAACAGATGAATGGCTAAAGAAACTGTGGTACATATACACAATGGAATATTATGCAGCTGTCAGGAGAGACGAAGTCATGGAATTTTCCTATACATGGATGTACACGGAATCTATTATGCTGAGTGAAATAAGTCAGAGAGAGAAAGACGCAGAATGGTCTCACTGACCTATAGGTTTTAAGAAAAATGAAAGACATTTTTGGTTTTGTATCATTAAGTGTTTTTTATCTTTGCAAAGCGATGGATTGAATATGATTTATATCATTGTAATTGTATTTCAGTCATAAAATGCACACACTCATCAATCATGGAATGGAAGAAACAATTCACTCAAGACCCATCAGAAAAAGGGATAATTCTAAAATAAAAAGTACCAACAGAATTTAACAAGAAAAAACATCTTACTCCAAAAATGGGAAGAAGAAATGAGCAGACACTTCATCAAAGAAAAAATACAGATGGCCAAGAGGCATCTTGCAAGGGAAATGCAAATTTCCCTCCATCAGTGTCCCCCATTTCTATCCTCCAAACTGCCCCTGCTTCTCATCGTGGAAGGTATTGTATTACTTTGTCTTTTTTTTTCTTAGTGGTAGTTGGTAGTGTAGTTATTTCTCTAACTATGCTTACCAACTCTTTGTGGCAAGCTTCAAAGCATATGCTGGTGCTTCTGGCCCTCATCTCTATTGTCTGTGGGTATTACTATTATTATACTGTACTTTATTTTCTTAAATTTCAGAGATGAGTGAGACTATTCTGTGTTTTTCTCTTCCTTTGACTTATTTCACTCAGCATAATAGTCTCCATATTCATCCATGTATAAGCAAATTTCATGTCTCATTTTAAGGTCTTTAATCCATTTTGATTTGACCTTGTACATGGTGCTAGAGGCCTAGGTTCAATTTTTAAGTGTTTAACCAGTTGTCCCAACACCACTTGTTGAAGAGGCTTTCCTTGCTTCATTTTGCGTTTCTTGCCCCTTTGTCAATTGATTGTATGTCTGCAGTTCATTTTCTGTATACTCAAGTCTATTTCATTGATCTGAGGGCCTATTTTTATACTAGTAACATGCTGTTTTAATGACTATTGCTTTGTACTACAACTTAACATTAGGGAAAGTGCTGCCTCCCATCATTTTTTTTCCTTAAGAGCTGCTTTAGCTATTCTTGGGCATTTATTGTTCCAAATATATTTCAGGAGTCTTTAATTTACTTCTTTGAAGGATGTCATTTTTAGAGATATTTCACTAAATATGTATTTGAGGAGTATGGCCATGTTAATGGTATTTATCCTCCCAATCCATGAATGTGGTCTAAGTCTCCATTTCCTTATATCTTCTGTCTGCTTTTGTGTCCGGTTTATATTAGCTTCATAAAAACAATTTGAGAGTGTTTGTTTCTTCAATTTTTTAGAAAATCCTGAAAAGTATAAACAGTAGTCCTATTAAAAGGTTTGAATGAATTAGTGAGTCTACCTGAGCCTGGGATTTCATTTCTGGGAAGAATTTTGCTTATCATTTTAATTTCTTTAATAGTTATTGCTCTATTCAGGTATGGTATAGCATCTTGGCTCAACCTTGAAAGATTATATACAAAATTTTATACATTTTTCCAAGTTTCATTGTTTGTGGAATAGTTTCTCAAAGCAGTCTCTAATTAGTAGAATCTGTATTAATCTCCCCCTTTTCATTTCAAATTTGTTTTAAGTTTCTCTTTCCATTTGTGTGTTTTGCTAGTGGCTTATCAATCTTGTTTACTTTTTCAAATAACCAATTCTTCCTTTCATTGATCTTTCCAATTGTTTTCTGAATTTTCCATTTATTAATTTTTGCATAAATTTTATTATTTCCTTCTCTCTTCCTATTTTTGGTTTATTTTGTTGATCACTTTCCAATTTTATGAACTGTGCCATTAAATGTTTATGCTGTCCCCTTTTCCTTCTTGAATGCTTGCAAAGCTATAAATTTTCCTCTTAGTACAACTTTCCCTGTGTTCCACAAATTCTGACAACTTGTGTCTTCATTCTCATTTATTTCCTCTAGATTATTTTCTTTGATTTTGATTTTGACTCTGACCCACTGGTTGTTCAGTCGTGAGCTGTTTAACATCCAGGTGTTAAAATATTTCCTGTGTCTTCTTATTATTCACTTCTAATTTCAGTGCATAATAATGTATGAAGGTAGTTTGTACAATTTCTATCCCCTTGATTTTATGTATATATGTTTTATTGGCTAGCATGTGGTCTATTTTGAAGAATGACCCATACGTATTGGAAAAGAATGTGGATACGGTTTTCTGATGATGGAGAGCCCTATCTATACATATACTAGGCCAATTTATTCCATGATTCTTTCAGTGCTTGTTTTTTTTAGGTATTAAGCTGGTTGACCTACACGTGGTGACAAAGCAGTGTTGAGGTGTCCCACTATTATTGTGTAGTTATTGATACCTTCCTTCAAGTTTATTAGCAAATTTTAAATATTTTGCTGGTTCTTCATTGGGTGCATATACATTTAGGAGTCTGAATTCTTCCTCTTGTACATATTCCTTGATTATTAAGAGATGTCCATCACAACTCTTATACTATTTTTAAGTCTAAAGTCTTTGTTTTCTGGTATTAGTATAGCCACTCCAGTCTTTTTAAGGGAGTTATTTGTTTAAATGATAGTCCTCCAACCTTTCCGTTTGAGTTGTGTTTGTTCTGACTATTCAAATGTGTTTCTTGCAGGCAGAAAAATTTTGGATTCAGCTGTTTGATATATTTTGCCACTTTGTGTTTTTAAACTGGTATAATTAGTCCACTGATGTTGAGAGAGATGGTTTGGAATGTCATGGTATTTAGTGTCATTTTTATGTAGTAGTTTGTTGTATATTTTGGTCTGTATTAGTTTCAGGGCCACACCTGGCTGTGCTCAAAGGTCATTCCTAACTCTGTGCTCAGAAATCTCTCCTGGAAAATTCAGGGGACCATATGAGATGCTGAGATCAAACCCAGGTCTGTCCCAGGCAAAAAGCCCTACCACTATGCTATTACTCCATCCTCTGGTTTGACTTATTTTTAAGTAAATTTTTAAGTTAATCATTCAAGGTTGTTTTAAGTCTGTAAAGTTTCTGAGCTGTTGTTTATCCATGAAGCTGTGTATCTTTTTTTTTCTTTCAAATAAATATAAATCTAACTGGATGAAGTACTCTTGGCGATGTGTTAAATGAATTGATTTATTGAGTTTAGTCTCCATATTCTACCACTGCCTTCTAGCCTTCATGAGTTCTTGTGGCAAATCTGTGGTAAATCTTATGATGCTCCTTTAAATGTAATTTCTTTTCCTTTTAGATCTTGCTGTTTTCTGTATTCCATACCTACTTATAGGGTTCATCATTGTGACTAGGATGTGTCTTGGGGTGCTTTTCTTTGGATCTCTTTTGGGTGGTACTCTTCAGGCATGTAGAATTTCACTGTATGCACTCTTTATCTCTGCAAGTTTCTCTTCAATGATGTTGTTGATTGTTGATATTTCAAGGGCATTTTTTTTTCTGTGTCTCTGGGACTACAATGATTTTTATGTTGTTTTGGTTGAGTTTAACAAAGACTTCTTTTTTTTCATTTGTTTATATTATTTGAGGACTTTTCCAGTTGAGTGGTCATTTTTTGAGACTCTTTTCCAACTTCTACTGTATAAAGTTGGTATACTTCTCATCTTCCAGCTCATTATTTCTGTCTTCAGCTGCTATTAATCTATTGGAGAGGCTTTCCAATGGGGTTTTCATTTTGCTTATCATGTTTTTCAGCCCAGAAATACAATGATTCATCAAACAACTATGTGAAGAAGAGTAAGGAGAATATTGTGAAAAATAGTAAGAAGAGGGAGATGATGAAAAGGATCATCCTTTTCTTCTGAAAAAAAGAGAAGGAAGGAGAGTAAGAAGAGGGCAAAGAATAGTAATAAGGGAAGAAGGGAAAGAAGAAAAAGAGGAGGAAAAAGAGAAGGAAGAAGAAAAAGACAAGAAAAAAGAGAAGAAGAGGCGAAGAATGTGGTTCAATTTGAAGAGTAGATGACCTATATCTCTTAATGACTAGATTTGATTCCAAATGATCTCATTTCCATGTTCTATTATTCTCACAAATTGTGTGAAAAAAAGTACTTTGTAGAAATCCAAAAAGATAATAGCAAATAAGGCATTGCATTGCACATGGCCAACCCAGGTTCAATCTCCAGCATCCCTTATGGTCCACCAAGCACCAACAGGAGTATATTCTGAGTGCAGAGCCACATACCTGAGTATTTCTGTATGTGATCCCCCCAAAAAAGTATTTTGTAAGTGATATATTGCATATAAATATAACTTATATTTAAAGTTATTAAATAACTTTATTAAATAAAGATATGCTTGTAGATCACAAATATGTAATGCATATATTGCAATGCAAATATCACTTATAAGCATGTAAAAGTATATACTATTACACTATTTTTCCAACACGTATCTTTTCAGTCTCATCCAAAAACCTTCCCATTTAGAGGTTACAGGTATATCATGGCTGCTGTTAATTATATATTGTCCAGTAGGTGTCAGAATAGAAATAGTCAAATAGTTTCTAGACTACCTCAGTACTAGTATGTACAATATATATATTGTTCTCTATGGATTATCAACTATAGGTTTAATTTATCAAAAATTCTCTTTCTGGAAGATGAGTTCAATTTTTATCATATGTGAGATATATTGAATTACATTTCTCATAGAGAACAATCAGGTGTTGCCTAAAGATTCACAGTGACCAGGGACTTTTATAATATTAGACAGTTTTTTTTCATGATCAAGCAACTCTAATTAATGTAATTTTTATCTCTTATTAAACCCAAGTTGACCCCATCAAATTTCTACCTTATCTAATGTATTCCTCAAGTGAATTTTGAAATCATTATTAATCCATGCCAGAGTTAAGAGTAATATTTCTTCATAAATATTATATGGACAAGCATTCTGCTGGCACTATTTATAGAATTACTAAGCAATTAATTTATTGGCTTAATAGAAAATACACATCTTTCTCTTGAGATCTTGTTTTCTTAGATATAAATTCTAAAGTCTTAGAGACATTAAAAATACTCAAAGGGAATAGAAGTAAAAAATATTTCCTTTCTGGGGCCAGAGCAGTGGTGCAGCTGTATAGTATTTGCCTTGCATGCTGCTGTCCTAGGATGGACAGCTATTTGATCTCCCAGGGTCCCATATGGTCCCCAACGCCAGGATTAATTTCTAAAAGCATAGCCAGAAGTAACCCCTGAAGGTCATCGGTTGTGACCCAGAAACAAAAAAAAATTTTTTTCCTTTCTTATGGAGGGCAGTCAGTACTAAGAAAAAAAGTATTATTCTAGACTAAATTATAGTGTAATAACAATGGGTTAGAAAAAAAATATCCATGATTGTCTTTTTTTTTTTCTTTTTGGTTTTTGGGCCACACCTGGTGAAGCTCAGGGGTTACTTCTGGCTTTGTTCTCAGAAATCGCTCCTGGCTTAGGGGGCCATATGGGACGATGCCAAGGGATTAAACGCAGGTTCTTCCTAGGTTAGCGCCTGCAAGGCAAACGCCTTACCAACTGTACCACCACTCCAGCCCTATTGTCTATTTTTATTTTTTCTGTTTTCATTTTCTTACTCATCTGGGCTTGATTGATGTCCTAAAAATATGTTTCTATCTCTACTGTGTTGTAGTGTTATTCAAATAATAATCAAGAAGAATTTATATAAGACTCAGAACCATAAGGTATATAGAACACATAGATAAAACACACCATGACATTACGACTAAAGGCGTCTTCAAGGAGGAAACAGCACTGTCCAAACCAGTGGAAGCAGAGATAAACAGATGGAACTACATTAAGCTGAGAAGCTTCTATAACTCAAAGGAAATAGTGATGAGGAGACAAAAGCCACCCACAGAATGGAAGAAACTATTCACTCAATACCCATCAGATAAGGGGTCAATATCTAATGCATACAAGGTACTGACAGAACTTAACAAAAAAACAAACATCTAACCCCATCAAAAAATGGGGAGAAGTGAACAGACAATTCCTCAAAAAAAAAAAAAAACACAAATTGCCAAAAGACACATGAAAAAAAAATGCTTCACATTATTAATCATCAGGGAGAGGCAAATCAAAACAACAATGAGAGGGAGAAAAGGGAAAATAAAACATGAGGTGATCTCTCACACCACAGAGACTGGCACACCTCACAATAAACAAAAATAATCAGTGCTGGCAGGGATGTGGGGAGAGAACTTTTATTCACTGCTAGTGGGAATGCCGTCTAGTTTAACCTTTATGGAAAACAATATGGAGATTCCAAAAAAACCTGGAAATTTAGCTCCCATATGATCCAGCTATACCTATATCCTAGGGATATAGCCTAGGAACACAAAAACAAAACACAAAAAAATGCCTTCTGCACACCTATATTTATTGCAGCGCTATTTATAATAGCCAGAATCTGGAAACAACCCAGATGCCCAACAATAGATGAGTGGTTAAAGACACAGGGTACATATACACAATGGCATGTGTATATGCAGCTGTCAGGAAAAAATGAAGATGCGAAATTTTTCTATACATATAGGGACATGGAAACTATTATGCTGAGTAAAATAAATCAGAGGGAGAGAGATAGACACAAATAGTCTCACTCATTTATGGGTTTTAAGAAAAATAAAAGACATTATTGTAATAATACACAGAGACAATGAAGATGAGGGATGAAAGGACCCGCCCATGATATGAAGCTTACCACAAAGAGTAATGAGCTCAGTTAGAGAAATAATTACACTGACAACTATCTTGACAATAGTAATGAGTGAGAGAAATAAAATGCCTGTCTCAAATACAAGCAAGGGGTAGAAGAGGAGGGAGATGAGGGCATTGGTGGTGGGAGTGTTGCACTGATTGGGGGGGGGGGTCCTTTTATATAACTAAACCCCAACTACAAACATTTTTATAATCATGGTGCTTAAATAAAGATGATAAAAATATTTTTAAAAATAGGGCACAGAGGCGTTTGCCTTGCAAGCAGCCGATCCAGGACCAAAGGTGGTTGGTTCGAATCCCGGTGTCCCAGATGTCCCCCGTGCCTGCCAGGAGCTATTTCTGAGCAGACAGCCAGGAGTAACCCCTGAGCACCGCCGGGTGTGGCCCAAAAACCAAAAAAAAAAAAAAAAAAAAACAAACAAACAAAAAAAAATATAAAAAAATAATTAGACTTACTTTAGATAGAAGACATAGTTTGGGGGTAAGGTGCTTGCACACAGATGCCCAGGTTTTATAACTTGGGCACCACAGTATGTCCTGAGTACCACTGGGTATTACCCAAAATCAAAGTTAAGTAAGTTTTGAAAAATAGAACCTACACAGTGTTTAAATGCCTTTTAATTTTATTAAAAATAAATAAATATTGGGCCCGGAGAGATACATGGAGGTAGAGTGTTTACCTTTCATGCAGAAGGTCATTGGTTCGAATCCTGGCATCCTATATAGTCCCCCGAGCCTGCCAGGAGCGATTTCTGAGCCTGGAGCCAGGAGTAGCCCCTGAGCGCTGCGGGTATGATCCAAAAATAAAATAAAATAAATAGATAAATAAATAAGTATTAAAGTTTTCACTTGTGAATTAAAAAAAAAGGTCCAGAGTCAGGATAACTTTTATTTTTTTAAATTGATATTTAACTATTATTAGCATAATTGAAAGGGGAAATACTTCATAAAACAATATTTAAAAACAAGACTTGCATGTAGACAAATGTAAAAGTATTTATCCATATCTATACCAAACTTCTAGTGCAAATATAGTCACCTTTTCTTGGACTATGTTTTCTGTCAATTTATGATTATTCTTTTAATCTTCATAAAATCACAAGTTGCATGAGACAAAACATGAAATTTTCCTTTAGAATATCATGTAATTTCTAATTAAAAGCTAAAAGCAAAGTCTTCTAAAAGGTGGGTGTGGTACCAAATGTATTGTGGAATTTTTGTGCTAGTGTTTTGTATGTTTTGTTGCTTTTATTAATCCCAAATCTGGCTGGTTAAATTATGTGCCCTAGAAAAATACCCTCCAGAGTACTCTAATGAGAAGCCAGGTGGAACTCTTTTTAAATTCTAATATAGTTTGACTTACTATCACAATTTTCTTAAGAACTGCCACAGTTCACAGTTGATGGGATAAAAATTAATCATGGAGCAATGGCACAATGGTAGGGTGTTTGCCTTGCACATGGCTGACCCTGGACAGACATAGTTTGATTCCCAGTGTCTCATATGGTCCCCCAAGCCAGGAGCAATTTTTGACCTTATAACCAGAAGTAACTCCTGAGTGTCACCGGATGTGGCCTCCAAACCCAAAATTAATAATAATAATAATCACAGACTAAAAATATAAAATTATTTTGTCTTTGCTTTACTAGATAACTTCTGCTTGTTCTAATTCAGCTATGTCTCCATACTTTCTCATTATATTATATGTCTGAAGAAGACATTAGCAAGGTGCCAAGTAAAGACTGGGAGGTCAGACATGTATGTAATAAAAATATTTCTGCAATCATGTACATTAGTCTAAGTTATGATGACTTTGTTCCAAGAGTACAGATGTTTCCAGAAAAATAAGAGCATTTGTACATTTTTGGCAGATGGCAAGATAAAGTCCATTTGCTTAAGAAGCCACTCCTTCTTTGATGTGGTTAATTATGACTTCTTGTGGTACATACCAACCTTATCAAAATCCATCTGGGTAGTGCTTGCTCTTGTAAAAAAAAAAAAAAAAAGGCCTCCTGTTGTTTCACTGTTTGTATTGCTTTCATGCCAAAAGTGTCCCTGGTACAGTATAACCCAGGAAGACAGAGTTCCACACCAGTGACTTGAAACATGAGTAAGACAAACTCAAAACCTGAGGGACATAAAGTTGCAGTTGAGAATGTGGACAGATTTGAAAACTACAAGTTTCCTTTTCATGTTTCTTCATCTTTCTTTATCTTTCTTTTGGTTATATATTAATCTATAGCTTATTTTGGTCATGTTACAGAATATAAAAAGCTGATTGTAGAAAGAAAAATTTTCCCCAATCAAAATACATTTTTAAAATTACGTATTGCCTCTCAAATGATCCAGCACTATATATAAGATCTGCATTTTTCCAGATTTTTTCTATGAATATATTATACCTAAGTTTCAACGTTTTTTAAAATTTATTTAAATTTACATACATTTATTTAAATGTATATAAAAATAGGCTTGGAAATTTATGTCTAAAGTTTCTCTGATATGTCACAAAGAACAAGAACAACCAATGCTGGCATAAACGTGGGAAGAAAGGAATTTTCATTCACTGCTGATAGGAATGCTGTCTAGTCCAGCTTTTCTGGAACACAATACGAATATTCCTCAAAATATTAGAAATTGAGCTCCTATGTAATCCATATAATCTAGCAATACCACTACTAGGGATAGATCCTAGTAGCACAAAAACACAATACAAAAATGCCTTCTGCACTCCTATGCTCATTACAGTGCTATTTACAATAGCCAGAATCTAGAAACCACGCCATACAGTGGCCCAAAGTTGCCAGAGTTGCAGGGCTACAGGCTACAGAGATCTAAGAGTGCTATAACCTGATGCTGCGAGGTTCACCAGGGTCCATGGGGCCCCAGCTACCATATGGAGCCAAAAGCCCACCCAGAGATGCCACTTGTAGCTACTGTCCATCTGGGACTGAGAGAGAAGAGAGAAAGGGAAACCAAGTATACATTTTTATTCCTCCTGGAATCTAAGACCTACCACTTCTGCCCAGGGATTTCAGAGACAGAGAAAGAAATATAGATGGAAATTTACCATCCAGAGATGGTCAGGGAAGGCCCTGGTACTAAAAAAGAAAGAAGAGGGAATAAATAAAAAGCAGGTGGCGTCTCTCCAATACTTTATCTCTGGTTCCCCATAGACCAGCAGGCACTGCTCTGGTCATCCCCACAGTCCCAGTTTTTCCCATGTCCAACATGATGGGGCTGTTGTCCAAGGGATGTGTGCAGGGAACCTGTCCAGGTTAACAGTCATTACAATGAGGGTATTCTAGGGGTGTGTCCAGAGCCAACTGCCAAGTGGAGGTATCCATGAAGCTTGTCCAAGTTCAACAGCCATATAAGTCAGGTCCCCAACAACAAATGAGTAACTAAGGAAACTGGTACATCTACACAATTGAATACTATACAGCTACTAGGAAAATTGAAGTTATGAAATTTGCCTATTCACTGATGGACATGGAGACTATTATGCTGAGTGGCATGAATCAGAGGGAGAGGTATAGACACAGAATAGTCTCACTCATCTGTGGTAAATTAAAAAAAAAATCAAATGGTATGGTAATAATAACCAGAGACAATAAAGATGAGGGCCAGAAGGACTAACCCATGATATAAAGTTTACCACAAAGAGTGGTGAGTGCTGTTAGAGAAACAGCTAGCATGACGATGATAGTGAGAGAGAAATAGAATAACTGTCTCCTAGACAGGTAGGGGGTGGGTGAGGAGGGAGATGGGGAACTTTGGTAACTGGAAGGTTACACTGGTGAAAGGTAGTGTACATTCGATGACTGAAACCCAACTACAAACATTTTATAACCACGGTGCTTAAATAAGTTATTTAAAAAATAAAATATAAAGTCTCTGATAATTAGCAGGGTTAATTTTTAATCCACCTTTTGTCCTATAAGTCTAAGTCTCATTCCAGTTAATCAATGCTTTCTCCAGATCTGTATAATATGAGAATGGGCTTATCAGACAAATATATGGTAATATAGAATCTTGTTCCACATAACACAGCACAGCATTGACATCACTGTTATTAACTAAAAAGAATATCATTTTAAAGATTATTGGTTTATCATTGTTCATATAAAATTGATGTACAATTATGTAAAACATAAAATTTCCCTAGAACTCAACATCTATTTAAAGAAATTATATTTACAATTTAACAACCTATAGTGAGAAATTATTTCACATTTGGTCCCTCAAAAATCCCAAATAAAATCTTTTTAATCATTTTTTTCTTCTTGTGAGCATATCAGCCAATTCATTTGGAATATATTAAAACAACTCAAAGGCCACGATGGCCAATTCATTAGAGTGTATACCAATGCTTCTCAACAGTATACCAACCAAGACCATTTTCCACCCAAGGTTACTCCTTTCTATTCAAAGTCTTATGCCAAACAATATTAACTTCAACACTTCTGCTTGTAAGTCTTTGCAGGTTTTGTGAGGATGAGAAAATGTGCTTCGGAAACTCACCTTACACAATAGACTGCTGAGGATTACATCACTAAATTCTGGAGGAGTCAGGACTTCCTATCGCTGGAGTTCCTCCCACTCACTCACACACAACATGCAGTTAGCTGGAACAACTGGAAATACGGAACTCTCCTCCAGATTTCAGAGTTCCATCAAGCAGCTACTCAATTGCCTTGAGAAAGCCACTTGTCCTGTGTCTCAATTGCCACATCTGTAAAATGGGCCTCACCTAGTTCACAGGGACACTAGGAGAATTAATTAGTGTTTGTAAAGCTTTGAGATCCCCTAGATGAAAGTGACTATATAAGTGTAAATGATTATCATTATTATTATTATTATTATTATTACACAAAGTATGGATGACAGATTAAGCTTGAGATTATATGTCAACTTTCTGGATGCTTGATTTCTGGATAAACAATGTTGTATACTATTATTATCCACTCTCCTTTCCCATGTCTGCTCAAAAATGCAACATCATATTTGCCAGGCTCTTGATTCAAATATAAGGCTGTCTTAGTTTACTAAAAGAGAATTCAGATGAGATGGTATAAATGGAAATGTGAAAATCTATATTTTAACTCTGGGATCAAGCAGATTCTGTTGTTCAAATAAATTGTAGTCACTTGAACAAATACAGACACTTCTGAACCTAGCTATCGCTAAGCCAGTTTACCAAGTCATCCAATTAAATGTTTTTATTTTTCCCTTCAGACATCCTATTAATGAAAGCAGGAATAATGCTGAAACAATTTCAGATTTTACTACAGATAATCTCATCATGCAGTCAAATTAAGAAAATTCGTGGGGGAGTAAGATCACTTTTGGTCAATCAAAATGAAATTACTTCAGCTTCTCAGTATATGTCCAGTCATTCCCTGTTGCTAGGATCTGGTCTCGTGGCCTATGAAATAGAATTAGAAATTCCAAGTTCCAACCAGAGAGCCACTTAAGGAATCCAGAATCTTTGTGAAAAATAGCTAAATAAAGGAAAGGGTCTCACACTTCTTGCTGGCATCATACCGTTTGTGAATTCCCTGAAATAATTTAAAGACATTTATGTATGTGTGAATTTTTCTGGGGAAAAATTGATATATTTCAGAAATTTTACATATTACATGACCTAAACAAATTAAGAATCAATTATTTTTATCTCATTTAATTTCCTTGAATATTTCAATTCATTTGCAATGTTGTTGATATAGAAGTGATAACTACATCTGGTGTCATGATTTTCCCAGTTCTACACTCATAATATTTTAGAATAAGTTTGACTAACAGGCAAGGCATTTATTTACAACAGTGCAAACCAGTGTCAGAAAGGAGAGAAACAGAAAGAGAGAGAGAGAGAAGCAATTTGCCTGCTCTAGAACAAGACACGGATGGGAGGGAAATGGGAGACATTGCTGATGGAAAACGTACATTGTATGACTGAATCCAACAATGAACAATTTTGTAATCACAGTGCTTAAAGTTAAAAAAAAAAAAAAAAGTAAAACTACAGACAGAAAAATAAAAGACCAGAGACAAAAAGGGAGAAAAAAGAATAAGTTTGATAGAATTAGTTTAAACCTTACAGCTTAAATCTGGTTCTGATTTTATGTTCAGTTAGGGACATTTTGTTCCAAACATTTCTCTATTTGCAATAAAATTTATGTTCTGCTATCCAAGTTTTTTCCCACTAAATTGTTAATGCTTATACTGTCTTTAACTGTCCTTTCTTTTTGAACAGACTGTGAGTGAAATTTGGTGAAAGGAAGCTCAGAAAGAAAAAGTATGAATATTTATATCTGAGCAGCCCCTAGAAAATGTATATAATCTCTAAAGCAATCAATCAGATTGCATCTAAGCAATCCCAAAGGTCCCAGTTTCCTTATGTGATTTATGAGACCTTCTCTTTCAAATGAATTCAGAACACCTAGTGAATAGTTTCTCACCCAGAAATATTATCTAAAGATTTTGAGCTAAAGCAAAAGATCAGAAAAAAAAAAGCACAAATGGAATACAAAATTTCAGAGAAAAAAAAGAAACAAAGATGAGAGTATAGAAAAAGAATAAAGAAAAAATGATATTAAAAATTCTACTTGGAAGCAAATATAATTAACTCACTTTCTGTTTCAGAGGTTGCAATTTCGATGATAAGCCTATTAGTGTAAAAGCTGGATTATATTATTTATAAAGAATCTTGAAAGCATTGGCTAGTGGGAGCTTTTCTTTCTTAATTACATAGGTCACTTTGGGGTAGTCAGAAAACTGACTACTAATTTTGTAATCAAATAAGATGGAGGATATCCTGAGTCTACGAAGTTCAACAATGTTCCAACTAATTAAATTCTCATGACTTTTATGCACTAATATGATTTGCAAATTTTCAAGTTTATTCACAAGTTTATTAAGCCTTTTATTCCTAAAGAGGAAATGAGTCGCTCTAAAGAATTGTTTGGGGCAGAAAGAGTACAATTGGTAATACACTTGGCTTGCATGCAAATAACCCTGGTTGAATGTTCAGTACTGCCTATAATCTCTGGAGCTCTATCTATGATTCCTGAGCATAAAGACAGGAATCACCGCTAAGCACCTCCAGGTGTGGCCTACACACTCCCCTCCACTCAAAAGTGACACGAAAAATTGAACTGGAGAGAAAGTCCAGAGCATAAGGCAATTGTTTTGCATACAGCCAACCTTGATTCAGTCCTCAGCAGTGAATATGATCCCCTGAGCACTGCCAAGAGTGATGCTCCTTGGGTCTGAGCAATAGCACAATGGTAGAGTGTTTGCCTTGCATGTGACTGGTCCAGAACAGATCCGGGTTTGGTCCCCAGCATCCCATACAGCCCCACGAGCCTGCCAGGAGAGATTTCTGAGTGCAGAACTAGAAGTAACCCCTGAGTGCAGCCATGGTCCAAAAACAAAAAAAATAAAAAGAATTCAAAGTAGTGCCAGAATGTTTTAACAGATCCCCGCTAACTCTCAAATGTCAAATTTCATGAGTAGCATGACCTGGAATGTTTTCCTACAGAAATACCTCAGAAATCAGCTGAGGAAATTCAAATGCTGGCATAGGAAATAAGTTCAAGCTCGGTTCAAATATTGTGGCTAGAGAGATGGTAGTTTTGCAAGTGAGGCACTTAACTTGCAACTAGCTGATCATATCTGGCACCCCAGACGATAGTCCAAGTCCTATCTGGGAGTGATTTCTGATCACAGAGCCAAGGCTACCCTTAAATAAAGAAAGGAAAAAATAGAGATAAAGAGGTAAAGGTTGATTTAATTTTGTTCCACTATGTCACATTGAATATACATTTTTTTGCTGATAGCTATAAGATCTCCTTAAAGAAGCAATAGAATTGAATGGTAACACCTAACAGGTCCCCAAGTTTCTGGCATTCAAAGATAATTCTACTAGAGTTAATAGAAACACTGTCAAAATTTTTATTTAATGTAATTATTCCAATTGCTGAAATATTTATACAACATCATTCTTAAGTCAGAGAAAAAAAGAAAATACAATATAGGTAGTTAATAAATTTAAACCACACTTGCATTTGACAAATTACCTGCTGTGGTGTCAAGTTTTGTGACATAAACTTTTAAATACCATCATCTCTAAGTTATCAATATTTGAGTATTATAAAAATATCATTTGAGACTTTGGTTCTTTTGATTCAACAATATGAAAAATGGGCTAGTTAGGTGTAAAGTTTTGAATATATACACGAGAAGTGTCAAATTAGAGTATTTCTAATAACCCAGTAGGATGTACTCTGAATTCATTTGCTAATAAGAAGTAGCATATCAGGGTACAGCACTTTGGTAAAATGAAAGCAATATTTCAAAGAAAAGTCTAGTATTCTTAATAAGTACTTTAACTGTGTTTAACAACATGTATACAATGGTTAGAGAAAATGTTTTAAACAAGTATAGGCAATATTCATTATTTGAAAATATTTAAGCATAGGGTTGTTGCTTCTCAGCTGAGGAAACACGGGTGTTACCCACACAGAGACACAAAAACAAAGGAGCACATTAGCAGAGCAAAGTTCTTCAACTGCGCTTATCCTCTAATCAGTGTACACCAGCACAACATGTAGGGAAAAAAAAACATAATAAAAGTACACTATGGAAAAGCATTGCAGAAGACCATGACACTTAGAGAATAAAGATGGTGGATCTGAGAACACAAAATGTTCTGGCCAACAAAATAGCCTCTCTGAAAGCTTTTTAGAAAGGAAATTTGGAGGATGCTTTAGTGTTGTGTATGTAAATATTTTGGGGGATTACTATGTTACTCACCCTAAACTGATTGGTGATTGTGCCCTACCCTAGGGTGTGACCTGGCATTCTGCCCCCACCCTAGGGTAGGACCTGATTCTGCTTTCACCATTGGTTGGTATCTGATCCCACCATTGGGTGGTACCTGACTCTGGAGTATAAAAACAGAGGTCTGTGGAAGGCCGGGGCTTTGGCTGGCTGGAACTGAATCTGAGTCTTTGGACTTCAGTTTTGTCCATCCGAATAAAGCAAATATCTCCACGAGCCTGACTCTCTGCGAGCTGTTTACCCGCCGTTTGACCTCAGAACCGTGGGCTAGACAGGGTGGCAGACGCGTGCTCCGAGCTGGAAGAAAAAGGCCTCATTCTCCATCCCACCATCAGTCAACCTCTTCAGGGGCTGACTTGCTACACTTTAGGAACTCAAGGAATCCATGAAACAAACTGAAAGAATCACAAATGAGAATCAAAACGATATGAAAGTAGAAATAATAAAACTCCAAACCGAAATAACTGGACGACAAAATTCGGTAGCTGAAATGAAGATCTCACTGGAAAGCTTTATCAACAGAATAACAGTTGCTGAAGACAGAATCAGCGAGCTGAAAGATGAGATGCATAACAACTCCATACAAATGAAGAGATTCGAAAAGAGCCTTAAAACAAATGATCAGGCAATGGAAAAAAAAATCCTCAAAGAATGTGAACAGATAAAAACAGAAGTCTTTGATAAACTCAACAAACACAACATAAGAATCATTGGAGTCCCAGAGGTCCAGAAATAAAATCTCTATGAAAAATCAACAGAGTAGTGGAGTGGACCCTGCCTCTTTCTGCCAGTAGCAACTGGTGCATAGACGACCATTAACCCAAAGTGCAGAGCCCATAATCCCTCCAGTAGAAAGGGCCATGTTGACACAGGTAAACAGACTCTGCCCCGAAGGGCATAGCCCACTCCCTGAAAGCAATACAAATGAGAATGGTGGTGAGTGGACACTGTGCCCAGACCTGCCAGAGGCACCCAGACAACCCAGGAAAATGTTGAGAGGAAAGCAAACTCCACCATCAAGAACAGAGCCAGAGGAACATGGCTATTCCATTCTATACGTACATATTTCTCCTAATTAATGAACCCCAGCACAACAAAAACACCATACTTCAAGCATGACAATGGGGAAAAAAACAAAGGACTACACCATGTTTAGAGAATGAAGATGGTAGCTCTGATGACCCAAAAAGTACCAACCACATATTTAGCCTCTCAGATAAGAACTTTAGAGAAAAATATGGAGGGTGTTTATAGAACTCATAGAAAGTATAAACAAACCAATATAAGAATCAAGAGGATATGAGAAAAATTTAAACTGAAACATCAGGACTGAAAAATTTGGTAGGCAAAAAGTAACTCTCTCTGAAAGGTCTCTGCAACAGAGAAAAGCTGCTGAAGACAGCTGAAAGATGAGATGTGTAACAACTCCAAACAACAAAAGAGATTGGAAAGGCCCTAAAACAAATGATTGGACAATGGGAAAAAAAATCTTCAAAAAATGTGAACAGATGAAAATAGAAATAATTGGAGTCTCAGGGTCCCAGGAAGGAAGTCCCCAGGAAGGATCAACAGTCAAGGATATTGTAGAGAAAATCCCAGAGTAAAGAGTGCCTGTAACCAAATCCTGCATACATGAAGAGTACCAACTAAAAGAAATCCAAAGAAAAGCATACAAGGTACTTCCTCGTCACAATGACTAATCCCACAGATAGGAACAGAATACTGAAAGTAGCACGAACAAAAAGTAAAATTAAATTCAAAGGAAAATCCTTAAGATTTATAGCAGATCTGTCACAAGAAAACTGCAAGGCCAGAAGGCAGTGTTGGGATATAGAGACTAAACTTAATGAAATAAATGTTTCACCTAGAATATTGCATCCAGCCAGACTCACTTTCAGTTTAGAAGTAAGTATCCATAGTTTCATGGATAAACAACAGCTCAGAAAATTTACAGACTCAAACTCCCCACTGGGGAAGTTCCTTATACTGCTCTGGTACCAATTTGACTTGAGTAGGTTCATAGATATGCTATCGGGGCTGGAGAGGTAGCATAGCGACAGGGTGTTTACCTTGCATGCAGCCAACTGTGGACAGACCCGGTTCAATTCCCATCATCCTGTGTGGTCCTCTGAGTCTACCAAGAGCAACTTCTTTTTTTTTTTTTTTTGTTTTTTTGTTTTTTGGGTCACACCCGGCGGTGCTCAGGGGTTACTCCTGGCTGTCTGCTCAGAAATAGCTCCTGGCAGGCACGGGGGACCATATGGGACACCAGGATTCAAACCAACCACCTTTGGTCCAGGATTGGCTGCTTGCAAAGCAAACGCCGCTGTGCTATCTCTCCGGGCCCAGCCAAGAGCAACTTCTGAGCACAGAGTCAGGACTGACTCCTGAGCGCTACCAGATGTGACCCAAAAAGCAAAAACAAAAAAAAAAACCATACAACTTCTTGTCAATGAGGAAACAGCAACAACTTCAACTAAGGGCAAGTTACCCTACCTCATCGCCTAACAGTGATGAAATCAGAAGGTACTCAATCCTTTGATCTGTGCAAAAACCAAGATCACTAATTACAGAAGACTGACAACAAAAACCGTAACTGAACAGAATTTCTGGAACCTTAAAGAAAAACTCTGTCGTAGACTTGATCCTAAGATCTGTGTAAAAACCAAGATCTCCAGTTACAGAGAGCTGACTTTGACAACCACAACTGAGTACGACATTTCCTGACACCATAAAGAAAAAAAACCTTGGGGTACAACAATGAACATGTTTGGAGCCTGAAGTTGTTTTTATGACAGTACGTTCATTTCAACAGTGGAGACATCCTGTATCTCTTAGGCCAAGAGAATTTTCTTTCTAATTTCCCCCAATACTTACTGTGCCTATGCAAAAAAAATTAACATCAACAATAATAACTAAAAAAAAATTTTTGCCACACCAGCTTCCCCATTTTTTTCTTCTTTTTTCTTTTTTTCTTTTAAATTTATACTTATAGCTTCTAGTCAGGGGCTCCCACCCACTTTCTTTCTTTTATTCTTTTTTGCTTTTTGTTTTTTAACAGAACCATAGAACATGAATCATCTGGTTTGCATCATATTTCTATGTTCTGTTACAAATTGAGAAAAAAGTGGATGGTACCAGGGGCAAAGCAGTCTCATGAGCATTGAGTAGAAATAAAAAAATAACCAGACCTAATACCCAATCGAAGTCAACAACAATAGAATCAAGAGATCTAAACTACAGCAAGCTATACACAAAAAGGAGCTGTTACACTAGAAGTCCAGGGGGCGAAGTTTGGAGGTACAGGATACATGCTAAGAACAGTGGTAAAAGGAGGTCAACACTGCTGGTGGGAATGGCCCTAATACACTGTCACTATGTGCCTTAAATATAACCGTGAAAGACTTGTAATCCAAAAAAATAGATAAATTTGTAAAAAGAAATGATATAAAGGTGACTACAAATAAATAAAATTATATTAAAAAGAAAATCTACAGACTCAAAACCAGCCTTAAGAGAAATTGGACATTAAATACCATGATAATTATCTCTCTCAATGTCAATGGATGAAATATGCCAGGTAAGAGACACAGAGTGCAAAATAGATCAAAAAGCTGAGTCCAATGTTCTGCTACTACTTACAAGGAATACATCTAAATAGATAAAATATAGACTCAAACCAAAGGTTGGAAGACCATCAAGCAACCATTTCCTAATACCAGATGAGTATAATGTTTAAGTTTTAGACTCAAAAGTTAAAAAGGCTAGATGGACATTTCTTTATAATTACTGGATATGTATAACAGTAAGAAATTAATACATACCCATTGAGGAACCAGGAAAATATTTAAACAATTATTAAAAATTATTAAAAATTTGAATAAAGACATCAATAGCAGCACAATAGCAGTGGGAGACTTCAATACCACTTTCTCACCCCTTGATAAATCAAGACTAAAACCTAACAAGAATATACTGCTATGAATGGAAAAATGGAAGAGAGAGCTTAGTATATATAAAGAGATCTCCCTGTACAGAGACCAATGCACACGGTTTATTCTCCAGGATAGAACACATGCTAGCCTATAAAACATACCTCCATAAAATAAAAAAAAATAGAAATTGTACAAACTGCCTTCTCAGATCATAATACAGTTAAATTAGAAGCGAATTACAAACAGACACAGAGGAAAAAGTTTAAAACTTTGAAATTAAACAGCTCTCTAATGAAAAACCAGTGGGTCAGAGAAGAAATCAGAGGAAATCAAAAGATACTTGGAAACATATTATAAAGAAGACAGACATTATCAGAATTTGTAGGACACAGCAAAAGCAGTACTAAGAGGAAATTGTAAAGCTTTGCAAGCACGAATCAGGAATGAAGAATGGGCCTACCTAAATAACTTATGGCACAGCTTATAAAATTAGAACATGGTCAAAAAATGAACCAAAAAGAGGAAAACGGAAGGAAATAATAACACTTAGAGTGAAAATTAATGAATTGAAAATAAAAAAAACATTCTTTTTTTGGGGGGGGCCACACCTGGTGGTGCTCAGGGGTTACTCCTGGCTGTCTGCTCAGAAATAGCTCCTGGCAGGCACAAGGGACCATATGGGACACCTGGATTCGAACCAACCACCATTGGTCCTGGATCAGCTGCTTGCAAGGCAAACGCCACTGTGCTATCTCTCCGGGTCCTAAAAAACATTCTTAAAGATCAATGAAAGCAAGAATTGGTTCTTTGAAAAAGATAAACAAGATTGATAAACCAATAGCAAAACTCACAAAGAAAAGGAGGGAGATAACTTAATAAATCAAATTAGAAATGAAAAGCCAAATGAAAAGTAACTCCAGTTACTACAAAAATTCTTTTTTTTTTTTTTTTTTTTTTGGTTTTTGGGCCACACCTGGCGGTGCTCAGGGGTTACTCCTGGCTGTCTGCTCAGAAATAGCTCCTGGCAGGCACGGGGGACCATATGGGACACCGGGATTCGAACCAACCACCTTTGGTCCTGGATCAGCAGCTTGCAAGGCAAACACCACTGTGCTATCTCTCCGGGCCCACTACAAAAATTCTAAGGGTAATCAGAGACTATTTGAGAAACTCTATGCCACAAACAAGAGAAGCTGGAAGAAATAATAAATTCTTGGACTCATAAAATTCTAAGGTTGAAACCAAGATAATCTAGCATATTTAACAGACCAGTCACTATTGAGGAAATTAAAATGTTAATCAAAAGTCTTCCAAACATGAAAGCGCAGGCCCAGATATATTCATAAACAAATTATTTCAAACATTTCAATAGAAACTACTACCAAACCTTTTCCAATTCTTCAAGAAATTGAAGAAACAAAAACACTCTAAACATTTCCTATGAAGCTAAGATCTCCCTGATACCAAAAGCTGACAGAGACGCAAAAAAGAACCAATAAACCAATATCGCTGATGAACACAGATGCAAATATCCTCAACAAAATCCTTGTAAATCGGATCCAACATCTCATCAAGAAAGTCATACATCACTATTAAGTAGGATTCATTGCAGAGATACAAGTATGATTTACAAATCTAGCAATGTAAATACACTATCAACAAAAGGAAAAATAAAAAAGATGTGATCATATCAATAGATGCAGAGAGAAACCTATTCATGGAAAAAAACCTCAACAAGATGGGAATGAAAGAGACTTTTCTTAATTAAACCAAGACCTTTACTTCAATTCCATTGAAAATATTAAATCAGGGCCCGGAGAGGTGGCCCAAGTGGTAAGGTGCCTGAACTGCCAGTGATAGCCTAGAATGGACCGTGGTTCTATTCCTTGGTGTCCCATATGGTCCCCCAAATCAGGGGCGATTTCTGAGCGCATAGTCAAGAGTAACCCCTGAGCGTAACTGGGTGTGGCTCAAAACTAAAGAAAAGAAAAGAAAAAGAAAGAAAAAATATTATAATCAATGGGGGAAAACCAAAAGCCTTTCATCTAAAAATCTGGCACACAAGACAATGCTTTCACCATTCCAATTTAACATACTACTGAAAGTACTTGCCATAGCTATTTTTAGAAAACCTGAAAGACTACCAAAAGCTTATAGAAACAATAGATTTGTATAACAAAGTGGCGGACTACAAAATAAACTGGCAAAAATCAATGGCCTTCTTATATGCAAATAATGATAGAGAAGAAATAAACATTTAAAAATCCCATTTAAAATAGCATCACACAATTCAAAAAATTATACAAAAAGTTCTAAATCATTTCAACAAGGAAATAAAGGCACATAATCTGTTCATGGATTGGGAGGATCTGCAATATTAAAATGATAATACTCCCCAAAGCATTGTACAAGTTTAATGCAATCATTCTAATGATAACCATGACATTCTTCAAAGAATTGTATCAAATATTCCTGAAATTCATTTGGAAGAACAATTGTCCATGAATAGCTAAAGCAACCTGTAGGAAAAGAGGATGAGAAGCATCATTTTTCCAACTTTAAATTATATTGCAAAGCAGTAGTCATCGAAGCAGCATGGTATTGGAATACAGACAGACCTTCAGATCAATGGAATAGACTTGAGTATTCAAAAAATGAACCCCAAGTTTTACAGCTCTTTTAGAATTTTGTCTATCAGACTTTCTACCGAAAGTTACTACTTGAAGGCTCCCTCCCCTCCAAGAAAATGAATTACAAACATACAATCAATTAATCTTTGATAAAGGTCAAGAAATGCAAATTGGAGCAAGAAAAGCAGTTTCAGCAAGTGGTGTTGGTTTAACTGGTCAACCTCATGCAAAAACTCAAATTCAGACCTCTATCTAACACTATGCACAAAGGTCAAATCTAAATGGATCTCAGACCTGAAACCATAAGGAATATAGAACAGCAGATATGTAAAACACTCCATGACACTGAGACTGAAGACATCTTCAAGGAGGAAGCACCACTGTCCAAATAAGTGGAAGCAGAGATAAACAAATAGGTCTACATAAATTGATACCCTTCTGCACCTCAAAGGAAACAGTGACTAAGATACAAAGGTCACCCATGGGAATGGGAGAAACAATTCAACCAAAAGCCATCTGATAAGGGGCTATTGTCCAAGATATACAAGTTATTAACAAAACTTAACAAGAAAAAAATCTAACTCCATCAAAAAAAAAATGGGGAGAAGAAATGAACAGACATTTCCTCAAAGAAAAAATGCAGATGGTCAAAAGGCACATTAAGCTTCACATCACTAATCATTAGGGAGATGCAAATCAAAATATCAGGTATCATCTCATGCCACAGATACTGGCACATATCACAAAAACAAGAACAACCAGTGCTGATGTTGATATGAGAAGAAAGGAACTCTTGCTCACTACTGTGGGAATGCTGCTAGTCCAGCCTTTCTGAAAAGCAATAAGGATATTTCCCCCAAAATTAAGGAAACTGAGCTCCCATATGATCCAGCAATAACTCTTCTAGGGATATACCATAGGAACACAAAAATACAATACAAAAATGCCCTCAGTACCCCTGTTTAGTGTAGCACTATTTACAATAGCCAGAATCTGGAAACAACCCAGATAAAGACAACAAATGAATAGCTAAAGAAACTGTGGTACAGTCGCAATGTAATACTATGCAGCTGGTAGGAAAAATGAAGTCATAAAATTTGCCATTACATGAATGGACATGTGGACAATTATTCTGAGTGAAATGAGTCAGAGAGAGAGGGATAGACATAAAATAATCTCACTTATCTTCAGGATATAAGAAAAATAAAAGACAGTATGGCAATAATATCCAGAAACAATAGAGCTGAATGTTGGAAGGAACAGCTCATGACATGAAGCTTGCCACAAAGAACAGTAAATGCAGCTAAAGCCCTAACCACAATGACAAGTACCATGACAATATCGTGAGGGAGAGACGCAGAATGCCTGTTTGAGAGACAGGCAGAGGGTTGGAAGGAATGGAAATAGGGGAACATTGGTGGTTTAAGATAGCACTGACGGTGTACATTCTATGACTGAAACCCCAGTATGAAAATTTTTGTAAATACATAAAAAATAATAGTTTTTGTTTTAATTCTTTTAATACAAAATAACTTATATTTTAAAATATTTCATCTTTTTTTCACCCAAAATATTTCATCTTTTAAATCAGGAGTTATTAAAATGAGTTAAATTATTCATCTTAATTTTTATTTCTTATGGCTTAAATTTTCTCCTAAGGCATTGACTGCTAACATACAGAACTGAATAGTTGAGCAAGAATAAATTATATGAGTTCACTTAGAAATAATTTATGATATGGCTTCTTTAGTTCCTAAAGGCATTCAATATTTAGCTAAGGAATTTTCCCCTTTTCTATATAATTGTATAATCAAGTATTACTAAAGGTATTATGTTAGTCTTAGAAGTCATAAAATTGGGGGCCGGAAAGACAATACAGCGGTAGGACATTTGCCTTGCAAGTGGCTGACTCAGGACCAACTGTGGTTCGAATCCCAGCATCCCATATAGTCCTCCATGCCTGCCAGGAGCGATTTCTGAGCAGAGAGCCAGAAGTAACTCCTGAGAGCCGCCAGGTGTGGCCCAAAAACAAAAACGAAAAACAAAAACAAACAAAAAAAAACCCTCAAACCTGCTTCTTTGGGGCCAGAGCCATAGCTCAGCGATAAGGCATTTGCCTTGCACACAGCCAATCCAGGACGGACCTTGGTTCGATCCCCAGCGTCCCATATAGTCTCCGGAGCCAGAAGCATTTTCTGAACTCCTAACCAGGAGTGTGGCCCAAAAAGAAAAGAAAAAAAAAAGCCATGAAAATTGTGGCCAAAAGATTTTTGTTCATAAATTAAAGAAATCTAATGTGTCTTGAAGCAGTCCCTTATCCAAATAAAATATCAAATTATCATCTGAAATGAAGAAAATTTTTGTGGGCCACAGAATTATTTTCAGAGGCTATTCCGGGTTCTCTGCATAGAGAAACTCTAGGGAACAAATCTGGGCCTCCCACATATAAAGTATGCTCTCAGTCCATTGAACTCCAGTCCTGAAATAATCTTGTTGCTCTACAATCCTCAGTTCTGCTTTCCTTTTCTTAGTGCTATCATTATAGAAAATCTCACAACATGACCAACATGTCCCTGTGGTTACTGTAGAATTATATTTTACTAGAGGAGCAACCAAGCAAAAATGCTTTTTCCCAATAGTTTCAGCCAGTAGTGGAATGCAATTGTTTAAACGACTGGTTTTCTAGGAGTAAAAAATCTGGTTTGTAGCATTTTTCCAATTTCAGCTTCAACCTGACAGCTTGACATCACCAAACAAGAAGTAGGAAAGAGAAGTGTAGCTGTCCTTTACATAGCATTTCCATAATACACATATGCAGCCCCAAGATAGGTAATAAAATGTAATAAAATAAAATGTTAATCAAAGTAATGTTATAGTAACTTAACTTGGAAGTTATGCATTTTAATATTTTGTTTTCATATTAATTCTAATTATATCATTAATTTTAAATTGTGTGCTTAATATTTTCAAAATTCCTAGAAAACAGCAGAAGTTAAATAGGATGAAAACTATGGAATATTCTAGGACTGGGGGTTGGTAAAGTCCCACACACACATATACTACTGGAAAACTCACCAGTATACACACACACACACACACACACACACACACACACACACACACACACACACACACACCATCTTTCTTGAAGAAAAAGGCCAGCTCCTCTACTCAGTTCCAAAAGAAAAGGATTACCACTGAACCTACCTACATAGTCTGGTCCAGGCTGATACTTCTAGAACCTTCTCAGAATGTGCACAGGCAGATTTCCCATTCTGCCTGATGTCATAGTAGCCCACCACCACACTCAACACCTTTCAACAAAAATGGCTCAGCTCCACAATTTAAACTTATCAAACTGCCAAGCCACCAGAATTGACAAATCCGTTGACTTTTACACAGTTGATCTTTGAGAAAACGTAAAATTGTAGAAAACAATGTCAACTTCAATTATTTTCAAAATTATCTCTTATTCTCACTCATAAAGAATGTATTTAGAAAAAATCCACAGGGTTTTAAGACTCTAGCAGAGTCTTAAGGTCAATCTTTTTGATTCCTCAAATACATACCTAATACTTCAATTCCCTTAACCACAAGAAATTAAAAAATAAAATTAAAATACATAATTTTACTTATTTATTTTGAAGATAAACAGGAAGTAAATGAGACAAAGAATAAAAAGAAGAAACAAGGATGCTTCAAGAGAAATGTTAGCTTTAGGACCCCAATTTTAAGGTTAAAGTTATTACATATGGAAATACGACTATATTAGAATCTACAAAATTGTATTTGGGTTTAAAGATAATGGCTCTATCTACAATTCCAGCATGGCTATAACATAAAAAAAATTTAATGCTTTTAAATCTCAGAATTTATAGTTTAATATACAGATAAAATTGTATTAAAAAATACAAATAAAGGGGCCAGAGAGATAGCATGAAGATAATGCGTTTGTCTTGCATGCAGAAGGTCGGTGGTTCGAATCCCGACATCCCATATGGTCCCCGAGCCTGCCAGGAGCAATTTCTGAGCATAGAGCCAGAAATAACCCCTGAGCACTGCCGGGTGTGACCCAAAAACTAAAAAAAAAAAAAATGCAAATAAAATTTTAACAACTATAAGCTACCTAAACACAATAACTAGTGCATTTGGGATGTTCAACAAATACAATTTGAATGAATTAATATTGTTTTTTGAGATAATTTTGCAACATGAGTAAACAATACTTCCATAGCACTTAGTGCCACCATACATAACATACTTGTTTTGTGTGTTTCCTACATCCTTGACTAAATGTTAACTCCATAAAGTAATAAATGTTGCTTCTCAATAAATTTTAGCTTTGGCATTTAATACATATTTTCAGGGCAGAGAAATAGAAATGTCTTTGGAAACGTTAGTATACCAGTTTCTATCTTTTCATGTAGTCTTGATTAGCAGACTATATTATATGTAGCAAAATAAAAAATAAAGTTTTGATATCTAGGATATACGAATTACTCACAAGTTAACTCAACAAAATTCAAAAATCCTATCAAAATATGGGGAGAGGAAATGTATAGACACTTCTATGAAGAAGACCAAAAGATGGCCAACAGAGATGACTAAATGTTCATCTTCATTTATCATTAGGGAAATCCAAATCAAGACAGCAATCAGATATCATCTTACACCAGTGAGAATGCGGCTTCACGATAGGATCTGTGCAAAAGCCAAGATCTCTAATTACAGAAGCCTGACTGCAACAACCGAGATAGAGAAGAACTATTTCTGGGACCATGAAGAAAGACCTTGGGGTTGGACCATCAGTATGCCTGGAGTCTGCAGTCAGTCTTATAGCACTATGATTCATAGGCAGAGACACCCTGATTTTTTTAGGCCAAGGCTATTTTTTTTTCTAATTTCCCCCAATGTTTACTACTCCTCTGCAAAAAAAAAAAAAAAAAAAAAGTCTGCCACACCTGCCCCCCTTTTAAATTTTATTTTATTTATATCTTCTAGATAGGGATTCCCTTTTTTCATAAAACCTTGGGATATAAATCACTTTGCTTTACCTCATATTTCTATTTTTTTTTACAAATTGAAAAAAATAAGTGGATGGGGCCCAGTGGCCAAGTGGTCTCAGGTACATTTGGTGGGGTGAAAATGAACAGAACTATATACCCAAGCCAAAGTCAATAACAATAAAATCAATCTAAACACAAAATGGACCTGTTACACTGGTAGACTAGTTGGCTAAGGGTGGGGATATGGGATGCATGCTGGGAACTCTGATGGTGGGAGGTCAATACTGGTGTTGAGAATGACTCTAATTCATTGTCACTATATGTCTGAAACTATGAAGGACTTGCAATTCACAATGGTCTCAATAAAAAATAAAAAATAACTACTGGTAACAATCTGTTGGTGGGGATGTGGTGAGAAAGAAATTTTCTTTGCTGCCTGATTCAACCCCTATGAAAAACAGTATGAATGGTTCACAGTAACCTCAAAATTGAGCTGCCATATAACCCAGCAATCCCCCTTTAGGGTATCTATCCCCAGGACATAAAAATATTCATCAAAAAATGTATTCACTACAATATTTATTGCAGCACTCAGTACAATACTAAGAATTGAAGTCAAACTAGATGTCCAACAATAGGCAAGTTGATCATGAAGATGTGGTACATATACACAATAGAGTACTATATAGCTGCAAGGAATGATGCAATCATGCAATTTTCAGGAACATGGGATGAACTAGAAGACATTATGTTGAATGAAGTAAGCCAGAATAAGGATAAATACAGAATGATATCTCTTATATGTGGTATTTAGAATAACTGCAAGAAGAAACACTGCGGTCTAAATGGTAATTGTTTTGAACACCATTAGCCCCAGGTTCTAGTGAGGAGAAGAGAAGGAACTAAGTGGAAGAGGAGAAACACAAAAAACTTACATTCTCTTCTATACTTCAAAGAGACATTTGGCAATGCATACAGCTGTTCAGATTGAGCAGATGTCCAATCAACTGCCCTCTATAGATATCTATTAAAATGTCATAATGTTTTAACCACAGAAACAGGTGCATAAAGCAGCTGAAAGCCATGAATTCCCACTACAGTGCTCACAATAAGAAAGTTTTAGTGTCTTCATTTTATTATCTATAATAACTCTTTAATATTTTTTGTTCACAATGGTTCTTGGAGATATAGGTTGGTCTGCCTAGTTTTGCATTGCAGTGCTATGTTATATTAGACTCAAAGACAGTGCCCATCAACATAATATATTAAAAAATATTGTAATCAATTTTTTATTTTATTATGCCTGATGATATGATCTAATGTTTATGTCCACGGGTAACATTGGAATAGGCAGCTGCATGTCATAGACTCATTCTACAGTGCTCATTCTTTGGGTATGTTATTGAAGTTTATTTTCTTTTTCTTTTTTTTTTTTCTTTTTTTTTTTTTTTTTTGGTTTTTGGGCCACACCCAGCAGTGTTCAGGGTGACTCCTGGCTGTCTGCTCAGAAATAGCTCCTGGCAGGCACAGGGGACCATATGGGACACTGGGATTCGAACCAACCACCTTAGGTCTTGGATCGGCTGCTTGCAAGGCAAACACAACTGTGCTATCTCTCCGGGCCTTTTTCTTTTTTTTATGGGTGATTTTTATTTATTTTTTTAAATATATTTTTATTTAAGTAACATGATCATAGTTGGGTTACAGTCATAAACAGAACACCCCCCTTCAGCAGTGTAACATTACCCCCTCCCCCCTTCCCATCCCCTGCCTGTATTTGAGACAGGCATTCTACTACAGTTATTTGTTTTTAAGTTCAGTAAATTGTATTTTTTTTTCTTTAAAGGATAAAAGTAAAAAAATATAGTAAAGGTGTGATAGTGGCAATTGCCGTTGTTTGCATAAGTCCAGAAAAATGGGGAAAACGGAAAAAAATTCTTGACCGGATTACAAAAAGGCCTCACCCCAGAAGTTTATTGGCATAAGACCGACTTTGGGTTCCAGGCTTACCAGTCTGTCCAACCCGAGTCATTCTCTGTGGTCCCGGTGAAACTTTTTCACACTTTAGCTATTGTTGGTATCAGATTCTTATATTTAAAGACTCTGGATTCTGTGCATTTCTCTCATAGATGTCAGGCTGATGTGGAGCATCCTCTACCTTCAGCAAACCATTAAATGCGGAGCGATCTGCCCTGCATGCAGACTGTTGCTGAGTCGTCTGGGTGTTGGAAGCACTCTTTGAAGTAAGTCAATGCCAAAGCAGTGGTAGATCTTCCCTGGTAGAGGCTTGGATCCTGGTAATGTTATAGACAATTGTGGTTGTTTTCATAGATGGTATCCATCGTTCAGGTGTGTGTGGGCGATACCCATTCTTTTTTTTTTTTTTTTTTTGGTTTTTGGGCCACACCCTGTGACGCTCAGGGGTTACTCCTGGCTATGCGCTCAGAAGTTGCTCCTGGCTTCTTGGGGGACCATATGGGACGCCGGGGGATCGAACCGCGGTCCATCCTAGGCTAGCGCAGGCAAGGCAGGCACCTTACCTCCAGCGCCACTGCCCGGCCCCTCGATGCCCATTCTTCTGAGGCCTAAGCCTAATCATTATGCCAATGTTCCGGGTAAAAGGCCTAATTACATTACCAAATTTGTGTTCCCATCTCTATTAGATAAGAACTTGTTTGCATATGTATTATTTTCCCATTTTAATGTGCCTATGCAAAAGAGAAGCAATGCCACAAGATATTGTTGGTGCATCTGGGGCCGACGAATAAAGTCCAACATTCCCCGTAACTTGGTTCAAACATGAAATCTATACAGAGATACTCATCTACCAGTATTGCTTATAAAACAGATCTCAAAGGGGGAAAATCAAACAATCAAATAACAAAACCAGTGGGCAAAATTGTCACTATATGAGGATGTTCGAAAAGAGTTATAGATGTTAAGAGAATACATCTGAGATATACAAAGGAGATACACGTGTCTCTTTATGTTTTAGAAATAGTCAAGAGGGAGGGTGTTATTTCCGAGACACCACTTTGGTCTGTGATTTGGACAAACGAAGAGCACATGGAGCCATGTCCTCCCCTTGTTGCCTGCTGAAGCTTCCGACTCCCTAAGAGGCGTTTGCTTCCTAATTGCTGGAAGTGGAAAGTTCACCAGTCCCCTCCCAACCCCTTGCAGGAACAAGGAAGCCTGGGGTCTCTTTTAAATTGCACCTCGCAGGAACCCATTTGCTGGGACCCTGAGCAGGTGTCCAGGAATAACCCTGGTGACGGGAGGAAGGAGAGAGAAGGCTGTGGGGGGCAGCCGAGGCTGCACCTTCACTTTATGTTGGCCAAAAGGCCTACAGCATGAAACCTTGCCATGATGCGTTGCCTGCTGAAGCTTCAGACACCACTCAAAGAATTACTGTGAAAGATATGTAATCCACGTTGGCCAAAACAAAAATCATTAGTACAGAAACATGGTTAAATGTGGGGTAAAAAGAGATGGAAATGAGGGAGTAAAGGAATAAAACGAGCTCCTGGAAGGCTTTCAGATTATAACAAGCAGATGAAACAATGATATCCAAATATTTGTCAATATGTTCCCTGCGCGGTTTCACAATGGACAGGTTTAATAAGGAAACTTCCCTGGTAAGTCCTAAAGCCAGAACCTATTGTGCTGCTATTCCCACCTGGCTGGCTTGTCCAGGAATGTGGTCAGAAAAAACCCTGGAGTTCCGGAGGAAGGAGGCAGAGGGGTGCTGGGGTGACCCATGTCCCGCACCCCTTCCAAGGCCTGGTTAAAGAGGCCTTTGGCATGGCGGAGGGCTTCCAAACCCTATGCTGGCAGAACCTCCCGGCTCCCAGGAAGGAAGGAGATCCTTCCAGAGCTAGAAGGCCGGAAGGTCAGAGCCCCCACCCCAGATCCTCCCTTTGGAGCCGCGAGGGCAAAGTTTATTTTCAATTCAAGCTAGTTTACTGTTACATCATAATGCTCATGATTTCAGTTTGCTTTCCGGAAAATAATCTGGATGCTCAAGACTCAAAGATGATACGTAATGGTGTAGAACCCTTTTATAGTGCGCGTTACCATATTGCTTAGTATTCTAGACTTGAAAATTATAAATGTTTTAAGAATGCTCTATACACAATCTAACCCAGGAAGCCTTTCCTCAGTAAAGTTTAGCCTCACCAAATGATGATTTGCCTAGAAAATGGAAAATTTTTCATCTGACTTGTCAGCTTTATATTTCTAAACGTTCTCATCTATTCCACCTGAGTCAGATTTTCAACTGCAACCTATGGAGCGATCTTCATTGTCTGTCTATGTGTGCACATGAGAGTATGTATTGATCACCTCTATGTCTGCCCAATGTCCAAATGTACATTATGTGTCTGTCTATATAGTATATAGTCCTTCCCCCTGTTAATATAACCCACGCACCTCACCCCCTCCCCTGCTTACCACTTTACAAATCCTTTTCTTTGCTGTCACTCTCTCACAACAGATCTGTTACCTCTCCCTATTTAATCCTTTTTACCCTCATTTCTTAACTTTTCAGGAACCAAGATGTTCCTCTCACCCCAACTGCTGCCAACCAGCTCCCAAAATGAAAATATAGCTTCCCAGACCTCCTTGCCTCAACCTGGGAGAAGCTGTTACCTCCGCTACTACCGATTTACTCTTCATGGCCCCTTTTCTACTCCTCCTCCTGTTGCTGTGGACTGCTACTTGCTACCAGATTCAGTTTTTGAGAAACCCTTAATGCCAGAACATTTTCTGATCTGTGACTACTACTGGAACTGTTTTTCAGACTCCACAAGACCATGTCGCAGGTTGAAGCTGTGCTCCAGATTTATCCCTCCACCTAGACTTCTTAAAAAAATTCAAGGGTATATATTTCCTTTTATATTTCTTTAAATGTATTTTCTTAATAGGTATAATTCTTAGTGTGTATTTCTTTATATAGAGGTAGTTTTCCCCATCACTTTTTTTGAAAATGTTTTCTAGAAAATTCTAGTAGATAAGTTTTTCTTAAGTTCTAAGTTAATGTTGGAACCAGGTTATAGGGATTGCTTAGCTTGTTATTTTTATCTCCATATGCATGAGTAGTATCATGTGGCATTGTTCCTTTTTGCATAGGTACATTAAAACAGGCAAATCTTATGTACAGAAAGAGGTCCTTACCTAATACGGATAGGAACTCATAAATTTTATATTGCAGTGGACCCTTTTACCCTAAAAATTTGTCATAGTGGCTTGACCTAGGCTTCAGTAGATCAGACATTGACCATTCACCCCTGAAACTTGGATCCTCCCATCTATGAAATTGTCACCGTTTTCTGCACCAGCATCAGGAACTGGACTTCTACCGGGAAGGCCCTAATGCTGACTTGGTACTGACTTGCTCCAGAGTGGGTTCATATGACATCCTGATGACTTGAAAGCAGTAACAACTTGCTTTTAGAGCAGGGTTCCCTGCCTTGCCACCTAACAGTGAGATGAATCCAGAAGATTATCCATGACTGTTACTCCACCCTGGATTTAGGTGTAGCTACCTGAGACCCACCCATTTCTGGGAGGGGTCTTGGGAACCAGATATTATGTGTGACCTTACCTGCAAGACCCCGCCCATTCCTGGGAGGGGTCTTGGAAAACGTAGGTAAGCCTTTGAGCGAGGGAATTAGGGGCTGTCCTGCTGAGCTCTCGGGCATTTGGGTTTTGGTCTCTTTTGGTCTTTGACCAGGATGGAGGTCAAAGGAAGATGGCTGAAAGGAATTAAGACGCAGGGCTAGCCTAGAATGGCTGAAAGCTTAATTGGTTATGATATTGGCCACACATGTGGTGAATAGGGCATGAATAAAGCTGATGCTTCCTGATGCCTTTCTCTGGATGAGTCTGATTCTGCCGTTCACCTGGGCCTGGGACCCGCCGGCTGGATGGGGGTTGCGGAGCCATGTGGCCTGGGATGGCATCCACCTCCATCCAGCCCCATCGTTAATTAATTGATACAACATAATGGCGAAATCCTTCACCTTCCAGCCCCATCTTTAATTATTTGATTTTACACATGACATCCTGACTTCAACGAGGATCTGTGCTAAAACCAAGATTTCTAATTAGAGAAACCTGACTGCAACACCATGATTGAAAAAAACTTTTACTGGAACCAAAAAAAAAAAAAAAGACTTTCAGGTTAGACAACTTATTGTGCTTGGAGTTGGTAGTTGCTCTTATGTCAGGATGCTTCATGGTTAGGGTCTTCCTGTTTCTAGGACAAAGGTTTTTCCTTTCTATTTTCCCCACTTTTTGCTGGGCCTATAAAAAAACTGCCACACACTCCCCCCATTTTTTTTTGTTTTCTCTTCTTTTTTATTTTATTTTCTTATTCTTCTTTTAAGTAGAGGCTCCTGCCTTTTTCATAGAAAGTGGGGACATGACAAATGCCAAGATCGTGATTTACAGATGACTGGCTGATAAAATCATGACCGAACTGTATGTATCCTGGGACCAATAAAAAAAGCCCTAATCTAGGGTTTGAGCTACGACCTGCACAACAACCACGATCTCTGGTTCCAGAGGTCTGTCTGAAACAATTGCAACAAAATGTGTTTTTTGGAAACATAACGAAAGACGCTATCCCAGGCCCTGTCCTAGGATCAGCACAAAGACCAAGACCACCAGCCACAGAAAACGAATTAAAATGACACAGAAGGAACAGAACTTCTAGAGCCACAAAAAAAAAGACTTCATCTTAAGTTCCACTCCCTGACCTGTGCAGATACTGAAATCTCTAGATACAGAGATCTGGTTTTATCACCCAGGATGAAGCAGAAGTCTTCCATACACCACAAAAGCACCAAGAGGAGAGTAAATGAACCTGAAAGGAGCCTATAGTTAATCCCATGACAATATACTTCAAGGGTGGAGAAACCCTGTTTCTCTTAGGCCAAGGGAATTCCTTTTCAAATAACCCAAATATTTACTGTGCCTGTGCAGGAGGGAAGAAAAAAGGAAAAAAAGGGAAAAAAGCATAAATTTTTAAAATTTATTTATCTAGTTTTTGCCGATTTATTTGTTTTGGTGTGGTTATTGAAGTTGTTGTCTACGTTCATATTTTTTTTCTTCTTTTCTTTTCTTCCTTTATATGCTCTGCCATGTTTTTTATCTCAAGACCATGGCCTTTACATGGTGCTTATCTTTATTGTTGGAGTGTTCACTGGATGTTTTATTTGACACTTCTTTTTGTACTGTTGTGGTGTTCCACCTCCTTTTCCCCCTTCGTCTCTCAAAACTAGGATGAGAGCTTCCAGAAGGACTCCGCCCATTTTCGGCATATTTGATTTTTCCCCCAGTTTATTACGTTTCTCTTCTTCAAACAAAGCCACATAATTTGAACTGTCTAGTCCCACCTACCAACTAGAGCAGGACATAATGGAGGTACCAAGACCAAACAGGTGTAGGACCACTAACTAGTTAGCGAGGCACAGAGGGGACCACTTATTCTAGCAGCCCTGTGGATGAGGGAGAAGGATATGGGAGGTAGGATGGGAATGAAAGTGGAGGAAGGACAATTCAATGATGGGAATTCTCCTGATTTTATGTTAATATGTACCTAAAATATTATTGTCAGTGATATGTAGGCTACTATGATTAAAATAAAATTATATTACAAAAAGAAAGTTGGGACATGAATTACTTTGGTTTACCTGATATTTTTGCATTTTTTTCTATAAAATTAAGAAGAAACAAAAAATGAAATGCTGAGGGCCTGGGACCAAGTAGTTGCAGATGTATTGGTGAAGAATAAAAGGACAGAACTAAATATTCAAGCCAAAGTCAACAACAATAAAATCAATAGGCCTAAACTTCAACAATCTAAATCTAAATGGGCTTGTAATACTGGCAGGCCAGGGGGCAAAAGGTGGTTGTATAGGATGCACTCTGGAAACGGAGGGAGGCCAACACTGGTGGTGGAATTGAGCCTGATTCATTGTATATCTAAAATTCAACTATGAAGGACTTTGTAGATCACAATGATTTCAATAAAATAAAATTAGGTATTTTCTTCTTTTTATATTGCATAACTATGTAAATGAATATGAGTTTGTGAAGACTGTATAATTATAAAAAATAAATAAGTAATATACAAGTTAGTTTCATGAATTCAAGTCTAAATAAATACCATATTTACACCTTTCCTCTCTATTAAGTAACAGAGTGGCAGAGTAATGGTTCTGTTCCAGAAATGTGCAACTTTCTGAAATTTTAAAGCGATGATTACTAACCATTTGTGCCAACACCACTTGTTGAAAAGGCTCTCCTTGCTTCATTTTGGATTTCTTGCCCCTTTATTAAAGATTAGTTGATTGTATTCCTGGAAAACATTCTCTGAATACTCAAGTCTATTCCACTGATCTGAGGATCTGTCTTTATTCCAACACCATGCTGTTTTAATGACTATTGCTTTGTAATACAATTTAAAATTGGGGAGAGTAATGCCTCCCATATTCCTTTTCCCAAGGATTGCTTTCTGATTTTTAATCAGAAACTTTCTTTGACTTACATGTATTATTATTATATTAATTATATTATATGTTATGTTATGTCACTATATTATGTTATATTAGTTTACCTTATTATGTTAATCAATTTTGTCCTTTAAATGAATTCTTACTTAAAAAAAAAAAACAACTTTAGTTTGCCCTGAAGAAAAAAAAAATAAAAGATAAAATAAGGCCTCCCAATTCTTACCACAGGCTGTGTTCTTTACACTGGCTGTATAGAAAGAGGAGGTACAGTAAAGGCACCCCATATACACCTCAACACAGGCCCCTTGCCGGGTATGTATTGTGAATTGGGGGACAAAAAAAAAAAAAAAAAAAAAAAAAAGCAGAGATAAACAGATGGGAATATATTAAGCTGAGAAGCTTCTGCACCTCAAAGAAAATAGTGCCTAGGATACAAAATCCACCCACAGAATGGGAGAAACTATTCACCCAATTCCCATTAGATAAGAGGCTAATATAGAAAATATACAAGGTACTGACAGAACTTAACAAGGAAAAAACATCTAACCCCATCAAAAAATGAGAAGAAATGAACAGACACTTTGTCAAAGAAGAAATACAAATGGCCAAAAGACACATGAAAAGTTCTCCACATCACTAACCATTGAGGAGATGCAAATCAAAACAGTGATGAGGTACCATCTTATGCCACAGAGACTAGCACACAACACAAAGAATGAGAACAAGTAGTGCTTGCAGGGCTGTGAAGAGAAAGGAACTCTTATTCACTGCTTGTGGGATTGCTGTCTAGTCCAGCCTTAATAAAAACAATATTGAGATTCCTCAAAAAACTGGAAATTGAGCTCTCATCTGATCCAGCTATATCACTCCTAGGGATATAACCTAGGAATACATAAATACAATACAAATATTCCTTCCTCACACCTATATTTCTTACAGCACTATTTACAATAGCCAGACTCTGGAATCAACCAAGATGCCCCTCAACAAATAAATGGCTAAAGAAACTGTGGTACTATACACAATGGAATATTATGCAGTCATCAGGAGAGGTGAAGTCATGAAATTCTCCTATAAGTGGATGTACATGGAATCTATTATGCTGAGTGAAATAAGTCAGAGGGAGAGATAGCCACAGAATAGTCTCACTCATCTATGTGTTTTAAGAAAAACTAAGGACATTCTTGTAATAATATCCAGAGACAATAAAGATGAGGACCAGAAGAACCGGCTCACAATATGAAGCTCACCACAAAAAGTGGTGAGTGCAGTTAGGGAAATAACTACATTAACAACTTAACAACTATCATGGCAATCTTAGTGAGTGAGAAAAGTAGAATGCCTGTCTTGAATATAGGCAAGGGTTGGTGGTGGGAATGTTGCACTGGTGTTGGGGGGAGTGTTCTGTAAAACATTAAAATAAAAAAATGTTTTATGAAAATATAACTTTATATGATTAATTGCAATGCTGCTTTATGAATCACATATTTTCCTCAAACTAAAAAAATAAATATAAATAAAACGATGGTTACTCCATCTGCAGACCCAAAGAAACCTCTTGACTCATAGAAACCTCTTGAACATTATAAATCCAGGCTCTCAATAGAGTTCTATTTCGGTTGCTGTTGTTTCAAAAGATAATGTTTAGCAAAGTAAGCTAATGACATTTGAATTACCTTTACCTTCTTCATTCTGTTTGCCTCACCAAGTTCCTGCTTACACACCCAGAAACGTAGCCCCATCTCTGTTTTGAGTTTGAGCAATGATTCTCTCTACCATGTATCCATCTTCCACTCCTCCAGCTTTAAGCCACACATGTTCAACATCTGTCAAAATTTTCTCCAGCTACATACTCCAAAATACACACAATTTTTCTGAGAATATGATCTGTTTGTCTGTCTTTGTCTCTCTTTTTCTCTCTCATACACACACACACACACACACACACACACACACACACACACACACACACATGCACGCACGCACTCACTTTTTGCTATAATGTGCTCTTCCTTCACGTTTTAGGGCATTTACTTGCTTCCAGCATTGCTTGGTTTGACTCATCTGCCACTTATTCCATTATATAACTCCTGCAGATGGCAGAGGGAAACAGGGCTATTAACCATGACTACCATGTGATATGTTATTATGGAAAATTCTTCCCTATATTAAACTCAGCCTTATGGTAAAATGTGCAATAAAGGATAACCAAAGGAAAAAGGAAAATTCCATGAAACATTTGTTCACTTTCATGTTGAGAAAGTACAGGAATGGTCTATCCAAATCCATGTGATATCACACAGCAGGAGATTAATGTAGATAATGTAGATTATTGATAGAAACACCTGTATTTTAATCTTACAGAAACATTTAGACTTAAGATCTTAAAGTAAATGTTATCCTTAACTTAAGTTCCTTAGCTTAAGTTTGTATGGAAAACTTTTTTTCTTTTGTGGTGGGAAATCACACTTGGCAGTGCTTAGGTGTTAGTCCTGTCTGATCTCAGGAATCATTCCTGGCCTAGCTCTGTGACCATATGGGATCCCAGTGATCACAGATTGGCTACATAAAAGGCAGACAAATTACCTGTTGTATTATCTCTCCCGCATAGGTCAATAATTTTGATAGTGTTGGTTAGGGAGAAAATCTCCGCTTCCTACAGGAAAAGTAAAAATGAAAGAAAACATTTCCTTAACGTATTAGTTTTTAATATCAAATGTTTTAAGTTATTTAGCATTTCCCCTTAAGTCCATATTATAAATACTTTTTAATTTATAACCTCAAATTAGGACATATGGTAAAAGGAAAGGGTTAGAATAATTCCTTCTCATAAAAAGTTATACATCAACCACAATGAAGATTTTTCCACTTTATTTTTAACTGAGACAGAATGTTGGCACAGAGCAGAGAATGAATGTGCTTTATTAAAAACAGACAATGCTAACTTTCCTATAACGTGGCTCTATCTACTAAAAAGTTATTTTCTAGTAATGAAAATACAAGTCTATAAAATTTTTTTATAAAGGAAAAGAAAATACAAGGCTGAATGATAATCATGTTCGAACAAGTCATGTCATGACTAGAATATGAATATCCACATATAAAGTGTGGGGGAAAGGTATGATGATTATCATTTTAATGACTTGTTTGCTGTTCCAAGAATTCAAATAAGATGAAAATGTGCAAATTTCAATCATCCTAATCAGTCCTTTGAGAATAAATCATTTCTGTCTCCTATCACCATATGTGTTCTTATCAGGTTGAACCCAAAATTCAACATTTTATGGTGTCCAAAAGTACAAGTTTGTTTCTTCTGTATATACAGTCCTAATCTGGGAAACTTGTACTCATACATGTGAAACTCCAAACTTAGATTTTTGTCTCTAAAACCATTTTTCTCTTCCAAACTGTAGCTATTTAATGCTTTGTTGTTGCCATGAGCTCAGCACTCCTAACTCTCAAACCACAAAGTTTAATTCAAATTCCAAGGCAAGTAAATAGCAAAAAAAAAAAAAAGAGAGAGAGAGAAAGAAAGAAAGCCTTCCCATTTTCCAGCTTGATAGTGAACTATTTGTTTACACATTTCTCTGTTCCTCTGGCTAATCCTTATCTGCTGCCTGGAATATGCCAGTGCCAAATGAAATAATCAGTAATGTGGACAAGTTGAGATTCTTTAGATTAGAGGCAACAAAAAAAAAAACTCTACTTGTTCAGGAAAACAAAAGGAGTAAGGAGGAGCCTTATCATAAAAATGTAGAGGTTACTCAGATACCCAAGTTGAGCAGTAAAACCAGCCCACAAGAAGGTAAGAAAACAATATAAAGTGGGCCATCAATAATTTCTCCACCTCTCTGACACAATACTGCACTATCTTTATTAACATAGTACTAATCAGTCCTCTGGTGAAAATGAAATATTTATATATTCATATAACAACCATTCTCAAATATTAGATTGTGATCTCAGCAAGAAACTCCCTTAGAATCTTACAGAGAATATTTTAGTGGTCTCAGCTGCACACATTTAACATAATCAGAAATGGACAAGAAGGAGACAGTCATATTCCTAACACTAAACAGCTGGTATTTTACCATTCAGAAAAAATAATTGAGCAAATGGGAAGACCTTTATGGTAACTAATCAGGAAATGAGAGAGGTGACATAAACGAGAAATAGTTATCATTTTGGCCACTTGAAAAAAATATGTGCATAATGGAAATATGTAAATAACTGAAAACCATATATAATCACAATATTATATGTATAACTTGGATGGTGTTTGAAAAAGCATTTTACTTTTCTGTTTGTTTTCGGCACCATATCTGGCTGTGCACGAGGATTGTTTTTGGCTCTGTGCTCAGGAATCACTCCATGTGAGGTTCAGTGTATCATATGCAGTGCCAAGGATCCTTTGTATGCAAGGCAAGCAGCCTACCTGCTGTACTTTCTCCCTGGGCCAGATTCTTTTCAAGTTATCAGAAAAATGATCCTGCTGAGTCACAGTCAACTCTATATTAAATTTCCTTTTAATTCTTTTTTAAAGTTGGGGTCAGTAAAAAAGTAGTATAAGAGAACAAAAGTGCAGTCTAAGAGGAAAACATTTTGCTAAATTGAAGCAAGCAATTCCACTCTCTTGTTACTTAGAGAACAAATGATACAGACTTTTCTGTTAGGACCCTCAGAGAGCCTAATTATGTTGCTTAAATAAAAATTTTATAAAAAAAAAAAGAAAGAAAGAAAGAAAGAAAGAAAGAAAGAAAGAAAGAAAGAAAGAAAGAAAGAAAGAAAGAAAGAAAGAAAGAAAGAAAGAAAGAAAGAAAGAAAGAAAGAAAGAAAGAAAGAAAGAAAAAAGAAAGAAAGAAAGAAAGAAAGAAAGAGAAAGAGAAAAGAAAGAGAGAAAGAGAGAGAAAGAGAGAAAGAAAGAAAGAAAGAAAGAAAGAAAGAAAGAAAGAAAGAAAGAAAGAAAGAAAGAAAGAAAGAAAGAAAGAAAGAAAGAAAGAAAGAAAGAAAGAAAGAAAGAAAGCAAAGAAAGGAGAGAAAGAAAGAAAGACAGAAAGAAAGAAAGGAAGAAAGAAAGAAAGAAAGAAAGAAAGAAAGAAACAAAGAAAGAAAAGAAAGAAAGAAAGAAAGAAAGAAAGAAAGAAAGAAAAAAGAAAGAAGAAAGAAAGAGAGAAAGAGAGAAAGAGAGAAAGAGAGAGAAAAGAGAGAAAGAAAGAAGAGAAAAAAGAAAGAAGAAAGGAAGAAAGAAAGAAAGAAAGAAAGAAAGAAAGAAAGAAAGAAAGAAAGAAAGAAAGAAAGAAAGAAAGAAAGAAAGAAAGAAAGAAAGAAAGAAAGAAAGAAAGAAAGAAAGAAAGAAAGAAAGAAAGAAAGAAAGAAAGAAAGAAAGAAAGAAAGAAAGAAAGAAAGAAAGAAAGAAAGAAAGAAAGAAAGAAAGAAAGAAAGAAAGAAAGAAAGAAAGAAAGAAAGAAAGAAAGAAAGAAAGAAAGAAAGAAAGAAAGAAAGAAAGAAAGAAGAAAGAAAGAAAGAAAGACAGAAAGAAAGAAAGAAAGAAAGAAAGAAAGAAAGAAAGAAAGAAAGAAAGAAAGAAAGAAAGAAAGAAAGAAAGAAAGAAAGAAAGAAAGAAAGAAAGAAAGAAAGAAAGAAAGAAAGAAAGAAAGAAAGAAAGAAAGAAAAAGAAAGAAAGCCTGTGTCATCATCAGAGTTAGCTCCATTTTAGTCTCTTTCTTTGGCTGTTGCTCTTTAACCTAAAATCAAGAATAGTTCAAAACCAGATTCTCAGTAAAGACAGCTCCTACCACTTAACATCTCTCAGACCCAGAATTCTGTGCCCTGGGTGTTCCTATGTGTCTGTTATAGATCACCACAGCAATGATGTTTCCTAAATATAAATAGGACACACAATGTACAACACAGGCTGTAACTTCATACTAATATGCCCTAAGAGACTCTCTCGGGCTTAAACCCAAAGTCTTAATCCAATTGTGAAAACAGGAAGGGCCTTGTAAGTAGGACCCCTTGTCTGAATAACTCTGAGAAGCAACATTAAATCTAATAAACTACAATATTACATGTGTTTAACGTAATTCTATCCTAAAATACTGACATCTAAATTTAGAGTAGTTGAACAAGAATTTTACAGCCCCACCACAGCATTAAGAGTTTAACTTGGACAGTTCTGCCAGATCTCCCACATAAATTGCAGCCTCCTCCAAGCTCTCCCATATGCTGATATGTCATCTTCTTTCCATCTGTCCCAGCAGAACACTCAACCTTGATGAGAAAGATGGTGGTAATCTCTCTTTTCTTTTCTGCTCTTAGATTATACAGGGCATATTATTTTAGTGAATAGGAGTGAAGAAGAAAAGGAATCAGCAGGACCAAAAAGAGTTATTTTGAAATTAAAAACTAATATTGCTACCACAACATATAAAAGGGAAATGGTGAAGTGTGTGTGAGAGAAAGAGAGAGAATGTCTGCCACACAGAGGCAGGCAGGGGAGAGGACAGTGGGGAGGAGGGAGGGAAACTGGGGACATTGGTTTTGGGAAATATGCACTAGTGAAGGGTATTGTACATCACAATTGAAACTCAATCGTGAACTTTATTACTTTGAAAAAGCTTTATTATTAACAACCTTATGAAACACAGTGTTTAAATAAATTAATTTTTTAACATCTAAAACAAAAATCCAAGGGGCTAAGGGTGGAGTTATGGAAAGCATGCTGGGAACTAGGATGGAGAGAGGCCAACACTGGTAGTGGGAATGGCCCTAATTCACTGTCACTATGTACCATAAATACAACTGTAAAAGACTTGTAATTCATATTGGTCTCAATAAAACTTATATAAGAAAAAATCTGAAAACTACTATTTCTGACTATACATTCTCAAGCACATGTTTACAAATGGCATTAATAGTTGATATGGTTCTGAGGTAATTCCTGAAATGTATGGGAAGTTAAACTATAACAGAAGAGTCAAATCAATGTAGTGGAGCAAGAAAAGTCTCCTTAACAAATGATGTTGGGAAAGCTAGATAGTCTAATGCAAGAAAGTGAAATTGGAATCATCTAAAACCATTTATAAAAGTAAATATTTTTAATTTTATTGAAACCATTGATTTACAAAGTCCTTTATAGTTGAGTCTCATACAATGAATCAGGGTCAATCCAACCACCAGTGTCAATCTCTTTCCACCAATGTTCCCCCGGTACATCTCATACCACCCCACCTTGTCCACCACCCTGCCCTGCCAGTATAACAGGCCCAATTTAAGTTTAGATTATTGAAGTTTGGGTCTCTTGATTACATTGTTGTTGCCTTTGGCTTGTAGATTTAGTTTTGTCCTTTTACAACACTACCGGTGCACCTGAGACCACTTGGTCCCTGGCCCCTATCCTTTCATATTTGTGTTTCTCTTCTTGCACTCAGTTTCTTTCCTTCTCACTATACTCTGGAGACAACAGTGTTCTAGACAACTCCCACTTAGACCATTGTGTTTCTTATGCAGTTATTCAAAATTAAGTGATATTATTCTATACTTATCCTTTTTCTTTTTGCTTACTTCATTTAACATATCTTGCAATTCCATCCATGTTGCTGAAAATCACATTATTGCATCATTCCTTACAGCTATGTAGTATTCCATTTTATATATATACCACATCTTCATGATCCACTTGTCTGTTGTTGGGCATCTAGGTTGATTCCAAGTCTTAGCGATTGTACTGAATACTGCAATGAATTGCGGTGTGCATACATTCTTTTGGATGAATGTGTTTTCTCTTAGAAATAGATACCCAAAGAGAGACTGCTGGGTCATAAAACAGCTCAATTTTGAGTTTACTGAGAATCCTCCATACTGTTTTCCATATGAGTTGGACCAAGCAGTATACCCACCAGCATTGGATGAGATTTCTTGCCTCCTTTGTCAAAGATTAGTTGACCATATCCTTGGGGGTTTGTCACTGGATATTCTATTCTGATCCATTGGTCTGAAAGTATGTGTTTGCTCCAATACCATGCTGTCTTGATGACAATGGCTTTGTTACTACAAATTAAATTAGGTAAGGAGATGCCTCCCAGTTTCTTGTTTTTCAATATTGATTTGGCCATTTTAAAATAGGTCTTTTGTGGTTTCACACAAACTTAATTGATTGTTCTAAGTTCTTGAAAAATGTTTTCTGATTTGAATAGGGATTACAATAAATCTATACAGTAGTTTAGGTAAGATGGTCATTTTGGAGCCTGGAGAGATAGCACAGCGGTGTTTGCCTTGCAAGCAGCCGATCCAGGACCAAAGGTGGTTGGTTCGAATCCCGGTGTCCCATATGGTCCCCCATGCCTGCCAGGAGCTATTTTTGAGCAGACAGCCAGGAGTAACCCCTGAGCGCCGCCGGGTGTGACCCAAAAACCAAAAAAAAAAAAAAAAAAAAAGATGGTCATTTTGATTATATCGATTCTTCTATGAGCATGGAATATTAATTAATATGAATTAATTCATGAGCATGGCATAATCTTCCATTTCATTAGGTCTTCTTCAATTTCTTTCTGAAGTTTTTTAAAGTGGGTTAAAGATCTTCAAAAGAGACAAAAATCATAAAATACATTGAAGTATCCCCTCTGAAATATATATATCAGAGTTTTCTCACCAAGCTGACCACAGAGGCAAAGACAACAACAACAAAAAGTAAAAACATAAGAAATTCCATCAAATTAAAAATATTTTTACGCCAAAAGAAACTCAAGTAAAATTTAAAATGAAAAACCACTAATGAATTAGATGTAATATTTCCATGCAATATAACAAAAAACTAGTGTCTAGGATATTTAAGGTACTCACAAAACTCAATAGCAAAAAATTTCAATAACCCTATCTTAAAAGGACAGAGAAGACACTTCCCCCCCCCCAAAGAAAACATATGGTGGATATTCATATAATTGGCATATAAAAAGATGTTCATCATTATTTATTATTACGGAGATAAAAAATCAAAACAATATGGTATATCATCTCATAACAGTAAAATTCAAGTATCAAAAAGTCAGAAGTTTAATCAGTGTTGGTGGGGTGGAGGCCAAAACAAATCTTTATTGTTAGGTGTGACTATCTTTTGGTTAAACCCCTATGTAAAGCAATATATAGGGAAATAAATACTTCCCAAACTATCCAGTAATACAACTTCTTTGTATTTACCCCTCCCAAATCACACACACACACACACACACACACACACACACACAACATTAATGTTATGCAATTAAAAGAGCCAAAAATGGCCAAAGGCAGCACAACTGAGTTTGCTAAGGCTAGAGAAGTAGATAGAAGGGTACACTGGTAGAGGGAAACAGGAACCTTGGTGGAAGCTGTGGTATTAGAATAGTTATGCTTGAAAATATCATTGTAATTCATACTACAATGTGGAATGAAAGGCAAAAAATAAGACTGTATCTATAAGGTATGTAGAAAAACAACTTCATAAGATGTTAAGACCAATAATTATTTTATACAAATTGTTGTTATAAAAGGAAAAATGAAAATCAAAAGAATAAAATAAAATTCTTTCCCAGGGTAGAGGAAAATGAGAGGAGAGATTAGAAGCAATTCATTTTCACATGGAAGATAACTGAGAATTCATTTTTATATAATTATGCTATTTAAGCACCATGGTTACAAATTGTTCATGATTGGATTTCAGTCATAAAATGTACACCACATTTCATCAATGCATTTTTCCCACTACAAATGTCCCTAGTTTCTCCTCCCACCCCCACTCACCCTTGCCTGCTTCTGGGCAGGCATTTCTCTCTGTCTCTCTGTTTCTCTCTCTTCTCTTTCTCTTACTCACTCTCTTGCCTTTTTGATACTATTATTAATGAAAGAATACCATGCGTGTCACTTCATCGTCTTCCAGCACCCAGTTCTTTTCAAGAGTGATGAGTTCCAACTATCATTGTAGACCCTTCTCTACACTAACTGCTCTGCTCCACTATTTGTGGTAAGCTTCCTACACTGATCCTTTTGATCCTCATCTCTATTATCTAGAAATATTATTACCATACTATCTTTTATTTTTCTTCTATCCCAAAAAGTCTATGTCTCCTCTGACTTATTTCACTCAGCATAATAATCTCCATATCCACCCATGTATAGGCAAAATTCATGACTTCATTTTTTTTCCTAACAGATGCATAGTAGTCCATTGTGTAGATGTACCACTGTTTCTTCTCATGGGTTGTTTTCAGATACTGGCTATTGTAAATAGTACTGTGATGAACAAAGGAATGCAAAGTGGTTATTTTGAGTTCCTAGAATATATCCCTAGGAATGGTATTGCTGAATCATATGAAAACTCAATATCTAGTTTTGTGAGAAATTCCTATATTGTTTTACCAAAAGGATGGACCTATCTACATTCCCACCAGCAGTGAATTAAAGTCCATTTCTCCCTGCTCTTGGGTTACAGACTCCTATGGCTCTTGAATAGCCATAAAAGGAGTCAATCCGTTTAAGGGCTGAGAAATCAGTTAAGAGGAACTCCTTGTAACTGTTGTTTCAGTGAAGTTGTCCGGGGTTTAGATAAACCCCTAACTTGATGGGGGGTGACTGCTCTTTCTGGACAGCTTTGTTAAAAGGTTGCTGCCAGACTACTGGAAAGGACTGTTGTTTTCGTCTTATGTTTGTGTTGTCCTGTTTTTGGTTGCTTCTACTGCCTTTTGCTTTCCTCTGATCCTCTCTCTGACTCCTCGCCTTGATTCCAACTTCTCTCTCTCCCTCTCACACGTAGGAGTTGGCTGTAAGGCCCCTTGGCTTTCCTACCTTGCCTATTGGGCTATTAAACAGTCTCCTAAAAAAATTTTTCTCATGGGGTCGTGCCTAATTCAGCCTCTGGCAGTTGTCTCTGGCACCTGCATCCATAACAGCACTGGATTTCTTGTTATTTGTGATGTGTGCTAGTCTCTGTGGTGATATCTGAGACAGTGATGGATGGTCTCTGAGATATCTCATTGTTGATTTAATTTCCTTCTATTTGATGATTAGTAATGTGAAACATTTATTTCCTATGCCTTTTGCCATCTATATTTCTTATGAAGAAATGTTTGTTCATTTCTTTTGCTCAATTTTAGATATGATGAGATTCTTTTTTTCTTGTTAAGTTCTATCAGTAACTTGCATATCTAGATATTAGTCTTTTATCTAATGAGTAATGGGTGAATAGGTTCTCCCATTTCATGTGTAGCCTTTGCATCTTTGTCAGTAATTTGTTTGATGTGCAAAATTTAAAGTTGGGGAAACTGATGCCTCCCATTTTGTATTTCCCCAAGGATTTCTTCAGCTAATTGTGAAAACCTATTGTTTCAAATGAATTTCAAGAGTCTTTTTCCACTTCTTGGGGGAAATATCATGGGTGGGGCCAGGAGATAAACAGCAGGTAGGACATTTGTTTTGCATGCAGTCCATTTGGGTTCGATCCCCAACTTTTTTTTTTTCAGTATGATTTTTGTCTATCTGGGGTCTTTCATAGTTCCACACAAACTTTCTAATTGACTACGTCCTTAAAAAATTATGTTTGAATTTGGATAGGAATTGCATTGAATCTATATAGTAGTTCAGGTAAATTGGTCACTTTGATAACATTGTTTTTTCCAATTCACAAACATGAAATGTTTCTTCATTTTCTTACATCTCCTTCAATTTTTTTCCTTAATTTTGTTGATTTTTTTTGTATAGATCTGTCACTTCTTCTGTTAAGTTGATTCCTAGGTACTAGTGGTATTTAACACTATCTAAAATGGCATAAACTCTGATTTCTTTATTCTCTACTTCAGTATTTATATAAAGGAATACAAATAATTTTTGTGTGTTGACTTTATAGCCAGATATTTTTCTGTGTTGTTTTATTGTTTCTAGGAGCATTTTTGTGAGCTCTATAGGGTCTTCAATGTATATTTTCATATGATCTTTTAATAGAGATAGTTTGAATTTCTCTTTTCCAATATGATTTTTTTGATTTTCTTCTCTTATCTGATTGGTTTGCTAGGACTTCTAATACTATGTCAATAAGAGTGAACACCATCGCCATCTTTGCCTTGTGCCTGAACTCAGTGGGAATGCTTTCAGTTTTTTACCATTAAGAATAATGTTGGCTACAGGCTTTTTATAGACAGCTGTTAGTATCTTGAGGAATATTCTTTTTACATATATTTTTCTGAGGATTTTATTCATAAATGGGTGTTGAACCTTGCTAAGAGCTTTGTCTGCATAGATATGATCATATAATTTTTTTTGTGGTTTTTGGGTCACACCCGGCAGTGCTCATGGGTTATTCCTGGCTCCATGCTCAGAAATTGCTCCTGGCAGGCACAGGGGACCATATGGGGCGCCGGGATTCGAACCGATGACCTCCTGCATGAAAGGCAAATGCCTTACCTCCATGCTATCTCTCCGGACCCTGATCATATAATTTTTATCTTTCCTTTTATGATATGGTGTATGATGTTGATTGATTTGTGTATGTTGAACCATTTTGCATCCCTGAGATAAAACCCACTTCATCATACTGTGTAATATTTTGATGTGTTTTGAATTTGTTTTGCAAAGATTTTGTTCAGGATTTTTGCATCAATGTTCATCAGTGATATTTGTTTGTAGTTTTCTTTCTTGGTAGTATCTCTGTAAGCTTTTGGAATCAACATAATGTTAACTTCATAGACAGTATTAGGAAGGAGTACTATCTGTTCAATACTTTGGAAGAGTTTAAAGATCAATGGTAGTTGTTATCCACTGAATGTTTGATGAAAATCACCCATAAACTCATCTGGTTCTGAACTTTTATTCTTGGGGAAATTCTCGACCACTATTTCACTTTCCTTGTGTGTGATTGGCCTATGTAAGTTATATACTTCCTCCACATTAAATTTTGGGAGATAAAAGTTTTCAGAATATTTCTATCTATTTCTTACAGGTTCTCTAGCTTAATAAAATGCAAGACATGGTAATTATCTTGGTGTCTTGGATTTCTGGGAGTCCTATGGTAATTCTCCCCCTTTTATTTTTTATCTAATTTATTTGAAACTTTTTCTTTTCTTTGTGAGTCTTGCCAATGATTTTTCTATCTTGTTTATTCTTTCAAGAAACCAGCTCCTGGTTTCATTGATTCTTTGTTTTGTTTTCTTGATTTCTATATCAACGATTTCTACTCTAGTTTCTTTTAAATATCTTTTCTTCTACTTGTATTTGAGTTCCTTTGTTGTTGGGTTTCCGAATATTTAAGATGTGCTTTTAGGTTGTTGATTTTAGCTTTTTCTTCTTTCTTTGTGTAGGTATGTATCACTATGAGTTTCCCCTTTTTTTGCTTTTTTTGCTTTTGCTGTTATTTTGCTAACTTGTTTTTTCATCATCATATGTCTCAAGAAATCTCTTTAAATATTCCTTGATTTCTTCTCTGGTCCAGCTAATTAAGCAGTATGTTGTTCAGTTTCTGTGTCAGAGATTCTATGCATTTTCTTTTTACAATCACTCTTATAGGATGTTTAATTTTATTCTTATGTTTGCGAATTTTTGTAAGTCATATTTATACCCTATATGAGATCTATCCTAGGGAATGTTCCATGTGCACCAGAAAAGAATGTATATTCAGCTCTTTGAGCATGGAAGGCCCTATATAGATTCATTAGTCCCAGTTTTGCTACTTTTTACTTAAACTTCGTATGCCCTTTTCTGTCTAGTGGATCAATCCATTGGTGAGAGTAGCATGTTTAAATCTCCCACTACTATCATGTTTCCACCCATGTGTTTTGCTAAGTTTATGAGCAAAAGCCTTACATATTTTGCTGACCCAACATCTGGTGCATATATGTTGATTAGAGTTAGTACTTCTTTTTGTACTATTCTTCTGATCAATTAGTAATGTCCATTCTTGTCTTTAATTACTCTCCTGAGGTTGAATGCTATTTGGTCTGATATAAGTATGACTATTCCATCTTGTTTAGCTTTGTTTTTGAGTGTCTTATATAATTACTTTCATCCTTTTACTCTATGCCTGTGTCTATTCTGAGATATTAGATTTGTTTCCTAAAAGCAGCAAAGACTGGGCCTTATTTCCTGATCCAAACCTCTGTTCTGTTCCTTTTGATGGGAGATTTTAGTGCATTAGCATTCAAGGAAACTGTTGTACCATTATATTGTATAGAGTTGTTGCTGTTACAATTGGTTTTATATAGATTTATATGGGTGATCTTTAAGTAGTTTGTTTAGAGTCAGTTTAGTTATCACAAATGTTGTAAGTTCTTTTCTGTCTGAAAATGGTTTCATCTCTCAATATAACTTAGTGAGGTTTGCTGGGTAGCTGACTCTAGTTTGAACACTTCTTTCACTTAGTGATTTGAATATGTCATTTTACTCTTTTCTTTCTTGCAGATTATTTTCCTCTTGGATTATTTTTCTGCCATGCAAGGTTACTTCAGTATGCTTTTTTAAATTTCTGACTAATTACTTGGTTTGATTGACTGAAGTTGTATAACATTAGAGAGAAAAAATGTGCTAGGCCCTGCCTGCCTGGAAAAGGCAGTTATAAATTGGAATGCCTTCATTTGGATGCATTAGCTCCTGGTTATTTTAGGATAAGTGGGCAGATGGACAACAGGACAGGCAACAGGCGAGGCCTGGAGCTTGGTGAATGAGAGCTGTGGATCCAACTGAGGGCCAGAGGTATCGAGGTTTGCTTCCAGGACTACAGATCTCTCTCATCAGATTTTGTACCTGGGACAGGAGGACATAAGGATTTCGTGACTGGAGACAGATTGGGCTTATAGCTGGAATGAGAGGGCAGACAGACTTCAGGATAGGAGACTGGTTGGGCCTAGAGCTTGGGGAAGGGGAGTGATGAATCTTTTGGGGAACCCGGGAGATCCTGGTTTATTTCCCAAATATATCTATTATTAATACAATAATTTTTATTCTAAGAAGCAATGATTTTGCTAAAAATTTGGGAACTATTCAAGTTGTTTGATATATTATTAATATATAAATAATCTTATTTTAAAGTTCTAGGGTTCTGGGGCCAGGAAGGGAAGGTGGAGCTAGAGGTAAGGTGTCTGCCTTGCAAGCACTAGCGTAGGACGGACCACAGTTCAATTCCCCGTTGTCCCATATGGTCCCCCCAAGCCAGGGGCAATTTCTGAGCGCATAGCCAGGAATAACCCCTGAGCGTCAAACGGTGTGCCAAAACAAAACAAAACAAAACAAAAAGTTCTAGGGTTTCATAGGAGACACTACTCAGCTTTTTGATGCCTTCCAGTTGGTTCAGTGCTCATTCCAATGGTGGTATGCTGCTTCTAATTGGACTCAATGGAGCTTTCAGTTACCAGGATCATATCCAATGTTCTTCAGTGCCACCACACATGCCCAGGAAAGAATAGCAGGTGGTGAAAGGGATAAAATGTGGGGACTTTCACTCCACCACTTTGCACTATCTCTTACCTTTAATAAAATACCTTTATAATATTGCAAAATTAGGTAAGTTGTTATATAATCTGATCATTTAAGATGCCTATTAAACAAAACCAATGTAGTCAACTAAAATCTTATAGATGTCAAACTTAGTGCTAAATCATTGAGGGAACAATAGCTGTCCCCTCCAAAAAAAAGCATATGTGCTTAAAGTTTTTTTCTCCCCTTTTTCTTATCCTTTTTATCTCCAATGATGGTGGATTAGATGCTCAATCTACAACAAGCTGTAAAGTGGAGACCAGTTGCACTAGCATACTGGGGGTAGAGGAGGGAGATATGGGATGCATACTGAGAACAGGGTAAAGGGAGGACAGCACTGGTGGTGGGAATGCCCCTCATTCATTGTCACTATGTACCATAAATGATGCAGTGAAAGAGTTGTAATGCACTTTGGTCACAATAAAAATTTCAAAACAAGACGACCATATATAGTGGTATCAGTATAATGAATAATGAAAGTTGTGAGAAGTGACAAGAGGAAAATATTAAGTAATACAATAGGCAGCTGCTTCTCTCTGGAGCTGTAGAAACAAGAAGGAATACTGAATATTTTTTTACTTGTAGAGCTACATGTTTTGTTTTGATATCCATATGAATAGAATTAACTTTAGCTCAAAGAAAACAAAAATCCTTTTTTTAAAAATACACAGAATCTGTGTTGGTCTACTTTGGACAAATTACATCTCAGGTCTGATTCTTCTTTCATAATTTCATAGCCTGATTGAGAAATTGATGAACTGAAAGAGAGAAATAGAATACATACATGTTTCTATATTAATTCATTTAGATATTCAGCAACCTCAAGTGACAGATAATCTAACATATGTACCACTTTGAAGTTGATGATAAAAAAAAAAGTAGGAATCTATTAAGACAGAGCTAAGGCTTAAATAGGACTATTTGACTGCAAATCCCATGCCTTTTAAATTCTCTGTTATTTTCCAGAATCTGGACATCAAAGAGGTCTCCAGTGATTTAATGCCGCTGAAAAGATAATAAAATTCTGGTTAAAATAAAGACTGGTTAGGCCCGGAGAGATAGCACAGCGGCGTTTGCCTTGCAAGCAGCCGATCCAGAACCAAAGGTGGTTGGCTCGAATCCCGGTGTCCCATATGGTCCCCCGTGCCTGCCAGGAGCTATTTCTAAGCAGACAGCCAGGAGTAACCCCTGAGCACCGCTGGCTATGACCCATAAACCAAAAAATAAAAATAAAAATAAAAAATAAAGACTGGTTAAAAGACACAAAACTGACTGGAAGATTTATACACATAGTATTTCAAATAAAGAAATACAAACATATGTAGAAACACAAGCAACCAAAAATCTAAAAAACTCAACAACAAAAAATTCAATACCCCATCAAAATAAATAGAGAAAAGAGATGAATAGACACTTTCACTAAGAAGAAAAACAGACAAACCAATAAGTATTAGGAAAAGTGCTCATTACTACTTAGAATCAGAGAAACACAAATTAAAATAACAATGACATATCAACTTGCACCAGTGAATGATATATGTTGAATAAAACAAAAACAAAAAATGTTGCTAGGGTGTAGTGAAAAAGTAACTCTTACCCGGTATTTACTGCTGGTAAGAACATCACCTGATCCGGTCTCTAAGAAAAAAATATGGAGATTTCTCCAAAAGAGTAGAAATGGAGTTTCTATTTGACCCACTTATATATTTCTACTCCCCCAAACACAAAAATATTGATGCAGAATTATAAGGCATATATATGGTCATTTTTAGTTTTTCTAATAATAACCAGAATCTAGAAACCCAATTGTTCAACAGAGATAAATGGATAAAGAAGTTGCAACACATAAACACATAGAATTCAGCCACTAGAAAAAAAAAAAAAGTAATGCAGTTTGCAGTGACTTGGATTGAATTAAAAAATTATTATTTTTTTTAAAAAAAAAAAGTAATGCAGTTTGCAGTGACTTGGATTGAATTAAAAAATTATTGTGCTCACATGGCACAATAAGATTGAGCATAAGAACAAATATAGTATTTGCTCACAAACTGTGCAAGGTAAAAAAAAATGAGTGTAGATAATATCAATTAATAGCAAACCTTAGATACTGGAATTCAGACCTGAGAGTGCCTGCAAAGGAAGGAGAATAAATGAATAGGCAGTTCTCAAGTAACATGAGAACATAAGTAGAAGGTCTTGAGCACATGGGTGGTGCTAAGAGAGTTATCAGTATGCACCAAAACTATAACTGTTATTTAAATAATGAGGGCAGATGTGGCAGGGAAGAATGTTTGATCCAAGTAGATAGTTGGGGGGAGAGGACTGCACATGTCATAGTATTGAGCAGTAGCTTTGTACATAAATGCCAGAAACTTGAACACGATTATAACCCTATCACCTAAACCAATGGTCCTCAAACTACGGCCCGCGGGCCACATATTGTATTTATTCCCATTTTGTTTTTTCACTTCTAAATAAGATATATGCAGTGTGCATAGAAATTTGTTCATAATTTTTGTTTTTACTATAATCTGGCCCTCCAACAGTTTGAAGGACAGTGAACTGGCCCCCCCTGTTTAAAAAGTTTGAGGACCCCTGAAACTATAAGAAAAATAAATACATGTTAAATAAAAATAAATACTCTTTCTTGATGCTCAAGCAGTCATTCCTTCTCTTGTTCTTTAGAAAACAAAAACTCTTTATTCCAGGAAAATAATGGATAAGCACAAAAAGCTAGCAAATGAACACTCTTCACTTATTAAACAGTTATTAATCACTTTATTACATATTTATAAAATAGGTTTAAATGTTAATATACAATAAATATATCAAATTGCCACAGTTATAAAGTATTATTAAAAATGTTTGAAAATATTCACTACATGCTAAATGAAAAGCATGTTTCACTTATCCAGTGTGATAAGGTTTTTGCAGTAAATGTATAAGCCCTCCAAAAGACCATAATACATTTGTCTCTTTAGTAATGACTAAACAACTGGAAATTATCAAAGCATATTTCACTTTTAAAATGGTTTGTTTTTCTTTGTTCATTCATAGAAATTACTTTATTTAAAATACAAAACATTCAAACCATGTATTTCTTTTTATGGAATGTTTAGTGACTAGAAATGATCAAATACAAACTCTATTAGCATTTTCACTCTCTCTGACTGGTTGCAAAAGACACGTCTTCCCAGAAACCCTTATTTTCAAGTTCATTGTTTTCCCTGCAAATGATCTGACCTGTCTCTCAAAGTCACCAAAACAGACAGGAGAAATGTGTGCTTCTCTGATGAGAAAGAGGAGCATCTGGGTCTTTGCCATGTAAAACAATTAAAATGCTGATCTTTTGTGTAGAACTACAGAACTGGTTAATGAGACAAGTTTATTCACAACCATCCTACCCCCAAAAGGAAATGGGATCTCATTTTATCTGAATTTAACTGGAAATCTCATCAGTATTCTTCTGATTCAAATATCACCTTTAAGGTTGTAGTGTACTATACTGCATTAATTTATAAAACAGATAAATTCCAGGAAGCATTTCTGCATTTTTTAAAAAAGATCATTTGCTTTACAAAAAAAAATCACCTCAGAATACTTTTCTATATGAACTCCTGTAAATAGCTGTTTGTTTATAAGGCATGACCTCTTTAAAAAAATAAAGTCCAGGCCAGAGAGATTTCACAGTAGTAGGGCATTTGTCTTGCAGGCAAACGCCCTGGGATGGACTTAGGTTCAATCAACCCCAGCAACCCATATGTTCCCCAAATCTGCCAGAAACGATTTCTGAGCACAAAGCCAGGAGTAACCCCTGAGCACCACCAGGTGTGATCCAAAAACAAAACAAAAGAAAAAATGAATGGGTTATCAAGAGAGAATTTTAGTGTTCTGAAAAACTACAGTAGGTTCAGATGAAGGTGAGAAGGAAGGCAAGACAAGGAGGGGTTCCTACAGTCCTTAGAGTCCCTCCTTAGTGTTCCTCTCCCTATTTTTTTTAAAATTTTTATTGTGACCAAAGTGCATTACAAATCTTTCACCGCATCATTTATGGTACATAGTGACAATGAATGAGGGACATTCCCACCACCAGTGCTGTCCTCCCTCCACCCCCTCCCTATTCCTTAGATCGGAGCAGGACTGCAGTAATGGAAATGACAGACTTGTCAATGTCAGGCTCTGCTTTTACAGCTTTGGAACAAGGGCTCCTGTTTTGTAGACCCAGAAAAATAAGACTTATCTTAAGTCCCCCATAAGAGATCTGTCCTACAGATTACTGTTAACAGATCCTGATGTGGGCAGAATCAGATGTTTCGTGAATTGGATGAACTCAAGAACACTCAAAACAAGTCAAATATAACCAGTTTATCTTCTTCATTTTCTCAGAATTCTATGTCAGTAACTTCCATCTCGATGAACTATAGGCTTTGATTTCTATTATTCCCTCGAAAAAGAAGCCTAGTTTGAAGTTTAACTGCTCAAAAATTGCTTTCTGTTACTCTGGACAAGAACTGGGCACTGAAAGGAGATAAAGTGATATTCAGGATACTCCTTCAGTTACAATATTGCAAACCAGTGTCTAAAAGGAATGAGAGACAGAGACAGAGAAAGACAGAGAGAGAGTGGAAGGGAAACTGAGAACATTGGTGGTGGTAAATGTGCACTGGTTAAGGGTGCTGCACATTGTATGACTGAAACTCAATCATGAACAACTTGTAACTGTGTGTGTGTGTGTGTGTGAAAATCCAACTGTATTGTAACCTTGTAAAGACATGTTCAAAGTAATTTTTAAAAAGATAATTTTTCTAGCAACTATTGTTCTGTTGTCTGTCCTTCATTATACAGGTAATGATGTATGATCCAAAAGTATGATGTGAATTGACCCAACACATGTAATGCTCCTTTACAGAATTTATTTTCCTACTATACAGAGAATAAAAACTGGCAGCATTCACTTTCAGAAAACAGTAAAATAACTTTTAGTGATTTTTAACTTAAGCCTAGGCTGTTTGATAAAAAAAAAAAAAAAAAAAAAAAAGCTTCAAACCCAAGGTGTCTACTTTGACCAACACAAGATAAGCATTATCATTTTTTTTTGCAAGTCTTTCACAAGATACATAGTGACAGTGATTTAGGGCCATTCACACCACCAGTGTTGTCCTCTCTCCACCCCTGTCCCCAACCTGCATCCCACACCTCCCCCTTTGCCCACTGGACTACTAGTGTAACATAAATTCCCTTTGTGTATAGCTTGTTGTAGATTGGGTATCTTGATTCTGTTGTCCTTGAAGGATTATTTTTATGCTGACTACCAGGTGCCACTTTCACATTCCATTGGGACCTCTAAAAGGTATTGTATCTGTTTATCATTTATAGCCTAGAAGAACAGCTAAATTATGTCATCCCAAACCTAGGTCCTTGACAAATGCACATTCTAAGAAAATAGATAACTCTAAATAAATTTACCCAAACTTCTATAGTCAACCAGGTCTACAAAACCAGGTTGTAACCCAATTCAAAATTAAGCATAATTCAAATGCTAAATACATATTCTTTCACAATAGAAATAAATGGAGTTTAGGGTAATCTCTTCTAAATATTGTAATTTGGGGCCAGAGCAATAGCACAGAGGGTAAGGCATTTGCCTTGCACATAGCAGACCAGAGTTTCATTCCCTAGCATCCTATAAGGTCCCTCGGACACTGCCAGGAATTACACCTGAGCATAGAGTCAGGACTAACCCCTGAGCACTGCCAGGTATGCCCTCACCTTGTCAAAAATACTTTAGATCAGGGCTGGAGAGATAGCATGGAGGTAAGACATTTGCCTTGCATGCAGAAGGTGGTTCAAATCCCGGCATCCCATATGGTCCCCCGAGCCTGCCAGGAGCGATTTCTGAGCATAGAGCCAGGAGTAACCCCTGAGCGTCGCTGGGTGTGACCCAAAAACCAAAATAAATAAATGAATACTCTAGGGGAGGTCAATTTCTATTATGATTTTTTTAATAGGCAGAGTTTTGGAAACTCAACTAAATATTTAAATTCTTATTCAAGTAAAATTCTCTTAGTCAAAATTCCATTTGTTATCCATAGATATGAACTATATTTATAATGCACTATTTTGTTCTGTCTTATTTGTTTTGGGGCTATTCGGCAGTGCTCAGTTCTTATTCCTGGATCTATGTCCAAGACTCACTCCTGGCAGGGCCTAATGTGGTGTCGAGGGTAGAATTTAATAAGTGTCTTGCCCACTGTACCATCTCTCCAGTCCCTATTAAGTATTATCTTACTCAAGGGTGTTTGCATTGATGCATTTTCAACAAATTTCTTTAAGAATTTCAGATTCTCGGGGCCGGGAAGGTGGCGCTATCGGTAAGGTGTCAGCCTTGCAAGCGCTAGCATAGGACGGACCTCGGTTCGATCCCCCGGTGTCCCATATGGTCCCCCCAAGCCAGGGGCGATTTCTGAGCGCATAGCCAGGAGTAACCCCTGAGCGTCAAACGGGTGTGGCCCAAAAACCAAAAAAAAAAAAAAAAAAAATTTCAGATTCTCCTCCCTCAAAAAAATAAAAAAAATAAGAACTCTCTTTTGAGATGAATCTTGGTGCTTGAGATCCTTGAAGGCTTATAATATTATTTTCTACTTTATCTTAAAAACTATTCACTAGATGTCTACATTAAGGGGTGAGAGAAAATCTTTTTATTGTATGCATATTTTAAATTATATTTTAATAATTTAAATTATAAAATTTAAGGAGAATGGCACAAAGAAAACTTAGATTAGTCCTTATTTTTCTATTGTTTTCTTCCCAGTATTTGTTTTATTTTTGTTCTGAGGCATGCCTATAATGTTCAAGTTTCAGCATTTGAGAATCAACTTTTTGAGAATAAGTTGTTTTTGATGTTTCCTATGTTGCTTGGTGTCTGCATTTTAAAAGTGATTAATTCTCTATTACATCATCCCACTCTATACTACATGATTCTTTCTTCTAGTTTATTATTTTGGGGAATAAGAGCCTCCCAAGATGGGCTCAAATGGGGATGGGAAGCTGGAAAAGGCCAATAGTTCAATGTAAGGGCCCAAGATGTCATGATGCTTAGGCCCTGCTATGTTGGGCTGGTATATTACAGCAGTGCTTAGGGAGCATCCAGATATGTACCTAGAAATACTCAGAGGACCATGCAGTATCCGGGACTAAATCAAATAAGCCATATGCAAGAAATATGCCTTAACTCCTGTGCTATCTCTGGATCCTGTCTTGCATTCTATCCTATCACTACTTTTATTTTTTCATTGCCTAATATTATTATTTAAATTAAGCTAGATATAAATATACAAATGCATACCATAATCACATACAAAGTTATACACTTCATTATTAGTACTTGAAAGACCCCTGGAGGGCCGGGAGAGATAGCACAGCGGCCTTTGCCACGCAAGCAGCCAATCCAGGACCAAAGGTGGTTGGTTCGAAGCTCGGTGTCCCATATGGTCTCCCGTGCCTGCCAGGAGCTATTTCTGAGCAGACAGCCAGGAGTAACCCCTGAGCAATGCCGGGTGTGGCCCAAAAACAAAAACAAACAAACAAACAAAAAGACCCCTGGAAAACTCCTTGCCCAATTTCCTGTTTTGATGAATGTGGAAGATGCCAAAATGTATGTCTACTATCCCCTGCTTTTGATAGGCCTACATACTTAACTATGTCTCTAGAACCCCAGTCCATTGACCCTTCCATTAATGTTGAAAATGCACTTTAGAATCATAAAAAATACAATTATTTTTTTATCAACTGTACTGTTACATATCACTTAGAAATGCCTAATAATTACAAAAAAGTGCCTCTCAGAAACCAGAGAAATAGTACAGGGGTAAAGATTCTTGCCTTAAGGGAAACTGAGAACTGGTATTTAGTAGGAACCCTGTCATGATTGGGGGATGAGGGGACAAAATGAGGGAGGTAAACATTAGGACAATGTTGAAGGGAAATAGACACTCTAGTGTAGACTGTGGTACTGGAACATTTTATATATGAAACCCTACTATTAGCAGTGTTGTAAATCACAGTGCCTAAAATAGAACTAAAAAATTAAAAGATTTACTCAGTGGTAAGGCATTTGCTTTGCAGGCAGCTAACCTAGGACGGACTGCGGTTTGATACCCCCAAGTCCCATATGGTCCTCCAAGCCAGCGGTAATTTCTGAGCACAAAGCCAAGAGTAACCCCTGAGCATCACGAGGTGTGGCCCTCCAAAAAAATTAAAAGATCTTGCCCAACAAACAACTGACCCTGATTCAGTTTCTTCACATTGTATCTGACCCCAGGACCCACCAAAAGTAACCCCTAAGCACAGAATCAGGATTAAGCCCTGAGCACTGCCTGAAATGCCCCAAAAGCAAAAACTAATCTTCATTTGTATACGAAAATAAAATGAAACCAAGTTTTCTTTAGGAGTACTATTTATATTCAACAACTTGTGTTACTCTGAGGAAAGACATTAATATACTCGGTTTCTGCTCTGCTGGTTTCTTACAAACACTGAAAGCTAAAATATGAACTCTTGGCATGGCATTCAGTGTACTTTACATTTCTATCTGCTCCTCCTCGTACAACCCCCTATTTGTTATCATGACAAAAGTCTTCTGGGTTTCTAACCATGCCATTTCCTCTCATGTCTTCATGTGTAAAAATATGCTTTCTCCTCCTCTGACACATCCCTCTTCTGCCAAAACCACCCCATCTCCCAATAACTTTTTGGCAAAAACTCAATGTTATTTTCTTTTTTTTTTTTTTTTTTTTTTTTTTTTTTTTTTTTTTTTGGTTTTTGGGCCACACCCGTTTGATGCTCAGGGGTTACTCCTGGCTATGTGCTCAGAAATCGCCCCTGGCTTGGGGGAACCATATGGGACGCCGGGGGATCGAACCGCAGTCCTTCCTTGGCTAGCGCTTGCAAGGCAGACACCTTACCTCCAGCGCCACCTACCCGGCCCCTCAATGTTATTTTCTTAAAACACTCATTTGGTATCACAGATGTCATTTGTGCCGTTGTTAATACTTTTCAAATACTTCTTTCAGCATTTATTTCACTGCTGGGCAAATATTTGTGATTTTTTTTTATCTCCTAAATAAAATTGTCACTCTAGACAAGACAACTGTCTTTTTTTTATGATGGTTTACCCTTTCTTTGCCTCACATTGTATTCAGCATTATCATAGGTGATCAATAAATGTCCTCGCAAGGAAGGAGGCAAAGAGATAAGAAGGAAAGCTATAATTGGAATATAAACAAATTAAAAACTCTCCTGCATCCCTTGAAATATGATCAAAGAAAAGAATGCAGTTGGTAGGCCAGAAATAGTTTGCTTAAAAAGAACCTTACCAGAAAGCCAGTGCGAACATATGGTAGGAAAGTTAACAGAAAAAGTTTGTTACCACATTTCTTCTTTATATCTAGACAGATGCCTGAAAGCTTTGGTTGGGAACCACATTCTAAAATATAAAAGGCATAAAATATAACAAGCATGCATATTAGCCTTTGGTGTTGAATGACAAATAAGAACTTGCACGATGCATACACATAATACACATTATGTATATAATATTCATTATACACAAAACTGAGCATGGTCATCTTCCAGCTCAGGATGTATGTGATTAACTCATTTACCTTTCAGGTCTACAATTTTGACCTTTACTTAATGACACAGTTTCTTTGGTACACACTTTGCATGCAGAAAGTCCAAGCATGATCTCCAGCTTGATATGGTCCCCTGACCACTTCCCTTGTAGATTCTTGAGCACCAAGTCAGAAGTAGCCACGAAATACTGCCAGGTGTGGCCCAAATCAAAGAGACAAAAAGAGAGAGTAATAAATACTTATTGCTTTTCAATGGTATGAAGGCACAGTACCAACTACATGAATATACATGAAGAATGTAAAAATGTGTGACCCTTTACCTCAAAGGATCAACAAATTTATCAGAACTTTTTTGGTGGACTTTTAGAACATACCCAGTGTTACTCAAGGGGTCACTTCTGACTCAGTGCTTGGGGGTGACTCCAGGTGGGCTCAAAGACCATTGTAATTGGTCATGCAGCCTCTTTAGATATCTCTTGACATTTTTATCAGAACTTGAAGATACATAAAACATGCCAAGTATTAATTATGAAATCATGTGTTCAAAATTCAGTATTTGGGACAAGGGAGGGAGTTAGATGTCAAACTTTTGACAAAAATATCACTGACATGTTAGTAAACTCACTCATAACAGAGTAGATAATGTAAACTATTAAATTTTAGACCAGAGCCTAAGCAATAGCAGAGTGGTAGAGCATTTGCCTTGCACACTGCTGACCTGGGACAGACCCAGGTTCGATCCCCGCATCCAGCATCACATATGGTCCCTCCCCCGAGCTTGCCAGAAGTGATTTCTGAATGCAGAGCTAGGAGCACTACTGGATGTAGCCCCAAAACATAAATAAATAAATAAATAAATTGCAGACCAAAATGCTGCTAGTTTTCTCACCCATGTGTGATACTCAAACATCAATGAATAATTTGAGTTCGACATTTTAATATTAGCTTAAAATGTTTAAAGTAAGAAGGGAAAATGCAGTCCTTCACTATTAGCCATCAAGCTCCTAATGGAAGTTTAGTTCAAATAGTAACAACAATAACAATTTTATAAACACCCATCAACAAATCCACTGACAAGTATTTAGACTAGTATTTAATTACTTTGTCTCACACAGTCTGATCCCTGACAGAGGTATATACTTCAGCTAAGAAAAAAAAATACTCTCAAAATATTCCTGCCCAGGTTGATTCAAGAGTTATTTTTCTTTCACCTGCAATTTGGGAATTGCCCACTCATTTTCCCTCTTCTTTTTTTCTCCTTACACTTGTCACCCATACACCTTACCTGAATCTTGCAGAGTATATTAATGTGCAAAAGCAAACATCCTACTGTTTCATATTTCTATCATACCCTGATAATGGTATCACCTATTTTTAACCTATTACCCAGGTGGCATGAAAATTATTGCTTCTTACAAATTCCCATTTCAGATTCAATTTGATGTCAAAGAACTTGCAGTGATAAAAGTACCATTTAGGAGGCCGGCGAGGTGGCACTAGAGGTAAGGTGTCTGCCTTGCAAGCACTAGCCAAGGAAAGATCCCGACTGCAGTTCGATCCCCACCCACCCCCCCGGCATCCATTATGGTCCCCCCAAGCCAGGGGCAATTTCTGAGCGTTTAGTCAGGAGTAATCCCTGAGCATCAAACGGGTGTGGCCCGAAAAACAAAAAACAAACAAACAAACAAACAAAAACAAAAAGTACCATTCAGAAGCATGTGTTGAAAACTCACTATCTCGAAAATGTGATCTTGATTCTTCAACTTCATTTTTAGTTTCCTAGCTCTGTGGCTCTTAGGTATATTTCTTTTGTTGGGTGATTTTCCTTTTTGCCTGTTGAAATTTTCTACTTCGGTGATTGATGGAATGCAGCTTGGAGTGAGGGGGGGGGTTTACTTGTTTGTTTGGCTTTTTATACGAGTAGGCTATGATTCGGAAACCCTATAAAGACTATTTTTTCTATTTTGTTTATCAAGTTCTTTAAGCTTAATTATTTATATTGCAGAACACTAAATTAAAAGAAATTCCTGTCATGAGTAACTGATAAATTAAAATGTTATACTTTTATTATTTCAGTCTCCTATTCATCTTTTATCCTAATAGAGTTAGTAAACTAATTTCCTTCATTCATTTAGTTCAATCACATCAGGGCGACACATGATTTTGTTGATACTTTCGGAAACAATGACGGTGAGAAGAGTGTGCTCAAGTCCCATAATCAGCACATGAACATAAAAAGGCCAATTCTAGGTCTATCAAAGGCTCTCACTCACCGGAAAACCACATCCTAGTGCAAAGTGCTGGCATGCGAGACACTTCCTAGGGGAACAAAGAGAGACTCTTCTATTTCCCTTACTACTATGTGGAAGGCTATCTGTCTTCTCAGGTTTGGTGAGCAAAGTCAACAACATCCCATTTTCTTTTCTTTTTTTTTTTTCTGCCTTAGAAATAGCATGTAGCTACCATTCCATAATTTGCCTGTCTTATCTTAAATTTCAGTCGAAAATGAACAGTAAATCTAGCCATAACTGTTTGAAAGGTATTCCTTTTCTATACTTAAAATTTGTAACCACCTTATTTAGCATGTAATTTTTTTTTACTCATGCTTATTTGACTTTTTTTTTTATGTTAATGCCAATAAAATCTTAGGGTAAGAACTAGACTTGAGGGGCCGGAGAGATAGCATGAAGGTAAGGCGTTTGCCTTTCATGCAGAAGGTCATCGGTTCAAATCCCGGCGTCCCATATGGTCCCCCGTGCCTGCCAGGAGCAATTTCTGAGCATGGAGCCAGGAGTAACCCCTGAGCACTGCCGGGTGTGACCCAAAAACCAAAAAAAAAAAAAAGAACTAGACTTGAAATGTCAAGTGGAAGGAGTTGTGGAATTATTTAAACTCCGACATTTGAGAATTTCTGCTCCCACCAAGGCACCAGGGAGAGAAAAAGATGTGAAATAAAAAATAAAAAATAAAAAAAGGAGGAGAGAGAAACGAAGATGTGATAGGCAGAGAACCAACACCAATCTATTCTCAGTCTCAAACCCTTCATTTTGGTGATACAAATGTGGAAATAATCTTATTCTTCAAGAGGCTAAAAGGATCCTCCAGAAAGTTGCTATGTTCCCTTCACATCAATTAATGGTCACTGTGACTAGTTACACATTTAAGCTTTAACTCCTTTTTCTGAAAACTGGCAATTTCACATTCTCTCTTCCTGGTATGTTAAACTTCACCTTTAAATCCTAGGTGATTTTCTCACCATTTGTGAGCATATCTAATGGTCCAATGCTAGCTTCTGAGATCCTTCAGAAATAGACCATACTAACTTTAACTATCGTATTTTCCGGCATATAAGACGACTTTTGAAACAAAAAAAAAAAAGTCAACCGAAAATCGGGGGTCATCTTATACACCGAGTATATCCCAAAAAATGTTTCAATATGCCGCTAAACGAAAATTGTTTGAAGATTGCCACAAAATGAATTTTCCAACTCGATCCTGCACCAATCACTGCAAGGCTGCTTGGACCGCTTCTCTAACTCAGCCAATCCAAGCAGGCTTTTTAGGCATGCAAATTAGACAATGTTCTGGACCTGAATCTACACTGTCAAAAGTCTGCTCAGATTGGCCAGAGTCAGAGAGGAAGTCTATGACAGTATAACCTCTGAACCTTTGTTGTGATTGGCTCACTGTGGTACATACAGTTGCAGCACAGGAACGTTCTGTCTGATACAGCGAATTCAGGCCTAAACCTATGTTTTAACGGCAAAATTAGGGAGTCGTCTTATATGCCGGAAAACACGGTAGGTTACTTAAAGATGTGGACTAACCAACTCTACTGCTTCATCCTCATTCCATTTGCCTAGCAGTTCTCCCAGATATTAACAATCATTTTTCAGTCCATGTATATTAAACATTTATGACCATAGTTGAAGGCACTGATGTTGTAACTGTTAATCAGATACCAGTAGTACTTTGCTTCCAAAAAGAAAACTAAGCAAATAAAATACTTCAAAGAATGGTGTGATAGACCAAAAAGGCAGATAGACACCAATAGAGGGGGAAATCACAGATATATAAAGCAGAAAGTTTGGTCATTTTCCAATGTCTTAAGCTGTGTCTGTAAGCTATTTTCCCATCCTGATAAATGCTTACAAAGCTATAAATTTTCTTCTTAATCCTGCTTTTGCTATGTCCCACAAATTTTGATAAATCTTTATCAATGTTTATCTTATTTGGGGGGGTTTCGGGCCACACCCGTTTGATGCTCAGGGGTTACTCCTGGCTAAGCGCTCAGAAATTGCCCCTGGCTTGGGGGACCATATGGGACGCCGGGGGATAGAACTGCGGTCCTTCCTTGGCTAGCACTGGCAAGGCAGACACACCTTACCTCTAGCACCACCTCGCCAGCCCCATCAATTTTTATCTTTATCAGTTTTTCCAGAAATATTTCCTCTCTGACTCATCTGTTGAGTAGTGAGTTGTTTAATTTCCAAGTGTTAAAGTTATTTAATACTTTAAAGTTATTTATGTGTATGTTTGTAATTCACTCCTATTTTCAGTTCATAATGGCATGAGTAGATAGTTGATGCAAATTCTATCCTCTTTATTTTATGGTGGTAGGTTTTATAGCCCTACATATGGTCTATCTTGGAGATTGTCCCATGTGCATTGGAGAAGAATGTGTATTCAGATTTTGGGGACCCAAAGCCCTATATATATATATCTACTAAGCCACTCTTTTCCATTTCTTCTTTCAAACCTATTATATACTTGATGAGTTCTAGCCTGGTTGATCTAACAAGAAGTGACAGAATAGTGTTGAAATCTCCCACTACTATTTTGTTGCTATTGATATTTTTCTTCAAGTTTTTCAGCAACTGTTTAAGTGTTTTTTTGGTCACTCATTGGCATATATTTTTAGGAGTATGAGTTCTTACTGATGTACATATACCTTGATTATTAAGAAATGATATTTTCTCTCTATGATTTTTTTGAGCCTGAAGTCTGTGTCATCTAATATTAGTTTGGCTCCCCCCAGCCTTTTTTAATGGTGTTCCTTCCTTGAAGGATTTTCCACCAAACTTTTGACTTTGAGTCTGTTTGCTCTCAATATTCAAATGTGTTCCATGCAGGCAGCAGAATGTTGAATTCAAATTTCTGAACCACTTCCACCCTACGTCTCTTAATTGCTGCATTTAATCCATTAACATTGAGAGATATTATTGACATAGAATTTTGTGCCATATATTTTTTTAAAAGTTTGGTGTGTTTGTGGGGTCTGTTTTGTTGAAGGTAGACCCTCAGTTCTTTTAATGTTGGTTTTCAGTCTGTAAATCTCCTGAATTGTGAATCTGTGTATCCTTCCTTCAAACCTGAATGGAAGTCTGGCTGGATGAAGTATTTGTGGCAAGGCAATCATTTCATTGAGGTTTTTTTTTCACTATATCCCATCACTGCCTTCGGGTCTGGAGGATTGCTTGTGATAAATCTTCTGTAAACCTTAAAAATGCTTCTTTGTATGTAATTTCCCTTTTTGATCTTGCTGCTTTCAGTGTTCTATCTCTACATGTGGTTTTCATCATAGTGACTACAATGTGCCTTGGGGTGCCTTTATTTGAATCTACTGTAACTGGTACTCTTCATGCTTCCAGTATGTGATTGTATGTATGCTTTAAATCTGGAAACTTCTCAGCAATATACATGACTGTTGCTTTTTCAGGGTTGTTATTTGTACATAACAAATTTGTCATTTGTATATGACAAATAGTGAGAGAGAAGAAAAAGATATTTAAAAGACCATATCATTCTCAATTGTGCCTCAGAAAATCAAGTACATTGAGTCAATTCTATTGAAAAGGTAAAAACACATGTACAAAACAATTACAAAACACCACTTCAAGAAATAAAAAAGGACCTGCCCTGCTTCCCTTTTGCAGTTGTATGCCTGAAAACTGCCCAACTAAAGTTCATATGCACTCTTATCCTAGGTCTGTCATTCAAGAGGCAGGTCCTGACTTCTAGAGATTATTCTCATGCAATATTCATCACTTCCCTTTCCCAGCTCTAGTCCCAAATGTCACCTATTCTGATTGCCATCTACCCTCTCATTCCAAGTGGGTAATCCTAGGAGCAAGAAGTGACTTATGGGGCTGGTGCGGTGGGGCTAGATGTAAGGTGTCTGCCTTGCCAGCACTAGCCTAGGATGGTAATCGGTTCGATTACCTTGTGTCCCATATGGTCCTCCAAGCCAGGAGTTGATTTCTGAGTGCATAGCTAGGAGTAACCCCTGAGCGTCACCAGTGTGGCCCAAAAACCAAAAAAAGAAAGAAAGAGAGAAAGAAAGAAAGAAAGAAAGAAAGAAAGAAAGAAAGAAAGAAAGAGAGAGAGAGAGAGAGAGAGAGAGAGAGAAGGAAGGAAGGAAGGAAGGAAGGAAGGAAGGAAGGAAGGAAGGAAGGAAGGAAGGAAGGAAGGAAGGAAGGAAGGAAGGAAGAAAGAAAGAAAGAAAGAAAGAAAGAAAGAAAGAAAGAAAGAAAGAAAGAAAGAAAGAAAGAAAGAAAGAAAGAAAGAAAGAAAGAAAGAAAGAAAGAAAGAAGAAAGAAAAAGTGACTTATACAGCTAGATCTCTATGCCACAGATTCCCAGAACCATTTTCACCAATCCCCCTTTCCTTTATGCCTGCAGACTCCCCAAGCCATCTGCATCATTCCTTTTTCCAGCTCTAGGTCTGAAAATCACCTGGCCTAATATTTGTGTACTCTCTAATACCATGCAAGCTATCCTAGATGTAGGACTTGACTTCTAGAGACTAATTAACCCTTGACTCCCCACATGACTTGTGCCACTCCACTTTCCTAGCTCTAGGCCCTGAAAATTGCCTTTCTTGATATTCATCTACCTTCTCATCTTAGGTTGTTCATCCTAGAAGCAAGCAGTGACTTCTATGCCCCAGACTCTCAGAACCATCAGTAGCTCTCCCCTTTCCCAGCTGTAGGCCCCAAAGTCACCAGTCCTGATGTCTGTTTGCCCTCTCATCCCAGGAGTATCATCCTTAAAGTGATGCCTGATTCTGAAGCTGAATCTATATGCCCAACTCACCATGTCACCTGAACTGCTCTCTTATCCCAGCTATGCCCAAAGTTGTATATCTTGACATCTGTCCACAGTCTGATTCAAGGGGGTTATCTTAACGATAGTAACTGACTTCTAGATATGAAACTCTATTCCCCAGACAGTCTAAACCACATGCCTCAATCCCCTTTCCCAGCTGTGGCCGAAAAGTCTTATAGTCTGAAGTACGTCTGCTCTGACATCCATGGTGTGTCATCCTAGAAGTGGGACCTGACTTATGTCCCAATCTCCTTACCACAGTTGCACAACTCTCCTTTCCCAGCTGTGAGCCTAAAAAGTAGCCTATACTGATATCTGTCCCCCTCTTATTCTAGTTACTTTATCAAAGGGGTGACATCTTACTTCTAGAGCCGAATCTCTATGCTCTAGACTCTAGCACCATCTGTGCCAAACTCCTATCTCAACTGTAGGTCTCAAAGTCACCCATCCTAATGTCCTTGTTCTTTTATTTTTTAATAAAACCATTGTGAATTACAAGTCTTTCACAGTTGTCTTTCAGGCATATAGTGACAGTAAATTAGGGCCATTCCCACCACTAGTGTTGACTTCCCTCCACAGGGTTCCCAGCATGTATCCCATATTTCTACCCTTAGCTGCCTGATCTATAAGTGCAAAAGGTCCTTTTTGTGTTTAGTTTATTAAAGTTCGGTTCTTTTGATTCTATTGTCATTGACTTTGGCTTGGATATTTAGTTCTGACCATTTTCTCCCCCACTCAATACACCTAAGACCACTTAGCTTCTGGATCCCATTCACTTTTTTTTCTTTTCTCAATTTGTAGGAAGACAGAAATATAAGGCAAAACAAAATAATTCATGTTCTATGATTCTATGAAAATGGTGGGAGTCCCTATCTAGAAGATATGAATAAAATTTTTTTTAAAAAAAGGGGCAGATGTGGCAAGATTTGTTTTTGTTTGTTTATTTATTTGCATAGTCTCAGTAAATGTTGGGGAAATTAGATGGGATTCCCTTGGCCGAAGAGATACAGGGTGTGTCTACCCATAAAACATACTCTCATAAGACCTGTTATAGGCTCTGGGCATATTAGTTGTTCAATCCCAATGTCTTTATAGTCCCAAGAAGAGTTCTACTTAGTCACGGTTGTCATAGTCAATCTTCTGTAATTAGAGATTTTGATTTTTGTCAGATCCTAGGAAGAAGCCTCATCTCACCATTAGGTGGCAAGGTAGGGAAACCTGCCTTTAGATCAAGTTGTTGCTGTTTCCTAATCATCAGGATGTCAAATGAACCTATCCTGGAGCAAGTTGGTGCTAGAGCAGCATTAGGACCAAGGTTGAAACAAGATAATCTGGAATACCTGAATAGACCTGTCAGTATTGAGGAAATTAAAATAAAAATCAAAAGGCTTCCCAAAAACAAAAAGCCCAGGCCCAGTAAAATTCAGCAGTGAATTCTTTCTAACCTTTAGAACTTACTGCCAATCCTTTTCAAATTCTTCCAGGAAATTGAAGAACCAAAAATGCGTTGAGTTTCTATGAAACTAACACCACTCTGATGTCAAAGCAGACAGACCACATAAGAAGAGAATTATAGGCCAATATCCTTTATGAACACAGATGCAGAGATTGCTAACAAACACTAGCAAATGGAATCCAGCAATTAATCAAGAAGGCTATACATTATGACAAAGTAGGATTCATCCCAGAGATGCAAGGTTGGTTTAACATATGCAAGTCAATAAATATAACAGATCATATCAATAAAAGAATAATAAAAAATATGATCCAAGCAATAGATGCAGAGAAAGGTTTTAACAAGGTTCAGCACCCATTCAGGAAAAAAATAACTCGCAACAAGCTGTAAATGGAGGAATTTTATTCAATAGAGTCAAAATCATTTGCCACAAGTCCATAGTAAATATTATACTTAATGGGAAAAAATTGAAAGCCTTTCCACTAAGATTTGACACAAGACAACATTGTCTCTCTCGCCACTTCTATTCAATGCAGTAATAGAAGTACTTGGCATAGCAATTAGGCAAGAAAAATATATCCAGAGCATCCTATTAGGAAAGGAAGAAGTCAAGCTTTGATTGTTTGCAGATTACTTGATACTATATTTAGAAAATCCTAAAAGACTACCAACAAGTTTCTAGAAGCAATTAAATGGTATCATAAAGTAACAGGCTACATACAAAATTAATACGCAAAAAATAAAATAAAATACGGTATCCATATACCGTATAAGACGACCCTTCAACGCATGAAAAACTTCCTAAAAGTCGGGAGTCATATTATATGCTGGTATACGGCATACTGAAACTTGTTCCAGCTTCAGGGACGAGTGATCCGCACCCCTCTTACTTTTAAGACTTTTAGGAAGTTTTTCATGGGTTGAAGGGTCGTCTTATACGCCGGCAAATACGGTATGCTTCAACAACACCATTCGTAGGAGTCCAAAAAACAATGCAGAAAAGCCCTCTTTATTCCTATGTTCATTCACAATAGCCCAATTCTGGAGACAAACCAAGTGTCCAAGAACAGTTGAATGAATAAAGAAACAATGAGACATATGGAATATGATGCAGCTGTTAGGGGGAAAAATCAAGTCACATTTTCTTATACATGGATGGATATGGAGAGTGTTATGCTGAGGGAAATAAGTCAGAAATGGGAGAGGGATAGACATAGAATGATAGCAATCATTTTTCAAATATATAAAGATTGTATGGTAATTATATCCAGAGACAATATTGATGAGGATCAGGAGGACTAGATCTTGGTAGGAAGATTGCCACAAATAGTGGGGGAGAGCAGTTAGAAGAGAGAAGGGAGGGCCCGGAGAGATAGCACAGCGGCGTTTGCCTTGCAAGCAGCCAATCCAGGACCAAAGGTGGTTGGTTCGAATCCCGCTGTTCCATATGGTCCCCCGTGCCTGCCAGGAGCTATTTCTGAGCAGACAGCCAGGAGTGACCCCTGAGCACTGCCGGGTGTGGCCAAAAAAAAAAGAGAGAGAGAGAGAGAGAGAGAAGGGACCACTTTGACAATGACTGTTGGAAATGATCCCTTGGACAATAACTGGTTGCTGAAAGGAGATAAAGTGAAAGGTATGATATATTTCTGTAACAATGTCCCATACCAGAGTATCTAAAGGTGGAAAATAAAAGGATGGTGAGAAAGGAGGGAGTGGGGGATGGCAAGAAATCTCTGTCCCAGAGACAGGCAAGAGGAAAGACAGGAGGAAAACTGGGGATATTGGTGGTGGGAAATGTACACTGGTGAAGTGTGTTGTACATTCTAGGACTGAAACTCAATCATGAAAACTTGGTATCCATGATAAAAATAAAAGCAACTGTTTTAGGAACAACCTTGTAACCACAGTTTTCAAATAAAGTACTTCTTTAAAAAAGAAAAAAGCCTTGGACCGCACACCTCATGATTCTCCCTCACAACAGGGCAGATGGCTTGATGCAAGGACAGGAAGGTGCCTGGCTGGATAGATATTAAGGGATTCCAGGGATGACTGACTCCTCCAGAGTCACACCTGGCAGTGGGAGGGTGTGTGGTGCCTGAAATGAAACCTAGTCTTATACCCTGTACTTTTTCATAAAGGAATAAGGTGCACTAATCAACCTATCCACCACCCACACAATTTTTTTTTTTTTTATCATCTGAAAGATTCTCTTAGAGGCCTGTGGAGTGGCTTGAGAGGTCAACTATGTCCCGGTTTTGCAGAAACACTTGTGAAGTCGGGGTTGACAGCTGTTTTGTTTTTTTTTTTGGGGGGGGGGGTGGGGATCTCCCCCATCGCAAAGCAGAAGGAAAAAGTACCCACTCAGTGAAAGATTCCTCATCTGGAGCAGAACTCAGAAAGAGACGGAGATCCAGTTTATCCTGCGCAAATAAATCTGCGAGCTGGAGAAAGTGAAAACATGGAGAAAAATCTGACCAGCTGGGGAAAAAAAATGATCATGGTGTGTCGAATGCATCCTTTCTCCAAAATTTGGGAGTTCTTGCACCAGGGTCACTTGGGTCCAGCTCCAAACACTGGCATGGGTGCTAAAGTTTCTTCGACTGGAGCCTGGCTATGGAGTGGGGGAGATGGGAACGGACTGGAGCCACATTCTTTTGACTTCTTGTTGGGAGGCAGAGACAACCCAGCTGCTGGGAATCCACAGATAGGATCAAACTCCATTGGGTCGGCAGCTAAGCCAAGCCTGCTGATGGGATAGATCTAAACACGTAGCCAACACCCTGTCCAGGCCCCCTGTGAAAGCCCAGGCAGAAAAAAAAAAAAGCCAGGAAACGCCAAAAAAAAAAAAAAAATCTTTTGATCCCAGGAAATTGAGTAACTTCCCTTAGCTCACCTTCCTCTTGTCCATCCATCATTGAGATGGTGGGTGTTTTGTGGATTGGATAGGAGTGTTTTATTGGATTTTATTATTATTATTATTTTTTGCTTATTTGGGGTTTGTTTTTCATGCAAAAAAAATTTTTTTTGCTTATTTGGGGTTTGTTTTTCATGCAAAAAAAATAAATAATGTAATCATCAAATCGAGGAGCTTGGCAAAGAAAGAGAACCAAAAGAGCTGCTCTTGGCTGAACTTGGCCCCCCCTCCCCCAAAATAAAACCCCTCAAGGTTGCTTCCCCACCACCACCCCAGTCTCCTCCTCTTGCTTTGCAGTCCCTCGCCAAACCCCGGCTCTATTGGGTGGGGGGGGGACGAACTAGACCTAGCCCACCCCCAAAGGGAGTCAACCCCCTTCCTTGGAGTGCAAAGAACTGCAGGAGAGTGTCGGGGCGCTCCCAGTGGCCTGGATTCCGGGGAGCTGCGCGCTCCGCGTTTTCGCTCCCGCCTGGCCTGGCCACCGAGACAAGGGGGGCGCTGGCACCCCGACTTGGGCCCCGGAGTAGCCTCGCTCACACTCGAGTCGAGCGCCGCCCCCCGAAGGAGCGCCCCGGACTTGCCTCGCCCGCGCCGCCTGCCCGGACTGCCCCGCAGGGCTTCGTGGAGCGCGCGGTGGGGACTCTGTGCGCCCCGGATGGCTCGCCCGCTGCCCAGGCGCGCCCAGCCCTGAGCCCCCAGGACCCCAGCAGCCTTGCCAGCCGAGTCCGGAGCCCAGCACTCCCTCCCCGGCGCCGGGTGAGTGAGTGGCCCAGGGGATGCGGGGGGCTCTTGCGGGGAGCCCTGCGGGGTCCCGGTGGGGCGAGTGCGCGTCTTTGGGGAGGCCGGGCCGAGCGCCCGCAGGGACACCGTGCAGGGGAGAAGCCCCAGGCCCGGATCGGGGTGGTGGAGAAGAAGGAGAAGGGTCCCCGTGGAATGGATTGGGGAGACTGTGTGTGTCTGTGTGTCTGTGTGTGTGTGCGCAAAAAGGGCATCCAAAGAAACTGAATGCTTGCGTGGCTCTCTCTCTGCTTTGCTGCAGCCCTGCCGACTCTACCCCTGAAGTCGCTTCTGGGGTGTGTGTGTGTGTGTGTGTGTGTGTGTGTGTGTGTGTGTGTGTGTGTGTGTGTGTGTGTGTTGGGTTAGTTTGCAAATTTGCAAAGGAATCCGCTTTAGCTGAGTTGAGATAAATGGATTTTGGTGTGTGGGGTGTGTGTGTGTGTGTGTGTGTGTGTGTGTGTGTGTGTGTGTGTGTGTGTGTGTGTGTGTGCTCAAAAGGGCATCCAAAGAAATTGCATGCCATGCCTGCGTGGCTCTGCTTTGCTGCATCCCTATGGACTCTTCCCCCCCCCCACCGAAGTCGCTCCTGGTGTGTGTGTGTGTGTGTGTGTGTACCTGTGTACCTGTGTACCTGTGTGTGCAAAGGGCATTTACATAGACTGGACGCCCCAGTGCCACTGCTTTGCTGCATCTCTACCAACCCTCTCCTCGAGTCTTTCCTGCTATGTGTATATATGTGTGTGTGTGTGTGTGTGTGTGTGTGTGTGTGTGTGTGTGTGTGTGTGTGTGTGTGTGTGCGTGCGTGTACATGTGTGAGTGCAGACCTTATGTAAAAGCAGAGACAGACTCTAGAACATCCAGAGGAGTGCAGGCAGACTGACTAGGTCTAGTTTTTGGTGGCTCCGCTTTGCTGCATCTCCAGCAATTCTCTCCCCCTTGAGTCTGTCCTGCGTGGAAACCCAGGTTTGCTCCGTGGCCCCAGAGTTCAGACTCGTTCCAGGGGCAAGGAGGCAAGCGGGGGTCGGTGTCTGCCCTTTAGAATGGCCTGCCACATACATACTGCCTTGGGATATTGCTTTCTCCGGGGCTTCTTCCTGTAACCCCCTCTATAACCCCCCTATTAACCTCCCCCCCCCCCACACACACACATGCCTTCCCTAGGCATCGGTATTTTCTGAATGTACCTTTGCACACAAGGGTGGGGTGTGGAAATAGAAGCGTCTTTCTCCCTTTAGGAAAAAAAAAAGTTGAAAATGATGAAACTGGGCATGTTAGCATGTTAATAATTGGCAGGAACGTGACTGGGGATCCAGCAGAAAGCTGTTAAATTTTCATTGCCCTCTAAAAAAAAATAACAAACGCCCCCCCCCCCGAAGACTATTGGCAAATACTGTGTTATTTTGGGACTTTTGGAATATTATCCACAGATTGTCTTTAGGAGGCTGAAAAAATGAGGTGGGATAAGAGAAGGCCGACAAGCACTCACTGAGTTCTATAACTAAATATGTTTTGTTTCTGAATTTAAAAGATGAAAGGAAAGGGGTAGGGGAGACAGACAGACAGAGAGACAGAACCAAGACAACTGCAGCCATGAGCAAGATGAAGAACTCACCCTGAGAATCTGCCTAAAGGAAAATAGCATCTAAAGCCCTTCTCGCCCAAGAGGAGCTCAGATGCATCTGTGCTATAAAAAAGCCAGCATACATATGTGACTTTTAGGGCTGGTTTTATGAAGGACAAATTATACTTAATGAAATGCTCTGTGAGCACGCCATGCAGTTTTGTCTGCCTCCTCATTTTCACCAGTCCCTCACTCAGATGGCTGTAACTGCAGTTGATGTTACATAATTGACAGGGCTCAACATCAGATATTTTGGAAGGTGCTTTTTGGGAGTTAAAGTGAACTTCCATCTGTTCAGACAGACTCAAGGTGTAGGATGGGAAGGGTTCGAAATGTTTGTGCTGCTTGGCTCCAGATGTGTGAGCTCAGCTGTTGCCTGTCACGTAGGTGACAACTGGCCTTTTCCCACTAAGCCTGTGCTGTCTCCATTATCCTCAGGGAAGTGTCAACGTTCAGCCCCCTTCTATTATCAGGATTGGACTCTAGCCTCTTGGGAGGCCCACAGCCTTATTTGACTATCCCCAACAGTGTCTGTTTTCAGACTCTAGAAAGGAAAAAAATAAAATACCATGACAGCAAGATAGATATATTTTGAATTGCACACCAATTTAATCCAAAGATTCTGCTTTAATCAAGACAACTCTGGAAGGATGATGTAATATTTGTCCAGGCTTTTTTCTCTGGAACAATATTTACTCCCGACAGGGGACTTTAAACTTAAACAGCAGCCATTTATCTTGCTGTCTGGTGGGGCCCAGTTCAGTTTGCCTTTATGTGGTCCTAAACTAGGTGACTGGGCTTGACCTAGGACAGGAATCTGTCATTGTAGCCCAGCTGGAGCCTGAAGGAAGCAAAATGCAACACCTGCTGGTACCAGAGGGTTTCTGAATGCCAACAATTGGCCATTGGAAACATGAAAGGAGATATTTTACAGGGTTTTTCAGAAATGTTCATATGAATGATTTAAAGGTGAAATCATGCATTCTACACGGTAGAACCAAAAGGTGCAATAAATAATAGATGTTACTATAGTTAAGTACAAGCTGACTGAACTTTTAAACTACCTCATAGTTAACAATAGAAACTAGTTCACAGAAGGGAGAAAAGGAAGTGAAAAAGGAAAGAAGAGGAAAGGTTGGGAATTCAATGGCACACACTTATAGATATATCATATATATATCATATATCAATATATATTGATGTGAATGAATAAATTTAGTAAATTAATTTTTCCATTTCTAATTTTGAATTAGTTGGTTATTTACCAGTGAATCTATAGAAAAGTAGGCTTTTTAATATGAAAGGTTATACATTTTACAAAGTAATGGATTCTCTCAGTTCTGCTAGCATTACCAATGAAATGATAAGTTTATCAAGTTTTATAGGACCATTATTTTTTATCTATAATAAAGAAGGTTGTAATGGGTCTTCTTGGATCATCCAAACAAAACTAAAACTAAATATCAGCAGGGAGAAAAAAAATCTTTATAGGGTGAATTTATAGTGTTGGTTTATTTTTTTATATATAAAAATCAGATTTTATTATCTCCCAATGAGTTTTAGTCCCTAATTATCAGGCAAACCTTATATTAAAAATTACCTTAACATTACCTTTTATTTTATTTTATTTTTGGTTTTTGGGTCACACCCAGCAGCGCTCAGGGATTACTCCTGGCTCTATGCTCAGAAATCACTTCTGGCAGGCTTGGGGGACCTTATGGGATGCTGAGATTCGAACCAATGACCTTCTGCATGAAAGTCAAATGCCTTACCTCCATGCTATTTCTCTGGCCCCGAGTGTTGGTTTATTTATTTGTTTTGTTTAAGTCTTGGTGGTACCCAGGACTTACTCCTGGCTCTGTGCACAGGGATCACTCCTAGAGTGATAGCATATGAGGTGCCAGGGATCAAACCTAGGTTGGCTGTGTGCAAGGCAAGTACCCTAACCACTGTACCATCTCTCCTACTAAGTTTAGGATTAGTTATGTGTAAAATTCTCTTGTTATTAATATTCTCTCCTATAATAATTCAGAAAAGACTTTTGGAAAAAGAAAGTTCTGCATTGAGTGGAAATAAAAAATTATCAAACCTAAATACCCAACCCACAGTCAACAACGATAGAATCAAGAGACCCAAACTACAACAAGCTTAGACACAAAAGGGACCTGTTACACTAGCAGTCCAGGGGGTGAAGGGTGGGGATGTATGGGATGCATGCTGGAAACAGGGGCAGAGAGAGGTCAACACTGGTGGTGGGAATTGCCCTAATTCACTGTCACTATGTACCTTAAATATAACTGTGAAAGACATTGGTTTCAATAAAAGTTAAAAAGAGAAAAGAAAGTTCTAGAAAAGATGATTACATTTTTTTTTTTTTTGGTTTTTGGGCCACACCCAGTAACGCTCAGGGGTTACTCCTGGCTATGTGCTCAGAAGTTGCTCCTGGCTTGGGGGACCATATGGGACACCGGGGGATCGAACCGCGGTCCGTCCAAAGCTAGCACAGGCAAGGCAGGCACCTTACCTTTAGCGCCACCGCCCGGCCCCAGATGATTACATTTTTAAGTTTTTAAAGTATTTAAGCAGCAAACTGAAATCTTAGTTGAATATTACTTTAATAGTGACATAAGAAAAATTTTCTAAAATTTGAAACACAAACACTTGAGCACTATGAATGATTCTCATAATACTAATGAAATGGAGCACAAATCCTTAAAGCTTATTTTTAGTAATTAACTTTTATTTGGGGGGGGTTTCAGATACACCCATTTGATGCTCAGGGGTTACTCCTGGCTAAGTGCTCAGAAATTGCCCCTGGCTTTGGGGGACCATATGGGACGCCAGGGGATCGAACTGCAGTCTTTCCTTGGCTAGCGCTTGCAAGGCAGACACCTTACCTCTAGCGCCACCTCACTGGCCCCAGTAATTAACTTTTAATGGAATATGCCACTGACTTGGGTTGTCCAATATCTGAGAAACAATTTTCAGAAATAAATAACTTATATTTTAGATGCCAATATTAATTTCCTGGTTAAAGTAGTTTATAAAGTAATGTTTTTCTCTTAAAAAGGAAAGCCTTTCAAAAATTAAAAATGATTTTCACTTGTGTTTAGTTGCCTTCTTATTGGGGAAAATTTTTCTCTTTGGTTTTATGTAAATACCAGTTTTAAGTGTGAAACATTTTTTTTTTAGTGTGAAACATTCTGTTTCTAAAATTCAAGTATGCCACAATAAATGGTAGTTAAGAAAGCTAGTGATTTGTATTTCTTGGTTGTCTGGTATTTTAAAAGACCACTATTTTTTCACCTATAATATAATGCAGTGCTATATTCACTAATCTTTAGATAGGTATGAACTCTGAGATAGTTATGAGCAGTATAAGCTGATGATTTGGGTTCATTTATCTAAGTGCTGGGTCAGTTCCTAGTTACTTCAAGGACCATGTGGGAGGCACCTGAATAGTATCTGGGTTCACTCCAACAGCCATGAGTTACTGTGCTTTTTTTCCCTCCGACCTACAAAGATAGCACCTTAGCCTTCCTAGTAATTAATAACCATGCCTCCTTTATGGCTTTTGTAGCACTAAAGGTAAGGAGGTTAGATACATGTGTGTTGGATCAAGATTTTGGAGCACCGAACAGGCCTGGTGATAAACTTCTTAGCCTTCTGCCCTAAAGTAGAATGGTAGGTAGAAACATGCTTTACAGATACAAGCACTACAGGCACAATGATATCATGACACTTTTGGCATAGAGATATAAGAGAATCATCTGACTGCTTTCCTTTGTACCAGAATGATACGATTTTTCCAAGGACTGTTTCTGAGCCAGTGGTCCACTGACACTCAATATTTCTACTTCTTTGGAAAGGAGGTGGGAGAATTAAGATCTCTCAAAAGAGTGTAGTAATTCTTTCTTGTCTCTTTTGTATGCCTATTTAGACTATACTCTAAATGTAATTTGGTTCCTTTGGAAAGGATCCTTCCATGTCTAGCCTGACGGACCAGATATTTCTAGATTCCTTTCCCTATAGAGATTTCAAATTTCAAATGAAAATGTTAGCCAGCAGAAGCCAATATAAACATGTTTTTCATTTAGAGATGTAAATTATAAAATCAATATCATTTATCTTTACTTCACTTTCTATAAATTGAGTCCTAAGCGGTCCAAATAAACAACTCACCAATTAAACTACCATTAATTATTCTCACTAATACTTTCAGGCACAAACTCTCAGGGAAAAAAATACTTTCAGCTCCTGTAGATTACACTTATGAAACAAAATTAGGACTGTGTTATTTCAGTTATTCTAGTACTCAAGTCAATATTCCATTTAAGAGTTTTGTAGCAACTGAGGATGCAGAGCCTTCACCAGGTTTTGCCTTGTGTAAGCATCCGTTTTCATCTTTTTGTATTGATCTCAGGAAAGAAACATTTGTCAATAATACAGGGAAAATATTACAGTCCTATGCAGACCAGTAAATAGATGACCCAGTGAACCATACAATGACCCTTCATTTTATCGGAGTCATAGATCCTATAGCTCACAATTAAGGTCTTTGACTTTGGTAACAATTCGGTTTGAAACGTTTCCAGTTACATACAATATTGGCGGCTGGTAGCAGCTGCATGCCAAAAAGCATTTCCAAGTATGTTCTAAGAATCAAGGCTATGATTGCTTTTAATTTTCAATAAAGACCATTTGGTTTCCTGTGAAGTTTTTCTATAACTACCTTTACCTGCCCCCCACTCTACTTCATTTATTTTTTGCCTTAAAAAATTAATAAAGCAGCCACTATTTAATTTGATACAACATTCACTGGTTATCTAGCATAGCCCTTTCTGTTATGTGAGCAAAACTGAATTGTTAAGATAAAGAAAATTTTGTCTATTTTCAGTGCTTTTTTTTTTTAAGGGGGGGGCGCTGGAGCAGTGGCACAGTGGTAGAACATTTGCCTTACATGCTGCTAACCCAGGATGGACCACAGTTCGATTCCCCGGCATCCCATATGGTCCCCTGAGCCAGGTGTGATTTCTGAGCCCCTAGCCAGGAGTAACCCCCTGAGTGTCACCTGGTGTGGCCCAAAAACCAAAAAAAAAAAAGAAAAAGAAAAAGAAAAGAAAAAGAAATTTTAAAGAAATGTTGTATAATAGTTTGGACCCAAAGAATAAATTGTCTCATAGCATTTTTGTTTGTTTTTGTTTTGGGGCCACACTCATTAATGCTCAGGGGTTACTCCTGGCTATGTGTCCAGAAATCGCTCCTGGCTTGGGGGGACCCTATGGGATGCCAGAGGATGTAACCATGGTCCGTCCTAGGCTAGCTCTTGCAAGGCAGGCGCCTTACCTCTAACGCCACCACTCCGGCCTCTCATAGCATATTTTAAGTTGTGAATATTTTGTTATTTTTCCTATTTCTTTTTGGAAGAAGCTCCATATAATTAGATTTGCAAATCACTGGAAACTTTTCGGTACCCTGTCTTTTATTCAAATACTTATAAATTTTTCTCTTGTTAGCCCATGAATATGTGTTAAAAACCCATTAAAGGGGCCAGAGAGATAGCATGGAAGGAGGTCCCCTGAGCCTGAAAGGAGTGATTTCTGAGCATAGAGACAGGAGTAACCCCTGAGGGCTGCCATGTGTGACCTCAAAACCAAACCAAACCAAAACCAAAACAAACAAACAAACCACATTAAAAACATTAAAGGATAGAGGGGGGCTAGAGCCATAGCACAGTGGGTAAGTGCTTTGCCTTGCATGCTGCCAACCCATGTTCCATCTCTGGCATCCTATATAGGTTTCCAGAGCCTGTCAGCAGTAATTTCTGAGCCCAGAACCAGACGTAACCCCTGAGTACCACGAGTGTGCCCCCCATTTAAAAAAAGAAAGTAAAATAAAACAGAATAGTGGAAATTGAAAGTATAATTTGTAAAAAAAAAATACACATTAAAAGAGTTTAAAGTGGTCAGTAAGAATATTCTTAAAATGGGGGAAGAAGGAGGGGCCTCACAAATAATTTCACCATTATACAAAAATCAGACTCTTCAGACCTGTCTGTCTGTGGGCTTGAAATCTCTGAACACTGAAACCTTTTAAAGCTGTAGTGGTTTAAATCTTTTAATAGCTACCAGATATACTCGCCTTATTAAATTTGAAAATAAGAAAATACACACTCACAGGACTTTGAGTGAAGTGATTGGTTGTAAGACTGGAGGTTTCTGTTTTCAGGATGGTTTGTTGGTTCATTTGAAACCTAACACTTGGAGCGAGAGGGGAATCCAATAACTGAGGTGCTAAGATGGTCCTAATTAAGGTGTTTTCACATTGGCCCTTTCAGTTTTGGCTAAAACATCCTATAGAATATGGTACTTCTTTGGGTTGAACAGGTAGTAACTTGCATAAATGCCAACATCTCTTCTGGCATTTTTGGAAATCTTCCATATAATAAATAGTACTGTATAATCCAAATTTGTAAATGCCACATTTCATATGGCCTCTGTAGAGACAGCTGAAATTAACCCCTGTTGCTTGGCACCATTGAGATCCTGCAGGCTAGGTAGCTCTCTAAATTCATACTGCTGTCAGTAATGAACAGTAGTGGAGGTCTTTGATCCATTTTATATGATGTGGGATTAACCCAGTTTAGCACTCTATTCTAAAGAATTCACCCACTAACTAACCTGTGCTTGGTTTTTCATTTTTATTTGGGAGATTCTGTTTTTCAATGTTTTTAAAATTTTTTTCTTTCAAATTTATTCAGAATATTTTTACATTGATCATCCAAGGAAAAAATAATTTTGGAATGAATACATAAAATTCCTTTATTCATAAAAAGCAAATAAAAAATAATTATTTTTATTTTGTATATCTGATACTTGAATATTTCTTTTTTTAATATAAATTCTTTATTTAAGCACCATGATTACAAACATGATTGAAGTTGGATTTCAGTCATAAACAGAACACCCCCCTTCACCAGTGTCTATCTTTCTTTTTTGGCTTTTGGTTTTTATGGGGGGGGGTGGAAATCACACCCTGCTGTGCTCAAGGGTTACTCCTGACTCTACGCTCAGAAATCACTCCTGTTAGGCTCAGGGACCATATGGGATGCCTGGATTCGAACCACTGTCCTTCTGCATGCAAGGTAAATGCCCCACCTCCACGCTATCTCTCCGGCCCAGTGTCTGTCTTTCAACTAAGCAAACTTTTGGAAATGAGATTTGCTCAATTTGAGGTAAAATAAGATTTATGTTGCTTTACCAGCCAAGCCTATGAGTCTGCCAGAGAACTTTCTTCATCCAGGCCTATAGTGACAAAATCCTCAGTAACTATGGTTGAAATCCAAATTCTGTACAGACCTTTTTCTATGTGGGCCAGTTGTGTGCTAGTTAAAATGCTGTCTGTGGAGGCATTCATGCACACACAATACCCTTTTAGTATAAAAATAGTAAACTAAATGGAACCATGTTACAGTTTCAGCAAAGGCATTTGTACGTCTTTTGTTCTCACTGATAAGAAAATTATATGGTAATGTTTTGAAGAAACTCCTAACTTGTTAACAACCATAATTGATATTCCCAACCACGTTATTTACATGCTTGAATAATCTAAATTCTTTGGTCTGAGAAAGAGCTAGATAGCATAGCATTTTGTTTTCTTTAAAACATTTTTTTTCTGCAAACAATTTAAGTAACTTATATTTTTATGTTAGAAGACTCTTTAGAGTTCTAATATTGACCTACTCATATTGTACACCAAATAGAGCTGGTATTTAAAAGTCTTCTGTTACTAAGTAATTAATAAGTATGTGTAATTATTGAAATGGATATATATATGTTGCATAATTTTTGGAAGAAATAAAAGTTAGGTCAGAGTGCATTAGGTAATCACAGTTGTTCTTTTGTTGTTCTTATTGTTGTTGTTTGGTTTTTGGGCCACACCTGGCAGCTCTCAGGGGTTACTCCTGGCTCTGCACTCAGAAATCATTTCTGGCAGGCTTGGGGGACCATATGGGATACCGGGGATCGAACCCTGAGTTCATCCTGGGCCAGCCACGTGCAAGGCAAATGCTACTGCTGAGCTATCACTCCAGCCCACACATGTTTTTTCTAAGAAACTGCATATGCTTCATAGAACTTCTCACCTTAGTTCTTACACAAGCATTAAGAAAGGAACTGAAGTGATAGATTGCTTCCCCTCACCTAGTTTTGAAATGCTTTGTTATTTTATGTTTTATGTGAATGTAAAGGAAGGAAAAAATATATAAAATATATAAAGAAGATGCTTGTGCCTATCTAACCTAAGTCATAGAAATTCCCTTTTGTGAGTCTTCTGTAAGTTTTAACAGCTTGAATGGCTAATAGGTCAAAACTTGTCCTCAAGTATTTTCAAATATATAAAAAGCAAAGTGGCATCTGTCATATTAATATATATTGAATATATATGTTGAATATATTGATTTTATATATGTTGAATATATATTTAAAATGTGTGTTTTAAACCTGCTGGGATTTTGGTTTTATTTATTTATTTTTTGTTTTACTTTACGTTTTGGTCTTAATATAGTTGGGTTTTTTTCACAGTTATGAATTTGTTCATAATTGAATTTTAGTCAAACAATGTACAACAGCCTTTATCAATGCATACTTCTTGCCACCAGATTCCCCAGTTTTCCACCTACCCTTCCCCTTCTTGTATTTAGGCCAGACATTTTTCTTCTCTCTCTCTTATCTCTCTCTTTCTCTCTTCTCTCCTCCCATCCGTGTCTCATTCCCTCTTTCCCTCCCTTCCTCTATCTCACCCTCTCTCTGTCTTTTTTCTCTCTTTTCTCTCTCTCCTTTTAGGCACTGTGGTTGTGTCTTATTATTATTTTTGCAGGACTAAAATTACAAAATATAGGAATAATGGTATTTGTGTAGGAGTGTCTTAAACTGGCTTGACTTGACAACTAAGCAAGAAGAAACCATGCTATTATGATATGAGATGGGTGGTTTTTTTTCTTTTTTGCACTTTTATTCTATCTTACCTATTTATATTTCTAAAAAAAATTCATTTGGTAACTTCTGACCAAGTACTTGTCTATTTATCCTTTTTTATTCTTTTTTTTTCCTTTTTTATTCTTGAGCAGAGATTCAAAAATGGTAGTTGTGTGGTATAAAGTACAGATTGTATGATTTGTAGCCAGCTGAGTCTTTTGCCCTAGTTTGCTCATATTTGAATGATAAATTTAGTCTAATTCAGTGAATATTAACCAAAAGTTTTTGACATAATTACCTATGTAGTTTTTGCAAATTGAAAATGCACAAAGATCTGGGCAAAAATCTTGCATATTTAACTTGAAGGGCTCCAGAGGTAATTTGATGTACAACTGTGTTTATAAATCATTAAACTAAATGATCTCTAAGATTTCCTTCCAGTTCTAAAATGTTATGTTTCTAAGCATGCTGGAGTGAATTGCTTTGCTTTTCTTCTTTCCTTACCATTCCTACCTTTGCTTTGCTTTTCTCTTCTTTCTTAGTTTATTATTTGTTCATACATTCTAATGTCACTATCAAAATATTATAGAAGTCATTTTAATAAATTTCAGGAGGAGTTACATTCTTATAGGAAGCATAGTTGTTTACTGTATACAGTTAATATTTAACACAGCATTGAACACAGAAAGTGACACTTAACCAACACAGAGAGCCTAAAAACTCAAGAATCATTTGAAAATATAATGATATGTTTTCAAATAATACCTGTGATATTTATTTTTATTTATTTATTTATTTATTTTGGTTTTTGGGCTACACCCGGCGTTGCTTAGGGGTTACTCCTGGCTTTCTGCTCAGAAATAGCTCCTGGCAGGCACGGGAGACCATATGGGACACCAGGATTCGAACCAATCACCTTTGGTCCTGGATCGGCTGCTTGCAAGGCAAACACCGCTGTGCTATCTCTCCGGGTCCATACCTGTGATTTTTAAATCAACTTTCAGACACCTTTCAGCTACTAGAGTACCTCCAAAATTGAGAGCAGTGGGCATATAATTATTCTTCTCAAAATATAACAAACCTCCATAATATGGTACTAACCTTATGTTTTACAAACATTAGACATATTCTATATATAGCTACTATACCGAAGTTCATGTTTACAATGATTTTCTTCTCTTAATCTAAATAATGATTTTATTCTCTTAATATAAAAAATATGTTTTATCTCATGTTATCTTTTTGCACATGGAAGTAGTAATAGTAAGCACCTGTTGTTGTTGTTGTTGTTGTTGTTGTTTTGGGGAGACTTGTGGTAGTCATTAGGGCTTACTCCTGGGTCTTCAATAAGGTTCACTCTTGGAAGTCTTGGGAGATATTTGGGATGCAATGGCAAAGATCAAATCCAGGTCAGCTGCGTGTAAAACAAATGCCTTACCTACTAAACTATTGCCTTTGTACAAGGGGTAGGATGCTTACCTGGTACCGGGTGACCTAGTTTCTATATACTATATATTTCTATATATTCCAATACCCCGTATGGACCCCAAACACCTCTAGGAGTGATCCCTGAGGGAAGGACTAGGAATAAGCCCTGTAACATCTGGGTGTGGCCCCAAAATAGACAAAAGGGAAGAGGACAAGAATAATAGGAAGAAGACAAAGAGAAAGAGGAGAAAAGGAGAAGGAAAAGAGGAGGAGAAGGCGAATAAGGAGTGGAGAAAGGTGGAAAAGGAGAAGGAAGAGAAGAAAAGGAAAAAAAGAAACTTAAAATTCTTTCCATTTCTACAGGAATGGAGATATAGTTTAGTGGGTCAAGCATTTATCTTGCATGCTGGGTTCAATCCTCAGTACTCAAGAGGGTCCCCTGAGCACCATCAAGAGTGATACTAAAGTTAGCACAGAAGCAGGAGTAATAAGGTTCACTCTTGGAAGTCTTCCATTCCATGGCCAAAAAGATAGTACAGAGTTTGCTTTGCATGCTACTGCAGTTGTGACAATGTTTTTCACCTTAAATACTGCATATGATTGCCAAGTCTCCCTACTTCATCCACTTGCCTCTCACCCTATCCCCTCTTGGGTGTCGAACCTATGGAACCTGAGCAAAGTCCCAGGTGTGGCCTACTCACCTAACAAACTTTAGACAACTTTCTAGTTTTCTTTTAACTTTTCACTAATTAAGCATGATCAGTAGCAAACTTACTCCCATTAGACTATTTTTTTTTCTTACTCTATGTCTGTTGCCTGATCAAATAATCAGATTTTTAAAGTGGAAATTTCGAACCGAATTATCTTCCAAGTAAGGCAAACAACTGGAATATTCCCTCTCCAGTACTGTACTATACTTCAAGTACTAGTACTGTAACTGGAATATTCTCTCTTCTGCTCAGTTGATGAAGAGAATGCTATAAGATACTTCAGAAAAGTAATGAAGCTATAGCTAAACAGAATGGAAATACCATTGAAGAAAGTGAACTAGAAATATAGTTTGCAGCCTTAATGTAGGTTGCACTTTCCTGAAGTGTCACTGATCTCTGTATTAACATCAAATTAACCTAGAAGATATATGTAGTTTTGTTCAGGTTGGATCTGACTTTTTTGTCCTGTCAAAAATCTCTACTCCAGGGCCCAGAGAGATAGCACAGCAGCGTTTGCCTTGCAAGCAGCCGATCCAGGACCAAAGGTGGTTGGTTCGAATCCCGGTGTCCCATATGGTCCCCCGTGCCTGCCAGGAGCTATTTCTGAGCAGACAGCCAGGAGTGACCCCTGAGCACCGTCGGGTGTGACCCAAAAACAAAAAACAAAAAAACAACAACAAAATCTCTACTTTAAAAAATAAGAATCTATGTCCAAAAAGTCATCTGATATCAAGGAGGCCTTCCTTGAATACATTTTGCATTAGGAACAACACTGTGCCTCCACCAGGACCTTACATTTCTCCAATCCTTTAACCTACTTCAATTTTCTCCATATCACTCATCTGACTCTATCATGGCCTATCTGACATACATTTACCATCTCTGTTTCTTGAAGAAGTCTACATACTTTGCCTTCTCTCTTATAACACACGTTATTTTGATTCATTTTTAGACTTGCTTCTTATGTTTCTTATTTCTTTCTTTTTAGCGGGAGGCAAACCCATTGATGCTCAGGAGTTACTCCTGGCTATGCGCTCAGAAATTGTTCCTGGCTTGGGGGACCATATGGGAAGCCCAGGATCAAACTGAGGTCCGTCCTGAGCCAGCCACGTGCAAGGCAAACACCCAACCGCTGCACCAAAGCTCCAGCCCCTATATGTTCCTTTTCTTTTTTCTCTTTTCTGTTCTGTTCTTTTCTTTTCTCTTCGCTTCTCTTCTCTTCTTTTCTTTTCTTTGTATTTGGGGGGGGGGGTCCACACCCGGTGATGCTCAGGAGTTAATCCTGGCTATGCACTCAGAAATAGCTTCTGTCTTGAGGCACCATATGGGACACCAGGGATCAAACAGCAGTCCATCCTAGGCTAGCATGAGCAAGACAGACGCCTTACCTCCCTGAACCGCCGCTCTGGCCCCATGCTTTTTATTTCTAAAACATATGCTGTACTTTAAAACTGATACTCTCATACTGTACAAAAGTTAATACAATGTGTGTGGTGTATATGTTTGTGTGTGAGCGTGCTTGTATGCTTGTGCGCCAACATGCACAAATATTTATGCATACACCTTTCTCACTGTAAAAGTCTAATAAATACAGAATGGGTAAATACAAACATATAAGGAGTTCTCTTTGGTCAGAATTGTATATTCTAAAATCTAATTATTCGGAGGTAATTCTTCTTTCCAAAGCCAGGGATGAACTCACACATGTGTAGCTTCCACTCTACATTGAACCATAACCCTGGCCCCTGTGTTCTATTTCTATCTTCTATTATTTAATAAGACTATAAAATTATTAGTCACGGGCCCGGAGAGATAGCACAGCGGCGTTTGCCTTGCAAGCAGCCGATCCAGGACCAAAGGTGGTTGGTTCGAATCCCAGCGTCCCATATGGTACCCCATGCCTGCCAGGAGCTATTTCTGAGCAGACAGCCAGGAGTAACCCTGAGCATCACCGGGTGTGGCCCAAAAACAAAACAAAAAAAAATTAGTAGTCACACTTTCTGTATTGTAGGCATGCATTTATATATTGTTTTAATGTTTTCATATAGAGAGATAGATTTATAACATATAAATATATATAATATATATAAGTATGCATGTATGATGTAATAAATATATGCATGTATATATTTATATACATATGCATGTCTGACAGTTATATTATAGAATCATTAGTCTGTTTTATTTAAGTAGAAATTTTCAGAATGTAGATAATTTTGTGTGTGTTTGCTTCCTGTAAGTAATTTTTGCAGCTATATATCTGAGCTATTTTCTTCTTTATCTGGATAAAGCTAGAGAACAAAGTATGCGGAAAGAGATTGATCAAATACCCTCATCACCCAAAAGAATCAATGAAATGTAATATAGTATATTAATATACAGAAAATCAATATCAGATTGATATAATTAATATTAACTCTATACCAGGATTTATCTCTTTACAATGCCTTTCTCTCTAACCTTTGAAAATATAGAGGTAGTATCTTTACATAGACCTGTGTTTTACTTTCTATGCTAAAACAAGAATGTCAGACTTTCACCCCAAAAATTTCTAACTTAAGGGCCGGGTAGGTGGCGCTGGAGGTAAGGTGTCTGCCTTGCAAGCGCTAGCCAAGGAAGGACCGCGGTTCGATCCCCCCGCGTCCCATATGGTCCCCCCAAGCCAGGGGCGATATCTGAGCACATAGCCAGGAGTAACCTTTGAGCGTCACAGGGTGTGGCCCAAAAACCAAAAAAAAAAAAAAAAAAAAAAAAAATTTCTAACTTAAATTCCAGAGTTTAACATCCAATTTTATAAATGATTTCATCTGTCTTACTAAGAGGAAATCTGATTGCTTGAAATTATTATTTTTATGTCTTAGGTTTCAGAGAAAAGTCATTTCTATTATGAATTTGAGCCAATTTATTTTTCCAGAAAATGATCATGTTGGGCCAGAGTGATAGCACAGCAGTAAGGCATTTGCCTTGCATGTGGCTGACCTAGGTCAGACCTGGGTTCGATCCCTGACATCCCGTTTGTTCCCCTGAGCCTTCCAGGAGCAACTTCTGAGTGCAGACCCAGGAATAACCCCTGAGCGCTGCCAGGTGTGCCTCCCCCCACCCAAAAGAAAAGAAAATGATTATGTTTTAAGTGGGATTCTTTATTAATAACAGGACTGATTATCTCCAAAGTATACAAAGCTCTTCCAGAATCTTCTCATTAGTCTTAGCTGTATCTTTGGGTAATATCTCGGGAAGGATGTCCCAACTTACTGATAAAAAAAAAAAATGTTTCTTAGCTTAATATCCATCATTCTAAGGTATTTTGGCTTGGCAAATACTAAATAATTAAATCTTGAAGTTCAATTTTTAAAAAGACAAATATGGAAGAAGAAATAATGAGGCATTTGAACATATTTACAGTTTAACATTTTATTTTTAAAATATTGCTATTTATGCTTGTTTAATTTTAAATGCTTTTAGATAATTATAGTCTCTTATTACTAACTTGAAAGTGATCTTGGATTAGTCAGTTAATTTTCTGGGATTCTCACCCACTCTGTTCCTCATTTTCACAATCATAAAGTGGGAGACCTGATGGCTATTTCCTTGACTCTAAAATCAGAACAGTATTTCAGGTAAGGCATTTGCCCTGCACATGGCTGACATCTGATACCCAGTACCTCATGTAACCCCCAAGCACAACTAAAGTCATGGTTAGCACAGATCTAGGAAGGAATAGCCCCCGGAAAACAAAACAAAACAAAAAATAGTAGATTTGGTGCTTTAACTTCAAAGGAATAAATAATTATAAATGAGAAATGTCATAAATATCTTGCTAAAATTACTTCATATACACAATTATTCATAATATCCGATTGTAAGTTTTAAAAATGATTTATTTGTACACAAGGTCTATAAAGAATGGCCAGTTTAAAAGTCAAGAATAGATAAATTTTGGGCCAGAGAGATAGCACAGCAGCGTTTGCCTTGCAAGCAACCAACCCAGGACCTAAGGTGGCTGGTTCGAATCCTGGCATCCCATATGGTCCCCGATGCCTGCCAGGAGCTATTTCTGAGCAGATAGCCAGGAGCAACCCCTGAGTACCACTGGGTGTGGCCCAAAAACCAAAGGGGAAAAAAAAGAATAGATAAGTTTTAAAGGCCTACATGAAGGTCAGAAAGCAAGTACAGTGGGTAAAGCACTTGCCTTGCATACAACTGATTTAGGTTCATTGCCCAATACAACATACAATCCTCTGAGCCCTGCTAGGAGTGATCTTTGAGCACAGAGCCAAGAATAATCTCTGAACATGTTGGGTGGGTTCTAAAACCAAAATAAATAAACACCCAAGTGAGCATATACATCCATCTCTTTACTACAAATTTTTTTTTTTTTTTTGGTTTTTGGGCCACACCCGGTGACGCTCAGGGGTTACTCCTGGCTATGCGCTCAGAAGTCGCTCCTGGCTTGGGGGACCATATGGGACACCGGGGGATCGAACCGCGGTCCGTCTCCTAGGCTAGCGCAGGTAAGGCAGGCACCTTACCTCCAGCGCCACCGCCCGGCCCTTTACTACAAATTTAGTTTAGTAGGTTACATCATGAAGGCCTAATAGACAACTTAATACAAAGATCAACATAATATAAAGAGAAAATTATTAAATGCTATAGTTCTGGGCCCGGAGAGATAGCACAGCAGCGTTTGCCTTGCAAGCAGCCAATCCAGGACCAAAGGTGGTTGGTTCGAATTTCGGTGTCCCATATGGTCCCCTGTGCCTGCCAGGAGCTATTTCTGAGCAGACAGCCAGGAGTAACCCCTGAGCAATGCCGGGTGTGGCCCAAATACCAAAAAAAAAAAAAAAATGCTATAGTTCTGGCATTCTGGCATTGGTATGCTCACTCATGTTAATACTAAAAATTATAAATATGATTTCTATTTTTGAGTATCAAAAATGTGGAAAACTTCAAAAGAAAAGTGCAGAGTAGTTTCGTGACTTATATAATTCACCCACTACTTATAATTTTGTTTAAAATGTGTGTGTCTCTTGGACCAAACTGTGTATCCCACCAAAATTGGAATTAACTTGTGGGGGCTTGAGATGATTTTCTGGGAAATTTAAGTAACAGCATTCATTTTAGTTGCATTCCTACAGTTTTAAAAATTTGTATAAATTGTAATATCTTATCCTACTAACTCAAAATAAAAACTGGTATAAGTGTGCATAAAGTGGATAAATTCTGTCCTAAGTTTTAAATATTATATATGGTGACATATGCCATACCTACTGGCTAGGTACTTCATTTTTATAGCACTGTAATTATATAAATTAACATATAAATATATATTTAAATTATATAAATTTTTAACGGTGAGCACACCCAACTGTGTTACTTCTGGTTATGCATTCAGAGATTACTACAAACAGATCTTGTGGGACCATATGTGATGACGGGGATTAAACTCTGCTTGGGTTTATGCAAGATAATTGCCCTATCAACTGTACTCTCTCTCACTCTGTCTCTCTATCTCTCTGGTCCTGATATGGACATTGTATAACTGAAACTTAATCATAAACAACTTTGTAACTATGCGTCTCATGAGGATTCAATTAAATAATTTATCTATAAAAAATTTTTTTAAGTCTTGACTATGTAAGAAACAATTCACAGCTAAAGTATTTCTAGAGGTTGCAAATCCAATATAATACATGAAACCTTGTACCAGAAAAAGTGATAAATTACCAATTTTTTTTTTTTTTTGTATTTTTGGGCCACACCTGCTGATGCTCAGGGGTGACTCCTGGTTATGCGATCAGCAATTGCTCCTGGCTTGGGGAACCATATGGGACACCGGATCGAACTGTGGTTCATCCTGGGTCAGCCATTTGCAAAGCAAATGTCCTACTGCTGCGCCATGACTCTGGCCCTAAATTACCAACTTTTAAGAAAATTCTCAGAGTCTTGGAACTTATTCTTATCATATTAGGATGAACCTGGGGTTACAAATGGCTCAAGAAGTTGTATCTCATCAGTTTTTATATCTAAAAAAATATGTGAATTGTTCAAGTGAACATAACAAAGAGCCATGGAATTTCTCCCAGCAGATTCACAAGTGACTCTGAAGCGCCATTTCAATAGGAAAGACTATATACAAGTGGAATTATTAATCACTAGTTTGAATCTGGGTCACTTCAGTCATGAGTCAAAGATCAAACGCTATCAGATGGTAATGAGTGTGTGAAAGTACCTACAGCAAGAAGGCATTCCATTTCTTAATGACACCTTTGTGTACTTTCTCAGCAGACTGTTAGAGGGTGGAAGAGAAATAAAGTCACATATGCCCCTTGTTCTACAGGCCAGCCCTCCAGGTGACAGTTGGCACACTTTTGCAGAGATGCTTTTGGGACATTTCATGGTGATTTCTATTGTCACAGTTCCTTAAATGGATCTACAGAACTCTTTCTCTTCTTCCTCTTTCCTCCTGGCAATTTATTCACTTCAAAGTGACAATAGCTTTTTTGCATATTCTCTGCAGAATTTCTGCATACTTTTTTCTGCTCTGGAAAATTCTCCTAAGAAAGAATCACATTTTACTGTTTATATGTGAACCTTTTTACTGCTATACTTTTTCATTTTTATTTTATTTAGGAGCATCATTTTTATTTCCACATTTTTATTAAACCCAAGTCTTATGCCAGGAACTATGTGTACAAAAATTATACATAATCCTGTTTTGAAGTCCTTACCATTTTGTAGGGATCTAAAGCATTTAAGTTTGTGAAGTGGGACCACTCTTGGGGGAGAAGGAAAGGAATTCATTATTAGCTTGACAGGTTTATCATAATTAAAACCATATACCGGGTCCCCTGTCAAATTGAATAGTATTTGCAAAATATTGTTATAGAGACAGGAGTAGAGAAATGTAGAGTTTCATAATGACAAAAATGGAAGCCATTTGTCTGGGTAGGTTAGGAAGGTTTCTGAAGAGATGGTTGAACTACTGAATGAATAGGAGTCAACCAAGCTGTTAGAATAGAAGAATGTGCTCATTCTAGGCCTAAGGAAAAGTGTGCCAAGCAGGAAACAAGACTAATAATTCTGATTGGGTTACAAAATTTTATATTTGTTCCAAATATTCAATTATGCCTGGGTCATGAGCTTATTGCTACCTTAAAAATACTTAGTTTAAACTAGAAATTAGATATGAATTTTCATAATTTTAACTCTGATTTTGTCTTTTTTCACTGTTGCTGACTTTAAATATCTAAATAAGTAAATGTTGCATTTATCTCACCAACCTCCCAGGTATTTACAGTCATTATTTTCACTGTTATGTTGATACAATCTCACTTGAATTACTTCATTTTCACTGTCAAGACTGTGTCAGCCTCAAGTGTTTAGACATTAAATAATGATTGCTATTCTTTTATGACATTTGCTTTAGTACTGTAAGAACTTTCCTGAAAGCTAATGTTCAAGAGAAATAGAGACCTGAATATCAACAAGGGGGTCTCCAAGTATGTCTTATTTTGTTGCTATCTCTTTCTTTTCCATAAGAACTTTTCTTAGTCAAAAATGTTTTACCAAGCACAAGAGCAAATGATAGACTCATAGGAGCTCTTTCTTTTATTGCCTTATTGTTTCTTGAACTGTTTTTAAAACTATACAATAAGGTCTGAGATTTAGTATAGGGGTTAAGGTGCTTGTCTTGAATTCCCAGCACCACATATAAGTCCTCTTAGCCCTGCCAGGGATCACTCCCAAGCACAGAGGCAAGAAGAACTACTAAGCACCAGATGTGGTCCAACTTCCTCTCCTCCTTATCCAAAAAATAAATCAAAATAAGGAATAATAAAAACTCATTAGTCAACTGAAAAAGCATAAAACAGTTAGCATTGCGTTGTTTGGTGGGTGAGTGGTCTCTCAAGCAATGCTCAGAGAGGCAAAGGGATTCCTAAGATTAGAGCCTGTCATTCAAGGATTGAGGATATAGTGCTGCTTGGCCCTTTCATGCTAAACCTCCAAGGTCACATTCAGCAGTACATGGCGGATTATGTGATGTCAAGGATTGAACCTGAGTTAACCACAAACAAGTTAAGCACCTAACACTTGTAGTACCTTGCTGACACCTGAAGTATTGTACTTTTAAAAGAAAATCATGTGGGGGCTGGAGAGATAGTGCAGCTGTAGGGTGTTTGCCTTGCACAACAAGGGTAGTTCGAATCCCACATGGTCCCTGTGCCAGGATCAATTTCTGAGCACAAGCCAAGAGTGACCCCTGAGCGCCACCAGTGTGACCCAAAAACCAACCCCCCAACAAAAAAAAACCCTCAAAAATCCCCAACAAATCATGTATGTTTATTTTCCAAATAGAAGTCTACTTCTTTATGTTGAAAGCTTCTACTGTGCTTCAATATGTGGTTACTCGATGTGGTGATATTATATTCATGATTTAAATCTTTGAAAAGTTTCTGCCATCTCTGAACAGTTCGTCTATTTTCAGGAAATCTGACATGTGGCAAATAGTTTGCAGCATATGCAGCTGAACATGCCAATTTCAAAGGGTTTTACAAGCTTTAATTAATTTTCACAACAACCAGATGCATTTTGCTTTATTGATGGAAGTCCAGAGACAGTGAAATTCTGAGTGGCTCCAAATTCATCTCGAAATATGGCTTTCATACCTTTTTTTTGATAACTGAAATCTTTTCCCAAAGAATTATTTCCTCATACTATTATCTGGATCCCAGATCCTATTGGTAGGAAGAAATGAAAATGCTTTTCATTATAGGATTGCCATGTTTATCAAAACACAGAAAAACATTGTTACTGATAAATGCTGTTTTAGATAAACTGTGAATAATTTTTGCATATGTGGGTCTTGAATATTGCATGTTCCTAAAAGTAATTGTTCTATCTGAAATTCAAATTTTACAGGACTTCCTGTATGTAAGCTGGAAGCTTAAGGCTGTATATAGTCTTACCCTCACAACACCTTTGCATGCTCATAGCCAGATGAAGATTCAGGTTAATATGCAAAACATATATAGAAGAAAACTATAAGAACACTCAGAAAGAATTAATATCTTTTTCTTTCTAGGCAAAATTTAGGGAATATATCACTTCTATATTTAGGTTAGAGCATTTTCATGATCATGTACCATTATAATGTTGTGCCTTCCTTGTTTCTTTGAACAAATAATTTAGCCTCCAAAACTTTGATAGCATTGTTTAGTTTTGTTTTGGGGCCATACCTAGTGGCACTCAGGGCCTACTCCTGGCTCTGTGCTCAGAAATCACATCTGGCAGTCTCGGGGGTCGATATAGAATGCTGGAGATTGAATCTGGGTTGGCTGTGTGCAAGGCAGACGCCTTACCCATTGTGCTATTGCTCCAGCCCAGCATTGTTTTTTAAGATCCCTATTTATAGAAGTCAACAATTTAGCTCCTAGTTGTTAGGAAAATTGATGGTAAATGAAACCTCTTTCGTGTCTAGAGAGAGAAGTGCATAGAAATTTGGCATTGTGGTTCTAAGGCAACCCAGGAGAGAAGTGATTCATATATTTATCATTTTGGGGACTAATTGACATATCCATATTTTAGTTGGCTTGGCTTAAAGAAAAAAACTCATTAGAACAGTTCAGTTATTTTGCTTTAGTAGTTTTTAAAGCGACCCTGGAAAATTATACTCATTTATCTAGTTGGCTCCTTTATAGTATCATTATTCGTTCTGATTACATTCATTCTGATTAGCAATCAGAAGTCACAATGCTTGTTTAGGATGAAAGAGTCTAGGTTAACTAATGGAAAAAACCCACAAAACATTAGGGAAGGGGATGGAATGATAGTACAGCTGGTAGGGTACTTGCCTTGGTGATAGAAATATCACCAGCATTCCATAAAATCCACAGAGCACCCCCAGGAGTAATTCCAAAAGCCGAGAGTAAACCCTGAGCATCACCAGGTGTGGCTAAATATTTAAAATAAGGGTGGGGGAGGTATTTGTAAACATATGTACAAGAAAATGGGGGCCCTTTCCAAGACTAATGAAAACCCAGTGGTTTAGATTTGATGTTCCCCAGGATTTCCCTGCTAACTCTATGTAAGATTAATTTTATCCTTAAAATGTTAGCAGCAGTTCGTTTCATTCATGAAATGTCATTTCTTTTATTTGTAAAATATTAACAGCATTGAGTAATAAATGGATTGAGATTTTAGTCTCTGTCCCTCTTTTAGTTTTCCCAGACTATATAAGTTTAGTTTTGAAACTAAAAAAAAAAAAAAAAATAAGGTGGAGGTAGTCTAAATGGGCTGGATTTCATGCTTTGCATTCTAGGAGATTGGATTTAATTTCTAAGCACCATTGGGAATGACTCTCAAAGAAGGTACCAAGAGTATCTCTGAGGAGAACCACAATAAGAAAAATAAGTACCAGTGGTATAAACCTTCTCTCCACCCCGAAAAAAGAAAAATGCACAAGTATTACTTTCTATGTTTAAATTCAAGATACAAAGCATATTTTTCATGTATAGAAAGAAGGTCCAAATTAAATCTCAAACACCACTTGGTGTCCTGTGCACCACTGGGAGCAATCCCCAAGCACTGCCAGCTGTGACTCAAAAAGAAAAACAAAACAAAACAAAACAAAAAAAGCAATGCTTCAACTGGGGCTGGAGAGACAATATTGGGGTTCAGGTTTATGCTTTGCATACAGCTGGCCTAGGTTTGATTTCTAGCTCAGTCCCCTGAGCACCACCAGATATTGTTCTATAGGCAGCTCAAGCCCTAATGGAGTGGCCTGGGTAATTGCTAGCATAACAGAACTGCATTCTTAGGCCCCCATATTTGAAGCAAGTAGATACAGAAGGCAGGATCCCCTCCCTCTATGGCAATGAGTACTTGGGTTGTAATAAAAGATATCATTAACAGATGGAATTTGAAGAAAGTTACTTTTGTCACTAGCCCTAAGGCTACCAGGGCACACCTTGAGGATACTGGAACTAAGGTCTGATAAGAGAAGTTTATCAGAAAGGTTAAAGATCAACTGATCCCAAGCCTTTGAGTTGTTGCATCTCAACAATTCTCGTGGGTCATAGTACTTTCTTTTTTTTTTTTCTTTTGGTTTTTCAGGCCAAACCGTTTGATGCTCAGGGGTTACTCCTGGTTAAGCACTCAGAAATTGTCCCTGGCTTGGGGGGACCATATGGGACGCCGGGGGATCAAACCATGGTCCTTCCTTGGCTAGTGCTTGCAAGGCAGACACCTTACCTCTAGGACCACCTCGCTGGCCCCAGGTCATAGTACTTTCACGAGAGGAAACTGGGTACACGAGCGAACGAATTACATGAAGTAATTGAGACCACACAAAATGCATTGTATGGGGACCCACGTCTATGAGACATAGACGAGAGACAAAATTTACTTTTCAGCTGATGACATTTTAAGCACAACTCTGGTATGCAAGGTATTTTTAGGGAAACAAAGGGCAGAGGATTGTTAGGAGGGACAACGCAATGGTACCTGACCCTAGAATCTACATATCAAATAACTACCTGATGTAGGTGAGAAAGAGCCCTGCTAAAGGTAAGGCGAAACCTGAGATGGAGGTGTTCTGGTTTGCAAGAAGTTTGCAGCCTCGGAAAGTAGAATTCAAGAAAGGCAGAAGCTATTGTTAGCACCATGAAGCTTAGAGCAGGAAAAAGCAAGTTGCTGGGAACTGGCTTGGCTCAACCTTTGAGTGGCAAATATACTAACCAGCGGGGGAATTTATAGTCTTGGTGCTGAAAATTTCTATGAGATTGCAGGATAACTGAGGCCGAATATCTGTAGTTAGCAAGGGAGGCAAAGCCAAATAAATAAAAGTAAAGAGATATATAATGTCACAGCCATGTCAGAAATATAGCCAGTCATCCACGCAGAGGTTATGATTGACTTCCACCGATGGGCCTTCTGGCTGAATTATTTCTTGGGGAAAATTAGGCACTTCACCAGGAAAGCAAAAAGACACATCTGGAGTATGCTTTCCCTTATAGTGGAGACATGCAGTGACATCTTTGCACAAAGAAGACAAGCATATGTTTTCTCTGGGTCCATGTGTCCAAATGTGTTGACTGGGGACATGGTGTCTGAGCATGTCACCTGCATCTCCCCACTTAGATGTCTACTTTCATATTTTTCTACTTTAATTCTGGGTTAAATGTACTGGGCTCTTTCCACCTGTGTAGAAGTCTATGTTCTCTGTTGAGCACATTACGTTTTCTCCCACCCCCTCTCTCACCAAATAAAACTCGGTTTTTGTTTGTTTGGTTTTTTTTGGGGGGGGGGCCACACCCAGCAGCACTCAGAAATCACCCCTGGCAGGCTTAGGGGACCACATGGGATGCTGGGATTCGAACCACCGTCCTTCTGCATGCAAGGCAAAAATGCCTTACCTCTATGCTATCTCTCTGGCCCAAAACTCGGTTTTTTAGTTCACTCTTTGACTCCTCCTGAAATTCTTTTCTGTGAGGGCAGGTGATGAACCCAAAAGACCTGGGAAAAAGTCTTGGACTGAATTTATTCTTCTTGCCACTGCAAGGTTTCCAGTCCTAGAACTCCCACCACCACTTGCCTGTTTGTGTGGCAGAGGTAAAGAGAGAGGAAGTGGCATATTCTCTACTCCAGGCTGTTGCCTTTCTCCTCCCAACTTCATATAAGTCACCCTGGGCTCCACAGGCGCTGTGTTGAACTTTTGACCTGGTAGACCAAGGATTACCAGGAGGATTATTTCGAGAACCAGTTGGGAGCTGCCATAAATAAATAAATAAATAAATAAATAAATAAATAAATAAATAAATAACTAAATAAATAAGTAAATAAGTAAATAAGTAAATAAATAAATAAGTGTCCTTAAATATGTGTGAAGGCCATCTGAGATATATAGCTTTTGGCATCTAGTCATAAATGAGCCTTCTGATGTTCAGTAAGGATGACTTAAAACTTTTTCTTTAATTTTAAGCACCATGATTTTCAATATTGATAATAGCAGGGCTTTGTTCATAAAATAGTCCAACACTAAAAACTGAATCAGTGTCAACTTTCTTCTATCCATCATTGTCCTTGTGTCTCAATGCCCCACCCCTTTACAGTGATATGCTTTCGAGGTATTATGTGAACATCAGTCTCCAAAAAACAAGGTCACCCAGGAATGTCTGTTAAGGATTCATATTTAAGGTCCATCTGAGGACCTGAAGAGCAATAAAAAATACTGCTTAATACCAACACAAGATATAAATCTGAAAGTTCATCTTCTCCCCATTATTTTCCTTCCCATTTTTTATAGGTACAGACTGGAAATATGGTTTCATGGATTTCAATTTTTAATGAATTACATGAGAAGTCTTTTTAATCTACATTTTTCATTTCTAATTTTGAAATAAAAATGAAATTTTTATTTATAACTACATTAGTTGCATTAGTCACCTATGTTTACCTCCTTTCACTATTCAAATGCCTTCCTTTTACTCTACTTTTCTCAGAAATGAGATTAAAGTAGAATTTGACGCTATATATTTGAAGAAATTTGCATAATATTAGATAAGCCTGAAAAATAAAAGGATTTGTATTTGCTAAGACAGCCTGCAGGGTCAAGGTTAAATTCACACAAAAGACTGCATATTAAATTAAACTGGTTCATTGTTTAATATGCAATAAACTGCTTATAAAACTAATCTTAAATATGCAAAATAATTGTCTTAAAATGAAACAGGTTTTGATCTTTAACTATTTAAGTGTTTAAAATTATATAATGGTTCTCAAGAATTGACAGAATTTGGAACTTTCTGCTTGTTTATGTGTCAATACTTGAATTTGGAAACCTAGCAATATAAAAGAACATTTTTTTTCTGTTTTATGTGTGGATAAACTAGGTGTTTTCTAGAAAGAAATATCAGTGTCATTCAGAATTGCTTAATCATAATTTTATGATCTGTTGAAACATATGTCTCAGTCAGATGAGCTGCCAGATGGAATCTTATCTAAAGGCTTTTTTATCTTAGGATTCCTTTGAATTTTATCACAAAATCACTTCAAGCCCTACTTGAAAGGTAGCCACTTACGTGTGGAAAATGACAATTTTTAACTGTGCATTATTAACTTGAATAATTAAATTAACTTAAATAATTTCTGATGCATGGGAGAGACATGAATATCATTGAAAATGATAGAGAATTTGGTAGTATACATAACTATGGTGGTGGTGTCCTGTAACAATTCCAAGTCCGTTGGTTGATGAACTCAGAGCTGAAGCCTTCTTTGCTCTCTTGTTAGTCCATTAGCACAATGCTATCTAACATAATTCTGAAGATGCACATTAATTCATAATGGGATGCATTTAGTCACACAGTGACTATCTAGTCTATATTAGGAAGCCACTTGCAGGATTTTGGTTTCAGAATCTCTGCCACCCAACAGATGATAGATAATCTTTCAGAAATACTAGCTAGAGGGGCCAGAGAGATAGCACAGTGGTAAGGCATTTGTCTTGCACAAGGCCGACCCAGGGCAGACTCGAGTTTGATCCCCAGTATCCGATATGTTTCCCTGAGCTTGCCAGGAGTTATTTCTGAGTACAGAGCCAGGACTAACCTCTGAGCATTGCCGGGTGCCCCCCCCCAAAAAAATACCAGCTAGAGTAAATGTTTCAATGCCACATGCTCCTCTTAAACACAAAGCAAGGTGGACTGAGATGTTCACATTATTTGTCCATCTGTTCTCAGAGTTACATCACCACAAAGGAGTTAATGTGTCTTGTTTTTAGGGTCATGTTTAATTGCATAGGTCAGCAAAGGATGATAAATGACTTTTTCTTCAAGTCTGTGTGTCGTTTATTCTGTACAGCTGAACAGTACATTCAGTTTTCTTAATCAACACAGCTGACACCATAAAAAAGCCATACAAACTGGAAAATGTTACTTAAACATTGCATCTTAAATGCATCTTTAACATGAGTTAGCCTGTCCCCAAAGTTTACTACTTCATAGAATATCCATAATTCTGTGACTTACTTACAGTCTCCCATAGCTAATAGGAAGAATGGAAGCACTAGGTGGCAGTCTTAAGCAAACTTAAAATTACCTCCTCCCCCCCCTAAATTGATAGCAATATCAGAAAGTACTGCTGATACAAATGAATTTGAACAAAACTTTAGAAAGAACAAATCTGGGCACCGCAGAGATAGCATGGAGGTAGGGTGTTTGCCTTGTATGCTGAAGGATGGTGATTCGAATCCCAGCATCCCATATGGTCCCCCAAGCCTACCAGGAGTGATTTCTAAGTGTAGAGCCAGGAGTAACCCCTGAACACTGCTGGGTGTGACCCAAAACCCAAAAAAAACTAAAAAAAGAACAAATCTGAGGACACTGTGAAATTTATGCTGAAATTTAATATCATTCAGGGCTAGTGTGTAAGGTGCTTATTTTGCATGTGGAAAACAGGATTTCATCCCCTGCATCGAATATATGCCTCCCTCCCCCCAATACTGCCAGGTTGACAAAATAACCATATCAGTAGTCTAAACCCAACACATAGCGAGTCGAGAATATTGAACTTTCTCTGGAAAATTTTCACCAGGAGAGGCCTCTGAGTCTTCAGAGCACTACTTGGGAAAAATGATAAAGAGAGAAACTCAGAAAAAAAAATTAACCAACATAGGGATATTTAAGCAGAAAAGGCAGATTAGAAAATATTAAATAGGACGTGATGACTTATTTTTTTTGTTTTTGGGCCACATCAGGTGACACCTAGGAATTAATCCTGGCTATATGCTCAGAAATTGCCCCTGGCTTGGGGACCATATGGGATGCCATGAGATCGAACTGGGGTTTGTCCTAGGCTAGCACACTCAAGGCAGATGCCTTACGCCCTGTGCCACTGCTCTGGCCCTGTGATGACTCTTTTGGTCTTCACAGCAACTGTTGTATTAATACAACGGTATGCATTAACTTTTATTCCTATATTTGTGTATTCATCTTTGAAGATGGATTATGAATTTTTTTTCTTTCTGCTTATATTTTTCGACCAAAACAACTGTTTTTTCTGCTCAGGGCTTGCTCCTAATGGTGCTCGGAGGACCATGTGGTACTAGGGAAGGAACTAGACCTGCCTTCTGCACTCCATCTCTTTGAGCCATCTGCCTGTTGCTCAAAATGCCTCCCTGATCTAAAAAGAGTTTCTTTGTCATTATTTATTGCCATTTTTAATGTTTACATAAAATACATTTACCACAATATCTTGTATGCTTTTATTATGGTTATATATATAAGTTCTATATGATATATATGTGTATAGTACTTACACTACGGTGTTTTTAATCATTTAAAAGATCCTATGGGGCTGGAGCAATAGTAGACCAGATACAACATTTGCACATGATATCTTTCTTCAAGTCTATTAAAAGTAGTTTTAAGTATTTTTCTGGCACTTCATTATATGCTTATGGTTAGGAGTGTGATTTATTCCTGATGTACATACACCTTTATTATCAAGAAGTGACCTATCTGTCTCATAACATTTTTAAGCCTAGAGTATGTTGTCTGATATTAGTATGGCCACCTTAGCCATTTTAAGACAGTTGTCTTCGATCTTTGACTTTGAGTCTATTTGCTCTGACTATTTAAATGTGTTTCTTGCAGGCAGCACAATGTTGGATTCAATTTTCTGATCCACTTTGCCACTCTGTGTCTCTTGTGGTGCATTTAGCTCTCTGACTTTGAGAGAAATTTTTTTTTTGGGGGGGCACACCCATTTGACGCTCAGGAGCTACTCCTGGCTATGCGCTCAGAAATCGCCCCTGGCTTGGGGGGACCATATGGGATGCCAGGGGATCGAACCGCGGTCCTTCCTACACTAGCACTTGCAAGGCAGACACCTTACCTCTAGCGCCACCTTCCTGGCCCCAAGAGAAATGATTGTCATGGGATTTTTCCGTCATCTTTTTGTTGAAGTTTGATGTGTTTATGAGGTTGGTCTTGCCTTTAGGTCTTCCTTTTTTTTTTTTTTTTTTTTTTTTTTTTTTTGGTTTTTGGGCCACACCCGGTGACGCTCAGGGGTTACTCCTGGCTTGGGGGACCATATGGGACGCCGGGGGATCGAACCGCGGTCCGTCTCCTAGGCTAGAGCAGGTAAGGCAGGCACCTTACCTCCAGCGCCACCGCCCGGCCCCTTAGGTCTTCCTTTTAAGATTGAATTTAGTCTTGAAATTTCCTGAGCTGTTGTGTACACATGAAGCTGTATATCTTCAAACTTGAGTGAAAGTCTGGCTGGGTGAAATATTCTTGGAGAGGCATTCATTTCATTAAGTTTTTGTTGTTTTTTTTTTTTTACTATATCCCACCACTGAAGGGTTGCTTGTGATAAATGTGCTGTAAATCTTAAAGATGCTTCTTTGTATATAATTTCACTTTTTTATTCTTGGTGTTTTCAATATTCTATCTTTATCTATAATTTGATCATTGTAACAAGGATGTGCCTTTGTGTGCTTTTATTTGAGTCTCTTTTAGCTGGTACTCTGGCATCCAGGATATGGGTGCAAGCACTCTTCAGTTCTGGAACTTCTCAACAATGATGTCTTTGATGGTTGCCTCTTCAGGGGGATTTTCTTTCTGGCCCTCTGGGGCCCCAATTATTCTTATGTTGTTTCTGCTGAATTTATCTAAAAATCTTTTGTCATCTGTTCACTTATTTTGAGGATTCTTTTCATCTTCTGTCAATTTATTTTGAAGTTCTTTCTAATTTCTTCTGTTGTATGGAAGTATTATGCAGCTCCTCTTTATATTCACTGATTCTGTCTTCATTAGCTGCTGTTCTGCTGGTGCGCCTTCCAGTGAGTTTTTCATTTCACCTACCAAGTTTTTCTGTACTGTCACTTCTGTTTCTCATATCCTGTTAGGCCTTACTGATTTTCCATTCCATTGTTTCTTTCAATTTTTTTTAACATCCTCATTTAACATTTTCTCTATAAAGTCCTTATCAGAGAGCTGGTTATCACAAGGTTCCAGGGGCCGACAAGGTGAACACTTTCTCCACCCTCCTCCTGGAGCCCTACAAGCCCCCCAGTGCCCAGTAGCACCTCTGCGTGTCCCCGCACCCCCCCCCCAGCCCGTCCCAGGGCCAACTTTGTGATACTAGTTGGGTGGCTGATACTAGTTGGGTCTTTAGAACTACCATCATAATTTGCTAAGTTTAGTGGTGATCTGTGTTGCTGTCCTATTGTGACTTCTGCAATGTGGTTTTTTGTGTTGTGATGACGCTTCTTTATTAGAAGAAATACATGGCCAAGGATTGAATAGGAGTGGCCATGATTTTCTCTGGGTATGCTGACCTGAGGTAAAAATGACGCTTTTGTGTCAAAGGAGCCAGTCTGCAGCTGGTCCAGTCTGTCTAGAGGTTATGCTCTTCTTGGGGTGCATTGGTGTGAAAATGGCTTTCCTGAGACAAAGAGCAGCCTGAGGCCATAGTCCTGCCTGTCTTGCAGTCAGATTTTTCTCTGGTTGTACTGACCTGGGATGAAAATGGCTCTTTTGAGTTAAAGAACAACCCACTGGTGCCAGTCCTTTCTATCTTGCAGCCACTCTCTTTTCTGGGTGCACTCTAATTTTTTAAACATAAGGATATTCATGTTAGTTTCTTCTGGAGTCTCTATACTTCGAATTTACTAGAACATGTATTTTGCCCTAAATTAAATGTACTTAAATATAAATTAAATGCAAATCAATTCCTTCTGTAATAACTGAATTATTGTACTTTATTGCCAGTGGCATCATAACTCTACATTTAATAAATTACAGTAACTGTATCCTTTGCTTTTGTTTACATTCCACAAGTACCTTGGAATCCAAGTAATTCTGAAACTGGCCATGCACAAAAATATAATCCGATATATTGTTGCCCTCTAAAGATATATATATTTTTGATTACTTAAGTGAAGTTAGGGAACATTGGTGTTCCTGAATTTTAAAATGTGACCTTGAGAAATACTTTAAATGTCACCTTGATAAATATTTTTAAGTGTTTTTGAAGAGACATTTTTCATAATTGGACAAAGGTAATTTGGAGAGTTCAATTACCTTATTATATTTTAGCTTAGAAATTGTTTGGGACTCAGAGACAAAAGAGATGAGAGCTGGAAGGTGCAGCTCACAACATGAAGCTCACCACCACGAGTGATGAGTGCTGTTAGAGAAATAACTACATTGAGAACTATCCTAACAATGTGAATGAATGAGAGAAGTAGAAAGCCAGTCTCAAGTACAGGCACGGGTGGGGTGGGGAGGAGGGAGATTGGGGACATTGGTGGTGGAAATGTTGCACTGGTGAAGGGGGGCGTTCTTTACATGACTGAAATAATACAACTACAATCATATTTGTAATCATAGTGTTTAAATAAAGATAAAAAAATGGTTTGGGAGCAAGACCAATAGTACAACAGGTAAGGCACTTGCCTTTTATGCAGCTACCCGGGTTCATTCTTTGTTACTACATATGGTCCCTTTATCTCTTAGGAGTGATCCCTGAGCTCAGAGACAGGTGTAAGCCCTGAGAACCTCAGAATATATGCCCAAAATGGTTTAAAATTTAGGATGTCCATATATCACATTTTACATCCATTATCCTAACTTAATTAAGCTTATTAGGTTGCATTCTGAAAATGTACTTTTTGCATGGCAAATAGCTATCATCTATTAAATTATCAAACAATTTATCAGGATTTTTGTCTGCCTCTAATTATCTTGCAATTAAATAGGAAATATTACTGAACTTTAAAAACTATAATATTTGTATAATTGAGAAAGCAGCAGTTAGTACTCTTATTCTTCTTAAATTTGGCTTGCCATAGGCAAGTTTTTATTGTGATAGTAATTTGGCTTTTTTATGAATGGAAACATGAAATTGTTCTAATAAAAATCTTATTTTTTTTAATTAAATCTGCTACTATTAAAATGGAAGCTCTGGCTTCGTTGGTGCTGCTGTTTCTGTACGATGATTTCATTCATTTACCTTTTGTTTTTTGGGCCACACCTGGCTGCGCTCAGGAGTTACTCCTGGCTCTGTGCTCAGAAATTGCTCCTGGCAGGCTCAGGGGTACCATATGGGATCCTGGGGGTTGAACCAGGATCCATCTTGGGTCAGAGGTCTGCAAGACAAATTCTATCCCACTGTGTTATCACTCTGGCCCCATCTGTACTATAATCTTAATCGTCTATAACAGCAATAGTTTCTTCCATCTTTTTTTTCCTTTTGGTTTTCGGATCACACCTGGCAACACTCGGGGATTAACTCTTGACTTTGCGCTCAGAAATCTCTCCTGGCAGGCACAGGGAACCAGGTGGGTTGCCAGGATTCGAACCACCTTGCGTCCTGGATCAGCTGCTTGTAAAGCAAACGCCCTACCGCTGTGCTATCTCTCCTGTCACAGTTTCTTCCATCTTTATATAATGTATCTTGTTCAATTTTTACTTCTCAATTAGATATTTGAAGTCACTCTGTAAAGAGAATATTCAGAGTTTTCCTTACTATGAAGCTGGAATTTAAATTTAGTCTTGTAAATTTAATGTTTTCTTTTTATTATTTTAGGTTGTTTGGTTGGTTTGGGGCTATCCCCTGCAGCTCTCAGGACTTGCTCCTGGTTTTATCTGCAAGAGACCATATGGGATTCAAGGAATTTTAGCCCAGTTTGTCAAGCTCCCTACCCACTGTGTTAGCTCTCTAGCCCCACTTCTGTTTTGTTTTGTTTTAAACATTCATTTCTCATGTTCATCTCTTCTTTCCATTATTGATGGCATTGTATTTTTTCTTATAACATTTTACCGATACCTTATATATCTTTAATGTTAATCCCTTATCAAATGACTGTTGGGTAAACAATTTCTCCTAATTTGGGGGCAGTTCTTGTTTCCTAATCATCATGTTCTTTGAGGTGTAGAAGCTTCTTAGTTTAATCTAGTCTAATTTGTTTATCTTTGATTCCACTTGCTTGGTCCGTGGTGATTCATCCTTAAACACTCATCTTTCTATGTCTTCTATGTCGACTCCATGTTCTGCCTACATTTTCCTTTGTATACCTATGGATTTGGGTCTTATGAGTACCTCAACAACTTTTTTTAAATAACTAATGTATTTGAGTATGTCTTCATAAATTGTTATCAGTATCCTGAAAAAAAATTTTTTTGGTTTTTGGGTCATACCCGGCAGTTCTCAGGGGTTACTCCTGGCTCTACACTCAGAAATAGCCCCCAGCAGGCTCAAGGGACCATATGGGATGCTGGGATTCAAACCACCGACCTTCTGCATCCAAGGCAAATGCCTGACCTCCATGCTATCTCTCAGGCCCCAGTATCCTGAAATTTAACTTCACTGTTTTATCATTTCTAGAGCATTTCCCTCCAATTTCTAGCTTTGTTTGTTGTTGTATATTATCATTTTGTAGGGCCATTTTGTAATACAACAAATAAGATAATGTATCTTTGCCTTTTTGCCTTTTGGTTGACTTAAAAATGGGTGAGGGGGTACATTTTTTTATTAATTTTTCATTTTTAATTATGAGAACAAAGATGCAAAGAGGTAAAGTTACAGTGGAAGGACAATCACCCATAAACAGAATTCTCAGTAGTCCCATCGCTGATATCTTAACTTTGAACTTTCAGCCAAAAAACATTAAGGAAAATAAAACAGAACCCATGTACAATTACTTTGTCCCTCAAGTCCCCAGATTGTAGTACATAATATTTCTTAGCAGCACACAAAGCAATCTAAAGACATAAAACTTATGTAACTCCTTAAACATTGAAGGCAAAGTACTTTTTTACATTTCCATGCACAGGCATATTAGTTTAAGTTAATCTCAAGAGTTTAAGTGGGTTGTTTTTCTTAAGGATTAGAGTCAAAGGAGCACAGTAAAAATGGTGTTAGAGTGGCAATTATTGTTTTCATAGGCCCACCAAAATATGAGGGACATGGAAAGGAAAATCCTTGGCCTAAATACAAGGAGACCCTACTCCTGAAGTTTCCTGGCATAAGACCAACTCTAGGCTCCAGGCAAACTAGTTTGTCCAATCCTGGTCATTGTCTGTAGTGCCAATACACTTTTATTTTTCACACAGTTTCTGTTGTTGGTATCATGTTTCTGTATTAAAGATCCTGGAATCTGCATAACCTACATTGCAGTCAGGATGGTGCAGAGCATCTTCTCGTTTCACCTCACAGGTAAAGGGCAATGCAGAGAACCCTGTCCTGTGAGCAGGTCATTGTTGTTGTCAAGTCTTCTTAGTGTTAAGGGAAGTCTTTTTTGAGCAGGTCATTATCAGAGCAGCAGTAGGGTCTTCCCTGGTAGAGAATTGCTTCCAGGTGTTGTTATAAAAAACCTTGGATGTTTCACAGATAGCTTCCCTGGTTCAGGAGTAAATGGAGGATGCGCATTCTTCTGAGGCCTGTGCCAGGTCATTATATCAGTGTTCAGGGTGTAAGGTCCCATTGCACTACAAGATTTGTGTGTTCCAATCTCTTTATTTTTGGGGGGGTCACACCCTGCGGTGCTCAGGTGTTACTCCTGGCTGTCTGCTTAGAAATAGCTCCTGGAAGGCACAGGGGACCATATGGGACACCAGGATTCGAACCAACCACCCTTGGTCCTGGATCGGCTGCTTGCAAGGCAAACGCCACTGTGCTATCTCTCCGGGCCCTGTGTGTTCCAATCTCTTATTAGATAAGAACTTATTTGTATGTATAGTATTTTCCCATTTTAATGTGCCTATGCAAACAAGGAATGATGCCACGTGGTGTTATCGGCGCATATGGGGGCCCTAAGAACAAGTCCAACAATCCCCATGACATGGTTCAATCATAAACATTAAACTGAGGGACTCTTGAGGTGGTACATTTTTATCTGCTTTATTTAAATCTGCCAAAGTGGGGCTGGAGAGATAGCATGGAGGTAAGGCATTTGCCTTTCATGCAGAAGGTCATTGGTTTGAATCCCGGCATCCCATGTGGTCCCCCGAGCCTGCAAGGAGCAATTTCTGAGCATAGAGCCTGGTGTAACCCCTGAGCGCTGCTGGATGTGACCCAAAAATCAATCAATCAATCAATCAATCAGCCAAAGTTATTGAATGTATTTTAGAGGTTCATCTTTTCCACTAGTTTTGCTTTCATTTTCGGGCCATACTCAGCAAAACTCAAGGCTTGTACCTAAGCTCAGGGATCACTCCTGGTGATGCTCAGTGGACCATATGTAGTACTGAAATAGAACCTGTTGCTCTCACTCCCAGTACATCTTATCCAAAGATACAGTTCAAATTCCTACAGTAATTTGAATTAATAATATTACTTGACCATTTTACAGATTACTTTTCACCTCTAAAAGAAATGACTATTGTATGAAGTACTGTTCAAAAGTATTGTACAAAATAAACCATTTATATAAATGGACATATAAATGTAAATGTAAACCAGCATTAATTTCATTTCATTCTAATAATTCTTCACCGACAGTTTGTAGCATACACTTTTAAGCTGAATCAAAAAACTATTTGTGGTTTCTAAAAAAGGCAAGACCTTTAAATTTTGTTCAAATTAGTTTAATAATTCTTGAACAGATTAATCTTCTATTATAAGTAATGCATTTAAACACGCATGCCCATGGAAGATACAAGATATCTATAAACTATTCTATAACAATTGCAGAATCTCTAAATTGGGACCGGAGCAATAGCGCAGTGGTAGGGCATTTGCCTTGCACTCAACTGATCTGTCCCTGGCATCTCCTGCAGGAGCAATTGTGAGCCAGAGCCAGGAGTAATCTTGAGAGCCGCTAGGTGTGGCCCAAAAACCCCAAACCCCTCCCCCCAAAAAAGAAAAAGAATCTATAAATTGTATGATGCAGAAAAATAAGAGTATTCAGGAGGAAAACCTGGGTGAAGTTAAAAGGGACTTTTTTCAAGGGATCACATCTGGTGGTGCTCAGGGCTTACTCCTGCTCTGAACTCAGAAATCACTCCTGGCAGGGTCAGGGAGCCATATGGGATGCCAGGGATTGAACCCAAGTCAGCTGCGTGCAATGCAAACACTCCAGCTGCTGAGCTATTGCTCAGGGCCCCTAAGGGGCTTTAAAAAAGGTAAATGTCTTTGTCTGCTGGAGACTTTTATATTGTGTTATATTTTAAACTGGGTTTGTACCTCACAAACATGCACAGAAGGAAAATAGAATAAAGGTTATTAGTCCCATTGTTGATTCAGTTTCGACCATCTTGATATAGAAAACAATCATTTATTTTCAGTGGTAGGGACTTGAAGGTGTTGGTTGATGAAGTATAACCCCTAAAGTACTTTCCTAACATGACCCTTCTTTTTTTTTTTTTTTTTTTTTTTTTGGTTTTTGGGTCACACCCAGCGGTGCTCAGGGGTTACTCCTGGCTGTCTGCTAGAAATAGCTCCTGGCAGGCACGAGGGACCATATGGGAAACCGGGATTCGAACCAACCACCTTTGGTCCCGGATCAGCTGCTTGCAAGGCAAACGCCGCTGTGCTATCTCTCCAGGCCCCCTAACATGACCCTTCTAATGTCTTCAAAATGTTTCTGGGTTTATCAAATTTTAATCTTGTCTATAAATATGACAAATGCCTCAGGAAAGTAAGAAGGATATATTTGTCTCAGAGATTTAGATACCACAAATTCTGTAAGACAGTTTTGTACTTTGTGGGGTGTAGGACTCTTAATGTTTTCGTATTATTAACAAGAGTTAGAAATATCATTGTTTATCAGAACTGCTAATGGTCACATGGTTTTTGCGTGAAAATGGTACTTTTTACCTGCCAAGATTAAAGATATTTCACACAGAATCAGGTAGAATCACATTGATTCTTGCCTTTGTTGTGAAAAGTAGTGTTCATGTGTAAGATGACTGTCTTGGCTTGGGAACACTGGTTTCAACCATGGAAAAGCAGAGACATAACTAACTGTAGAGCTTGCCTAGTCCAAAATAAAATGTGGAAATACGGGAGCAGTAGCACAGCAGGTAGAACGTTTATTTGCTTTGCCATGGCCCACCCAGGTTCAATTCTCAGCATCCCATATGGTCCCCCCAGCCTGCCAGGAATAATTTCTAAGTACAGGCCAGGAGTAACTTCTAGTTACTCAAGCCAAGTGTGGCCCAAAAACTTTAAAAAAAATAGTGGAAAATAATAAGGGCTTTTCATGAATGCAAAATATTGTGCCACCTATTCTCTTACTCTGTCTCAGAATCTTCCTATACTTTCCAACAAAGAACCACAAACAATAGAAATGCTATAAATACGTTTGGATACTGAATTCAAAAACTAAAAATATCGAAGCACTGAGGATTTTCCATTTTATTTGTATTACCTAAACATTTAATTCTCAACTTAAGTTTCAAGAATGTAATCCTGTTTATTTACTGTCTAGAATTATAACTAGCACATTAATTCTGGGAACGAGTGTTTAGGGAACATGGATAAAAATCTTGTGTTTGCATTTGCTTTGGGGCCATCCCTGACTATGTTCAGGGCTTACTCCTGGATTTGTTTGAGGGACCATACACGGTGTTTGAATCAGCTGTGTGCAAAGAACATGCTTTCTTTCACCCCTAAACTTTCTCTCCACCACAAAATTGATTTTATTTGCCTATTGTTTATGGATTGTACAAAACCCTGTAGCAGAAATTTTCAGCCTCACACTTAAACAAACTTCCCTGCTGTGGAATCTTGATAAAGACCTGTTTAATTATGGTAAGTCAAATTAGGAAGAATCTATAGCAAAGCCAGGCACTGGTCATTTGCCTATGTCAGAGGGAAAAGAGGCCAGGATGTCAACTTTCAATGGAAAATCTTATTTGGGTTTATTTTCCTACATTTAATTAGGAAGTCTTATTTGCAAAATAACTCTTGACAGGTCAAAAAAATTAAATAGGTTAATTTCTCTTCTAAAAATTGTGAGGAATCAGAAATGAGACATGATGACAATGACAGGAAAGAAAACCTAACTTGTTGTTAAAGTTTTATTTCCCTTCAAAGGCCTATGCTCATTGTCCATTGATTATTTTTGTAAACTCAGATGCTCTTTTCACAAACTCTTGAATGTTTCTAAGTTCTTAATTTTCTGCAGAAACTTACCTTAGCTTCTCCCTTTCATTTCTTGCAAGTAAAAAGACATGCAATCTGCCATACAATTTAGTACACCTAGAAAAATGTTAGAATTTGTTTTTCATTCCCTCTGCTAGACATTGGATTCTAAAATATACTTGTCTTTACAATGTGTCTGCTCAGTGTAGCTTCTCTTAGCTAAGGATTATGCTATTCGCCATATATATCAGCTCTGGTTTCTCGGTGAGAAAAAAAACGAAGTTCTTTAAAAGAAAATAAGGTCATAAAAGCCAAGAAATAGTGCTTTATGACTTTCTGTACGAAGACTCTAAAAACAGAGTGTTTCTTTGTGGCTTAGTAACTCAATGCCATCGCGCTCGTTCCCTCCAACTTGTGGTCTAGTGCCTGCTCCTGGCTGGCCTCTGCTGGCCCCAGGGAAAGCTGACTGGGAGACCCAGACAAGCATCGTCCTGTTGCAGACCTTCACTGCATTTTCCACAACAGCATCGGAATTTTCCTAAGGCAGTTTCACATCTGGAATTTTTAAAGAAAGTTTGCCTTTCTATAAAATGGTAGTAAATCTTAGGAAACATTGTACCGTTTTTTTTTTTTGTTTGTTTGTTTTAATTAACCTGGCACTTTTCTACGGAGCCATTAACAAATTATTGGTTGTTCCCTCCCCCTTTTCACCCTTCATGGCAATAATAGACAAAGAAAAGATGTATAACATCTTTTTGTGTGTGCTATTTGGAATTGAAGTGGCATACATATTTAATCATAGAAGCTTGCGTATTTTACCTAAGAGTATGTATGCATTTCTCAAAGATAAAGAGCTTATATAAATAAGCAATGTTGAAATATTTCTAATGAGTGACTTATATGTAACATGCTTTGAGAGAGAGAGAGAGAGAGAGAGAGAGAGAGAGAGAGAGAGAGAGAGAGAGAGAGAGAGAGAGAGAGAACCCTCTTATTTGGAAGCCTGATTTGGAGGCTATCCTTGCTGCAGTATTTCAGTTACTAAACATGCAAAGCTTGTCTCTAAAAGCCAATTTTGATGACTCCAGCCTGATATTAGAATAATCTAATAAAATTCTGAAAGTGACAGTTTCTTATTTTAAACTGTCAAAGCTAGTCACTTTTTGACTGAAAAAAATTATGATTATTTTGGAATGAATATCTTAGTGTGTGTTCAAGAATTCTTTTATATATAGAGAGAGGAAAACTTTGCATGGATACATAAAACAGCCATAAAACCTAGAATTTTGATTTCCCAGTTTTATAAAACAGAATACCTCCCACAGAAACCTCAGAATTATAATAACTCAACTGTTCCATGAATCGCGCATGCCATATTAGAATAGACCCAGCCGGTCTAAATTCTAAAACTACATTTTTAGTGGACTAAAGGTCACCTTTAAAAGTAGAGCATTTACCTGAAGGAAGAGATTGTAATGTGTGAATAGATGCTATTAAATCTGGAGTTCTATTTGCCGTTTGCTGGTTCCTCATCTCACCACCCCCATTGCTTATTCATTTATTTATTTTTGGCATGCTAGTGATAAAAGCCAGGAACTTATGCACAGGAAGCAGACATCTTACCACTGAACCACATCTCCAGCCCTTACCTCATTTTAAGTAAAGCATATTTATGTGAGTGATGCAACCTAGAGCTCATCTCCTCTAGTATTTAGACAGATTTAAACTACTAAGGTTACAAATTATTTGGAATTTGAAATGCATTTGGTCAGACAATGTGACCAGTTGCAATTACTTGCTTCCTTCATCTGGTTCACCAACCCAAGCAGCTCATTGAGTTGCTGCTTAGTTCAGCCACTGTTCTTATGCTAGACAGTATATGAAATATTAAAGCAGATCGGCTATGTGTTTTATAACTGGCTTTATTTAAAAAGCAATCAGTCATTGTCTTGACCTCTAAAGCTTAGATCAATGTAGCTAAGACAAAACCTCCTTTCATGGAGTTACTTCTCTGGCAGAAATGAATAATTACCTGCTCTTTGCTCTCTGTTTTTCACTGAGCTCTGAAGTTTGTTTTGTTGTTGTTTTTTTTTTTTTTTTTTGAAGGCAGGGCAGTAGCTCATTCTAGCCTGAGTACCTGGAATGGTGCGGGTGTTCAAAAGTATTTCTTGAGTGAATTTTGGAAAGAGGCTATAAGGGACTGTTGAGCCACACACCCAGTACTACTCTAAAGCTACCCCTGGTTTTGTTTTCAGGAATGACCCCTGACAGTGCTCAGGGAACCAACTATATGCAGTGCCAGGAATAAAATCAGGATCACAGCACAAGCATGTGCCTATAAGACTAATACCTCCCCACCCTGGATCCTTCAAATATGATTTCTATAAGGCTGTTCTTTTCTTTTGGGGGGGCACATCCAGCTGTGCTCAGGGGTTACTCCAGAAATTGCTCCTGACAGGCTGGAGGGATCATATGAAATGTCAGAAATTGAACCTGAGTCCTTACCGGGTCATCTTTGTGCAAGACAAAAGCCCTACCACTACCGGAGTGCTATCACTCTGGTCCAAGGCTGTTTTTTCATAAACTACCTACCCTTTTCTCTCTCTGCTCACACTTTCCTTCCTTCCTTCCTTCCTTCCTTCCTTCCTTCCTTCCTTCCTTCCTTCCTTCGTTCCTTTCTTCCTTCCTTCTTTCCTTCCTTCTTTCCTTCCTCCTTCCTTTCCTCCTTCCTTTCCTCCTTCCTTCTCTCCTTCCTTCTCTCCTTCCTTCTCTCCTTCCTTCTTCCTTTCTTTCTTTCTTTCTTTCTTTCTTTCTTTCTTTCTTTCTTTCTTTCTTTCTTTCTTTCTTTCTTTCTTTCTTTCTTTCTTTCTTTCTTCTTTTCCTTCCTTCCTTCCTTCCTTTTTCCTTTTTTCTAGATTATCCTCTGCTTTTTACTCAAAACAAAGGTGTTGCCCAATTTCTTTCTTTTCACTAACCACTTTTACTTGTAAAAGTCAAACTGGAGAGGCACTTTTGTCTCACTGAAGACCCTTCCCCCAGTTGAAATTGAGCTGGTCAATAAAGAGAGGTCTTAGTTTGGCAGGCCCAAAGAGATCACAAGGCTAGAAGCCACCTGCCTCCATGATTTTCTCCCTATGATTGGCTTTGTTTATTAATTCATCATGGCTACCCTGCTTCAGACCCACTCACCCAGGGTTGGAAATACAGCATGGGGATTTATTTTACATTTGACTCTCGAACTGGGATCCATGGACCTTAGAGGACCTCCCAAATGGTGAGCGACTTGACCGTCTGATGGATAATAACCATGACGGCTCCCTTGAACTGGACTGAATGTGCCATTCCTTTCAGTGGCTTTCTAAATGGCTTCATGTGGCTTTGATCCATCTACCTACATTTCTTGTTTTAGACTGTATGTGCCAGGCTCCCTGGCACTCTTCCATGAACATGGCCCAAGAGGGGAGGGATGCCTTCTCAGTGGTGATGAGTTCTCGATCTAAAGGCCTTCTTGGGGCTGATAATTTATCATTCACTACTGACTCTAAACCAGAGAAACCCCCTATAAAAAGGATGATAAGCTGGTCTGAAAATGGCCCAACCAGAAATACCCTTGGTTCCCAAGCACAGAGTCAGGTGGACAAGTGAGTGTTGACAATCCAAGTCCTGGGCACTGTCAAATGGTTCAGTGTTTGGAATGGTAATGGACTTATCAACAGAAATGACCCCAAAGAAGATGTCTTTGTTCACTGGACAGCTATTAAGAAAAACAATTCCAGGACATTTCTATGTAGCGTTGGAGCTGGGGAGACTGTGGAGTTTAATGTCATGAAAGGAGAGAGGGATCCGAAAGCTGCTAATGAATCCGGACTGGTGGGGTGCCAGTAAAAGGTTTTACATGACATTGAAAATACTAATTTTTCTACTTCTTTATTCAAAAAATTTTATCTAATTCTCGGGAAAATATATATTGTGAAGTACTATAAATTTTCAAAGATTTTTAAAAAAAAAGTAAAGAGAAGGGCCGGTATGTAAATCAGATATTGCACCTGCAAGTGTGAGAATCCCCAGACTCAAAAACAACTAAAGAAAAGTATTTAGGTTCATTTTTCTCATAAATATAGTTATTTTTAATGTATCTAAACATGGTGCTACTATTTAACCCACAAAAACCAGCTGGGCCAGGTTTTCATCTATATTCTAACAGTGTGTGTGTGTTTGTTGAGTTTGTTGTGTCAGCACAACTTCTTAAACTACCCACCCAAAGCAGTAATTCTGAATATATCAGCAAAGTGATTTGCATAATCTAGCAAGGTATTTATGTAAGAAAAATTCTAGATTTATTTTCTTTTGAAACTATAGAACTTTTCATATTAATACCTGTTAATATCAGGTACCTTAAGAAACATCAGTGAAGGAAACCTGAGTCTAGACTTTATGGGGAAAATTCTGTTTCTTCATGGGGAAAATTTTCCAGGGAAACTCAGAAAACTGGCGACCTTGACCCCATATGAATACCACCCCACCTTGTCCCTTAGCAGAAATTGACCAGAAAATTCCTCAACCAAGAGTCCATACACAGCAAGCCTCTTATTTACATGGGAGGGAGGGATAAAATCATTGTCAGCTAAAAATGAACTAGTAACATTTGCAGTAACAAAACCAGCTCTGACCTACTGAAAGGTCACTTATATAAACCAAATAACCAATTGTAGAAGAAACAACACTATACAGTAAAATGACACAATAGCTCTTTATCACTGAATGTCAAAGGATTAAATTCTCTCATCGAAACGCAGAAAATGGAGGGATGGATCAGAAACAAAAATCCATTTGCAGCTTATAGGAAACATATCTAAAATCTCAGGATAAGCATAGGCACTGAGTAAAAGGATGGAAAACAATTATACAAATAAGCTGAGATATGGAGCCGAAGCAGTGGCACGAGCCATAGGGAGTTTGCTTTGCACATGCTGACCTAAGATGGACCCCATTTTGATCCCCCATCATCTCATATGGTCCCCCATGCCAGAAGCGATTTCTAAGCATATAGCCAGGAGTAACCCCAGAACATCATTGGGCGTAGCCCAAAAACCAAAACCAACCAAACAAACAAAAAAATAAGCTGAATCAGTCACCTTATATCAGACCAAATTGCATTCCATCTTAAGAAAGTAATTAGAGACAAGGATTGACACTATTATTGATCTGGGTAATAATAGACCAAGAAGTACTAACTCCAATCAACATATATGTTGGCTCAGCAAAGTGTGTGAAATATCTGCTCACAAACCTAGAGAAGCATATGGATAGAAACAGGGTAGTAGTGAGAGATTTCAACATACTACTCATCTGTGGATAGATCCATTAGGTAGAATGAGAAACAAGAGGAGTTGGGATTAATGGATTTATCCAGAGCCTTCTATCCTCAAAAAGCTAAATAGACATTTTTTTCTCTAAGACACATGGATCATTTCCCAGGATAGATCACATTTTAGGACATGTCTAACTTATATAATTCACAAACATAAAAATCATTTCAAGTTGTTGGATTACACCCTGTTTTACCTAAAACAAAGACTTTCCCAGCTTCCTCTTTCTTTTTCACCCACCCCTTTCTACATGTAAAAGGCTCACGTATAAAAGACTGTATTAGTTCAAGATAGGTACATTTATGTCACTGGACCCTCTCTGCCCAGTTACGGGTTGAGATAGTCAATAAATAGAGGTTGGTTTGGCAGGCTCTGGACCACGAGGCTGGAAGACACCCAGAAACAATGGCGACCCTGCTTCAGACCCATTCTCCCAGGCTTGTGTTATGACAAGTGAACCCTTACACCAAGTATCTTATCAGACCACAATGCTACGCAGAGAGAAATGGAGCATAAAACGAAGTTGTGGAGAAAAATCTTGCAATTGGAGACTGATCAATATGCAGCTTAAAAACAACTGGATTGGGGCCGGGAGATAACATGAAGTAGGGTGTTTGCCTTACATGCAGAAGGACAGTGGTTCAAATCCCAGCATCTCAAATGGTCCCTTGAGCCTGGCAGGAGCGATTTCTGAGTGTAGAGCCAGGAGTAAACCCCTGAGCGCTGCTGGGTGTGACCCAAAAACAAACAAACAAAACCCACCACCACCAACAACAAAACTGGATTAAAAAGAAACAAGAAAGAAATAAAAAGTTTTCTGGAGACTAATGATAATGAAGAAACAAACGGGGATGCAGAAAAAAACAGTAAGTAGGGGAAACTGATAGTGATTCAGATGTACATAAAAAAAAATAAAAAGATAAAAATCAACAATGTAAGCACACACCTTAAATGTCTGGAGAACCAGCAACAAAGGATCCCAACACTGGTAGAAGAAATTATAAAAGCAAGAGCAAAATTCAGTGACATATATATGTATGTATATAGGTATATATATTGACAGAGTCAATACAAAAGAATCATTTGCATTGCTTTATACAAATAATGAATCAGAGGAGAAAGAAATAAAAGAATCTATCCCATTTAAAATAGTGTCAAAACTATCAAGAAGTAACTTAACAAAAAAGGAGAGAGACCTGTACCATGAAAGCTTCAAAAGACTTAAGAGAATTTGATAAAGATCTATGACAATAGAAAAGTGTTTCAAGCTCATGGATCAGAAGAATCAATCTTATTTATTCCCTTGGATTGATCTTTTAAAGTACAAAAACTCCTAGAAGGCAAATGCATACTAAAATAAAGACCAACCTTTTACTAAGAATTTGTCAGCCCTGGTCATACTTTTGCTGTTGTACAGATTTTTGGTTTTTCTATTACATATATTGTGAACCACTAATGAATTTAAAATTGGAAATACAGAGCTGAAGACATAGTACAGTGTAAAAGTCACTGGCCATGCACAGCTGGCCTTGCATCACGTATGGTCTACCCCACCCTCCTCCTACCCCCAGGATTGCCAGCAGAGATTCCTGATTACAAAAACAAGAGCCCAGCTTTGTGTGTCCCAAAAGATTAAAAACAAACAAACAAACAAACAAACAAATAAACAGAAATGCAGGGTCGGAGGGTGGACCATATGGGATTCCGGAAATCGACCTGAGGACTGTCCTGTGTTGTCTGTGTGTAAAGCAAACACCCTACAATTGTGTATCGTTCTGGCCCCATGTGGTTTTCTTTTTTTTTTTTTTCCCCTTGTGGTTTTCTTAAGAATAAATTATTTATATCATTTTGATATCCTGGTGCTTTATTTAACTCTAAAGGTTTCCATTATGAGTAGGTCAGAGAGATAGTACAGTGGGCAGGGTACTTGCTTTGCATATAGACGTGAGTTCAATTCTTGGCACCCTAGGGGTTCTCCTGAGCTCCTCCAGAAGTGATCCCTGAGCCTGCGGAGACCCAGGCTCTGCACTCAACCCTTAGCACTGCCAAATGTGACCCATGAAAAAAAGTTTCCATTTTGAAGTTGTGTTATTTTTGTTTGTTTGTTTTTTTGTTTTTTTTTTGTTTTGTTTTTGGGCCACACCCGTTTGACACTCAGGGGTTACTCCTGGCTATGCGCTCAGAAATCGCCCCTGGCTTGGGGGGACCATATGGGACGCTGGGGGATCGAACCGCTGTCTGTCCTACACTAGCGCTTGCAAGGTAGACACCTTACCGCTAGCGCCACCTTCCCGGCCCCTGAAGTTGTGTTATTTTAATTTTTCCCTTTTGTCTTATTTCCGTTGTATGACTTCTTTATATTAATAATAATAAGTGCAATTGGAACAGCAAATTGGCGCTGAAAGAAGATAAAGTGATATGCATTGCAAACCACAGCGTCTAAATGGAAAAGGCAGGAGGGACAGAGAGAGAGAGAGAGAGAGAGAGAGAGAGAGAGAGAGAGAGAGAGAGAGAGAGAGAGATGCTTTGTGTATCCCAAAATATTAAATATTAATAAATAAAAAGAAACGCAGGGCCGGAGCAGAGGCACAGTGGTAGGGCTTTTGCCTTCCACATGGCTGACATAGGCCAAACCACAGTTCGATCCCCCGGCATCCCATATGGTCTCCCATGCCTGGAGCAATTTCTGAGTACAGAGCCAGGGGGAATTGGTAGTGAGAAATGAACACTGGTGAAAGGATGGTCATTAGAACATTGTATGAAACTCAACTATCAACAAGTTTTTAACTCTATATTGTATGATTACTCAGTAAAAAGGAGGAGGAGGAGGAGGAGGAGGAGGAGGAGGAGGAGGAGGAGGAGGAGGAGGAGGAGGAGATGGGACCAGGAGATAGTACAAAGGATAGGGTATTTACCTTGCACATTGCTGATCCTTGTTTGATTCACAGAATTCCATATTATCCCCCACCCCCATCCCCAGCACTACCAAAGTAGCCCCTGAGCCCCACTGGATGTGGCTCCAAAACAAAAGAAATTAAAAATAAAAAGAACAGGGCCCGGAGAGATAGCACAGCGGTGTTTGCCTTGCAAGCAGCCGATCCAGGACCAAAGGTGGTTTGTTCGAATCCCGATGTCCCATATGGTCCCCCGTGCCTGCCAGGAGCTATTTTTGAGCAGACAGCTAGGAGTAACCCCTGAGCACCACCGGGTGTGGCCCAAAAACCAAAATAAATAAATAAATAAAAGGAACAAAAAAAAATAAAAAGAACATAGGGTCGGAGCAGTGACGCAAGTGGTAGAGCATTTGCCTTGCGCACTCTAACCTAGGACGGACCTTGATTTGATCCCCTGGCATCCCATATGGTCCCCTATGCCAGGAGCGATGTCTGAGCTCATAGCCAGGAGTAATCCCTGAGCATCACTGGGTGTGACTCAAAAACCAAAAAATAAATAAATAAAATTAAAAAGAACAATAGGTATTGTGGAATGAGTACTAATATTCAGAAAGCTTAGATATTTACTAAGTTCTTACTCTTCACAAGATCCTTATAATATTACCTTAATAATCGCCACTACTTGATCAGTCCTCTAATATGCCCATTTTTTAGAGAAAGAAACTGTGACTCTTGTTCAATGATTTTCTCTGGGTATTTGGAATAAGTGATGGAGTAGGTTTGAACTCAGATAATTGGACCATATTACCCACTCCTAATATCTGTGCTATGTTATTTTTCAGTTATTTATGTTCATGTTGCCTGATACTATATTTTACAGATGAGTTAAATATATTTGACTATATTTTACAGATTTATATTTGCCTGATGTCACTATATTTTATTGAAGCTAAAAGAGAATGTTATCCAAAGTGACATAGCTGATGAATGAATGAAAAGCTGGCAAGACACCCAGATTAGTTTGGTTCTAGAACCATTTTTTTAAATACTTTTTAAACATTTATTTATTTATTAGGTTTTTAGATCACACCAAGTGTCACTCAGGGGTTACTCTTAGCTCTGTGCTCAGAAATCGCTCCCGGCAAGCTCAGGGAACCATGTGGGATGCTGGGAATTGAACCTAGGTCCCTCCTGGGTTGGCCAGGTGCAAGGCAAATGCCCTGCCACTGTGCGGGCCATCCTCTAGAATCTTTTATTAGCATATTATAATGGACATATTTGTTTGGGAAAATCTTTGTTTCAAAACAATTTTGTTTACATCAAGTATTCCTGTTTTAAGATACCATTTACCCATTCACCTATTTGTCTCAAAATACATTCTGTTTGCACAATTTTAAAATAAGGTCTTGAGGACCAGACCAGACATGTACAAATCAAGAGCTATCTCTTGCTGTACTATCTCTCCAGCTCCCTCAAAGCAGAAACTTTTAGAATTATGTAAAGCGCCAAGAAATGCATAGGTTAGCAAGACTCTGGAAACAACCAAGATGCCCTTCAACAGATGAAAGGCTTAAAAAACTGTGGTACATATACACAGTGGAATATTAGGCAGCCGTCAGAAGAGATGAAGTCATGAAATTTTCCTATACATGGATGTACATGGAATCTATTATGATGAGTGAAATAAGTCAGAGAGAGAGAAAGACGCAGATTGGTCTCACTCATCTATGGGTTTTTAAGAAAAATATAAGACATTCTTGCAATGATAATTTTCAGAGACAAAAGAGAGGAGGGCTGGAAGTTCCAGCTCACCTCATGAAGCTCACCACAAAGAGTGAAGAGTTTAGTTAGAGAAATAACTACATTGAGAACTATCCTAACAATGAGAATGTATGAAGGAAATAGAAGCCTATCTAGAGTACAGACGGGGGTGGGATGAGGAGGAGGAAGATTTGGGACATTGGTGATGAGAATGTTGCACTGGTGATGGGGGGTGTTCTTTACATGACTGAAATCCAACCACAATCACGTTTGTAATCAAGGTGTTTAAATAAAATATTATTTTTTAAAAAAAGGAAAAAGAGGGGCTGGAGAGATAGCATGGAGGTAAGGCGTTTGCCTTTCATGCAAGAGGTCATCGGTTCGAATCCCAGCGTCCCATATGGTCCCCCGTGCCTGCCAGGAGCAATTTCTGAGCATGGAGCCAGGAGTAACCCCTGAGCACTGCCGGGTGTGACCCAAAAACCACAAAAAAAAAAAAAAAAAAAAAGGAAAAAGAAAAAGAAACACACACAAAGATATTCATGGGTATCTGGAGGTAACAAGATAACAAGATCAACATGATAGGAACACTTTATTTCTAAGAAAACCAAAGAAATTGTTTTTAAAAATACTTAAAAAATAAAAAAAATACTTAAAAAATAAAATCAGAATATGCAGATCAAGGTCCCTGATTTGCATGCAGGAAGTCCAGATTTGATCCCTTGAGCCAAAATGGTCTACTATGTATTGCTGAGGGTATGCCCCCACCACTACACAGAAAGCAGAATATCTTCCCTTCAAATAAACATTACTTCCCTTGGAGGAAATAGATATGAACAGGAAAATGATTTGAAGCTGCTGGTACTAAAATAAGTTGGTTTGTTTGCTTCTATTTTTTTCTTTGCTTCTTTCTCTTCTTTTTTCTTTTCTTTCTTTCTTTCTTTCTTTCTTTCTTTCTTTCTTTCTATTTCTTCCTTTCCTTCCTTCCTCTCCTTCCTTTCTTCCTTCCTTCTTTCCTTCTTTCCTTCTTTCTTTCCTTTTTTTCTTTACTTTCTTTTTCCCCCTCCTCCTTTATTTACCACCATACAGAGAAAATTCCTTCTCAGACTCAGAGCAGTAGTACAGCCAGAGCAGGCATCGTGTCTTCCCATTCATTTTATAAACTGCCTCTTTTCTTTTCTAGGACCTTTTGCATGCTAGCAGAAATTTATTTATAATTATCAGGATCTTTGAGAAATGGCTTGTTCAAAGGATTTTTTTTTATAAAGTACTTACAGCCATCTCCCTATTTGCCAGAAAGCAAAAGAAAAGAACTCTGTTCCAGAAAGGTATAAGAACCAAAATTCAGATATGGTTCACAGTAGACATTTCTTCATCTTTTTTTTCTTTCTCATGATTGTCTCATCATTCTAATGTGTGAGCAAAGCCCTTTGTACAATTATGGTTATTTAACCTACTCAAGTTTAAAATTAAAGGTTGCATAGGTACATATTAACAAGGATGGTGCTGATAATAAAAAAATAGAGGCAACAGCATTTTTTAATTAATGAATGTGATTGGCTTTAATTATAAAAAAGAATGCATATGTCTAGCAGGCTTCCTCAAGAAGGCTCTTTTATGCTGACTCTAGCACATTTTTCCTCAAATAATTGCAGATCTCAGCTTTATCATTAAGCAGATGGTTTCTATTAATTCCCAAGAAAATGAAACTATTACAATTAACTAAATACTCAAAACTTGAGGATTTTCATGTTCAATTCTAGGTCTTTAAGCACAAATCTGTACATCACACCTCCTTTTTAAAACAAATGAGATGCAGAGATTACCTCTTTTGGCAGTTTTATAATGTCTCCCATTTTATAAGGGATTTTGAAGGTAGTTTTGAGCTCTCAAAGCTAAGTTAATGCTAAATCCCTTTTGTTTTGTAGGCTTTATGTTTTTGTGATGTTTTGTTTCCTAGTTTTCGTTTGAAATATTCTTGTTAACTCTGAGTATGAACCAAAAAGAATTGTTTTTATAACCTATAGTTCAGTTTTCAGTTTCTTCCTTCCGCCCTCCCTTCCTTTCCTTTCCTTCCTCCCTCCCTTCCTTTCTTCTCTCCTCCCTTCCTTCCTTCTTTCCTCCCTCCCTTCCTTCCTTCCTTCTTTCCTCCCTCCCTCCCTTCCTTCTCTTCTTTCTTCCTCCCTTCCTTCCTTTCTCCCTTCCTTCCTTCCTCCCTCCCTCCCTTCCTTTCTTCTCTCCTTCTTTCCTTCCTTCCTTTCTTCCTTTCTTCTATCCTCCCTTCCTTCCTCCCTTCCTTTCTTCTCTCCTTCCTCCCTTCCTTCCTCCCTTCCTTATCCTCCCTTCCTTCCTCCCTTCCTTCCTCCCTCCCTCCCTCCCTTCCTTCCTTCCTTCCTTCCTTCCTTCCTTCCTTCCTTCCTTCCTTCCTTTCTATTCTCTTTATTTCTCCTGCCCCCATTTTTTTTGTTCTTGGCCCTCACTCTGTGGTAGTCAGCTTACTCAGAGCTTTGTACTCAGGAATCACTTTTGGCAGGCTCTGGGGCCATAAATAATTCTGAGGATCGAACAGATTACACTATACAAGGCAAATGCCCTACCACCCTGTCTAAGTGCATAATCATTCCAACCACACTTTTTTTAAACAAGTGCTATTTTGAGATTTTTGTCCTATTATATAACATATGTGGACTGATTTAGTTTAAAGAAAAGATCAATTTAAAAATATCCTCATATAGATCTGCCCATCCAATTAAGTCATGGTTTTAGTGACTTTCATGAAACTTTTTTTATTTTGACTCAATAATATTGACACCTCTCTTATTAGTTTAAAGTTGTTGTTCAAATTTTTATTTAAGTGAGCTACTACTGTGAGATATTAGAGATAGAAGTGCAAAGTCTAACATTGTAAGTAATTACAGTTACATGAAATACACAGAAGTATATAACCCGGTGTCAAAGAAACTGGGTAGAAATAGTAAAAGAATAAATAGAAGTTTTCCAAGTTTTCATCCTGAGAAGTATGAAAGTATATGTATATGACAAGGAGAACCCATCGCAGGTAGGTTCAGGAACCTCTTAGGTAATTATATGTTGCTAGAATACAAGTTTCAGGGGGTGAGTGTTGAAAGTATAGGTCAGACTGGTTGGCTTGGGACAGATAATGATGCCCTTTAATGCTTGGCTAAAGAAAATTAAAGATTTTTATCCAGTAGGTGATAGACTTTGTGACAGTAGTCTGAGAATGGATAGATTAGAGGAGGTAAGACAAGACTGGGTGGATAAGTGAATGGACTATTGCAAAATACAGAGAGAAGAAAGAAGAGTCTCGGATGACTTTGAGGTATCTGTCTTAGGCAGTTCTTTTCTAGGAAAAGGGATGTGGAGGTCTTCTTTCACATATAAACGCAGAGCAAATCTTTGAGTCATCCAAGTGGAGATGATATGGGAGTCCACTGTGGGAGTGCAGGTGAAGTTATGACTTTGCCAGAGAGTCCAAAGAGACATATTTTTAAGTCACCAATGGTCCTACCTGAGCAATCTTAATTTATTACAATATCTTAGATAAACTTCGCAACAACAGATATTTTAAAATAGTTTCCTTTGTGTTTTTTAAACTTTTTAGTGTATTATTGGTGTGGCTATTGCTACGGCTAATTTGATATATTAATGCATGTAGAAATATTCATATATATACATATATGTGGTTTTTCACACTCAACAGTGCTCAAGACTTACTCCTGATTTTTTGTTTAGGTATCACTCCTCGTGGGACTCCAGGGGACTGTATGGAATGTATGGATTCAACTTAAATCCCTGTTGGCCACATGCAAGGCAAGTACCACACCCACTGTACTATCTCTCCATTTCCTGGTATACATTCTTCCTTTGAACACATTTAACAGTACCCTTGATGTTAAGATGTTAGAGAACAAAAGGAAATGAAGCACACTAGGGCTAATACAATTCATTAATGTCTAGGGAATCCTGCTTAAGAGACCCCCTCCCCTTATATTATGACATATTGCCTACACTTTCCCCCTTCTTTCTATTCTCTTAACTAAATTGTTTTCTAAATTTGAAGGAAAATTTGCTTTTATTCTAACTACCTAGAAGGACGTGTAAGTTTTGTCAAAAAAGTTATAACCAGATAACTTATCATTTTTTATTTAAACACCATGATTACGAGGTTGTTCATGATATCAGTTTTTCACAGATAAAATTATGCATGATTGAGTTATAGTGTATATAATTTACAATATCCTTCATCAGTGCACATTTCTCACCATCAGTTTCCCCAGTTTCTCTCTCACCCTCCCTGATCCTGATGCCCTCTTCTTTCCCAACCACCCTTATTTATTCTTTTTTTTCTTTTTCTTTTTTTTTTTTTTTGGATTTTGGGTCACAACCAGCAGCACTCAGGGGTTACTCCTATTAACTTAAATTGGAGATAGGGTTTGAACAAAATAGTACATTTTTTCCATTTGAAAATGATGCTCTTTTTTTAACCTTCTTTCCAAATTGTGATCTTTATAGGCCAATTAAAATCCCATCACCTCTCTGACCACACCTCTGACTATAGTCAGCCATTGACCCTTGAAACTTATTATTTTACACCCTATATTCCCCATTTACTTGATGCCACCTTGTGGACTTAGTTACTCTGGTGTGAAAGGATGCCTTACATTTCAAGATTTAAGTCTCTGCACAAAGGTATTGTGTTTGGTACCCTTATTCTTTTTATTCTAGCTTTATGTTTATGCACAGGAAGCAAATATGTCTACTTAATCTATATTTAATAACTATTAAATCTCTTGGATTTAAAGATATTGAGCATATTTTTCTTCTACTGTGTATGCTCTAAAAGTTTAATCTTGATTTTCTTCTCTAACGAATTAAAACTCAGTTATGAACATAGCCGCTCTTAGGAGGTACATAATTTTGTAGAATTGTAGAGTTACTCAATTTGTAGCTCTTAATCTTAGTAGGCCTGAGAATAGCTCGCATTATTTGCTTATCACATGTTTTATCCATTATGTTCCTTTTGTTTGGTTGAATTTGGTTTTTTGGGCCACACCAGCAGTGCTCAGTGGTTTCTCCCAGAAGTGTTTAAGGAACCATATTGTGATATCAGGGCTTTTACCCAGGTTCCCTGCATGCATAGCATGCGCTCCAATGTGTTGAGCTATCTCTCCAGCCTACCATTCCATCTTTTAAATTAATGAATTGTTTTCCCCATTTCATAGAGAGAAAATTGAGCCTTAGAGAAAATGACTAACCTGTCCAAGAATACAGTTCTAATTCCAAATCCCAAGTAGGGTTTTTTATCCATTATATTGTGCTTTTTTATTCCATATTCATGATTTATTGTACATATTATCATATGATGAGTTATTAGCTTCTTTAGGCATGGGAACTGAACAAATGAGGTACAGTTTTTTTAGAATCCATATTATGTTGCCTTCAGACCAACAAAGTAATTCTGCCATATGTGGCCAGCACACAATTCATTCTACCTGTCAAAGTATAAGAGTTGAAGGATTTTTTTAATACCAGTGAATTGGAATTGGGTATCAACCTCTGGACCTGCCATATCCCCAATCTGGCAAAGGTGCAGACCCCGCAGTCATGTCCTTCAAGGTACTCCCTTACAACTGGCTCTGGCCAGAAGTATATTGTGCGTTTATATATCTACCATATTGTATATTTGCCCAATATCTCCTGCATACTTATTAATCTCCTAATGTTTGGTTCTCAAGCTCTTGATCTTTCAACCATACTTCCTCTTACTGATGTGAGCTAGGAAGATGGAGAATAAGGTAGCCAGCTCATCTTTAATAATCTTACCATTCGAATATTCTGTATTACATATTTTAAGATATGTATTATACAAGTGTTTTATATAAGAATAAAACATTGCAGAATAGAAATTATTCTAGCTACAGAAACAACATTTTCTCTTAGGCTGTTTCTGTTAGGGAGAATAGTAAATCTGCCATTAATTAAAAAAAAAAGGGGGTGGTGAGACTGACCCATGTTCAGTCTCCGGCAACATATAGTCTCCTGAACCCACTAAAACTGACCCTTGAACATAGCCAGGTGTGGCTCAAAAACAAAATAAAAAAAGCTTAGTACATTTTTTTTTTTTTTTGGTTTTTGGCCCACACCAAGCAATGCACAGGGGTTACTCCTGGCTATGCGCTCAGAAATTGAACCCAGGTTCATCCTAGGTCAGCCATGTGCAAGGCGATCACCCTACTGCTGTGTTATGACTTGGGCCTCAAAAGCTTAGTCTATTTTGCCAGAACTACTAACAAGTAATCAAAATGGCTGGTTTGCATGTTTCTTTCTTTTTCCCCTTGGAAATGGCTGAAATGTAATGAAAAAAACAATGAAACAGATAAATGAAGAGTTCTTGAAAATCATGCAGACCTACATAATTAAAGCAGCAAATTTAGTTTTATTGTCTGGCTAGGAAAAAATTGATGCTTACTAAAGTCAATTTGAGAAATTCTCAATTAGTTAATAGGTTGAGTCCCCACTTGAAGGGTTTCAAGTGGGGGGAGTATATTTAATTCTTTCATTTGCCTCAACTATTCCCCAAAGTTGAAGAGTAGAGTTGGCAACAAATCGAGCGAAAAGTTCCTTACGTTGTTTGAATCTGTTTTCATTTAGCTTTTATTAATGTCCACTCCTCCCATTTTGTCTCTTTATAACATGGATTTGCCTGTGATTGATTACCAGTCTATTTAAAATGTATGTATACTCTGCCTTAATTAACTTTGCCCTCAAGCGGTGTGTTTTGAGACATATTAGTGAACTAAGAATCTTTTCAGAATATTTATAATTTATACATCCTTTCTTTTTTTGGCTTGGCATCAAACTTTGAAATTCTACCAGGCAAAGGAACTCTATAACTCTAGGAAAGATTTCCCATACATTTTAAGCATGTTTCTTTAATGGTATACAGAAAAAAAATTGTCCTTTTACACATGAATTTGTCATTTCTCTAATGCTGTTTAGGAATTTCCAAAAAAAAAAAAAAAAAACCCTTCATGTCCTTGGAATTTTCTTATCTGAATCACTCAAATTAATTTATGACAATTGCTTAAATTAATTTAATAGGTTGCACCTCAACATCTCTTAATAACGCACTAAAATAAAATAAAAACAACTGCCATAAATAAGAACCTATATAATTTTGGGAGGTTATGTTTTTCTTCTGTATTCTGTGCAGTGCCTATTTGCTATGAGATACTGTAGGATGCAGATGGACTCTGTTTGGAGATCTGTGTCATTCATGCAGTAACATTCAATATTTTGTGTGCTTATTACTATATGAATGTGATGGTTCATGCCTATTTCTCTTCCTAGCTTCAGGCTCCTTGTTCCCTTTGATTAGAGAGAAGAATGAATTGTTATTGAACAATATTTTCATTAACATCTTAAACATGAATATGTCCACCAATCTTCCTTCAGAAAAAGACATTCTTTTATAGGAAATGGCACATCTGATCCCTTCTTTCCTGAGTGTCTTGATACAACGCATTGGTAATGGCAGGAGAAACATAACTAGCCTTGTGACTGTTCCAGTGCCCACAGTCCCTTGCTATTGGTGAGGAGAACGGTTCTTTTGTTTTGTTTTGTTTTGTTTTGTTTTTATTGTGGCCAAAGTGAATTACAAATCTTACACAGTGATATTTAAGGTACAAAGTGACACTAAATGAGGGCCTTTCCACCACCAGTGTTGTCCTCCCTTTATCCCTGTTCCCAAGCATATATCCCTTTCTCCCTCCTTTATCCCCCAGAATGCTAATGTAACTAAAAGCATATATGTTAACACTATTATAAACCTTTTTTTTTTTTTTTGCAGTTCCAGATATTTTTACTAGTGGTTTCTTACAGGTTTAGAGTCAAAGGAGCACTGTAAAAACAATGTTAGAGTGGCAATTATCGTTTGCATGGGCCCACCAAAGTATGAGGGTCATGGAAAGGATAAAACTTTGGCCTAAGTACAAGGAGACCCTACCCCTGAAGTTTCCTGACATAAGACCATTTCTAGGCTCCAGGCAAACTAATTTGTCCAATCCAGGTCATCGTCTGTAGTGCCCATACAGTTATATTTTTCACAGTCTCTGTTGTTGGTATCATGTTTCTGAATTGAAGATCCTGGAATCTATATATCCTACATTGAAGTCAGGATGGTGAGGAGTGGCGTCTAATTTCAACTCAGAATTAAAGGGCAATGCAGAAAGCCCTGTCCAGTACGCAGGTCATTGTTGTTGTTGTTGTTTAAATCTTCTCAGTGTTAAGGGAAGACTCTTTGGAGTAAGTCGATGTCAGAGCAGCAGTAGGGTCTTCCCTGGTAAAGGATTTCTTCCAGGTGATGTCATAGACAACTTTGGATGTTTAGTAGATGGTTTCCCTGGTTCAGGGGTGACTGGAAAATGCCTAAACCTCTGAGGCCTGTGCCAGGTCATCATGTCAATGTTCAGGGTGTAAGGTTCCATTGCACCACAAGATTTGTGTGTTCCTATCTCTATTAGATAAGAACTTATTTGTATGTATAGTATTTTTCCATTTTAATGTGCCCATGCAAACAAGGAATAATGCCACCTAGCGTTATCAGCGCATAAGGGGGCCACAAGAACAAGTCCAACAATCCCCATGACCTGGTTCAAACATAAGCATTAAACTGAGGGACTCTTTCACCAAAATTCCTTATTGAACAGTTCACAAATAGAAAAAAAGATAAAAAGTGGGGAAAATAAACAATCTAACTTAAGACAGTGGACACAATTGTCACTATTTAAGAAAATTTGTGTGTTCCCATCTCTATAAGATAAGAATGTGTTTGTATATAATTTCCCATTTTAATGTGCCTATGCAAAGGAAGAACAGTATCACATGGGGAGATTGGTGCCTATGGGGATGCTAGAACAAGTCCAACAATCCAGTTGACTTGGTTCTTATATAAATGTTAAATGGAGGGACTCTTCTACAAACTTCCTTAGGAGAATGGTTCTTTTTCTACCTTCGTTCTTCAGTAAATGAGGGAAGAGAGGAATTGGTATAATTTTGTATAAGCAACAAACTAGATAATTAAGGACAAATTCATCCTCTTTGTGACTCGAGTAAATCAAAATGTTCTTAATATAATTAATACATTTAATTACTAGTTTCTACGTTTTCTCAGAGCTCTTTGGACAGACCACATGTGCCCTAGTAACTCTGACTAAAAGTTTTCTTTAGAAAAGTGCATCTTATGTCATTGACTGTATTTGGACATTAACATATGTCTTTAAATTATACTTCAGGGCCTTTAAGTTATGTAATCTCTTAATGAAGGCTATAGAGCAGCTTTATATACACATGTATCTCAAAATCACTTTTATTTTTCTCATCAATCATATTTTGTGTATCTTAAGGGACGTTTTCTAAATACAAACACACAAAAAAAGGGGCTATTAGGGGGACAAATGTTTTATTGCCACTGAACTATAATAAAATCTAATAAAATAATTGACTTTTATTTAAACTTTACTGTGTTTACTTTTTACTGTGTTAGGTGATATATAGTCAGCATTATATTTGCTATTCCCTACAATATTAAAATCATTCCCATTTTAGAGATCAAAATGAGTCTTAAAGTGATAGATAATTTTGCTACTGCCAATGTGATGAGTTTAATGGAGAGGATTTTTTTTCTATTTTTCCCTTTTTGTTATTGTTGGTTTTTCTGTTTGGGGGCTATGCCCTACTGTGCTCAGGGCTTACTCCTGTTGGCACTTGGGAAGCCATATACTGTATTGGGGGTCAAACCCAGGCCGACCTAAAGCAAATTGCTTTGCCTTATCTAATATACTTTCTTTCCAGTCCCACAAGTGGAGATTTTATATCTCGGTGGTGACAACAAGCCCAAGATTTCAACTATTATATATTTTTTCTTTTTTCTTTTTGGACCACACCTGTTTGATGCTCAGGAGTTACTCCTGGCTAAGAGCTCAGAAATAGCCCCTGGCTTGGGGGAACCATATGGGACGCTGGGGGATCGAACCGCGGTCCTTCCTTGGCTAGCACTTGCAAGGCAGACACCTTACCTCTAGCACCACCTCTCTGGCCCCTCAACTATTACATTGTCACAATCATCCTTTCAAATTAATTTACTCTTCACCAAGGGAAAAACATTCTGTCATTCAACTTTCCTCCATAAGTGATGATGAATTTTAGGAATCCTTAACACAAACTTTTATTATAGGTTGAGTAACTTGAATAAAACTTAGATTTAACATGCAAAATTTTTCCATCTTTTAAATGTGTCAAACAAGATCTTAAATATGAAACAAGGGAGGTTTATGATATACAGAATGTTATTCCTGATTAACTTGAAATAAGTAGAACGAAATTTTTATATTACTAATTGCAGTTGATTTTTTTTTTTTGTTTTTGTTTTTGGTTTTGGTTTTTGGATCACACCCGGCAGTGCTCAGTGGTTACTCCTGGCTATGTGCTCAGAAATCGCTCCTGGCAGGCTCAGGGGACCATATAGGATGCTGGGATTTGAACCACCACCCTTCTGCATGCAAGGCAAATGCCCTACCTCCATCTTATTTCTCTGGCCCACAGTTGATTTTCTTTTGTTTGTTTGTTTGTTTGTTTTTTTGGGGGGGTCACACCTGGCAGCTTTCAGGGGTTACTCCTGGCTCTATGTTCAGAAATTGCTCCTGACAGGCTCAGGGGACCATATGGGATGCCAGGATTTGAACCACTGACCTTCTGCATGAAAGGCAAATGCCTTACCTCCATGATTTTCTTTTCACACCAACTAGAATACCAAATTGATGAGATATCAAATATTCTTTTCTAGAACATTGGATTGTAATTAGGAGTTCTGTTCTGTTGCTTCTTTAACTTATCTCTTGAAGTTCAAAATCAAAACCAGAATTCTAGCATACTTGACATTGCTTTCAGTATTTTGCATCAATAAAACTATTTTTTTGTTGCTCTGTAAGAAATGCATTTAAGAAAGCAGTAGGGACTCGTTTCTTAAGAACTTAATGCGCAAATGTTATTTTAAAATGAAAATTTATTGACCTTTTAAATTCAACCACAAAGTTTTAATTAGAAATTAATCACAAATAGTAAGTGATGAAATTTCTAAAAGAAAATGGAATTACTGATAGAAATTGTTATGATAAGGATTTAGTGTCTGTTTATCCCAAACATATACTAGCTGTCCCATAAAAAGGTTGTTTTTTATTTTCAAAAGTTGAAGTGTGGGCCAGAACAACAGTACAGCAGGTAGAGTGCTTGCCTTGTACGTGGTCAGCCTGGGTTTGATTCCTGACATTCCGTCCCCTGAGCCCACCATGAGTAATTCCTGAGCTCAGAAACAGAAATAACTCCTGAGTACTGCTGTGTGTGGCCCCCAAACAAAATTTAAAAATATATATGAGATAATCTCTCAGTATAAGAAGACAAGTATACATTCCCAATTGTATTGTTCTGTAAATATTTCATCTTTGAGGGGGGGTCACACCCAGCAGCGCTCAGGGGTTACTTCTGGCTCAGAAATCGCTCCTGGCAGGCTCGGAGGACCATATGGGATGCCGGGATTCAAACCACCGCCCTTCTGCAAACGCCCTACCTCCATGCTCTCTCTGGCCCTGACTTCATCATTTTTATAATTTTAAGATAGTTTGATGGATATTGTTTTGTTCTTTCAGGATACTAGCACATCTTAAGCTATCAAATATGATTTTTGCATATTTTATCAACAATTTATGAAATCAGTGAAGTTATTTTAGGTATATTTGCTCTAGTAAAAATAACTATTTCAAAGCTTCTTTGTTTGTTTGTTTGTTTGTTTTTTGGGCCACACCCAGTGACGCTCAGCGCTCAGAAATTGCTCCTGGCTAGGGGGACCATATGAGATGCTAGGGATCAGGAATCGAACCAGGTTCATCCTGGATCAGCTGTGTGCAAGGCAAATGCCCACCGCTGTGCTACCCTATTTCAAAGCTTCTAAATAGAATAAAGTTCCAAGTCTTTTACCTTGAAATTGACATAGTATGGCTAGAAGTAGCTCACATTGAGGAAATTAAAGACAATAAATGGCTAAAGACTAAATGTTGGGGCCAGAGAGATTATTTAGAGATTAAGGCATTTGCCTTGCATGGAGTCAACATAGTTATTCCGATATCACATATATTACCCTGAGTACCATTAAGATTAATCCCTGAGAACAGAATTAGGAGTTAGTTTTGAGCATCACTGGGTGTGACCATACAACCAAAATAAATAACTATATACCAAAAGTTTTGTTTTGTTTTGTTTTGTTTTGTTTGGGGGCAAAACCCAGAGGGTTTAGGACTTTTCTCCTGGCTCCAAGCTCAGGGGATCACATTGGTTGCTGAAGATTAAACCCTGATGGGAAACATGAAAGGCAAACATCCTATCTGCTGTGCTATCTCTCTGGTTCTTTTGTTTTTTCTTTTTCTATTTTCCTGAAGTCTTTTAAAAGAGAAATAGCTGTACTTATTTGTAAAGTTACAAAAATTTACATCAATTGTAATGAACTTTTAGATAGAAAAACCTGTTATATATATACTTGTTATACATATACACTAAACTGTTCTAAAGCAATCTTTCCCAAAGTGGGTGCTATTACACCCCTTTTTCCCCTACGGAGAGTGCACTGGAATGTTCCCAGAATGACAGTAATCTCTGGTGCAATTGAGGTTACTTTCTGCTAGTTCACTTATAGAAGGCGAATTTCCAGAGAAGCACTGAGTAATGGTTTTTGTTGGCTTTTGTTTTTGTTTGTTTTAATCTTTTCACTGAGTAATGTTTTCTTGAAAAGAGGTGGGAACCTCTGAACTGTGAATAAAAGATGGGGTGCTCTATCAAATGGGACTAAAAATCTAATTACAAGGATAAAAAATATGCACAATAAATGAGGGCACTAAACCTTGCTGCAAATCTCGAAATTAGAATCTTGAGACTTCAGACTGCAAGGTATGGTGCTCAGACCAGAAGCAGTATATGACTCCAGGTCTACCAGGATTGTAAAATCTCATTCTCGACTCCTAAAATATTTTGTCAGAATTGCTCTTTTATCTAGGTGATGGGGATATTGGTGGAGGAATGCTGACATGGGTGGTAGGTTTGGTGTTGGAACATTATATGCCTGAAACTCTATTACCAACAGCATTGTAAATCACAGTGCCTATATATTTTTTAAAAATTTGATATTTTACTATACATAAACAGCCTATTACTATATGTAATAAAGTCTGAGAAAAGAGGTCAGAGAGAAATCTCAAATTTAAATTTTAAATAGTCACATAGGGTTAATGGATACCATACTGAATATGAGAGCAGAAATTAAATTAAAAATAAAGAGATTAGAAACAAACAAGCAGGGGCCAGAGAGATAGCATGGAGGTAGGGTGTTTGCCTTTCATGCAGAAGGTCATTGGTTTCAATCCCTGCATCCCATATGGTCCCCCAAGCCTGCCAGGAGTGATTTCTGAGCATGGAGCCAGGAGTAACCTCTGAGCGCTGTCGGGTGTGACCTAAAAACAAAACAGAAACAAACAAACAAACAAACGAATAAAAAGATTAGGGGCCAGAGCAGTGGCACAAGCAGTTAGGCATCTCTATCTGCCTTGCACACCCGATAGCCTAGGACGGATGGTGGTTTGGTCCCAGGCATCCCATATGGTCCCCCAAGCCAGGAGTGATTTCTGAGTGCATAGCCAGGAGTAAACCCTGGGCATCATAGGGTATGGCAGAAAAACCAAAAAAAAAGAAAAGAAAAAAAAAAAAGAAAAACGAATAAAAGGATTATTAGCCCTTGTTCACAATTACTTGAACCACTTTGAGGAAGCAGTTTAAACTTCCTCTAGCCTCAGATATGCCATTCATAGATTAAGGGTTGACTTGATTATCTCATTGTTTTATCAGCGTTACAGTTGCAAGACTGCTTTTATTGAAATAACACTTCTTTGAACAACTGAATATGTGGTCTACAGATTATTTTCAGAGTGTATACTGTGTAGAGTAATCAAGAAATAAATCAAAGATTAATTTGTGGGCCAGAGGGATAGCACTGTGGTAGGGTGTTTGCCTTGCACGCGGCCAACCCAAGACAGACCCAGTTCTGGCATCTCACATGGTCTGGAGCATACCAAGAACAATTTCTGAGCGCAGAGACAGGAGTAAATCCTGGGCACTGCCGGGTGTGACCTGAAAACAAACAAACAAAAAAAGATTAATTTTCTAATATATTTACAAAGGAAGAAAGCATAGATAATCAGCACATTAAAAATAAGAAAATGCTCATGCCCTGCTATATTTCCAAACCTTATATTGCCAGTACAAAATAAACACTTTCTGTGTATTTGTTTAATGAACAGATCTGATGATATAATTAAATGAACATTCAAATAAAACGTAATTTGTGTACAAGTTTATTTGACTTGTACCATATTAATAGTTTTTTGTTTTGTTTTGGTGGATTTATTCAAGCAAAGTCTCACCTAAATCTTCGTTGAAGCAAAATAAATAATTCAGTAGACTTTTTTTGTGTAGCTTACCAACACCTAGTGAATATTAAGATTTTATAAATATTAGGTTGAGAAAAACCAAAACAGTTCTCTAAGTGGATAACATAAAGTTTTAGCAAGCAGTTAATTTAAGAGCACTGCTAACTATAGACATACTTGTAGGCATGACTTTTCCCACTGCCCCACACAGATGGACTCAATTCTCAATGACTGAAGCATGAAACTTAATGAGTCTTAAAAACAAAATTGGGTGAAAAAGCCACACATCTACATACCAAATAAGGAAGAGTCCCAAGAGGTGAAATGGAAGGCAAGAGATGTAGGAGAAGGCAGAAAAAGACAGTGATAAACTCAGGGAAAGTTGAGTCAACCTCAATTTTAAACATCCCAAAGAAGGTGACATCATTTCAGAATTGTTCAGAAAGAATTGCTTATGTATTCAGAGATTCAGGTAGGAGAAGCCCTGAGAACTGAGCAATGTAGAAAGGACCAAATTAAAATTCCCTACATTCTTTAAAAGTTCAAAAATAGAACTCGCTTCTGATTAGTTCTGAGGCAGGAGAGCCTGTTTGAAGAAGCAAGTAATGTCCAGTCTTGTTGAGAAAGGAGCTCAGAATTGATCTAGAGAAAAATACAGTAAGTTTTCAGCAGATCCACCAACTACAGTGAGCTAGAGTTTCCAAGATGAATGTTGTTTGTAGTATTTAGAGGAATTTTTTATTGTGTTTCTTTTGTACGGTGTCCATTTTTATTTTCTGTCCACCCTCAGCCCCTTTTAAACGAACTTCATTTCTGGAAATAGAGTAGAATCCAGTCAGATTTCTTCTGTGCAAGTCATACTACCCATCACTACTACTATTACTAATGCTGACCTTTCATCTTTTGGATCTCCTTATCTTTTGGCCTCTGTGTATTTGAACCTTTCATTACACAGTTTAGTAAAAGATAATTATGTTTAGACCAGAGAACCAAGAGTTTTCTTTTTAGTTGGGTGCTGCTTCTGTGTTCAATTTATAGTAAATTATTATGTAAGTATGCTAACCCCACGTCCTTCCTTTGCTTTTTAAAATAGATAATGAACTTCAAGGGGGAAGGGACTATGCCTTGGTCATTAATATATCCCTGAGCCTAGTGCAAATTCCAGTGCATCAGAAGCAGCCAATGACTATTTTCCATTGACTCTTTGTCCTGCATTTAAGAATTGTACTTTCTCACTGTCTGCATACCGCCAAGAAAGAAAAGCAGTTTTACTCTACATTTATCTAGTCTGTTATAACTCTGATCTAACATAACTGAGCGTAGAGCCAGGAGTGGCCCCTGAGCGCTGCCAGGTGTGACCCAAAAACCAAAACAACAACAACAAAAAAGAAGTCAGTGTCCATGTGTTTTCTGGATGTAGGAACTGGTCATAGGAACTTTTTCAGTGATGTCATGAGGAGTGCCAGAAGCACTATAGACAAGTGCGAATTTTGTGATGGAAAATACTGAGAGAAAGTTGGAGAAGAGAGGTGGGGTAGTTTTATCCAAAGAACCTTTTGTATGTTTAATGGTGGGGATGAGGTATGTAATACAGTGGAAGTCAGCAGAATAATACTATATGGAGTGGAATTTGTGCATAATTTTGCCTGTATTTAGCATCTGCAATTTCATCCATTTTATATTTTAGCATGTGTAGTACAAAGTAGTATTGTCGTATTGCCTATTATATTATTTCTCAAACACATTATTTATTTTGTATCACACATCTGGCAGTGCTCAGGACTTACTCCTAGCTTTGTGTTTAGGGTTGCCATTCATAAACTTTAGTCATAAAGTTTAGTCCTAGTCGACAAATTATCTTTTTCCTCATTTTGGGTCTAAAAAAATTTGGGGGGGGTGTCTAAAAATTTGAAGAATCAATTCTACCTCCACAAAGATGAAACTCCAAGGTAATTTTTACTTATTAGAGAGGATGCAAGAAGAGATTAATTTTCAATAGATTTAGATTTTTTGTTTGTTTGTTTTGGGGCCACACCCGGTGATGCTCAGGGATTACTCCTGGCTATGCACTTAAAAATCGCCCCTGTCTTGGGGGACCATATGGGACGTGTGGGGGGGGGGGGGAGATGCCAGAGAATCAAATCACGTCCCGTCCTAGGCTAGCGCTGGCAAGGCAAATGCCTTACCCCTTGCGCCACCGCACCAGCCCCAGATTTAGATATTTTAAGAGTATTCAGAACCACACATAAAAAAATTTTGCTTCCTAATACTCTACTCTCTATACATTGTGAATCATTACCTACTTGATGTATCTTTACTTCCCTCAGCAAGAGGTAAATGTCCCACAAAATATTCACATAACTCTTTTACCTCTGGTGTGTTTTTCTCACCTTTGCTTTGTAATTACAAGTCTCTTCATTTTTTTTTTTTTTTTTTTTTTTGGTTTTTGGGCCACACCCGGTAACGCTCAGGGGTTACTCCTGGCTATGCGCTCAGAAGTTGCTCCTGGCTTGGGGGACCATATGGGACACCGGGGGATCGAACTGCGGTCTGTCCAAGGCTAGTGCAGGCAAGGCAGGCACCTTACCTTTAGCGCCACCGCCCGGCCCTAAGTCTCTTCATTTTTAACAATGAGCACCATCATTTATTTTCTTCATAGTCTACCCAGTGTTTTTCAACCATTGTGCCGCAGCACACTAGTGTGCCATGGGAAAAATTCCAATTTAATCTGTAACATGCCGCTTCAGCTCACAAATATACCAATTGTTAGATTCTAGATATCTATTAGATATTCCAGAATATCAGCTTTGTGTTCAGCCAAACAGGCCCAGGTTTCACATTGAGTAAGTGAACAAAAATATGAACAATTATAATATATATATAATTAATATAATATATATAAAATTATAAAATTATTACTTCATGTTTATTTGATTCCTATTCAAGAGAATTACTTTATATAGTCAATATATGCGCAGAATTAAATTTTTTTAAACATTTTCTAATGGTGGTGTGCCTCGTTATTTTTTTCCCATGAAAAAAGTGTTGAAATATAATATGTACCTGAAAGTGTATAGGCTATTCTTCCATTTTAGATCAGATAGATATAGTAGCAATAAATCAAAGATGACCTGACTTTTTATCCTGTGATGTATAGAATTTTAAATAAAAGAGTGAATTTTTATAAGCAAATATCAAAATAATAGAATTTGATCTTTATTCTTATACTACATTGGCTCATGTCTCCTACAAAGTAAGCAGCTAGTTTTTTGCCAATTATAAGTATTAAAAATATTTTCAAGATAATTTGTATTTCTTTTAGCTTGTGTATATAATTAATAGTTTAGTTTAATTCATTATAAATCTTTGCCATCTCTAAGATTATTATGAAATGGTGACATAAAAGTCCCAAAGAAACATGTTTAATTAGACAATTAAGACCATAGAAAATGCTTCCAGAGAAATATTTTGATTACAAATAAAATCAAAGTAAAACTATTAGTTTGGAGAGCTAGGTATTTTTCTAATTAAAAAAAATAACAAAACCTGTCATTTGTTTTAATTTTCTAAGTATTTCCATGTGGAATATTGCAGAAGTAAAGCTCTAAATCTAATAGATCCATTCATTAAAAAAAAAAAAAAAAGAAGAATAGTGATAGACTATTTTGAAAGGAAACTTTCCTTAGTGGTGGTGTTTTGGAAGTAAATAATTATCTATGGATTCCATATGAATATTTATTTGATATAATACAGATGTTTTTTTCACCATCGTGTTGTAGCAGTTATCCTGTTCTCCCAAAAGCAAATAGTTCAACTCAACCACACATTCTTCACTATCTCTCTTGTGTATGCCAAGGATCCGATTATTACTTTCTTAATTTCTCATACTCATTCAATGAATTTTTAAAAATCAGTTTTAGATTTACAGCAAAATAGGACAGTACAAATATTCTCCATATTACTCTGCAAATAGCATGCAACATCCCTCTGTCAAGTGGTGCATGAGTTTATCAAAAATATTAACACAAAGAATAGTTTTCATTATAATTCACTCCTGGTTTTGTATATTATATGGTTTGGGGCAGATAATGACATTAACCTCATTGCAGTAATTTCTTCTAAGCCCCATCTGCCTTTTCCTCATTCTACTCCTACCCCCAACATCAATCCAACTACTAAGAAATCACTAATCTTTCTATCTCCACATACTATTATAATCACATATTTATAGCAATCCCTGAGTTCATTTACTTAGTGATCGCGCTTAAACTTCTATGTATTTTCATGAGAAATTTCTTTTACTGTTGTTTTGTTATACCTTACTATCCTTTTCCATTCATTTGTAAAAGACTTTTACTTTGGTGACACAATTTTGAGTGAAATTGCTAGAAATCCATGTGCTAGGTTTTGCATGCAAAGGAAAGTTTTCAGCTCTGTTGGGCAAAACAAAACAAAACAAAACAGCGAGTGCTCTCTAACTTGTATGGGTAGAGTAAGTTTTAGTTTGTGAGAAAGCATAAAATTATATTCCATGGTGGCTATGTAATTTGGATTCTCAGCATCTATGAATGAGAACTCCTATTGCTCTTTATCCTCACAAGCATTTAGTCTTCCAAGTCTTTTAATAGGCAATAGTTTTTTTCTTCTCTTGAATATTAGGATATAAAATAGAGTCTGACTGAATGACTTTCCAATATTCTTATTTAGAGCAAATTCTGCCATATTAAAACTTTTTAGCGATCCAAAACTTTAATGAAAATGTCTAACTTTTTAGGCCATAACAGTGGTGCTTTTGAGCTACTTACAGCACAGCACACAGAAATTGCTCTCAGTGGTGCTTCAAGTTTTTTGAGCTATTTCTACAAGCCAGGGAATTAATTTTTGGTTCTTTAATTTACTTGATTTAAATAGCATGTATCACATAGTTGATATAGATCATAATACATTTGTTTCTAATAAGTGGTAGCAAATTATTTAATAAAGAAAAAAAGAAAGAAAAATATACAAGCAAATTTATGAAAATTATTTTATCTTCAATGAGGCCATTAAGTCATTATCATGGAGTTTAGTAAGCTCTTGTTGCTAGTTGACTATTCTGATTCTTCATTTGTTTCTGAACATTAGATGACTTCAGATACATTTAGATGGCCTCTAAATTGGTGTGTTCCTCCTACAGGGAACACAGTATTCAAAATATTGGAACTTTGGGAACTGCAGCGATAGTAAGGAGGTAGGGCGTTTGCCTTGCATGTGGCTGATCCAGGACAGACCCAGGTTAGATCCCCGGTATCCCATATGGTCCCCCATTCCTGCCAGGTGCAATTTCTGAGTGCATAGCCAGGAGTAACACCTGAGTGTCACCAGGTGTGACCCAAAAACCAATAAAGAAATTAAAATTAAAATATTGGAACTTGGGCCTGAAAGATAGCACGGAGGTTGGGTGTTTGCCTTGCATGCAGAAGGACGGTAGTTTGAATCCAGGCATTCCATATGGTCCCCCGAGCCTGCCAGGAGCGATTTCTGAGCATAGAGCCAGGAGTAACCACTGAGTGCTGCTGGGTGTGACTCAAAAACAAACAAACAAACAAAAATATATTGGAACTTTTGTATTAAAATATTGGTTCGGCAATTTCAAATACTATTACTGATACTGTGGTTTTTGTGGGACCTCTTTTCAGCTGCCAGCTTTTCCGGAAGTACGAAAAGTGTTGTGGGTGGGAAGGTGCACTCACTCCATAAAAGTCCTGGTGATATTAGCAAATACCTGCAAATCTGAAGTTTTGGTCAATTTGGTGTCTATAAAGGGGTGATAAAACAGATCTATTCACCAGTAGCAAATGTAGGTGATGGTTGCAGCAGGTGTGGTTTTGGCAGGGTAAGATCTTGGGCCACCTTCTCCTCCTGAGATTGCCAGTTTTCCAGTGTGTGGCCAATGTACCTATTATTTTTCACGGCTTGGTTTACAACTCTTTGGAGAACAGTCTATGGAATTGGTTGTGAGCAGACATGGCAACTGCATTTATGGGCATGGATTTAGCTGCCAGGTCTCCCAGAAGTGTCGGAAGTTAGTTTTTAAGCATATTTTTCCTTATTAAAAAATGATTTTCATATAAATTTAGTTTTCCCAGGTAAATTTGAGTAAGTTTTCACTTGGTTTTATTAGATTATGGAAAAAGAAAGCAAAATTTAAATATAAAATAATTGATGTAAAACTTTTAATAGATTGCTTATATCATTAGATACAGAACTTGGATAGTTACCCAGCTCACTACTTTCCCAATATTAGTACTTTTGAATCAAAATTTAACTTATTTGAAGAAATTTTTCCTGTAATTCCAACATTTTGCCTCACTTTTATAAATGAGAAAATCAAAGTACAAAGAGGTTCAAAAGATACACATGACCTTTTGATAATCAGTAAATTTTTTTTGATAATCAGTAAATTTTAATTGAATCACCATGAGATACATAGTCACAAAATTGTTCATAAATGAGTTTTTCAGTCATATAATATTACTACACTGTTCCTTCACCACTGTACATCTCCTGCCAACACCATTTCCTGTCCCCAGTTTCCCTAGTCCTTCAACTCCCTGCCTGCTTCTATGGCAGACATTTTTCTTCTCTCTCTCTTTTCTATCTCCTTTTTCCTGTTGGTTTGGAATATTAGTTGCTGAAGGGGTGTCACGAATATCGCTGTATCTCCTTTCAGCTCCCAGTTCTTGTCCAGAGTTATCATTTCCAAATATCATTGTCCTAGTGGTTGGTCCCTTTTCTGCCTTGTCTGCATGCTCCCATACCTTTGTGGCAGGCTTCCTACTTTGTTTTTCTACAGTGTGTAGTACCGTAGAATAACTTTGATTTCATAATCAAATATTCTATGAAAAAAATAGATGTATTTGCTAGTTCAAATTACCTGTGTGTTGTTTCTGCCATTGTGATGGAAATAAAACTAGCTTTACACTAGAAAGTGTTAGCTCAATGAAGCCATGGTCAGAGTATAGCCAACAGTGTGCTTGCCTTGTGTATGCTGCCAACCATTGTTCAATCCCCAGCATCGCATATACTCCCCCAAGCTCCCCTAGAGTGATGCTTTAGTATAAAGCCAGAAGTAACCCCAGAGTACCACTGGATGTGGCCCAAAATTAAAAGAAAATAATTAAAAAGGAGATCAAATATATTTTAGAAGGAAGAATATTTAAATTAATAAATACATTCAATGTAGTTGTTCCTAACTTCTTTTTTTTTTTTTTTTTTTTTGGTTTTTGGGCCACACCCTGTGACGCTCAGGGGTTACTCCTGGCTATGCGCTCAGAAGTTGCTCCTGGCTTCTTGGGGGACCATATGGGACGCCGGGGGATCGAACCTCGGTCCGTCCTAGGCTAGCGCAGGCAAGACAGGCACCTTACCTCCAGCGCCACCGCCCGGCCCCTGTTCCTAACTTCTAACTTTTTATTTGGAAGTAGGTTCTGAGTTTGATGCTTTATTTTTTGTTTGTTTGTTTGTTTTGGTTTTTGAATCATACCCGGCAGCACTCAGGGGTTACTCCTGGCTCTACACTCAGAAATCGCTCCTGGCAGACTCGGGGGACCATTTGGGATGCCGGGATTCAAACCACTGTCCTTCTGCGTACAAGGCAAACTCCCTACCTCCATGCTATCTCTCTGGCCCCTGAGTTTGATACTTTGAAGATAAATGTTATTTACAAAATGCCTAGTTAATAAAGACTTCTTTAGACAAAAGTTGAAGGTTTATTCCAATCTGTTCTGCCTGTGTTTATAGATGCATTCCCACCTGTAATATGTAATGTGACTCCATCATGTTTTCCTTTAATATCGAAAAAGGGTTTGGATTTGTATTGGGTAATCTTTGAACAGCTTACTACACTGTATATGTGTGAAGTATGTATGTGAAAATTCAATACTTTTAGCAGTTTCCCTTCTTTCCTTTCTTGGTTGTTTGAAGACTCAAATGCTTAATATCAACTTATTCCAAAAAAAGTTGGAAACAAGTACACTATATAAAAAAATAACGAAAATAATTGCTAGCTGGCCTCTTTGTAAAGTAGCCATGAAAAAGTAAGAGTTCACCGTGTCTTTGTTCAACATTAAAGCGTGTCTTTGTAAATAGGTCAGAGAGAAATTCAGAAACTGGGTGTCTTCAACTTTAAATCCCCATTGCAAGTTAAAAGGAGTTATTTATTTACTTCAAAAACACTAGAAAAACCTTTTAACTAACATTGGGGTTGGGTAGTCTTTATATTAAAATGACTGAAGATAAAATGGATGGAACCACAAAAGGTTTTTTCTTGGCCTGAGAAAATTTCTGTATCTCTTCAGAATAGAATAATGTTTATATACTCACCTTAAAAATTATATTACAAGGGCCGGGCGGTGGCGCTAAAGGTAAGGTGCCTGCCTTGCTTGCGCTAGCCTTGGACGGACCGCGGTTCGATCCCCCGGTGTCCCATATGGTCCCCCAAGCCAGGAGCAACTTCTGAGCACATAGCCAGGAGTAACCCCTGAGCATTACCGGGTGTGGCCCAAAAATCAAAAAAAAATTATATTACAAAAAATTTGCATAATTTTCTTGCTTTGATAATTTTATTTTCTAATTGAAAAAACACTTTTCAATCACAAGTATAATAAATTAATAATTCACTTGATGGTTTCTTGGCAAAATGCTTCAAGGGATCTATAGAAACTTTTGTTTTTGTTTTTTGGGGGGTCACATCCGGCAGTGCTCAGGGGTGACTCCTGGCTCTATGCTCAGAAATCGCTTCCAGCAGGTTCTGGGGACCCTATGGGAGGCCGGGATTCGAGCCAGTGTCCTTCTGCATGCAAGGCAAACACCTTACCTCTATGCTATAGAAACATTTTTATGCCAATGGTTAAAAACACTGCTAGATATGTTTCTCAACATATCTAGATAGTATGTCTCTTCTCTGTGTCTCTGTCTCTCTGTCTCTGTCTTTGTCTCTATCTATCTATCTATCTATCTATCTATCTATCTCTCTCTCCCTCTCTCTCTCTCCCTCTCTCTCTCTCTCTCTCTCTCTCTCTCTCTCTCTCTCTCTCTCTCTCTCTGCCTCTCATTCTTTACTTTTTAGACACTCCTCTGGTCTCAGGCACTGGGTTGTTTCCAGATTCTGATTATTGTAAACAGTGCTGCAGTGAACATCTAAGTGCAGAGAACGTTTTTTGTATTGTGTTTTTGTCCCTAGGGTATATTTCTAGGAGTATTATTGCTGAATCATGGGAGTTCAATTTCTAGTTTTTTGAAGAATATACATATTGTTTTTTTTAAAAGGGCTGAAATAGTGGGCACTCCCACTAGCAGTGAATGAGAACCCTTTCTCCTGGTGGTTAGGCCAGAACTGATTATTCTTGTTCTTTGAGATGTGTGCCTTTGTGGTGTGAGCTGATATCTCATTATTGTTTGTTTGCCTTTTTAAAAATTTTTTTAAATCTTTAAGCACCATAATTACAAGCATGATTGTAGTTGGGTTTCAGTCATAATGAGAACATCTCCTTCACCAGTGCAACCTTCCCACCACCAATGCCCCCACATTGTTGTTGCATCTCCCTGATGATTGATGAGTGATGTGGAGCACTTTTTCATGTGCCTGTCAGTCATCTGTCATTTTTTTGAGGAAATGTCTTTATTTCTTCTTCCATTTTTGGATGGGGTTTTATCCTTGCTTAGTTTTTTTTGTCTCCCCGCCCCTCTTGCTTAGTTCAATCAGTGCCTTGTATATCTTAGATATTAACCCATTATCTGATGGTTATTGGGTGAATAGTTTTTCCTATGGGTAGGCTTAGTATCCTAGTCATTGTTCCCTTTGAGGTACAGAAGCTTCTCAGTTTAATGTAGTCCCATTGGTTTATCCTTGCTTTCATTTTCTTGGCAAGTTGGTTTTCTTCCTTAAAGATGCCTTTACCTTCAATGTCATGGAGTGTTCTGGTTAGATTTTTCTCTGTGTACCTTTGGTTTCAGGTCTGATATCAAGGTCTTAACTTCATTTTTATTTGACTGCTATGCACAACGTTAAAGAGAAGTCTGACCTCACCTATTTGCACATAACTGATAACTTGTCCCAACACCACTTGTTGAAGAAGAGGTTTTCCTTGCTTCACTTTGTATTTCATGCACCATTATCAAAGATTGATTGGTTATATACCTGTGAGCCAATCTCATTATTCACATGTATTTCATGGAACTGTGGATCTGTTTTTATTCCAGTACCATGCTTTTTTTTTCTTTCTTTTTTTTTTTGTTTTTTTTTTTTTGTTTTTGTTTGTTTGTTTGCTTTTTGCTCAGGGGTTACTCCTGGCTATGTGCTCAGAAATCGCTCCTGGCTTGGGTGACCATATGGGACACCGGGGGATTGAACCACGGCCCGTCCTAGATTAGCACGTGCAAGGCAAATGCCCTACTGCTTGTGCCACCGCTCCTACCGCTTTATAGTACAATTTAATTTCAGGGGAACTGATTCCTTTAATCTTTTTCCCAATTATTGCTTTAGCTATTTGTGGACATTTATTGTTTCATATAAATTTCAGGAGTGTTTTATCCACTTCTTTGAAAAATCTCATGAGTATCCTTATAGAAATTGCATTAAATCTGTGCAGTGCTTTGGGAAGTATTGCCATTTTAATTATGTTAATTCTCCAAATCCGTGAACAGGGGGTAAATTTCCATTTCCTGTGTCTTATTCCTTGAAGCAGTGTTTTGTAGTTTTCTTTATATAGGTCTTTCACCCCATTAGTTAAATTAATCCAAGGTACTTGATTTTCTGAGGCACAATTGTGAATGGGATTGTTCTTTTAATAGGTTTTTCTTCTCTTTCATTACTTGTGTATAGAAAACCATGTATGTTTGCCATTTATTTTGTAGCCTGCCACTACTATAAAAGTCTATTGTTTGTAGAAGCTTTTTTGTAAAGACTCTTCTACAAAACAGCAAGAACTTGACTCCTTCCTTTCCTATATAGGTGCCCATAAGATAGATAGACAGACAGACGGATAGATAGATAGATAGATAGATAGATAGATAGATAGATAGATAGATAGATAGATAGATATTAATGGATACATAGATAAATTTATCTATTTCTTCCATGTCCTCTTGTGACATAAAGATTCTTAAAGTAATCTCTGATTACCCTTTTTATTTTTGTTTTATCATGTAATATTATCTCCCTTTTCCTTTCTGATCTAGTTTATTAACTCTCACAGTCTTTGTGATTCTTTTTAATGGTTTATCAGTCTTGTTTAATTTTTCAAAACACCAAGTTTTGCTTTTTTGATCTTTTTGATTTTTTTCTATTGTCTAATTCATTAATTTCTGCTCTAAGTATAATTATTTCCTCCCACCTATCTACCTTGGCTCCTTTTACTGATAACTTTCCAGTTTCTTAAGCTTTGTCTTAAGTTATTTATGTAGGCCTTTACTTCCTTCCTGATGAATGCTTTCAGAGTTATAAATTTTCCTCTTAATACCGCTTTTGCTTTGTCCCATAAATTCTGATAATTTGTGTCTTTATTGTCATTTGTTCCCAGGAATCTTTTGATTTTCTCCTTGCTTTTATTCCTGACCCATTGGTTGTTCAGTAGTGAACTTTTAATTTCCAAGTTTTAAGTTATTTCTCCAGTTCTGTTTATAGCTCACTTCTATTTTCAATGCATCATGGCCTGAGAAGATAGTTGATACAACTTCTATCCTCTTGATTTTATGGAGGTATATTTTAAGGCCAGCTTGTGGCCTATCTTGGAAGATATCCTATGTGCACTGGGGAAGAATGTGTATTCAGCTTTGTGGGGATAAAAAGTCCTATATATTTTTATAAAGCATCTCTTCCATTTCTTCCTTCAAAGCCAATATATCCTTGTTAAGTTTTAGTCTGGTTGATCTATCAAGAAGTGTCCCAGCAATAACAAGTCTGTTATTAGTTGTTTTAAGTATTTTGCTGGCACCACATCATGTGCATATATATTTATGAGCATGATTTACTCTCATATACATGTCCCTTGATTATTAAAAAATGACCTCTGTCTCTTATAACCTTTTAAGAGTGAAGTCTTAAGACTTCTAGTATTAGTATGGCCACAGGAGCCTTTACAAAGGAATTGTTTGCTTGAAGGATTGCCTTCCAACCTTTCACTTGGAGTCTGTATTTGCTGTGACCATTCAAATCAGCTGCAAGCAGAAAAATATTGGAGTCAGTTTTCTGATCCATTTTGCCACTCTCTGTCTCTTAACTAGTGCTTTTAGTCCATTGACTTTGAAAGAGATGATTGTCATCAAATTTTGTGCCATCTTTTTGTAGAAGTTTGTTATGTTTGTTGAGTTTGTATTGCCTTAAAGTCAACCCGTCAGTACGTCTTTTTTTTTTTTTTTTTTTTTTTTTTTTTTTTGTTTTTTTTTTTTGTTTTTTGGGCCACACCCTGTGACGCTCAGGGGTTACTCCTGGCTATGCGCTCAGAAGTTGCTCCTGGCTTCTTGGGGGACCATATGGGACACCGGGGGATCGAACCGCGGTCCGTCCTAGGCTAGCGCAGGCAAGGCAGGCACCTTACCTCCAGCGCCACCGCCCGGCCCCGTCAGTACGTCTTTTAATATTGACTTTGAGTCTGTAAAGTTCCTGAGCTGTGGAGCCGGGCGGTGGCGCTAGAGGTAAGGTGCCTGCCTTGCCTGCGCTAGCCTTGGACGGACCGCGGTTCGATCCCCCGGTGTCCCATATGGTCCTCCAAGCCAGGAGCGACTTCTGAGCACATAGCCAGGAGTAACCCCTGAGCGTTACCGGGTGTGGCCCAAACACAAAAAAAAAAAAAAAAGTTCCTGAGCTGTTATTTATCTGTGGAGCTGTGTATCCTTCCTTCAAACCTAAATAAAAGTCTGGCTGGGTGAAGTATTCTTGGTGAGGCCTTCATTTCATTCTGGTTTAGTTTTAGGTTTCTTTTTTTTTTTTCTTTTCACTATATCCCACCACTGCCTTTGTGTTTTGAAGGTTGCTTGTGATAAGTGTCCTGTAAATCTTAAGGATGCTTTTTTGTTTGTAATTTGCCCTTTTTCTTGTTTTTGGTTTTGGTTTTTTGGGTCACACCTGGCGTTCAGGGGTTGCTCCTAGCTCTGTGTTCAGAATTTGCTCCTGGAAGGCATGAGGGACCATATGGGATGCCAGAATTAGTTCCATCATCTATCCTGGATTGGCTGCGTCCAAGGCAGACAACTTACCACTGTGCTATGTCTCCGTCCCACATGTAATTTGCCTTTTTTATCTTTCTGGTTACAGTATTCTATCTCTTTTTTTTTTTTTTTTTTGGTTTTTGGGCCACACCTGGTGACGCTCTGGGGTTACTCCTGGCTATGCGCTCAGAAGTCGCTCCTGGCTTGGGGGACCAAATGGGACGCCAGGGGGATCGAACCGTGGTCTGTCCTAGGCTAGCACTCGCAAGGCAGACACACCTTACCTCTAGCTCCACCGCGCAGGCCCCAGTATTCTATCTCTACCATTTATTTTCATTACACTTAACTAACATGTGCCTTATAGTGTTATACTTGGGTCTCTTTTAGCTTCTATACTTTGGTCATCCAGAATGTGAAGTGTAAGCGTTCTTCAGCTGTTGGAATTTCTCAGCGATGACATCTTTGACCGTTGTTTCTATTTAGCGGTTTTCTTTCTATCATTCTGGGACCCCAATGATTCTTATGCTATTTCTCTTAAATTAACCCCAAATGTCTATTGTTGTCTGTTCACTTATTTTGAAGATATTTTTCATCTCTGTTCATTTTATTTAAGACAATTTCTTCTGTTGAATGGAGGTGTCATGCAGCTCACTGATTCTGTCCTTGGCACCTGTTAGTCCACTTGTGAGGCTTTCCAGTGAATTTTTTATTTCACCTATCAAGTTTTTCAGTCCTGATATTTCTGTTTGAAATTTTCTCATTTCTACTTTCACATCCTCTTGAGTCTTATATGCTGTCTGTTCCATGGTTGTTGGGTTGTTGTTTTTTTTTTTTAAGTTCTTTAAACAGTCTTAACATTTCCATTCTTTTTTTTTTTTTTTTTTTTTTGGTTTTTGGTTTTTGGGCCACACCCGGTGATGCTCAAGGGTTACTCCTGGCTATGCGCTCAGAAGTCGCTCCTGGCTTGAGGGACCATATGGGACGCCAGGGGATCGAACCGCGGTCCGTCCTAGGCTAACGCAGGCAAGGCAGGCACCTTACCTCTAGCGCCACCGCCCGGCCCCTTAACATTTCCATTCTAAATCCTGATCAGAGAGGCTATATTGTAGCTGATAGTAGTTGAGTCTTTAGAACTTCATCTTTACTCACTTGTATCATGGTGTTCTGCATTGTTTTTGTTTTTGTTTTTTTCATTGCAACCTTTGTAATGTGGTGGTGCTTGTATGTGTTGCGGTATTCTTGTTGACAAGAAGAAATCGTGGATGTAGAATGTTGCTGTTTTGGTCCAAACTCCACCTACAGGTTGATGCTGCTCTGGCCATCTAGGTTTATTCACTTCAGTTCAGTTCTAAATCTTAGTATTTTTCTTTCTGGTGTATTTATTAAAAGAGTGCCTTCAGGGACCGGCATGATAGCACAGCAGTAGGGTGTTTGCTTTGCAAGCAGTCAACCCTGGCAGACTCAGGTTAAATTCCTGGCATTTCATATGAACCCCTGAGCCTACCGGGTGTGACCCAAAAACCAAAAAAATAAAAAATAAAAATAAATAAAGGTGCCTTCAGATAAATACACAAAGGTGTGCTATAATATTACTTAGAAATGAGACTCACAATGCCAAAGCTAAAGTATCAAAGGCAATATATAGCTTGAAGAATATGAAAAACTATTAGTAAAATTTAAGCTGCTTTGATATGTTCTATTGCAAGTAGACTACAATCATTTAATTCATTTACTTCTACTTCATTGTTTTATTTATTTTTTGTTTATCTTTAATGACATTGATCATTTTAATTATGTAAATATACAGTATTTTTAAGGTAAATGTACAAAATATTAGGTGAATGTTTTTGATTTGGCTTTTTTTTTTTTTTTTTTTTTGGTTTTTGAGCCACACCCATTTGACGCTCAGGGTTTACTCCTGGCTATGCGCTCAGAAATCACCCCTGGCTTGGGGGGACCATATGGGATGCTGGGGGATCGAACCACTGTCCATCCTATGCTAGCGCTTGCAAGGCAGACACCTTACCTCTAGTGCCACCTTCCTGGCCCCCTTGATTTGGCTTCTTAAATGAAGTTTAAGTGAGAAAAAAACCAGAAAGTTCCTTTTTAGTTTTTGTTTATACTTTCTTTTTCTTTTCTTTTCTTTTCTTTTTCAATATATTTTTTTAATTTTTTTTTTTTTTTTTTTTTTTTTTTTTGGTTTTTGGGCCACACCCGGTGACGCTCAGGGGTTACTCCTGGCTATGCGCTCAGAAGTCGCTCCTGGCTTGGGGGACCATATGGGACGCCGGGGGATCGAACCGCGGTCCGTCTCCTAGGCTAGCGCAGGTAAGGCAGGCACCTTACCTCCAGCGCCACCGCCCGGCCCCATTTTTTTAATTTTTTTAACTGAACCCCAACTACAGACATGCTTATAATCACAGTGCTTAAACAGACACATTATAAGAAAAGAAATTAAAAATAAATCTTCAGTCCATTTTCCTTTTTTTCCTCCTCTACTTCTTCTTCTTCTTCTTCTTCCTCCTCCTCCTCTTCTTCCTTTTCTTTTTCTTTCTCCTATTCTTTAATTTCTTTTCCTCTTTGTCCCCTTATTCCTCTTTTCTTCTCTTCTTTTTCTTCTTCCTCTTTCTCCTCTTCCCCTTCTTTTTCTTCCTCTTCCACTTCTTCCTCTTCTTCTTCCCCCTTCCCCTTTTTCCCCTCTTCCCTTTTTCTTTTTATTCTTCCTATTCTTCCTCTTCTTCTTCCTCTTCCTTTTCACACACTTCCTCCAACTCTTCATCCTAATATTCTCTTCCTGAGTCTCCGGGACTCCAATGATTCTTATGTTGTTTCTGTTGAGTTTATCAAAGACTTCTATTTTCATCTGTTCACATTTTTTGAGTAGTTTATTCATTGTCTGATTATTTTCTTTAAGTTTCTTTTCCAATCTCTTCTGCTGTATGGAGTTGTTCTGCATCTCAACCTCTGGCTCACTGACCCTGTCCTCAGCTGCTGTTACTCCTTTGGAGAAGCTTTTCATTGAGGTTTTCATTTCATTACTGAGTTTTTCAGACCTCTTATTTCAGTTGTAAGTTCTGTCATTATGGTCTGTTCAGATTGATCTATGCTTGCTTTGAGTTCTTTGAGCATCCTCCATATTAATACTCTAAACTCCTTATCTGAGAGCTTTTCAGGTCATCTTCATTCTCTATGTGTGCTGTTGTCATGCATTGTTTTCCCATTCCAACACTTGTATAGTGGATTTTACTATGTACTGTGATGGGGTTCGTGTGTTAGAAGATGTGCACGGCCGCAAAGTAAGGGTGGGGCCCTTACTGGATTTGGGTCCTGGAGATTATGTTCAATGGCCTCTTCTTGGCTGTCTTGGGCAGAAAAACAAACGGAGCAAAGCAGCAGTCTTTTATAATGGCTCTTCGGGTTTGGGCCCTGGAGATTGTATTTGATGGTGTGTTTTTGGCTGTCTTGGGCAGAAAAGCCTACTTCATTGTTTTATAAGCAAAGTAGAAAAGGACAGTCCTAAAAACCATTGGCTTTATTAAAATATTTACATATCTAAAACTCAGGTTATTCTAAAGATATTGTCTCAGTCATCACTATTGTTTTATATGGACCAATATACCCAGCTTTCCATCCCCTGCCCTCTCCCCTGCCTGCCTCTATAGCAAACATTTTTCTTATCTCTCTCACTTTCTCTCTTTCTTCTCTCTCTCTTTCTCTTTCTTCTTTCTTTCTCTTTCTTCTCTCTCTCCTCCCATTACCCCTACCATCATACCTCTTTTCCTATGTCCCTCTACCTCCCTCTTCCTCCTTTCTCATCGCCCTCTTTTTCTACCTCTCCCCTCCAATTCACACACAAACACAGCTACCACATTACAAGCTAAATATTACAAGCTAAAACACAGTCCCTGAAACTCAGTTTTTATTCTTTCTATAACTTACCTTGCCTTAATAGATAAGGGAGTTCCAGGTTTTTGAGAATACAGTAGTGTAAGTGGTGTTTAAATGAAGTTTACTCTAGGCTTTATTGATAAAGACAAGAGTTCTTGGCTGTTTTGCTGGAGCAATGCCCTTGACTATCCAGCCTGGCTTTTGTTGTGGGATGAGTTGTAGAAACTTGTAAACATCACAGTGAAGGGCAAACTCAGGGCATCTCTGTGCTGTTCTGTCTTTTGAAGTGTCTGGTGATTGTACCATTGTCATGCTAGTTAGTGGAAACTTTTGTTTTATAATGACAGGGCTCTGAAGAGCCCACAGATAAGACTTGGGACCCTGGTGTGAAAATTACCCTTTGATCTAGAAAGAATCTTTTAAGATAAGCAAGCCTAGGCATTTTTATCACAGGTTTTATTAGAATGAAATGAAGCAGGTTAGTGTTCTTTTCAGTCATGTAAATAAAAGCTTTATAAATGTTCTGTAATAACAAGGATATAGGACATGGTTTCCTTTTTTTTTTAACAAATATGCAGATCTTCCAATTACTTCCAATGACATCAATTGGAAGAATTCATTCGTATGCTCAATTTTTAGAAAAAAAAATTATATTTGATTAAAATACAAATAAACTAAAGACTTTTTCAAGAAGATGTTGTTTTCCAGCTTAAAAATAATATATGATCTGAATAATTTTGATATTTCAGTTAACACTGTAATATCCTGAGTGGTCCACATCTTGGATATTCTCATAACATTATGCATTCATCATTGTGACATTCAATAATCCTTTTTGTAGCCCTACTCTATGCTGATGTTAGTCTAGCTCTTGGATACAGTATTGAACAAAATAGTTTTATTCTTTGTCCACTTTTTCTAACCTACCAGTTACCAGATAAAGGGGAACAGAAGTATCTGGTTCTTTGGGAACATTTTTTCTAACTTTTTTTAATTTTAATTTTGTTGTTGTTGTGTTTGGGGGCCATACCTGGCAGCACTTAGGAGTTTCTCCTGGCTCTGTGCTCAGATATCACACCTGGCCAGTAGACCTGGCAGGCTCGGGGAGCCATTTGGTATGTCTGGGATCAAACTCGGGTCAGCCACATGCAAGGCAATGCCCTATCCACCCTGCTATTGCTTGGTCCCTTTATTTTATTTTTATTTTTGGCTGCTCTCTGAGATGCTCAAGATGTCTGTGCTCAGGAGTGATCCCTGAAATGCTGAGGTATATGTAGTGCCAGGGATTGAAGCAGGGCCAGCTAAATGCAAGGCAAGTGCCTTACCTCCTATTCTATCTCTCTTGCCATTAATATTCCTTAATAGAAGAACTTGATTTTTTAATTTTCTTACTGCTTTATTTAAACACCATGGTTATAAAATTGTTCATAGTTGGGTTTCAGTCATAGAACGTATACCACCTTCATCAATGCGTTCTTTGTGCCACCAATGTCATCTTTTTTTCTCCCCCCACTCCCACCTATTTCTGGGGTAAGCATTTTGTCCCCCCACTGTGGTTTACACTACTATTAGTGGATGGGTGCCATGCATGTCACTTTCTTCCCTTTTAGCACTGAGCTCTTGTCCAGAATAATAAGTTCCAACTATCATTGTCATAGCAGTTTCTCCTCTACTCTAGCTGTACTCACCTTGTATCAAGTTTCCCACCATTGTCTAGACATCCTGACCTTATAAACTCTGGATATTATTACTTTATAGTCTTTGTTTTTCTTATATTCTGCAAAAGAGTGAGATTATTCTTTGCCTATCCCTGTCCCTTTGACTCATTTCACTCAGCATAATTATCTCTATATCCACCCATGTGTAAACGAATTGTATTACCTTTTTGTATAATATTCCATAAAGTTGCATAATTGCATGATTATATTGCACAACATTACATAATATTCCCATATGTAGATATACCACAATTTCTTTAGACACTCATTTGTTGTTGGGCACCTGGGTTGTTTCCAGATTCTTGCTAATGTAAATAGTGCTGCAATGAACATAGGAGTGTTTTTTTGTGTTTAGGATGTTTTAGGGTACATCCCTAGGAGTGGCATTGCTGGATCATATGGGAGCTCAATTTCTAATTTTTTTGAAGAATATTCATATAGTATTCCAAAAAAGTTAGACCAGTCTGCATTCTCACCAGTAAGAAGAATTTTACTTTCCATTTCACTAGTCCACTAGAAAGCATATTTGCCTTAAAGTTTTTATCCACAGTAGCCTAAATGCATCTCTAAATGGTTTCCCACAATAGAATTTTCCATTGCAATCAATAAAAATAAGAATTTAGGGTACATGTTTGAAACTTTCTTTTGAAGTTTTATATTGTCTAAATCCCAAAGAAACAACTGTTTAGAATTTCACTCCCAGTACTAGCTGTGATCTTCTCCATAAAAGTAACCTTGTAACTTCAAGGCTGGTGTTTGCAAGGAGATTAAATGTTGCTCTTTTTATTTTACTTCTTTGAGATATAGTAACAAATTCTAAAATAGCCTTTTAATTTGAGGTGGCATCTTTGTGCCCAGATAACTTCCACTCCTAGGTTTTCTAGATGAAAGCAATCAAATAACAATAACAAAGATAAGCAAATGACAACAAAAAAAGGCCAGAGAGCTAAGACAGTGGGTAAGGCATCTGCCTGCCTTGTACCAGAGGTAACTAGTGTGATTCCTGGGAGCAGAGCTAGGAATAATCCCTGAGCATAACTGGGTTTAGCTCCAAAACTAACCAACAACAACAACAACAAAATAGAATGATAGCATTTTAGTGAAGAGAACTTAGAGTTCATTTATCATTTCTGTGGATGAGAAATTTAAGTCCTGAGCATTGTAATGTTTAGTGGCAGAAACAAAACTAGCAGACAGGGCTGACCACTCATCATCCCAGGTTCGGTGTTAAGCACCATACAATAGCCTCCAAGGACCTGTAAAAGTCCGTGCTACCTCTGCACTAGCTTTCTTTTTCCATTTCATTTTTGCTTCTGGTATCTCTTTGTCCACTTGTGTTTAAGGACAGACAATTTTGAGCATTTTCTTACATGTTTGACTTCAAGTAAATATTGTTTGTTTTTGTTTTGGAGCCACAACAATCAGTGCTCAGGGGTTTCTCCTGACTGCACAAAGGAATTATTCCTCGCAGTGCTTGAGGGACCATATGGGATGCCAGGGATTGAACCCTGGTCGGCCACATGCAAGGCAAATGACCTACTCACTAAACGATAGTTCAAGTCCCTTCAAGCAATCATTTTTTATTGTTTTTTTTCTCTAAAGATACTGTTTTACTCTCTTTTTGGATCACACCCAACCATTCTCAGAGCTTTTTGTACTCACAATTAATCCCTGGTGGTCTTTGGGGAACCATAGATGGTTCTGGGGATTTGTTTTTTGTTTTGTTTTGTTTTTTGGGCCACACCCGGCGTTGTCAGGGGTTATTCCTGGCTATCTGCTCAGAAATAGCTCCTGGCAGGCACGGGGGACCATATGGGACACCGGGATTCGAACCAACCACCTTTGGTCCTGGATTGCTGCTTGCAAGGCAAACACCGCTGTGCTATCTCTCCGGGCCTGATTCTGGGGATTTGAACCTGAATCAGCCACTTGCAGTGTAAGCTTTAACATCTATACTATCTCTTTAGCTCTTGGAAGAATAAAATTACATATACAATATTTTTATTAAAGAGTTTTGTTTATAAATCTGTATTTATAATTTTGCATATAATTTCACACTTTATGTATTACAATTTTGAGCCCAGGACATGAGTGATAGTATGGTAGGTAGTGTTCTGGTCTTGCACACAGTTGGCCTGGGTTTGGTCTCCAGTATTCCTTATGGCCCCCGAGCTGTGCCAGGAGTAATTCCTTAGCATAGAGACAAAAGTAACTTTTGAGCATAGCCAGGTATGGTCACCCCTTCAAAACACTTTTTGAGCCCAGACCAACAAATATAATCCTGCAAACTGTACTAGTGGTTTACAGATTTATTCCCATTGCCTTTTCCTCCTGTAAAGTAGTTCATTTGTGTAAATTCTATCATATATAATGGTACTTAATGTGGAAGTATACTTCAATTTTAAATCAAAATATTTTAAGATCATGATAAAATATGCATACATATATGCTAACAGTAAACTATATTTTATGAAGATTATTGAAGGCCATCTTGCTTAGTGAAACAAGTCATAGAGACAGAAGGATAAATGTAGGCACATGTCTTGCCTGGGTACATGTTACCCATCTCCTCTTGAGACACTTTCCTACTTTCATACTGGGTATGTACCAGGATGTCCTCAACCTTTGGAGAAGCCTACACTCTCTTGACTGTGTTACTCTTTCTTTCTTTTTCTTTCTTTCTTTCTTTCTTTCTTTCTTTCTTTCTTTCTTTCTTTCTTTCTTTCTTTCTTTCTTCTTTCTTTCTTTCTTTCTTTCTCTTTCTTTTTTTTTTTTTTTGCTTTTTTTGGGGGGCCACACTCAGTGACACTCAGGGGTTACTCCTGGCTATGCGCACAGAAATTGCTCCTGGCTTGGGGGACCATATGGGATGCTGGGGATCGTACCACAGTCTGTACTAGGTTAGCACAGGTAAGGCAAATGCCCTACCGCTTGCACCACCGCCCCAGCCCCTACTTTATTTTTCTTATCCTCTCCTCCCCTTCCTCACTACCTCCAAATAAAACCTGTATTTTACCTTTAAAACATACACACAGAAAAAAAAGGAACAAATGAAGGATTATCTCACTCATCTGTGGTATCTATAGAAACAAATTAAGGCTATAGAGACCATGGATAGCAAACCTTGGACACTGGAATACAGATCTTAGAGTGTCTGGTTGGAGAAGAGAGGGCTGATTAGGTTGACTGAAAGTAACACTAGAACAAAGAGGAAAGGTCTGGAACACAACAGTATGCACCAAAACCACAGCAAAGATTGGTAGAAAGGACTCAAGAGGATGAAAATTGGGCCAGAGGTGGCATAAAGATGGGAGTGGAGAAACATGACCACATCAGCGGTGGTGGTGTGTAGAACCTTTTCCATCAGTACCATAAACTTAAAGACTATTGTAACTCTATTATCTGATATTATCTAATGATAATTACTATAAAATATAGCCATATAATGAAGTTCATAGTGCTTTTAAGCAATCTGAGTGTAGAGAATTCTTTTTAGAAATATGTAGGCCAGCATTTTCCTTTTCCCTTTCCTGTTCCCTTTATTTTCCATAGAGCCACATTTTCCATATTTTTCATTTTCACTGTAGTTAGTTATGAAAAAAGAATCTTTTTCCATATGAGAGCAGTCATCTCAATTGTCATTAAAATATGTTTTATTTTCACTTGTTCATACATTTAACCTTTGTAGAACCCCAAAACAACAAATTAATTAATCCAGTCGATATCATTGCATTTCATATCCTGATTAAAGTTAGACCAGAAGAAAACATAAAATTATTCTATTTGTATCCTCAAATATATATTTACTTTTCTTCGTAATGAGAAAAATATTGTTAACGTTCTGTCTGCACTGAGTCGGCTGATGGATTACCCATCACATGACTAGCCATAGTGATCTTCTCTTTCTCTACACATACTAACACAAATGTGTCAGGCTTGGAAATGTCCATCAGTATCATTCAGTCTCTGCTATCTGCTCAGCTCCATGCAACCTTTGATTGTGTAATGGATTGAATTACTTCCTTCCCATAGACTCCTTTCCTTACAGTAATGAATAGCTCCAAAAAATGTTTTTCTTGCAATAAAGTATATTGGAAAAATAGTCACGAAACATTTGTAAGGGTTGGAAAAATGCGTGTCTTGCCAGAGTGACCCCTGAATACAAAGTCAGAAATAAGCCCTGAGTGCAGAGAGGTGTGGCCCAAAAGTCAAATTGCAAAAAATAAAAAAATAATAATAATACAAAACAGAACTGGTCCAAAAAGAAAGAAAAAGTACTATAACAGAGAAGAACCAGAAACCCAACTGTAAACTTATTAAATCATATTATGACAGCAAAATATTAGCCAAAAATAATTTGTTGCTTTGCATAAAATAGCAAATTGTGGGATAGGAAAAACCTCCTCTCATCTCTGCCAAAGCATTCTTTTTCCTATGATTTGGAATATTTTTAGTTCAAAACACCATCCCAGATTTTATCTGTAAGGATAAATGATTTGTTATTTCCCTACATTGCTTATTATTTTCAGTAAATATCCCCTGTTCCTTCCAATGATATGTAATATGTCTCTATGTGTCCATATGGTGGGATAGTAATGAACACTGAGAATTAGGGGGGGTTGCATCTGCCCTTTCATGTTTCAACAGCCTTATCCAGCAGGACAGCAGTTAATTTACATCAATGGAAGCAGCAATTTGCCTCCAAAGCTTCTCGTAAGTGTAACTTGTTTACAGGAAATCAGCTTAATTGCAGAAACTGCATAATTAAAATAAAGCACTACATTTCCAACAATAATGTGTTTAAATATTAGATACTAAATAGTTTTAGTTTATGAATTTCTTATTTTATGTTTTGTAAACCCATTCTTGAGAACTATAGTTTTCAAGGTTTTTATGGATGGATTAAAGTCAGTACAAGGCACATCAAAAGAGTTGATTTGTAATATTTAAAAAAAAAAGTTAATATAGGGATGGAGTACAGCAAGTAGGGCATTTACTTTGCATGCTGCTAACTGGGTTCAATTACTGACATCCTATATGGCCCCCTGAATGCCAACAGGACTGATCCCTGAGCACAGAGCCAGGAATAGGTCCTGAGCACTGTCAGGTGTAGCCCTGTACCCTCACCTCCCTCAAAAAGGGCAATTTTTCCTTGAAAAAGTAATCTTAAATAAGATGAATCAAATCCCTAAAATGACATATGTCCTTTCAGAACATTTTGTGATAGAGATTTGGGAACTCATGAGTTCTTTACAAACAACATTGAAGACAATGTCCAGATAAAATTGTTACTGGCCACTTGATTAAAACTTAAGACAGCTCTCTTTGGTTTATTTTGAATTTGGGGTTACACCCAGCTGTGTTTGGGACTTACTTCTGGCTCTGAGCTCAGGGATCACTCCTGGCAATGCTTGTGGGATCATATGAACTGCCCATATTGAAACTGGGTTGACTCTCTGCTCACCATACAATCTTGCTCCATGCTCTTCTTGCTCAGTCTACAAATTTATCACCTAAAAATAGCCAAAATGAGTAAGGCAAATAGCCAAAGTAAATAAACAAAGTGAATAATATCTAAAGACCAGTGATTCCAAACCTAGTTACAAAGTGCAGTGCAATAGGGAGATAGTTTGAAATGCAACTTTTGGGGTCCGAATTAGAGACTTATTTAATCAAAATTTGTAAAGTTCCAAAGCAAAGAAACCACTACAAAACAACCTACCATCTACTGCTGACACTGACTTTTTACATCACAGCCATGATCTTAGTAAATTCTTATCTGAATTAAATATCTCTTTTTAAATTGTCTTTAATAATTATGGTCTTTTAAAACTTCACTTAAAGTTCAAGTAATAAAAACCTTATTAAAAGCTGATATAAAATATATGAAGTTCTTTTTTACCATCTAATCTTTATTGCTTTTCTTTGTCTATTTCATTATATGGTTCTAAAATTTTAAGTTACCAGAAATTTCAATTTACTTATTGCCATAGATTTCTATTATTTTTTAATATTTAACCTCTCAATCAATTTTACCAATATGGATTGACTTTAGTAGAAGCTACTCTTTCTTATCTTCACACTCATCATAAACTCTGTAAGACCCAAGGCATTTATTTTTCCGTTTAAACACATGAGTTGGGCAACAGGAAATGATACAGAAGGTAGTAAGGTGCTTGCCTTCTTCATATGGCCAACTTGGGTTCTATGCCTTTATATGTTTCCCCAGGTTACTTCTAAGATCCAGAATAGCCTATAAATAACGGTATGTGTGACTCAACCAACTCCCTCAATTAATTAATCATAAGTTAACTCTTTTATAAACAACAAGAATAAAAGGGATGCTGTACCTAATTTATAATTTTAGAGACATGCATATATTTTTACTAAAAATTATTTTATTTAAGACCATGGTTACAAATTTTTCATGATTGAGTTTCAGTCATACAATGGACAACACCCTTCACCAGTGCATGTTTTCTGCCACCAATGTCCCCAGTTTCTCTCTCCCCCTGCCTAACTCTTGGCAGACAGTTTACTTCTCCTCTCTCTCTCTCTCTTTCTCTCTCTCTCTCTCCACTTCCTCCCTCCTTTATGACACTGTGGTTTGCACTACTGTAAATGAAGGGGGAAACTGTGTCATACATATCACTTTATCTCTTTTAGCACCCCATTTTTGTCCAAGGAATCAGTTCCAACTTTCATTGTAATAGTGGTCTCTTCTCTTCTTCTCTACTCTAACTGCACTGATCCACTATTTGTGGCATGCTTTCTACCATGGACTGGTCCTCCTGACCTTCATCTCTATTGTGTCTGGATAGTATTACCATACCAATTTTTTTATCTTTCTTCTTTATTTTTAAATTTTATTTTATTGAAATCATTGTGATTTACAAAGTCCTTCATAATTGGGTTTCAGACATGCAATGAATCAGGGAAAATCCCACCATCAATGTCCATCTCCCTCCATCAATGTTCCCAGTGTATCCCATACCACCCCGCACTACTCCCCAGCCTGCCAGTATTACAGGCCCATTTTAAGTTTAGATTGTTAAAGTTTGGGTCTCTTGATTCCAATATTGTTGCTTTTGGCTTGGATATTTAGTTTTGTCCTTTTTTAACACTACTAATGCACTTGAGACCACTGGGCTCCTGGTCCCCCATCCATCCACATTTGTGTTTCTCCTCTTCCACTCACTTTCTTTCCTTATCCTCGCTATACTCTGGGTCCAAGGGAGTTTGAGATATCTTTCATTTAGACAATGATTGCCACATGCCAAACAAGTTGGACAGCCCTAAGAGGGGCTTCATGGTTACTCGGTAGGAGGATGGGAGCAAAGATTTGGTGATGATTGGGCACTCAGAGACCAGACACACTCAAGAGCAGCTGGAACTGAGTCCATCTATTCAAAAATTTTCTTCCATATTTAAGAAGAAAGTTATCAATAGCAGGAACTTGTGGTAGATCAAGCATGGCATGGTGTTTAGCCACAGGGTTAGACATTATGCGTCAGCAAAATCATTAGACATCCATCTATCAGGGATCTCAAACTCGCGGCTCATGGGCCGCAAAGGGCCCTCCATAAAACATTTTGTAGCCCTGCCCTAGAGGAATCTTTTTTTGTTTTGTTTTGTTTTGTTTTAGTTGTTTGGGTCACACCCCTCAATGTTCAAGTCTTACTACTGACTTTGCACTCAAGTTCACCTGACTTTGCCTCCTGCGGCCCCCAGGTAAATTGAGTTTGAGACTCCTACATCATTAGACATCCATCTAGATAGTATATGTACTTAATAAATTCTTTGTACTACTATCATCACTGTTATTTACACTAAATGTAAATCAAAAAAATACTTATTATTTCTTCTTGGATAACATTTTACTGGTAAACTATTAATAATGAAATATAAGCCCATTATCTATTAATGCTAAACTGAGGAGTTATTGGAAAAGAAGCAGATGTAATTCTTAAAAAGACCAAACATTCTCCTAACCTACATGTTACTAAGCAACTGGCCAAAAATATTATTATAGATTCTACCAGTTTGGGAAAAATATTATTGTAGATTCTACCGGCTTGAAAAAGGCAGCTTGGGGTAAGTAGGGTGTGTTCCAGCAATTCTTATTTGACTGCAAGGGGTAAAAGCAGTTCTTCATCTACTCAGCATTGTTAGTTCTCATTGTGCATTAATGTTTAATAAGCTCATTGTTGCTATTCTACCAAGCACTAACCTAGGGCACAACTGGCCTTTTCTTAGCAGTGTCTGATAGGACTACACCCCCCTTTTTTATGGGGGGCCAGACCTGCACCACAGTAGTCCTACTGGCAGTCAGCCATCATGCTGAAGGCCACAAATTATGGCACATTATGTTTCTTCATGCAGTTATTCTAACTACCACATAGAGGTGATATCATTCTGTATTTATACTTCTTCTGGATTACTTCATTTAACATAGTATCTTTGAGTTCCATCCATGTTGCTGAAAATTACATGACTATCATTTCTTACTGCTATGTAGTCTTTCATTGTGCATATGTACCACATCTTCAAGATCCACTCATCTGTTGTTGGACATCTTGGTTGATTCCAAGTCTTGGCTATTGTATTGAGTGATGCAAAGAATAGTGGTGTGCATACGTCCTTTTAGATGAATGTTTTTCTCTCCTGGGGATAGATATCCAAAAGAGGGATTGATGGTTTGTATGGTAGCTCAATTTTGAGTTTACTGAGAACCCTCTATACTGTTTTCCATAGGGGTTGGACCAGGCAGCATTCCCACCAGCAGTGGATAAGAGTTCTTTTCTCACCACATTGGGGCCCACAGAGATATTTCCCATTATTTTTGATATGTGCCATCCTCACTGGTGTAAGATGATATTTCACTGTTGCTTGATTTGGATTTCCCTAATGATAAGTGATGATGAGCATTTTTTCATGTGCCTGTTGGCCATCTGTTGGTCTTCCTCAGAGAAGTGTCTGTTCATTTCCTCTCATTTTTGATAGAGTTTTTAGGGTTTTTTGGAGTTAATCTTTGTGAGTAATTTGTATATCCTAGATAGCAAACCTTTATCTCATGTGTTGAATGCAAAATTTTCTCCGATTCAGTTAGCTGTCTTCTAATTTTAGCTCATGTTTCTTTTGCTATACAGAAACTTTTAAGTTTGATATAGCCCCATTTATTGAGTTTTGATGCTATAGCCCTTGACATTGTTATCCTATCATCGAAGAATTTCTTGAGGTCTAAATCTTGGAGTATTCTGTTTTCCTCAATGAATTTTTTTTTTTTTTTTTTTTTTTTGGTTTTTGGGCCACACCCTGTGACGCTCAGGGGTTACTCCTGGCTATGCGCTCAGAAGTTACTCCTGGCTTCTTGGGGGACCATATGGGACGCCGGGGGGATCGAACCGCGTCCGTCCTAGGCTAGCGCAGGCAAGGCAGGCACCTTACCTCCAGCGCCACCGCCCGGCCCCTTCCTCAATGAATTTTATAGATTCTGGTCTAATCTCAAGGTCTATAATTTACTTTGAAAAGACTTGTGTAAGGTATGAGATATCGATCAATCTTTGGTTTCTTACTCTTGGTTATCCAATATTCAAACACTATTTGTTGAGGAGACTGTATTCCATTTCAAATTCTTGGCTCCTTTGTCAAAAATTAGTTACCCATATACTTGGGGGTTTGTCACTGTATATTATTTTCTGATCCATTGAAAATCTGTTTGTTCCAATGCCATGTTGTTTCGATCACAATAGTTGTGTAGTAGAGCATCTAATTTGGTAATGAGATGCCTCCCAGTTTCTTGTTTGTCACTATGGATTTAGCTATCATAGGTCTTTTGTTGTTCCACGCAAACTTAATAGTTGATTGTTCTATGCACTTGAAGTATATTGTCTGAATTTGAGTAGGGATTGCATTGAATCTATAATAATTTAGGCAAGATGGTCCTTTTGATATTTTGATATTGATTCTTCTACTCCATAGGCATGAAATGTTCTTTCATTTCCTTATGTCTGCTTCAATTTCTTTCCTAAGTGTTTTAAAGTTTCTGGGTATAGGTCTCTCACCTCTTGTTAGGTTGATGCCTAGGTACTTGATAGGCTTTTTTTTTAGGGGGGGGTTGTGTCACACCCAGCAATGCTCAGGGGTTACCCTGGGCTCTATGCTCAGAAATCACTCCTGGCAGGCTCAGGGGACCATATTGGATGCCAGGATTCGAACCACCATCCTTCTGCATGCAAGGCAAATGTTCTACCTCCATGCTATCTCTCCAGCCCCTACTTGATAGTTTTGAACATTATTTTTCTTTTTGGTTTTGGGGCCACACCCAGTGATGCCCAGGGGTTACTCCTGGCTTTGTGCTCAGAAATTGCTCCTGGCTTGGGGGACCATATGGGACGCCGGGGAATTGAATTGTGGTCCATCCTAGGTCAGCCGCATGCAAGGCAAACACCCTACAGCTGCGCCACCACTCTGGCCCCTTGGACACTATTTAAATGGGAGAGACTCTGATCTCCTTCTCTTTTGAGTTGTTACTTGCATAAAGGAATGCAACTGTCTTTAGTGTATTGATTTTGTAGCCTGCCACTTTGCTGTATTTGTTTATTGTTTCTAGGAGCTTAATTGTGGACTCTTTAGGATCTTTGCCATATATCATCATGTCATATGCAAATAGAAATAGTTTGACTACTTCTTCAATTTGCATTTCTTGATTTCCTTCTACTGTCTGATTACTCTTGCTAGGACTTTTAATATTATGTTGAATAATGGGGCTGGAGAGATTGCATGGAGTCAAGGTATTTGCCTTGCATGCAGAAGGACGGTGGTTCAAATCCCAGCATTCCATAAGGTCCCCGGAGCCTGCCAGGAGCTATTTCTGAGTGTAGAGCCAAGAGTAACCCCTGAGCACTGCCTTGTGTGACCCAAAAACAAACAAACAAACATATTATGTTGAATAAGAACAGAGTCAGTGGACAGCCTTGCCTAGTGCATGACCTTAGTGGATATGCTTCTGGTTTTTGCCATGAAGAATAATGTTGGCTGTGGGCCTTTTATAGATAACTGCTACTATTCTGAGGAGGATAGTAACACCTATTTTACTGAGAGTTTCCATCATGAGAGCATGTTGGATTTTGTCAAATGCTTTCTCTGCATCAATTGATATGATCACGTAGTTTTTATCCTACCTTTTACTGATGTCGTGTATGATGTTGATTGATTTGTGTATATTGAACTATCCCTGCATCCCTATTAATAAACCCACTTGGTCATGATGTATAATCTTTTTGATGTGTGGATTCTGTTTGCTAAGATTTTATTAAGGATTTTTGCATCACTGTTTATCAGTGAGATTGGTCTATAGTTTTCTTTCTTGGTAGTATCTCTGTCAACTTTGGGAATGAGTGTGATTTTAATTTAATAGAAAGTATTATCACATCTCTTCTATATTTTGGAAGAGTCTAAGGATCAATGGTAGTAAACATTCTGTGATGTTTGATAAAACTCATTCATAAACCTATCTAGTCCTGTACTTTTTTATTCTTGGGGAGTTTCTTAGTTACTGTTTCAATTTTCTGACATGTGATTGGCCTGTTTAGACTTTCTACTTTCTCCTCCTTCAGTTTTGAGAGATTATATTTTTCCAGAAATATCTCCATTTTTTTCTAGGGTCTCTAGCTTAACAGCTACCATTGTTCAGAGTAAGCTCTCATGATGTCTTGCATTTTCTGGTGTTCTGTTGTAATTTCTCCTCTTTTATTTCTGATCTTATTTATTCGAGCATTTTTCCCTTTTTTTCCTTGTAAGCCTTGCCAATGTTTTGTCTATGTTGTTTATTCTCTAAAAAAAAAAAATCAGCTCTTGGTTTCATCAATTCTTTGTGTTATTATCCTTGTTTCTACATTGTTGATTTCTGCTCTGGCGTTTATTATTTCTAATCTTCTGCTTGTGTTTGGGTTCTTCTACTATTGGCTTTTCAGATATTTAAGGTGTGCCTAGAGTTTAAATTCGACCACTAATTACATTTCTGCATTGCAAACTACATTTGCAAGGATGATGATCCAGGAAAATACTGTGTCAGGAAATGACCAGAGAACCCACAACTTGACTATGTGGTCCTGCAAAACAATATGGCAACTTCTGAAATAAGTAGAGGGAAAAAAAAACCTAGAGGCTATAGGAGAGATTCCGTGAATGCCCACATTCTATTTCTTAATATAACAAAATTGCAGGGTCTCAAATGGTGGCAGCCTCTACTAAATTCCCAAAGGTCAGAAACTGATAAGCACTTCCAAATGGGACTCAAATTACTCCAAACTCTTCTATCGACTGGGTTTAAGGAATAAGGGATTTTTTTACCCCCTGGTGCTATTGAAGGGCAGACCTCTTCAAGGTTGATCAAACATGGTACCTTGGAGGAAGGAGAAAAATCCAGGATCTGTATCAAAACCAAAACTTTAGAACCTCTATTTGCCAAACACAGCCACCTGCTGTTGTGGTTATATTTCTGTGCCAACATAGGTCACTGGCACTGACTCCAAATAAATTAACAACAGATAACAAGATATTACAATTTTATGGGGTTAGACCCTAATATTGGCACAAATAGTTGCCAACTATAAAGTAACAGAATAGTTTAGAAAGGTGCTTAGCAGGAAAGAGAAAAAGATAAGTGAGAGGGTTTCCAGAGCTCCAACTAGGCCTTCAGCAGTTGAACTTAAAGGTCAAAATGAAACCCAGGTTGAAGGAGAGAAAGAGATTCAAGTAGAATCTCCACCCATTTGGGGATCTTGGTTTCTCATGACGCATTACTTGAAGGATCTTCAGAAATACCTGAGGGAATGCTCCAGTTTTCTTTCTGGGAACCTGCTGTTTAATCACTGGAGACTCAGTAAAACCACCCAAAACTCAAAAAATGGATGACGGTTGAGGAAGAAGCCAAAGTAAGGAATATAGAATTATCTTTTGCCAGTGACTGTGTGAAAATCACCCCATATGCCGTATCTCCAACCCCAGATGAAGAATTTCTGAATCAGGGTCATGCATGAAATAATCCAAAGCAGGCTGAGGGTGAAAACTGTGTATCTCCACCCCACTGCCTGCCAGAACTGCCATTTTTATTGAGTACAGAGATCACCCCTGGGGCATTAAGGACAGATAAGGACTGATAGCTTAGGCTGTCCTGAGCCAGTCCCACCCAGGTTTACAACTAAGACAATCTCTGTTTTGAAGTAAATCCAAGTTGTAAACAAACACGCAAAGGAACCAGGGATGATCCTTGTTTCAGGTAAAATAGGGTATAACCAAACAACTGAGCACTCCAGACAATTTAAGAGAGAAGGAGCTTCTCATCTTCCAAATAGTAACCTTGGAAAAGGTACTGAATTCTATCCTTTATCACTGTCAGACAAGTTGGCATGGTCAGAGTGAGTAAATTCACCCAAGATGACTTGTCACTTTTGCTGCACTAGTCACAGGAAATGCAGAAGACCACAAGAGGGAATAAGGGCTTTGAGAGAGACAGAGAGACAGACTGAGTTCAGTCAGCTTATTTTAATTAAGACAGCAAACTTCTGCCTGGTTTAACATCAGTTATAGCATGCACAAATTCTAGTCAGTCAAGATTGAAAGCAGAGAACTGGGGATGCAATGGCTGAATTCAGTATAAAAAAACTTTATTCGAGAAAAGGAGGGGAAGAATCCTTGAGAAAGGTGGAAATCCTCTTTGTACTGGGAGCATAGATGGATGACCTGCCGTATTGGATTTAAGAAATGCAAGGTGTTAAAATAATGGGGTGGGAGATAAGAGGCTGGGAGTGGGGCTGGAGAGATACTGCAGCAGGCAAAGCTCTTGCCTTATAAGTGGCCAATCCAGGTTTGATTCTTGTCACACCATATGGCCTATCAAGCACCAGCAGGAGTTATCTGAGAGTGCAAAGCCAGGAATAAGCCCAGAGCACAGCTGGGTGTAGTAAAAAGAGGAGGGGGCTGTGGAGGAGGAGCAGGATATTTAAACATATTTTAAAGTATGTTTTCAAAGATATTTAAAAGGATATTTATATGTCCTGGATGCATGTCCTGGGTCCATGATCTGTATTCAGGAATTTTTAATTTTAAAGCCATTATTTAAAATTGCTTTCCTTTGTAACTATGTCAATAGTACAATAAAATTATAAAACTAACTCTTGGGTCACACAAAAAAGAACTAATCTACCTTAAAAGTAATTTCAGGACTAGAGTGACTTGCAACTCTCATTCCATTTTGATTTACTACCCACTTAAATGTTGTTTTAGTTTTCATGTTTTGAAGTTGGTTACCTTTTGTTCATAAACAAAATTTTCTTTAGAAAGACACTAGAAGTATGACTAAACAGCTTTGTACTTTCTTCTTCTGTACTCTTTACAAAATTTCCCTGAACACGATGTTTTTCTTTTCTGGCTTCATTCCCAGATCTTCTGTGTAGATGAGGTACCTCAGAACTGAATTTAACTGTTTTCAGAAATCTTTCATTTTAATACTTATGCTTTTTACGTGTCCTCATATCTTATTAAAGTCTTTCTACTTTTTTTTTTTCGCATTTTCTTGCCTTTATTTTTAAATCATAGGAGGATGATTAGTTGTAATGTTTTATGTAGAACTTCTAAAACTTTTTTTTGAGGAAGTAGTTTTTTATTCTGTGTTTGTTTTTGTTTTTTTTTTTTACATAAACTCAAACTTAAGTTATATGTTGTTTGCTTGTTTGTTTTTGGGCCACATCTGGCAGCGATAAGGGGTTACTTCTATCTCTGCACTCCTGGCAGCTTTGGGGACCATATGGGATGCCAGGGATTAAACTATGGATCAACCATGTGCAAGACAAATCCTCTACCTGCTGTGCTACCTGTCTGGCCCCTAAATTTAAGTTATATAATCAGGTTCCAGAGAGGTGCCTCAAAGGGCTGATTGCATCATTTGCAAACTGAAGGCCTGGGGTCAATCCCAGACACTGCATGAGTTCCTGAATACTACAGAGAACAGCCTCTAAGTACAGAGGTAGAATAGTCTCTAACCACCAGGTGTGACCCTAAAAGCAAAAAATAAAATGTTTGTCTCAAAACCTTCCTTCCCAAATCCCCTTTGTCACATACTTAAAGGACTATAATCCCATTTTTTTTACTTAGATGCATAGCAATGATTGGAGCATCCCAGGGAGGAAATTGTGGAGATTGTAGGAAACGACCTAGGCTTCTTCATCTTTTATTAAGTGAGTTGAGCTAATCGGAGTAAAAAGAATAAGTGGAGTAAATCAGAGATTTCCACCACTAAGAATTATCCTGCAGCTGGGACTATTCTGAATAGAGCATTTAAATGCCTTTCTTTTTTTTTTTTTTTTTTTTTGGGTTTTTGGGCCACACCCTGTGACGCGCAGGGGTTACTCCTGGCTATGCACTCAGAAGTTGCTCCTGGCTTCTTGGGGGACCATATGGGATGCCGGGGGATTGAACCGCGGTCCGTCCTAGGCTAGAGCAGGCAAGGCAGGCACCTTACCTCCAGCGCCACCGCCCGGCCCTAAATGCCTTTCAACTCAGAAGAAAAAGTAGCTTTTATAATTTATGTTACTTTCTATTCATTTCAGTCTGTATAGTATTTTTCCAATAAAATAGATTGAAATCAGTGGCTTTAATTGGTTCATTTTGTTTTGTTTTGTTTTGGGGCCACACCCAACGTTGCTCAGGGATTACTCCTGATTCTGTGCTCAGAAATCGCTCCTGGCAGGCTGGGGGATCATATGGGATGCTGGGAATTGAACCCAAGTCCATCCCGGATTAGTCCTGTGCAAGGGAAAACGCCCTACCCCTGTGCTATCTCTCCAGCCCTAATTGTTTATTTTTAAATTATTTTATTATTATTTTAAAATTATTTATATTTAAATTATTTTAAATTACAGAGCTGTAAGTAATCGGTCTCCTGTGATCATTTTGGAAGATCTGTGCTCTTTTTCTCTCGATAGTTACTTTGGTTAACTCTGTGATAGACAATTTTGAGAAAATTTCAGGGCTATTAGTGTATGTCTTAATTTCGTAACTGCAGTACAGATTTCTTTGGCACTCCAAAGATCTAGTCTCCTATTTAAAATGAATGTGAGTGAAGTCTGAATATGCTCATTCCAGGTATCTAAGCCTAGGACTTTACTAGATAAGTAGCAGGTGTGAAATATTGTCCAAAGGCTCTTCTCTTTGACAGCTGACTTGAGCTATAAAACTTCTGAATAATTTATGCAAGTCTGTGGGAACCTTGATCTGGATTGTTGTTCCAGGATTTAGAATATTTAAAGTTAATTTTTACATTGTATCTCTTATATTTGCCCTACGTTAAAATATTTAGATGCCCCTTATGTGAAAATTAATTGTGACCTTGCAGTGCTGGGGGATATTCAGGGAGGGGGGTGTTTACATCAAAGCCTGTCCTCAGGCCCTTTGAGCCATCTCCCCAGCCCCTTTTGTTTGTTTTTAAATAAGAGTTTATCATAATCATATGTTCTAGTTTATATTTTAAAATATTACAAGATGGTGAGCACTGGGGTTAAAAAACCCTTAAGACATCTTTAATTTCAATTAACTGCTAAGTTTGCATACTCATTTTGTAAACTGGATTTTTTTTTTTTTTTTGTCTTCCTCTGGTTGGGGGGGAGGAAGCAAAGTGAAGCAGCTTGTGGCCTGGTCTGTGTTAGGAAGTGATGGAAACTAAGGCTGAAAGCTTTATAGAGAAAACCTTACAGCAAAGGAAAGAAATAAAGAGATCTGATACGTGGCCCTTTCCCAATTTGCCCTTAGAATACATTCCAATATAAAATAATGGAATTCTGATAGATGGATGTAGAAAGGTGCAGAGTTATAATTCTTTTTTTTTTCTCTTTAAACAAAATATTTAAGTGCATTTTGTTTGTTTGTTTGTTTGTTTTGGCTTTGGGGCCACACCTGGCAGAACTCAGGGGTGACTCCTGGTTTTGTGCTCAGGCTCAGGAGACTATCTGGGGTTCTGTGGAATCAAACCTGGGTCAGCTACATAAAAGGTAAATGCCCTTTTTACTGAACTATCACTGTGACTTCAAGTTTTCTTTTTTAAATCAGATCTATTAATTTCCTCAATGGAGCATCCCTTGTATTTCCTCTTGAAGCCCTATCTAAAACAGAAAACCTTAGGAAGAAGTAAATATAAATGCTCTTTCATTTCCAGGTCACTCTGTATATTAACTACCAATTTCATACCTACTTAAAAAAACAAAACACACCAGAAATCTACTCAAGGTAAGGTAGTAGTGGCTGCTGTACTTGATGGCAGACTTTTAGGGGTACTTTACCTAGATCAATATCTAGCCCATTTTTTTCACATTTGTTGGTGACACAATTATTATTCTCAAAGTGCACAAATCTAGATTATATTTGCTGATGGTTATCTTGAGTTTATTTTCAGTGTATAGTTCTACTATTAGTTATCAGCATTAGTATAATGCCTCCAAGTTCTTTTTAAGGACTCCAAATATTAATATTTGTGATCATCATATTTGTTCTCCCCAGGAAGAACTCTCTTAGTCATTTGGAATGGTGACAAGCATTTTCCTATTTTATTTTACTTATGGTGCAAATACAATGAAATAAAATGCTGCAATTGGGGCCTGGTGATATAGCTCAGTGGTAGAGTACCTTGCAAGCATAAAGTTACAAATTTGATCCTTAGTATTAACCTACATGTTAAATACAAACTCTGTGGTACTGCCACGTGGGACAAGAATAAAAGTATGTGAGGCCAGAGCGATATGCAGCAGTAGGGTGTTTGCCTTTCAGGTGGCTAATGCAGGATGGACCTCGGTTCGATCCCTGGCATCCCATATGGTCCCCCAGGCCAGGAGCAATTTCTGAGTGCATAGCCAGGAGTAATGCCTGAGCTTCACTGGGTATGGCCCAAGAAAACCAAAAAAAATTGTGCCTTTTTTTTTCTTTCTTTAGGGGAGGGGTTGGGTCACACCTGGTGGTGCTCAGGGTTACTCCTGGCTTTATGCTTAGAAGTCACTCCTGGCAGGCTCAGGAGACCATATGGGATGCTGGGATTCAAACTGGGGTCTTCTGAATTGGCCACATGCAAGGCAAATGCCTTTCCGCTGTGCTATTACTCTGGCCCCAACAGTGTGCCATTCTCACACTAAAATCAAAAGTAAGATGTGCAGAGTTAAAGTATGCAATCCTGCCTGAGCCCTACAACCAACTATGCACTCATCATTGCAACAGTCGCAACAATAAAAGGCACGAAAGGGGTTTATTTATTTTAAATTCTAACCCATGAAAGAAATGTTTAGAAATTAGATAGTTGCATATTCAAAATTTTTTGCATATTCTTTTTTTTTTTGGTTTTGAGGTCACACTGGACAGCATAGCACTTTGGATTGCTTCTGACAGTGTTTATTGACCGACCATGTGGTGTCAGGGATTAAAGGGAGCCTGCATCCTGAGGAAATTTTCCCTCCATTCTTTTAAAAGATTGTCTAAGCATATTATTGGATTTTTTCAAAAATACTTTGACCACTCAATTATTAAATGCATAATATTTTATGAAACTATTTTGTTTGTTTGTTTGGTTTTTTTGTGGGCTATATTTGGCAGTTCTCAGGGATCATTCCTAGAGATGTTTATGGAATCAAGCCCAGGTCGGCTACATGCAAGACAAGTTAGTTACCTTGCCCGCTGAACTGTGTAGCCTTAAAGCCATTTTTTTTATAGCTATTTTCTAACACTGTTTTAGTCTTCTCTAAATTACTCTCTCTCAAAACTTCTTTTCAGAAGTGAGGAAATGAATTTCAGGGTCTCCAGGAATATTGTTAGAATCTATTGAAAGAAAAGTTAAGACTTCAGAAATGATTTGCACTAGAAGCCAATATCAGTGGCTTGTTATTTTATGTAAAAAAAAAAAATGCAGTTTGCAATCTTCAATTTAAACTGAATTTTTTATAAAGTAAATTTATTTTTGTAGGAAAAAGGCACATTACAATTCTAGATGAATTTAATTTAATTTTTTTTTGCGGGGGTCACACCCATCAGTGCTCAGGGGTTACTCCTGGCTCTGCACTCAGAAGTAAATCCTGGCAGGCTCAGGTGACCATATGGGATGCCCGAAATCAAACCGAAGTCAGACCAGAGTCTTTTTGGGGTTGGCTGCGTGCAAGGCAAATTCCCGGCTGCTGTGCTCTTTTCCAGTCCCAGGATATTAGGTCTTAATAGACTCTTACAATTTGGGCTTATCTGTGTGATACTGTTTCTGGATGGAGGTACTAGGAAGGGGAGTAATGGCAACAAAAATTGCCCAGAAATATTGCCATATTATTAATGATTAATTATGGTCCTCTCTCTCTTTTTTTTTTTTTTTATTTGTTGCAGCTGAACTGAAGGACCTTAGTTTAAAAAAATGTATATGGTCTTGGAAGTTGACCGGTTATCAATTTTGTTTGACACACTTATTAATGGCTGCATTACTTTAGTCTTTTGCCTTCGAATGTCATGTGGGATGGATTCAATAGAAGGGCTTGTATGCAAAGATGAACTAAACCATTCTCTTTGTCTGTCCTTTGTTAGTGTAATCTGCCTCTAAGTTGAGGAGGTATTGTTTGAGCAACTGAACCCTTCTTCTGAGAGCAATGCCCTTACTTGAATAAGTGGTTAGTACTCCCTGATACTGGTAATGAATAATAGGCAAACAAAAAAGAAAAGAAAAAAAGAGCAACTGTTGTATGAAAGGTCTTCACTTATAGGACAGTTTTTGTTATATTTGGACAATAAAATGATGTTTTTATCTGTAAAAATTAAAATGGTACAGTGAGATACTCCTGAAAGCTCGGGGCCTTATTTATCTAAGGATCCCCACGCTCCACTCATTTTTATTTTTGTCCTTGAAGCCATCAGTTCCAACATATTATTATTTATTATGTAGCCCCTTTACCATTACTGTTTCATTTCTAACTGAAATAATAACTTTCTTATTTCTTGAATGATTTTTTTTTCTGGTGTTATTACTATGGGACAATGCTCAAGAGAAAGCAGCTCTTTTTTTTTTTTTTAACTGTTATAAGTTCTGCCTTTAAGTAAAATTACATAGTAGTTTAAGAATATTGATTTAGTTTAGGATTGAATCTTTAATGGTGAGCTAAGTAGTTCATTTTTCAATGATGCACAGCAGAAAGTTGTATACTATAATATAATGCTACCTCAATAAAAATAATTAAAAGTATTAATTAAAAGTATTAGCCCTGGGGCCGGGCGGTGGCGCTAGAGGTAAGGTGCCTGCCTTGCCAGCGCTAGCCTAGGACGGACCGCGGTTCGATCCCCCGGTGTCCCATATGGTCCCCCAAGCCAGGAGCGACTTCTGAGCACATAGCCAGGAGTAACCCCTGAGCGTCACAGGGTGTGGCCCAAAAACCAAAAAAAAAAAAAAAATGTATTAGCCCTTGGGGCCGGCGAGGTGGCGCTAGAGGTAAGGTGTCTGCCTTGCAAGTGCTAGCCAAGGAAGGACCATGGTTCGATCCCCCGGCGACCCATATGGTCCTCCCAAGCCAGGAGCGATTTCTGAGCGCTTAGCCAGGAGTAACCCCTGAGCATCAAATGGGTGTGGCCCGAAAAACCAAAAAAAAAAAAAAAAAAAAGTATTAGCCCTGATGCTGATTGGTATTTTGTTTGCTCCGTTTTTGGTTTTGACCCAAAATAGACAGTGATTTTGGAAGAAATACTTACCTGAATAAGGTGGGAGTCTTGAAACTAATAAGAGGTCTTGGAGCTGTGGAATGCACTGAAAACACCCAAAAGCAAAAAAAAAGAACAGGGCTAGAAAGATAACAGGTACTGGTCTGGAGCAACAGTATAGCAGGTACTTGCTTGCATGTGGCTTCCCTTGCAATACGGCTGCCCTGGGTTTGATCCAGAATATTCAGTGTGCCTCAGGAGTGAAGCCCGAGTGCAGCCATAGATAGTCCTAAAATAAAGCAAAATGTAAGGCGTTTGCCTTGCGTGTAGCTGATGCCAATTTGATCCCAAGCACTGCCTATTGTTCCCCGAAGTACCTGCAGGTGTGGCTCATGCACACAGAATCAGAAATAGCCACTCATCATCACCAGATGTGGCCCTAAACCCCCCAAAATATATAAAATCAAATAACAAAATAATTTTGGATGAAAGGAAAGGGCTGAGTCAACTAAATTAAGATTCCATGTTTTTCTTGAAAAATTTGTTTTATTTTTAAATTCCTTTAAACATTGTATTTTACAAGGCTGTTCATAATACAGTTTTTTTTTTATTCCCACAATTACAAAGCTGTTCATGATTGGGTTTCAGGCATATAATGTACAACGCCCTTCACGTTTACCACCACCAGTGTCCCCAGTTATCCTCCTGGCCGCCCTCTGCTCTCTCCGATGCCTGCCTCTGTGGCAAACATTTTTCTTCAGTATCATTTCCAACTATCGTTGTCAGAATGATACTTTCTCTGCCCTAAATGCATTCTCGCTATTTGGGGCAAGCTTCCTCTGATGAACTGGTCCTCCTAGCCCTCCTCTATATTGACTCTAGATATTATTGTGATGCTATCTTTTTTAATATACCACAAATGAGTACAATCATTCTATGTCTATCCCTCTCCCTCTAATTCATTTTGTTCAGCATAATACTTTCTATATTCATTCATGGATAAGCAAATTTCATGACTTCATTTTTCTTAATAGCTGCCTAGTATTCCATTGTGTAGATGTACCACTGGTTACCTACTCATCTGTTCTCAAGCATTTGGATTGTTTCCAGATTCTGACTATTTAAAATAGGAATGCTGAGGGCTTTTATGCTTTGTGTTTTTCCGGTTCCTTCAATATATTCCCAGGTGTGGAATTGCTCGATCATAGGGAAGGGAAGTCAATATCTAGTTTTTTGAGGAATATCCATATTGCTTTCTTAAAAGTCTGGACCAGTAGAGATTCCCACCAGCAGTGAATTAGAGTCCCTTTCCCCCTGCATCTGTACCAGTTATATTTGATGCGTGCCTAACTGTAGTGAAAAATGATATCCACTTTTTTTATTTGCATCCCTTCATGATTAATGATGCGGAGTAAATATTTTTTCATATGCCTTTTGGCCATTCGTTTTTTTTTTTTCTTTAAGAAAAATTCATCTCTTCTCCCCAGTTTTTGATGGGGTAGATGTGGTTGGTTTGTTGTTGTTGTTGTTGTTGTTGTTGTTAAGTTCTAGCAGTGCCTTAAATATCATATATATTAACCCCTTATCAGATGGGTATTGAGGAAATAGTTTCTCCCAATTTGTGGGCAGTCTTTGTGTCTTATTTGTAGCTAAACTTGTAGAGTCTGACAGAGCAAGCATCCGGGTTTCTCCCGAGCTAGAGCTCACCTCCTGGTTTTCCTTGAAACAAAGTATACATCCTTTTATTTCTTTAAGCAGACCACTCATCCTGTTTTTCATCCTGTTTTTCTACTTCACCTGTTTTTCTCCTAACCTGATTGAGACACATTATAAATATTCCTTCCCCACCTAAAATAGGAGGTTGTAAGAATTATTGCCCCCCCCCCCCCCCCCGGGCCCGGAGAGATAGCACAGAGGCGTTTGCCTTGCAAGCAGCTGATCCAGGACCAAAGGTGGTTGGTTCGAATCCCAGCGTCCCATATGGTCCCCCGTGCCTGCCAGGAGCTATTTCTGAGCAGACAGCCAGGAGAAACCCCTGAGCACCTCCGAGTGTGGCCCAAAAAACCAAAAAAAAAAAAAAAAAAAAAAAAAGAAAGAAAGAAAGAATTATTCAGCCCAGAAGTGGCCTGTGGATGATTTTTGAATCTGTAAGCTCTCTACTTGCCTGAGATTCAATTTCACCAGACTCCCTTACATGGTTCCTGGAACAGGGACCCAAGAAGAGACCTTAACACAAGAACAAAAATGATGAGTGGAGTAACAAGATTTTCATCATGATGACCCCCTTGTGCTGGACTGAATGTGCCGCAGCCTTCACTGGAATATCACATAACCCCCGCCCCCCTTCTGAACTGTTTCATGTCCATCTACCTGCATTTTTCTCTCTGGACTTTACATGCCACGCTCCCTAGAGATTCTCTGAGACACATGCCACAAGAGGGGAGAGGTGCCTTCCCAGTGGTGATACATTTTCAATCTAAAAGTCTTCCCAGGGCCAATAATTTATCACTTACTACTGGCATCAAACCAGAGAGATCTCCAGCTCCTAAATATGAGCCAGCTACCACCTCCTCAGACTCAGAGTCTGAAAATGATTCAACGAGAGATACTCCAGTTCCCCAAGCCCAGAGTCAGGTGGCCAAGCCAGTGCTGGCAATCCAAATCCTGGGCATTGTCATATAGTTCAGTGTCCAGAATGGTTATGGATTCATCAACAGAAATAACACCAAAAAGGATGTCTTTGTTCACTGAACAACTATTAAGAGAAACAACCTCTGGGCCGGAGAGATAGCATGGAGGTAGGGTGTTCACCTTGCATGCAGGAGGGGGGGCGTGGGGAGAGAGCGAGAGACATAGGCAGAGACAGAGAGAGACAACGAAAATGAACATCCCAGGAAGTTACATTTTGTTGCATTGGTGATGAGGAAACTTTGGATTTTGAAGGCATGGTATGAGAGAAGGGTACAGAAACTACTACTATAACTACTACTATAATCTGATCTGGGGTGATGCTATAAGGGCAACTGCTATACTTTCCATAGATGTAGGTTCCACTGATTTATCACCCAGCCTCATCCAACTGACCCAACACCTATGGAGGCTCCTTTAGGCGGGACAGTGAAGGGGGAGAGCTGAAGATTCTGGGAAACAGCTCAAATGCTGGTATCATTGTCCTTCTACCAAAAGTACTTTGTGCAAAGCCCACAGCCCTCCAATCAGTAGCAGCATATGGAGGACACTGATGGGATAGAATCCAAAGAGAAAGCCCCATTGATTGGGAACCAACAGCAGGGTGTTGATCAGATTCTGGCACAGGTACTAAAGGCCTTTTTATGCCAGCGATCTCAACAGACCACCACAGAAGATGGGGATGGTGAGACCACGCCCAGCAAGACCCAACTGATGATTTCCTAATTGTAAATGTGAGAATGCTGAATCTTAACCATTACGCTTTATGCCCCATTGCAATCAGTCCGGATTTGTTACTTTCCCTATTCAACCCATTACCCCTATAGCTCAACATACCTTGTACCTTGGAGCACTACTCCACTCCCTCACACCCCATCCATACCTTTTCAACCTCTTGTCACTGTAAACTGCCACTTGAAACCAGAATAACCTTGGGCCATGATTCCACCCAGAAGTTGCAGGACACTTCCAGTGCCTCCCTGACTGCTCTCAACTGACAGATTCCCTCGTAGCAATTCAGACACTATGCACCTTGGATTTGATCACAATAGACTAGAGGGAATATGTATATTTCTTTATGTGTACTTTTTAATTGGGGAATATTGCTTTTGCTTTGTACTTGTTCACCAGAAAAAAGGGGGTATGTATATTTATGGGTATTTCATGGAGAATAGTGTTATTATTATACCTATGTATCAGGGATAACAGAGTATGACATCTTTGAGAGATAGGCACTACTACCTAACCACAGTCCCCTGGTGCCCTAATAATACCAGGTGGCAATATCTTTTTTTCCTTTTTGTATAGACCGAGTGAAATGGGGATATCTTATGAAAGAGGAGGTCCCATCTATTAGGGATAAGGACTTCAAAGTTTATATGTTCAGGTAGGCCCTAAACCCTAAATATTTGTCATACCGTATTGACTTAAGCTTCAGTTACTCCGAAATTGGCCATAGACCCCAAATTTGGGGTTCCATCGACATAGGACTTATGAGAACCCAAGGACTCTTGGGCTGATGACAGATATCAAAAAGAAAAAGATAATGGAAAGGAACCTTTACTTTTCCCCAAGACTAAGAAGAAGGATCCTCTAGATTAGGCAAGACTATTGACTAGTCTGAAGCCTGCAGTTGGAATGTATGACTCAATGCTTCCTGGGAAAGGCCACCTTGTTCTTATCTAGGTTAAAAGTTTTTCTTTTCATTTCCCCAGATAATACTTTGCCTATGCAAAATATCAGCCACTTTTATCAGTTTGCAAATAGCTCTGCTCTGGGTATAATAGTCATGTTGTAGCAGTTCTGGTATTACTGATTCTGGGATCCTGCCTCTTACAGACAATAGTAGTACCTACAGAGAGCATGGCCTATCTAGCCCATCTCAAATTTTTGTGTTTAGCAACCAGAAAAGGGGAGATATAGCAAATTCTTAGAGCCTGACAGAGCAAACATCCTGTTTTCTCCCTAGATAGGGCCCACCTCCTGTTTTTCCTTTAAATAAAGCATGCATCTGGTGTCCAAGTGATAGGGTAGTTGCCTTGCACACGGTCGACCCAGAATGGATCAGATTTGATTCCTGGCATCCCATATGGTCCCCTGTGCCTGCCAGGAGTGATTTCTGAGCTTAGAGCCAGGAGTAACCCCTGAGCACCACCGGATGTGACCCCTCCCCCCCAAAAAGAACTAGATTTTCTGAGGCAAAATTGTGAATGGGATTTCTACATCTATTGATATGATTATAATTTTATTGTTTCTTTTATTCGTATGATTATTTATTTCTTGGGGCTACACCCGGTAACTTAGGGGTTACTCCTGGCTATGCCCTCAGAAATTGCTCCTGGCTTCGGGGACCATATGGGATGCCTGGGATCCAACCACAATCCATCCTAGGTCAGCACATGCAAGGCATAGGTCCTACTGCTTGCACCACTGCTCTGGTCCCTGATATGGTGTATTTATTGATTGACTAGCATATGTTAAACTATCTTTGCATCTCTAGGGTTAATCCTACTTGGTCATGGTATGACATTTTCGATGAATTATTGAATTGTATTTGCTAGAATTTTTGTTGAGGATCTTTGCATTTTTTTTTCATCAAGGATAAGTATACATTTTTTTTGTGGTGTATTTTTCTGCTTTTGGTATCAGAGTGAAGTTAGCTTTACAGAGCTGTTTGACTGTGTTTCTCTTTATTCATTTTCCTTAAAGAACCCCAAAAGTTTTTGCAGTATATTCTCTTTAAAGGTTCTAAAGAATTTACTAGTGAATCCATTTGGTTTTTTTGTTTGTTTTGGGGCCACACCCAGTGATGCTCAGGGGTTACTCCTGGCTATGCACTCAGAAATCGCTCCTGGCTTGGGGGACCATGTGGGATGCTGGGGAATCTAACTTCAGTCCTTCCTGGGTCAGTTGTGTGCAAGGCAAATAATCCCTGATTCTACTGTGAATTTCTGTAATGTCTGTTGTAACATCCCTTTCATTTCTGATTTGGTTTATTAGGGGTCTCTCTTGCTTTCTCTTTCTCCTTTGTAAATTTTGCTAATGGTTTATCAATCTTGTTTATTTTTTCAGAGAACCAACTCTTGCTTTCATGGATCTTTTGGATTATTTTATGAGTCCCCAATTCATTAATTTCTGCTCAAAGTTTTATTATTTCCTTTCTCCTGCCAGCTTTCGACTCATTTTGTTGGTCTTTTTTTAATTTCCTAAGCTGTGCCATTAAGTTATTTATATAGATCCTTTCTTCCATCCTGATGGGAGCTATAAACTTTCCTTTTAATACCACCTTTGCTGTGTTCTAAACATTCAGATAATTCGTGTCTTCATTCTCATTTGTTTCTAGCAATCTTTTGGTTTTCTCTTTAATTTCTTCTATGACCCAGTGGTTGTTCCGAAACAGTGAGCTTTTTAATTTTAAGTTATTACTCTATTTCTGTTTGTAATTCATTTTGTATCAGTGCCTTGTAGTCTGAGAAGATAATACAATTTTTTTATTCTCATGATTTTATAGAGGTATGTTTTCTCCCCAGTATGTGGTCTGTTTTGAAGAATGTCCTATGTGCATTGGAGAAGAATGTATTCAGCTCTCTGGGGCTATCTACTAAGCCCCTCTCAGATTAGCCTTGGTGATTTATCAGAGGTGACAGAAAAGTGTTGAAATCTCCAAATACTACTATGTTGCAATTGATGTCTTTCTTCAAGTCTATTAGCAGTTATTTTTAAGTACCCTGCTACCCCTCTTTGGGTACATATATGTTTAGGAGTGTAAATTCTTCCTTTTTTTTCTAAATCATGTTTTTGGGTTATACTCAGTGGTACACAAGACTTGCTAATGGTTCTGTGCTCAGAGATCACTCTAGACATGACTTGGGGACATTCTGTGGTGACAAAGATTGAACCTGAGTTGACTGCATGCAAGGCACATGCTTTACCCACTATACTATCTCTCTGATCCAATCACCTCAGTTTAAAAATAAAAAAATTCTTGGGACGAATCAATAGCACAGTGAATATGGCATCTGCCTTGCATGCGGCCCACCCAGGTTCCGATCCTCAGCATAGGTCTCCAAGCCTACCGGGAATATTTTCTAAGTTAAGAGCCAGGAGTAACCCCTGATCACTGCCAAATATGGCCCCCAAACCAAAAATAATAGTAATAATGAAATTAAATAAAAAATTAAAAAATTCAGGTCTGTAGCTCATCAATAGAAAGCATGTTCCACATATGTGATCCCTTGCATTTAGAACTGATACTGAAAAGTAAACAAAAAAAAACCACAAATAACCATAACCAACAGACTGAACATTAAGAAATAAGTAAGATTTTAATATGGTACAATGTCTGAATCATATTCTGTGGAAAATCAAATAAAAACAAGTGATACCACATGTTTTACCACTCAACAGATGTTGATTGAGAAGCCATTGAGTACCAAAGTATTAAATGTACTAGGTCTGTGTGTCTAAAACTTGAGATACAGTACTAAATAAAAGAAAAAAATCCCTAACCTTAGCCCCTCTATAATGGAACACAAAATCCATGCAGACTCTTTTAGGAATTTCAGTACCCATCCTAACCTACCATTCACACTGGGCAGCAACAAGTTTAGCTTTTTCAACTTCAGAAAACCACACTTTTAGGTACTTTGTTTTGTTTTGTTGTTGTTTTTTTGTCTTTAGCTATTGGGGAAGTTTCTAGGGCCTTCCCCTGATATGTTCTCTCTGTTCTCCCTCAAATTTTATCATAGATGTAATCATGACACTCCTAAGTGTCAGTGGTTTTGTTCTAGTGGGAAAGATGACTCCCACCTGAAGAAGTGGGGTGTCCTCCAGTATAAGACATGGGGAAGAGAGAGGTGACAGCCTCAAGAAGGAAGTATACAACTTCCCTTTCTACCCACTTCAGCCACCTACAGAAGTGCTTGGCACATCAGCTTTAGACTGATGAAAGTATGCTATGTCTATCTGAACAACACCGACTTTCTGTCTCATCAGCCCCACAAGAGTTGTCATAGTTCTGCCTGGCACAGGAAATGATCCCTGTCACTCAATTTCTTTTCTTTTATTAAGGTGCCATGATTGAAAAAGTTATTCATAGTTTGACATTCAAGACTTAAGAGTGTTCCAGTAACAATCCCACCTCTAGTGTCAATTATCCTCCACCAGTGTTCCCCACCTTGAGAGGCATATTTTAAAATTTGTTTATACTTTGGCTCTCATGCTTTCAGGTTTGTTGGCTCTGTGATTTGTTGGTTTGTTTGTTTTGAAGGGGAGGTGAATTTTTGATTTGGATTTATAGTTGTATAACCCCTCTATACCACCAATGTGCCTGAAGCCTTGGCATCTACCCCAACCCTACCCACAGCTTCTCAAGTACCTCTTACTTCTCCCCGGCACTTGATTTTTTTCCTTTCTTGTCTTACTTCCCATACTTGAGTCAAAGGTGACGTCTTCCAGTTCTATCTAAGTTGCAGCAAATTGATTGCTTTCATCATTCCTTGCAACTGCATAGTTTTATATTTTGTATATAGCTATATATACACATTCTCATAATATTCTCATATTTTGTATATAGCTATATACATTCTCATATATATACATTCTCATAATCCATTTATTGTAATTGGACACCTGGGTTGATATCTTAGATATTTTAACCAAGTGCTGCAATGAATAATGATGTACATGTGTCCTGGAGTAGATATCCGTAAGTGGAATTGCTGGATTTTATGTATGCCTGCTACCAGATTTCTTGGAGAGCTGTGGAACTCAGGCTTGAGGGAGAAACTGTTCTTTGCAGACAAGGAAGCCAGTCCTAAATCCTACCCAGGATCTTCCAGGTCTTATTGCTTTCCTCCACAGAAAAGAATTTCAGGAGGAAACAATGAGTAATTTTATTGAGAAACTTTGCTAAATTACAGAAATGTAAGGAGAGAGAAAGAAAGGAACACATAGTCAAAAAAGAACACAGGTACACAGGTGTCTCCAGGGTGAAAATATTGCAACTACATATCCCAAGTATAGAGCTACAGCAAATTACCTAGAAGGAAAATACATATCATAAAAAATGTACACATTTTAGGGGTTGGAGTGGTGGCACAAGTGGTAAGGCATCTGCCTTGTGTGTGCTAGCCTCTGACGGGCCGCAGTTTGATCCCCCGGTGTCCCATATGGTCCCCCAAGCCAGGAGTAATTTCTGAGCGCATAGCCAGAAGTAACCCCTGAGCAGCATCAGGTGTAGCAGAAAACCAAAAAAAAAAAAAAAAAAAAAAAAAAAAGGACACATTTTAGATTTTAGGCAGAGATAAGGATCCATAAAGAAAATGTACATCAGGGGCCAAAGAGGATAGTATGGAGATAAGGCATTTGCCTTGCATGCAGAAGGACAGCGGTTCAAATCTCGGCGTCCCATAAGGTCCCCCGAGCCTGCCAGGAGCGATTTCTGAGTGTAGAGCCAGGCGTAAACCCTGAGCAATGCTGGATGAGACCCAAAATCCAAAAATAAATAAATAAATAAAATTATCTAAAAAAAAAAAAAAAAAAAAAGAAAGTGTACATCACAGGTAGGGATGAGGGCCATTTCTAAGTCTTTGCCTCTGCCTAGTTAGCTTTTATAAAGTTTTCCCAAACTTTCCCAGGAAAGTGAGTGGTTGCTGAAGGAGATAACTTGGAGTACTTTATGGTCTTCTTTGACACTCTTAGAATGAACTGTGACCTTTGTTCCAGCTGTGGAGACTTTCCTCTCAGGGGTTTCAAGTGTTAAAGCTGGAGCAGGAACCGGGGTTCTTGTCCTCAAATTTGAAACAAGTCGATGACTGAAAGAATTCAGAAAATATCTGATTTAAGAGAAGGGAAAGGAAGGCAGAAGCTCCCAGAATATGAGAGGTTTTTTTCTTTTTTATTCCTTTATAAGGAAGATGGGATGAGTGAGCATTTTTCATGAAATGTAAAGCAGGCCTGTAAAACAGAGGTTAGGATGTTGAGATGACTAATCAGGTCATCTGGATTATTCAGGATATCACAGTTTGGGCCCTCTCTCCTGACATTCAACATCAGTAATCCCTTCCTTAGAGTCCTATTTCTATTTTTACCCTGCCCATTTCCCTTTTTACCTGTTTTCTATAGTATTACAGATATACTATGTGCCTGAAATTCTGCGTCTCAAAACTTTCTTGATTTACTTAAATGGATCCTTAAAGGCCTTCATTATTTGGACCTAGTATTTTCCTTTCAATACCAGTCCCTCTATCTGAATATCTCTGCAATAGTTTCCCATCACTGTAGGAAGTTTAGCAACTCTGATCTATAATCTGCCTGACCCTCCTTTCCTTTAGGTACTTCCTCCAGCTCCTCCCTTCTCTCCTTTTCTTTCATCATAACACCGTATAATTACTAAGAACTGCTCACACCTGACCCTCAAGTTATGGTTGGTTTGATTTTGTTTTGTTTAGTTTTGTTTGGGATCAGACCCAAAGTGAGGGATGTGCGTAAGATTTTCTGCTAGCTTTGTGCTCAGAGGTCACACCTGGAAGTGCTTGGGGAATAATGGGATGTTAGGGTCAAAGGGATAAAACCCAACTTGACCATATGCAAGGTCCATAGCTTGGCTCAATTTAGATTGAACTGTTTCCTTCCCAAACTTCACTTCCCAACACACTTAACTAATAAATTGATCAACTACTCAAAGGCCTTAAAGGCCCAGTTCAGATGATATCTCTCCTGTATATTTCCTTAGTCATTACTTTCTAATCAGAATTGACAGGACAACAATTTCTTTTATTAGAATTTTAGATATTAGAATTTAGAATATTAGAATTCTGCTATACTTCAACTAAAGCTTAAGAGCACAATATCATGGTTTACTATGTATTTATAAAAAGAAAATTTATTTTCCTCAAAGTTTGGAGCTCAGGAGAGAGACCAACAGACTTTGCTTCCTGGAGGCCTGGGTTTGATCACCGGTACTAGGTGATTGACCCTGGAGTATGACAGAGAGTAGTCCCCAACTACTACCAAATGTATATGCCCAAATCAACCAACCTCCCAAATTAAGATACAAAAATAGTATGAGCCCAGAGCAGTGGCACAGTGGTAGGGCATTTGCCTTGCACACTGCTAACCTAGAACAGACCGTGGTTCGATCCCCCAGCATCCCATATGGTCTCTCACACCAAGAGCGATTTCTGAGCACATAGCCAGGAGTAACCATTGAGCGTCATCGGGTGTGGCCTAAACCCCTCCCCCCCAAATAGTATGAGAAACCAAAGAGATAATATAGCAAGTAAGGTGCTGGTTTTGCATGCATCCAAACTGGGTTTGCTCTCTGGCACTTCAAATGGTCCTTAGCCCATCAGGAGTGATCTCTGAGGGTAGTTGAGTGTTGCCCCCACAATCACACACACAAAATGTTAAAATATGAATTCCTTATGGCACCGATGACTTTCACTGAATTAATGAATGGATATCAGTTGAGGAATCAATTGAACAGCCACTGCTCCAATCAGTATGCTTGGTTTAGTGGAAATGTGAGACATTTCAAAGTGTGGAAGGAATATCTCCTCCCCAAAATATTATACATAACACAGCAGAGATTTTACTTTTGTAATTTGTAACTCAGAGGGATATAGCTGAGAGATGAATTTTTTGTTCATGTACTTCCAGATCAACTAATACTTAAGTGTGGACCATCACATTCTACTTCTAAACCTTTCCTTCCTTGTGTTAATATTGTCACATTTTTTATTATTGGTTTTAAAAAAAGTTATTTCCTCTTCCATTCCTGCTATTGGTCTGTTCTTGCTATGTGGGTTGACAGTGGGGGTTCATACATAAGCCTCGCTGTGGGAGTTGTACATCGGGTTGTGGTGGAAACATAATCACTGTGTTCACTGAAGTTTGTAGTGCCTGTATGACAAATTTGCCTGTCTCAGTTAAAGGAACTCCTTAGTTGAGACAGGCGCTGTACGGAAGTATTACAGTGCATCCACATGTTCACCAGGACTCATGCTCCCTGCTTCACAGGGGTCACATCACTTTGCAATACTTACAACACTTTGTGATGTGACCGGAGATCATAGACAGCAGAGCTGCCATACTTAAATAGTGGCAGGATTGCACTTGGCATATATGGCAGCTGAGCAATCTTGAATTCATAACCATATTCTTCCCAGTTCTAAACCATAGAGCTATTTCTCTGTGACCTTATTTTCTTAAACCATTTACAAGAATCTTATTTTGTTCACTGAAAGAGAAAATAGGGGAGTTGGAAGATAGTACAGGAGAAAAGGCACTTGTCTTGTATGTGGCTTCTTTGATCATTACCTTATGCACCACCACAGGTACTCCTGAGCAGAGAACCAGGAATAACCCCTTGGCAGCTCAGAGTGCCAGGTATGGTCCAGACTCTTGCCCCTCCTCTCACCAAAAAAAAAAAAAATAGGGTATAAGAATATGGAAAAAGGGGCCAGAGCAGTGGCACAAGTGGTAAGGCATCTACCTTGCATGTGCTAGCCTAGGATGGACTGTGGTTTGATCTCCTGGTATCCCATATGGTCCCCCAAGCCAGGAGCAATTTCTTAGTATATAGTCAGGAGTAACCCCTGAGCATCAACGGGTGTGGCCCGAAACAAAAAAAAAGAACATGAAAAAAATTTTTTCAAATACAATTTCAAGAGTGAGGGCTGGAGAGTTCAGTGGTTCTATCCCCATCACTCCATTTGGTCTTCTGAGCCTTGCCAGGAGTGATCCAAGTATAGGATCAGGATGATCAAATAATCAAAGCACCACTGGGTCTGACTCCAAAACAATAACACATTTTTTTAAGCGACGATTTCATTAACCTGACCTTTCCTGGAAACCATATTGATGGTTTGGTACTTATATTCTTCTATATTTAAAACTATGAGTATATTATGGTAATTCTATGCACATATTAGTCTAATTTTAGCTAGTTTTTATTGGGGGTCACACCCAATTGTGCTTAGAGTTTACCCCTGGCTCTGCTTAGGCTTGGAGGATCATATAGGATCAAAACCAAGTCATCCGTGTGCAAGATAAGTGGACTATATCAATAACCAACACCAATAGTCTATATTTGTACTTAATAACAATGTGACCATGTTGGGTTTCGCATCCTGGGTGAATGAGGCGGCAACTAGAGCCAGGGGCGCTACAAGTGTTAAGAAAACAAGACAGACATAAGAGAGACAAGGATGGGGTCAAAGGGCGTCCAGCCTCACAGGCTTAGCACTCAGACTATCCTCCATGTACAATATTTATTGTTCAGCGTCAATCAACATGGGAGAAAGGGCAGATGTTGGTTGTGAGAATAATTCTGTGGGGTCTCAGCTTGTAGTTTTGCACAAGGAATCAGACAGAGTCACTGGAAAAAGTATATTTCACCAGGAATTGTTGGCAGCTCCTTGGATTTGAATGAGCCAACCAAGCTTGCTTCCTTTCTTCTTTCTCTCCCCTTCTCTCTCCCCCCGTTTATCCCTCCCAAGATTAACATAAATCACCAAGGGTCAGGGTTGATTTAATTAAGGATACTTGTGCTAATTAACTCACAAAAAGGTGAAACGAAAAAATTATTTTACAGATGGATGACAATTCCTCCCTCTTCTATTTGTTAAAAAGACCCATGGATAGGGAAAATATCAGAAGATATTTTTTGATATATATATATCATATATGTATAAAATATATCAGGAAATAATCTACTGACAAGTAATCAGTCAGTAAAGAAAAGGTAATGATGATCTCCTATGGCTGCTGCTCAGAATCACTGTTCCAAGATCCATTCGAAGAAGCCACTTGATGTGGTCAGCTAGATTGCAAGCAGTGACTGACTCTCCTATCTCCCTCTCCCACCTCCTCTCTCTCCCGTTCCTTTCATCCCCTCTTTCTCCCTCCACAAATCTGAAAAGATACAGGAGGGGAATGCTCTGAAGCCAAAAAAGGAAGGTGTTAGAGGGATACAGAAAAGGTTTTGCTTACAGCACAGACAGACATCCACACATCTAGAGTTAATCACTTGCCTCAATTGTCTGTAACTTGTTGAGAGGCTTCTGGCCTCTTACAAAGTACCTTCTGCAAAAGGGTGGTGGGTACCAGCATCAGGGATGCTATTCTGAGTCTTTAGCTCACTCCCCTTCACTGCCTGATTCTGTACCACCTGAGTAGGCCTCAACTAGGCCAGGTCAAAGATTGAATTGGTGGAACCTACATACATTGGGAGCATAACAGCTGCCTTGAACTGGTTTTCTCCCTGGTCCAATTTTGTCAGCAGCTTCTATACCTTTCTATCCTTTCATGATATCAAACTCCACAATCTTCCCCTTTCCAACTCTGAGCAAAGACCTCCTGGGGTTGTTCCTCTTAATAGCAGTCCAGTGAACAAAGACATCCTGCTTTAGTGTCTTTTCTTTTCATGAGAATTCATAGCTGTTCGAACATTGAGCCATTTAACAGTACCATAGACTTGGATTTCCAGCACTGGCTTATTCATCCCTGCATCGCTCATCCCACTGGGTCCTTCCTGTACAGACCCTGGGAGAGTCTTTTTTGAGAATTCTTTACTCTTGTATCCTGCACACATTTGTCAGACATCTTTAATGCAATTTTGCTAATCCCGCCGGGTCCAGTACCAGCCTTAGGAAAGTCTTTTAAGTAACTACTCTTCACTACTGTGAAAAGCACTCTTCCCTTCTTGGAGCATGTGCATGGGAGAATTTTTAATGAATATGCCAGGTTCAGTTCATCTTGAAAAATGTTAGTTAGTACCCCAGAGCAGCATGAGGAAACTCAGAGAGAGAGAGTTATGTGTGATGACAGTCAGCTAGAGAGTATAACACATTCAGTGCTGTAAAAGAGAGCTGTCATGGTGATACAGGTTTTGTTATTTACCCAGTACCCCGGAAAACCTTTTACCCCCCTCACTGTTTTGAAGTCTCTATTTTCAAGTCCCTGTTCGGGTGCCATTCTGTGGGGGTAATTCTGTGAGTTTCACACAAGAAATCAGACAGAGTCACTAGAAAAAAGATCTTTTTGACCAGGAACTCTGGAGCAGCTCCTTGGAGTTTACAGAGCCAGCCATGCTTCGCTCTGCTGCTTTCCCAGCCACTTTTAATAGCCAGAGTTTAACATAAGTCACCTGAGGGTCAGGGTTGATGTAATTAAGGGTACTTGTGCTAATTAACTCAAAAAAGCTGAAAGGAAAAAGTAAAGAGATTTTACAGAAGTATGCCAACAGTTGGTAACAGACAAAAGTACCTATCAAATGCTAATCGAGCCTGAATGGGTCTTTACATCTCAAAGGGGGGTGTGTGAAGGGAAGAGGAAGCTAGGGCCCAGTCCCTGTGGATTGTCTTCCTCCTAGAGAGAAGGCAGACAAAGTGAAAACAGGACCTTAAATCACCTCTTTTCTCCACTTTCCTGGAACTATCCATTTTCTAGCTAAACTTATTTATTTCTTGGAAGTCTTCATATACAACACACATATCTTGCCTTTCTCTCCTTGTGTCTTCATGTGTAAAATTTCCAATATTTATTAGAAGATTTATTCTTTCTTTTTTTTACTTTGGGATGTTTTTCAGTCGTGAAATCAAAACACAGAAATTCAAAAAAGTTAAAGAAATGTGGATGAAGTTGCTTAACTATTAAGTTATGGAAAAAAAGTAGACAATTCCTGGGGTGAGAAAGATGGCTGTAAATTTAAACTCAGAACAGCAGACAAATGAAAGGATCCCATATTGCTCCACTGTTTAAGCACTTTAGCTCTAAACAGCTAACTGTTATTAATGACAAATTCAGTATCAGTATTTAAGAGACAGAAAATAATAGAATTGATGGAACCTTTGGCAGCAGTTGAGATAAAGGAAACTGATGATTCTTGGGGGGGGGGGGGAATGAGGGCGAGGTACAGAGATTTGGTTGTTGAAGAGACTTGGGAAACCAACCCAGAATTTAAGCTGAAAGGTTTCATTTTCATGAACTTATACATAGGTTCCTAAATTTCTAAATTGTTTGTCTCCTTACTCAATGCTTTAGGAGAATGATTTTTTCCAATGTCAGAGGGATAGAAATTGACGTAGGACAGAATTTAAATGATCTAACTTCTAACTCAAAATATCAGGGTACTTTGAAAGGATTTACCCACTCACAAAGGGAGGTAGGATAGGGGAGGGAGGGGACAGATGGCTGGAGAATTGGAGTTGTAAATCTAAAGAGGGATTGGGTGTAGAAAATGTTAAAGATGCTCTTTAATTACATTGCTTTAAATTCAATCAAAGGGAAAAGAAAGTAATTGGAGACCCAGAGAAACTGCAACCTTTTTATAAAAACAATATAATGTCTGTTAACTGTCAGAAGAGCTGATACTTTTCCTAGCAGTGCTATATAAAGACTGTTCATGATAGCTGGGATTTACAAAATATTCAGTGACCCAAAAAGGGAATATTGCCCAAATTTAGATACAATTAGCATGTTAAAATTCACAAGAAAAATCAGTTAGTGTACAATTAGTGGTAACAAATTTAGTAACAAGCATGAAGTAACAACATTTCTCTGGAATTTCAACATTTCTCAGAAGCATATCTGAAGATATAGGTTATCACGAGTTGTCATCAATTCAAAAATCATATGATTTTTGTGATTATTTTTACAAAATTTTATTTTAATTAGAAATTGAGGGGGATCAGTGGTTCGAATCCCAGCATCTCATATAGTCCCCAGGCCTGCCAGGAGTGGTTTCTGAGTGCAGAGCCAGGAGTAATCCCTGAACACCGCCAGATGTGTGATCCCCAAACCAAAAATAAATAAATAAATAAAATAAAATAATTAAATTCTAGATAGAGGTGCCATTTGTGATTCTTTTCCTTATGTCTGTATAGTAAGAACCTAAACTGAACACCCAAATTGCCGTGGTCTGAAATATCCAAACTGATATGCTACTTTATGCTTGTAAAACTGTCTACTTAACATTACATTAAGCCACTCCTTAAATGTAGTGAGTGAGACGTCACTTGATGAGTAGAAGAACTCTTGCTCTCTCTTTTCTAGTCACAAACTTAAAGACATCCAGTCATTTCAAGACCCTATTTAAGGGCACTTAGTTGAGGACCAGAGCATCTCTTGCTCTTAAATTTAGAAAGCAAGTCTGTTTTATAAGTGAAAAAAACCCAGTCGCTAGGGAAAACTGCAAGGTCGCTACAGACAAACCACAGGAGAACCTAATGATTGCTTTATATTTTGTACTTTTTTTTTTTTCTAGCCCAAATAGAGCTGAATAGCATTTAACAGACAAAACTGCTGCCTCTTTTTCTCTACCCTTGGCATTTTTTTTCTGTAATAATAGTCTCCTTTAGGAAGTTGCAGTTTAATTTATTTTAGGACAGGAAAAGAATTGTGCCAGTCTGGTAAGCCTGTGAATTTCTGAATCAGTGCCCATAAATAACCTTCATTTAACTTGTCTCCTATGTACCAGGCATGATTCTAGGTGCTAGGACTACATGATTCTAGGAATATATAGGAGCAAACCTCTCAGTTCCCCCACCTTCTTGGAGAGAACAAAGACTTGATCATATAGAGATATCACACTCTTAAGATGAATAGCACAAACAAGAGTGGGGCTTGATATTTGTATCAGGGGTTGGTGAAAGCCACCTTTTGTGAAGGTGACAGAAAAAGCCAAGGACCATATTTTGGTTGAGGGAATCAAATTCCATGAATTTCTGGGATTCCAGCCCCACAATCGTGATCTGCAAGCAGTGAATAAATATTCTACCTGGTTGAAACGAAAAGATTATGGTTGTGGGGCCTTGCTCCCTATGCTGCATAAATCCACCCTTCACAGTAAAAACCGCCTTTCAGCCCAAACTTATTCCTGATTGTGCTCAGGGATCACTCCTGGCCAGTCCAGGTGACCATAGGTACTTTCAGATCAAAAACTCAGGTCAGTCTGTGCAAGGCAAGACTATTATTGTCTGTTTCTCTGGCCCCTATTTATATATTTTTAAAACCACAGTCACGATGGACTACTTTTTTCAATTGTATACGGTATAAGATGTTGCAAAGCACTTCCGAGGACTCCCGATGTTACCCAATTTTTAGCCTAAAATGAAAAAAAAGTGGGGGTATATTTAAGAACTGGTTATCATTTAATATAGTTTTTAACTTAATAATATTTTATAAATGGACAGAGCTCTTAGATTTCCTTGGCCACCTATCACTCTCATTGTAAAGGGGCTATGGCAGAAACTAAAATTTGTAGTTCAGAAGAGATCCAGACATTTACTGCTATTACAGATATAGCTTTTGCCAGGCAGGAGAGTTCAGTGGCTAGCTGCATTAGTGACTGCAGGTAGGCGACCCAATCCGAGAACCCCGAATGACCCGTGAGCAGAGACCCCCTGAGTGTGTTTCTACCCAGCAAGCACAAAATAATATTTCTAGATTTCTTTCACAGGCCTTCTCCCTTCTTTCCCTTAATCTTCTCTGTTGACAACTAGTGCCAAATTGCACTTTTTTCCTAGAAAAGGCTCTCAAATAAGATCAGCCTTTAATAGGGGAGACCCCTTTCCCCTTTGTCTAATGAAAGCCACTCACTTAACACCTAGAAAACATCCCTGTCAAGGTACCCCTCTGATTTGCATCTCCTGCTCTAAGCAGTTAGAAATCACACCGTCTGCGAGGATGCAAATTCCTGGGGAGGAGAATTCAGGTGCTAAGGAGCCCCGGGAGCGCGAGAAGGGAGTTCCAAGTGCCATTTCCAGACTTCACCGTCCCGGGGAGGCTCTGCGATGATTGAGTCCCCGGTAGCAGCGGCCTTTGCCCTGGGCATCTGCAGCCTCGGGGGTGCACCTGCGGGCGGAAGCGCCCCGGCCTCCCCGGCAGTGGGGCAGGCACCGGCTCGGGTGGGCCGCATGGGCCGAGGGGTGAGCCCCTTGTCGAGAAACTCGTGGCGGGCTGCCGGGGCCACCACGGTCGGAGGTGCCAGTTCCTGGAAGGCGGAGGCGGCGGCGGCGGCGGCGGGATGGGTCGGGCGCCTCCTGCGGACCAAGTCACCGGGAACGGGCACCCGGGGCTGGCAGAGGTCCGCCGGCGTGGAGCAGGTAGGAAGCCTAACGGGTGTGGGGGGTATTTCATTCATTCATTCAGTCAGTCACTCATTCAGTCACTCATTAATTCACTCATTCATTCTCTCACTTATTCACTCATTTATTCACTAACTTATTCACTCATTCATTCACTCATTTATTCACTCATTCACTCACTCACTTATTCACTCATTTATTCACTCACTCATTCATTCACTCACTCACTTATTCACTCATTCACTCATTCACTTTGGTTTTGGAACCTGCAGGAAATGTAACGATTTGGGAGGAGGCTCTATCTATCTATCTATCTATCTATCTATCTATCTATCTATCTATCTATCTATCTATATCGATATCAATCATCTAGTTTTGGAGCTGGAAGGAATTTTGGATTTTATCTTATTTATTTATTTATATCTTTATTTGGTTTTGGAACCTGCAGGAAATGTAACGATTTGGGAGGAGGCTCTATCTATCTATCTATCTATCTATCTATCTATCTATCTATCTATATCTATATCAATCATCTAGTTTTGGAGCTGGAAGGAATTTTGGATTTTATCTTATTTATTCATTTATATCTTTATTTGGTTTTGGAACCAGCAGTAACTTAACGTGTTTTTTTTTTTTTTGCAGGGGGGTTATCTATTTTTTTTTTAATTTGTTCACTTCTTTAGTTTTGGGCTTGGAACCGTCAGGAAGCCGAGCGGCTTTGAGTTTTATTTGGTGTATTTATTCATTTATTGAAGTTTTTACTTGGTTTTGGAACCGGCAGCTTTGGGGGGGGGCTTTCTTTTATTTACTTATCTATTTGGTGTTTGGGTTGTGTTCTATTTATTCATTCATTCCTTCATGTATCTATTGGGCTTGGGCACCGGCAGCTTTGGGGGGTTCGTGTGTGTCTGCTTGCCTGCACGCAGCAGGGCGCGGGTCTGAGTCGGCGTGCGTGCGCGCCGGTGACTTGGGGAGCCTTCTCCGCGGGTGGGCGCGCGCGGTGGGTGGGTGGGTGGGTGGGTAGGCGGGTCCCTCTCCCGGGGCGGCCTGGGCGACTCCCAGCTCTGGGGCGCGGGGGGCCGGTGTCCCGTCCCTCCTCCCTCCGTCCTGCTTCCCTCCTGCGTCGCGGGTGAGACTCGGGCGGAACTCGGAGCGGCGGGCCGGGCCTGGGGGCGCGAGGCGGGGCGGGCGCGACCCCCCACCGGGCGGACGGGCGGGCCCGGGGCTCGCTCCCCGCCCACGGGGGCGCTTCCGGCCGGGCGGGCGGGCTGCAGGGCTGCTGGGCGCCGGGCAGGGCGGGCAGGGCAGGACAGGGCCGGGCGGGCCGCGGGAGAGCGAGCCGGCCTCCGGGATCTCTGCGCGCTCGGCCGGGGGACGGACGCGCCTCGCAGGCCGGCCCGCTCGCTGCCCGATCTCCGGGCCCGGGTGTCCGAGCGAGCAGGGAGGCGAGTCGGGGTGCGCGTCCCGCAGGGACATCCAGGTACGGCTCATCCCGGGGGGCTGGGGTGTCCGTCTGTCCGTCCGTCTTTCCTTTCTGTGTCCGTCTGTCTGTCCACCTGACTGTCCGCCCGCCTGTCTTTCCCTCCTCTATCCGTCTGTCTGTCCGTCCCTCAGTCTGTCCGTCTCTGTCATCTGTCCGTCTGTCTTTCCCTCATCTGTCCATCTGTGTGTCTGACCTTCCGTCCGTCTTTCCATCTGTCCGTCCGTCTGTCCATCTCTCTGTCCTTCCGTCCGTCCGCCTCCCCTTCCTCTTTCCATCTGTCCGTCTGCCTGTCTGTCCTTCGTCCGTCTGTCCGTCCAGAGCCCAGAGCCCGCGGCGATCCCAGGTAGCGGGCCGGGGACGGGTCCGGGTCGTGGCCGCGGTCCGGGGCGCCCCCTCGCGCCTCTAGCAGCAAGTGGTGCCCACCCAGTGGCCTGCCACCCAGGCCCCCCGAGCTGCCCCGCAGAAGGGTGACAGTCCCTCCTTCCCCTCTGCTCCCCTCCTTTATTTATTTATTTGGGTTTTGGGGGTCACACCCGGTGACGCTCAAGGTTAACTCCTGACTCTGCTTGCACTCAGCTCAGAAATTGCTCCTGGCTTTAGGGGGGGACCCTATGGGACGCCCGGAGGATCGAACCCCAAGTCCGTCCTAGGCTAGGACGCACAAGGCAGACGGACGCCTGTCTTATTGCTTGCACCACTGCTCCGGCCTTTGCTCCCCTTCCTTTAAAACAGCCAAGAAAATAAAAAAAAAAAAAAAAAGCAAAGTTTGGGCTCTTCCCATCCGAACTGGGCTATGTGTGGAATTTGTTTTCACAGCGCCGATCTGGGGGGACTCCTCGGCCCCTTTTTTTCCTCGAGTATTTTCTCTGGAAACTCAGTTTGCAAGGAGCGCCTGGCGTTTGACAAAGAGGAGGTTGTTCAGGAGCCAACAGGTGACGGGTGAAACCTGAGGCTGTGTATATATTGGAGTCCAGTCTGGCCGCTGTTCCTCCTCTCCTCGTTGAAAATAGAAATGAAAAAAAAAATCAAATTAAAAAATGCAAAATCAGTAGGCGAGTGTCCCCCCCTCCTGTTGTGGAAAAGAGTGAATTAAGGAAGAGTGGTCCCCACTTGGTTCACGTGAACCCCTCCACAGCAGACATTTGGAATTTTTTTTTTTTTGCCCTTCTAGACCAGTTTTGCAGCCAAATAACTTGACCCCCCACCCACCCACCCAGCAAAATCCCTCTGGCATTGGACCTTGCTTTGTCATCATGTTTCCTCCTTTTGTTAAAGCACTGTGTCTGACTGTCCTGGAATGTATTTGTGCATGAAATTAAAATGCTTTGAAAGCCTGTAGAGTCCCACATTTCCTCTTGGAAAAATGAATAGCTTCTCCGGGCAGTTGTATGGGACGTGACAGGCCGGTCAGCTGTCGGAAAAACCTACCAGTTGCATGGAGGTTAAGCTAGTGCCAAAGGATACATGGGTTTTTTAACTCTTTAGTTATCTGAACAACTTCAAGGAAGCAAAAATGACTTGGGACCCTCTTGGCTGTGACTTAGGTATTTAGCTGACAATAGCCGTTGAAATGCTCTCCGGGGTATGTGGAACTTAACAATTTAGTAGCTGTTATGAAATTTAAATGATTATGTAATAGTTCCAGACCCCAGTTTTTATAGCCCTCTCACTTGTTAAAAGTTTTAAGTTAAGGACACCATGAAAAAGAAAAGTTGTCTGTCTAGAGAAGGATTGAAAACTGGAAGTGAAAAAAAAAAAAAAAAGCATGGTTGAAAACACTGGAAGGTTTCTACACAACCAAATTAGACTGTAGTTAAATTTAATCCACTGCATATTTAGCCTGGATGAATTAGAGTAATTAAGATATCTGTGATGTGCTTCTGTTGTATTATTTAAAACAAAAAAGTGGTTAGGCAGCTGCCGGAGAGATAGCATGGAAGTTAGGGCATTTGTCTTGCATGTGGAAGGACAGTGGTTCAAATCCAACATCCCATAAGGTCCCTCGAGCCTGCAGGAGCAATTTCTGCACATAGAGCCAAGAGTAATCCCTGAGCACCACTGGGTGTGACCCCAAAAGCAAAAAAAAAAAAAAAAAAAAAAAAAAAGTGGTTAGACGGTTTGTGGCCTACAGGATGGAACTCAGCAACAGGGGACACCAAGGAAATATTAACCCAACTGATTTCTTTTTTTTCCAACTGATTTCTTGGTGGTTTTTTTGTTGTTGTTGTTGTTGTTTGTTGGTTTCCACTTCCCTGGGATTGTTTCGTAAATTAATTTTTCATTGAAGTCTTACAGTGTCGTGATGAGCTTTCATAGGAAAGAGTGTATTTTCACTGGAAAAAAGTATCTATGATGGCCCAAGATTTCAAAATATCCAACATGTTCAGTCTCTTCAACCCTTTCAAATCCTCACTCCCATCTGAATTGTCTGTACAGTATTTCCATATTGGTACATACATGATCTTTCGATTACTTTATTAACTTGTCTTTAATCTTATTCCCTCTCCCCTCTTCACTTCGTTTCACTCCTGGCAGGTCTCAGGGACCATGTGTGCACCAGGATTGAACCTGGGTCCACTGCATGCAAGGCAAACACTGCGATACTGTTTCAGCCCCATCCTTCCCCACTTCTTGATTACTTTCATCTTAGGACATGTTGCTTACATGTCTGTTGTCTTTTTCCGTTGTCCAGAGTTGTTTTTCTGTCCCATCTGTAATGCTTAATTGAAAATGTTATTGCTGTTTACTATTGCCATCTGTTGTTGCTTCTCTGAAAAAAATGACTTCCCAAGAAGTTCACTTTTCACTGCCTCTGGATCTTTGTACCCTGTGCTTACCAATTGAGCCTTGCAGGGAAAAGTGCTAGACTGACTTATATTATATGTGAACGTCAATCAGAATAATAGTCTTTAGGCGTAGAATAATAGAATAGAATGATAATCTTTTGGCTGCTGCATACAGCCCAATAGGAAATTGCCCCCAAGTGACGAAAAAGCACATAGCAAAATAATAAAGCCAATGGCTAGATCACATATAATTTATACCCATACCATCATTAAAGAAAGCAATGAAATGTATGGTGGAAATGGAACTATTCTTATAATAATGTATACTTTAAAAATTGTAGCTTTTTGGGGCCACAGAGATAGCATGGAGGTAGGGTGTTTGCCTTACATCCAGAAGGACAGTGGTTCGCATCCCGACATCCCATATGGTCCCCCATGCCTGCCAGGAGTGATTTCTGGGCCCAGAGCCAGGAGTAACCCCTGAGCGCTGCCAGGTGTGACCCAAAAACAAACAGACAAAAGCAGAAAAAAAGTAAAAAAAAATGTGGCTTTTTACAAAGCAGGTTATCAGTTGTGTTTTTTATTTCCAAACTGTTCTAAATATAAGAAGTAATGATACAAGGTGAATGAATCTGAAAAGTAAATTTTAGGAACATTCCCTCCATACATCAATATGTCCTATGAATAACACTGTGGCCCAAATTGGGGAACAAATGCCATCTCATTTTTTTCATGCAAAAACTGAAACACTGCCATGTTTCTTAGATCATCGCACATGGTTTGTATGTATGTACATGTATATATCCATGCCCAGATGCTGGTGTTGCATATTTTATTTAGGGACTGGTTAGAAGCTGGCTTCATGGCAGCAGGGAATACTGGGCACGTGACAAAATTGTATGGTGTACAAAAGGCTCAGAATTCATAAATGTGATTAAATTCATTTGTCAAACCTAGCCTTTGGTATTGTTATTCTGGTGTTACTAATAATCAGCTTCAAGAAGATCTGCAGTAACAGTTGAAACAATTGTACGTGTGTATAGCGATTTTAATCTTTATTATTTATAAATTTCTTTAAAATCTCATTTTTCTTCCTCGACTATCTCTTATAAGGTAATAAATAACTGCCTTATTTATGTATTTTATTTTGGGGTATTGGGCCATACCCAGAAGTTCTCAAGGCTTACTCCTGGCTCTGTACTCTGGGATTCCTCTTGGTGCTCAGGGAATATAAAATGTTGGGGACCAAACCAGGGTTGTTCGTGTGCAAAACTCTGTATATCTGTCCTGCATCTCTGTCCTACATCTCTTTGGCCCTAGTACTTGCCTTGGCTGGGACATTCTGGCAGTGCTCAAGGCTTTCTTCTGGCAAGTGTTTCTAATAGGTCTTTTCCTATAGAAGTCATCTGGCTGTTTTGTCTTTGAGTTTTTTTAAATGGTGAAAAGAAACAGTTTTACTATTTTGAAGGATAAGGGGAGGGAAAAGGGTGAAGAAGGGAAATGAATTCTTCCCATTTTTAGTTGTATAGTTTGCTAGATTATATTTGCTTTTCCTTATCTCTACTACCTTTGGCAGCTTCTCTTCCTGTGTTTGCAACATTTTGTCATTCTTTTTTCTCCTTGACTTTATAGAGGGCTTTCAAGTCCTCAAATTTTTTTTGTTTTGTTTTGGCTTTGGTTTTTGGACCATACCCAGTGATGCTCAGGGGTTACTCCTGGCTCTGTGTTGAGAAATTGCTCCTGACTTTGGGGACCATATGGGACGTCAGGAATTGAACCCAGGTCTGTCCTGGACAGCCGCATGCAAGGCAAACACCCTTCACTGTGCTATTGCTTCAGCCTCCTGCTCTACAAATTTCTATCTTCAAATATCTCATAACATTTGAATGTGATCCTGATACCGAATCTTAGTATGAACTCATTGCTGTCTGTATTTGCTAAGTAGGAAAAGTTTTGCTTTCTAGGTATATTTTTTTGTTTGTTTGGGGGCTACACCCAGTGTTGCTCAGCGGTTACTCCTGGCTCTGCAATCAGAAAATTACTCCTGGCGCATTTGGGGAGCCAGATGGGATGGCTAGGATTGAGCCCGGTTCGGCCCATCCAGGTTTGATACTTGCAAGGGAAATGCCCTATCAGCTGTCTTTGCTATTAACTCGACCCCATGTGCATTAGTTTTTTTAATGGTCCAACTGTTGTTTGGAGCTGGGACTGGACCCATTTCTGTTTTACTTCTCTTTTTCCACATAGAATTTTTCCCTATTCAGAACTAGAACATAGCGGTGGCCCCCCTACTGATTCTTTTCCTTTTGGGGGATGAGAAGGTTGAACACACACTGTTGTTTGCTCACACCTTTTTCTGACAAGGCTCAGGGGATTATATTGTGGTATATGAGGTGCAGACCAAATGTGTTGTCCAACTTCGTCTGGAATATCTCTCCACACCAGGTTCATTTCTATCTCTCAGGCACACTTCTTTTGTTCCCCTCCCCTCTCCCCTCTCTGTTTTTGGCTCACACCCAGCGATGCTCGACAGAGCTTACCTGGGCTGTTGTACTCTGGAATCATTCCTGGCAGACTACGGGGATATATAATTCAGGTCAACTGCGTGCACAGGCAAACACCCCTACCAGTTGTGCTATTGCTCTGGCCCCTGATTCATTTCTTTTAGGGTACAAACCTACCTTAGAGTTGGTTTCTTTAATTGTCACTCATGTGTTTATTACAGCATTTCAAGACCAGAACAATAAATCTGTCTCAAAATCAATCAGAAAACTAGTCACCTTAAAGAAATTATTAGAAAAAAAGAAAACTAATATAACTTTTTATTCTATTTATCCTCTAGCATTTAGTGTGATACCTGTACATAGGTTTATTTATTTTTTGGTTTTTGGGTCACACCCGGCAGTGCTCAGGGGTTCCTCCTGGCTATATGCTCAGAAATCACTCCTGGCAGGCTCAGGGGACCATATGGGATGCTGGGATTCGAACCACCATCCTTCTGCATGCAAGGCAAGCACCTTACCTCCATTCTCTCTCTCTGGTCCCTAATTTCAAAGCTTTTTATAAAAGATATGTTAGCTGTGGCTAGTAAAGTAATATAAAAATATTATCTCAAATGGTTTCCACAGTATGTGTGTGTGTTTAATAGTCAACTCTTCTCAGAATTGAGAATTAATGAGAAGAGAGATTTTCTCCAAAGGAGAAATTAAATAGCTTATAAAGCCATTAACTTTTATTTTGTTTTGTTTTGTTTTGTTTTGGTGGTGTGTGGATAGGCCTTATTCCAGGCTCTGTCCTCCAGACTTGATTCAACTCAGGAATTGTGGAGTGCGATGGGGCTGAACCTGGGTTGGCCCAGATGGAAACAGCACTTTATTCACTGTACTTTTTCTAGATACTTTGGGGGGTTTTGGAGGGCCCATACTTGTCTGTGCTCAGGTTTTACTCCTACCCTGTACTTGGGATTGATTATTTTGGGATGTGCTTGGAAGACCATATGTGGGTGGATTGAACCTGGTTGCATGAAAACTAAGCATAACCTTCCCCAATGTGCATGCTACCTGTGGTTCTAATCATTGATTTTTTTTTCCCTTCCTTCCTTCCTTCCTTCCTTCCTTCCTTCCTTCCTTCCTTCCTTCCTTCCTTCCTTCCTTCCTTCCTTCCTTCCTTCCTCTCTCCCTTCCTCCTTCCCTCCCTCCCTCCCTCCCTCTCTCTCTCTCTCTTTGTTTTTGGGCCACACCCGTTGACCCTCGGGTTACTCCTGGCTATGAGCTCAGAAATCGCTCCAGGGTCGGGGAACCATATGGGACGCCAGGGGAATCCAACCATTTTCCATCCTAGGCTAACAGTGCTTGCAAAGCACACACCTTATGCCAGGGGGTCTCAAACTCAATTTACCTGCGGGCTGCAGGAGGCAAAGTCGGGGTGACCCTTGAGTGCAAAGTCAGTAGTAAGCCTTAAACATTGGGGGGTGTGACCCAAACAACTAAAACAAAACAAAAAAAAAAAAAGATTCCTCTAGAGCAGGGCCACAAAATGTTGTACGTAGGGCCGTTTTCAGCCTGCGAGACCCCTGCTACGCCCTATGTCACCACTCCAGCCCTGACCTTTTCTTTTTTAATTACAAAAAATTTTTTTTGGTTTTTGGGCCACACCCGGCGGTGCTCAGGGGTTACTCCTGGCTGTCTGCTTAGAAATAGCTCCTGGCGGGCACGGGGGACCATATGGGACACCGGGATTCAAACCACACCTTTGGTCCAGGATTGGCTGCTTGCAGGCAAACGCCGCTGTGCTAATCTCTCCGGGCCCTAATTAAAAATTTTATTTTGACTGCACTGTCTCTTTAAAATGCCTTCTCTGGACAAAATGGACCATCTCCCATCCATTTGTGCTTGTGTGTCTGTGGTGCAGTTGTAGCCTGTTTAGTGTGCCAAAGAAAAAAGAACTGATTGAATAAGAGTCTACCAGGAGGCTATGTGGGTTTGAGGGGTTTAAGATTACTGACAAGCCCAGTTGTAACACTTGTTATGTTAACTGACCTTGAACCAGTAGTAGCTCTGAGGTTTCAGTTTCCTCCTCTGTTAAGGGAGAGATATGCCCCCAGAGGATTTCTTTGTATCTAAATGGCAGACCCTTAAGTAGGTATATACAAAGGCATACACAGAGGGGTGAAATAGTTGTCAGTAGTGACAGTAATGAAAACACAAGCATGCTTGTGATTAAAATGACTTTTGTCACTTATTGTGCAGTTCAACTATAATATTCAAAGTCCCTGCGTATAGTAAGTAGTGTGTGGAAAAGCTGAAATGACTGTGGGAATTGTAGGCTTGGAGATACAGCCAGCCATCACGGATGATTAGAGGATGGGGTTGTGGCATTTGGTGCTAGAGATGATTTACCTTGATTACGGTAGTAATTTTCTGTACATTTTTCACAAAAGGCTAATCAGGGAGTACAGCTAGAAAAGTAATTTAGATCTTTGGCAGTCTATCTTTGTGCTAGCTTGGAAAATCCATAGTTTGCTTTAATTTGCGGTGTTTTTCCTTGTTATATGATACATTTATTCTTAGTTTCGTTTATATCTGCTTAATACTTCTTGTTAAGTTTACACCTTTAAGTGTTTATCCTCAGCCAGGTTTGGTATAGAATAAATATGCATTTTTCATGATATAGGTTATATGACTTTGAAAGGACCCATTCTCCTGGTGGGACATTATTTTCTTTCTGTTTCTAATTGAATTCGTTTATTTTGGGGTGTGGGGGCTGCACACCCGGCAGCGCTCAGGGTTTACTCCTGGCTCTGCACTCAGAAATCAACTCCTGGTAGGCTTGGGAGACCATATAGGATGCTAGGGATCGAACCAGGTTGATCACTTTTAAGGCAAATGTCCTACCAGCTGTGCTATCACTCTGACCCCTAATTGATAATAACTGGTTTTCTTCCCTTGAATGTGATTATTAGTTGGAATAGTCACAAGTGTAGTGCTAGTAAAGGTTGTAGCTATTGGATAGTCTTCCATTGTGAATTATTATTATTTTGTTTTTTGATTTGTTACATTTTTTGTTGGTTTTTTTTTTTGTGTTGTGTGGTGGGTTTTTTTGGGTAACACCCGGCATTGCTCAGGGGTTACTCCTGGCTCCATGCTCAGAAATTGCTCCTGGCAGGCACAGGGGACCATATGGGACGCTGGGATTCGAACCGATGACCTCCTGCATGAAAGGCAAACGCCTTACCTCCATGCTATCTGTCCAGCCCCATTTTTGTTGTTTTTAATATGACTTTTGTTATGTAAAAATGTAAAATTTACCAGTGGTCAAGTTTTAACAAATAATATTTAGGGTTGCATAGAGGTAATCACTGAAAAAAAATGATAGTTCTAGGCTGAAAGGGTTTTACTCCCTTTCCTTCCTTCCTTTTATTTATTTATTTTTTGGTTTTTGGGTGACACCCAGCAGCACTCTGGTTACTCCTGGCTCTGTGCTCAAAAATGGCTCCTGGCAGGCTCTCAGGACCACGTGGGATGCGGGATTCAAACCACCTACTTCTGCACGCAAGACAAATGCCTTACCTCCATGATATCTCTCCGGCCCTGTTAAGCAAGTTTTAATGGAATTTTGAAAATATGGCAGGTCAGGAATGTAATGTGAAAACTAGACATTAGCTGGCTGATGCTGAACAAGCCAATTTCTTTAAAATTGGGTGGGCCAACTATAATTTTTTTGATGGGAAGGAAATGGGATAATTAGAATAAGCTGTGTCTGATTCTGAAATCCTGCTTTTAGTTCTTTGTGTCATGACATTATGGATAACTTTTAAAAATTAAAACAGCAAAGAACATAGTGATAGTGGAGTTTCTGTGTTTTAGGGTGGGGGTCTATTGTCTTAAATTTATTACATCTGTGGTGTCCTCATTTAGAGCATATGTATCTTATACTTGGTTTCACATAGAATAGGTAACTTTTCCATGATTATTTACTAATAATCAACTAACTTGATTTTATTTAATGGAATTTTATTTAATGGATTTTATTTAATGGAAGCGATTTGCTAATGACCGTTACGCCACAGGGAGTAAGAGCTTATAAATTTAAGGTGCAATGTTATATAATAAATAATATGCTTTATTAGAAACTGAAAAGTAGGTAGTTGGTCTAGCAGATATACTCTGTCAAGAGCAGCTTGTCAGCTGGGAAAATCACTTAGAAAATATGGAGAGTTGCCAGATGAATGGGCCTGGAGCCAGATAGCGCTACAAGATTTAAGAAAACTAGACAGACTTAAGAGAGACGGGATAGGGTCAGGGGACTTCTCAGCCTTAGGGACTGAGCACTCATACTGTCCTCCAATTATGATATTTATTGTTAGGGATAGTCAAAGGGGAGGGAAGGGCAGATACCTATCTAATGCTAATCGAGCTGAAAGGGTCTTCACATCTCAAAAGGAGTGTGTGAAGGAAAAGTAGAAGATTGTCTTCCTTGGAGTGAGATGGCAGACAAATATTGAATATTGGACCCTCTTCAGCAAAGCATTCTTCTCTTTCAAGTACTTCAAATTAAATGTTCTTGATTTAAGTACTCTTAAATCTCTTTCTGCCACTCTCCCAGGACTGTCAGACTCTCTAGGTAAACTTAGTTATTTCTTGAACATCTTTCATATCCGACAGTCAAGTTTGTCTCTGAGCCAGTTTTTCGTGGTGGTTTAGTAGTGGGATACCTAACACTTTCTATAACTCATAGGACTTCATAGGAATTTCATTTCATTGGGGGCTGTGTGTCACTCTGGTTGCACGTTTGGGAGTAGGGTGGTAACCTCATGTGATGTTGGTGGTGAAGTTAGACACATTTTTTTCAGTCAAGTGCCTAAATCCTTGCATTATATACAGATATTTTAAAATTCAAACTGGAAATAAACTAGGTTTGGCTGCATTTTCTGAAATACAGATCTGGAATGACTCTTTTCAACTGCTGTAGCCTTGAATTTTAAGTTTTACTGTGCAGAGGGGTTGAGAGCGGTGATAGGAGTAATCTTAGTTCCCGTGACCCAGTTTTGTTTACACTTAGTTTTACAGCATCCAATAAAAGCACTTAGGGGGTGGGTAAAAGTAAACCTGGAGGTATTTTTTTCATTTCTTTTTTCAACTTTTGTCCCCAGCAGCTATTGTTTGATGTATTGATCCGAGATAAACAGACTTGAAGCTTTGTTGTTATGCCTTTGGAGATGGAGCCCAAAATGAGCAAACTTGCCTTTGGGTGCCAGAGAAGTTCCACATCAGATGATGATTCTGGCTGTGCATTGGAAGAGTATGCCTGGGTTCCCCCAGGGCTTAGACCAGAACAGGTAAGAAACTAAACATCCTATTTTTTTTTTTGTTTTTCAATGAGACTTAAAACGTTTAAAGGATTTGTGTGTGGGGAAAGTGGTTTGGGTCCTACCAGGCAGTGCTTAGAGTTGTTCTGGGCTTAGAAATTCTTTGCCAGGACCAGGAATGAAAAGGGGGTTGGCTGCAGGCAAAACAAGTGCTTTACCCCCTGTACTTTGTGTGTGAGTGAGGCAAGGATGCTCTCAACATCTTTTATAAAATTCTAGTAAACTGGAGATAAAGATGTTGAGAGCATCATTGCCTCAGTCACACACAACCCGTTTCAGGCCTCACTAATCTTGGGATAGTTTAAAATTTTTGCCTTTCAAAGTTCTGCTTAATTTCTCAGTGAAAGTTTCCAAACCCTTATTTTCATGGATCCAGAAACCTTATAATGGTGCTATTTTTGCTTTAATAAATGGAATCCAGATATTGCATGTTTGCCTTTTTTATATGGGTTTCTAAAATGTCTGAGATAAGAGTGAAGTAACATGCCTGCCCCAAAAAGCAGGCAAGGGAGGGTGGGTGAGAGAAGAAGGTATCAGAAAGGGTGAGAGGGAAACTGTTGACATTGGTGGGGGGAAATGATCCGTGGTGAAGGTTGTACGACTAACTCAATCACGAACAACCTTTTCTGTGGGAAAAAAAAATAAAAACAAAAACCTATAGAATGAGAAATCATGTAACCATGGTGCTGAAATAAAAAAACTTAAAAAAGTCTCTGATGTGAGATGAGAGGAAGTTAATATTTCAGAAAATTCCAGTAACAATAAAAAGGTGATAAAAGGAAAGAATACAGTTTCTCTGCCAGCTCTCAGCTTTGAAGAAAAGAGAATATGGAACTGAATTGAGTATTATTGCTTACACATTTAACTCTTGACAACCTAGCACTTAAGAAATCTGTCATTGCTGGAGTTGGAGGAGGGCATTGAAAGAACTCAGTTTTGTGCTTTGTATTACTTTGAAGAATAGGAAAGCTACATATCTGTTTTTATTATCCCTATTACCTTGAAATAAGTTGGAAAATAAAAAGGGTGCCAAATTAAGTTTCTTGCAATTCATTGGGGTTTTTTTTTTTTTTTTTGGTCTTTTTTTTGGTGAGCCATACTCAGCTTTGTTCAGGGATCACTGCTGGTAGATGCAGTGTTGAGAATTAGAACCCAGGATGGCCATGTGTGCCTTACTGCTGTACTGTCTCTCTGGCCCCCTGGTTAGTTTTGAATCCTATCTAGATGTTGGGAACACTTTGAAAATAGAGTCTTTATTCATTCAGCTTCTGCCACTAGGGAAAACAACAGATGCTGGCACACCCCTTAGGAAGATGTATTGCTCACAAATATTTTACAATTTATGAATAGAGACCTCTTTCTTTACAATTTAGGTTAGGTAAATTTCTTATGATGCTGGGATTTTGAAGCCCACCAACCAGATATTCTTAATCTTCTATCTTTTTTTTTGTGAAGCATTTGCATTTTCAGCAAGGCAGTATCATTTGCAAAACTGATTAACGAATCTTCCTTTAAATAAGAGAGCAATTCAAAAGGAAAAAAAAAGTGTTTTCGTACTTGGGGTCCTCTCCAAGTGCCTTGGGGAAATTGACTTCAAGTATTTAGAAAATAGCACCATAGAAGTAAAGAAAGCTGATGCCTGAGAAAACCTGATAAAGGGGGAAGGTTTACAGAGTTTAACAGAATAGGTTGTGTGTGATGTGTAAAATTTGAAGAGCAAGTTAAGTTTGTGTAGTGAGTGGCTGGTTTTTTGGTGGTGGTGTTGGGGCTGGATTTTGGATAGTGTAGGATATTTACAGCATTCAACAGGAACCTCTTCTGACTGTGGGAAATCAGTTGAGAAAATATGCCATAATTTATGATGCCCCTAATTGTCCCTACAAATGGACATTCCTAAAGAGTAATTTAGAAACTGAGTGCTAGCTATCTGAATGTTAGCAGTTCTGCTCAGTTAGTTTTGCTGGTCTTCTCTGTAGCTACAAGAGATCAAAATCCTGCAATCTATAAAGTAGTTAAGGGACAGAATAAGCTTAGATCTTTCACTTCCCTGTGCTGATATTTTTCCCCATCTTTTACTCAGATCCAGCTCTATTTTGCTTGCCTACCTGAGGAAAAGGTTCCTTACGTTAACAGTCCTGGAGAGAAGCACCGGATTAAACAACTTTTATACCAGTTGCCACCACATGATAATGAGGTAAAATACCTAGAAGTGGAAAAAAAAATCTTCAGTGATAAGCGAGAAGGCTCTAGTAAGCTTCTGCATCTTGCTGACCACTTCTTCTGTCCTTTTGCATTTTTTGAGTTTAAATTGTCTGGAGGAATATACGACCTTTCATTTCTCAAGAGAAAAGAACAAAAGACTTAACACCAGTTGGTTTTATAGTGTTTGCAGCTACCCATCAATTATCTGGAGCCCCCCCTACAATATTCCTGAGATTTCCACCCAGAATGAGAGCCTTAAGGGAGAGTTCAGGCCTTGTAGCTAAGTGCCTGCAGAAATGTAAAAAGAAAGAGCAATTAACAAATTTAAGGCCCTTTGTAGAAGGTTAATGTCCTACCATTTTAGCATCTCTCGCTGATAGTTTTAAACACTAAAAGAAAAAAAAAGTTCCTTCAAATTTCATTCCTTGAAATGGTATTTCAAGGGTTAGGGTGTCATTTTAAAATTGGAGATCCATAAAGTGGGTGAGGGTGAATTGGCTTTCTTTTCATGAAATTCTTAATTCTGGAAAAGAATTGATGAAGGAGACAGTCAATGTTCCAGCATGTGCTTTTGTTTTTTTCTTACCATAAAGGTGCGGTATTGCCAGTCTTTGAGTGAAGAAGAGAAAAAAGAATTGCAAGAGTTCAGTGCTCAGAGGAAGAAAGAAGCACTTGGAAGAGGAACAATCAAACTTTTGTCCAGAGCAATGATGCATGCTGTGTGTGAACAGGTAGCCCTTCTAGAATGAGTGGCTTGTAGTAGTTACAGAGGTAGAGCGTGAACTGGTCATTGGTAATGGTGAGAAAATCTGGGCCTACGAGCTCCAAAAAAGAAAAAGGGAAATTTATTCAATGTTGAGTAAAGATCAGTGTTCAAATTGCCTACACTGAAGGGAGAGTCTGTCTGATGAAATCCTGCCTTTTGGAAGTTGGCATGAAGAGAGGTGAGGCATTTTTCAGAAATGTAGAAGACATAATGAAGGCCTTCTGAACTTCATTGGCAAGACCTTTACTGTTACTGACTTTAAGAAATGTATCCAGGGGCCGGGCTGGGTGCGCGCTGGAGGTAAGGTGCCTGCCTTGCCTGCGCTAGCCTAGGACGGACAGCGGTTCGATCCCCCGGTGTCCCATATGGTCCCCTAAGAAGCCAGGAGCAACTTCTGAGGCATAGCCAGGAGTAAACCCCTGAGCGTCACAGGGTGTGTGGCCCAAAAACCAAAAAAAAAAAAAAAAAAAGAAATGTAATCCATAGGATGAAGGTCGGAGATGTAATGCAAGCGGTAAGCATTTGCCTTGCATGCAGGTTAACCTAGGACGGGACTTTGTTCCAACCCCCGCGTCCTATATGGTCCCCCCAAGCCAGAAGCGATTTCTTTTTTTTTTTTTAATTTTTTTTTTTAATTATGAGAACAATGATGCAGATAGGACAAGGTAAAGTTACAGTGGAAGGACAATCGCCCATAAACAGAGTTCTCAGAAGAAATCCCCTTGATGACGCCTAAATATTGAACTTACAGTCAAAGAACATTAAGAAAAAAGGGGCCGGGAAGGTGGCGCTGGAGATAAGGTGTCTGCCTTGTAAGCGCTACCAAGGAACGGACCGCAGTTCGATCCCCCGGCGTCCCATATGGTCCCCCCAAGCCAGGGGCGAATTTCTGAGCACATAGCCAGGAGGTAACCCCTGAGCATCAAACGGGTTGTGGCCCAAAAACCAAAAAAAAGAAAATAAGGCAGAACCCATGTACAATTACTTTGTCCACAAGTCCCCAGATTGTAGTACATTATAACATTTCTTAACAGTACACAAAGCAACCTAAGGCCATGAGATTTATGTGACTCCTTAAACATTGAAGGCATAGTATTTTTTTTATATTTTCATGCACATGCATATTGGTTTAAGTTAACATCAAAAGTTTAAGAGTTTTTTTTTAAGGGTTAGAGTCAAAGGAGCACAGTAAAAACGGTGTTAGAGTGGCAAATATTGTTTGCATAGGCCCACCAAAATATGGGGGATATGGAAAGGAAAAGCCTTAGTCTAAATACGAGACCCTACCCCTGAAGTTTCCTGGCATAAGACCAACTCTAGGCTCTAGGCAAACCAGTTTGTTCAATCCAAGTCATTGTCTGTCGTGCCAATACAGTTTTATTTTTCATGCAGTCTCTATTGTTGGCATCAGGTTGCCAGAAGTGATTTCTGAGCACATAGCTGGGAGTAACCCCTGAGCGTCATTGGTATGGTCCGAAAAGCAAAACAAACCCCAGAAAGAAATGTATCCATAGGAAATTTGCTCCAGATACCACACATACTTATAAATCCAGTGAAGCTTTATAGAAACCTCCCCTGTAGTCATGTATCTGAAGCATGCTTATTATAGTAGAAAATAAACCAGCCTTAAAGAGATATTTAGTCAATAATATAGCAAGGGACAAAAATAAAAGCTGCTGTAACTAATTTGGGGTTCAATGTAAGAAGAGAAAGGCAGAGAATCCAGTTATTAAAAAGCATTGTTTGGAAATACATATCCTTTTGTTTTTAGTGTGGCTTGAAGATAAATGGAGGTGAAATTGCAGTGTTTGCCTCCCGTGCTGCCCTGGAATATGTTGGCATCCATCCTGTTTTGTGTGCTTCACGTGTAATGAGATGCTGGTCGGACCTCATCTATTTTTATCAGGATGGAAAAAATTCACTGTGGTAGGCACCATGCAGAACTGCTCAAACCACGGTGTTCAGCATGTGATGAGGTAAAACAAACAAATGAAAAAGAAACAGAAAACTCCATTCCTTGACACTATTTGCCTCTAAGTAAATAAAAGCATCGACTTTGCTTATCCTGGCAACAGATGGGAAAGTAATTTTTCCCATGTTTAATTTTTAAATATTTTTTGATTATAGAAGACTTTGAAAGTACAAAGAATTCCTATATACCTTCCTCAGTTTCCCATAGCGTTAATGTCTTTCATTACTATTGTATAATATTTGAAAAACTAAAATGCTGGGGCCAGAGAGATAGCACAGTGCTAGGGCGTTTGCCTTGCAAGCAGCCGACCCAGGACTGGCATTGTTTTGGATCCGGCATCCCATATGGTCCCCTAAGCCTGCCAGGAGTGATTTCTGAGCAGTGCTGGTTGTAGCCCACAAACCAAAAAAGCAAACCAAAACAAAAAAACAACCCTAAAATGTTAACTTTGGCATGACACTAGATACTATTCCCCAGTTTTCTACAAATATCTCTCTTTCTCTTTTAGGATCATATCCAAGGTGGCTCTCTATATTTGTTATATTTCTTAATTCTCACTCAAATCATTCATTTTTTTTCAAAGGAAATATGCTTTTACTTTCACATTTTTATATTGGGGGAGCCTAACTGTGTTTAGGGCTTACTCCTGGCAGTATTTGAGAGGATCATATCGAGTCAGGGTTTGAACCCAGGTCATCTGCATGCCAGGCAAGCACTTTACCCTAGTGAACCTCATCTCTGACACCCCACTTTCATATACTTTCTGACACCCTTTTTCAGTGATGCATTATTATTTGAAAAACTTTTTAAACCAAAAACATAAAATTATAGGGGCAGAAAGAAAATGCAAGAAGTAAGACATTTTTGTGTGTGATGGATCTCTGCTCAATCCATGGTACCACGCATATGATGCCCCAAGATTTGGCCTCTGAGAACAGACCTGGGAATAACTCTGAGCACTGCTGGCTGTGGCCCCAAACAAACAAATTATAAATAAAAAGATCCTTAATTACTTTTTCTTCTCTTCCTCTCTCTTCTCTCCCCTCTTCTTTCCTTCTTTCCTTCTGGCCTCCTCTCTCTCCCTTTCCTCTTTCTTCTCCCTCCCTTCTTCCCTCTGTCTCTCCTCTCCCCTCTTCTTTCCCTCTTCTCTTCTTCTTTCCCTCTGGCCTCCTCTCTCTCCCTCTCTTCATCTCCCTCTCTCCCTCTTTCTTTCTCCCTCTCCCTTCCTCCTATCTCTCCTCTCCCTTCTTCTTTCCTTCTCTCCCAATTAAAGGAAAAAAAAAAAGATCCTTAATCTGGAGATGGACAGTTTGTTTGGGATTATACCTGGTGGTGGTCAGTTTACCAAGGAACATTCTTGGTGGGCTTGGGGCAAATATGGGATGCTGGGTATCAAACCTAGTATGACAACATGGCAAGGCAAGTGCCATACCCACTGTAAATATTGCTCCACCTCTTAGAGCATTTAACTACACTGTTGTTGCATACATGAACCAGTTTCTAGAGAGTAGAGTTATGTAAAAAATTTTTTACTTCAGATAATTTTGAGTTTTCTTCTAATAAAAACACAACTACACTAATTTATTTCATTGTTTTAAGCTCTCTTTCCCGGGTTATGCCAACAAAGTGGGGTGCTTCTTAATAGAAAATTTAGGCAAGCACTTAGTTTTCTTTTCAATATTTTCAATTTAGGCCCCTGTTTTGTAGCAATATCAAATTAGAGTAAACTTCCTGTTATGTTTCGTTGTGATACTTTTTTGTTTCTATGTTTTTTTGTTTTTGTTTTTGTTTTTGGATCACAACTGGTGGTGCTCAGGGGTTACTCCTGGCTTTGTGCTCAGAAATCGCCCCTGGCAGGCTCAGGGACCATATGGGATGCTGGGAATCGGAACCACTATCTTCTGTGTTGGCCATGTGCAAGGCAAACACCCTACCGCTGTGCTCTGGCCCCTGATTGTGATTTTTTTTTGGGGGGGGGGGGCACACCCATTTAATGCTCAGGGGTTACTCCTGGCTAAGTGCTCAGAAATTGCCCCTGCTTGGGGGGACCATATGGGATGCCTGGGGATTGAACTGCGGTCCTTCCTTGGCTAGCGCTTGCAAGGCAGACACCTTACCTCTAGCGCCACCTCACTGGCCCCTGGTTGTGGTTTTTTTTTTTTGGTTCTTGGTTTTGGGGCCATACCCAGTGATGCTCAGGGGTTACTCCTGCCTATACACTCAGAAACTGCTCCTGGCTCTGGGGACCATCTGAGACGCTGGGGATCAAACCTGTGTCAGTCTTGGATTGGCTCTTTGCAAGGCAAACGCCTTACTGCTGTGCTATCGCTCCATCCCCATGTGATAATATATTTTTTAAAGAACTAGTATCTGGGGCCGGAGAGATAGCATGGAGGTAAGCCTTGCATGCAGAAGGACAGTGGTTCAAATTCTGGCATCCCATATGGTCCCCGGAGCCTGCCAGGAGCGATTTCTGAGTGCAGAGCCAGGAAGGACAGTGGTTCAAATTCTGGCATCCCATATGGTCCCCGGAGCCTGCCAGGAGCGATTTCTGAGTGCAGAGCCAGGAGTAACCCCTGACCAAAAAAAAAGGAAGGAAGGAAGGAAGGAAGGAAGGAAGGAAGGAAGGAAGGAAGGAAGGAAGGAAGGAAGGAAAAAGGAAAAATAAAGAACCAATATCTGTCATTACCAGAAGACTTGTAATTACATGGTCTTCGACTATCTCACAATTCCTTCCTTTCATCATATGCTTTTGAATTTCTTTTAAAAGATTATTTTTGCTGATGAGTGCACAGAAGCTGAGGGTCGCCACTGGCACATGAAACACTTTTGCTGCCTCGAGTGTGAAACAGTTCTAGGAGGGCAAAGATACATCATGAAGGACGGCCGTCCGTTCTGCTGTGGCTGTTTTGAGTCTCTGTATGCAGAGTACTGTGAAACTTGCGGGAGAACATATTGGTAAGTTCGCTGCATTATTTTTGTCGTGCACTACTTTTTCACAGGTGGGTTAAGTCTGCCTTTGATTAACCACATTATCTTTTTTTCACTTGCGGTATAATTTACATCACAGTTAAATTCTTTTTAAATTCAGATACCAAGATTTGCCATCATGTTAAAATTCATGTTCTAGACATGGTATTATTGTACCATTTCCAGTATTAAAATGCCAGTATTCTTCAACCACTGACCCTAGGTAACTTTTTTGGACATAGTCCTCTCCCCTATCAATTTGGTAAATTAAATTCTATTGGCAGAATCCGTGGGTTTGATTGTCACAAACCTCATGCCTATTCCATTACTATGTTTTCTTTATATCCCATGGATAAGAGATGACACAGTGGAGAAACTGTTGTTTCCAGATCTTCATTATTATAAATAGTGCTTCAGTGAACAAAGGTGTGCATATATCTTTTTGAATTAATGTTTTGTGTTCCATAGATGCCAGTTGTCATAGGAGCTCCAGTTTTACTTTTTTGATACGTTTCCACATGTTCTATTTCATATTTATTAATTAATTTTGACATGTATCAGCTAGTTCATTTCATATTTGTATTCATATTCTATAAGTCTTCTGAAAAATATCACATGAGAAATATGAGTTCTGGTGCACCCTGCCCGCATTTTCATCTATGAATCAACATAATATTGGTATATATGTACTTGAGCTTAAAGAACCGTATTCAATATATGTTGCTTATTCATTAATATTGAACATAGACCCATCAGGGACCCCATACCTGAAATAAAACCTAACATTTTCTCAGTTAAGACACATATCTCATAGCCTTTTTTGTTAGAACTTTAACCAAAGATCAACTTCAGAGCTTAACCCAATACTTCAGCACTCTGCTCATGGACCATTTGAAACTGAATTCAACAAAAAGCATGCATGCACATATATGTACATATATACACACATTCTTTCTTTTTTTTAACCTTGCTTGAACTAGTCTATGTGCTACATGGCAAGACTATTGAGCCCTGTGAAGTCAGCTTCTGTATTCCTATTCTCTCTTTTACTGTCACCAAAACCAAATATGAACAATGATGGGAATGAAAAACTGGAAACCAATAAAGAAACTCAAACCAAACATATTATATATATATATATACTATATATATATATATATATATAAAGTGAGGAGATTTAGCCCTTATTCTGTCCAAAGGGATCACCCCTGGTGGCTCCATATGTGGAGCCCGGGATTGAACTGGAGTTGGCTGCATTACAAGATATGCATCATACAATAGTATTATCTCTGACCCTACAAGAATATTTTTATAGATGTTAACTAAATAGATCATCAGTATGTCATGTGTTTTAAGCATGAGAACTGAAATTACAGGAGGGGTATCATTTTGTTTGATCTGAGCTCAGAACTTGGTTTGGTTGATTTAAATTTTTCACCACTCTTCGGTTTTTCTGCAAATGACCTTAAAAGCTTTGGTGTGAGAGTTAAAATAAATTTTAGCGGTTAAGCACATTTTCAGTAGGAATTCTATGAATGAGAATAACTCAACCTATATGTCTAATAGCTTAGCATAGTATAGAGTATTTCCATCACCCCCAAGAATTAGTCTGTCATGCCCTCAGTCTATTTATTCCTATTTTTTTCAAGATTGTTAAACTTTGATCTTATTCTGTCCTTTTCAAAACAGGTGTTGACCATGCCCAGATGACTTATGATGGGCAGCACTGGCATGCTACCGAAGCCTGCTTTTCTTGTGCCCAGTGCAAAGCTTCTTTATTGGGCTGTCCTTTCCTTCCTAAACAAGGTCAGATCTATTGCTCAAAAACATGTAGCCTTGGTGAAGACATTCATGCTTCTGACTCGTCGGATTCTGCATTTCAATCTGCTCGATCCAGAGATTCCAGAAGAAGTATCCGAATGGGCAAAAGCAGTCGATCAGCAGATCAGTGTAGACAGTCTCTCCTCCTTTCTCCTGCTCTGAACTACAAGTTTCCTGGTCTTTCAGGCAATGCTGATGATACCCTCTCTAGGAAACTGGATGACCTGAACCTCTCCAGGCAAGGGGCAAGTTTTGTCAATGAAGAATTTTGGAAGGGAAGAATAGAGCAGGAGACCTCAGAGGACCCTGAAGAATGGGCCGAGCATGAAGATTACATGACACAGCTCCTCCTCAAGTTTGGTGATAAAAGCCTCTTTCAGCAGGATATTCGAGCCAGTGATAACTGGCTATCGGATAACTTGGTCAAAAATAAGACAGAGTTAAAGCAAAATAACCAGAGCCTTGCAAGTAAAAAATACCAATCTGATATGTATTGGGCACAGTCGCAAGATGGGCTTGGTGATTCTGCTTATGGCAGCCACCCAGGCCCTGCCAGCAGTAGAAGGCTCCAGGAATTAGATCTGGACCACGGGGCTTCAGGATATAATCATGATCAAACGCAGTGGTATGAAGATTCCTTGGAGTGTTTGTCAGACTTGAAACCAGAGCAAAGTGTTCGGGATTCTATGGATTCTTTGGCTTTATCTAATATCACAGGTACATAATCTGGGGATTATGGGAGATTTGAAAAAGGAGCCATTAAAATGTTTATTCCAGAAATTACAGTTCAGCACCAGTCTAGCTATAACTAGACTAAGGAAAGAAAAGGTCTCTGTTAAATGCCATGTATTACAGAAAAACAAATGTGTATGTATATATATATGTACACATATATACATACACACACGTATATATACATAAAAAAGTTACTATGGATAGGTATTTCTATTTTAAAGGTGAAGAATTTGATTTTATTTGGCTAGTGGAACTCTATCCTTTCTCGAAGATACTTGACTTTGGATCATACTAAATGAATTTTAAAATATTAAAATCATTCTGGGTACTTTCAAAGCTTGTAACATTTTCATGTATTGCCCTTGTGCCAATATATAGCACTAAAATAAATGTTTTAATGATTTTAAAGCACATTTATATCAGCTATTCACATTTTATTCTTAAAATGACCCTTAACTGCAGAGTAGATACATTTATTACATCTTATAAATGAAGAAACTGGAATTATCAAGCTACAATGCACAATTTTCCAGGCTTTTGTTTGGGGGGTGGTCGTATCTAGCAGAGCTTAGGGGATCATGCAGTACTAGGATATGGACCGGCATCTCCAGGGTACAGTCTAGCCCACTGAGCTAACTCTGTCCCTACATAGTAGGTGGTTTTTTTGTTTTTAGATCCTGGAGATCAAAACTGAGTCAACCATGAGTAAGGCAGTTGTCCTACCTTTAGTGTTTACACATGTTTATGTGTAAATTGTTTACACATTACCAAACAATAGTGTGCTATTATAGAAAAAATTATAATGTGTAAACAAAGAGCTTGGCTGTTTGTGGACAGATAGGACATGGGTAAATTTGGTGTGATTGTTGTGGCTTACTGACCACTCCTAGATATAAGACTCATAAGGCCAGAGAGATTGAATACAGGTTAAGAGTTTTAACCTAGCCCATAGCTGATCCCAATTTGAATCCCTGATTCCAAAATTACCTGAGCAGAGCCAGGAGTAAGCTCTTAAGCATCATTGGATAAGACCTCAAAACAAAAACAAACAGAAAAGAAGAGGCTTAGAATAATGGTCATGGGATTAAAAAAGATGGGTTTGAGAGGATCAAATAAAATTTTAGAGCTTTTAAACTTTTGCCGCTCAAGGCACATTATGTAACATTTGGGTTTATATAGTGGTCCTACTATCTGTAAGACAGTATTTCTCAAGTACATGTTGATTTTTTTTGAACCCAAGTGCTAAGTAGATGCTGAAACTTTGGTGGAGAATTTTCTTTGAAATGGATCACTTCAGTAGCATATTATAATAATTGATGGAACATTAGAACTACTGAAAATCACACTTTGTCTTGACTTCTCTTCTAGGGGCTTCAGTGGATGGAGAGAGCAAACCAAGGCCATCATTATATTCTCTGCAAAACTTTGAGGAAATGGAGACAGAAGACTGTGAGAAAATGAGCAATATGGGGACTTTGAATTCTTCCATGCTTCACAGGAGTGCAGAATCCTTAAAGAGTCTAAGTTCGGAGTTGTGTCCAGAAAAAATCATGCCTGAGGAGAAACCAGTACATCTGCCGGTGCTTAGGAGATCCAAGTCACAATCGAGACCACAGCAGGTTAAGTTTTCAGATGATGTTATTGATAATGGAAATTATGACAACATAGAAATTCGGCAGCCTCCAATGAGTGAGAGGACTCGGAGACGGGTCTACCATTTTGAAGAAAGAGGATCCAGGCCTCATCACCATCGCCGTAGGAGAAGTAGGAAATCCCGCTCTGACAATGCCCTAAATCTTGTCACGGAACGGAAATACTCTCCCAAAGACCGACTGCAGCTTTATACCCCTGATAACTATGAAAGATTTATACAGAATAAAAGTGCCCGAGAGGTTCAAGCATACATCCAGAATGCTGACCTCTACAGACAGTATTCTCATGCCACTTCTGATTATGCACTGCAGAATCCAGGAATGAACAGGTTTCTGGGATTGTACGGTGACGACGACGATTCCTGGTGTTCTACGTCTTCCTCCTCTGACTCAGAGGAAGAAGGATATTTTCTTGGACAACCAATTCCTCAACCCAGGCCACAGAGATATGCCTACTATACAGAGAGCCTTTCCAACCCAACCTCTGCACTTCCCACTCCTCAGTTTGGTCAGCGGGTAACAAAATCCAAGAAGAAAAAGGGACACAAGGGCAAAAACTGTATTATATCTTAACCTCATCGCTATTGGAGATCATGTTTAAATTTAGCCATCAATCATCTTGAATCATATCTTTTCTTCCATAGGGAAGTAACTAAAATAGTTTGAAGTGTTTTGCCCATGCAAATGAGACTCCAATTGCTGTTTCTAGTGTGAGATTGTTTAGAAGGTGTAATTTCTTCAGTTTATCCTCTTTGGATGGCATGAGATTGACATGACATCTTATGCTTGTAAGGTGCATTATAGTTTTATATAGCTGCTTTGGTCTCCAGTATACAAGAGAATCATAAAACTGTTAAGATGGTTGGAACAGGATTATCCACCTATGTAAAGCAATAGTGTTTTGTCATTTCTTTATGCCAGGTTGTCCCCAGGTGTGGCATTCACAGAGTCACAAGGATCCAGTCAACTCTGAGCCTCCCATCGTACAAGGCCACCTTGTCCCTTCCCATCCTCACTAGCCAGGTAGACATTGTATTAGTTCCAGCTATAGAGTGAAAAAAAATGCTATTTATAATGTAGTATTTCATAGACTTAAGCATATTCTTAATTTAATGGTGCAAATATTAACGTGTATATATTGTACAGTTTAGATTTTAAAGCTGATATTTTTATATCCCTGAATTGTAAGATGTCTGCTACACTGCAGTGCTAGATTTGTTAGGGAAACAGAAATAACATATATGGGTGAAATGATTGCTTGTATTTTAGTCAGGGTTTATAATAAGTTTAGTCAAATTTATATTGCTTACTCCAATTTTTTTCAATATTGAAAAGGCTCTATGCATGGGGGGCTATGTAAATACTCTTTAAAACTATGGCCTATTAATCTTATGAGTGTTTATTTATGGGTCAAGCAAATGTAAGCTGTATAAATGTAAAAATAACAAAAATAACCCCTTCCCCTCAATATTCTTGGAATATATAGTAAAAACAAGGAGAAGCTGTTTGTGTGAATGTTTTTTCCCCCTCCTTGGGGATGGTATACATTAAGTGGCAGGGTTGGGTGTAGTCGGAATGTGGGATCTTTCCCATGTTCAGCAATACGGTATGTTTCTGATGGAAAGGGACCAAAACTTAAGAAGTTCGTGCTTTTCATAGCAGAAGACTTACACTGATTTATTATTTGATGACAGTATTTCTTTTAATCCTTCCCTTTATGCTTATTTATTGGCCACTAGTAGCAGTTTTGAAAAGTGGACGTTTTATAAAATCTTTTCATTAGAAGATGCTGTACCATTAATTACAGGAAAGTCCTAATTTAAAAAAATTATATTGGATTTCAACTAGAGAAGATATTTTAATATGTACTATTCTTGCACAAATATTTAAGTCTTTAGACTACAGCTCCTAGTGGGACCTGAGACATGTATGAAGGTAATAAGGGCTTGATAATTTTCTAGACAAAACTGTTTACAGACATACCCAGATTATCTTCTGTCTGCTTTTCTGTTTAGGACTAATTTTGCTATTGTTCTACCACTTAGGACAATAGTAGTAAGTGGGAAACAGAATCTTAGGCATAGAAGCAAATTTACCAAAATGGGGAAAACCCATTAGATCCTGAGAAAAAAGAACATGAATCTAATATTTTAATGGTTGATTACATTCCTGACCTGTATCCTCGGATAGGGAAAGGCTTTGTATCCAGTTGTAAAGATGACCTTTGGGGTGGAGCAAAAGCACAGCAGGTAGGGCGTTTGTTTTGCTTGTGGTCATCCCAGATTCAATCCCTTGCATCCCAATTGATCCCCTGAGCACACCAGGATTGTTTTTTGAGTGCAAAGCCAGGCACATTGAGTGGTGCTGAGTGTCCCTCCCCACTCCAGAAAAAGATGACTTTCAAAAACATTAATGGTGGGGCCAGAGACATTGTACAGTGGGCAGGGCCAGGGCACTTGCATACATGAAATTGACCTGGGTTGGATCCCTGTCAGCCCATATGGTTCCCCCCCAGCACCAAGAGCCAGGAGCAATCACTGAACACCACCCACATTTAACAACAATAACAACAAAATAATACCCAACCCCAAAATTATATCAACAATGGGAGAACTATTCACTGTAATATATTTCCCTAATATGGTTAAATTTGAAACATATGGTTCAAAAATATTTTTAAACAAAGACTGGTATCTTCTGTATTTCATTTCTAATAAGCCAATTCATTTTGCCAGAAGTAACCACTATTTCTAGTGGATCCTTCAGATGTTGAAAGTATATTTTTATAAATGTATATCTTTTTTTTTTTTTTTTTTTTTTTTGGGGGGGGGCCACACCCGGTGACGCTCAGGGGTTACTCCTGGCTATGCGCTCAGAAGTCGCTCCTGGCTTGGGGGACCATATGGGACGCCGGGGGATTGAACCGTGGTCCGTCCTAGAGTAGCGCAGGTAAGGCAGGCACCTTACCTTTAGCGCCACCGCCCGGCCCCCATAAATGTATATCTTAAATAGCTTTTTTATCTTGCATGTAGACATTCCATATCCATGCATTTACAGTTAACAATTGTTTAACCTTGGGATACATTCTGAGAAAATTTTTAGGTGACTTGGGTCATTATGTGTATATCAGAGTATAAGTAAACAGATCTCATGATAACAGCCTACTACACACATTTAGACTAGGTAGACAGCCTGTTTTGATCATCATATGTAGTTCACTGATCACCCAAAAACATTTTTTTTTTGTTTTTTTTTTTGGTTTTTGGGCCACACCCGGCGTTGCTCAGGGGTTACTCCTGGCTGTCTGCTCAGAAATAGCTCCTGGCAGGCACGGGGGACCATATGGGACACCGGGATTCGAACCAACCACCTTTGGTCCTGGATCGGCTGCTTGCAAGGCAAACGCCACTGTGCTATATCTCCGGGCCCGACCCAAAAACATTTTTAAGTGATGTACCTGACTACCTCATTATTATTTCAGTAAGTGAAAAATAATTCTACTCTCTGATACACCATAATTTACTCAAACCAGACCCTTAGTCTTTTCACTTGAATTTCAAGCACTCATTTGGGACAGCATACTCTGCATAAATATTATGCATTTAATTTTGGTGGCTAGGGGCCAGAGTGATAGCACAACTGGTAGGGTCTTTTTCTTACACATGGTCCACCTGAATTCAATCCCTGGCATCTCATATGATCCCAAGCCTGCCAGTTGAGTAATTTATGAGAGCAGAGACAGGAGTAACCCCTGAGCATAGCTGGGTGTGACCCCCTCCAAATTATATATATATATTTGGTGAATAGTGCCCTCATGCCATTTTTCCTTGGAAAGCAAGTATCTTGACATTTACAGCACCAATGTAGGAGAGCCTATTTCTTCGTAGTATCACATTTTGTAACCTCCATAGAATACTATATAGTGGAAATCTTTTAATAAAACGACTGCATTGTTGGTTAAAAGGACATATAATGGGACTGGGTGCACAGATAGTACAGTGGGTAGGGCTCCAACCGTAAACACATTAATTTGGGTTCTATCCCAGAATCCCATATGATCCCTGAGCAGAGCTGGGAGTAAGCCTAATAAAACATGACTGGTTGTGGCTCTCCACCCCCTAAAAACTTAATAAGAGGTCAGACTAATAAACAGTGCATAAGTAATAACTTAGAAATGTAGCTGTATACAGGTACTATGCACAAAAGTGTCAAAGCTTTTTATTAGATTAGTTGCTTTTCTTTTATGCAATAATCACTTTTTTAAATTTCCTTATATAAAGATTTTCAAAGGTTTATGTAAATTCAGAAATATAAAAATAACTTAAAGCTTTTAATTAGAAGAACAAGAAATTGTACAAAGTGAGAAAGAGAACTGTTTTTGCAGTTCTGTAAATAGGCAAGAGAATAATGCATATAGTTTTTACAAAGAGTTAATAAATTCCGTAACCAAACATGTAAAGTATCTGGATAGGGACTAAACTTCTAAAATTTGGACGGTAAGCAGGAAGGGCATACTTGCTATCTGGTTTGGATTCCCCAGCACTGTATGTGGTTCCTTGGAACACTGCCAGAAGTGATCACTGAGTTCCAGTGGGTATTGCCCAAAGCCAGAAAACAACAAAAATTGATCCTGAGATGATTATTAAACAGCTGGAATCCAGCACTCACGGATGCATCATTTTCTTCACCAGTTACTGAGAATATTTTTCTAAGGGCCCTGGAGTGCGGAATACTAGAAAATTGCTAATGGTGTTAGAACTCCAGTTAGATCTCATGTGAAAATAATTTTGTATGCATTTGGAAAGGGTGGTTTGGGGCCACATCATGAGGTAGCCAGGGTGTGTGCTCAAGGATCACTCTTGATAGTGCTCAGTAAACATACACAATGCCAGGGATCAAGCTAAGTTTGTCCACATAAGTGCCTTATTCCTTACATTGTCTGGACCCCTGCATTTAATACTCTTACTGTTTTCTAGGTCCTGAGTTAAATATATACCAAAAGTGAAAGGCATTTTTCTTCTGCTGCCCAACCTTTATTATAAATCACCCAGTTTCAGGCTGGAGAGATAGCATGCCTTGCATGCTGAAGGACAGTGTTCGAATCCCATATGGTCCCCCGAGCCTGCCAGGAGCAATTTCTGAGCATAAAGCCAGGAGGAACACCTGAGGCTGCCGGGTGTGACCCGAAAACAAAAACAAAACAAACAAAAAAATCACCCAGTTTCTTTAGAAAGTAGTAAAATTAAAATGGGGAACTGAGACTGAGATTCCTACTTGTGGTAAGTTCAACTTTACTTCTGGGTGATGGAACCTAGAAGTACTGGTGTGAACATCAAGATCGCCCAATGATTTCAGTACAGGTAGCGTTTTGGTTAATGAGCTTCTCTTCTAATAGTTCTCTAGAACTGTGTCTATTAAAATGATTCCTCAAGCCTGCCATGAGTGATTTGAGTGCAGAGCCAGGAGTAACCCCTGAGCACAGCCAGATATGGCCCAATCCCCCCAAAAATATCAAATAAAAAAAAAAACATTTGAATTACCTCCAATAAAATGAGTGCTATCAAAAATTTAAATTCAGGAGCTTAAAACACGTTAGGATTTTCTAGGGGAGGAGATATCAGATATCCATGAATTTAATATTATTAGTGACTTTTTTGATGAGCAAAGAAAAAGTCAATTTTAAAAACAATTATTTTAAAATAATCATATGATAAAATTGCTAAATATTTAATAGATTCTCCTTTTTTTTTTGGGAAACAAGGCAAACTCAGAGTGTTTTTTTCTTAAAATGAAAACACAGGAAGCCTACTCTGGTAAACAGTCCAAAGAGAAATGAGCAGAAGCAACTGAATCCTGTATTTCTAAAATCACATGTTTTACCAAAGTCATAGAATCATAATCTTCTCTGGAGAAGTAAAATTTAAGGATGATTTTCAAAATAGCTTGAAAGAAAATGAGTAAGATATATATACACACATTTAATCATATGTAGAGATTTAATTACAGGATTAGCCTATTTTTAAATAGCCCAGCTAGATGGTTAAGTGTTCCTATTTTAGGGAACAGCTTCAGCTTTTCTTGTTTGCACTAGAAATCTCACATCTCTACTATTAGATGTAGGCAAAGTATTATTACACTCACTTGAAAAGTAATTTATGTAAAAGTCCTCCACAAAGTCTATCTTTGGAGATAAATGTATTCTTAAGATCCAGGGTTTGAAGACCCACTCATTCACCTCATTAAGTCAAACAGTTTAAACCTCTGGCTCCTATGTAAAATAAGAGTGCCAGACCATCTAAAAAGTTTTCTACCTTCAGGATTTTGAAGATACTGAACTGAATTTTAATGGTCAAGTGTCTGGATCCCTCCAAAGCATAGATGACTTGTTTGTCAACCTATTTGACAAAAAGTCATCAAAAACTAGCTCCTAAGCGCTGGAAAAGTTGGTTAAATTGGCTTCATTAAATAGAATTGCATGGAATATGTGCATAGTATTTTCCTCTGTCCTCTAATGGCCACAGCGAGGTGTGTCTTAATACAAATTGTAGTCTGGTGTCAATATGCTGATTACCAGAGGAAAGTAAGGTGTTTTTCTAAATCCCAAAGGGACATACAGTATTTGCAGGAGTGAAGGGTTGAGCCTAGTTTTGAACTTAGAGATGCAAATTGTGGATCAGGGTGCTCCTATGCTGCCAAGAAAGGATGAGTCTTGGGACTGGAGAGATCATACAGCGAGTTTGGCGCTTGCCTTGCGTGAAGTGGACCCAGCCAGGTTCGACCTCCAGCTTCCCCTCTAATCTTTGAATCATCACAGGGTGTAGTAATTCCTGATAGAGGAATAGGAGTAAACCCTGAGCATCAACAGGTGGGTAATCTCCCTCCAAAAGTATGATTCCCACACAGTAGAACAAATACTGCAGTTGTCAGCAGAAGACCTACTGGGATATCATCTAATGAAATTCTGGTCGAATATCACACTGACCAACATTCCTGGTTCTAGAAAGGAAACACTGAGCACAAAGCAGATACTTTAACCTGGTAAACTGTTGCTGTTCATTTCTCTCATCTCGCCTCTATCTTCCCTCCTTCCCCTCATTCTCTCCTCCCCAACTGCTGCATCTTCCCTATTTACTTAGGGATGATCTTCTGGTCTCAGCTTCTCCTGTTTATCAGAAAAGTGCAGCTTGTAGTCATCACAGATGTGGTGCAATGAGCTGTTCGGTCATGAGGATGGAGTTTTCTCACCAGAATGATGTAGACTGCATACTATACTAATTTTTCAAAAAATAACTTGTTTTCTTTCAGTTTCTATGATTTATAGTACTGTTATTGTGTTTCCTCTTATGCCACTTTCTCAAGGCAGGCTGCTTGGCTAAAACTTCTCAGTAAATTTTTGCTGCCCTTAATGACAAAGGCAGGATTGCATCCAGAAAATCCAAGAGGAGGATACACCAATAGGTGCCCCAGAAGCATAAGCACTTTCTCTGAGGCTGTGATACTGAAGCCACAGGGCTGGCAGGTAGGCCCAACAACTCTGTCAGTCACCATTCTCCTCTTATATGGATTCTTTTTTTTTTTTTTCGGGCCATACCCATTTGATGCTCAGGGGTTACTCCTGGCTAAGTGCTCAGAAATTGCCCCAGGCTTGGGGGGACCATATGGGACACAGGGGGATCGAACCGTGGTCCTTCCTTGGTTAGCGCTTGCAAGCAGGCACCTTACCTCTAGCGTCACCTCGCCGGCCCCCTCTTATATTGATTCTAACCAGGAAAATATGACCAGTGCTTACGGCCGTAAAAAAGTATCGGGGCCCGGGGCCGGAGAGATAGCATGGAGGTAAGGCGTTTGCCTTTCATGCAGGTCATTGGTTCGAATCCCGGCGTCCCACATGGTCCCCCGTGCCTGCCAGGAGCAATTTCTGAACGTGGAGCCACGAGCAACCCCTGAGCACTGCCAGGTGTGACCCAAAAACCACAAAAAAGAAAAAGCACCAAGGATATCCACTTGTAGCAGACGTTAGATATGTTATAGTTTATTACTTCTTACCTGTTCTCAAATGTTTTATTTAAACTCTTCATGAAGGGAGATCAAGAAAAAACAACAACCTTAAAACCACACTCTTTTAGATGAATGGTCTTGCATTGTAAGACCATTAATCTGTGAATAAAGTTCAAACAACAACATGTATGTTCGAGTATCAGTGTATCACTGCCACTGGGTATGGCCCCAAAACAAAAACAAAGCAAAAACCAATTGTGTATGAGATTTAATGTCATGGAGACTTTGCAGGGGTGGCATACCTGGCTTTGAAAGATAGTTTCAAGTGTCATTCTTATGCAAGAGAGGATAAAACTACATTAAAAAATCCTTCAGAGTTCGCTCGCTACCTAACTTACATTTGTCTTCAACCAACTTAAGCTACTCATATGTATAGCTTTCCCATATCTTTCCCCTTTCCTAGACTTCTAAGACTTCCTTTGACTCCTTATTCCTCCAAGACTGGGGTCAAATGAGTACCTAATTGTGCTAGGAGTCAAAGGTCACAAAGATAACAGCTCCTCTCCTCTAGAAGTGACTATAATGATTAAAAATTTAATTTTATGGGGCTGGAGAGATAGCATGGAGGTAAGGTGTTTGCCTTTCATGCAGAAGGTCATCAGTTCAAATCCCAGCGTCCCATATGGTCCCCCGTGCCTGCCAGGAGCAATTTCTGAGTATGGAGCCAGGAATAACCACTGAGCACTGCCGGGTGTGACCCAAAAACCAAAAAAAAAAAAAAAATTAATTTTATAATCCCCTGAAATTTAGATTCATAATTACAATTACTGAGTACTACTTTGAGCTCAATAGTAATCCATTTAATGACTTCTCAGCTATCAATAGTCCCCAAGATAATAGTTAATATTTTCTTAATTCTTAAACTTTTATACTAAATGCTAATTTTCTATGTAATTTGCAAATGGTAGTTAAAAAAATTTCAGCCAAAGACTAAGTTCGTTAATGAGAAAATCCAGTCTTTTAAAACTGGTTGCTTTATTTCGTACTTTGAAAATTTACAAACAGCTTTACAATAACTCCCCCCCTCAAGGATCATCAAAGCTTTATGGCAAGACAATGAAAAGACATCAACTTGGGCATACCTGCAAACAACAGATAATTGACAAATTTCTTTAACGCATTTAAGTTCATCCTAAAAATAGACTTTAACAGTTACTTAAAAAAACTCAGGACTGGCCAGAGTGATAGCACAGAGGTAGGGCATTTGCCTTGCAGGTGGGCGGCTGATGTGGGATAGACTGGGGTTCAATTTCAGCATGTGGTCTGCAGAACCTGCCAGGAGTGATTTCTGAGCTCAGAGCCAGGAGTAACCCCTGAGCACCGCGGGATGTGGCCCCCAAAAAAACAAAAACAAAAAACACGACAGTTTAACACTGAAAAGTCTATCAATGACAAGCTAAAAACAATATTAAATATTGAATATAATTTGTAGAAAAGGAAGATGTAAAAATTATGTTAAAGCTGCGTTTAAATCCATCTGAGTAAAACTTACACGGTGAAATGAATTTTAACAAATCAAACAGCTCCTTTGCCTCAATGGTAGGTTCTCAAGATTTTAATTTGTGACAACTGGACTATAATTAGAATATTTAAGATAAAGGGAAAACATGGGGCAGGGGAAAATCATGATCAGCACTTAATTTTTATAAAGTAGGTAGTAACAAGACTACTTTTAATATAGGAAAATCAGAGAAGATGAAATCTAAAAAGAAAAAAGTTTCAAGGTGGTCTTAAAACAAATCGCTACCTTCACTTAGTTTTAAAATTTAAACATCTTGGGGCCGGAGAGATAGCATGAAGGTAAGGTGTTTGCCTTTCATGCAGAAGGTCATCAGTTCAAATCCGGCTTCCCAGAGGGTCCCCCGTGCCTGCCAGGAGCAATTTCTGAGCACGGAGCCAGGAGTTTCCCCAGAGCACTGCCAGGTGTGACCCAAAAACCACAAAAAAAAAAAAAAAAAAAAAAAAAAAAAGAAGAAGAAAAGAAAAGAAAGAAAGAAACTATCTTAAAGTATCTATTAACCGGCTAAAATCATTTATGCTGCTATTTTCATTTTTAATATAATTTTTCTACTCTGGGATAACTCTTTAGATATATCAATGATGTTACTCAAAATAATTCCATAATTCAAGTGAGAAAAAAAATGGAAAGATGAGGAGGGTAATGAAATTGAGTAGTAATAATAAACATGATTTTAAAGGTAGACTAATGCCGCAACATTATGTATTTTGGATCAATGCCACTGGGAAGTTAGAAGTGATCAGGAAATGAGTGGGAGTGGAATATCCTAATCATCCCAGTTGCACTGTTAACTAAACTATGATGTAGCTGACTTACTCATGACGGATGTTTACAGAGATTGCTTATTAAGGTTAGTTGTGCTCAACTGCCTGCCTATTCTACTTTATTTCTTTCAAGAAACCTTTTCAAGGGCTAAGCACCCCTTAAAAAAGAAAATGACAAAATTGCGTTAGACAAGTCTCTATAGTAAACGCTCTACTAGCAGAGATTTAACAAAGGCATAATCTGTAAATAGCTTAAGAGAAAAATTCCATATCCTCTCATATTCCAAGTTTTCTCTTTCAATTAAAAATTTTTATATATATCTTAACTTTAAAATAAACAATTTTTCATATCAAATTGCTCCTTAGTCATGCATATGTCATCTAATGTGTGCATGAGTAAATCAAAAGTTTTAGAATTACTTTAATAGAAGACATTTGGATTCGTAAAAAATAAGATTTTTTCCATGAGGTGTATTCTGGAGACTTAAGAATTCTGTTTTGGGCCCGGAGAGATAGCACAGCGGTGTTTGCCTGCCTTGCAAGCAGCCGATCCAGGACCAAAGGTGGTTGGTTCGAATCCCAGTGTCCCATATGGTCCCCTGTGCCTGCCAGGAGCTATTTCTGAGCAGACAGCCAGGAGTAACCCCTGAGCACTGCCGGGTGTGGCCCAAAAAAAAAAAAAAAAAAAAAAAAGAATTCTGTTTTATGATGATGAGAATCGTTCTTAAAACAAAATCTATCTAAGGTAGCAAAATAATGCATTTATTTGGATAGTATACGTTAGCATTTCAAAAGATAAAAAACCTAAGATATGCAAGCAACAAGTAAAATTTATCAAAATTCAGAATTCTAACATTTTTAACAAGGTTTGATTGACTATGAAAAAAAAGACTGTTTAGATGTAATGATTTCTTACTTACAAATTAACACTAGTGTGATCAAATAAAATGATCTAACACTAAGGAAGACTACAGAACAGCAGTAATACAAAAAAACTGTTCTCCAGGACTTCCAACCTTGAAAAGACTAACTGACCCATCATTTTAGGGGGAAGGGGCAGTTAAGTATGTATCAGAAAGATCTCTGTAGATTAAAAAATTTAATCTATTTTAAACGGACTATTTTAGATGTTTATTTGACATGGAAATGTGGTCAACTATCAAAGCATATATTTTCATCACAAATATTCCACATATTCGAATTTACAAAATGGAGGGGAGAACCTAGAAACTTTTATTCCTCACCCCCAACAAATAATCTAAAAAGGCTCGCCAAAATCTTGACTAGAGGTGTCATACTCAGCAATAAAATGCTTGAGTTCTTCAACACACCGCTCACCTATTTCATGTAAATTCTGTCTCAAGGCAAACTGTATAGACTTTTCTAATGAAGGATCTTTTTCAATTAGCATTTTCACAACCATCCCGAAAGTTTCACAATCTTGACGGTAAACCTAGAGGGGGGAAACAAAATGTGGTCAGCTAACATTGAAAATAATTAAACGTTGAACTGATTTATTTTTGATTTATTTATTTTTAATTAATCTTTATTTAAGCACCATGATTATAAGCACGTTCGTAGTTCACTGAGCTGAGTTAGATGGCAGAATTATGATGCTTAAAGCTAAATGGAAGTCATACACTATACAGCTGAAATTCGTTCAAATGTCAAAGGCTATTTTATATCTCTACCTTTGAGATGTACTACCAATTTGAATGAGCAGGGGGGAAAATCATATACCACATTACTGAAATTAGGCACGGCATTAGTCAGCATTTGGCAATGTACTGAAAGGACATCAGACTAGAGATGGCAAGAACTAGGAATAAAGGCTAGACAGGGCATTATCATCATCAAGTAATATTCTTCAATTTATATTGGAAACTGAAAGAATAAAAATTCTTTGTTGCTTTCTTTCTTTTTTTGTTTGGTTTTGTTTTTTTTTTTGGGGGGGGGTTTTTGGGCCACACCCGGCGATGCTCAGGGGTTACTCCTGGCTGTCTGATCAGAAATAGCTCCTGGCAGGCACAGGGGACCATATGGGATACCGGGATTCGAACCAACCACCTTTGGTCCTGGATCGGCTGCTTGCAAGGCAAACGCCGCTGTGCTATCTCTCCGGGCCCTCTTTGTTGCTTTCTATTCTCGGCACTAAAAAGTTTTTCTAAACAGTGATAATTAACATTGTTGTCATTAAGTTTTATCAGTTATTTATTTCAATTTATACTAAGATCTACATGACCCCCAGAATGACATCACTCTTCTAATAGTTAGAAAACCACATACCACTCACATGATACTATATATAAGACAGGGTAAAATAGCTCATTAACAAATCTAACAAATGTATACTAAGCCAATGCAGTTTCACAGAGTAAAGTTAGAAGCGCAAGCTTTCATGGAGATCAATTCCTCACCAAACCAGTCAACCCACATAAATAACAGCATTCTAACATCAACCACAGGCCTCAGCAGACCACTTTGTGGGTGGCCTAAATTTTATAGGCTTCTGTAACAGATGTCCTAGATGAGGATAATGTTACACTGTCAATTAACCTGCAAATTCAAATGTAAATCTGTTCTTTTATCTGAACTATAATTCCTCACTTAGCATATTTATAAAACATAAATGTGGCTCATATTTGCATATCAAATTTAAAACCATTTTAAAATATGTTCATACCTGTAAGCTGGAAACTACTTCATTTTGGAAAGAAGATAACAAAAGCACTGAACGTTTGTTTTTAAAATTTAAGTTCTTTTTGTATTCATTTGAAACAAAATTTTATATTATTATATCAAACTGCCGAAAACAATGTAAATTATCTCAGTGTAATTATCTCAATGAATTTTCTAAAAATGAAACACACTTAGAACACATAAGTTGGACATAAGTCAGGAAAGAATTAGTTTTGCTAAAGCAAGAATCTTATCCTCTAACATGTTATAAATAAAATTCATAACTGTCAAAATCTATTCATAAGTCTGTTTCACAATAAGATCAATCCCAAATAGGAAAGGTGTGGTATCTGTAAAAGAACTTTGTTTGATTATACTCCCTAGTTGGAAGTGCATTAATATCTTCAGATTTGATATTTACAGGCCACACAGGAAGACTTTTGTTGGTGTTGCTTTTTACCCAAATTGGCCCTCAATAAAATGGAAAACAGGTTAGTGGGTGGAGATCACATAAACTGCACGGAAATTAAGTTAAATATGCTAGCATAATGGAACTATCCAAAGTATGGTTCCACAAAGCCCTTTATTGTTTGTGTTAACAGTTAAATTCTCATAAAATGCTTCTAGAAATAAAGGACTATGGCATAAAATAACAAAGCTTGAGTGGAATTTCCCAGATAAGTATGGGCTGGAAATTCTGGGGACTTCTCAGAATAGGGTGGGCAGATTTCCCTCTACTCCATCAGAAAGACCAGCAACTCCCGACACACAAACCCATAGAAGTGACCAAAATCCACAAATGAACTTCATCAAGTCGCCAAGCCACCAAATCTTTCTAGCTCATGTGGCTGCATGACATTTCCCAATTTCATAGTACTGACAACTCCTTAGAACATAGCAAATTTGATGGGGAAGTTACATATAAGACCATGAAAATCAATGAGCAAAAACATTAACACAGGGCCAGAGAGACAGCACAGCAGTAGGGCGTTTGCCTTACATGCAGATGGATGGTGGTTTTGAATCCCAGCATCCCATAGGTCCCCCAAGCTCTCCAGGAGCAATTTCTGGAACATAGAGTCAGGAGTAACCCCTGAACATCGGTGGGTGTGACCCAAAAAACCAAACCAAAACAAACAAAAAACATTAACACAGAAGGCTGTACTACCACTAACCAGGTCAGTAAATCCTCAGAGCATCATTTTAGTAACATTTAATGTGTTAAGTAACAAGTAACTCACCACTGTGAGTTCTGTAACAATGATCACAAATTGCCTTCAATAGATCATAGGTCATTTATCATTTCTGGTCATTTCTTACAACAAGAAGTAGAAAGTAAATTATATTTTGCCTAAGGACATAAGCTTGGAGGGTGGATGGGAAGTGCCAGTGTGTGCAACCAAAATAATAGTACAACCAAGTGTCCTGGCACCGAAGCTAATGTGTGCAACCCCAGAAAGCCAAAGCATGTGCCATCCCAGAGATCCATCAAACATGTCAACCTCAGAGAATAACACATACATACAACTTCAGAAAGCCAGTGCAAATGTACTACCCCATGCTTTCCAGCAACAACATTCACTACAAAGGGAATTATTAAAGCAAGAGTAATTTTTTGTGTGTGCTGTAACAGTAAAAAGTAAATTAGGCAGGCTGAGGAGTGGTGGGGAAACTGGGACATTGATAGAGGGGTGATCACACTGGTTCTGGGATTGGAGTTGGAACAGTGAATACCAGAAACAGCTGTATTATGAACAGCTATGGAAATCACAGTGCCTAAATAGTTTAAAAGAAAGAGAATAACCAACAACAACTAAGGATTAGGCCAGAGATAGTACAGCAAGTAGGGCTCTTGCCTTGCACGTGGCAATCCCTGGCACCACATTGGTCCCCTGATGACGACCAGAAGCGATCCCTAAGCAGAGCCAGAAGTAAAAGCTGAGCCTTGCAGGAAGTGGGCTCAAACAAATGAAAAGTAGCAAGGCTATTTTAATTATGTTGTCTAGTAACTGGAAGAAGAGTATCTAAACAAACTCCTCAGTGGCAAGTCTATCTACAATTTCTTGCAGTGATATTAAACTCGATTTAGATGTGTATCATTTTAGTCCTGGTGCCTGTGCCTAAAAGGAGAAACCAAAATTTCAGGCAATAGAATTGTTAGAATTAGAGAAGTTTCAGAAAAATTATCTTCAGTATATACATTACTGGTCTCTAATAAGCAGAGGTTACTGAGTGAGGCCAAAACTTAGATATCATGTATATATTTACATTAGTATTTAACTTATAATTTATATTATCATCAGGAGGTAACCAGCTAATTATCAACGTCAGGTAGGCATACAATCTTCAAGAGGTTGAGAAATTAAATGATAATCATTATTTTCTCTATTTGATGCCTCACCATTCCGTATCATTTCTTTTTGAACTCGTTTATTTCAAAAGGTTTATGACCTCTTGAGTGGGACATGTAAACACAATTATAAACAAAGTATAAAGCAGGTATATAGATTTGAAATAAGATTTGAAATAAGCCTATGAGTAGGCTTATTGGTTTCAATGTGAATACTACTGTCATAAGCTGAATTAATGCCCTTTTCCCCACTTCAACATGTTTATGGATATCTTTCCTAATCCATGAATTGAGTGTCCTACCTTATACTGTTACAGGGATCTTGCAGATATGGTTAATAATTTTGAGATGGAGCAATTCAGAATAGCCCAGGTAGTCAAAAGTTAATCACCCAAATCCTAAAAATGAAAGCAGGGGGACCGAGCGTAGCTTCATGTTACAGTACATGTGAAACTGTGAGTTCAATCTCCTCTATTATCCAAAATGCATTGTCATTTGAGATTCCCCGCACAACAGAGTTCAATCTTTGGCACGCCACAACCAAATTTATGAGAGCGCTGCAAATAAAGTATATGATCCTGAGTGAGCACTGCAGCCAAAATATTCATGAGGGCCCCCAAAAAACTGTGGGACCCCTGGTAAGCTCCACAATCAAGTATATGGCACCTGACCATCACAACAATAAAAGGGAGGGTAAGAGTAAACCATGTGTTAAAAAAGAGTCAGGAAAAAAAAAAAAAGAGTCAGAAAAAGAAAGGAAATGCACCTACAGGAACAAAAGTTGAATAATGAGATTTTAAAATGGAGCAACAAGTCAATGAAGGCAAGCAACCTCTAGAAATTGGAAAAGACAATTCTCCCAAAGCTTCTGAGGAAGTCAGCTTTGGGTAATACCCATTTTAAAATTTACACATTCTTCTAGTGCTCACATGGAACAATGACCTGGTCACATTATGATATGTTTTCTTTTGGGAGGAAGATGCTTAATCCTGGCTCTTATATTCAGGAATCATTCTTTTTTTTTTTTTCCATTTTTTTTTGTTCAGGAATCATTCTTAATGATGTTTAGGGGACCACATCCAATGCATGCCAAGAATTAAACTAGGTGCAGCTCATCTGCAAGGAAAATACCTAACTCATTGTACTTTATCTCTGGCCTTAAGAACAAAGTATGGATCATAAAATAAACTTCAGCCAATTTGAAAGAACTGAAATGACACAAAGACTATTCTAAGACATAATGAGATAAAATCAAAATCAAAGAGAAAGACAGCAAAAAAATAACAGATCTGGAGATTAAACAACATGATTCTAAGCAGGATTTTTTTTATTCTAGAAAATATTAAATTTTATTTTGCTTTGTTTTAGAGCCCTATCCAGCAGTGATTAGATGTTATTCCTGAACTCAGGAATCACTATTGGTGATATGGGAGACCATATATGATGCTGGGGATTGAATCCAGATTTAGATTAGTCGTGTGAAAGGCAAGTGCACTACCAATTGTACTATCACTCTAGCCCCTAAAATATTTGTACTTAAATGAAAATAAAATGAATCAAAACCAAGATTTTTGATACAATGGAAAACAGGTTTTCTGGGGCTGAAGTGGTGGCAAAGCGGTAGGGTGTTTGCCTTGCAGGTGTCTGACATAGGACAGACATGGTTCAATCCCCCAGCGTCCCATTATGGTCCCCCAAGCCAGGAGAGATTTCTGAGCGCATAGCCAGGAGTAACCTCTAAGCGTCACCAGGTGTGGCCCAAAAACAAAACAAAAAAAAAAAAAAAAGGAAAACAAGTTTTCTAAGCCAAAGAAAAAATTATGAATTATAAAGATCAACTTAGTAAACATAAGTTAAGGAACTAGAAAAAAAAAAACCTACAGTACAAAGTATAAAAATTAAAACAAAGGGCTGGAGAGATAGTACAGTAGGTATGGCAAGTGTCTTGCATTTAGTCAACCAGGGCTTCTCTTCCCAGCATCATAAGGAGTGATCCCTAAACCCAGAAACAGGAGGAAAGCTTGAGCAATGCCAGACTTGGCGCGCGCAAGCACATGCGTGCACACACACACACACACACGCACACACACTAAAAAAATCGAGTAGAAATCAACCAACTGAAAATAGGAGATTCATAAAAATTCATGAAACCATGGTAGTAGTTTTTAAAAGATTGACACATCAATAAACTGCTCATCTAGGCTAATCAAGAAAAAAATAGACAAATTAGTAACAACAAAACAGAAAGAGACCTCATGGAAATACAAAAATATAATAAAAGGTAATTCTACATTGATAAATTAGCTACAATGGTTACAAGAAACTCTGAGTGCTGAGCAGGAAGTAACTCCTGAGCATCACTATGTGTAGCCCCAAAATAAAACAAGCAAATTAAAAGTACAAATATAACAAAATATGTAAAAGATATGTATCATGAAAACAAAACTAAGCAATAAACTGAAGATATTATTACTAGACACATTCCATGTTCATTTATAAGAAAACCAAAATTAAATCTTAAATCCACTCAAAAAAAATCTAGACATAGAATTGAAATTATTCATCTTTTTGGTTTTTGGTCCATACTCAGCAATGCTCAGGGGTTACTCCCAGCTCTGCATTAAGAATCACTCATGGTTGTGTTTGGGAAACCCTGTGGGATACCAGGGATTAAACTCAAGTGAGCCACGTGCAAGGCAAATGCCTTACCTGCTCTCCAGCTTCAGAACTTAAAAAATTTTTTACAAAGATTAATTCAATATGGATCGCAGGAAATATAAAGTGCTAAAATAAAATATTCTTAGGAGATTAAAAAAACTGAAGTGGGGCCGGGCGGTGGCGCTAGAGGTAAGGTGCCTGCCTTGCCTGCACTAGCCTTGGACGGACCGCGGTTCGATCCCCCGGTGTCCCATATGGTCCCCCAAGCCAGGAGGAACTTCTGAGCGCATAGCCAGGAGTAACCCCTGAGCATCACCGGGTGTGGCCCAAAAACCAAAAAAAAAAAAAAAAAACAAAAAAAAAAAACACTGAAGTGACAATTCCAAAAGTCAAATTCAAAGAAAAAGAAAAAATTAAGATTAGCTGGGTTTCATTAAAATTAAAACGTATTGCTCTGTGAAAGATATTAAAAGAATGAACAAAGTTGGGCTGTACAAAAGGTAGAGCACTTGCCTTGCATGCAGTCAACCTAAGTTAGATCCCAGTGTCCCATGTGGTCTGTGAGCCCACCAGGAGTGATTCCTGAGTGTAGAACCAGGTTTGACCTGAGCACTGCCAGGTATGACCTAAAAACCATGAAAAATGAGAGAGAGAGAGACAGACAGACAGACATATAGAGACAGACAGACAGAGACAGGCAGGCAGTTAAACAGAGACAGAGAGACAAAGAACGAACAGTCTACACAGATAAGGAAAATATCTTTGCAAAACACATGACAAAGAAGATATACAGTGTGTGTTAACGCTTAAAACTATAAAAATGAAATGACTTTAAAAAAGTACAAAGGTTGGGGCCGGAGAGATAGCATGGAGGTAAGGTGTTTGCCTTTCATGCAGAAGGACGGTGGTTCGAATACCGGCATCCCATATGGTCCCCTGTACCTGCCACTTCTGAGCATAGAGCCAGGAGTAACCCCTGAGAGCTGCCAGGTGTGACCCCCCCCCCCAAAAAAAAGTACAAAGGAGGGGCCGGGAAGGTGGCGCTAGAGGTTAGGTGTCTGCCTTGCAAGCGCTAGCGTAGGACGGACCGCAGTTCATTACCCCGGCGTCCCATATGGTCCCCCCAAGCCAGGAGTGACTTCTGAGCGCATAGCCAGGAGTAACCCCTGAGCATCAAACGGGTGTGGCCCAAAATCCAAAAAAAAAAAAAAAAGTACAAAGGTGGGGCCGGAGCAGTGGTGCAAAGTGGTAAGGCGTCTGACTTTCCTGCGCTAGCCTAGGTTCGATCCCTGGCATCCCATATGGTCCCCCAAGCCAGAAACAATTTCTGAGCATATAGCCAGGAGTAACCCATGAGCGTCACCGGTTGTTCCCCCCCACCCCCCCCCCGCCCCAAAAAAAAGTACAAAGGCTTAGAACAGCCCTCTCACCAAATAATACATCTGGATGGCAAGTAAACATATGAAAAGATATTCAACATTATACTTGGGTACTAATATTGATGCGAAACATTACTATATACCTATAGAATAAATAATGAAAATTAAAAATACTACCTTGCATATATAACTTTGATCACCAGAAGCCCCTTTGTTAAGTATCACTGGATATAGACCTGGTAAGTCTTAAGCACTGTCATATGTTTATGTTTATGGCTCTTGAGCATTACTATGCTGGTCCTAGTAGATAGGTCCCCAGCACTCAGCAAACATCATCAAGCATAGCGTAGGCCTCTGAGTACTACTTGTGAGACCAAAAAGAAAAGCAAAACAAAAACAAACAAAAATTCAGCCTTTCTCAACATTCATTGTAAAAAGACAGTGATACTGTAAGCACTAATTTCTACTGAGTGCAAAACAACACTAATTCATCTAAAAATTAGATACCCTTGGGGCCTGAGTGGTGGTGCAGCAGTAGGGTGTTTGCCTTACAGGCAGATAACCTAGGACTGACCCTGGTTCAATCCCCCAGCATCCCATATGGTCCCCCAAGCCAGGAGCGATTTCTGAGTGCATAGCCAGGGGTAACCCCTGAGTGTCGCCAGGTGTGGCCCCAAAATTCCCCCCCTTCCAAAAAAGATACCCTGCAAAGGATAGGGTATCAGGGATTGAACCTGGGTCAGTCCTGGGTCGATGGCATTTTTCTTTTCCTTATTTTTGTTTTTGGGCCACATCCAGCAGGGCTCAGGGGTTACTCCTCCCTCTACCCTCAGAAATTGCTCCTGGAAGGCTTGGGGAACCATATAGGATGCCTGGGATCAAACCTGAGTAGGTCCCAAGTTGCGTGCAAGGCAAATTGCCCTACCACTGTGCTATTGCTCCAGCCTATCCCATGACATTTTTCAAAAGAAGTGGATCAAACACTCCTGAAATTCATTTGGAACAATAAACACCATGAATAGCTAAAGCAATCCTTGGGGGAAAAAATAGGAAGCATCACTTTCTCAACTATAAATTGTACCAGAAAGCAATAGTCATTAAAACAGCATGGTATTGAAACAAAGAAATTCTCAGATCCATGGAGGTTGGAGACTGAAGTATTCTGAGACTTACGCCTACATATAAAACCAATTAGTCTTTGATCGAGGGGCAAGAAAGGAACTGGAGCGATGGCACAGTTTGCCTTCCACGTGCTGATCCAGGTTGGACCACAGTTCGATCCCCCAGTGTCCCATATGGTCCCCCAAGCCAGGAGTGATTTCTGAGAACATAGCCAGGAGTAAACCCCTGAGAGTCAACGGGTGTAACCCAAAATAAAAAAAAAAGGGGGGGGGCAAAATGGGGCCGGAGAGGTGGCACTAGCCAAGGAAGGACAGCGGTTCGATCCCCCGGCATCCCATATGGTCCTCCCAAGCCAAGGGCAATTTCTGAGCGCTTAGCCAGGAGTAACCCCTGAGTATCAAACGGATGTGGCCCCCCAAAAAGGGGGGGGGCAAAAAGAAAAGGGTGGGGGGGGATACAAAGAGTAGCAAGGAAAGCTAAGATATATAAGGCACTGGTAAACCTAAAAAAAACAACATCTAATTCTATCCAGCAATGGAAAGACATGAATAGAAACTCCCATAAAACAAAATACATATGGGGCCAGAGTGATAACACAGTGTTATCGCATGCCTTGCATGTGGCTGACCTGGGTTCAATCTCTGGCATCCCATATGTCCCCCCGAGCCTGCCAGAATGATTTCTGTGTGCAGAGCCAGGAGGAGGACAAGTACACTAGGTATAGCCCAAAATCGGGGGAAAAAAGAAAAAAATACAAATGGCCCAAAGGTACAAAAAAAAAAATTCTATACCATTAACTGTAAATTAATTAATTGCAATTAATCATTAATTGAAAATAAAAACAACAATGATATATCTTACACCACAGAGATGGGTACACATCTAAAAGAGGAAGAACAACCCGTGCTGGCGCAGATGAAAGGGACTCTCATTCATTACTGGTGGAAAAGTTGGCTGGTCCAGCCTTTTAGAAAAACAGTATAAACATTCCTCAAAAAACTAGAAATTGAGTTTCCATAAGACCCAGCAATACTGCTCCAAGAAATATACCCTAAGGCCCCAAAACACAATTCAGAAAAAGAAAAAGCACCCTATGCTCATTACAATAGCCAGAATCTGGAAACATCCCAAGTACTCATGAACTGATGAAAGGATAAAAAATAATTATGATACATCTACAAGATGGAATACCACATAGCTTAGGAAAAAAGAAATCATGAAATCAGCTTACACATGTATGGACATGGGGAGTATTATTCTGAGCAAAATGAGTCAGATGAATAGGGATAGACATAGAATGACTATATTAACTTTTGGGGGTTATAAAAGTAAATATTATAATGCTATTCGAAGACAATAGAGAACAGAGCCAGGAGAACCAAAGAAGGAAGCTAGCCAGAAATAGTGGAGGAGTGCAGTTTGGGCAGAGAAGGGATCACTATGACAATGATAATTGGAAATGATCAAAAAATAGGTGAACAGAAGTAATGTGCTATGAATGATATTCCTTCCACAATAAGATTGTAAACCACAGTGTCTAAATTAGAAAAAAAGTAAGAGAGAAAGAGAGAAGAAAAATATCTGCCACAGAGAGAGGTGGGAGAGGGTAAAGGAGGACAAGAGGGAAACTGGGGACATTGGTGTGAGAAATGTGCACTGGTGAAGAGATGGTTGTTGGACAATGTATGACTGAAACTCAATGATGAAAAACTATCTTGGTTATCTTGGTGATACAATTAAAAAATTATTTTAGAAAAATAAGACTAAACTTGGGGGCCAGAGAGACTGTTAAGCACAGGAGTGTAAAGCACAGATTGGAAAAGATCAAACAGCAAGTAGATTGCCTGCCTTGTATCCAGCAGACTTTGGTTCAAACCCTGGCATAGCATATAGTTCCCTGAGTATTCCAGGAATAAGCAGAGAGGAAAGATGAAGAGAGGGAGGAAGGGAAAGAGGGAGGAATTAAAATAGATACCACAGAAATTCAAAGGATCATTTACTATTACTAGGAAAATCTTTACACCATGAAGTTGGAGGACCAGGAAAATGGATAAATTTTTGAACTCATGACCTTCCAAGTCTAAATCAAAAGGAAACAGCACCTGAACAATTAATTGAAGTAGCAATCAAAAGTCTCTCCCAAAAAAGCCTGAATCTATGAGTATACTAACTAGTTCTTCCTAATCTTTAAAGACCAACTTCTAATTGTTCCACATTCTTCCAGAAAGTCACAAAACAAGGAATACTCCCAGTCCTAAGGAGGCAAACATTACCCTATACTAAAAGCAGAAAACTACATCCCTGATGAATATAAATACAAAGATCCTTGTACAGTCAAGTGGAGGCTACAAACATCAAAACACCAAAGTCTGTACCATTTCTATATGCTAAAGATGAGACAGTAACTAAAAAAACAATCCCCTTCATAACTGCACTTCAAAAGAAATTGAGTTCCTGGGAATTTCGTTAACAAAAGAAGTGACAAGCTTGGTCTTCAAGCCTTGAACATATATGCCCCCTGCTTATCTGTTTTTCTGCTTGCTAATTTTCCCTCTAGAGAGGTCTGCATTTTCTCTCAAACATACTTCTCTTTTCTTCTCCCCTGACATCTTTCCAAACTTAAGAGCTACCTTTAAAAAAAAAAAAAAATTGGGGCCGGGCGGTGGCGCTGGAGGTAAGGTGCCTGCCTTACCTGCGCTAGCCTAGGAGACGGACCGCGGTTCGATCCCCCGGCGTCCCATATGGTCCCCCAAGCCAGGAGCGACTTCTGAGCACATAGCCAGGAGTAACCCCTGAGCGTTACCGGGTGTGGCCCAAAAACCAAAAAAAAAAAAAAAAAAAAAAAAAAAAAAATTGACATAAAAAAGTGACAGAAATAGGGGCTGGAGAGAGAGCATGGAGATAGGGCATTTGCCTTGCATGCAAAAGGACAGTGGTTCGAATCCCGGCATCCCAAATGGTCCCCCGAGCCTGCTAGGAGCAATTTCTAAGCATAAAGCCAGGAGTAACCACTGGGCACTGCTGGGTGTGACCCCCCCAAAAAACAAAACAAAACAAAAAAACCAAACAAACCAAAAAAGTGACAGAAATAGACAAAACCCACAGAGATAATCATCACTAAAAGGAAAGGCAAAGGGAAATGAAACCCATCGCTATTCAAGGGTTGGAAAGATTAATCATTGCTGCAATAACAATCCTAAAGCACTAACCAGACAATGCAGTCCCAATAACAATACCCTATACATTCTCATGACATTTAGTGAAATGCTAAAATTTATACGGAGTAATAAAATTCCTGAATACTCAAAGCAATCCTATAGAAAAAGAACAAGGAAAGTATCTGTTTTCCCAACTTCAAATTATACTATAAATTTACAGTAATCAAGACATTTTAGTACTGAAATAAAGAAACTCAGAACAATGGAAAAGAATGGAGAACACAGAGACAGGTATGCAGACAGCTAATCTTTGACAAAGAAGTAAAAAGTATCAAGTGGAGCATGAAAAAACTCTTCAACAAATGATGCTGGAGAAAGTGACCAATGGTATGTAAAGAAATTAATTCAGACCCTTGTCTCACACCATACACAACTATGCATGCACAATTCAATATCAGATATGAACTCATAATATTGAAGAAACACCACAGAACCCTCCAGAACACTGAATCTAGAAGTATCATCAGTGATTGAATGTCCCTGGCTAAACAAACAAAAGAAAAAACAAACTTCAGATTAAAAAGCTTCTACACAGCAAATTCATAACCGGAATAAAAAGAAACCCCACAGAAAGGGGAGGATATCTGCCTAATATCTATATGACAAAGGGTCAATTTATTAAGAGCTTGTAAAATGTAGCGATAATCAGGGCCAGAGTGATAGCACAGTGGTAGGGTATTTGCCTTGCCCACAGAGTACTGGGACAGACCCGGGTTCGATTCCCGGCCATCTCATATGGTCCCCAGAACCTGCCAGGAGTGATTTCTGAGTGCAGAGCCAGGAGTAACCCCTGAGTGCCATTGGGTGTGGCCAATAAAGCAAACAAAAATAAACAAAAAGTAGCAATAATAGTATCTATAATAAAAAAAAATTAAAAAGTTGGGGAGGGACAAGAGAGATAGCATGGAGGTAGAGTGTTTGCTTTGCATGCAGAAGGACGATGGCTCATATCCCGGCATCCCATATGGTTGGTCTCCTGAGCCTGCCAGGAGCGATTTCTGTGTGTAGAGCCAGGAGTAACCCGAGTGCTGCTGGGTGTGACCCAAAAGCCAAAAACCAAAAAAAAAAAGAAGTTGGGGAGATGAAAGACACTTCCTCAAATAAGACATATATATGTGGTAAATATTAAAAAAAAATTCTCTGTATCACTTATCATCAAGGACATGCATATCAAAACAATGAGATACCACATCACAGCAGGTAAAATATTTTTATTTTATTTTATTTAATAAAATATTTTTATTTAAAGAATAAAAATAACGTTGATAAAGAAAATTGAGCTCCCAATGACCTAACAATCCCACTTTTGGGCATCTACCTCTATCCCTCTATGCCAAAGACTTCAAAACTTTATTTAGGAAAGATATCTGCATTCCTATTATCATTGCAGCACTATTCCCAATAGCCAAAACATTGAAAAATCAAGTATCCAACATGACTGGATAAAGAAATTACTTTACATATTCACAACAAAGTACTACTCAACTATAAGAAATCTTGGCATGGAGTTAGACAGTCTAGGTGTGACTCCATGCACCACATTGTACCATGAGTGTTGCTAGATATACCCCTAAACATTCCAGAGCAGCCCTAGAATTGCTGAGGTGGTCTGGGTATCCCTGGCACTGCAAAACCCAATCTACATCAATCCTCAAGCCCTTGTGCTAAACCAATGATATCATTACCCAAGAATCAGCAGTGGGCACCTGAACCTCCTAAGCACTTAGGAACACTTATACTGTCCCATCCAAAATAGAAAATGAAACCATATAAACTGCAGCTATATGGATGATTGATCATGCTTAGTCAGAAAGATAGAGAGTAATGCAGAATGATCTCTCTAATATGTAGTATAGAAACATAACTAGTATATTATCTCTCTAGCTCCAGTATCTAAATTTTTCCTTGCCAATACATAAAATCAAAGTATCCTAGTCAAGAAGGAAGTTATATTTGTATATTTATTTATTGTCCTTTTGAAGGGCCACACATGAAAGTTCACAGGGCTTACCCCTGGTTCAGCACTTGGGACCATATATGTTACCAGAAATAACACCTGGTGGCCACATGCCAACCCAATAAGAGGAACGACAAGAGAAAGGCACTACTCATAATACTATCTCTCTCGCCTTATAGTCCTTTTTCTTTATATAAGTCCTGACTAGTATTACCATGCTCTTAGAGTCCAGTTTCTTGAAGAATAGGTAAATGAAAACAGAAATAGTTATAGTTTAAATACAAATATATATATATATATACAATAAAATAAAAACTGGTTTCATGGGCACTCTGATGATGGGCATGGCATTAGAATAGCACATACATGAAAAGTATAACAGTAATTATAAGTCCAGGTGCCTCAATAAAAATAGTAAAAATAGGGGCCGGAGAGATAGCATGGAGGTAGGACATTTGCCTTGCATGCAGGATGGTGGTTTGAATGTGGCATCCCATATGGTCCCCCAAGTCTGCCAAGAGTGATTTCTGATCATAGACTGAGGAGTTACCCCTGATATCTACTGGGTGTGACCCAAAAACCAAAATATATATATAACTGGCTTCATATGAAGTAATTTTGTGTTTACTAACAAATAAGGATCTTTACCTGACTTGTAACCCACATTTCTAAGAATAAAACAATAATGAGCAATAATAAGATAATAGAGGTATTTAAAAAATTAAAAGACTTTCTTCTGGGGCAGAAGCGGTGGTGCAAGCAATAAGGCATCTGACTTGTGTGTGCTAACCTAGGACAGACTGAAGTTTGATCTTCCGGCGTCCCATATGGTCCCCAACCCACAAGCAATTTCTGAGCACATAGCTAGGAGTAACCCCTGAGCGTCACCGGGTATGGCCCAAAAAACCACCACCACCAAAAAAAAAAAAAAAAAAAAAAAAAAACAACTTTCTTCTGTTATTTCAGATAATGAAAAACATAACACCTGTAATCACAACATTCAAAATAAAATGTTACTAACTTGGTATATTTAAAATTCTTTCTTACTCTGCTTTATAAATTTTAATAATTTAAAAATATTTGCTATGAACTAAAATATTATTGTTTAATGCTTACTTTAAATTAAAAAAATATTTTAAAAAGTGGGCAGGCCAAAGAAACAGTACGGAACCAAGTAAGATGTTTGCGTGCTGCCAAAGGTAGCTTGAATTCCCTCCTGGAAACACATACAGGAGACCCAACATGAGAGATCCCTGAGCATGGATCAGAAGTAAGCCCTGAATATGTTAAGGCTCCCAGCACAAACTTTCTTTTTTTTCAATTAAAAATTAAAATAATAATAATTCAACTAATAAAAATTACTAATAAAATATTTAAAATTTTATTCCTAGAGTCAAAGAAGTAAAAATATAAAGTAAAAATATTTTATTTAGAGATTGGAATATAGGATATTTGTCTTGCACATGGCCAAACTGGAACTCGATCCCCGATATCCAATATGGTTCCCTGAGCCTGCCAGGAGCAATTTCTGAGCACAGAACAAGGAGTAACCCCTGAGCATCACTAGGTGTGGAACACCCTCAAAAATATTTTTTTTTCTTTTATTCAACATACATTTCTTCAACTAACACATAGAAAGTAAGAGAACTAAAGATGGGGGCCGGAGAGATAGCACAGCGGTAAGGCATTTGCCTTAGACACAGAAGGACGGTGGTTCAAATCCCGGCATCCCACATGGTCCCCTGAGCCTGCCAGGGTTGATTTCTGAGCATAGAGCCAGGAGGAACCCCTGAGCGCTGCCGGGTGTGACCCAAAAAAAAAAAGAGAACTAAAGATGACGTCTTTTAAGAGAGGATTCTTACCTGTTCAATTTCCTTGGTTTTTGATGCTATTGCTTTAGAGCGACTTGTTAGTTGACTGTCCTCAAATAATTGTATGCCATCTGCTACATTTGACTCGGGTTCCTCTGGATGATCAATGAACAATGGTGCTGTGGAGACTGCCTTTAAAAATAAAATTAAACCATTAATTGCTTTCCAATAAAACACATGAAATATTATGTAACATATATAGGACCCTCACTATTTGGCATAATTATTCAAAGAAAAAGTGCCACATGTAAACTATTATAAGAAAAGCTTTTACTTTTGTTATACATAAAGAACAAAAAATTTGAACAACACAAAGCCTTTTCCATTTTAAAATTTTATTTCACGCTATATTAAAATAGAACTAGAAAGTACTGTCCCATAACTATTCCTTACACTATTTCGAAGAAACAATGAGAACAAACACAGTTGCTATGTCTGCACACAACCAGCTCCAGAGACATACTGTTCTCAAAGATGTATACAAAGCCATGAAAAATTATGGATATGCAGGACATGCAGCTGAAAACTGGCAATTTCAGAAGACAGCAGATCAAGTGAAAGCCTGGCTGCTGTGCCCATTGTCCATAATTGCCGCTTAGCCAAAGGCTCTGCTTCACCACTCATTTACACCTCTTTACAAGATTCCAGGTGCCAATATTTTGGCTGATATTACCAGGAATTTTGGGAGAAGTGAGTGGGGGAACCCTCCCGCTTACACCCTGCCTCCTAGTACTTCTGGAATACTTGGCAACCGAAAACATGCCCTATAAAATTAGCTGCAAAATCAACAATAAGGCTTAGAATTCATTGACGAACCCATTTTTTTATGCTGTCATTGTCATAGGAACATGCCAATTAGAGGGAAATGTTTATCTGAAGCCACCTTATGTTCAAAAACAAATGAAGCAATAGAATGATCAACTAGCAACAAGAGCTTACAAAACCTTCTGTTGATGACTTATTGATCGCCTTGCAATATACAATTATCGATATTTCTTGTTGCTGTATTTTTCTCTTTTTTTCCTTTTTATAATAGTCAACTAGCAACAAGAGCTTACAAAACTTTCTGTTAATGACTTATTGACTACCCCTTCCACCCAGTTCCTAAAAAGTTGGGGCCAGAGAGCACAGCTGTAGGGCATTTGCCTTGTATGTGGCTGACCTAGGACTGATGGTGGTTGGAATCCTGGCATCTCTTATAGTCCCCGAGCCAGATTTCTGAGCGCAGAGTCAAGAGTAACCCCTGAGGGCCACCCAGTGTGAACCAATCCCCCACCTAAAGTCCCTAAGAACTTAATGTAACAATACATATTGCCAGCACATATTAAGACAAGGCTATCATAATAACAAATGATATTTAAAAGATGTAAAAATCATCATTGGAAAAGCTGTTCAAATAAATTCTGCTCAGTAATTTTAGAATCAAAATACTAAAATATCATTCAAAAGAATAGGGCAGACTATAGATATTGCATAATATATTGGAGTTTACTCCCTGCTCTTAAGGGTACCCTCAATAAAAACACTATCAAATGAATAAAAAAGAGACAGGAAATATGGATACAATATCCTTTTATATGTGTGTCTAAACTATCTCAATTGCCTATTAAGAATGGGAAAATAAAAGTAGCCTATGCTTTTAAAAAGGAAGTAAATAGAAGAACCAAAGCATAGACTCCATATTCCCAAACCACAGGAAAGAAAGAAAAAAATCACTCTGATTTGTCACCTTTTGGAAATCTACTTTAAGCACATAAGAAGTGTGCTCCCACAACTGCTCCCAAGGCTAATAAGTCTCCTCATGTAATTCAATACCCCTAACTATGGGTGACCGTGGGAAACTGTGTGCAGAGTTTCACATACTTTGGGAAAAACTGATGCAAACACTATAATTTAGTAGTATATACATTTCTGGCATGTATAATTTACTCTTTAAAATTTTGAACTGAACGAGGTGAGTGATCCAAACCAAGAGCGTGGCCAGGAAAAAAAAAAGGAAAAAAGAAAAAGAAGTAAAAAGGAATGTTGACTTGCAAAAATGGAGACAGCTGCTGGCTGTACGCGGCATGTGGAATAAAAAGCACCAATTTGAAGTAAACCGAGGTCAGTGAGGCCAAGCAAGACTGTGGCTAAGAGAAAAATGGACCACTGACCTACAGCTACATGAACAGATGTGGGCAGTGGGTGGTGTTTGGACTATGAAGTGCCATTTTGAATAGAAACGATGTGAGTGAGCCCATGCATGGTCTTTCCTCTATGGTCACACACTTTTTCTACTCAATAAATTCCATCAAAAAACATAAAAAGCACCACCATATTACAAAGTTTGCAATGAGGAAAAAAAAGCAGAACTGAATCACACCTTGTGGCTGAAGATGCAATAGTTCTCGAGATGCAAATAACACCAGCCACCTATAGAACCTCTCTGATCAGGACATTAGAGAGGAAATGATGACTGTTGAAAGAACTCAAGAAATAATGGAACAGCCCATGAGATTCAAGAGGACCTGAGAGTCGAAATGGGAAAACTTCAAAGATAAAAGGATTGAAAAACTTTGTAGTTGAAAAACTCATTAGACAACCTCACCAAAAGAGTAGCAGCTGCTGAGAACAGAATAAAGGAACTAGAAGATGATCTACAGATGAACTCAAAAGAAGAAACTAGAAGAAACTTAAAATGAATATAAAATGAAAAGTAACTTCAAAATCCATGAAGACAGCAATAGACCTTTAGGATAATTTTAACAGGAAAAAATAAGAATCATTGGGGGTCCTTAATGGGCCAGAGAGAACATTTCTAAGAAGCAAGAATAAAAGAGTAACAGTTACTGAGGACAGAACCAGTGAGTTGGAGGACGAGCAGCATATCACATCCACTCAGCAGAAGAAATTAAAAAAAGAGTTTTAAACAAACAGAAGATGGAAAATATCCTCATAACAGAAAACAATAGATCTTTGGGATAAATTTAACAGAAACAACATAGGAATCACTGGGGTTTTTAAAGGCCAGGAAGAAAATTCCTAAGAAGAAACAACAGCCAAACACATCATTGCTGAGAAATTCCCAGAATTGAAGAATGCTTATACCCATAACCTAGATGCCTAAAGAGTGCTAGCTAAATGAGACCCCCCCAAAAGCACCCTAAGGCAATCCTAGTCACAATAATGAAAACCATAAAAACAGAATACTGAACACAGCAAGATCAATAAAGGAAATAACATATAAAGAAGCAAATTTAAGATTTGTGGCAGATTTATCATAAGCAACCCTCTAGATCTGAAGGCAGTGGTAAGATACAGTAAAAAACTCAATTAAATGAACACCTCACCAGCCAGACTTTCACTCAAGTTTGAAGGAAGGATGTGCAGGTTAGTAGATAAAAAGAACAGCTCAAAGGGACCAGAGAGATAGCATGGAGATAGGGCATTTGCCTTGCATGCAGAGGACGGTGGTTCTAATTCTGGCATCCCATATGGTCCCCTGAGCCTGCAAGGAGTGATGTCTGAGTGTGGAGCCAGGAGTAACCCCTGAGTGCTGTCGAGTGTGACCCAAAAACCAACAAAACAAACAAACAAACAAACAAACAAACAAACAAAAATAATGCTCAGAAACCTGACAGACTCAAAGCCAAGTACTAAAAAGGGGCCGGAGTGATAGCACAGTGGTAGGGTGTTTGCCTTGCACATGGCCAACACAGGATGGACAGTGGTTCGAATCCCAGAATCCCATATGGTCCCCCGAGCCTGCCAGGAGCAATTTCTGAGTGCAGAGCCAGGAGTAACCCCTGAATGCTGTCAGATGTGATCCCAAAACCAAAAAAAAAAAAAAAAAAGTACTAAAAAGTCTACTTTAAGTCATACAAACCCTGTAAACAGCAATGAATTAAATGTACCAGTTAAGAAACACAGAATGACAAAATAGGGAAGAAAATTGAATCCAACAAGTTGCTGCCAGCAGGATACGCATCTGAATAGTCAGAGCAAACACACTCAAAGTCAAAGGGTGGAGTACAAACCTTCAGGCAAATAACTCTTATAAGGCTAAGGGCAGGCCAGATGTATAGCACAGGAGTAGGGCATTTGCCTTGCACGCGACTACTGTTTACCTTGCACGTGGCCAAACTGGGACAGATCCGGGTTTGATCCCCGGCATCCCATATAGTCCCCTGAGCATGCCAGGAGCAATATCTGAGCACAGAGCCAGGAGTAACCACTGCACATCATCTGGTGTGGCCCAAAAAACACAAAACAAAAGGCTGGGATGGACATAATAATGTCAGACGACACAGACTTAAGGCTTAAAAAGTTTGTAAGAGACAGAGAAGATCATTTCTTAACAAGGGAGCTATACATCAGGAAGAAATCACACTCCATAAAATATATGCACCCAATGAGGGGTTAACAAAAATTCAAAACTAATGATACAGAATTGAAGAAAGACATCAATAGCAAGAGAATAGTAATTGGAGACTTCAACAATGCTCTGTTCTTTCAAGCAGACTAAAACTCAACAAGGATATAATAGCTTTGAAGGAAGAAATGGAAGAAATGCTCCTTGTAGCTTTATATATAGGGCTTTTAATGCCACCAAAATGAATAAACATTCTCTCTAAGGCACAAGAAATAGTTTCCAAGATAGATCACATGACATGCTGGGCCATAAAACAAACCTCCATAAAATAAAGAGGATAGAAATTGTTTCTACTATCTTTTCGGACCATGAAACACTGAAAAAAGAAGTGAATTACAAACAGAAATTGAGAAATAACTTTAACACCTGGATAGCTCACTAACTGAACAGTCAGTGAATGAGAGAAAAAAAAAATCAAAGAGAAAATAAAGAGATTCATAGAAACAAATGAGAATAAAGACAGAAATTAAAAGAATATGTGGGACATAGAAAAGGCAGTACTAAGAAGAAAAATCATAACTTTACAATTTTAAAGGAAGTTATCTGTGTTAACTGTGTCTTACACAGATAACTTAATGAAAAATGGCTAAAAAAAATAGGCCAAAAACAGTCATGAAGGAAGTAATAAAACTTAAGAGTGCAAGTTAATAAAATAGATACCCAAAAAATAATCCATATAATCTATAAAAGCAAGAGTTGGTTCTCTTAAAAATAAACTAGACTGATAATCTATTAATAGGACTCAGAAAGAGAAAGAAACTTAAATCAAATCAGGTATGAAAAATGGGATATCACTCCAGAAGTTCAAAGGGTAATCAGAGATTACTTTGAGAATCTTTATGCCACAAAACAAGAGAACCTGAATGAATTGGATAAACTATTGAACTCCTATAACCTACAAAAGTATAACCAAGGTGATCTGGAAAACCTGAACAGACCTATCACATTGAGGAAATTTAAATGGTAATCAAATGGTTTCCCTAAAACAAAGCCTAGGCCTAAATGGATTCACTAGTGAATTCTTTCAAACCTTTAAAGAGGACTTACTACAATTCTTTTTTACAATTCCAGAAAAGTAAAGAAACAGAAACAGACACAAACAGTTTCTATGACTATGGACATGGAGACTATTATGCTGAGTGAAATGAGCCAGAGGAAGAGGGGTAGACATAGAAAAGTCTCACTCAGATATAAGAAAAATAAAAGATAGTGTGGTAATAATATCCAGAGACAAAAGAGTTGAATACTGAGAGAGCTAAGTTCATGGCATTGAAGCTTGCTACAAAGACTGGTGAGTGCTGCTAGAGCAATAACTACAATGACAACTACCATAACAATGACAGTGAGGAAGAGAGAGGCAGAATGCCTGTCTGAGGTGGTTGGATGGGGGAAGGAGGTCATTGGTGATGGGAAGATAGCAATGGTGAAGGGTGGTCTACATTTTGTGACTGAAACCTCAGTATGTAAATTTCTGTGGACATGGTGATTAAATAAAAATTTTAACAAATGTAGCACATAAACAATACCTTTTCCTTATACTTCACATTTAAAGGACACAATTTTTTAAGGGATAGGTTTGGTACTCCTGCCTTAGGGGCATTCCCAGAGAAGTTTAGGAGGTCTTTTTCACTGAAGTTAAAGACCATTTTAGTCCCTATACTAACACCTCAACCCCTAAGCTACTGAAGTCACTGACACAGTATGATAGTTAAATTCTATTACTCATAACCATAATATTTAATCTGTTGTGTATTTAATTTAATGACCCACTAGGATAGTTTCCTCAAATACATCTTTTTCTTTTTAATTTATTTTTTTGGTTTTTGAGTCACATCCAGCAGCGTTCAGGGGTTAACTCCTGGCTCTACACTCAGAAATTGCTCCTGGCAGGCTTGGGCAACCATGTGATACCAGGATTTGAATCACTATCCTTCTGCATGCAAAGAAAACAACCTACCTCCATGCTATTTCTCCAGCCCCCTTTTTTTAAAAATTTTTAAAACTTTATTTATTATTGATTAATTGATTTGTTGGTTGGTTTTGAGGCCACTCCCAGTGGTGCTCAGGGGTCATTCCTGGTTTCTGCATTCAGAAATTACCCCTGGCAGGATAGGGGACCATATACAATGCTAAGAATCGAAACAGGTCCCCTCCCAGGTCGGCCACATGCAAGGCAAATGCCCTACCACTGTGCTATCTCTCTGGCCCCTCTCCTCAAATATATTTTAAAATATTATACACAAAATCTCTTCTACTCATGATTTAAAGTCCAAACAATGCTCTCAAATTTGAAGCATAACAGACAATTTCTGACTTACCCCATACTCAGAAATTTCAGGTAAATTACTCTCATCTGCCTTCTCTAGCTTTTCACTAGCCCACTTGCTAGCAGCTTCAGCAAGTTCCTTTTCAGTTAGCCTAGTGGGCTTTTCTGACACCTAAGAAAAACAGGAAAAAAAGTTTGTTATAATTCTCAAACTTCAAATTCAAACTGAATTTGTGATTATTGATGTTGTTGTTGCTCTTTGGTGGGGAAGAGGCACAGCTGGCAATGCAGGGATTTTTCCTGGCCCTAGGAATTACTCGTATCAGTGCTTAAGGGACCCTTATAAAATGCTGGAGATGAAATCTAGATTGGCTATGTAGAAGGCAAGCACCCTTTCTACTATACTGTCTCTTTGGCCCCTCAAGTCAAACTTCTAAACTTCAAGATGTATACCCAATTACATTAAAAGTTATAAATTTTTAAATCTACATGGTAAGCAAGTATAGTTTAGTTATAATTCAAAATTAACAGAATTTCTTTACGTAGCAAATTTATAAGGCACAACTAAATTTGCCTCACAAATACAATCGTAAAAAGTGAAGAAATTTGGGGCCGTAGAGATAGCCTGGAGGTAAGGCATTTGCCTTGCATGCAGAAGGATGGTGGTTCGAATCCCGGCATCCCATATGGTCCCCCGAGCCTGTCAGGAATGATTTCTGAGCATAGAGCCAGGAGTAACCCCTGAGCAATGCCAGGTATAACCCAAAAACCAAAAAAAAAAAGTGTAGAAATATATCTAAGAAACAAAACTAAATGGCAAATAACTAATATATACAATAATATATGGCATTTAAAAATTAATATAAGACAATTATACATTTATATCTTTAATAATATTTACTGAAATTAATTTTCAGTAAATTCATAAGTAATGCAACAGAAAACTTCAGATGCTCTATTTATATAACTGTTTTTTAGTATTTCACCCAGCAAGATTCAGAGGCCATTGGCTCTATGCTCAGTAGTGACCCCTAAAGTGTGAGGCAAGAACTAGACTATCCGTTTTTGGATCACTGTTCCCAAGACAGAAAAACACTGATCCAAAGGATGTATGCCTACCACTATTCATTGAAGCATTCAGTACAATAGCTAAGACTTGGAATCAACCTAGGTGATCAACAGCAGACAAATGGATCGCGGAGATGTGGTATATACATATATACATACATACATACATACATACATACATACATACATACATACATACATACATACATACACACACACACATATATATACACACACACATATACATACACACAATAAACTACTACATAGCTGTAAGGAAGAATATAATCATGTGGGCCTGGAGAGATAGCACAGCGGTGTTTGCCTTGCAAGCAGCCGATCCAGGACCAAAGGTGGTTGGTTTGAATCTCGGTGTCCCATATGGTCCCCTGTGCCTGCCAGGAGCTATTTCTGAGCAGACAGTCAGGAGTAACCCCTGAGCACCGCCGGTGTGACCCAAAAACCAAAAAAAAAAAAAAAAGAAAGAATATAATCATGCAATTTGCCATAACATGTATGGAACTGGAAGATATTATTATTATTATTATTATTATTATTATTATTATTATTATTATTATTATTATTAAATGAAGTAAGCCAGAAGAATACGGAATGATATGTGGTATTTGTAAGAAATGCATGAAGAAGTTTAAATGGTTTAAATAGGGGTTGTTGAGAACACTCTAGGCCCCAGTGTACAGTAAGAAGGAAAGAAATTATGAGGAAGAGAAACACGAATATAAAAGGATGGAGGGCAAGGAACAAGAGGTCTCAGGTGCATTGTTAGTATTAAAAAGGGGCAGAAGTAAAATATCCAAGCCAGAGTCAAGAACAATGAAATCATGAGACCTAAACTTTAACAATCCAAATTTAAAAAAAAAAAAAAATAGGCTTGTTATGTTGAGAGTGGGTGGCAAGGAGTGGTGGCGTGGGATAGACTCTGGAAATATGGATGGAAAGAGGTCGAAACAAGTATGTCTGAAACCTAACTATGAAGAACTTTGTAATTCACAATGGGTCTCAATAAAATATTTTTTTTGTTTTTGTTTCTGAGCCACACCTGGTGATACTCAGGGGTTACTCCGGGCTATGTGCTCTGAAATTGCTCGTGGGTTTGGGGACCATATGGGAAGCTGAGGGATCAAAACGAGGTCCGTCCATCCTGGGTCAGTCGCTTGCCAGGAAAACGCCCTACCGCTGTGCTATTGCTCCGGCTCCAATAAAATATTATTTTAATAAAAACAAAATGTTTTATTCTTTTTGTTTTGTTTTGTTTTTTGTTTTTGCTTTTGTTTTTGGGTCACACCGGGTAGTGCTCAGGTGTTACTCCTGGCTCTATGCTCAGAAGTCACTCCTGGCAGGCTCAGGGGACCATATGGTATGCGGAGATTTGAACCACAACCTTCTACATGAAAGGCAAACACCTTACCTCCATGCTATCTCTCCAGCCCCAAAATGTTTTATGCTTAGCCACACTGATTCTAAGAGTAATGTTCACAGACCAAACATACAGAATAAAATTTAAAAAATCAGAAAGCAAAAACAGAGAAATGTTTTCTTTAGCCTATATGATAACTTTTTGATTCTGTTCTAATTCACTAGTACTTAATTTTTCAGCAAATAGATCCTTCAACTTTATGTCCCCGCCCCTTCTCTAAAGCCATTCACTTATCATAAATTCCTAATATGTAATATTTATAATCAAGTTATAATTATAATTATAAATATAAATTATAAATCAAATTTATAATCAAATTATAATTTACAATCAATTTAAATCCCCATGTTGTGATACATTGCTATTTACAAGTGGTTTTTTATGCAATCAAGTATTTTAATTATATGTATGTATGTATGTATGTATCTATCTATCTATCTATCTATCTATCTATCTATCTATCTATCTATCTATCTATAAAACTCATGAAAAAAAACCAGGTAGATTTTATTACCCCAACTGCTGAATTAAGAGATTAAATGGGGGAGGAGAGATTAAATGGGAACTGGAGTGGTGACGCAAGCAGTAGGGTGTTTGCCTTGCATGTGCTAACCTAGAATGGACCACAGTTTGATCCCTCAGCATCCCATATGGTCAGTCCCCCAAGCCAGGAGCAATTTCTGAGTTCAGGAGAAATCCCTGAGCTGGATGTAGCCCAAAAAGCAGAAAAAAAAAAAAAACGAGAGAGAGAGGAGAGAGAGAGAGAGAGAGAGAGAGAGAGAGAGAGAGAGAGAGAGAGAGAGAGAGAGAGAGAGAAAGAGAGAGAGAGAGGAGAGAGAGAAAGAGAGAGAGAGAGAGAGAGAGAGAGAGAGATTAAATGTAAAATATTAGGGATTTGTACACACAATTAAATACTGTGCTGGCATTCAAAACAAGTTCTTCTAGATATGGGGAGAGAGAATGGGGTGGGAGGGGCTTTTTTAGAAAAATAAGTGAATTAAAATAGGTTTTTAGTTTAGAGAAATGGGGAGAGGAAGAGAAGAAAAGAAGGAAAAAGGAAGAGAGAGATTATGTATTCACAAGAGGACACAGGGGAAGTGCAGCTCTCATGACAGTATATGGACAAGAGCAAGAGTACACCTATAAATTGAGATGTGGGCCAATCCCGGGGTAGAGAATGGGATGAGACCCACTAACACAATTTATATTGTCTGATCATCCAAATGGTTTATTACATGACAATAAAAGTGCATTTGCATAGAATGCTGCCTCAGTTAAGAGACTTAGCTTGCAACAAGGTCTAAATTAGAAGGGCATGTGCTATCTTTATTATTACTTAAGGGCTAAAATGTAGGAGAGGGGAGTAAGAAGAGAATACACACACCAAGAAAATATACTCAAGAAAATAATTTCTTGCCTTATAAATAAGTAGTGGTTTTGAAGAGACACAAAACACCGAGAAAAACATTATATTTTATAATTATAGTATGAAAGAAGCAAAATCTTAGAAATGGATTCTTTTTACTCACCTGTCATTAACGTTGTATACTTGAATTTTCTCATTTTTAACTAACTTCTAACAGTAAAGCAAACTTCCAAAAAATTATAACTATATAAGGGTAGTGATCATTTCTTTTTCTATCTTTTGGCTATAGCTGGCTGTGCCTAGAGGGCCAAAAGGACATTTTGATTTGTACGTAAGACAAGTGTCTGAACTCCTATTTCTTCTCCACAGTTTGGGATCATAATTAAAAAAACAAAAAACTACCAGATGGGAGCTGTACATTGATAATAAATCTTGTACAACTATATATTGGGAAAAGAAAAAGGAAACTGTACTTTACTGAGATATAAAATGTTTACAGATCTAAATTTATGAAACTGATTCCACTTGATTTAACTCTGAGTGAACAAAAAGTGTGAATACCTACATAAAAGTTCAGAGAAAAACTCCTGAAATTTATAAGGCTATTTCTCACTAATATATGTTAACATGTACTACAAAAGTTCTGTTATAACATTTATCCTGTATTAGGGAATGAGTATCTTATATAAGCTAATTTAAATATCCATGGCTTTTAATTTATCTGACAAGAAAAACAAATCCCTTTTGCAGGTGGGCAAAGTACCCTAGAAATGGCAAGGCAGAACCAAAATATCCAACACCTTTCCCATTTAAAATCTAGCATTATAGAATTTTCAGACTTCTGGATAGCTCTACAGATATCTCAAAAGACATCTTTATTTTTCCCTTGAGAAATAGGAAAGGCTACTAATAAACATTATCATATACTGTTATGTGATAACTACTACTGCTAAAACCCAAATATACAAAAATCAGAAAGGCACAGGGCCAGAGAGATAGCATGGAGGTAAGGCATTTTCCTTTCCTTGCATGCAGAAGGACGGTGGTTCAAATCTTGGCATCCCATATGGTCCCCTGTGCCTGCCAGGAGCGTAGAGCCAGGAGTAAGTAACCCCTGAGCGCTGCCAGATGTGACCCCAAAACAAAAACAAACAAAAAAATCAGAAAGTCAAACAGAAATGGAGAATTAAGAAAATATAGGAAGAGAAAGAGAGGTTCCAGAAAATCTCTAGCTTCCAAAAACAAGTGGAAAAAGCAATACCTGAAAATGTCAATTTTGAGAATTAGAACTATGTATCATATTTTCCCAACATATTTGGGGATTCAAGGAAGGTAAGAATGAAAAGAACGATAAATATGAAGAGTTGCTATGTCTGAGAAAAGGATTTAACTTCTGGATATCATTTTAAAATAGGCATACTTTCATTAAAGTAGAAAATTGATCGTAACATTAACATAACACATTAACCCATAGTATTCAATGACAACTTTAATAAAGTGAACAATTTATGACAGTAAAGCACTGTAAATAAATGGTTAAAAATCCTGAATCTTTATACTCCCAAAATCCCTGATAATAAAGATTCAGGATTTACAAACATTTATTTCAAATTTACTACCTTAAATGGGTTTTTCACTTAATTAAATGTGCCACTGATTATTCTGGGTTAAATAGTTCAGTGGCATACAGTTGCCTACCTCTTCAGCTCAGTGGTGACTTGTGGACTGAGCTGAGGCACTCCCCCTCCAGCAGATGGCAGAAGATGACCGGAGATGATATGCATTTGATTCAGTGTGCCCAAACCAAATCAAATAACCAGAATGACCCAAGTATAAGCTGAGTTCAGCTTTTTTGGCACAAATGTTGTGCCAAAAACTCAACTTATACTCGAGTATATACAGTATTTTTTTTTTCGTTTTTTTTTGGGGGGGCCACACCCTGTGACGCTCAGGGGTTACTCCTGGCTATGCGCTCAGAAGTTGCTCCTGGCTTCTTGGGGGACCATATGGGACGCCGGGGGATCGAACCGCGGTCCGTCCAAGGCTAGCGAAGGCAAAGCAGGCACCTTACCTCCAGCGCCACCGCCCGGCCCCAGTATATACAGTATTTAACCCATAATATTCTGAGCTTTTTATGAGACTGACAGCAGTGAGGATATCTGTGAACTCAGAACTAATGACAATGTCCATGCTGATTCCTTCACATCATACACAGCTGAAGTTCTGTTTGGACATACAGAGGAAGAGGAGAAGGAGGAGGAGGAGGAGGAGGAGGAGGAGGAGGAGGAGGAGGAGGAGGAGGAATCCAGTTTCAAAGAATTTTAACCTTTGTGATTTACTTTGATTAACTGTTAAACTATGGTTTTCTGCACTTTATTTAAAGTTTCAAAGTTACTGTTGCTAGTTTACAGTTTTTCTTTAGCAATAAATATTGAAAAACATTAACTATTGATTCCTCAATTATTCTAATTGTTTTGGGTATATATTCTTATTTTTGATATTTACCAGTGGCTGCTGCATTTTCTACCTTGGCTTATACTCGAGTCACTAAGTTTTCGCAGTTTTTTGAGTAAAATTGGTGGGGGGGGTCAGCTTATATTCGAGTCAGCTTATACTTGAGTGGATATGGTAGACTTAGAGAGAGGATGGAAAACAATCAAACAAGCCAATGACAGATCAAAAAAGGCTGGGACAGCCTTAGTTATATCACACCAAATACCAAATAGTATCCAACATAAAGTAAACAGACAGTGATGGACACAAGTTATTGGTTAAGGAAACAACAGATAAAGTAGATGGGTTAGAAAGATAGTGCAGGGCCTGGAGAGATAGCGCATCGGCGTTTGCCTTGCAAGCAGCCAATCCAGGACCTATGGTGGTTGGTTCGAATCCCGGTGTCCCATATGGTCCCCCGTGCCTGCCAGGAGCTATTTCTGAGCAGACAGCCAGGAGTAACCCCTGAGCATCGCCAGGTGTGGCCCAAAAACCAAAAACCAAAAAAAAAAAAAAAAAAGATAGTGTAGCAGATAGAGCGCTTGCTTTACATGTGGCCAACTGGGTTTTGATCTCTGGCAAATCATATGGTCCGAGCCTGCCAGGAACAATCACTGAGCATGAAGCCAAAAATAAGCCTGCTCACAACCAGGTGTGGCACAAAAGAAAAACAAAATATTAGTTTTCTGCCTATACCCCACTCCACAAACTATCAATCAGTCACCATCTAAATATTCATTCCTCCCTGGTTATTTAAGGGGAAAAAAATGACAGTGAGTACTAATATTAGCATAACCCATGAGAAAAAAATCCTAAGAATACTGCTTAATTACTGCTTGCCACTTTCACAGTTTTAATTACTTAAAATTCAAGTCCTCAAATGTAGCAAATTACTGGTATTAGAAACTGCAATAACTAGCAGCCTGAGCTATGGTGGTTAGATCTCCAGAACCAAATATGATTCCCCAAACAATGCAAGGAGTGAGCAATGCCTAAGTGCAGTGTAAGCCATGAGCACCACCTGTTCTAATCCAAACCTCAATCCAGTCACCACCACCACCAACAACAACAACAACAACAACCACTGCCCAAGTGCAATTTACTTTTTAATTACTCTTTAAATTACATTTTTAAATACAACAAACCTTTGATGAAGAAACTGCTGAAGAAGTTGAGGGTGAAGTATCTCTTGATGTTTTCGAAGACTGAACAGTTCTCTCTTTACCTACGTAAGAAAATATAAAAGGCAATTTTCTAGTTCATCTGTTTTTCAAGTAATTTTCTATTACTGAATAAGCAAGAGTCAGAAGGACAAATACCTTCATTACATTGTTAATGTGTTAATACAAAAATCTAACTCTAATACTCTAATCTAATGTGTGTAGGCACATTAAAAAATACAAATAACGGGGCCCGGAGAGATAGCACAATGACGTTTGCCTTGCAAGCAGCCGATCCAGAACCATAGGTGGTTAGTTCGAATCCCGGTGTCCCATATGGTCCCCCGTGCCTGCCAGGAGCTATTTCTGAGCAGACAGCCAGGAGTAACCCCTGAGCACCGCCAGGTATGGCCCCAAAACCAAAACCAAAACCAAAACAAACAAACAAAAAAAAAAACAAATAACATAGCATCAAAGAATATCAAGGCAATCTAAATCATACCTAATGCTAGTTAGCAAATAATCAATGAGAAGAAAATAAATATAAAACTATTTTAAAATCATAAACGTTGTTTCTTCCACATTCCTAAAGGATTACCTTAGATCCCAATAAAAATCCAACCACCAAAAAGAAGTAACTAGTGAATCAATAAGTAAGGCATGTAAGAAATTTAGCAAGTGTTCTTTGAAATGCTGGGCAATTTCAAGAATTTTTAAAAAGCAGTGATGTATTATTTAGAACTCAGCCAATTCTGATATGAATGAACACCCAAATATCATATGGTAAATAAACATTAGGCATGATCTTTAGTCAGTACAGGCATTTATGTATACCTTTTTTTTGGGGGGATGGTCCACACCCAGCAGCGCTTAGGGGTTACTCCTGGTTCTCTGCTCAGAAATCGATCCTGGTAGGTATGGGGGACCCTATGGGATGCCGGGATTTGAGCCACCATTGGTCCTGGGTCAGCTACTTGCAAGGCAAACGCCCTACCGCTGTGCTATCTCTCCGGCCCATACCTTTTTTCTTTTTTTTTTGGGGGGTTTTTTTTTTGGTCGTTTTTGGGTCACACCCGGCAGTGCTCAGGGGTTATTCCTGGCTCCAGGCTCAGAAATTGCTCCTGGCAGGCACGGGGGACCATATGGGATGCCGGGATTCGAACCGATGACCTCCTGCATGAAAGGCAAACGCCTTACCTCCATGCTATCTCTCCGGCCCCACCATACCTTTTTTCTTATTAAGCCAAATAATATTGACTTAAAGACTGCTACTTTAATCAGTTTAACAAAAAAAAAAAAAAAAAAAAAACTGAAACATAAAAAATAACTGAATTTGTACTGTTATCTATAGAATGTATCAACTTTTTAATTCCTTCCTGGTTAGTCAAGAGAATTAGTCATTTTTGGTTTTTGAGTCACACTCAGAGTTGCTCAGGACTTACTCCTGGCTCTGTACTCAGAAATCACTCCTAGTGGTCTTCAGGAAACCAGATGGGATCAGTGAAATTGAGCCTGGTTTAGCCGGATGCAAGGCAAGGGCCCTACTGGCTGTACTATCTTTCTGGCCCCTATTCAAATTGATCGGAAAACTGAAAAAAACAAAAAACAAAAAACAAAAAACAAATTATGGGAACAGGAAAAAAAAAAGAAAAGCAATAAGAATAGATAATTAAGAAACTGATGCAGATTGGTAATTGGGTTAAAATCAAGAAAGCAGTTGAGAGGAGAGAGAGAGAGAGAGAAGAGAGAGAGAGGATAAAGAGGAGAGAGAGAAAAGAAAAATGTCTGTCATGGGCAGGCAGAGAACAGAGGCAGCATCAATCTAAACCTTTATGCTTTTTCTTTCTAGTCAAGATAGCTAAGTGACTAATTGACAGACTGGAGGTTCAAAATTCCCTAATTACCTAGAGCAGAAATAACAGCTCTTTCCAGTGTTCTAGAGACACATAAAATCTTGACATTTCTCTCCCTTAACCAGGGACATGAATAATGTATAAATATAATTTTGACTTCACAAGTGTGAGATTGCCACTGGCATACAGTAAACAAAGGCAAACTGCTGCTAAACATCCTAAAAATGCACAGGACCAACCACCATAACAAATGTAGCTGCAAATGTCGATAGTAGTGGAGGTTGAAGATTCCTGCTTCAGATGCAAACTCTGAAGCTCTAACAATCTAGAATTCTAGAAGCATTTTATTAGTGTTTATGAAGGTGAGAGGAAATGGGAAGCATTCTCAGCAGTATTCAGGGACTATTCCCACCATGGCACACTGGGTTTGATAAAGAGTTATACAACTCTGAGTTGTGCTCAAGGACATATGCAGTGACAGGTATGCAAAGCTTGCACTCCAATTCTTTGAATCACCTCCTTGATTCATAGAACCCTATTATCTTTTAGGTTGTACAAGCATTAAGAAGCCTACACAACTATATACATTTTGAAATTCTAGCAAGTCTTCAAAATAAAGCAAAAATAACATCACTACATTCTCCGATGACTATAAATAAATGGTTTATTTCATCATTTCCTACTATAAACACTACAGCTGGTAAATTTCACATCATGTTATACCTGTAAAACATACTGTTTCCTACTGAGTTCATTACACATGGTAAATTCCACACTTGTCTGTTCAATTATAGCGAAAGTTTTTCTTTATGGGGGTTGGGGCCACACCTGGTGGCGCTCAGGGGTTGCTCCTAGCTCTACGCTCAGAAATCATCCTGGCAGGCTCAGGGGAATTGAAACCAGGTCCGTCCTGGGTCGGCCACATGCTAGGCAAACACCCTACTGCTGTGCTATCACTCCAGCCCTATACCAAAAACTCTTAAAGGATCTAAGTGTCACAGCTTATTCATTTCTGAATGAATACCCAGGGTATACTTTGCTCAAATTCTTTAGAAAACAGAAGCACTCAAAAGAGTGAAATTTTTCCATCCTTAGCATGCAATGATATTCGGAGGAGCTGTCCAACACGCTATGCCAATTAAAGGCACAACTGTAAGCTCAATTATGGCAGAGAGAAATAAAAAAGAAACAGCTGTTAATCTCTTAGAACTCCATTTAGTACTAAGATATAAGTCCTTAAAGGTATGCCAAGTACAGTTCACAAATCTTGGAACTTTTCTTGGATTTAATTACCGTATTTTCGCTCTAAATGAAGAACCTGACCATAAGACGCACATAGTTTTCTGATGAAGAAAACAAGAAAAAAAATTATTATAAAGCAAATGGTGCAATGCAAGCCGCTGTTAGGAGACGGCAGCTGGGAACAACCAGCCTCTGAGTCCTAAGTATATTTACAATACGCCGGTTCACAGCTGGTTAAACATATTTACCTAACTCATTTATTCATTTATTTATTTATTTTTGGTTTTTGGGTCACACCCGGCAGCACTCAGGGGTTACTCCTGGCTCTGAGCTCAGAAATTGCTCCCGGCAGGCATGAGGGACCATATGGGATGCTGGGATTCAAACCACCGTTGGTCCTGGGTCGGTTGCTTGCAAGGCAAACGTCCTACTGCTGTGCTATCTCTCTGCCCCCCCCCCCCAACTCATTTTTACATGAGAAAATTAAAAACACCACTCAGGCTTCAGCTCCAGGTGGCATTCGCTCCATAAGATGCACAAACATCCTCCCCATCTTTGAGAGGTGGGGTGCATCTTATGGTATGAAAAATACAGTACTGTAAATTTTAGTTAGCACTTTGAAAGCAATCTTAGTGTTCAGAAGGTAAGGTTAAATTGGCTTTTATATATATATATATATATATATATATATATATATATATATATGTATATATATTGCAAGAAGGCAAGGGACAAGAGAGAAGCAAAGAAAAGGAATGATTCAGACAAGCAGCAGAAAGGGTTTAGAAAAGGGTAAATGAAAATTTCCTGATCCTCTGTTAGTTTCCATCTGGCAACAATTTATTTATTTTATACGTCTCAATGTTCTAATCAGGAATGGTTAGCACAAACAACCAGCTCACACAAGCACTCGAGTACTACAACATGGGTCTACTGAAGTTCAGCAGATTCCGGCAAATAGACTTTTAAAGAGATTATACTTTTCCCATTTCCAAAACTCTATAGATACAAGCCCACCCACCCTTCAGAATCCCAAATCAAGATCTACCTCAAAACTCACCTCTTTCTGGTTTTCCTTCTTTCTGTCTTTTGTAGGAGGCATCATCACGCATGGACTCTAGGAAAGGTGGGCAGGGAGGAATTAACGCCAGCACCTCAGTGCCCAGAGTGAACAGAACCCAGAAGCGGGAGTGACAATAAGTAGAACTTCTATGCATTTGCTAACGACCCTAAACTCTTTCCTACCCAAGGAGTGTTGCCAGAATATTCCTTACGGAAGAATATAATGAGACAAGTCAGTTAGGTCCCACAATGAAACTAGATGGGGAAAAGCATATTACACCAAAGCTGAAGACAAGAATAAAGTCTCGGAAGGGGTGGAGGTTAAAAAAAAAAAAAAAAAAAAAAAGAAAGAAAGAAAAAAGAAAAAAGAATAAAGGCATTCATCATTACAAGTACCCTTAGGCTCCATAAAGCTAAATACAAATAACTGTTTAAAGAAAAACACCCAAAAAAATCTAGTCACCACTAAATAAAAACTGGAATGGTTTTTTTCCAGAAAACTGGAAAGGTGTTGGTGAGTCTATTAACTCCTTGAGCTCACAATGACAGACTGTAAGGAGTTATTTCATGTACCAGAGAAAGAATATAGTGGGAAGTGCCTTGCATGCAGCCAATCAGGTCTTAATCCCTAGCATCTCATATGATTCTCTGAATCAGCCAGGAAAGGAGAGATCCCTAAGCACACAGCCAGGGTTAAATTAAGCCTTGAGTCCGACTGGAAATGGTATTCAAGTCTTAATATTAAAAATGTCCTCCAAATTGTCCAATTAAATCATGTTCATTATATATATTAAAGCTTTCATAAAGACTTGGGGCCAGACCCAACGTTGCTCTAGGATACTCCTGGCTTGCACTCAGTAATTATCCCTAGCAGTTCAGGGGACCATATGGGATACCGGTGATCAAACCCGGCTCAGGCATGTGCAAGACCAATATCCTACCTATTATTCTCTCTTTGCAACTTTTTCTTTTTAAAATAACTTTTTCTTATAAACAAATCTACAAACTACTCTCTTTTTTGTGTGTGTGTGTGTGTGTGTGGTTTTTGGGTCACACCCGGCAGTGCTCAGGGGTTATTCCTGGCTCCAGGCTCAGAAATTGCTCCTGGCAGGCATGGGGGACCATATGGGGCACCGGGATTCGAACCGATGACCTCCTGCATGAAAGGCAAACACCTTACCTCCATGCTATCTCTCCGGCCCCCCAAACTACTCTCTTATACTAATCACTGATTTCCTGAATTTACTCTTCTAAGTATTTTTGCTAGCTTCCTTACCTGCAAGCTCTTATTTATACAAATGGACTAATTTCTAAATAGTCTAACCAAACTACCAGAGAATCTCATATAATTTCCCAATGAAGCACACATCTTTTTTTTGTTTTTGGTTTTGGTTTTTGGGCCACACCCAGCGGTGCTCAGGGGTTACTCCTGGCTGGCTGCTCAGAAATAGCTCCTGGCAGGCACGGGGGACCATATGGGACACCGGGATTTGAACCAAACATCTTTGATCCTGGATCGGCTACTTGCAAGGCAAACGCCGCTGTGCTATCTCTCCGGGCCCTGAAGCACACATCATTAACATTTACTTCACATTTTTCTGGAGATGTTTTGGTAGGCTAAAATGTCAATTTTACTAGGTTTTCTCCCACTGAATTATTTTAACAATGTCAGTAAATCTACACTAAAAAAATAATTCAGGACTTGTTGAGCTAGCTCAATGGGTTAGAGTACATGCTTTGTATATACAGAAGGACTAGATTAGGAATCCTAGTATTGATAGTTCCCTCAAGCATCAGAAATAATCCCTGGGCATTGCCAAATAAAAGAAAACAATTTCAACACATAAAGCACAGGAATATTGTCACCCTAATTTTAAAAAATATGCTGTTAAAGAAATAGCATTTTTCTCATATTGTTTGCTTTACATAGCTGACTTGAGTTCAATCCCCAGAACTCCATTTTCTTAGCCTTGTCAGGAGTGATCCCAAAATGCAAACCCAGGAGTAAGGCTTGAGCATCGCCAAGTATGGCCCAAACTGACAAGGACCCCTACCAACCCCCCAAACAAAACAAAAACTTATCTCTCCTAAACAGCTAAGTACAATATAAAGTTCATTTGTTCATTCATAGTTTATTTATAGGATCTTTTTATCCTTTGGTTTTTGTCCACATCTGGCAGCACTCGGATTACTCCTAGCTCCGTGCTCAGAAGTTACTCCTATCAGGTTCGGGGGACCATATGGGATGCTGGGGGAGTCATCTGCATGCAAGGTAAGCGCCCTACCCACTGTGCTAACACCCCAGCCCAATGTATAGTGTCTGTCATATCACAAACATTTATTGTATATACTATAGATTTTATTTTCACTTTAATTTTAATATCTATGTAAAGTATATAGAGTGTGTAAAATATGGATAGTACAATATGTAAAGTATATGTGTTAAAAGCAGATGTGTGTAAAGTATGTATGTACAGTATGAATTTTATTTTTTAATTTTAATAATCATGTATATAGGGGCCAGCGAGGTGGCGCTAGAGGTAAGGTGTCTGCCTTGCAAGCCAAGGAAAGATCGTGACCGCGGTTCGATCCCCCAGCGTCCCCTATAGTCTCCTCAAGCCAGGGCAATTAGCCAGGAGTAACTTACCCCTGAACATCAAAGGGGTGTGGCCCGAAAAACCAAAAAAAAAAAAAAAAAATCATGTATATAAAATTCTCTAGCCACTTATATATTACGGTTTCATTAAGTGTTTATTCAAATTCCTTGTAAATCAAGAGGTCACAATAGTGATCTTTTACTGGAGTATCTTAAATGGTTCTACTTAGTTGGCTAGTCCATAATCTTCCAAAATGCATAGTCAATCACTCCAAATAAATAGCCTGATATTAGCCATGGAAGTTATATCTACTTCATGAATATTGGTAAAAGTCAAAATTAATACCTTGGGCTCACAATGACAAACTGTAAAAAGTTATTTCATGTACCAGAGAAAGAATACAGTGCATAGGGGATCTGCCTTCATGCAGCCAACCGGGTCTTAATTCCTGACATCTCAGTTGGTTCTTTAAACCAGCCAGTAGAGAGAAAGTACATCTCTTCAGCAGAATAAAGCAGAGGCTTGCCTTGCTCAGTCCCAGAGCACTGTCGGAAGTGACTCCTGAGCAGAGAGAGGAGTACCTTGGTTTGATCCCCAGCACTCTGTATTATCCTGGAGCCTATCAGGAGTGATCTGTTAGAGCAGAACCAAGAATAATCCCTGAGCACAGGCAGACGTGGCCCCAAAACAACAATAACAAAAATATTCAATTACATATCTCCCAGCCCTAATAAGTTTACCTAAAACAACTTAGGACCATATAGCAACTTTTTGAATGAATTTATCTGGACTGCAAATTTCTGAAGATCTATAGAAATTACCACATTACAGACAAAACCTTACATTCCCCTAACAACATCTTTTTCTTTTTTTTAAACTTTATTTATTTATTTATTGATACATTGATTGGTTTTGGGCCACACCCAGCGGCATTCAGGGGTTATTCCTGGCTCTGCACTCAGAAATCACACCTGGCAGGCTGGGGGACCATATAGGATGCCAGGAGTCAAACAAGGCCCCTCCTGGCAAATGCCTTACCACAGCCCCTTACTTTTTTCTTTTTCTTCTTTATTTTTTTTGTGGCTTAATTTATTTGATTTGGTTTGGTTTTTATTCGGTTTTGGGGCCACACCCAGTGGTACTCAGTGCACTTAGGAATTACTCCTGGCTGGCTCCAGGGACCAATGAGATGCCAGGGATCCAACCCGCATCAGCCACATGAAAGTCAAATGCCCTTCCTGTTGTGCTATCACTCTAGCCGACTTCTTTGTAATTTTTTGCTACATGTGAATATCCAATCTTTTTTCTCTATAATCTTACAATTATGAATACCAATTTTGTTTGTTTGTTTTTGGGTCACCCCCAGCAGTGCTCAGAGATTGATCACTCCTGGCTCTACACTCAGAAATTGCTCCTGGCAGGCTGGGGAAACCATATGGGATGCCGGGATCTGAACCACCGTCCTTCTGCATGCAAGGCAAATGCCCTACCTCTATGCCATCTCTCTGGCCCTATCATTATCTTTCAAGTCAACTAATTTCACTCAAGCTTCTTTATTTCACTTTTTTAAATCTTTTTTTAAATTTTTTTATTTTTAATTATGAGAACAAAGATGCAAAGAAAGAGGACAAGGTAAAGTTACAGTGGAAGGACAATCATCCATAAACAGAATTCTCAGAAGTCCCCTTCCTGACCTATATCTTATTTTAAGTGAAGAAACAAAACGGGAACAAATAACACGTGACCCGGGGTCCAGAAAAGCGACGAATATTGAACTCACTCACAGGCAGGCTTCCAGAGAGATAACATCTTTATTCAGCCCTAGCCAACAGATGTGGCTGCTAACCATTTACGCATGCCATTCTTAGCTTGCCCTGCATCTTAACTCCTTTCAGCCATCTTCCCTCTGACCTCCATGCTGGCAAAGACCCCCCCTCCTTTATTTCACTTTTTAAAATGCTATTTAAAGAAGTTTATTGTTGTTTACCCCATCCTCCTTATTAGGATGATAACCAGAGAGGATCACATTTGGTTGGTGTTCAGTTTTAGTGTAACTTTTGCATACATTTAGTTGTTTGTGTCAGAACCCACACAAGTGCAGTACCTCTGGGATTGTGTTCAGTATATGAGGAGGTTTTGAGAGATGGAATTTGTGGCCTCACATTTATGTGCAAGGCTAGCAACTCTAAAACACTTCTCCATTCACATCTCAAGTTACATCTCTAGGGCCGGGCGGTGGCGCTAGAGGTAAGGTGCCTGCCTTGCCTGCGCTAGCCTTGGACGGACCGCGGTTTGATCCCTCGGTGTCCCATATGGTCCCCCAAGCCAGGAGCGACTTCTGAGCGCATAGCCAGGAGTAACCCCTGAGCGTCACTGGGTGTGGCCCAAAAACCAAAAAAAAAAAAAAAAAAAAAAGTTACATCTCTAGTGTAACTTCCTCACATAGTTACCCAGTAGCTCAAATCATCTCAGACTTGATCTAAGAAGGAACTATGTGCTTGAAAAAAGAGGAAAAAATAATATTCTTGCTTTTGTATGACTTAATGAAAATGACACCTAAATAGCATGAAGGAAGGAAACAGAATAAAAATACTGGAGGGTCAGGAGTGGTGGCGCAAGCAATAGAGCATCTGCCTTGAAAGTGCTAGCCTAGGACGGACTGCACTTCTATTCCCCGGTTTCCCATATGGTCTCCTAAGCCAGGAGCTATTTCTGAGTGCACAGCCAGGAGTAACCCCTAAGTGTCACTGGGTGTGGCACAAAAAAAAAAAAAAAAACACTGAAGGAGGCAGCATTGAAGTCAAATACTAATAAATATATTAGTGAGTGAAATAGAAAATAAAGGGGCCAGAGAGATACCATGGAGGTAAGGCGTTTGCCTTTCATGCAGAAGGTCATCGGTTTGAGTCCCGGAGTCCCATATGGTCCCCCGAGCTGCCAGGAGCTATTTCTGAGCATGAAGTCAGGAGTAACCCCTGAGCGCTGCCGGGTGTGACCCAAAAACAAAAACAAAAGACAAACAAACAAACAAACAAAAAAGAAATAGAAAATAAAGAATATCAAATACTTGTTTCATAGGATAGGTATAAAGTTCTTTCCATGGAGGTAAAATCAAAGATGGAGAAGCAGCTAAATAATCAACAAACATCTAGCAGTCTTACAGAAAAAAATATAAGGGACATAATTTCAGAGTTTAAATTTTATTTACTTATTTTTTTTTGTGATCATTCATGGTGGGATCTGGGGGACAGTATCTCAGGTTTGCCGCATAAAAGCAAAAGCCTTATTCACTATACTCTGGAGCATATATTTTGTGTACCAAAGTTGTGTATGGACATAATGACTGGCACCCTGTGGTTCCCTGGGTGTAGTCCAAAAACAATAACAAAATTTTCCCCATGATGCTTTGTAGAGCAAACATGAGTTACCAATAAGCAATATTTGATGACTATATAAATCCATATTCTGATATAATTTTCAGATATTTATTTTCCTGATATTTTAATAAAAAATAAACCTGACCAGACTCATCATAGTACCTAATGTGTAAAAACAAAATACTTTCAAATTACCATCTTATCAATAAACAAAAAGGTACTACATTCATTACATTCATTTCTTTAATAGCTGAAGTCTTAAAAAAGAAACAGAATAAAACAATAAAGATACCATACACATGCTTAAATGGCTGTATTTCTTAGCTGCTAAAGAAATAATTTACTTTTTTTTTTTTTTGGATCATGAATGAATATAAAATTGGGTCTTTAGACTAGAAATAACAAGATTTCAAGGAGATATAAAACAGAAAATGAAAGTAGGGACCGGAGAAATAGCACAGTGGAAAGGCGTTTGCCTTGCGTGCAGTCATTCCAGGATGGACGGTGGTTCAAATCCCGGCATCCCATATGATCCCCGGTGCCTGCCAAGAGCGATTTCTGAGCACAGAGCCAGGAGTAACCCCTGAGTGCCGCTGGGTGTGACCCAAAAACCAAAAATAAATAAATAAATAAATAAAATAAATAAGTAAAAAATTAAATTAAATTAAATTTAAAAAAGAAAATGAAAGAAAATCACAAGAAAAATTATCTTGTAGGAAGCTCTCTAAAAGTTGATGGAGGGGAAGGATAAATTTTCAACCATTTATGCTTCCCCCAAATAATCAGGCTTTATAGATACAGTATTAACTAGAAATGCTTGGAAGTGTATTTCTGAACTCTCCTTTACAACCAAATGAGCTTACGAAAACATAGGACCTGTTCAAACATAGAGCCTGTAGTTGATCTTATGGCAGGATGTTTCACGAGTAGGGTCGGTCTCCCTGGTTTTAAGCCAAGGTTTTTCCTTTCTATTTTTTCCATATTTTGCTGTCCTATGCAAAAACAAACAAAAAACAAACCAAAACAAAACCCAAACCACACACACACCTTTTTTTCCTTTTATTTATTTATTTATTCATTTATTTGTTTGTTTATTTTTGGTTTTTGAGTCACATCCGGCTGCGCTCAGGGGGTTACTCCTGGTTCTACGCTCAGAAATCGCTTCCGGCAGGCTCAGGGGACCATATGGGATGCCAGGATTCGAACCACCGTACTTCTGCATGCAAGGCAAACACCCTACCTCCATGCTATCTCTCTGGCACCTCTTTTTTATTTCTAATCTTTTAAATAGGGGCTCCTACCTTTTTCATAGAACCCTGGGATGTGAAATACTTTATTTTAACACATATTTGCATTTTTCTATAAAACTAAGAAGAGGGGCCAGAGCGGTGGCATAAGCTGTAAGGTAACTACCTAAAACAGATCACGGTTCGATCCCCCGGAATCCCATATAGTTTTCCAAGCTAAGGAGAGATTTCTGAGTGCATAGCCAGGAGTAGCCCATGAGTGTCACGGGGTGTGGCCCAAAAATAACCCCCCCCCCAAAAAAAACTAAGAAGAAAGGTATAAAGAAAGGCTGGGGGCCATGAGCCAAGTGGTCTCAAATGCATTGGTGGGGAAGAAAATAAGAATAGAACTAAATGTCAAAGTCAACAACAATAGAATCAAGAGACCTAAACTTTAACAATTTAAACTTAAATGGGCATGTTATACTGGCAGGTCAGGGGCAAAGAGTGGTGGTATAGGATGTACTCTGGATCCACTGTGGAGAGAAGTTGACACTGGTGGTGGGAATGGCTCAGACTTACTGTATATCTGAAATTGAACTACGAAGGAAGAACTCAGTAGATCACAACTGTTTCAACAGAATAAATTCAAAAAGAAAAAAAAAAAAAAAACTCCAGGGCCGGTGAGGTGGCGCTAGAGACAAGGTGTCTGCCTTGCAATCGCTAGCCAAGGAAGGACCCCATTTCAATCCCCTGGCCTCCCATATGGTCCCCCCAAGCCAGGGGCAATTTCTGAGCGCTTAGCCAGAAGTAACCACACAGCATCAAATGGGTGTGGCCTGAAAACCAAAAAGAAAAAAGAAAAAAAGCTCTGTAACATTTACTTTCATCACACCTTTCCTTCAAATTGAAAAAGAGGAAACGCAAAGGAAGGTGTTGGAATATTATAAATATATATATCTTTTTATCTCTTTCAAAATAAAAACCAAATGAGCTTGTGCTTGCTTTGGCAACATGTATACTAAAACCAAATGAGCTCACAAAAAATATGAAGCATTTTATCATCTGTGTGTGTATAAATAGATGCTAATGACAGAATATACTATGTTCCTAAACAGGAATATCTATAAATGCATACATATGGGAATGCCATTAATCTCAAAACCCTTACATTCTATTCAGATACCAGAAAAGTCATAGCTATATTAAGTTTCACTCAAGAAACTCATAGATGTAACTCTCTTATGAATAAATAGTAGATATTATAATTTAGGAGCTCTATATAACATCACTTGCATGCTTCTACATGCTTCTACAAATCACCCTTCAGATTTTAAGTTAAATATTCCTGACTGCTTCATGATTTATTTGCCCCTCCCACTTGACCAAATCATAGTGCAAAGACTAAATCTGTTACGCTTGGGAAATCATTCACATGAAATAAACTTTGTTAAATATAAGACTATTAGCAAACACAAATACAGAAAATTTCAAACCAAAAGAACAATACAATATCACTATAATAATTAGCTGTTGAGAGAATGAGTTCACCATCCCTACTGACTAATTCAGATGATAAAGCCTTATTTCCACATTGTCATCATTCCTCAAACGAATATAAAAAAGTCTTCTTCCTAAGTGCAGAATTAAATCCCTAAATCATATTGGTTTCACAGAAATAATAAAAAATTTCATGGGACTGGAATGATAGCACAGCAGTAGGGCGTTTGCCTTGCATGCCACTGACCCAAGACTAACCCAGGTTTTATCCCAGGCATCTTAAATGGTTCCAAGATACCAGGAGTAATTTCTGAGCACAGTGTCAGGAGTAACCCCGGAGTGCCACTGGGTGTGACCCCCCCGAAAAAAAATAAATAAAAATTCAAAAAAAATTTTGGGAAAAAAAAAAAAACTCATCAAAAATTTCATTAAGATTTCCAAGTACATTCAGAGCCAGAAGATATTACTTAAAATGTTGATTTTTGTTTTGCTTTGTTTTCTTTTTTTTTTTTTTTGGTTTTTGGGCCACACCCGTTTGACGCTCAGGGGTTACTCCTGGCTATGTGCTCAGAAATCGCCCCTGGCTTGGGGGGACCATATGGGACATCAGGGAATCGAACCGAGGTCAGTCCTACACTAGCGCTTGCAAGGCAGACACCTTACCTCTAGCACCACCTTCCCGGCCCCGTTTTGCTTTGTTTTCTTTGCTTTTGGGTCACACTTGGTGGTACACAGAGGTTACTCCCGGCTCTGAGCTCAGAAATTACTCCTGGCAGGCTCGGGGGACCATATGGGATGCCGGGATTCAAACCACCACCCATCCTGGATAGGCTGCAAAGGCAAATGCTCTACGTTCTGCTATCTCTCTGGCCCCTAAAATGTTGATTTTTAAAGCACTGATTAAAACAATAAAAATAATAGGTATTCTGCCTTTATCTTGAAGGTCAACAATGGTTTCTATCATCCAAATGAACATCAAAATAGTACTGTTATTTCTTGTACAATTAAAGACCATCCCAAAAGATGTTAAGGAACACTAAATGCTGATAAGAATTTTTTTTCTTTTTTGGTTTTTGGCAGGCTTGGGTGACAATATGGGATGCTGGTGATCGAACGTAGGTCTGTCCCAAGCCAGCTGCGTGCAACGCAAACACCCTACCACTGAGCTATCATTTCAGCCCCTGATAATTAATAATCTTTTAAAATACCCTTTATCTTAAATAATGACTGTAACAAAAATGGGACAGTGTTAGAACAAAAGTTAGAATCTTAGAAAACAACATCATTACCACCACTAAATAAATAAATATTAAAAACCTTGCATATCTTATGTACTAATATTTTAAACTTTTTTTTTGGGGGGGGGGTGTTGGGTCACACCCAGCGACTCTCAGGGGGTTTACTCCTTGCTCTCTGCTCTGATATCACCCCAGCATGCTCAGGGGACCATAAAGGATGCCGGGATTCAAACCACCATTGGTCCTGGGTTGGCCGCTTGCAAGGCAAAAACCCTACCACTGTGCTATATCTCCGGGCTCCTATTTTAAACTTTCAACCAAAATATCACACAGTCTAATTAATATAGGAGCATCACTAGTATAATTAATAATAATTAGCAAATGTTTAAAATGAATCACCAAGTGCTTACATAATCACCACTCAGAACCACAATGGATTTATTAAAAATTTTATAAAAATTTTGATCTCTCCAGGGCCGGAGAGATAGCATGGAGGTAGAGCATTTGCCTTGCCGGCAGAAGGACAATGGTTCAAATCCCAGCATCTCATATGGCCCCCCGAACCTGCCAGGAGTGATTTTTGAGCGTAGAGCGAGGAGTAACCCCTGAGTGCTGCCTGGTAGACCCCAAAACAAAACAAAAAAATCTAAAAATTTTTTTTACAAATATTTATACATTTTCATATAAATTTATTTTGAAAATCAGGCCTTTTTAGGTAACTTTTTTCAATAAAATAATTTGTAACCTAAGAAATTTAAGGAATGTACTTAAAAAAAAAACACCCAACATATCAAATACTAAAGAGAAAAGCATGACAAGATAGAGGAATCACTAATAGTGGAATAATAGCAAACATAAATCATTGGGGTCAATAGAGAGGGATCTCCAGACATTTCTATGGCTTGTCTCAGGCAACTGATATAATAATTAATTTTTATTATCATAATTATTATCAAAATATAATCATTATCAAAACAAATATATAAAGCCTGTTTTCTTTGCAGATAAAACAACTTTTCATCTGCTATTTATATAGAGAATCACTAATGAGATTTTAAGACTACAAGAGAAGACCATGAGTCATTAACTACATTTCAACTAATGCAAAAGAAGTGATATTAAAACAAACAAAATGGCTTAGGTAGGTTCAACTGCCTACAATCTCAGTGAAAGTCAGTAGTTCAGAAAAAAATTCACTTCAGAAAGGAAAATTAAGAAGGCACAAGGAGGGCCCGGAGAGATAGCCAGTGGCGTTGCAATCAACCAATCCAGGACCAAAGGTGGTTGGTTTGAATCCCGGTGTCCCATATGGTCCCCCATGCCTGCCAGGAGCTATTTCTGAGCAGACAGCCAGGAGTAACCCCTGAGCACCACCAGGTGTAGCCCAAAAACCAAAAACCAAAAACCCCCCCAAAAAAAAAAAAAAAAAAAAAAAGAAAGAAAGAAAGAAAAGAAAATATTTTGGGAATATGGGTCCGGAGAGGGGCTGGAGCAATGGCACAGCAGTAGGGCATTTGCTTTGCACACAGCTAACCCATGACGGACCGTGGTTCGGTCCCCCAAGCTAAGAACAATTTCTGAGCCCATAGCCAAGGAGTAACCCCTGAGCATCACCAGGTGTGGCCCAAAACTCACACACACACCCAAAATGGGGCTGGAGCAATAGTGCATTGGTAGGGCATTTGACTTGCATGAGGCTGACCCAGGACAGACCTTGGTTTAATCCCCAGTGTCCCATATGGTTCCCCAAGCCAGGCGATTTCTGAGCGCACAGCTAGGAGTAACCCCTGAGCGTCACCAGGTATGGCCCAAAACCTCAAAAAAATAAAGAAACCTTTTGGGAATAAATTTAACTGCAAATAGTAAAGCCTAGAAAAATTATTCAGGAATATTTTATCCAGATCAGAAATTGCTATATTTATTCTAACAATACTAAGCAACACAACTTAGGATGAAATGCTATGGCTGCACAGAATACATTCAATGTCCAGGCATTCTAACATAAAAACACAAAATTGAAATAGAAAAGGACCAAACCAAACATGATAAATTTTAATTCTATATCTTCTAAGGCTATAACTTATATTTAGAATAAACCACAGTTAATTTTCATGAAAAAACACTAATATATGTGTTTAATGTAAGGCAGATATAGACAACACCTAATTACAGAAGATTAAAGACATTTAGCCTGCCCAGGAACTAATAAAAAACATGGTTACACATGACTTTGCAACTTGCACATCCCTGTCATGCTGAAGAATCAGAAGTAAAATGTCAATAAATAATAATTTGAAACAGTTCTCCAGAATGAGTGTGTAATATTTATTACACTATCCTACCTTCAGTGCTTGAAAATTCTCAAAATAAAGTAAAAAAAACAAACAAGTATATTTATTAAAGCAGTGTGACTGCACACATTTTGTTAGAGAAGATTAAAAATAAATAAGTTGAAGGGCCCAATGGACCATGGTGAGGAATATTAGCACTTTAATGATAGATTTGAATGAGTAACAATAGGCCCTTAAACATACAGATATTTAAACTCTTGGAAAACTAAATAGAGACAATAAAATATAAAAAATAAATAAACTTTTGAAAAACTATGTTGCTTCAATAGTCAATGTTTAAAATATACATACTTCTGTGTTGAGACTGATGAAAAGAATACGTTTTACTTCTTTCTGGAGAATAGCTTCTACTACTGGAGCCAGATCTGCTACGTGGAGAATCTTTTCGGCCTACAGGAGAGTCTCTGAAAAAAGAACTGTCTCTTTTATGAGGAGATCGATCTCTCACATAATGGGAAGAGTAGAAAGCTTTTCTTCTAACGCCATCTCTCGAGTCCCTTTGAAGAAAAAATAAAGCAAATGTAGTCCTAAATCTCATATACATATATAAACACAAACAGCAAAAGCTCTGATTATAAACTATTAAGTTTGTCACTTGACTTCAGAAGTCAGTACACACAGGGCTGGAGTGATAGCACAGTGGAAGGCGTTTGCCTTGCAAGCGGCCAACACAGGACGGATCCCGGTTCGAATCCCAGCATCCCATATGGTCCTCAAGCCTGCCAGAAGCGACTTCTGAGCACAGAGCCAGGAGTGGAAAAAAAGTCAGTACATAAAATGAAATTATGTGTGTTAAGTATAATTTAGAATGCTCCCCCTCCGAAAAATCAGCTAGAAGTTTAAGTAAAAATGTTAACTTTTAGAGCTACAGTGATAATACAGCAAGTAAGACATTTGCTTTGCATGCAGTCAATTCCTGGCACTCCATATGGTATAGAGCCCTTCAGGAGTATCTCTGAACACAGAGCAAGGAATAAGGCCTAGCACTGACAGGAATGGCCAAAATAAAAGACTTTATTCTAAACTAGCAAAAATAATTTTAAATTGAGAAGCATGATCATATATTCTCTATTTCTAGCCATTAATTATAAATTATAATTAATAAATTACATAGGTCCCATGATATCAAAGACAACTATAGTATACCAAAGATTCTCATAAGCCTTTGTTAGTGTATCACTGGAAGAATCAATAAACGCAAAAAATTGGATAAGTGGAAAAATTCATTTAAACACAAATGAAGGAGCTGAAGAATATGCGAAGAGGAACAAAGAGCTGAAAAAAAAGAAATTAAGTCAACTGAAATTAGATGTTTAGGAATTACAGAAGAAAATTTAAGAGAGAGGTTTGATAATATCATAAGAAATAACTTCTGAGAGTGTCTAGCCTGCCCAGGCGAGCCGAGCCTGAACGAATCCCAATTGCACGCACGGCCTGACTCCCCACACCATGCCATTTATTAAATTTGTCTAAAAAGAGGGCCGGAGAGATAACATGGAGGCAGGGTGCTTGCCTTGCATGCAGAAGAACAGTGGTTCGAATCCTGGCATCCCATATGGTCCCCAGAGCCTGCCAGGGGCTATTTCTGAGTGTAGAGCCAGGAGTAACCCCTGAGCGCTGCCAGGTGTGACCCAAAAACAAAACAAACAAACAAAATGTTTTTCTAAAAAAAAAAGAGAGAGAGAAAAAAAGAAATAACTTCTGCATCAAAGGAACTTCAGGAGAGGAAAAGAAAAGAGGAGAATAACTTAACAGAAATTTTCCAAATCTGAGGAAGGTACTTGTGTACTGATCCAGGAAGCCCAGAAACAGACTAAATAAACCCACAGAGAAGAGTAGCTCAAAAACAGCAAAAACCACAGGGCCAGAGAGATGGCACAGCGGTAGGGCGTCTGCCTTGCACACAGCTTTCCTAGGACTGACTATGGTTCAATCCCCTGGCACCTGGCGTCCCATATGGTCCCTCAAGCCAGGAACAATTTCTGAGTGCATAGCCAGGAGTGGCACCTGAGCGTCGCCGGGTGTGGGCCAAAAGAAAAAAAAAATGGCAAAAACCAAAGATATATATATCCCTTAAAGCAAAGCAGTAAGAGAGAAATCTCACATACAAGCAAAATACCTTAAGATTAGCATCAGATTTCTCAATTGAAACTATCAAAGCAAAAAAGAGGATGGTATGTTATATCCAAAGAAATAAAAAAAACTTCCTAACTGGAGCCAGAGAGATAGCACAGCGGCGTTTGCCTTGCAAGCAGCCAATTCAGGACCTAAGGTCCTAAGGTGGTTGATTCAAATCCCGGCGTCCCATATGGTCCCCCGTGCCTGCCAGGAGGTATTTCTGAGCAGATAGCCAGGAGTAACCCCTGAGCAAGGCCGGGTGTGCCCCCCCCGAAAAAAAAAATTAATAATAAGAACTTCCTAACCAATAATCCTTTACCCTGAAAAGGTATACTGATTAAGGAATACTCCAATTTGAGGAAGTGACAAAAACATTATCATATAAACAATAGCTGAGGGTTACTTGTTATATCCACATCGGTTCTTCAAGGAATACTAAAATACATCCTATTAAAAAATATGTAATAGCAGGGGCGGCAAGGTGGCGCTAGAGGTAAGGTGTCTGCCTTGCAAGTGCTAGCCAAGAACCACGGTTCGATCCCCCGGATCCCCTGGCGTCCCATATGGTCCCCCCAAGCCAGGGGCAATTTCTGAGCACTTAGCCAAGAGTAACACCTGAGCATCAAACGGGTGTGGCCCGAAAAACCAAAAAAAAAAAAAAAATGTAATAGCAGAAACAATGTAAATCATTGAAAAAAGGTGACAAATTCTTTCATATTAATAATTTCCCTGATGGGACCGGAGAGACAGCATGGGGATAAGGTATTTGCCTTCATGCAGAAGGTCACTATTTCAAATCCCAGCATCCCATATGGTCCCCCAAGCCTGCCAGGAGCAATTTCTGAGCACAGAACCAGGAGTAACCTCTGAGCGCTGCCGGGTGCGACCCCCCACAAAAAAAAAATTCCCTGAGTATTCCTATTAAAAGGTACACAAGTATCTGGAAGGATCAGAAAGAAAAATACAACCTCTGCTTCTTACATGAAACACACCTGAATTTGTAGACCAAAGAAAGTTCAGAGTCAAATAACTGAACGCAATCAGACATGTAAATGATGGTAAATTTTAAAAATCTGGGATAATTACAGAGATAATAGAGATAAGGGCCAAGGGAACCAGTTCATGGTAGGAAGCTTGCTCCAAATAGTGGAGAAGTGCAGTTAGGGTAGAGAAAGAACCACTACAACACTGATAGTTAGAAATGATCACTCTGGACAAGAACTGGGTGAAAAGTGACATGCATGACACCCCTTCAGTAATAATATGGCAAACTACAGTATAGGGAGGGAAAGAGAATAAAATCACCTGCCACAGAGGCAGGCAAGGTGAGGAAGAAAAGGAAACAGACACTGGGAGCAGAAAGTGTGCACTGGTGATGGGTGTTGTACATTGTATGACTGAAATTTAATCATGAACTACTTTAACTCTATCAAACTATAAGCACCAAACGAAGGGGCATTAAAATTCGCAAGGTAACTGATAATAAATGAAGGTTATCAATGGTAACACAAAAGCAGTGAGACACCTTAATATGTTCTTCTCGGGATAGATCAACCAGAGAGAAATCAATTTTTTAAAAATTCCTTAATGAGGGGCTGGAGAGAAGGCATGGAGGTAAGGTGTTAGTCTTTCATGCAGGTCATTGGTTCAAATCCCGGCGTCCCATATGTCCCCCGTGCCTGCCAGGGGCTATTTCTGAGCAGACAGCCAGGAGTAACCCCTGAGCACCGACAGGTGTGGCCCCAAAACAAAAACAAAACAAAACAAAAAATTCCTTAATGAGGGGGTCAGAGCACAATAGGGCATTTGCCTTGCACATGTCCAACTCCAGACAGACTTCAGTTCAATTCCCAGCATCCCATATGGTCCTGAGCCTGCCAGGAGTAACCCATGAGCGCAGAGTCAGGAATAGTCCCTGAGCATCGCCTGGTATAACCCAACCCCCGACACACACCCAAAAAAAAAAAAAAAAAACCCTTAATGAGGAATCGGGCAAACTGAGATTAAAATACCTACTTCAGAATCCTCTACCTCTCAACAGCTGAATACACATATCCAACACACGTGGAAGGTAAGACTATATGCTGGGACACAATTTAAGTATCCATAAAATCACACAGAATCAAGTGTCTCTTAAGATAATAATACCATGAAGGGAAAAAGAATATCATAAAAATAAATTTGGGGAAAATTTGGAAATTAACTTTTTACATTAAATAATTTTAGAATCATAAAGGAAACCAAAGAAAAGATTTCTCAAAATGATTACAAAAGAAGTGAAAAATTATGAGAACTATACAACATAGCAAAAGTAGCACTAAGGGGATGTTCCTATTAATATAGGTCTCATATACTAAAGAATAGTAAAACTACTCAAATCAGTAATCTAACAGTTTAAAAAAATAAATACACCCAAAAAATAAACACATGAGTCTCAAGTATAAAGTTGGAGATTTAAAAAAAAACAGAATACAAAAATACATAGAAATCTAGAAAATACACAGGATAAATGAAAGCAGGAATTGGTTCTCAAAAATTAAATAAGAAGACTAAATTTAGCTAGATTTATAAGAGGATAAAGACAGGAATCATTATAAATTAGATCAGAAATAGCAAAAAGAGAAATTATGGCAAAAACTTCAGAAACAAAAAGATCTTAAGAGGTGACTATAAACTCTATGCCACTGCGTTTGAAAGTCTAGGTGAAATTAATGAGTCCTTATTACAATACAACCACTCAATACTGAATCATGAGAAGAAAAGAGAAAACATGAATCTTCAATATCAGAAGTTAGGCATATAATTATAAAATTAAATAGACCCCTAAGTATAGCTGATTGCTCTGGGGTGCCTCCACATTACAGAAACTTCAGCAGCTCTACACATACCTCAAAATTGCCATCACACCAATAGTTCAACTTCACCACTTTTCCACTGATCTCTGCAGAAACACCTAATTGCCAAAAACTCTGGGCATGACATTTGGGGGCTGAGAACTCTAGGGTCTTTCAGGAGTCAGGGGCTGTCTAGCCTCCCCCAATACCTCCACACTTCTGGAAGCCCCCGCAGCAGTACCCATGACCCACAATCTCTGCCAAGTCAGCTCAACAGCCCAGCTCCACTGATCCTTGATCTCCTGGAACGTGCTGCTGCATATGGAGCCACTAGATACCTCCATATTTTTTAATACTAGCATCCCAGAAGTAATGTGCCATATTAGATGTGAAATGATTATAAAAGTAACATAAGCTTAACAAACAGAACCAATAATATAAAGTAACTAACAACAAATAGCTTAGCAAACCTTCAGCCTATGACTTAATCACCATTGTGAGATATGACAATTATTCCTTTAGTGAAGGTTTTTTTTTTTTTTTTTTTTTTTTTTTAGTAATCCCATTAATGTTTAGTTGTAACAAGCAATATTAAGTAAACTAGTCATAACTGCCAAGTGACAATCAGGGAGATGTGGGAAAACTGGGGATAATGGTTGAAGGAATATTACAATGAAGGTGGGATTGGTGGCAGAACATTGAATGCCAGAAATAACTATTTTGAACAGCTTTGTAAATCATGGTGTTAAGATAATTTATAAAAAACAATTTTAAGGGCCAGAGAGGTAGCATGGAGGTAGGGCATTTGACTTGCATGCAGAAGGGTGGTGGTTTGAATCCCGGCATCCCATATGGTCCCCTGAGCCTGCCAGAAGTGATTTCTGAGCGTAGAGCCAAGAGTAACCCCTGAGCACTGGCGGGTGTGACCCATAAACAAAACAAAAAAAAATAAAAATAAAAATTTTAAAATAAATATATCCCTAAGAACAAAAAGCCAACATATAGATGGTTTCAATAGTGATGTTTATCAAACCTTCTAAGACAACTTCCTACCTATGCCCATTAAGCTTTGCAAAAATATTTCAGAGGGACTAGAGTGTTAGCACAGAAGATAGGGCATTTGCCTTGCATGCAGCCAATGAGGATTTGATCCCCAGCATCCTGTATGGTCCCCCAAGCCTGCCACGAGTAATTTCTGAGCACAGAGCCAGGCATAACCCCTGAACACTACCAGGTATAGCAACAACAGAAAAAAGGAGAACTACCATATGGCCCAAATATACCTGTTCTTGGCATATATTCTTGAAGGGCAAAAACTTTAATTCAATAAGATACATGTATACCTATGGTCATTGCTCCAATTAATACAACAACAAAGATATGGAAAAACCAGATGCCCAAATGCATATAAATGTATTGAGAAGTCAGCGCGGTGGCAAAAGCGGTAGGACGGGGCTGGGTGGTGGCGCTAAAGGTAAGGTGCCTGCCTTACCTGCGCTAGCCTAGGACGGACCGCAGTTCGATCCCCCGGCGTCCCATATGGTCCCCCAAGCCAGGAGCGACTTCTGAGCGCATAGCCAGGAGTAACCCCTGAGCGTCACCGGGTGTGGCCCAAAAACCAAAAAAAAAAAAAAAGCGGTAGGACATCTGTCTTGCACATGCTAACCTAGGATGAACTGTGGTTTGATCCCCCATATGGTCCCTCCCATGCCAGGAGTGATTTCTGAGTGCATAGCCAAACCTCTGAGCATCACCGGGTGTGGCCCAAAAATGTTTTTGTATATATAACAAAATGAGATGCTATGCAGCTCAAAGAAAACAAAATCAGGTAATTTTCAGCAACAATGATGGATTAGAGGATATCATGATGAATGAAATCAGAAGGAAAGGGACAAACACAAATGATCACTCATATGTGAAACTTAAAGGTATGTAGCAAAGTATAAAAGGTGAAAGCCAATGCAATGCAATGAGAGGAGTGATCCACACAATTGAGTTGGGATGGACGTTGAAAGGAAGGGGCAACCAGGTCCTTGGGAAAGTGACTGGGAAAGACTTGGGAAAGTACACTGGTGATGGGTGTACTGTTGGAATTATGTGCATAGAAACCATTATTAATATTCCTGTAAACCACAGAATATCGATTAAAAATGAGTCACTCATATTTTACATTTCTGTGTATTTTTAAAATTATTGTACAGAGGGCCCGGAGAGATAGCACAGTGGCATTTGCCTTGCAAGCAGCTGATCCAAGACCAAAGGTGGTAGGTTCGAAGCCCGGTGTCCCGTATGGTCCCCCGTGCCTGCCAGGAGCTATTTCTGAGCAGACAGCCAGGAGTAACCCCTGAGAACCGCCGGGCGTGGCCCAAAAACCAAAAAAAAAAAAAAAAAAAATTATTGTACAGAACAACTTTTAAAATTAAAAAATGGCTAGAAAGACAAGAGAATGAGAAAGCTATCAGAAAAAAACAAGGAAGATAATCTAAGGTGAATAAAGATTTCCTATAATAAAATTAAATTAGTTCTGCCAATAATTTAAGAATGGAAGCAGGACCATCAAATTGAGGGAAAAAATGTTGCTTCCTTCCAGAAAGAAAGTGAAGGTGGAGAGCTGAATTGTGGTTTCCTAATCCTGACACCAGATGGCAGTAAATTCACAAAACAGTCCAGAGTTTTAGGATGGAACCTAGGGTAAGGAAAGAAAAAATTCAAGCACAGGAGAGGCTGATTTTTTTCCACTCCACAGTCCAGATTAGGCAAAAACCCACAATACACACTTTTCATATAAAATTGTATGTCTGATTATATGAATGGAGAAGTACACTGATTTTAAAGAAGTAGGCTTTCCCCATTTCCCTCCCGGCTCCAGAGGGAGGGTCTGGGGTGGGGGCTTTGACCTTCGGCCTTCCAGCTCCTGAAGGATCTTTTTTCTTCCTGGGAGCTTTGAGGTTCTGCCAGCCCTCCTCCATGCCAAGGTCTCTTTAATCAGGCCTACAAAGGGGTGCGGGACATGGGTCAACCCAGCACCCCTCTACCTCCTTCCTCCGGAACTCCAGGGCTTCCCCTGGGCCACATGCCTGGGCAAGCCAGTGAGGTGGGAATAGCAGCACAATAGGTTCTGGCTTCAGGAATTACCAGAGAAGCTTCCTTACTAAACCTGTCCAAGGTGAAACCGCGCAGGGGGCAGTTTCATCTGTTCGTCATAATCTGAAAGCTGTCCAGGAGCTCGTTTTATTCCTTTACTCCCTCACTCCCACCTCCTGTTACCCCACATTTAAGCATTTTTCTGTACTAATGATTTTTGTTTTGACCAAGGTGGATTACATATCTTTCACAGTAATTTTTGGGTGGAGACTGAAGCTTCAGCAGGCAACACGTGGACGGCATGGCTCCACGCTGTAGGCTTTTTGGCCAAGATAAGGGGGAGATGCGGCTTCAACTGACCCCCACAGCCTTCTCTCTCCTTCCTCCCAGTCCCCAGGGTTATTCCTGGACACCTACTCAGGGTCATAGCAAGGGGTTGGGAGGGGACTGGTAAATTTCCAATTTCTAACAATTAGGAAGCAAACACCTCTTGGGGAGTCGAAAGCTTCAGCAGGCAACATGGGGAGGACATGGCTCCATGTGCTCTTTGCTTATCCAAATCACAGACCAAAGTGGTGTCTCGGAAACAACACCCTCTCTCTCTCTTGACTATTTCTAAAAACATAAAAGGGACACATGTATCTCCTTTGTATATCTCAGATGTATTCCCTTAACATCTATAACTCTTCGAACATCCTCATATAGTGACAATTTTGCCCACTGGTTTTGTTATTTGATTGTTTGATTTTCCCCCTTTGAGATCTGTTTTACTGGTAGAAGAGTATCTCTGTATAGATTTCATGTTTGAACCAAGTTACAGGGAATGTTGGACTTTATTCGTTGGACCCCAGATGCGCCAACAATATCTTGTGGCATTGCTTTTCTTTTGCACAGGCACATTAAAATGGGAAAATAATACATATGCAAACAAGTTCTTATCTAATAAAGATGGAAACACAAATTTGGTAATGCAATTAGGCCTTATACCCTTATCATTGGCATAATGATTTGGCTTAGACCTCAGAAGATTGGGCATCGCCCACACACACCTGAACAATGGATACCATCTATGGAAACAACCACAATTGTCTATAACATTACCAGGATCGAAGCCTGTACCAGGGAACACCTACCACTGCTTTGGCATTGAGTTACTTCAAAGAGTGCTCTCAACACCCAGACGACTCAGCAACAGCCTGCTTTCAGGGCAGATCACTCGGCATTTAATGGTATGCTGAAACTAGAGGATGCTCCACATCAGCCTGACATCAATGAAAGAAATGCACAGAATCCAGAATCTTTAAATATAAGAATCTGATACCAGCAATAGCTAAAGTGTGAAAAAGTTTCACTGGGACCGTGGAGAATGATTCGGGTTGGATAGACTGTTATGCCTGGAACCCAGAGTTGGTCTAATGCCAATAAACTTCCGGGGTGAGGCCTTTTCATAATCAGGTCAAGGATTTTTTTCTATTTTCCCTATTTTTCTGGACCTATGCAAACAACGGTGATTGACACTATCACACCTTTAATATATTTTTTCACTCTTATCCTTTAAGGAAAAAAAATACAATTTACTGAACTTAAAAACAAATAACTGTAGTAGAATGCCTGTCTTGAATACAGGCAGGGGATGGGAAGGAGGGAGGGGGAATGTTACACTGGTGATGGGGTGGTGGTGTTCTGTTTGTGACTGTAACCCAAATATGATCATGTTACTTAAATAAAAATAATTAAAAAAAAAAGAAGTAAAATAAATCCAGTGGGTAACTGGGGAAGAGGGATGTGGAAGAAAGGGGCCACATCATCATCAGTGGTGTATATATTCCTAAAGACTAATTAAGAGTGGAAATGTGTACTTCTGGAAGACCTGGCAGTGGTCAATCACCATGTCTACACCCAGCCAGCTCCCTAGACTCGCTCTGTTCTTGAAAGAGATGTACACGAAGCTATCAAAAATTATGGTACACTGGCCACAAAGCTGGAAGCATGCAATTCTGGGAGAATAGTGTTCCAAGTCCCTGCCATGTTGAAGCCATGTCTGATGTACCCATCACCTGCAATCTACTTAGACTATGGTCCTGCTTCACCATTCCTCTGTAACTTTCTGCATAGACACCAATCTGATGTAAACTCCAGGTTTGTCGGTATTTGGGCTGACATATTTTGAGTGACTATGGGCACTCCCATTTTCACCCTTCTTCCACCCGCCTTCTTGTGTTTCTAGAAAACCCGGCAGTCAAAACAAAGCCACAAAAGCCACAATAGTGCCTTAAATTCCTAAACCAATTTTTTTTAAATACAAAAGCTCCACTTTTTAAGAACACTATCATCCTTGTAGGAGCACACCAATTTAGATGCCAATGTGTATTTCAAGCTACCTAATGTTCAGAAACAAATGAAATAAAAGAATGGTAAACTAGCAACAAGAACCTACTAAACCTTCTGACAAAGACTTAATGAACTTGGAAATACAGTAATTTTCACTAATTTACTTGTCTTTGCACTTTTTTCCTCTTTGTTTTTCTTTTTTTCCTTTTCTTAATAATTTTTCTCCCACTTACCTGGAGACAAATGTATTATGATCAACTAAGTCAACTATGAAACACAAAGTCTTTCATTAAAGTGAATTAAATTTTTGAAAAAGGTAATAGTATATTATACATGGATGGGTATGAAGGCTATTATGCTCAGTAAAGTGAGTCAGAGAGAGGATCACACAGAATAATCTCACTTATAGGAAGTTAAAAAAAAAGAAAAAAGAAAACATGGTAATAATATTCAGGACAATGGAGAGGACCAGAAGGACCAGTAGATGATAGGATGCTTGCACACAAATACCAGAGAGTAGTGCAGTCAGGGTAGAGAAAAGCCACTATGAAAACGATAGCTGAAAATGGAAATGATCACTCTGGACAATAACTAGGTGTTGAACAGAAAAAATGATATGCAAGGTACCACTTCATTAAAAATAGTGAGATCTATGATGTCTAAAGAGAAACAGACAGAAGGGAGAAAAGAAGGAAAGAGAGGAAGAGGGAGAGAGAGAGAGACAGAGAGAGACAGAGAGCAAAGGAGAGAGAGAGAGAGAGAGAGAGAGAGAGAGAGAGAGAGAGAGAGAGAGAGAGAGAGAGAGAGAGAGAGAGAGAGAGAGAGAGAGAGAGAGAGAGCTAAATGTTTGCCCCAGAAGGGAGAGTGAGCGGGGAGGAAATTGGGAACATTGATGGCAGGAAATGTTCACAAGTGAAGGGTGGTGTACATTGTAAGACTAAAACAAAATCATGAATAATTTTGTAATAATGGTGTTTAAATAAAAAGAAAACATTACTAGTATAAAATCACATTAATTTTTAAAATAATAAGTTATAAAAGGTATAAAATATACCTATTTTTTAATTTATATACCTATAAAAGAAAAAGAACTTTTGGGGGCTGAAGAGATAAAGCACAGCGGTAGGATGTTTGCCTTGCATGCGGCAGACCCAGGATGGACCTGAGTTCCATTCCCGACATCACTTATGGTCCCCCCGAGCCTGCCAGGAGTGTTTTCTGAGTGCAGAGCAAGGAGTAACCTTGAGCATCATTGGGTGTGGCCGAAACCCCCTCCCCCGCAAAAGAAAAATAGCTTTTGAAAAACAGTTATTTTTCAATATATCACTGACTTAATATTTTACAGAGTAAGAGTTTAAGTTTAATCACCTATATGATGATTATCACCTTCAGAACAGTTTTTTTTTAATCTCTCATATGTGGGATATAAGCAATATAGTAACTGAACAACAAAAGGCCAAAGTCATCAGAACTAGACTAAAACGTAACAAGAATATATGGCTATAAATCAAGAAATGGAAGAGGGAAGCTTACTAGATACACATAGGACATTTCACCCCAAAAATGCTGAACAAGCATTCTTTTATATTGCACATGGCAGATAATCCAAGACAGGCCACCTGCTGGACCATAAAACATGCATTTATAAAATCAGATAGATATGTTAACAACTATGTTCTCATCTCAGATTATGATGTACTGAAAAAAAAAGAAATAAGTATAACACCTGAAAATCAAACAGCTCAATAGTCATCAACCAGTGAGGTCAGAGAAGAAATCAAAATTCTTGAAAACAAATGTGAATGAAAACACAAATTATCACAATTTCTGGGTATAGAAAAAGCAGTGTTAAGAGGAAAAAATATAGCTTTGCAAGCATTCATCAGGAAGGAAGGGCCTACATAAATAACAGTGGCACAACTTAAGAATTGGAAATGAGGGGCCGGAGAGATAGCATGGAGGTAGGGCATTTGCCTTGCATACAGAAGGACGGTGGTTTGATTCCTGGCATCCCATATGGTCCCCTGAGTCTGCCAGGAGTGATTTCTGAGCGAAGAGCCAGGAGTAACCCCTGAGTGCTGCTGGGTATGACCCAAAACCCAAAAACAAAAAATAAAAAAAGGAATTGGAAATGACCCCTCAAAAAAGTAAAAGAGCCAAACCAAGCAGGAGGAAGGAAATAATAAAACTTAAGAGTAGAAATTAATAAAATGGACACCCAAAGAAACAAATTCAAATAATCAATGAAAACAAGAATTGTCTCATTGAACAAAAAAAGAAGATGGATAAAGACTCAGAAAGGGAGAACAGGAGATCCCTGATAAATTGAATCGAAATGAAAAGGATGATATAACTATAGATACCACAGAAATTCAAGGGGTAGTCAGAGGTTACTTTAAAAGTCTAAAAACAAGAGAACCAGGAAGAATTAGATAAATTCTTGGACTCTTATAACCTCCCAAGGCTGAAGAACAATGATTTGGAAAACCTTCAACAGACCTACTATCAAAGAAATTGAAATGGTAATCAAAAGGCTTCCCAAAAACAAAAGTCCAGGCCAAATGAATTCAATAATGAATACTTTCAAACCTTTAAGAGGACCTACTGCCAATTTGTTTTTCAGATTCTTCATAAACTAAAAAAAGAGCAACATTCCCAAACAGTTTCCATAAACTAATATCACCCTAATACCAAAAGCAGACAGACACCACAAAAAAAAGAGAATTAAAGGCCAGTAATGAACATGCAAAGATCCTCAAAAATACTAACAAATAGGTGGGACTGGAGCAATGGCGCAGCAGTAGGGCATTTGCCTTGCCTACGGCTGACCCAGGATGAACCATGGTTTGATTCTCAGGATCCCATATGGTCCCCAAGCCAGGAACGATTTCTTTTTTTTTTTTTTTTTTTTTTTTGTTTTTTTGGGGACCACACCTGGCAGTGCTCAGGGGTTACTCCTGGCTGTCTGCTCAGAAATAGCTCCTGGCAGGCACGGGGGACCATATGGGACGCCGGGATTCGAACCAACCACTTTTGGTCCTGGATCGGCTGCTTGCAAGGCAAACGCCGCTGTGCTATCTCTCCGGGCCCGCCACGAACGATTTCTGAGTGCACAACCAAGAGTAACCCCTGAGCATCACCAGATGTGGCCCAAAATCAAAAAGAAAAAAAAAAATATTAGCAAACAGAATCTAACAGTCCATCAAGAAGGTTATATACAATGACCAAATAGAATTTATTCCACAGATGCAAGGTTGGTTTAAATATGCAAATCAATCAATATAACATATCCATAGTAGAAAAAAATAAATCAAATAACCATAGCAGAAAAGCATTTGACAAGGTCCAACATGCAGTCATGATAAAAATTTTCAACAATGGGGCCGGAGCAGTGGTACAAGCGGTAATGCGCCTGCCTTGCCCACGCTACCCTAGGACAGACCGAGGTTCAATCCCCCAGGGTCCCATGTGGTCCCCCAAGGCAGGATCGATTTCTTAGCACATAACCAGGAGTAAGCCCTGGTGTGGCTCAAACACAAACAACAAAAAAACCTTTCAACTCGGGGCCGGAAAGATAGCATGGAGGTAGAGTGTCTGCCTTGCATGCAGAAGGACAGTGATTCAAATCCCGGCATCCCATATGGTCCTCCGAGCCTGCCAGGAGTAACTCCTGAATGCGGCCAGGTATGACCAAAAAACAAAAGCAAAAACAAAAAAACCCAAACCTTTCAACAAGATGCAAATTGAAGGAACTTTTCTCAATACAGTGAGAGCACATGGCAAACATTCTCCCCCGTGGATCCCACACCTCCCTCTTCTCTAACCCCCAATTCATTTGCGTCATATTCCCCACTGTTACCTTTGGATCTTGGTTGGTACCTGGCTGTGTATAAGTCCCATATATGAGACAAGTTATTCTATATCTACCCCTTTCCTCTGACAACATGACTCAGCATAATATCCTCTAGTTCTATCCATACAGCTGCAAATTGCATGATTTTGTTCTTTCACAGAGCTGCACAGTATTCCATTGTGTATATGTGTCACAACTTCTAGTTTCATTCATCTAAATTAGGCATTTGGGTTGTATACATATCTTGGCTACTATACTAAGTGGAGCAATAAATAAAGGTGTGTATATATCCTTTGAAAAGAATGTTTTTGTGTTTGAGGGATAGTTGCCAAGAATTATTGACAGTATTGACATTTTTAAATAACATATATTGGGGGCCAGAGAAATAGTACAGAGGGCAATATGCTTTCATTCCAATAACCAACTAGGGTTCAATCCCTGGCATGTCATATAGTTCCTGGAGGATCACCAGCCAGTATGGAAATTCTATTCTATTTTTCTAAAAATTTCCACATTGGTTTCCATAGAGGTTGACATTCCCAAACAGTGGATGGAAATTCCTTTCTCACCACAATTGTACCAACATTGATTTTGTCCAAATAATACTGATAAAAGGAGGTAGGGCAACAGCAATGGTACAGTGGGTAGGAAGCTGACATCGGGTGTATCCCAGTAACTGCAGGTTACTGCATGATTCCTGAGCAACAAAGGAGTCACTCATGAGCACAAGCCAAATATAACAACTGAGCACTGCCAGAGTGGCCTAAAAACCTAATAAAGTTTCAATATGGGGTCAGGGATTGGGGTTACACCTTGAGAACACAAGTAGTAGAGTTCATGTTTAGCAGGTACAAAGCACTTAATTAAATTTCCTGTACCACCTGTAAAACATGGTTGGTGCAAGATGGCTGATTCTAGTCCTGGTAGCTCTGAGCACCACTGGAAGTAAGTGAGCCTGATAGCTTCCAAGTACAGTTAAGTAATAATACATCAATAGACAAGCTCGGAACGTGAACCATCAGGAAAAAAATACTGGGTCAAGAATTACCAGGAATGACCATTCTGTCCCCTTAACCACCACTATTCAAAAGAAATGCAAAAGTCATTACTGAAAAGACTTTCTGCAATGACATATATTGGGGGCCAGAGAGATAGTACAGAGGGCAACATGCTTTCATTCCAATAACCAACTGGGGTTCAATCCCTGGCATGTCATATGGTTCCTGGAGTATCACTAGAAGTAATCCCTGACCACAGAGCAAGAAAAAAGCCTTAAGCACAGGTAGGAGTGGCCCCAAAACAAAAATAAGATAATGTATACTGAACACTTGGTGATAGTCTTGTTCCATATTTAAAAATATTTACTATTGTTAATGGAGGGGTACCATCATATCTCCGTCCAACACCCAATTCTTGTTCATGGTAATCAGTTCCAACTATTGTCATAATGGTTCCTTCTCTGCCATAACCGCTTTGCTTCAATATTTGTAGAATGACTGTTTCTACTGACCCTCCTTTCTATTATTTCTGGATATTATTACCATACTGTCTTTTATTTTTCTTATATTCCACAGATAAGTGAGATTATTCTATGTCTACCCCTCTCCCTCTGACTCATATCACTCAACGTAACTCAGTATTTAAATCTCCACATCCATCCAGGTATAAGCAAATTTCATTATTTCTTTTTTCCTAACAGATGAATAGTATTCTATTGTGTAGAGAACTATAGTTTCTTAAGTCGCTCATCTGTTCTTGGGCACTTGGGTTGTTTCCAGCATCTGACTATTATAGTGATGCAATGAGCATGGAGTGCAGAGGGCTTTTTTGTATTGCTTTTGTGTTCCTAGTGTGGAATCTTAGGAGTAGTTCAAATATTTAAAAATAACTTATTATCAAGTTAAGTGTCAATATAGAATGCTAACTATAATGCAACTTTTATATGTCACAAACGTATAAAATGCTTCATGCTTTCAAAAATTTCAAAAAAAATTCAATATTTAAGTATGGCGATGTTGGATTCAATGACAGACATCTCAGAGTTTTAAGTATCAAAATAGTTACTTGGTGTTACTTTAATCTCTTTACCTGTATTCAGGTTGTCGGCCTGCAGAATGATCATCTCTTGTCCACCGATAGCCAGATTCATCCTGTAACATAAGAATGTTACTTAAATATACATTTACATTATGGTAAAGTTGGACAAACTAACAATAGTATAAAAATTTACTAAGATTAAAAAAATACAAAAACATCCTCCATTTCTCTGAACTTCAAAGGCACTAAAAAAAAGAGAGAGATAAGTTGTCCATTGCAATAACTAATTCAGTAGACTGAGAACTTGTGGTATTAAAAAATACATTTATTTAGAGGCCAGAGAGATAGCATGGAGATAAGGCGTGTTTGCCTTGCATGAAGAAGGTCGATGGTTAGAATCCTAGCATCCCATATGGTCCCCTGAGCCTGCCAGGAGCTATTTCTGAGCATAGAGCCAGGAGTAACCCCTGGGCATTGCCGGGTGTGACCCCCTCCACAAAAAAAAAAAAACACATTTATTTAAATAGTGGGATGCCAAGGATTAAACCCAATCAACCGCATTCACTTTCTTCTTTCTTTCACCTACCTTCCTTCCTTCCTTCCTTCCTTCCTTCCTTCCTTCCTTCCTTCCTTCCTTCCTTCCTTCCTTCCTTCCTTCCTTCCTTCCTTCCTCCCTCCCTCCCTCCCTCCCTTCTTTCATTTTATTTTATTTTTCAGCAATACCTTGTGACACTCAGGGCTATGCTGAGTGTCTGTACTCCTGGCTATGCGCTCAGAAATCGCTCCTGAATTGGAGGGACCACATGGGATGCCAGGGGATCAAACAGTGGTCCGTCCTAGGCTAGTGCGTGCCAGGCAAATGCCTTATATCCTGTGCCACTGCTCGAGCTCCGTCATTCACTTTCTTAACCTTGTTAAAGTTCTCTCTGGGGTCAGAGCAGTACAGCAGATAGGTGCTTGTCTTACACCAAACCAAACCAAATTTGGACCGAGGTGTTCCATATGGTGCCCCTGAGTGCAAAGGAGTTCAGAGTCAGGAATAACCCCTGAGCATCACTGGGTATGACCACAAAACTATAAAAATAAAAAGTTCTTCCACCAAGGTTCAAATTTAAGCTGAATGTATGTAGAATTTGCTACATTTCCATTCTTCTATTATATATTTTCCCACCAGACCTCCCATTAAAAATAAAATTATAGGGGGCGGCGAGGTGGTGCTAGAGTTGTAAGGTGTCTGCCTTGCAAGCGCTAGCCAAGGAAGGACCATGGTTCGATCCCCCGGCGTCACATATGGTCCCCCCGAGCCAGGGGCAATTTCTGAGCGCTTAGCCAGGAGTAACCCCTGAGCATCGAACAGGTGTGACCCGAAAAAACAAAAATAAATAAATAAAATAATAAACAATATGAAATCATAGCTAAACATCTGAATTACTTACAAATTTAAAACAGTAATCAGCTAAAAATTGTTTTCAAGTTCCTCTATAGTTATCCTCTTCCACTTATAGAATTATGTGGAGGCCGGATCAATAGCAAGGTGAGAAGGCTTTTGCCTAGCGCACAGCCAACCAGGTTTGATTCCCGGCATCCCAATTGGTTCCCTGAGACCACCAGAAGTAATTTCTCAACGTAGAACAAGGAGTAACTCACACAAAAACTCCTCAATAACCATAGTGTAAAATACTGGATCGAATAAGTTGTTGCTGTACATAACTGAACGCTAAATAGAATTTGTATTATGAGAGTTCTGACGATCTGGTAGATTTTATAACAATAATAAAGTACTATTGGAGCACTACAAAGTTTAAAGAAAAAAGCCATGTTCATGTAGATTCAAATACAAATTGGTTTAAAATATCCAGACTATCTCCCTACACTACGTGGTCATGGGATTTTCATAAGAGGTCTAACAACTGTTTCACTGAAGTCCATAAGACTATCTGGAAGAATGAAACTGCTGACAAAGTTCTGTAATTTCTACAATACAGACAACCCATACATAATGTGTCCATTCAACACCTACAATACCTTATTCTATTAAAAAAAATGGCATATTTCAAAACTGAACAAAATAAAAATCAACTATAAAAATAAGGAAGCTGGGCCCAGAGGAATAGCACAGCGGCGTTTGCCTTGCAAGCAGCCGATCCAGGACCAAAGGTGGTTGGTTCGAAGCCCGGTGTCCCATATGGTCCCCCGTGCCTGCCAGGAGCTATTTCTGAGCAGACAGCCAGGAGTAACCCCTGAGCACTGCCGGGTGTAGCCCAAAAACCAAAAAAAAAAAAAAAAAAAAAGAATAAGGAAGCTGTAAAACTCTAAAATTTAAAACAAATGCAGGAAAATTCTGAGTATCATTACTACTTTAAAATTATCAAGGTGATATAGCATGATAAAATAAATTTCCATATTTTTCATCCTGAGTTAATAATCTACCTCCATTTCTTCATGTGAGACAAATGAAAACTAATTTCAATGGTCAATGTGAGGTCAAATTTTATTATAAACATGGTTTTTATTTTGATTTGGAGCCACATCCAGTGCTGCTCAGGTAACTATGTTTGTCTCTATGCTCATTAAGTATTCCTGGCAGTGGGTGGGGGATCATATGGGATACTGGGATTGAATTTAGGTCAGTCACATGCAAGGCAAATGCCCTACCAACTGTATTATCACTCCAGCCCCAATTATAAACAATGTTTTGATATGTACTATTAATTTAGTGGGGGAAGAAAACAAGAGAAAACTTATAAAAATAATGATTCAGCAATAGAATGCTATACGTATGCAAGTCAGGTAAAAGGAATTATAATAAAAGGAATTATATTAAGGAATAGTTTTAAACAAGCTCAATAACAGACTATTTAATTTTAATTATGAAAGCTGATCAATAGATAAAATATCACAGTAATAATGACAATAGCAGCCTCTACTTTTAAGTGCTTGTATAGAACAGAGGTTTTTGAATTCTTTCTAAGTAGGCTTTATTAATAATATCACCAAAAACAGGAATGAGTCTCAACATTTTTAACCGAACCTCACCCACAGCATTGATAATGAAGAAAATAAATATCCAGAGAAGTAAAAAATGCACAAAGAAGCACACCCAGTTATGATAACCCTACTCATCATATTTCATGACTAGGGCAATAAACAGATTACCTGCATCTGGCTCTGCCAATTCAGGGATAAAAAGCAAGCTTGTGGACTTAACATTGTTTATAGAAAAAACAATCAGACTTTGTCCAGCTTCCCCAAGATTCTTGATGACCAGTTCCCATTTGAGTGCAATTCAACAGAGCAACAAACAGGAAGTTATTAATTCAACTGCCTTCTGGAACAATCACATACATTTCAAGAATTACATGACTTTTAATTCATTTTTAAAAAAGGCAGAAACAATGAGTCCATGGGGAAATTTTACATACTCCTCTGTGAGGTGGACCACTTCTTCGATCATGAGAAAAACTGCGGCCCTCGTCATAGTCTCGGTAATCAGCATGACTGTAACATCTATTGTAGTTTCCTTCATCAGGTCTCTCTAGCAGTGGCGTTTTCTTTGGCACAAAATTAACTACTCTAGGGCAGCCATCCTGAAACAGACAAAAAGAAATATATAAAAATCACTAATTTCCCTGTTTGGTTTTGGAAATAATTTTTTTTATCCTTAATCAAACAGAGTAAATGTATAAACAAACAAAGATACATTAATGGAATAATATGAATATAATTAATAAAGTCTTCACACATTAAAGGAAATAAAATTGTGCAATGACAAAGTCAAATGTTCACAGTAACATGCAACAATGCAAAAAATTAATTATAATAGAAGGAAAAATACATCTTAAAAATACAATACTTTTACAGTAACTCTTAATCTCTATTTAGCTACACATTTTTTATAAATAAAGCCAATTAAAACAATATATCCTTGGTCTGCTATATTTGAGGTATACTATTCTGAAGAAATAAAAGTTTTAAAATATAAAGCAACAACAAACAGGGAAGTAATACTGAGGTAAACAGATCAAAAGAAGGGGCCCGAGAGATAGCATGGAAGTGGGGCATTTGCCTTTCATGCAGAAGGTCATTGGTTCGAATTCCGGCATCCCATATGATATGGTCCCCCAAGCATGCCAAGAGTGATTTCTGAGCATGGAGCCAGGAGTAACCCCTCAGCGCTGATGGGTGTGACCCAAAAACCAAAAATCAAAAACCAAAAAAAAAAAAAAAAAAAAAAAAAAAAATCAAAAGAAACATTTGACATTTACAGCAGCAATAGAAAAAATAAATTGCCCTGGTCTCACAGGTTTAACTTTAGTTTTGCATTTATTTTGGGTATTTTTTGTTCTTTTTTTTTTTTTGGTTGTTTTTTGGTTTGGGGATTATACCAGGCTATGCTCAAGACTTACTTCTCGCTCTTCAATGAAAGATCAGTCCATGTGGGCTCAGTGGACAATAGCTGGGGGTCGAACCAGGATTCAACAAGCCCAAAGCAAGCCTTATCCAATGTACTATTTTTCAGCACCAACTTCACAGAATCAAAAGCAAAACAAAACCCAATATAAAATTTAAATTTATTTCTAAAGTAGAATGTTGTTAGTATTTTAAGGTTTTAGGAAAATAAGATTTTTGTGTGGGAATTGGGGAACTGAAGAAGGAAAACATCTATAAGCTGCTGTGAAACAGTTCAACAAAAATGATTCTTAGTAGAAAGGACAGAGCCACAAAAAAGGTCTTGAGTATTCATAACGAGTCTTTATATCAACTATATATTGTGAGAGAAAATTAAAAGACACTAAATATGACATGATCAATATAACTGATTTCACACACTCGCACAAAAAAAATATATATAAAGCCCTACATTCAAGGTTGATTATCTTTTTTTGTTTGTTTGTTTTTGTTTTTGTTTTTGGGCCACACCCGGTGACGCTCAGGGGTTACTCCTGGCTATGCACTCAGAAGTCCCTCCTGGCTTGGGGGACCATATGGGACACCGGGGGATCGAACCGCGGTCCGTCCAAGGCTAGCGCAGGCAAGGCAGGCACCTTACCTCTAGCGCCACCGCCCGGCCCCAAGGTTGATTATCTTAAGCCTTAGTTTCATTCTTTAAAATTCCAAGCATTTGGCATGGTACTTAGCATACACTAAGTACTAAAAAATAAGTATGCTCTTTTGATTACTTCTACTGAATTTACGAAAAATACAATTTTAATTACTCTTAACAGCGATAAGTAAAACTATAAAATTAAATTGTGAAGTCAGAGAGATAGCACAGTGGTGAGGCATTTGCCTTGCATGCGGCCAACCTGGGAGGAAGCTGGTTCAATTCCTGGCATCCCCAGATGGTCTCCCAGCCTGCCAGGGGCTATTTCTGAGTGCAGAGCAAGAAGTAACAATCTCTGAGTGTTCTGGGTGTAGCCGCAAAACCAATCAATCAATCAATAAATAAATAAATAAAGTTTAAAAAAAAAGAGAAAAAATTATTAAACTGAACTAAACAAAATTTCCAGTCAGTAGTAAATTTGTCAATGTGCCAAGAAAACTTTAAACAGGATTTGCATGTATTAAAGAGTAAATTACCCTATGTAATTTCCCCCCTCAATTTGGGTGATTTTTTTTTCAGTTATATTAGGTATACCTAGTAACATAATACAAATGAATTCGTTGGTAGCTTACAAAAACTACTTCTGACAGAGATATCAATTAAATCTAGGAAAATAAGCTTCTAAAAAAAAAACCTTAACATAACTAAAGTTGGCAACAATACAATTTACAGCACTTTCTGATTAAATTTTTTATTATCCACATAAGTAGAACCACTGATTTCTCCAATTCTAAAATAAATAAATAAATAACCTATTAAATCCCATTCCAGGATTCAATAGTACAGTGGTTAAGGAACCAACCCTGGCACTGCATGGACCTCAAGCAACACCATCACAAAATCCCTAAACAGAAATAGGCACATTAGGAGCTGGAGGGATAGCACAGTGGTATGGTGTTTGCCTTGCAGAGAGCAGATCCAGGATGAATGGTGGTGGACCCCATCATCCTATATAGTCCCCGGTACCTGCCAGGAGCGATAGATTTCTGAGCAGAGCCAGGAGTAATCCCTGAGAGCTGCCGAGTGTGACCCAAAAACAAAAAGAAAAAGAAAAGAAAAAAAAAAAGCCACATTAAACAAGAAGTTCCACAATACACTCAATTTTTATATATGCTTATCTGAAAGAAAACCAGAATGAATAAATGTCTATATAATTATTCACTGTGGTAGATTACCACCTCCAAATCCTTCTACAGTCTCTACAAAGAATGAATCATACTACAGCATTTCCAGATAGCAGGCTAGTATCCAAGAGCCAGAAGAAAGTGGTGTTGGTCTTTATATTAGATTCTACCACCAAACCACTCCCTCCCTCTAGTCACATATGCCATACATAATGAGTTAGTACTAAAAACAAAGAAGTAATCAGCTGAGGGTGTGGGAGTTGAGGAGACTCGGAGTAGGTAAGCAAGGGTCTTGAGGCTATGGGAATGCTTTGCTCCTTTCAGCGAACTTTCTCTCCAAAATGGGATTTTTTAATATACTGCTCATATGTTAAGGCCTGTATTTAAGAGGCAATTTGAGGCCCAATTACTCAACAAACAGCCTTTTCCTTTATAAAATTGCCACCATTACTAGAAAATTACTTTGGGATTGTAAAATATATATTGCAAAACTCTCAAAAAAGGACCTTCTGAGGCCGAGAGATAACATGGAGGTAGGGTGTTTGCCTTGCATGCAGAAGGACACTGATTCGAATCCCGGCATTCCATATGGTCCCCCGAGCCTGTCAGGAACGATTTTTTTTTTTTTTTGGATTTTGCACACTCCCGATAACGCTCAGGGGTTACTCCTGGCTATGCGCTCAGAAATCGCTCCTGGCTTAAGGAACAATATGGGACACCGGGGGATCGAACCGTGGTCTGTCCTAGGCTAGTGCAGGCAGAGCAGTCACATTACCTCTAGCGCCACCACGCAGGCCCCACCAGGAGCGATTTCTGAGCATAGAGCCAGGAGTAACCCCTGAGCGCTGCTGGGTGTGACCCAAAAACCACAAAAAAAAAAGGGTCTTCCATGTCACGTTCCATTATATCTTTAACAAATTATTTTTAACAAATATTAACTAACAAAAAATTAATCCAAAGTTGTAAATCAGTGAAAGAAAAGACAAAAGAAAGTTTTCAAATTTAAGTGCATTACACCATCTTCGCTCTGAGGCATTTACTTACAACTATGTAGATCATGTAAGAAAATGAAGATGGGGGCCGGGCGGTGGCGCTGAAGGTAAGGTGTCTGCCTTGCCTGCGCTAGCCTTGGACGGACCGCAGTTCGATCCCCCGGTGTCCCATATGGTCCCCCAAGCCAGGAGCAACTTCTGAGCACATAGCCAGGAGTAACCCCTGAGCGTTACTGGGTGTGGCCCAAAAACCCAAAAACCCAAAAAAAAAAAGAAAATGAAGATGATGGTTGTGATCTGAAAAGGGAGGCCTCCATATTATAGGGTTTATATCTTATCCAGATGAATACCAATCAAGAATTTCTCTTTTACCAGGGATGTGACTCAGCAGTAGAGTACATGTTTCATAATTGTGAGGCTGTACAGTCAGTCACTGACACCACAAAATATAAATATGTATATATATTCTTTTTATAAAGCTAGTAGTTTCAATTTTTTCTTTCCAATGCATAAATTGACAAGAAAGCTAATATTACCTACAGAGACCAGATGAGAATATAAATGCCATCACTGAAATTATGAGGCAAATCTTGAGATACAAATACAATTTCCTTTATAAGTACTAACTAAAATACACAAATTTTCAGTCTCTGATATTCTGGAACTTACTTTAGAAAACCTTTGAGAAAAAAAGATTGAAAAGGGGCTTGCGAGGTGGTGCTAGAGGTAAGGTGTCTGCCTTGCAAGCGCTAGCCAAGGAAGGACCGCAGTTCTATCCCCCGGCGTCCCATATGGTCTGAGCGCTTAGCCAGGAGTAACCCCCTGAGCATCAAACATGTGTGTCCCGAAAAACCAAAAACCAAAAAGAAAAGAAAAGAAAAGAAAAGAAAAGAAAAGAAAAGAAAAGAAAAGAAAAGAAAAGAAAAGAAAACCTTTGGAAATAGTAGCATCACTACTTAGAAAACAACAATAAAAATTTTATAAGACAGGGCAGGACAGATAGCATGGAGGTAAGGCAATTGCCTTGCATGTAGAAGGACGGTGGTTCAAATCCCTGCATCCCATATGGTCCCCCGAGCCTGCCAGGAGCGATTTCTGAGAGTAGTTCCAGGACTAACCCCTGAGTACTGCCAGGTGTGGCCAAAAAAACAAACGAACAAAAATTTTTATAAGACTATCCTAAAAGATTTTTAAAGAGAAATACATTCTGGGGGCTGGAAAAATAGCATGGAGGTAAGGCATTTGCCTGCATGCAGAAGGACGATGGTCCTGGCATCTGATATGATCCCCCGACCCTTCCAGGAGCGACTTCTGAGCATAGAGCCAGGAGTAACCCCTGTGCATTGCTGGGTGTGACCCCAAAACAAAACAAAAAAAAAACAAAAAATAATACATTCTGAAGTAATTTAAATTTTTTTTAAAAATTGGGGTGGGGGGGATCACACCGGCAACACTCAGGGTTTACTCCTGGCTCTGTGCTCGGAAATTGTTCCTTGAAGGCTCAGGGGACCATATATGATGCCTGGGCTCTGTCCCAGGTCAGCCATATGCTAGGCAAATGACATACCACTATCTCTTCGTGCCCCACCCCAAATAATTTAATTTAAACTCAATAAAGTTAAAACATTACTATTATTTAAACTACATATTTCAAATCTTTTGTTTGAACATAAAATCAATTTTTACTGCTTTATTGATCAGGAAAACATACAATATTCAAAGAAATCACAACAAAACAAGTAATAAAGCTTACTTCATGTTATATTTCAATTTACTGTATAATGTTTTAGAATTTCAAAAAAGAATCAGATTTATTTCTCCTTAAGTTTGCATTAGTCATGATTGCTCAAACTAAAGAATATATAAAAGTATAACTTATCTATCTAGCTCTGACTAATAATTTATCATGTTTTCTGGCATATAAGACGACCGGGCATATAAGACGACCCCCTAATTTTGCAGTTAAAACATAGGTTTAGGCCTATATTCGCTGTATCAGACAAAACATTCCCCTGTGCTGCAACTGTATGTACCACAGTGAGCCAATCACAACAAGCAAAGGTTCAGAGGTTATACTGTAATATACTTCCTCTGTGACTCTGGCCAATCTGAGCAGGCTTTTGACAGTATAGATTCGGGTTCAGAACATTGTCTCATTTGCATGCATCAAAAGCCTGCTTGGACTGGATGAGTTAGAGAGGTGGTCTGAGCAGCCTGGCAGTGATTGGTGCAGGATCGAGTTGGAAAATTCGTTTTGTGGCAATATTCAGACAATTTTCGTTTAGCAGCATATTGAAACATTTTTCGGGATATACTCGACGTATAAGACGACCCCGATTTTCGGTTGACTTTTTTTTTTTTTTTTTTTTTTTTTTTTTTTTTTGGTTTTTGGGCCACACCCAGTAACGCTCAGGGGTTACTCCTGGCTATGTGCTCAGAAGTTGCTCCTGGCTTGGGGGACCATATGGGACACGGGGGGATCGAACCGCGGTCCGTCCAAGGTTAGCGCAGGCAAGGCTACCTTACCTTTAGCGCCACCGCCCGGCCCCCTCGGTTGACTTTTTTTATTTCAAAAGTCGTCTTATACTCCGGAAAATACGGGAAGTCTATTTTGAATTAGTTATGTAATTAGTAGCAGAATATAAAAAACAAAAACTTCCGGGGCCGGGTAGGTGGCGCTGGAGGTAAGGTGTCTGCCTTGCAAGCGCTAGCCAAGGAAGGACCGCGGTTCGATCCCCCGGCGTCCCATATGGTCCCCCCAAGCCAGGGGCGATTTCTGAGCACATAGCCAGGAGTAACCCCTGAGCGTCAAACGGGTGTGGCCCAAAAACCAAAAAATAAATAAATAAATAAATAAATTCATTAAAAAAAAAAAAAAAAACTTCCATAATAAAGTGAAATGTTTTTTAATGTGCTTGTTTTTTGTTTTTGGGTCATACCCTGCAGCGCTCAGGGGTTATTCCTGGCTCTACACTCAGAAATAGCTCCTGGCAGGCTTGGGGGACCATATGGGATGCTGGGATTTGAACTACTGTACTTCTGCGTGCAAGGCAAATTCCCTACCTCCATGCTATCTCTCCCGCCACTGAAATATGATTTGAAGTGTTATCCTGTGGGTATCCTGTCCCCCAACTGCTTGTTTACACCACCTGAATGATCAGAAATGCCACCTGGTGAGCGGGTAAGGAAGTCTGCTTGGGAGGAGAGAGGGATTAAGATGGAGAGTTACTCTCCGGGAGTCGGAAACTTCAGCAGGCAACAAGGGGAGGACCATGACTCCATGCTCTCTTCGCTTGTCCAATCACAGACCAAAGTGGTGTCTCGGAAACACCCCCCTCCTTCTTGACTATTTCTAAAACATAAAAGGGACAAATGTATCTCCTTCGTATATCTCAGATGTATTCCCTTAACATCTATAACTCTTTCGAATATCCTCATATAGTGACAATTTTGCCCACTGGATTTGTTATTTGATTGTTTGATTTTCCCCCTTTGAGATCTGTTTTATAAGCAATACTGGTATAAGAGTAATTCTGTATAGATTTCATGTTTGTACCAAGTTACGGGGAATGTTGGACTTTATTCGTTGGCCCCCAGATGCACCAACAATATCTTGTGGCATTGCTTCTTTTTTGCATAGGCACATTAAAATGGGAAAGTAATACATATGCAAACAAGTTCGTATCCAATAGAGATGGGAACACAAATTTGGTAATGTAATTAGGCCTTTTACCCTGAACATTGGCATGATTTGGCTCAGGCCTCAGAAGAATGGGCATCGCCCACACACACCTGAACTATGGAAACAACCACAATTGTCTTTAACATTCCCAGGAACCAAGCCTCTACCAGGGAACACCTACCACTGCTTTGGCATTGACTTACTCCAAAGAGTGCTCCCAACACCCAGACGACTCAGCAACAGTCTACATGCAGGGCAGATCGCTCTGCTTTTAATGGTATGCTGAAACTAGAGGATGCTCCATATCAGCCTGACATCGATGAAAGAAATGCACAGAATCCAGAGTCTTTAAATCTAAGAATCTGATATCAACAATAGCTAAAGTGAAAAAGTTTCACTGGGACCTTGAGAATGACTCGAGTTGGACGGACTGGTATGCCTGGAACCCAGAGTCTGTCTTATGCCAATAAACTTCTGGGGTGAGGCCTTTTTGTAATCAGGTCAAGGATTTTTTTTCCATTTTCCCCATTTTTCTGGACCTACGCAAACAACGGCGATTGCCACTATCACACCTTTACTATATTTTTTTACTCTTATCCTTTAAGGAAAAAAAATACAACTTACTGAACTTAAAAACAAATAACTAGTAGAATGCCTGTCTCGAATACAGGCAGGGGATGGGAAGGGGGGAGGGGGTAATGTTACACTGGTGAAGGGGGGTGTTCTGGTTATGACTGTAACCCAAATATGATCATGTTACTTAAATAAAAAATATATTAAAAAAATAAATTCAAACACACACACACACACACAAAAGGAGAGTTAGAGAAGTGAAGCTGGAAGCATCAACAGAGAGATTTAACAGAGAGATTCAGCATTAGAATAAGCAGCAGCAGTAACTTCAGCAGAGGGAGTTAGCAGCTAGGAAATCTGGAAAAATGTAGCTGAAAGGGAGCCAGAAAGTAGAGAAGTAGCTGCTAGATAAAGGCTTAGGATAGAGGCCAGGTGAGGAGGTGTATATGGTGGTTGGAACCTTGAAATAAAGCTGGCTTACTCCTGGAACTTCATCTGACTGCTTTATGAATCTCTCTGCTCTCCTCCTGCAACCTTCAGTTCCGCCAGGGGCAGGGGCAGAGCGGTTTTTCAGCCTCACCATCCCCACACCAACACGAGAACTCTTTAAAATAAAACAACATCATCCTCCCGTAAAGTTTATAAGTTATATTTATCAACATATGATAAGGCCCTCTGAGTTTCTGAAATAAGAACTAGTCAGGGGCTGGAGCGTTAATACAGTAAGTATGGTACTTGCCTTGCATGAGGACTATGGGCCACGGCACCCCATGTGGTGCCAGGCACCCTAACAGGAGGGACCCTTGAGCACAGAGCCAGGAGTGACCCAAAAACAGAATGTCAACAATAAAAAAAGTAGGCCCCGAGAGACAGCACAGCAGCGTTTGCCTTGCAAGCAGCCGATCCAGGACCAAAGCTGGTTGGTTTGAATCCCGGTGTCCCATATGGTCCCCCGTGCCTGCCAGGAGCTATTTCTGAGCAGACAGCCAGGAGTAACCCCTGAGCACTGCCGGATGTGGCCAATAAATAAATAAATAAATAAATAAATAAATAAATAAATAAATAAATAAATAAATAAATAAGTAAAATTAAAATTACTCAGTTTTCTTGTGTGCAGAGTCAGGGATTTAGGTCCAAACATCTCCACTCTGGTATCCAGAATCCCCAAGACCAAGAGAGCCAAAAGAAAGGCAAAAGGGGTCCAAGGAGCTTTAGTAGTTTTTAGCAATTTTTCATCCTGAGCTACAAAATTAATTACTGGGTTTCACGGGGCGGAGATGGTTTGGTGACTGCAGAGTCAAACAGCTCATTCTGGAGAATATTTTTTTTAGCTTTTGTTGCTGCTTCCTTTTTTTTTTTTTTTTTGGTTTTTGATTTTTGGGTCACACCTGATAGCGCTCAGGGGTTACTCCTGGCTCTATGCTCAGAAATCACTCCTGGCAGGCTCAGGGGACCATATGGGATGCCGGGATTTGAACCACTGACCTTCTGCATGAAAGGCAAATGTCTTACCTCCATGCTATCTCTCCGGGCCCAGCTGCTTCCTTTTTCATCTCCACTTATCGGATGAGCTTCTCTGGCAATCATCAGGCCTCATGTTCCCTGGAATAAATGTAAATGTGTCCTATGCCCCAAGTCAATAGGGGATCAGGGCCGTTTCATTGTTAAAGGATCCTACCATAAAGCCATAGGCAAGGGATGATGCCCTGGGGAATTTTTCCAAAACCTATCCAAAACTACTAATCCAGCAGCATCCAAATTAAAAATATTAATGGGATTCACATTCCTTTTCAAAATAGCAAGCAATGTTTTAATTGTCTGGTAATCGATTTTAAGGATGGGCAGACCCAATTCATGCCCAAAGCACTTTTAGAAAATTATTTAAAGTTGTGATAAAAATCTTTTCTAATTTGCAGCTTTTGTGGAACAAGAACCTCCTACAAAATTCTATAGCCCAAATATTTATATAGCAATTTCTGCTGTACCTTTTCTGGGGAAAAATGTAATCCTGGAGCTTCAAAACATTTTTTTAAGATGAGCATAGTATAAGCCGAGTTCTGTTTTTCAGTACAAATCTTGTGCTAGAAAACTCGGCTTATACTTGAGTATATACAGTAATTTTGAGGGATAGAAAGTAACCAAGGTAGCTCCCATTTTAGCCAGAATATCTTGTCCCCAAAGATTTACAGGGAGATTAGGAAGGACGAAGGGCTGGAAAACTTCATTGTGCCCCTCTTTATCCTGCCAATGCAAAAGGGTGGAGGACTGGCAGGCGGCAGTAGCCTGTACAACAACTGTAAGCTGAGAATGAGAAATTCCTTTTGGCCAATTTTTAGGCCAGTGGAAAGAGGAAATAACAGGAACAGCTGCTTTAGTATTTAGAAGTCCCGGGAATTTTTCCCATTAATATAAAGGTCTTTTTCTGGCCTAGAATTCATAATGCAAGTAGCCCAATAAACAGATGAACCAAATTCCCCTGCACCTCACTTTTCTTATTGATGTGGCCAGGTTTTAGTTGCGTAAGAAATCAACAAGAGCTGTGCCACTTGGTCACCCTTGGAGATGTTACAGAAGTTGTAGCCTGCGCCATAATGTTAATTTTTTCTGCAAAATCCTCATCTATTACCCCCGGAAATATCTGCAAATTGCTTTTGCTGATGATTAAGCCTACGAGCCCTTGAGGAAGAGGCCCATGAATACCTGTGGGGATAGTTTGAGGTCCCATTTGAGAAGTAAAAACTTAATATGTAGAACTGGAGATCCAGTCCTGCACTGCCAGCAGTGACGAGGCAGACGGAAGAGAATGGCTGTAGCCCTCTCCTGGGTTGTTGCTATCAGGCGAACCTGGATTGTTGTTTAGAGGAGCCAGGAATGGCCTGTCACCCTTTTCCTGATTTGGGGCAGGCATTTCAGGCCTCCACTTATTGGCCCAATGCCTTTCCTATGACATGGGTCAAATTCCAGGTTCTCAGGTTTTTCCCCTGCAATTTTTTGGCATAGTGTCCAATTTTTTCATATTTGAAACATGCCCGTTTTTCTGGGGTCCTGCCTAGCTGGCGGTTAAGCTCCTTATGATAATTAGTGCACCTTAATGCTGCAACCATAGAAATGCCTTGCAATCGAGAGGGGCTCACTTCAGCAGATGTGAACAATATCTTGCAAGTCAGCCCATTTGCCATAGGGGTAGAGGGCGGCCTGACACACCTAGTTAGCTTTTTTTTTTTTTTTTGGGGTCACACGGGTTCTAGGCTCAGAAGTCACTCCTGGAAGGCTCAGGGAACCATATGGGATGCCGGTGTTTGAACCAGAGTCTGTCCTGTGTTGGACAACTGCATAACCTTACCGTTATGCTATCACTCCAGCCCCTGGTTAGCATTCTTATAGGCTAGCTGTTTTACCATAATTTCTCCAGCCTGAGGTTCACTGATCATTCTACCCAATCCTTTTAAAAGCCTATCCACAAAATTTGCAAAGGGTTTTTAGGTTCCTGTTCCACTTTTGTTAGTTCCTCATTTCGATTGCTTTTTGTTTCCAAGCCTTGCAAGCAAGTGGTCTAGTCTGCGCATAGGCACCTACGTGAAAACCTAGCTGATTCAAGGTGTTAATGTATAATCTTTCCCCAGTAAGCATATCCTTAGTGTCTAGGATATTTTGAACCCTATGTATTGTATAGGTTTCTCTGCAAAAATTATAAAAATCAGCTTTCCATAGCAGATCATTTCCTCCTGACAGGGCAGCCTTTGCTAACTGCTTCTCACTAAGGTAAGGGTATATGGGGCCATAGAGTCATACTGGGAACAAGCCAATTTTAGCTCCTTGATCTCTTTAAAGGTTAAAGACGTATGAATCAGATTTCTCTGATTAATTCTAAATGGAAACATGAAGAAGCCAGTAACATCCTCCCCTTGCTCTTTTGCTTTAACAATAGCTTTTTTAAAGAAGGAAAGACCATCATATTTATCAAAAACCAAAGGCAGGTTGTTATGGGAAATCAACATGAGGCTGGATAGACCAAACTGACACTTGTAATCCTAATTTTTCCAACTGTTTTAACCCAAGACGAATTCAATTTTCCTTCTTTGGAAGATGGCCCATGCAAAGGCTCAGAAAAGAGAGGAACAGTCATTCCCTCCTCTGATTTAAATGTAATTTAAATGTAAAACTGGTCCCCCAAGCCAGGAATGATTTCTGAGCACATAGCCAGGAGTAACCCCTGAGCATCATCGAGTGTGGCCCAAAAAACAAAAATAAATAAATAAAATGCTGTCCTGTATAATTACTTTGCAGGCTCAAGGAAATATTTTTATTTAATTATTTAATATAAAGCTGAATTGTGATTCAAATTAATGAAATGTGAAAGAGAACAAAATGCTGTTGCTCGATCTTACCCTCTCAATTATCATTACTTATCACGAGTAGAATTCTAGTCTATACATATTTGTTAAAGTAAAAAGAGAAGAAAAACATCATCAGATCTGCTTCAGCTCCAATTATAACACCCAAAATAAAGTCTGCTAGTGTTTTAATCCTAACTTTAAAAACTAAAAAAAAAAATTCTGAAATTCGATACTGTTTCTCATTTTTTTTTTTTGGGTTTTTGGGACACACCCGGTAACGCTCAGGGGTTACTCCTGGCTATGTGCTCAGAAGTTGCTCCTGGCTTGGGGGACCATATGGGACACCAGGGGATCAAACCTCGGTCTGTCCAAGGCTAGCGCAGGCAAGGCAGGTACCTTACCTTTAGCACCACCGCCCGGCCCCTGTTTCTCATTTTTAAATGAGAAAAATGGATGTTTTATGTTGCAACCTCATTAATCTGTTTCCTAATACCTCTCTGTACTTCATAAGATCTACAGTTAGAAATTAACTTGTATGCAAAAGCTACTCTCACAAATTTGAAAGTTAATGAAGTTAGAAAATCAATCACCCAAAGACACATCCTAGTCACAATGACAAATTCCACAGATAGGGATAGAATACTAAAAGCAGCAAGATCAAAAAAGGAAATTACATTCAAGGGAGCATCCTTAAGATTTACAGCAGACATGTCAGAAGAAACACTCAAGGCCAGAAGGCAGTGGTAGAACATAGTGACAAAACTCAATGAAATAAATGCTTCGCCTAGAATTCTGCACCCAGCAAGAAGAAACTGATTTCAGGTTTGAAGGAAGTATACATAGCTTCACAAATAAACAAAAGCTCAGAAACTTTGCAGACACAAAACTAGCCTTAAAAGAAAAACTGTTTCCAGAAGACCTGCTCAGTTGCAGTTGGTTCAGTCAGACCTCTAGAATTAGATATCTTGGTTGTTGTATAGATGGTAGGCCAAAGCCTAGACTAGAGTCTTTTTTTACTGGTCCCAGGATAATTTCTGCCCAGTCATAGTTGTCAGTCAGTCTTCTGTAGATAGCGATCTTGGCTTATGCACAGATCAAAGGATGACATGTCTTCTGATTTCATCTTATCTTATCCTTAGGTGGTAAGGTAAGACACTTATACTAGCAACTAGCAGCCTGGGGGGGGGGGTGTAAATGAGGGAGATATGAGATGCATGCTGGGAACAAGGGTGGACAACATTGAATGCCCCTGATTCAATGTCACGAGTGAAAATATTATTGTGAAAGATTTGTTATCCACTTTGATCAAAATAAAAATTACTATAAAAAAAGCCTGAAAGGTCTACTTTAAAACAAGACTGAGCAACAGACACATCAAACTTCTACACAAAGATGGAAGTAAATCCCATGACAGTTATTTCTCTCAATGTCAATGGACTAAATGCACCAGTTAAGAGACACAGAGTGGCTAAATGGATCAAAGAACTAAATCCAACCTTCATTTGCCCACAAGAAACACACCTGAAGAGTCAGAACAAACATAGACTCAAAATCAAAGACTAGAGAAAAATCATCTAAGCGAACAACACCCTTAAAACAGATGACACAAACTTTACACTCAGAGAAGTTGTAAGGAACAAAGATGGACATTTTGTACTAATCCAGGTATATGTACAACAGGAAGAAATCACACTCCTAAACATATATGCACCAAATGAGGGACAAGCAAAGTCTTAATACAATTGTTGACAAATCTTGAAAAAGATATCAATAACACCACAATAATTGTGGGAGACCTCAACACTGCCCTGTCACCCCTTGATAGGTCAACCAGACTGAAACCCAACAGAAATATACTAGCTCTGAACAGAGAAATAGGAGAGTGGGTAAGTAAATATATATAGGGCACTCCATCCCCAGAAACTTGGAAACACATTCTTCTCTAATGCACATGGGTCATTCTCTAGGATAGACATGTTAGTCCATAAAATATATCTCCATAAAATTAAGAAGATAGAAATTGTGCAGACTACCATCGCTGATCACAAGGCACTGAAATTAGACATGAACTACAAAGGGACACAGAAGAAATTAAACAGCTAACAACTCAGATATAAAATCTAAGAGAATATCAAAACTTTCTTGGAAACAAATGATAATAAAGACACAAATTATCAGAATTTATGGGACACAGCAAAAGCGGTACTGAGAGAAAAATTTATGGCTTTGCAAGCACACATCAGGAAGGAAGAAATGGCCTACATGAATAGCTTAATGTCACAGCTTATAAAATTAGAAAATGATCAACAAATAGAACCAAAAATAGGTAGGCAGAAGGAAAATACAAAGCTTAGAGCAGAAATCAATGAACTGGAAATGCAGAAAACAATCCAAAAGATCAACAAAAGCAAAAGTTGGTTCTTTGAAAAAAAAATAAATATATAAATCACAGGCAAAACTAACAAAGAGGTTACCCAAGTCCCGCACCCCCACACACACAAGAAACATTAATAGTACTCACACAAGAAACATTAATAGTACTCACACAAGAAACATTTATAGTACTCACTATCATTGAATTATGTTTTTATGTATGCAGAATGTCCATTTTGTACTCTGCCCTTTTGCATACCCCTTCATAAGTTCATATTTCTCTTTAACTTGTTTAACTCCTATCATCATTACTCCTCATTTACCCTTTCTAACTTAAGTACTGTAGAGTCCTAAGTCACAGACCAAAGTGGTGCCCTGGAGTTAACACCCACCCAACTATTTTAAAAGGCATAAAAAAGACACTTGGGGCCGGGCGGTGGCGCTAAAGGTAAGGTGCCTGCCTTGCCTGCGCTTGCCTTGGACGGACCGCGGTTCGATCCCCCGGTGTCCCATATGGTCCCCCAAGCCAGGAGCAACTTCTGAGCACATAGCCAGGAGTAGCCCCTGAGCATTACTGGGTGTGGCCCAAAAATCCAAAAAAAAAAAAAAAAGACACTTATATCTTTTCAACATTTTATGGGTGTTTTCTTTGACGTCTATAAACTTTTGCTGAATATTTTCTTATACAGTGATGATCCCCCCCCCCATGTTTTTTATCTTCTCTTTGTGAACTGCTCAATATGGAATTTGGTGTGAAAGAATCCCTCAGTTTAATACTTATGTTTGAACCAAGTCATGGGTCTTGTTGGAAATGTTCTTACGCCCCCATATATCTGATAGCACCACGTGGCTTTATTTCTTGTTTGCTTAGGCACAATAAAATGGGAAAATACTATACATACCAATAAGTTCTTATCTAATAGAAATGGAAACACACAAATCTTGTAGTGCAATGAGACCTTACACCCTGAACATTGACATAAAGACCTGGTACAGGCCTCAGAAGAATGGGCATTCTCCATTCATCCCTCATCTAGAGAAGACATCTACAAAACATCCAAGGTTGTATATAACATCACCTGGAGGCATTCCTCTACCAGGGAAGACCCTACAGCTGCTCTGACATCGATCTACTCAAAAAAGACTTCCCTTAACACTAAGAAGACTTAACAAAAACAATGACCTGCTTACTGGACAGGACTTGCTGTATTGCCCCTTAATTGTGAGGTTTGTCTATAACATCACCTGGAAGCAATCCTCTACCACGGAAGACCCTACCACTGCTCAGACATCGTCCTGCTGAAAAGAGACTTCCCTTAAAAATGAGAAGACTTAACAACGACCTGCTTACAGGACAGGGCTTCCTGCATTGCCCTTTCATGGTGAGGTGAAACGAGAAGACACTCCACATCATGACTTCAATTTAGGATATGCAGATTCCAGAATCTTTAATACAGAAACATGATACCAACAACAGAGACTGTGTGAAAAGTGTGTTGGCACTACAGACAATGTCTTGGATCGGACAATAACTTGCCTGAAGCCGAGAGTTGGTCTTATGCCAGGAAACTTCAGGGGTAGGATCTCTTTGTATTTAGGCCAAGGTTATTCCTTTCCATGCCTCTCATATTTTGGTGGGCCTATGCAAACAATTGCCACTCTAACACTGTTTTTACTGTGCTCCTTTGACTCTAATCCTTAAAATGCACCCACTTAAAATTTGAGGTTAACTTAAGCTAATATGCATGTACATGGAAATGTAAAAAATACTATGCCTCTAATGTTTAAAGAGTTACGTAAGTTTTATGGCTTTAGATTGCCTTGTGTGCTGTTAAGAAATATTATAATGTGCTACAATCTGGGGACTTGAGGGACAAAGTAATTGCACATAGATTCTGTTTTATTTATCTTAATGTTCTTTGGCTGAAAGTTCAAAGTTAAGATATCAGCAAGGGGACTTCTTCTGAGAATTATGTTATGGGTGATTGTCCTTCCTCTGTAACTTTACCTTGTCCTCTTTCTTTGCATCTTTTGTTCTCATAATTCAAAATAAAAAAATTAAAAAAAAAACTAACAAAGTGAGAGAACCTTGATAAGCCGGATAAGAAATGAAAAGGGGGACATCACTACAGATATTGCACAGATTCAAAGGGTAATCAGAGACTACTTTGAGAAACTTTATGTCACGAAACATGAGAACCTGGCAGAAATGGGCAAATTCTTGGACTCATAACATTCCATGGTTAAATTAGGATGAGGTAGCATATCTAAACAACCCCATGACTATTGGGTAAATTAAAATGGTGATAAAAAATCTTCCCCAAAACAAAAGCACAGGCCCAGATGGGTTCACTAATGAATTCTTTCAAAACTTTCAAGAGGAACTTCTACCAATCCTTTTAAGGCTCTTGCATAAAATTGTAGAAACGGGAACACTTCCAAAAAGGTTATAAGACGCTAACATCACATTGATACCAAAACCAGAGAGAGATGCTGCCAAAAAAGAAAATTACAGGGTCTGGAGAGATAACATGGTGATAGGCTTTTGCTTTGCATGCAGAAGGACAGTGGTTCAAATCCCGACATCCCATATGGTCCCCTGAGCTTGCCAGGAGCGATTTCTGAGCGTAGAGTCAGGAGTAACCCCTGAGCGCTGCCTGTGTGACCCAAAAACCAAAAATAAAAGTGAGAGAAAATTATAGACCAGTATCTCTGATGAACACAGATACAAAGATCCTCAACAAAATTCTGGCAAATAGAATTCAATGCATCATCATGAAGGTCATTCACCACGTCCAAGTACATTTCGTCCCAGGAATGCAAGGATGGTTTAACATCCATAAAGCAATCAACATAATACACCATATCAACAAAATGAAAAACAAATATCATATGATCTTATCAATAGATGGAGAGAAAGCATTTGATAAGGTCCAACACCCATTCTTGATAAAAACCCTCATCAAGATGGAAATGAAAGTAACTTTTTCTCAATATACTCAAGGCCATCTACCACAAGCCAATGACATACATTATTATCAACGGAGATAAACTAAAATGAAGATTAAGAAAATAATCCCATTCACTTTAGTGCCCCACAAACTCAAATATGTTGGGGTCAATTTAACTAAAGAGGGGCCCGGAGAGGTAGCACAGCGGCGTTTGCCTTGCAAGCAGCCGATCCAGGACCAAAGGTGGTTGGTTCGAATCCTGGTGTCCCATATGGTCCCCCGTGCCTGCCAGGAGCTATTTATGAGCAGACAGCCAGGAGTAACCCCTGAGCACCGCCAGGTGTGGCCCAAAAACCAAAAAAAAAAAAAAAAAAAAGACACAACTAGTTAGCTACTTGTAAAAAGGCAAACTCAGACCCCCATCTAACACCATGCACAAAGATCAAATCCAAATGGATTAAAGACCTTGATATAAGGCCTGAAACCATAAGGTACATAGAATAGCAGGTAGGTAAAACACTATATGACATTGAGATTAAAGGCATCTTCAAGGATGAAATAGCACTCTCCAAACAAGTGGAAGCAGAGATAAACAGATGGGACTATATTAAGCTGAGAAGCTTCTGTACTTCAAAGGAAATAGTGCCTAAAATAGATGCCAAAAGCCATCCACAGAATGCGAGAAACTATTCACTCAATGCCCATCAGACAAGGGGCTAATCCCTAAAATATACAAGATACCAACAGAATTTAAGAAAAAAACATATAATCCCATCAAAAAATGGGAAGAAATGAACGGACACTTCCTCAAAGAAATACAAATGGCCAAAAGACACATGAAAAAATGCTGCACATCACTAATCAGGGAGATGCAAATCAAAACTACAATGACGTACAATCTCACATCAGAGACTGGCACACATCACAAAGAACACGAACAATCAGTGCTGGTGAGGAAGTGGAGAGAGAAGAACTCTTCGTCACTGCTGCCTTTATGGAAAACAATATGGAGATTCATCAAAAAACTGGAAATTGAACTCCCATATGATTCAGCTATACCATTTTATTCAGGCTTGGGAGAGCATATGGGATGCTAGGATTTGAACCAGGGTCTGTCCTGTTTACTGCTATGCTCAGGCCCAGAAAGTAGCTTCTTGAAGGATTTTGAGTCTGTGTTTGCTCTGATTATTCAAATGTGTTTCTTGCACACAGCTGTTGGTTTACAACTTTGGTTTCACCCAAATCATAGATCTTCTCTTGGTTTCCTTGTATTTGTTTGTTCACAACTTTTTTTGTTTTTTATTTTGGGGGGGACAGGTGTCACACCCAGCAGTGCTCAGGGGTTACTCCTGGCTCTAAGCTCAAAAATCGCTCCTGGCAAGCTTGGGGGATCATATGGGATTCCTTCTGCATGCAAAGCAAATGCACTACCTCCATGCTATCTCTCAGGCCCATTTACAACTTTTGTTTCACCCAAAACAAAGATCATCCCAGGTTTTTTTTTGTTTTGTTTTGTTTTTGGGCCACACCCGGTGACACTCAGGGGTTGCTCCTGGCTATGCACTCAGAAGTTGGGGGGGGGGGGGAGGGAATAGAACCACCGTCCATCCTAGGCTAGGGCTGGCAAGGTAGACAGACGCCTTACCTCTAGCGCCATCCCAGGCCTTTTTGTATTTGTTTGTTCACAAATTGTTTTCACCTGAAACAGAGATTTTCCCTATTTATCCTCTTGTTCTACATGTTAAAAACCCACCTGGGCAGGACTGGCTCAGGTTAAACCTTTTGTCCTAGCTCCCCAGCCTTGTGTGGACTTGATGCTTGATAAAAAAAACTGTAGTTCTGGGGAGCAGTGCTCTGTCAGCTGAAAACTCCCTAACCATGTGTGTTTCACCATCTCAAGCTTGGCCTGGTTTCTTTCCTGTAGTACCTCTGCTCCAGACCCATTTTTCCCAGGGTGGGATTACAGCATATGGCGCCCAATAGGCAGCAAATTGTTGGATTAGATTTTCTGGTAAAATTTTATCTGTTTGTTTATTTATCTTGTTTCTATTAACATTTTTATCAACAATGAATGAGAATTCTTTTTATTTTCCACATCCCCATCAATACTTGTTGTTTTTGTTTATCTTGATGTGTGCCAGTCTCCCTGGTTTGAGGTGATAACTCATTTTTTTTTTTGGGCCACACCCGGTGACGCTCAGGGGTTACTCCTGGCTATGCGCTCAGAAGTCGCTCCTGGCTTGGGGGACCATATGGGACACCGGGGGATCGAACCGTGGTCCATCCAAGGCTAGCGCAGGCAAGGCAGTCACCTTACCTCTAGCGCCACCGCCCAGCCCCATGATAACTCATTTTTTAATTTGCATTTCTTTATGGTAAATGAGATACAACATATATTTTTCATATACTTACTAAGTCATCTGTATGTCTTCTTTGAAAAAGTATCTGTCATTACTAGGTAAAGAAACTCTGGTAAGTATACACAATAAGACACACTTCAGCCTAAAAAAAGATGAAATCATGAAATTATGGCCCCAAAACAAAAAATTGCTGCTACATGTATGGAATTGGAAAGTACAACTTGTTAGGATCTAAGATTTAGAATTTAACTATAACCTAAATGTTGATGTTTGAATGTGGTGTGTCTTTGCTTACTAAGCAAGGGTTTCAAACTTGCAGCCCTCGGGCTGTGTAGCCCTGCCCTAGAGGAATCTTTTTTTTTTTGGCCACACCCGTTTGATGCTCAGGGGTTACTCCTGGCTAAGCGCTCAGAAATTGTCCCTGGCTTGGGGGGACCATATGGGACGCCAGGGGATCCAACCGCAGTCCTTCCTTGGCTAGCGCTTGCAAGGCAGACACCTTACCTTTAACGCCATCGCGAGATGCCCCAGGAATCTTTTTTTTTTTTTTTTTTTTTTTTGGTTTTTGGGCCACACCCGGTAACGCTCACGAGTTGCTCCTGGCTATGTGCTCAGAAGTCGCTCCTGGCTTGGGGGACCATATGGGACACCGGGGGATCGAACCGCGGTCCGTCCAAAGCTAGCGCAGGCAAGGCAGGCACCTTACCTTTAGCGCCACCGCCCGGCCCCAGGAATCTTTTTTTGTTTTGTTTTTGTTTAGTTGTTTGGGTCCACCCCCAATATTCAAGGCTTACAACTGACTTTGCACTCAAGGATCACCCCAACTTTGCCTCCTCCGGCCCCCAGGTAAATTGAGTTTGAGACCCCTGGCTTAGAGATAACATTTGCTTTGGCTTCTGTACTCTGCTTGCTTAAGGTAGTTAACTGCTGTAAACCTGGCTTTGCTGTATGCCTAAGTACAGTCCTGACAGGCTCTAGCTTTAAGGTATAAAGACTAAGCCCTTGGGGCCGGAGAGATAGCATGAAGGCAGGGCATTTGCCTTGCATGCAGAAGGACAGGGGTTTGAATTCCAGCATCCCATATGGTCTCCCAAGCCTGCCAGGAGCCATTTCTGAGCCTAGAGCCAGGAGTAACCCCTGAGTGCTGCAGGTGTGACCCAAAAACAAAAAAAAAAAAAACCTAAGTCCAGAAGAGCCAGTTCCTGGAACCAGATCCTATGGGGATATTCCAGGAACTGGCCTCCTGGTCAGATATTAGAGGCTAAACAGCAGCTGACAGTCAGCCAGACTACAACTGCACCCTGGATCTGAAGAAAGCCTGATCACCCCTCACTGAGCTGACAGCCCACCATAACCATTGGTCTGATGCTACATTTGAACTACAACCAATCCTAGCTCAACTTTGTACTAAGGACCAATAATAATAAATACACAATCCACTCTAATCAAGATTGTTGCCTCCTTGGAGCTTCCATAAAGCAGTTGCTTTTGAACATTGTTGGTCATGCAAATAAGTTAATGTAGTTTTGAAAATAAGATCAAGGATGTGGCTTAGTGGTAGAACATATACTTTCTATGTGTGCAGTCCTAAGTTAGATCCTAGGCACAAAAAAAAATAACATCATTGTGCTCAGCTTTGTAAGCAAGTTAAATTAAATTTTAAAAATTTAATAAGTTGTTTTTATTTTGATATTATTTATTTTAATCAGTTATAACTATTGATTTTATAGTGTCACTTGCCATTTGACTCTGAAATCAATTGTGAATATAAAATAACTTTACCTAAATGTAGACAAAACAGCTACACACACATTAGCAATAAAGTTATCCATTGTCATTACAAATCAAAAGTACAGGTATTTTCACTTCATGTTACAATTATCTTAAAATATAACTTATGTTCATTATTTTTTTTTGGTTTTTGGGCCACACCCGGCGGTGCTCAGGGGTTACTCCTGGCTGTCTGCTCAGAAATAGCTCCTGGCAGGCACGGGGGACCATATGGGACACCGGGATTCGAACCAACCACCTTTGGTCCTGGATTGGCTGCTTGCAAGGCAAACACCGCTGTGCTATCTCTCCGGGCCCTATGTTCATTATTTTTATGAAAATATAGCAATGCATTAGGCAAGGCTGAGCCAGGTTCAATCCCCTGTATAATGTACCTGAATACCACTAAGCATGATCCCTGAGCATAGATTCTGCAGTAAACCATAAGTACCACCAGGAGAAGCCCCAAAACAAAGGCAAAGAAAAAGAAAAGAAGCCTGAACACAAACTCTAAGTCGGGGGTCCTCAAACTTTTTAAACAGAGGACCAGTTCTTCACTGTCCTTCAGACCCTTGGAGGGTCAAACTATAGTTTTTTAAAAAAAACTGAACAATAGTGGTCCGTGTTCCACAGTTTGAGGACTCCTGCAGAGACTGAAAGGAGTCAAGAAACAGAAAAGAAGGGGTGTAGGAGAGTGAGGCACACACTCCACACATACACACTGCGAGCCTGAAAAAAGTAGGCTGCTTATCAAAACAGGTAGCAGCAGCCAAAACACCCGAAAGACCAGATATATGTCAGAAGGCCGCATGTGGCCCGCATGCCATTGTTTGAGAACCCCTGCTAAGTGTTTAATTAGTCTCTCAAGAAGTATACGCAAATATAAATGGGTCCTTTAATTCTGAAACTAGCTTTTTTTTTTTTTTACACTAGCTATTTTTTAACATTATTTTGAAAAGTGATTCATAGACTGCACCAGACTGCTAAAAAGGAGTCATGGCACATATGTTAACCTTGTTTAACACAAAACATATGTTTGGGTCACAGAGGCCATTTAACGAACTAAGTATATTCTTTGCATGTAGGGATTCAATCATTAGCACACCCTAGTCTCCTAAACAACACTAAAGTGAACCCTAAGCCAAGAGAAGCAACATTCTACCTAGCCACAATACACATACTACATGGTATGACCCCAAAACAAAAATGAAACAATTTTGTTTTATTTGAATAAAATGTAGATGTAACATAACACAGGGTTAATTTCCAAGAGCCAACAAAAGGAAAATTATTTGAAGTCATTTAACTTTAAATTAATGATCAAAATACAACATATTCACAAATTTGATATAGTAAGAGAACAATCTAATGGAATAAAACTATCAAGGTCCACACTATTCTATGTTCTTAAACGAAGAAAACAAAAATCTAGGTTCTTTTCTTTCTAGATGGAATTAAGAAGCCTCTAAATTATCATTTATCTTTTAGGCACAAGGAGATACTGAAGTACATATAGTTTTAAGGCTATTAAAACATCCACCTACTTAACTACTGATCAAGATTTTTCACAAAGGAAAAATTCATTTCACATTTACATACAAGTGATATAAGACAAAAATGCTTGGTTTTTGGGGCTGGAGAGATAGCATGGAGGTAAGGCGTTTGCCTTTCATGCAAGAGGTCATCGGTTCGAATCCCAGCGTCCCATATGGTCCCCCGTGCCTGCCAGGAGCAATTTCTGAGCATGGAGCCAGGAGTAACCCCTGAGCACTGCCGGGTGTGACCCAAAAACCACAAAAAAAAAAAAAAAAAAAAAATGCTTGGTTTTGTATAGATCTAAGAAATTTTGAATTTCATAACTCTCTAAATAATAATCACCTCAACAACTTCACCTCCAGTTTTGGTCCCACCACCAGCTATCCCACTCCTGCACACCACTTCAGGCTAGGGAGCAAACCCAAGACCTTCACACATATCAGCCTCCTTGTATCACAGAGCCATATCGCAGCTCCTAAAATTTAAAGTGTTGTACAAGATTCAGTCTGCATAAATTATGACTCATGCCCATCAAGCTCTCTAGGTGATCACTTTGTAGAGCAAGGGTTGAGTCTCTAAAGTAAGTCACTAATCCTAACTCCAGTCTCAATTTTCATTCCTCAAATAAACTTTACCTACCTTCTACTTCCATTTCTAGACTAAACTTTCAGCACCTAAGAATTTTCCCACTTAGAAATCCTATACTTAAAAATAAACTATCGGGGCTGGAGAGATAGTATGGAGATGAAGTGTTTGCCTTGCATGCAGAAGGTCAGCGGTTCAAATCCCGGCATCTCAAATGGTCCCCTGAGCCTGCCAGGAGCGATTTTTGAGCAGAGAGCCAGGAGTAACCCCTTAGTGCTGCCGGGTGTGACCCCAAAATAAACAAACTATCACCTATCTTTCTGCTACACCCTGTTCTAATCTCACTTAAGCCATGACTGTATCACAAATTTTCATTATCAGTCACACACCCTTAACCATTTCTTAACTAATCTAGACTACATATTGCCTCGGTAATTCTCTGGGTCAGCACATTCAATATCTTCTTGCTCTGGATTTGCTGCTCATTTTACAATCTACAATCTGGGGCCGGAGAGATAGCATGGAGGTAAGGTGTTTGCCTTTCATGCTAAAGGTCATTGGTTCAAATCCTGGCGTCCCATATGGTCCCCCGTTGCCTGCCAGGGACTATTTCTGAGCAGACAGCCAGGAGTAACTGCTGGGTGTGGCCCAAAACAAACAAACAAACAAAATCTACAATCTGTAGAATTTGTATTGGGCTGGAACCCAAATAAGTAAATAAATAACATCTGTAGAATTTGGGTTTTGTTTTTTGTTTTTGTTTGGGGTTCTTTTGGGAGTGGACCACATCCCAGAGGTACTCAAGGGATCAAACCTGAGTTGACCACATACAATACAAATACCCTACCCACTGTGCTATCACTCTAGCCCCTACCAAATTCTTTTTTTTTTTGTTTTGTTTTGTTTTTTTGGTTTTTGGGTCACACCCGGCAGTGCTCAGGGGTTAGTCCTGGCTGTCTGCTCAGAAATAGCTCCTGGCAGGCACGAGGAACCATATGGGGCACCGGGATTCGAACCAACCACCTTTGGTCCTGGATCGGCTGCTTGCAAGGCAAACGCCACTGTGCTATCTCTCCGGGCCCCCGAATTCTATTTTTAAACCATCTTTTTTTCCCCATCTCTGTATCATTCCTGTATAAAATCTATCTATGCATGTTGAATGTACGTTCTTCTAAATTTGTATGCTCTTCTAAATAAACTACAAATTATTTTATCATATTAATTGCTTTAGAGATTTTTATTAGAAACAATCTATAAACTGCAAATTCAGCTACACTAGCAAATTTTTGGCACCTGAAATTTTTGTTAAGAGGCCCAGGTTTTATTGTACCAGATTAACTTAAATAGCAAGTTTTGATTGTTCTGGATGTAGAGAAGCAACTTACACTGGGGTGACTTCGTGGAGGTACTCGTTCTCTTGGAACTCTTTCATAGTCATATCGTCCATCAGACCACATTTCATCGCTACTGTATTCCACTAACGAATAAAAGAAATATAAAGTAATATTATTATTAAGAATGAAAACAGTGGGGCTGGAGAGATAGCATGGAGGTAAAGCGTTTGCCTTTCATGCAAGAGGTCATCGGTTCGAATCCCAGCGTCCCATATGGTCCCCCGTGCCTGCCAGGAGCAATTTCTGAGCATGGAGCCAGGAGTAACCCCTGAGCACTGCCAGGTGTGACCCAAAAACCACAAAAAAAAGAATGAAAACAGTAAAAAATAAAATAAAAAAAAAGAATGAAAACAGTTTTTATAATTAGGAAGGAGCAACTGATTATTGTTTACACATATATACAAAAGTTAAAAATTTAATAACCAATAATAAAGGCAGTTCTTATTCCAAACCACTTAAGAGATTTTTCTTTAAAAATACAGATATGGGGGCCGACGAGGTGGCACTAGAGGTAAGGTGTCTGCCTTGCAACCGCTAGCCAAGGAAGGACTATGGTTCGATCCCCCGTCCCATATGGTCCCCCCAAGCCAGGGGCAATTTCTGAGCGCTTAGCCAGGAGTAACCCCTGAGCATCAAATGGGTGTGGCCCGAAAAACAAAGCAAAAGAAATACAGATATGACGGGCCAGAGCAGTGGCACTAGAGGTAAGGCATCTGCCTTGCAAGCGCTAGCCTAGGACAGACTACTATTTGATCCTCGGCGTCCCATATGATCCCCCAAGCCAGGAACGATTTCTGAGCGCATAGCTCAGATACCTTGAGTGTCACCAGGTGTGGCCCAAAAACCAAAAAAAAAAAAAAAAAAAAAAAAAAGATATGGGCCAGGGAATGGTACAGCAGGTAGGATTCTTGACTTCCATATGACTATACCAAGTTTGATCCTCAGCCCCAATATGGTTCCCCCAAGAACTATCAGAAGTGAACCTTGAGCAAAGAGCCAGGAAAATACCCTAAATATCACCAAGCATGATCCAAAAGCAAAAAATTAAAATACCGATTCTCAGGAACAGAACAATGGTAGCAGGTAGGGTACTTGCTTTGCATTGGCCAACCAGTGTTCAAACCCACAATAAATACCTGTGGTCCTCTGAGTCTCCACAGGAGTACCTTCTCATCACAGAATCAGGGGAAACTCTGAGCAACACCAGGTAAGGCCCCAACACCAATCCCCCTGAATAGATTCTTTTTTTGTTTGTTTGTTTTTGTTTTTGGGTCACACCCAACAGCACTCAGGGGTTACTCCTGGCTCTATGCTCAGAAATCACTCCAGGCAGGCTCAGGGGACCATGTGGGAAGCCAGGATTCGAACCATCGACCTTCTGCATGCAAGGCAAATGCCTTACCTCCATGCTATCTCTCTGCCCCCACCCCGAAAAGATTCTTGACATGATACTATACATTGAAAACTCTAAAGACCAGTAAAAATACTTTAGAAATAATGAGTCAACAAATATTTTGTGTGATTTGAGAAAAATGAAAGAATTCATACGATGGGACATTTACAGTAAGGCCTTTCTTCACCAACTATCATCCCTGGAGACTGAAAAATTATAGTAGTAATTTAAAGACTGTTTCTTTACTATCTCTTTGGCAGCAGCTACTAAAGCAGTCTCTCCCTAGCTAACTTCCTTAAACTTCAGGTCTACTAAGAAAATATTGAGTCCCTCCTTAAGAGACAGGAGAGGAAAAAATGCTAGTTTCTCACTGTTGTAGATTTGTAACAACTTGGCCATAATTCACTTGCAGCTTTCCAATAAGGTGATTTAGTTATTACATAAAATATTCTGAGAACAGTCTTTTGGGAAATTGGGGCTAAATCCCAAATGAGAGGCAGGGCTATTTTTGCACTGAGGACGGTCTCTTCCTTTCTCAGAGTCACATCAGTCTTCTCCATGGTAAGAACAACTGCCCTGTCATCTATAGTATACGTATACATATGTGTGTTTGTATATTAGTGTGGCCAACCTACAAAATATGGCCATAAAGGGTGTAGATGTACATTATAAATAAAACACGAACATCAATGACTGTATTCGGGAAAAACAAAATCCTTTCTTAAAATGAAACTGATAAATCTGTATTCACTTTTTGCATACATAAAAAATATTAGAATGGGGGGCCAGAGAGATAGCATGGAGGTGGAGCTTTTGCCTTGCATGCAGAAGGATGGTGGTTCAAATCCCAGCATCCCATATGGTCCCCCGAGCCTGCCAGGAGCCATTTCTGAGCAGAGAGCCAGGAATAATTCCTGAGTGCTGCCGGGTATGACCCAAACTCCCCCCCCCCCAAAAAAAAAGGAAGATTGGGCAAAGAATGAAGGAAAATTATACCTGTATAAAAGATGTGTATGGAAACTTGATGTGATCTATGCCAAAGTGAAGAACTTTTGTTGGTGCTAGAATGAAATTCAAGCCTCCCAAAAAAAAAAAAGGCAAGTGTCCTACTGCTGAGTGATTTCCCTGGTCAATGATCTAATAATTTCAGATTAATCATGTCATTAAGCCTGACAATACTCTTTTTTTTTTTTGGTTTTTGGGCCACACCCGTTTGACGCTCAGGGGTTACTCCTGGCTATGTGCTCAGAAATCGCCCCTGGCTTGGGGGGACCATATGGGATGCCGGGGGATCGAACCGCGGTCCTTCCTTGGCTAGCGCTTGCAAGGCAGACACCTTACCTCTAGCGCCACCTTCCCGGCCCCAACAATACTCTTTAAAAATCAGGAATTCTGGACCCAAAGGGATAGCACAGAGGCGTTTGCCTTGCAAGCAGCCGATCCAGGACCAAAGGTGGCTGGTTCGAATCCCGGTGTCCCATATGGTCCCCCGTGCCTGCCAGAAGCTATTTCTGAGCAGACAGCCAGGAGTAACCCCTGAGCACTGCTGGGTGTGACCCCCCCAAAAAAATATCAGGAATCCTGAGAGATTGTGACTAGGCATTTGTCAAGTCTTCATACCTCACAGTGAGCATACAAAGACATCCTAACTCTACTCACTCAGATACCCAATAACACTCAAACACTTATAGACTGCAAAAGTCACAATGGGAATGGAACACAAAATCCCACCAGGTTTGGTAAGGAAATATGGTTGATATCCATTAAGACCCAACTAGTACTAAACAGCTATAATCTCTCTGATAAAGACTTTAGAGAGGAAATATTGAGAATGTATGTTGAAAGAACTCAAAAGAACCAATGGAACAACAGCCACAAAAAAAAAAAAAAAAAGATATTAGTGAAAGATAAATGTAAAAATAATCTCCAAAAAACAAAAGGTGTAAAAGCCTGAAAACAAACAAATGGCAGACTAAATAAGTTTAGGGCAAATTCAAGAGGAACAACATAATAATCACTGAGGTTTCAGAGGGTCAGGAAAACAACCCCAGGAAGAAGCAACAGTCAAAGATACTGCTAAGAAGTTCCCAGAGCTGGAAAACACATGCACTCATATCCATGAGGCCCAAAGGGAACAAGCTAAGAGATCCTAATAAAAATACTCTAAGACAGATCCTAATCAAATTGAGAACTACAGATAGACAGAGAAAACTAAAAACAGCAAAATTAAAGAAAAAATCACATACAAAGGAAAGCCGGTATGATTTACAGCAGGTTTACCAAAGGAAATCCTTGGAGCCCAAATATAGTGATAGGATGTAGTGAAAATCCTCACCAAAATAAATACTTAGTACAAGGAACCCCAGCTAAAGCCACAGCAGCCAGATGCCTTGAGACAGTGCTTATCCTCTAATCAATGTACAGAAGCACAACACATACCAAAAACAAAACAAAATGAAAACAAAAACAAAAAAAAAAAAAAAACAGAAAAATACCATACTGCAAAGGACACTCTGGAAAGGCAGAACACAACCATACTTAGAGAATGAGATGACGGATCTGAAGACCCAACAGTACGGGTCCTCTCTGAGAAAATTTAAAGAGGAAATTTGGAGAATGATCAAGGAACTCAAAGAAACCATGGAACAAACTTAACAGAATGTAAACAGATAAATATAGAGGTCTGAAATAACTCAATAAAAACAACATAAGAGACCATACTCTTTTCTGTTCTGGGAACCAGAAACTTTTGTCACATGGGGAGTGGAAAGGCTCCATGCTGAAGGCCTTTCACCAAGCTTGGAAGAGGTGGGGGAGAGGGCTGAGAGGGCTCAGGCCTCCCCCAATAGCTTTCCCTCTACTTCCTCCGGGACTCTGGGGATATCCCTGGATGCCCACCCAGGAGGCCAGCGAGGTGGGTTCCAGGGAGGAGTTTAAAAGGGACTCGGGCTTTCCCCAACACCCACCCTGAGGGGTGGGCTTGGGGAAGTCGCTGACAACTTTCTTTCCCACCAGTTTCCATTGTCAAAACCACACAGGGCACTGCACATAAAGTATAGATAGTTTAATAGGACATCATAGGGCTTAATGTATGTTTGCAATATACAGAATGTCTATGTTGTATACTGCCCTTTCCCCCTTGGCTCACCACCTTACAAGCTCATTTCTAGACCTTTACACCATCACCCCGAACTCCTATTACCACACATTTAACCCTTTCTACCTCAGTTCTTGGCTCCTCAGGAGGCAGATCATTATCCCCATTCAAGCAAGCTGCCAACCAGCTCCCAAAGTGAAAAGATACTCTCAGCCTGAGAAGAAACCAATACTCTGTTGCTACTGATCTACTCTCAGTGGCTGCCTTTCCTCCACCCCTTCTCTCTGTGGACCTCGGCTTGCTACCAGACTCAGTTTCTGATAAGTCCCCACTCAAGACATTTCCTGATATGAGACTGCTGGGAGCCATTTTGCAGACTCCACAAGGCCAAATCACAGACAAAAGTGGTGTCTGGATTTAACACCCCCCCACACACACCTGACTATTTCTAAAGACATAAAAGGGACATGTATATCTCCTTTGAATATCTTAAATGTATTCCCTGAACAGCTATAACCCTTATTGAATAGCCTCATATTTAGTCACAATTTCCTCCACATTTTTTGTTTTGTTTTTTCTTTGTGATCTATTCAAGAAGGAATTCTGGTAGAAGAGTCTCTCTGTTAGAACCAAGTTACGGGGATTGTTGTACTTGTTCCCTCAGCCCCATTTGCACCAATAATACCTTGTAGCATTGTTCCTCTTCCGCAGAGGCTCATTAAACTGGGAAAATTTTACATATGAAAACAAGTTCTTATCTAATAGAGATAGAAGCACACAAATCTTGTAATACAGTGAGACCTTACACCTTGAACATTATCATAATGACCTGGTTCAGGCCTCAGAAGAACAGGCATTTTCCATTCCATTTACCATCCATGGAAACAACCATGGTTGTCTATAACATCACCTGGCAGCAAACCTCTACCAGGGAAGACCCTGTCTCTGCCCTGGCATCGACTTATTCCAAATAAGACTCTCTTAACACCCAGACAACCTGCTTTCAGGGTAGGGATCTCTGCATTGCCCTCTAATGGTGAGGTGAAACTAGAGGATGCTCCACATCATCCTAACTTCGATGTAGGATATGCACAGAAACCAGGATCTTTAACTACAGAAAACCTGACACCAACAGCGATTGTGGTGGTTCAATTCCAGGTTTCCCATATGGTGTTCTCCAAGTCTGCCAGGAGCGATTTCTGAGTGCAGAGCCAGGAGTAATCCCTGAGCATCACCAGGTGTGACCCAAAAATCAAAAACAACAACAAAAAAAACACACCTAATCCCATCAAAAAATGGGGAGAAGATGGGCCCGGAGAGATAGCACAGCAGTGTTTGCCTTGCAAGCAGCCGATCCAGGACCAAAGGTGGTTGGTTCGAATCCCAGTGTCCCATATGGTCCCCGTGCCTGCCAGGAGCTATTTCTGAGCAGACAGCCAGGAGTAACCCCTGAGCACTGCCGGGTGTGGCCCAAAAACCAAACCAAAAAAAAAAAAAAAAAAGCAATGCCTGGGGTGGAATCCTTAAATCAATGAGTTTTTAAATTGTTGAAACTCATTTTATTTCAGAATGAGATCCATAAATCTAGAGCAAAGTTCCTGACAATCTACATTGAAACAAGAAGCATTTAAGGATTGATTTAGCCCTTAAAACTAATACTGGGCTGGAGAGATAGTACAGGGTAGGGCATTTGCCTTGCATGCAGCCGATCCAGAACAGATGGTGATTCAAATCCTGATATCCCATATGATCCCCTATGCCTGCCAGGAGGAACTCTTGAGCACCACCGGGTGTGACCCAAAAACCAAAAAAAAATTATATATATATATATACACATTCTACATCAATCCTGGGTATACACAAAATGAATTCTGGATGAGAATTATAGACGCACTTTATTGGGCCAGAGTGGTGGTGCAAGTGATAGGGTGTTTGCCTTGCATGTGCTAACCTAGGACAAACCTCAGTTCGATCCCCCTTCATCCCATATGGTCCCACAAGCCAGGAGCGATTTCTGAACTAACCTGAGTGTCTCCAGGTGTGGCCCAAAAAGTAAAAACAAAACAAAACAAACCTACTTAATACTGTTCCTACTGAAAAGAATTGTTAGAATTCTAGACAAATAAATTAAAAATGACATTTTTAGTTATGGCCTCTGGGGAATAACTATCACTGGGGGGATGGGTGGTTGGAGATAGTATAGTAGGTGGAGTGTTTGCCTTTGCAGAAGACTGACCAAGTTTAAACACACTATATGGTTCCCCAAAAACCACCAAGAGTGATTCTTAGGCAGAGTCAAGAATAAGTCCAGAATGCATGGCTCAAAATCAAAACACAAAGATTATAACTGCTGCCAAATATTAAATGATCAAAATAAAGTTCCTATCTGAATTATTTTCAGTGCTTGAAGAAAGATAAATGGCAAAATAGAATAGTATGACAACTAAGAAAATTTAATTTTGAGAGGTTACTTAAGGATGAACAATAAAAAAAAAAAAAAAAAGCCCGGAGAGATAGCATAGTGGCGTTTGCCTTGCAAGCAGCGGATCCAGGACCAAAGGTGGTTGGTTCGAATCCCAGTGTCCCATATGGTCCCCTGTGCCTGCCAGGAGCTATTTCTGAGCAGACAGCCAGGAGTAACCCCTGAGCACCGCCGGGTGTGGCCCAAAAACCAAAAAAAAAAAAAAAAAGGATGAACAATAACAGGAAAACAGCAGAATTCAAGGGAAAAAAAGGTATTAGGGAATACAGAATGAGCATTAGTAAAATAAAACTAATGTGTCTCTCTTATTAGTCCCAGGATAAGTTCTGCCCAGTCAGGTTGGTTTTCACACATATCAAAGGACGACTTGTCTGGGGCCGGAGAGATAGCATGGAGGTAAGGCATTTGCCTTTCATGCAGGAGGTCATCGGTTCAAATCCCGGCGCCCCATAAGGTCGCCCCCCCCCCCTGCCTGCCAGTACCAATTTCTGAGCCTGGAGCCAGGAATAACCCCTGAGTACTGCCGGTGTGACCCAAAAACCACAAAAAAAAAAAAAAAACAAAGGACGACTTGTCTTCTGATTTCATCTTACCCTTAGGTGATTAAGATAGGACAACCTGCCCTTAGATCAATTTGTTCCTGTTTCCTCATTGTCAGGATTTCATATCAAAACTGGCACAAGTTGGTCCTAAAGGCTTCTGCCTAGGATTTGTACAATAGCCAAGCTCTCTAATTCCAGAGGACTGACTTTGACACGTGAGAGTAAGCAGAACTTCTGGAAAAATAATGAAAGACTACCCTAGACTTCGTCCTAGGATCTGTGCAAAAACCAAGACCACCAATTACAGAAGACTAATTACAACAACGATGGGACAGAACTTCCTAATCTAGATTCTAGAACCATAAAGAAAGCTTCTATCCTAGGCTTCATCCTATGTGCAAATACCAAGATCTCTAGTTACAAAGACCTGATATTATCATCTACAACTGAATGTGAAGTTTTCAAGCACCATAAGAAAACCTTGGGGTGTGAAAATGACTGTGCATGGAGCCTGTAGCTATTCCATGACAGTATGCTTCAAGGGCGGAGAAACCCTATATCTTTTGGGCCAAGACATTCCCTCTCTAATATCCCCAATATTTACTGTGCCTATGCAAAAATAATAATAATAATAATAATAATGGCAAATAAAAAAGAAACATGGGGCTGGTGAGGTGGCGCTAGAGTTAAGGTGCCTGCCTTGCAAGCGCTAGCCAAGGAAGGACTGTGGTTTGATTCCTGGTTCCCTGGTTCGATCCCCCCAAGCCAGGGGCAATTTCTGAGCAGTTAACCAGGAGTAACCCCTGAGCATCAAATGGGTGTGGCCCAAAAAAACAAACAAACAAAAAAAAAGAAACACAAAACCTTGCCACACCAGCCCTCCTTCCCCCCCCCCTTTTTTTTTTTTTGGTTCTCATGGTTGTTCTCTTTGTTTCTGTGGTGCTTTTTTGTAGTTTCTGATTTTAGTTTTTTTGTTTGGTTTGGTTTGGTTTGGTTTGGTTTTTGTGGGTATTTTGGTTTTTTTTTTAATATTTTTCTTTTTTCCCTTTCTTCTTTTTTTTTTTTTTTTTTTTTTTTTGGTTTTTGGCCACACCCAGCGGTGCTCAGTGCTGGCTATCTGCTCAGAAAAAGCTCCTGGCAGGCACGGGGGACCATATGGGACGCTGGGATTCGAACCAATCACCTTAGGTCCTGGGTCGGCTACTTGCAAGGCAGATGCCACTGTGCTATCTCTCCAGCCACCCCTTTCTTCTTTTAAATTGATATTAATAACCTCTAGTCAGGGGTCCTCACACTTTTTAAACAGGGGGCCAGTTCGCTGTCCCTCAGACCATTAGAGGGTCTGACTATAGTAAAAACAAAACTTATGAACGAATTCTTTTTTTTTTTTTTTTTTGGGCCACACCCGGCGGTGCTCAGGGGATACTCCTGGCTATCTGCTCATAAATAGCTCCTGGCAGGCACTGGGGACCATATGGGACACCGGGATTCGAACCAACCACCTTTGGTCCTGGATCGGCTGCTTGCAAGGCAAACGCCGCTGTGCTATCTCTCCAGGCCCATGAACGAATTCTTATGCACACTGCATATATCTTATTTTGCAATGAAAAAACAAAACAGATACAAACACAATATGTGGCCCGCGGGCCATAGTTTGAGGACCACTGCTGGACTCCTAGATTTTTTTCTTTTCTTTTTTTACAAACAGAGCCACATAACTTGAATCATCTTGTTCTGCCTCATAAATTGAGGGAGCAGAAAATGGATGGTATCAGGACCAAACAGTTATGAACACTGAGTAGAAAAATTGATCATGCCTGCCAGGAGCTATTTTTGGGCAGACAACCAGGAGTAACCCCTGAGCAACGCTGGGTGTGGCCCAAAATCCAAAAACCAAAAAAAAAAAAAAAAAAAAAAAAAATTGATCAAACTTAAACACCAAATCCAAAGTCAATGACAACAGACTCAATACTCAATCTACATATACAAAGAGGGAACCAGTTACACTAGCTATCTGGAGGGTAAGGAAAAGGGATATAGGATGCTTGCTGGGAACAGGAGTTGAGGGAGGACAACGCTGGTGGTGGGAATGCCCTGATTCAGTGTCACTATGTACCTTAAATATTATGTGAAAGATTCGTAATTCACATTAGTCACAATAAAAATTATTTCAAAAAAATTTTAACAGCATAAAAAAAACTAACGTTCATTAGATTCTAATGGCAAAGGAGAAGGATATAAACCTGCAATGATATTCTCAAGTTTTCATTTCATCCCTGAAGCAGATTTACATTAAACATAGAGATTCAAAAAACACAAAACCGGGGCCAGAGAGATAGCATAGCAGTAGGGTGTTTGTCTTGCATGCAGCCAACCCAGGATGGACGGTGGTTTGAATCCCCCGGCATCCCATATGGTCCCCCATGCCTGCCAGATTTCTGAGCACTACTGGGTGTGACCAAAAACAAACAAACAAAAATAAAACACACACACACACATACAAAACCTAGAGAAAGCCAAATGGTGCTTGGAATCACACTCAAGACAAATCCCTTTCATCATTTTGCACAGCTTCACAAAGGTAAAGGATGAGGACCAAGAGAACATAAAATGGTAAAAAAAAAAAAAAAAAGAAATATATTAAGAGGAACTCATTGCAGGCTTTTAAGTCTAGAAAAGTTTTTCCCTAAGTGGGCAACTACTCTGGTCTAGAAGTAAAGTGAGGAAAAGGTGTTATTCCAAAGATAAATTTGCAAATATACAAAAAAGATTAAAGGCCAGGGATACCCCAGTAATACAGTAAATGTCTTACAAGTAATCCCTTGGTTTAATTTCCCAGATCTGGTGAATTAAAGGAGCAAGAGGATAGGTAAAATAACGAACAGCTTCCAAAGAGAATCATACTAACAGAAGCCAGAGTGATAGCTTGTAGGCAAACAACCAGATTTAATCACCAGCACCAGATATGGTTCCCGAAGCCCTATGAGTAATGACTACAGGGAAGATACCTCTTTCCTTTTCTCATTCAATTTCCAACCATCCATCAAGACGGAAGTCAAGACTTAGCATTCTCCACAAAATCTATTTCTGAAATCTACAATACTTAAATTCCAAACAGATTAAATCTAAAGCCCTCCTAGACCTGTATTTATGCCCAAAGGTTGTTTTTCTTTTTTTTTTTTTTTTGTGGTTTTTGGGTCACACCCGGCAGTGCTCAGGGGTTACTCCTGGCTCCATGCTCAGAAATTGCTCCTGGCAGACACAGGGGACCATATGGGACGCCGGGATTCGAACAGATGACCTTCTGCATGAAAGGCAAATGCCTTACCTCCATGCTATCTCTCCGGCCCCTGTTTTTCTTTTTTTAAAAGAATTTTTTTTCCATTGGCAACACACGAAAACTGGGCTATCATTTTAAAACACCGTATTTCCAACTTTTCTTGATAAAAACTAATGTTCTACCAACACTGGGATCACTACTTCCATAAAGCCATAGTCAGCTATAAATGAGCAGCAGCAGGGCCTAGAGAGATAGCACAGCGGCCTTTGCCTTGCAAGCAGCCAATCCAGGACCTAAGGTGGTTGGTTCGAATCCCAGTGTCCCAAATGGTTCCCCAGGAGCTATTTCTGAGCAGACAGCCAGGAGTAATCCCTGAGCACCGCTGGGTGTGGCCTGAAATCCAAAAAAAAAAAAAAAAAAAAAGAGCAGCAGCTGGCCCTAAAAAATTAGAAAGTTGTTAACATTTTAAAATCAGGAGATGATATATCAAGCGCCTTACTTTTGATATTGTATCTGCAATAGCTATAATCACTCAATAACACATGAATGACATGAGGCACTTGAATTACAAAAATCAGCAAGACAAGTACAATCCTTTCCCCCATCTTCTAATCATAGTAAGAAAAGCAGAGACAAACAATTAAGTGGAGGGCAATTAATTGGTAATGATACCTAATGCTTGTTAGTTAGAAAATTCCCCTTAGAGAAAAAGTGACAGCTCAACTGTAATTTTAGTAGAGGAGAAAATTCAGTGAAATTAGACGATGCAGAGAGAAAAAGACCTTTGAAAAAACCAGAAGGGGAGGAAAAGGATTTGAAAAAGAACGAAGTCAGAAGTCAGTCCAGTAATAAGTCTTAGCACCATGACCCATTTGAAAGAGGTGTCAGAGATAAAGTTTCATTGAGAAGCTTAGGATTCATTTCCTAATTTGTAGGAAATTAAAAAGAAGTAGGAAAGCTGTTGATAGTAAATGAGGCAGTGGATTGTCTCAGCAAAGAGAGAAGCAGCACAAAGCAGCAAGAGAAGGAGGTTGTTAGTAAGGAAAAAAAAAAAAAGACCAAAGGGGGCTTACATCTTTGGCGGCGACCAAGGAGAACAGGGATGTGTGTCATGGCTGTTTGGACAGACATTTGCCTAGAGCCTTAGTCCCAGCGGTTCGCTGGTGGGCACAGAGGCAATCAAACCTCCCAAAATTCAGCTGTACTCGGGTAGGATTGACTTCCCATCTCTCTGGACTGATTGTGCAGGTTTGCAGGAGAGGTTCTGAGTTCAAACTGCCGGGAAGAGGTCTGTTCTGTTGCTGGGTGGATAGAAGTCAAGTATAAACGACCTTGCATTATGATTTCCTGATTTCATTTTTTATTTTTCCTGTCGGAGTATATCGACCTTACATTATCATTTTCTGATTTAATTTTTATTATTTTATCTGTCAGAGTTCACCGACCTTGCATTATTATGATTTTCTGATTTAATTTTATATTTCTTCCTGTCAGAGTTCACCGACCTTACATTATGATTTTTTTAATTTAATTTTATTTTTTCCTGTCAGAAGTCACCGACCTTGCAGAATTACTCTCTGATTTAATTTGTATTTTTCCTGTCGACCTTGCATTAGTCTTATTATTGTCTGATTTATTATTTATTATTTATTTTTATTTTATTTAGTATTTCTTTGCCTGTCAGCCTCAGAAAAACAGAAATAAGTTTTTAAAAAATAAAAAAAAAGCAGCATGATGTGTCAAGAAATCCAAATCACCCACTTTTTAGTTTTGACCACACTAGACTGAAGTGAACCCCCAACCCCCAAATTAAGGCCCGTTTTTTTACTTTTTCCTCTAGTTCTCCAAAGTCGCTGAGGGAACCCCTCAGAGTCAAGAAGGAATGGCCCGCCGTGCTCAAGAGATCTCTGAAGAGACCGAATATTCCATCTTCTGGGCTGGCATCTTTGCAAGAGCTCCAAGGAGAAACCAACCTACCTGGACCTCAGACTTTGCAGCAGTCCAACTCCAGGCTCTCAAGAACCCCCTTCCAAGCGTTGGGGGGGGCAGTCCAAGGCAGCAAGAACTCTTCTTATTCCCCCCACCACCACACCTCGCCCGAGGTTGACGTGAAAACCCAACCAAAAACCACCCAACTCACCGCCTCAAAGCCACGATGGTCCCCAGGCAGCAGCAGGAGGAGGCAGGCAGGCAGGCGCGCGCCAGTCAGAAGGGCACTTCCGGCGCGCGCATGCACGTCATCCGAAGGCGCCACCCGGAAGTGGGGCCGCTTCCGCCGCTTCGTTGAGCTTTTGCTTCGGCCCCGGGCCCGGGCCCCGGGAGGGAAAGCCCGCGCGGGGCTGCGGGAAGATGCGCTTCCGGAAGTGAGCCCTCGGGCCTGCTCGCCTGAAGGTAAACAGAAGCCTCTGGCTCTGGTGGGGTTGGTTTTGGCGCCTTCATCACTCCAAATTAGCATCTCTCATCGTTTCATCCCGCCCATGTTCACCTGCTTGAGCTCGTCTGTAAATTGTCTCAGAAAAAAGAATTTTATGTATTTTGGGATTTTTTATTTTTGGGGGGGCACATCTGGGGTTCCTCCTTAGCTCTGCCCATTCAGAAATGGCAGGCTTCCTTCCACCCCACTTCAGGGGCTAATTTGTAAATTGTCTCAGGAAAGCAAAAGAAAAAAATTTTTTTTTATTTTTGGGTTTTTTTTTGGGGGGGGGTACACCTGGAGGCCCTCAGGGGTTCCTCCTTGGCTCTGCCCGTTCAGAAATGGCAGGCTTCCACACCACCTCAAGGGCTAATTTGTGTATTGTCTCAGGCAAAATATTTTCTTTAATTGGGGGAGGCTTTTTGGGGGGGTCACCCTCAGGGGTTTCTCTTGGCTCTGCCCATTCAGAAATGGCAAGCTTCCTTCCACCCCAACTCATGGGGTAAATTGTAAATTGTCTCAGGAAAAAATTAATTTGGAGAGGGGGTTTTGGGGGGCCACACCTGGAGGCACTCAGGGGTTCCTCCTGGCTCTGCCCATTTAGAAATGGCAGGCTTCCACCCCACCTCATGGGCTGGCAAATTTCTAAAATGTCTCAAGAAAACAAAATATTTTTTTTTAATTTTTTTGAGGTTTTTTTTTGGGGGGGGGGCACACTGGAGGCGCTCAGGGGTTCCTCCTGGCTCTGCTCATTCAGAAATAGTTCCTGGCAGGCTTCGGGGACCCTAGGGGTCACCATCATGAGTCCTGGGTTGGCATGCTAGCTCTCTGGCCCTCCTCGGGAAATTTTCAAAACTGATCTGTCAAGTAGTGAATTGTTAAGGTTGCCTAAACAATAATAGCCTCAAACCTAGCCAGCAAGAGTTTTTGCTTTACTTGAAGTCCCAGTGTTTTGCCATGCTCGCAATCTGAACATGGGTGAATTCGATATGACTTTCATGGACCACTTGCTGACTTTGTGAATTAGGCATGAAAATTATGATTATGTATATTTTGTTTCTGGGGCACAGCTGGCAGTGCTCAGGGGTTTCTCCTGGCTCTGCCCATTCAGAAATCACTCCTGGCAGGTTCAGCGGACCATATGGGATGCTGGGATTCGAATCACACCATCATCAGTCCTGGATTGGCTGTGTGCAAGGCAAACACCCCTTTTTAATGCTGTGCTATCTCTCTGGCCCCCCTCAGGAAATTTTCAAAATTGATCTGTCAGTAGTGAGTTGTTAAGATTGCCTAAAATAATTCCTCAAACCTAGGCAGCAGAGTTTTTCCTTTACTACTTGAAGTCCTAGTGTTTTGCCATGCTCGCAATCTGAACATGGGTGAATTCGATATGACTTTAATGGATCATTTGCTGATTTTGTAAATTAGCTATGAAAATTATGACATATATATATATTGTTTGTTTGTTTGTTTGCTTGTTTGTTTCTGGCCCCTCCTGGCAGTGCTCAGGGATTACTCCTAGTTCTTTGCTCAGAAATCACTCCTGAAGGGCTCAGGGAACCTATATGGGATGCTGGAGGTCGAACCCAGGTCGGCCACATGCAAGGCAAGCCCTCTACCCTCTGAGCTATCCCTCCAGCCCAGTATTTTTAAACTTTACATACATTTGGGGCCGGAATGAGAATACAGCAGGTGAGGCATTTGTCTTATAGCTGACCTGTGTTCGATCTTCAACACCCCAATATATGATCCATCAAGCCCCTCCTGGTGTAACCCAAAACTAATCATTAATATAAATTTTAATTTCTATATGTATGAAAGTCAATGTTTTTCCAAAACTTTTATCTAATTAATACCCACCAGAACTTAACATATACAATGTGTCATTTAATAATTTAGTATACAGAATCAGGGGCCGGTGAGGTGGCGCTAGAGGTAAGGTGTCTGCCTTGCAAGCGCTAGCCAAGGAAGGACCGCGGCTCAATCCCCCGGCGTCCCATATGGTTCCCCCCAAGCCAGCGGCAATTTCTGAGCGCTTAGCCAGAAGTAACCCCTGGGCATCAAACGGGTGTGGCCGAAAAACCAAAAATAATAATAATAATAATAATAATAATAATAATGATAATAATAATAATTTAGTATACAGAATCAAGTTTGGTTTTGTTGTGTTTTGTGTTTGAGAAACTCTTTTTTTCTCTTTTAGTTTTTGGGACCACAACTGGTTGTGCTCAGATTACTCCTGGCAATGATTTTGGGATAACGATATGGAATCATATGGGATGCCTGGGATCAGAACCCAAATAGGCCACGTGCAAGGCAAGCATCCTACCTGTTATATAAGGCCTTCCGTTTGGTCCCAGTACTGTCTGGCCCTCAAGCACCTCTTGGCACAACCCTAAACCATTCCACCAGCACAGCCATTCCTCAGAAAATGGTCCCTAGGCTTTCTGAGCACTGCTTGTGAGCCCCACCATACTACTCCCAAAGACATGTATAAAAGTGTAGCTTTAGGGGCCCAAGTGATCTGGAAGGGCGCTTGCCTTGCACAAGGCAGACCAGTTTTCCATCCCCAGCATCTCTTTTTTTTTGGGGGGGGGGGATTTGCCACACCCGGCGCTCAGGGGTTACTCCTGGTTCTGTGCTCAGAAAAAGCTCCTGGCAGGCTCTGAGAACCATATGCCCAGGATTAAGCCCAGATCTGTACCAGGTTGGCTGTGTGCAAGGCAAATGCCCTCCGACCCTCATTCCAGCATCTCTTATGGCCATCAAAGACAGCCAGAAGAGTGATCCCTGAGCACTGCCAGGTGTGGCCCAAAAATGAAAGAAAAATAAATAAAATTGTAACATCTGGAATTTCTTTCATCTATTTAAATTTCACTTACCTACCTATTTACACCATCACCAGTACTAAACAGGTTCAGTTAAGAGTCTGCATGAGGGGCTGGAGAGATAGCATGGAGGTAAGACGTTTGCCTTTCATGCAGGAGGTCATCGGTTCAAATCCCAGCGTCCCATATGGTTCCCCGTGCCTGCCAGGAGCAATTTTTGAGCCTGGAGCCTGGAATAACCCCTGAGCACTGCCGGGTGTGACCCAAAAACCACAAAAAAAAAAAAAAAAAAAAAAAAAAGAGTCTGCATGAGGGGCCTGGAGAAATAGCACAGCGGCGTTTGCCTTGCAAGCAGCCGATCCAGGACCAAAGGTGGTTGGTTCGAATCCCAGTGTCCCATATGGTCCCCCATACCTGCCAGGAGCTATTTCTGAGCAGACAGCCAGGAGTAACCCCTGAGCACCGCCGGGTGTGGCCCAAAAACCAAAAAAAAAAAAAAAAAAAAAAAAGAGTCTGCATGAATAGCCAGACAACCAAGATGTCCTTCAACAGATGAGTGGCTAAAGAAACTGTGGTTCATATACACAATGGAATACTATGCAGCTGTCAGGAGAGATGAAGTCATGAAATTTTTCTATACATGGATGTACATGGAATCTATTATGCTGAGTGAAATAAGTCAGAGGGAGAGAGAAAGACACAGAATAGTTTCACTCATCTATGGGTTTTAAGAAAAATGAATGACATTTTTAGCAGTATCTCAGATAAGAGAGACGTGGGCTGGAAGGTGCAGCTCATGATATGAAGCTCACCACATAGAGTGATGAGTGTAGTTAGAGAAATAACTACACTGAGAACTATCCTAACAATGTGAATGAATAAGGGAAGTAGAAAGCCTGTCTCAAGTACAGGTGTGGGTGGATGGGGGGAGGAGGGAGATCTGGGAAATTGGTAGTGGGAGTCTTGCACTGGTGAGGGGGGTGTTCTTTACATGACTGTAATCATCCAACTACAATCATATTTGTAATCATGGTGTTTAAATAAAGATAATTTAACAAAAAAAGAATCCGCATGAAAAAAAGGAGCAGGAAATTCTTTAGTAATGAGAACAGAATTCTTTCATTACCCAACTTGGATAAATTTATAACTTTTTTATAGTTAGAAATTACCTTATATTGGGGTGAGGTTTTTTGTACTTGTTATTTGAGGGCCACATGCAATAGTGCTGGAGCCCTTACACTGTTGAGCTATCTCTCCTGCCCAAGACAACCTATTGTTTTTTTCTGGCAGTGCTGGGAACTAAATCCAAACTCATACAAAAGGCATGATATCTACCACTAAGGCATATCCGGGGCTCACTGTTGGTTTTAATGTGGAATGTAAAGAGTATCTGCTTTGTTCAAGAAGACCTACTTCTGTCTGGATTTATTTCTCTTTTTAGAAATGAGTGGTGGATTGGCCCCAAGTAAAAGCACCGTGTATGTTTCCAACTTACCCTTTTCCCTGACCAACAATGACTTATACCGGGTAAGTGAGTTAACTTAAGCAGGGGGTTTCCCCTGACAAAGTTCTTAATAAGTACATAATTACTTAAGTGTTTCATCAGTATCAAAAAATTCTATTGCAATCACCTGTTGGGGCAAAATTAGACACTTGTTTTTGGTTGGTAGTCTTAAAATAGTAATTGAGGGGCCGGAAGAGAGCACAGCTGTAGATCATTTGCCTTGCATGCAGAAGGACCGTGGTTCGAATCCCAGCATCCCATAGGGTCCCCCGAGCCTGCCAGGGGCGACTTCTGAGCCAGGAATAGCCCCTGAGCGCCGCCAGGTGTGATCCAAAAACCAAAAACCAAAAAAAAAAAAAAAAAAAAAAGAAAAAATTAGTAATTGAATGAAAGTAGTAATGATAGTCCAAAGCATAGATAGTAGTAGTGCAAGGTTTCTATGATTCTCTGATGTATTTATTTATGCCAGGGATATAGCATCTGTCCAATGAGTAGTCTTCTATATACCAAATGAAGAAGTTTTTTTGCTCCCCTCTTTTGTTTGTTTGGGGCCCACACCCAGCAGTGCATGGGTTACTCCTGGCTCTACACTCAGGAATCACTCCTGGCAGGGCGCAGGGAACATATGGAATTTCTGAGACAGAATTCGGGTCAGCTGCATATAAGGTACATGCCCTACCTGCTGTACTTTCCCTCCAGTCTCTATAGGCATACTTTTATCAGGAGTAAGCCCTGAGTACCAAAAAATTTAAAAGAAAGAAATGTGAGGCAGTTTCTATCGTCATCAATACCAAGAATATAATTTTAGTCATTTAAATAAAAATAAATTGTAGGGCCTTTCTTGTAGACTATAAGCTAATATTTTTCATCATGTATAATAAAAATGCATATATCTATATATTTGTATAAAAATGTACATAATCTGAACTTTAACATATTACTAAAAATTAAATAAAAATTATTTGGTCTTTCGTTTCAGATATTTTCCAAATATGGCAAAGTGGTAAAGTAAGTACTCACATCAAATTTCGAAACTTTTTTTTTTTTTTTTTTTTTGGTTTTTGGGCCACACCCTGTGACGCTCAGGGGTTACTTCTGGCTATGCGCTCAGAAGTTGCTCCTGGCTTCTTGGGGGACCATACGGGATGCCGGGGGATCGAACCGCGGTCCGTCCTAGGCTAGCGCAGGCAAGGCAGGCACCTTACCTCCAGCGCTACCGCCCGGCCCCTCGAAACTTTATTTAAAAGTTTGTCAAGGAGCCAGATAAAAGTTTGTCTGAGAAATAGCTCAGTTACAGACCATATACCTCACATATGTGTGGTCCCTGGGTTTGTTTCTGAAGCAACCAAAAAATAAAAATTTTATCGAATTTATCTTCTACAATATATATTTCTAATTCTAAAGTAACCACTCCCCCAATGCTGCGTAGGGGGCCCCCGGAGCCATTACTCCAAAACTTCTTGACCCACCTCAGAATCCATCAGGACTATCCCAATAGTGCTCAAGGATAAAGTCCAGGGTCTTACATGTTAGTCCTATACTCTTAGCACTTGAGCTATCTCCTTGACTCTCTCCATTATGTTTTCAATGCAAGTCTGCTTACCTCTGTATAAAATAGACATTTGGGGCCCGGAGAGATAGCACAGCAGCGTTTGCCTTGCAAGCAGCCGATCCAGGACCAAAGGTAGTTGGTTCGAATCCTGGTGTCCCATATGGTCTCCCGTGCCTGGCAGGAGCTATTTCTGAGCAGACAGCCAGGAGTAACCCCTGAGCAACGCCGGGTGTGGCCCAAAAAACCAAAAAAAAAAAAAAAAAAAATAGACATTTAACATAATAAAGAAATACTGTCCTTAGGAGTTGAAAAGATAATACAGGAGATAAGCACTTGTCTCCCATGCAGCCACCTGGTTTAATCATTGGCACTACATTACATTGCCAGACATCACTCATGAGCATTGAGCTGAAGTAGACCTGAGCACTAACAGGTAGGACTCAAACCCTCCCATTATTTTTCTTCCATCACATCATCATTTACAAAGTTGTTCGTAATAGAGTAGTTTCAGACATAGAATGTCCCAACATTAATACTACCACCAGCACCCACTTCCCTCTACCAATGTTCCCAGGTTCCCTCCACCCTCCTATATTGTCCCCATGGCATACCTATATAGCAAATTTATTTAATATTACAAGGAAAACGGAGATGGAATTATCAAAATAAATCAACTTGTGATGATTGATTGCTATGTTTTTTTACCTTTATTAATCTAGCAGGAGGCTCAATTTAGATCATTAGTGAATGCTCTACTCTGTGACATATTGGGAAGTTAGTTTCTCCAGAAGAAGCTCGATTAATGTTTCCGTAAAACTGATTTTTAGGCTATGAATTCCCTAAGATATTGTCTATTAATAAAGGTCTTTATCATTCTTTTAAATCTTTTTTGTTTTTGTTTGTTTTTGTTTTTTTTTTTTTTTGTTTTTGTTTTTTTTTGGGGGGGGGGGGTTTTGGGCCACACCCGGTGTTGCTCAGGGGTTACTCCTGGCTGTCTGCTCAGAAGTAGCTCCTGGCAGGCACGGGGGACCATATGGGACACACCGGGATTCCAACCAACCACCTTTGGTCCTGGATCGGCTGCTTGCAAGGCAAACACTGCTGTGCTATCTCTTTGGGCCCTCAAATCTTTTTTTGTTTTGTTTTTGTTTTTGTTTTGGGGTCACACCCGGCGGTGCTCAGGGGTTACGCCTTTGGTCCTGGATTGGCTGCTTGCAAGGCAAACGCCACTGTGCTATCTCTCTGGGCCCTGTTTTGTTTTTGTTTTTTTGTTTTTGGGTCACACTCAGCAGTGCTCAGGGGTTACTCCTGGCTCTATGCTCAGAAATCGCTCCTAGCAGGCTCGGGGGACCAAATGGGATGCCGAGATTTGAACCACTGTCCTTCTGCATCTAAGGCAAATGCCTTACCACTGTGCTATCTCTCCTGCCCATTCTTTCAAATCTTAATTATAGTCTGGATATCTGGATAGACTGTTCTTCATGAGGTATTCTTTTTTTTTTTTTTTTTTTTTTTTTTTTTTTTGGTTTTTGGTTTTTGGGCCACATCCGGCGATACTCAGGGGTTACTCCTGGCTATCTGCTCAGAAATCGCCCCTTTTTGTCTAAAAGAATACCTGTTGGTGAGGCAAGGGATTTGATAAAGAAAATAAATGATACCAGCACTAATTCCAATGTTTTAATAATTTCTTCATCTTTCAATATTTGATTTGTGAGATAGTCACTGCTAAGCTGTATACTCTATTTCCATTCTTGATATCTTGTGACTTTAAATGAATAACCCGTGTGTCTTATTCTGTGACTTTTTTCAATCCTTTGTAGACACTTGAGTTTTCAAGTATGTATTAATACATTTTATTTATTACTGACTCTTTGCTTATTAACTGTTTATTTCCTTAAGGGTTACTATAATGAAAGATAAAGATACCAGGAAGAGTAAAGGGGTTGCATTTATTTTGTTTTTGGATAAAGACTCCGCACAAAACTGTACCAGAGCCGTAAACAACAAACAGGTAAGTCATTTATTTCAAAAGGTTTTTCGGGGCCGGGCGGTGGCGCTGGAGGTAAGGTGCCTGCCTTACCTGCGCTAGCCTAGGAGACGGACCGCGGTTCGATCCCCCGGCGTCCCATATGGTCCCCCAAGCCAGGAGCGACTTCTGAGCGCATAGCCAGGAGTAACCCCTGAGCGTTACCGGGTGTGGCCCAAAAACCAAAAAAAAAAAAAAAAAAAAAGGTTTTTCAACTGTGTTCATCCAGGCTAGCAAATGTGAGATTGTAGTGAATAATCTGAGACTTATCAATAGATTCTGAGCATTTTAAACTAATAAAATAAGAAAAAAATTAAAATTGCATCAGCTTCCAAAAGCTTTGATAGGATCTAAGTATTGAGAATTTGTTCTACAGAATTTGTCACACCTAAGTACTTGTTACAATTCTATGAAAATTGAGAGGAAATAAGATCAAGTAGCTGTAGTTTTGTTTGTTTGTTTGTTTTTTGGTGTCAGTGCAGTAATATCCTGTTTTTATATTTTTGCTTGATTCAGTTATTTGGGAGAGTGATAAAAGCAAGCATTGCTATTGACAATGGAAGAGCAGCTGAGTTTATCCGAAGACGAAACTACTTTGATAAATCTAAGTGTTATGAATGTGGGGTGAGTATACCTAAAAACTTAAGTTTTCTAGTTTCTTTCAAGATATTTTTTGCGTTGGTGGCTTAATTGTGCTCTCCAACACTTTAGGCTGGCTAACGCTTTGTTATTACTATCATTTTACTTTGTCTCTCTTGATTTATCTTTATTACTCAATTGAATTTTGTTTGTTTGTTTGTTTTGTTTTTGGGTCACACCCTGCAGCGCTCAGGGGTTACTCTTGGCTCTACACTTAGAAATCACTCCTGGCAGGCTCAGCCTGCAAAGGGTGATTTTTTTTTTTTTTTTTTTTTTTGAATTTTGGGTCACATCCAGCAGCAGGGTTACTCCTGGCTCTATGCTCAGAAATAGCTCCTGGCAGGCTCAGGGGACCATATGGGATGCTGGGATTTGAACCACCGTCCCTGTGCATGCAAGGCAAATGCCTTATCTCCATGCTATCTCTCAGGCCCCTCAATTGAAATTTTAGTATATAAAGATAACCTTGATAATATAGAATAGTATTTTCTCCAGTTTCTAAAATACTTTATTTTTTTTTTTCTGGTTTTTGGGCCACACCCAGTGACGCTCAGGGGTTACTCCTGCCTATGCGTTCAGAAGTCATCCTGGCTTGGGGGACCATATGGGACGCTGGGGGATCGAACCGCGGTCTGTCCTAGGCTAGCACTTGCACCACCACGCTGGCTCCTCTAAAATATTTTAAATAGGTTAAAAAGCAATCTGAGGGGCCAGAGAGATAGCATGGAGGTAAGGTGTTTGCCTTTCATGCAGGAGGTCATCAGTTCGAATCCCAGTGTCCCATATGGTCCCCCGTGCCTGCCAGGAGCAATTTCTGAGCCTGGAGCAAGGAATAACCCCTGAGCACTGCCGGGTGTGACCCAAAAACCAAAAAAAAAAAAAAAAAAAAAAAGCAATCTGAGTATTCATTATTATCTTGAAAGATATCAGTGATCTGTGAATTTTTGTTACTAGGTTAGTGCTTATTTCTATACTGTTTTGTTAGTGTTTTGTTATTACACCTTCGTAACGTTATCATTTGAATCATCTTCTTTGGAATATCTTGGAGGTTTTTGGAGGGAGTTCTCAATTTTTTCAATTTTCAGACTATACCTGGTGGTGCACAGATTCTTCTAGGTCAGTGCTAGGGCAAGGGTTAGTCCCAGCAGTTCAGTGGAACCATGGGATACTGGAAATTGAATCCCAGGCCCCTATATACAAACATGAATTCCTATCCTTTGATTTGTCTCCTTAGCCCTGCTGTGTCTTTAAAGTAGTGAGGTTTTTAAATATTATCTTCAAAGTCCTGTGGCCACTTTATCCTTACTATACATATCATTTGTGACAGATTCTCAATACTCACTATAGGATTATGGCTATTGAGTACCATAGCCTCTTGGACAGCATAGATATAGTCAATATATGAAAGGAGAAAAAAATGATAGGAAATGTAAAAAAGACTAACTATGCTTCTTATCAAAATTATATATTTAAAATAGTCCATTTTGAAAAGTTCTATCTCCTGAAACCTGAGATATAAAATATTATATTTTAGTGAAACTATCAAAATACTTCCTTATTGTTAAAGTTGCTCAATGAGAATTATAATGCCATAATTTTTTGCTAAATATGAAAATAATGGTTTTCACTTCATTTTTTATCTTTTTTTTTTTTTTTTTTTTTTTGGTTTTTGGGTCACATCGGCAGCACTCAGGGATTATTCCTGGCTCTATGCTCAGAAATCGCCCCTGGCAGGCACAGGGGACCATATGGGATGCTGGGACTCGAACTACCATCCTTCAGCATGAAAGGCAAATGCCTTACCTCCATGCTATCTCTCCGGCCCCGATAATAATGTTCTTTTTTTTTTTTTTTTTCTAAAATTTTTTAGCCTTAAGATACCAGGCAGGTTTCTTCAATATCATATATATGTGTGTGAGTGTGAGTGTGTGTGTGTGTGTGTGTGTGTATAAAATTGTTCTTTTCCTTTCAAGGAAAGTGGACACTTAAGTTATGCCTGCCCCAAAAATATGCTTGGAGAACGTGAACCTCCAAAGAAGAAAGAGAAAAAGAAAAAGAAGAAAATTCCTGAACCAGAAGAGGAAATGTATGTAGATTTACTCTTTATTAAATGTATTAACTGTTAATGAAGTCTTTCACTACTGGTTGAGTGCATTGGGATTTCTTTGTTCTACTAATTTAGTGATGAAGTAGAAGAGAGTGAAGATGAAGGTGAGGATCCTGCTCTTGACAGCCTCAGTCAGGCCATAGCTTTCCAGGTACAAAATATTTCTCTTTTTTCGTGGGGAGCATATCCGGTGGCACTCGGGTTACTCCTGACACTACACTCAGAAACTACTCCTGGCTTGGGGGACCAAATGGGATGCCTGGGATCGAGCCCAGGTTGGCTGGGTACAAGGCAAACATCCCTAAATATTATTTTCAAAAAACACCATGCCAATGCTGGAAGATAGTACAGTGGTTAGGGTGCATGCTTCATATATGTCCAGCCCAGGTTTGATTCCATGCACTCGTGGTCTCCCAAGCATTGCTGCCTTCAGCCTAGAGAGCCCCCGCAACCCCGGGATGGCCAGGGTATCCCCAGTATCACAGAGCCCTACCAGCATCATATCCATAGACCCTTCCATTAGACTACTGACCTATTTGGCCAAGAATCACGTGTCTCCTAAGCTTCCTGAGAACTACTTAGAAGTCCTAAAAATTTTAATTAAAATAAATGTTTTAAATAAAGAATAAAGCACCATCCTGTAATTAATAGTTTTATTTTTCTTGCTTATACACCTTAACTGCCATCTTTCCTCCTTCACCTCCTAAACTTTAGAAGGTAGACTATTTTATTTTGTTTTGTTTTGTTTTGAGACCATACCCAGCTGTGCTTAGCTCCCGGCTCTGTGTTTAAGGATCAGTCCTGGGAGGATTAGACCACCATATGTGGTAGTAGGGATTGAACCCAGGTCAGCTTCATGCAAGTGTTCTACCCACTCTTACTATCACTCTAACCCCAGAGATAGACTATTTGTTTTGTTTTGTTTTTTGTTTTGGGATCACACCTAGCAGCACTCAGCGGTTACTCCTGGTTCTATGCTCAGAAATCGCTCCTGGCATGCTTGGGAGACCATATGGAATGCCGGGATTCGAACCTCCATCCTTCTGCATGAAAGGCAAATAAATGCCTTACCTTCATGCTATCTCTCTGGCCCCAAGATAGACTATTTCTATAAAGCTAATAGAGCTATGTGAAATATGTTACCATTAATTCTTCTAAATCCCATACACATTCAGTATCTTAATCTTTACATTTAGAATTACTGATTAAAAAAAGAAAAAAATAGAATTACTGATTAAAGTGAGTTTACCCAAAAGAGAAGATTTTATTGAATCAACGTTTTAAAAAGTTTGCGCTGGGAAATAACTCAAAGCACTGGAGGGTGCTCATGGTTACCGTAAGTTTGATTTCTGGCACCACATATTCCCCATTAGGTCTCCATAACCATATGATTTGAGCAATGCATTTTTAGGCCTATAAAGCCACATTAAGTTTCACTGTGGCCCAGAGTCTTGAGTACCACTGGTGAGCCTTACTTTTGAGAAATGAAACTTAAAAGAAACTTGACTGGGGCTGGAGTGATAGTACAGCGGGTATGGTGTTTGCCTTGCATACAACTGACCCAGGTTCTATCCCCAGGACCCCAGATGGTCTCCCAAGCTCACCAAAAGTAGCCTGTGACTACCACCAGGTGTGGCCCCCCCCAAAAAAAAAATAGAAACAAGTGCAAAATGAAGAATGTTTGTATACCCTACTACAAGTATATAAGTACTTTAGTCATAAATATATATTAAATAATTTATAGACATAAGAAAGAAGACATTTTAGATATTACATAATTTTATAGTTATTTTGATTTCATGTAAATAAATTATAAATGCACTTATAAAGCATTTTCCTTTTAGTTAACTTACAATTTATGATATTTTACATATCCCTAAGAGTAGATTTTATCTTATATGCCTGTTGATTAATAAAAATGCCTTAGAATAATTTTGGATAATATTGTGAAGAGAGTACCTTGGGGTGCTGGACAGTGTGGGGATATGTTGCATATGTTATTTTTAATTAATGCAACATTAATAATACTAAATTTCTTGTTTTTTTATTTTATTTTCTGAATCATATTACAGCAAGCCAAAGTTGAAGAAGAGCAAAATAAATGGAAACCCGGTTCGGCAGGTCCCTCAACATCAGATGATTCAAGGCGCCCAAGAATAAAGAAAAGCACATATTTCAGTGATGAGGAAGAACTTAGTGATTAAAATTATATTTATTAAATATCATTTATTTTTTAATATTACAGTTTCAGTTTATTTATACTAACAATTATTACTTTCAGTGTTTAAGCATAAAATAATTAATACCAAAATTTTTGCCTTTTAAGAGCTCATTGAAATTGGAAATAATTGGGCCGGGCGGTGGCGCTAAAGGTAAGGTGCCTGCCTTGCCTGCGCTAACCTTGGACGGACCGCGGTTCGATCCCCCGGTGTCCCATATGGTCCCCCAAGCCAGGAGCAAACTTCTGAGCACATAGCCAGGAGTAACCCCTGAGCGTTACCGGGTGTGGCCCAAAAACCAAAAAAAAAAAAAAAAAAAAAAAAAAAAAGAAATTGGAAATAATTCTATGGGCCGCAGAGATAGCACAGCAGTAAGGCATTTGCCTTGTATGCAGAAGGAAGGTGGTTTGAATCCCGGCATCCCGAGCCTCCCAGGAGTGATTTCTGAGCATGGAGCCAGGAGTAACCCCTGAGCGCTGCCGGGTGTGACCCAAAAACCAAAAGAAAAGAAAAAAAAGAATTCTAAAATACCATGTTTCTATCTTAGAAAATCATAAAATCAATATATTTTAACAACTATTAACCTTGAAAAACATACATTAGAATAAAATAGAAGATACTATCATAGAAATTCTTTTTTTTTTTGTTTTTGGGCCACACCCAGCGGTGCTCAGGGGTTACTCCTGGCTGTCTGCTCAGAAATAGCTCCTGGCAGGCACGGGGGACCATATGGGACACCGGGATTCGAACCAACCACCTTTGGTCCTGGATTGGCTGCTTGCAAGGCAAACACCGCTGTGCTATCTCTCCGGGCCCCTATCATAGGAATTCTTTTGTCATCCCAAATAACAGTTGTTTGCGGTGCTGTGTGGAACAACACTCTTGGTAGCATTGTTTACTGGGTGTTGTACACTTGGTGTTGCTGTCCTTTCGCACACAATTGAAAAGCTAGGTCAACACTATTAACACTGGATGTCACAGAGGCAATGCTATTTATTGGATACTCAATAATATGGGATAATAGGATCCAATTCATGACTTCTAGGACAGATGCTGTACCTCTTGAACCCCATCCTCTGGCCTTCCCATAAAATAAAAGTAGCTCTTAAAGGTCTTATCACCAGGGGCGGTGTGATAGCCCAGTGGTAGGGCGTTTGCATTGCACACTGCGGACCCAACATAGACCCAGATTCAATCCCTGGCATCCCATATGGTTCCCCGAGCCTGCCAAGAGCGATTTCTGAGCACAAACCAGGAGTAACCCCTGAGCACCGCTGGGTGTGACCAAAAACAAAAACGAAATAAAAGCTTATCAAGGAGACCTAATTTATTTGCCCTGTTTTTCGATCCAACTTTTGTCCTCTAGAAATAACTTCCTCACCCCACCACCACCACCAACACCCACCCACCACCACCAACACCCACCCACCACCCCCACCCCACAAAAAAAAAAAAAAGAAATAACTTTCTTAGCTGTTTCTATTAATATGTACAATTGCTAAGTACAAAAATATATTCCTGCCATTTAATGATAAGGAAGAATTTTTCAGTTTCCTATATTTCAATTGTTTCCCCATATCACTCTTTAAATGTATATGAGTTCATGTCTATAGATAGATAAGATAGATCAATTGATCGATATTAAAAGACAGATGAGATTTGATGTCTGCTGGTCATTTCTGAGTTGTTAGTAACTAAATCATCCATTTCTCTCACAGATATAGAAATGAGATTATGGAACCATAAGTGATACAGCTAAGTGTTTTGTGTGAGGGCTTTTAAAAGACGTTCAAAGTCTTTTAAAAGGGGCACTTCTTTATTAGTTTCTTTTTGTTTCTGTTTTGGGGGTCACACCCAGCAGCTCTCAGGGGTTACTCCTGACTCTACACTCAGAAATCGTTCCTGGCAGGCTCAGGGGACCATATGGGACGCCAGGATTTGAACCACCGTCCTGCATGCAAGGCAAATGCCTTACCTCCATGCTATCTCTCCGGCCCCCATTTCTTTTAATTTTCTTTTGTTTGTTTTTTGTTTTTGTGTCACACCCGGCGGCACTCTGGGGTTACTCCTGGCTCTATGCTCAGAAATCGCTCCTGGCAGTCTCGGAGGACCATATGGGATGCCAGGATACGAACCACCATCCTTCTGCATGCAAGGCAAATACCTCCATACCATCTCTCCAGCCCTTTATTAGGTTTTTTTAATCACCTGAGAAGGTGATTGAGAATGTTTTGCCATAAAGGAGACAAACTGGAAATTTGGGGTTGTAAATAAAGAACAAATGCCTTTAAATTTGATGTTAATATTCTGATGAGCATTTTGCTGCTTTACTTTTAACTATGAACAGATATAAACAAACCATTTTTCCAACACAAAAAGACTGAAATGGCCAGGCACAAAAGGAAGTATCCAGAAGCAGAATAATTCTTTTTTAAATTAATATCTTTATTTAAGCACAATGGTTACAAATATGTTCGTAATTGAGTTTCAGCCCACTTCACCAGTGCAACTTTCCCACCATCATTGTCCCTACCTATCTTCAAGACAGGCGTTGCATTTCTCACTTTATCGTTGCCATGGTAGCTTTTTTGTAGTCATTTTGTAGTGCAGTAACACTCTTTGTGATAATCTTGTTATCATAGGCTGGTCCTTCCAGCCCTCATCTCTATTGTCTCTGGACAGGAGCAAAATAATTCTTTAAAAATCTTTCTATTGGGGCCTGCGAGGTAGCGCTAGAGGTAAGCCTTGCAAGCGCTAGCCAAGGAAGGACCGCGGTTCTATCCCCCAGCATTCCATATGGTCCCCCCCAAGCCAGGGGCAATTTCTGAGTGCTTAGCCAGGAGTAACCCCTGAGCATCAAACGGGTGTAGCCCGAAAAAACAAAAACAAAAAAAAAAAATCTATCTGTTGGGCTGGAGAGATAGCATGATGGTAGGGCATTTGCCATGCATGCAAAAGGAGGGTAGTTCAAATCCCGGCATCACATATGCTCCCCCGAGCCAGCCAGGAGTGATTTCTGAGCATAGAGCCAAGAGTAACCCCTGAGCACTGCCGGGTGTGACCCAAAAAGCAAAAAAAAAAATCTATCTGTTGGGGCCAGATAACCCATGGAGTTTAAGTTGGGTCCACATGATACATGTTCAGGGTGGGAGATGCCCCTGTATTATAAAATGTATCCCTAATAGATAAAATCTTGTTTCTGTGCATAATGTTTCCCCTTTTTAGTGTGCCTACACAAAAGGGAATGGTGCCATATTATATTGCTGGTGCATTTGGGGATAAGAATGACAGGCTATCCAATCTCTGTGCCCTGGTTTTGACCTGAGCTTTTATCCCAGGCAAGACTTTTTCTTCTAGGTTTTCGTAACAAACAGAACCTCTTTTGTTATTTTAATGTCCAGTAGTAAAAGTTAATGGAAACTTCAGCAAACAAATCAAGGAGAACTGACCATTTAGAATAAAAGTGTGGGTCACTTCACTAGACCAAAAACACTGGGCTTGCTATGGACTCAAGTGAGGGAAAGTTAATGGGAAACGGTTATAAATATTCACCATGGTTCCTTGACCAAGTACAGAAACGTGCAATGTAGCAGAAGCAAAGTTTGTCTTCATTACTTGTTAAATGTTTGTATGTATGTATTTATAAGCACGCATTATCTTCTTTCTGTTTTTATTATTTTTTAGTATACATTCTTTTTTTTTTTTTTTTGGTTTTTTGTGCCACACCCATTTGATGCTCGGGGGTTCCTCCTGGCTATGCACTCAGAAATCACCCCTGGCTTGGAGGGACTATATGGGACACCGGGGGATCGAACCGCGGCCGTCCTATACTAGCGCTTGCAAGGCAGACACCTTACCTCTAGTGCCACCTCACCGGCCCCTAGTATACATTCTTTTGAGAGGAACTTTAAAATATAGTTTTCAGGGAGCCAAAGAGATATCATGAAGGTAGGGCATTTGCCTTGCATGCAGGAGGACGGTGGTTCGAATCCCGGCATCCCATATGGTCCCTGAGCCTGCCAGGAGTGATTTCTGAGCGTAGAGCCAGGAAGAATCACTGAGCACTGCCGGGTGTGACCCACTCCCCCCCAAAAAAAAAAACAAAAACAAACAAACCCAAAAATTTAGTTTTTAGGGATTAGGGAGATAGTTCCATAGTCAGAGATGATCTGAGAAATTGAACCCAGGTACTACACCGGAAGTACCCAGCACTTCTGGACAGCTGGAGGCCCTCAAGCACAGCTGAATCCTCTTGTGATTCTTGGCCTGGCAAGATCCAAGCAGCTTTTACATCATTCTCAGTCCTAACATTGAATTATAGGTCCAGTTAATTATGGATCGCCTGGAGTGAGACTCACGGGCCCTCGGAGACATGGATTGGGAAGTCCCTTACTGTAAAATCACCCCATGCACAGTATCTCCAACCCCAGGTGAAGGAGCCTGATTCAGGGTCATGTATGAAATAATCCAAACCAGGCTGAAGGTGAAACGTGTAGTCTGGCAGTTTTCTACCTTCTATGGAGAGCTAGCTGCCTGCCAGAAATGCTGCTTTTATTGAGCAGAGGCCACCCCTGGGTGGGACAGTAAGGACAGATATCTCAGGCTATCCTGAGCCAGCCCCACCCAGGTTTATAAGTAAGACAATTTCTGTTTAGGGATAAAGTTAACTTACAAACAAACATACAAAGGAACCAGGGATGACTTTTGTTTTAGGTAAAATAAGGTGTAACTTAACACCCCAATAAATAATAAAATCTAGTTTTTAGGAGACCTGGGGATGATTCAGTGATACAGGCAAGTAGGCTCAAGTTTAACCCCTACCAGCCCCACCCAGAATCAAATGTTATTTAAGATGCTCTTCAGTTTGGAGTTTCTACACACTACAACCAAGCGCGTGCAAACACGTCCCTCAAAGTGTGAAACTCTTGGCAAGCACTAAAGCTACAATATCACAATTATAGTGTTTATGTTCCATAACAACAGCAACAAAGCGAGGGGAAGAGAAAAATAAAAATTATTTAAAGTAAAAGAAAATTAGATAAACCTGTGAATGAAATTAAGAATCAACTAAAATAGGGGCCGGAGAGATAGCACAGCGGCGTTTGCCTTGCAAGCAGCCGATCCAGGACCAAAGGTGGTTGGTTTGAATCCGGTGTCCCATATGGTCCCCCGTGCCTGCCAGGAGCTATTTCTGAGCAGACAGCCAGGAGTAACCCCTGAGCATCGCCGGGCGTGGCCCAAAAACCAAAAAAAAAAAAAAAAAAAAAAAAAAAAGAATCAACTAAAATAGCATAGACATAGATGATATTGCTTTATCTAATAGATGCGATGATTATTTGGCATTTGGGGATTGTGTCTTCTCATTTTAGGGAATGATGAGAATGCCTCTGAAATAGGGTCATTTTATGGAGGTGAAACATGCAGATATTTTACCATATAACTGATTTGTTTTGTTTGTTTTTGGTTTTGGCCCACACCTGGTGATGCTCAGGGGTGTAGCAGGACAGCCCCTGAAGAGGTTGACTGATGGAGGGATGGAGAATGAGGCCCTTTTCTTCCAGCTCGGAGCACGTGTCTGCCACCCTGTCTAGCCCACGGTTCTGAGGTGAAACGGCGGGTAAACAGCTCGCAGACAATCAGGCTCGTGGAAATATTTGCTTTATTCGGATGGACAAAACTGAAGTCCAAAGACTCCGATTCAGTTCCAGCCAGCAAAAGCCCCCCGCCTTCCACAGACCCTTGCTCTTATAGTCCAGAGTCAGGTCCCACCCAATGGTGGGATCAGATACCAACCAATGGTGGAAGCAGAATCAGGTCCTACCCTAGGGTGGGGGCAGAATGCCAGGTCACACCCTAGGGTAGGGCACAATCACCTAATCAGATTAGGGTGAGCAACATAGTAATCCCCCAAAATATTTACATACACAACAATTCCCCCTTTTGTTTTTAGTAAACAAACAATATTGTCTACAATTATTAAAAGAAAAATTAGTCAATAATAAAAGAGCGGCTGTTTGCATAAGCGCATCACAGGAAAATGTAAAGAAAAACTTCTAACCTAAGCACAGGGTGTCTAAAACCAGAAACATGTATCAAGGAATCAACTACAAGCTCCTGACAAGATAAATCTAAGACGTACATAGATCTTTCGAAGAGACACCAGAAAGGTTGTGTAGCAGGCAAGGAGAAGCACCTTTTCTTTATTTGTTGTTGTTGTTGGTGGTGGTGGTGGTCGTTTTTGGGTCACACCTGGCAGTGCTCAGGAGTTACTCCTGACTCCACGTTCAGAAATCGCTCCTGGCAGATACCGGCATTTGAACCAATGACCTTCTGCATGAAAGGCCAACGCCTCGCCTCCATGCTATCTCTCCAGCTCCATTTTCATTCAAGTTCAGGTAGACCAGAAAGCCCATCTTTGAGGGCATTGAAGTAGGTCTTTATTTCGGAAGAAGTGGCACATACACCCTCTGCACAGTGGGGAGCCACTGCAATGATGATCAATAGGTATCTGAACTTAGTCCAAGTTCTTAATCCGGTCTGAAGTCCATAAGATGTCTGAAATTGATGTCGACTATTTATAGATGGGAGCTTAAGTCACAAACCAAAACAAAATGTTTAAGGCAGAGACCCTCCCTGTGTAAATAAACAACTTGAGGGCCCATCCAAAATGGATGGAACCTTCTATAAACCTAGTATTTTGTCTATGATGCGCCCACGCAAAAAACCCTGAGAACAGACAAAAATATCATTTGGGAAATTATAGACAATAATATCTAACTCACAAACCTAAAGTCAAGAAAGCAAAACCTTAATGTAATACAACATCGATTCCTAATATTAAAAACTAAAATAGAAAAACATTAATTACGATAGTCAAAAGAAGTGTAGTACCAAACATAACTTCAAAAGATTACAGTTATAGGAAAAACAACAGATGTAATTTCTACAGAGTTCAATACCAATCTGTAAATATGAGGGGTCTGGAACTCCAAAAAGACCGGCAGAAGACACTTGATGGGTCTGGAAAAGCGGGTTGAAGCCTTGTACAGGAGATAACATCAAGCTGAATGAAGAAGGAAGGCCAGTACAGTCATCCATGTGTTGGGGCATCCCCAAGCGTTACATCATTACATCCTAAGTTGGTTGGGCTTCTGTATTTCCTTTGGGATCGGTGCAATCTTGGGGTAGCCATTGTAGAAACGGTCAACAATAGCATTTTGTATGTGGATGGAAAACCAGAAATTCAGATAGCACAGTTTAACTGGGATCCAGAGACTGTGGGTCTTGTCCATGGATCTTTTCTCTGGTGTTACATTGTGACACAAATCCCAGGTGGCTTCATTTCCAACAAGTTTGCAGCATATATGGTGTAAAACTCCAACAGTCACGGATTTCTTCTTCCAACCGAGATCAGGAAGCTTGTAGTTGTGGGTGAAGGAGATGGGTTGCACATGTGAAATCCTGAAAATTAAAATGTTAAGGACTAGGAAGAGAGAAGGAAGGATAAGGAAGACTAATTTGGGGAAGATAAAATTAGGAAAAAGGAAACTATATACAAAATATGTAGAACAGACAGACACTAAACAAGACATACACACACAGACTTCACAAAAAATATGGCCATAACACTCACTCATACTAAAAAATATTTGTTGGAAAGGATCCAAAATAAAGCAAAAGAAAAGAGAATTCAGCTGAATCAACTAAAAGCTCCTTAAAATGTAATAGCCGGCAATTGTTTAGATAAATCATTTCAAATTCAAAAAAAAAATTTTTTTTATGGTTTTGCCTAGCAGATCTGAAAGAGAATACAAACATGGAAAACTCTACTATACATGTATATCAGTATATATACAAAGTTATTGTATAACAGTAACTTTATGATAATCAATCATAGGCAAGAAGCACTGTGAAGAAAGTCCACCTAAAATTATCATTATGTCAGCGTCTTAAAACCTAAATTGAGGGAAATAAAGCAATGATGTTAAAATAAAAAGAGTGAAAGTCGTTAAATGAGTATACCTAGAAAGAAAAACAACATTAATATGATGAGAAATTTCTCTTTCAGGTGAACCTTGACTAAATTAATTTGTAAAATTCCATGATTAACTGAGACCTAGAGCAATAATGAAATTAAGACATAAATCCATCCTACAAGGAAACACATTGGGGATTCATGATTTTCAATCTATATTCATTGATCATGCCTGTGGAAAGAATCCTAGAGCATTAATAGCAACTGATAAGGAAGTAAAATGATTATCTGGTGTTCATTGTAGATCTCTAAGAAGTATAAAACAGGATGTATGTATACTGCTGTGGATTTCACCAATGTATTAGGGACTTTTTTGATCTTCTTGTCATCAAAATTGATCCAGTGTTGTTTTGCAGCAATTTTACAGTATGAAGTACAGTGTCCATAGTGAACTTTACCATAATGGTTTGACACCGATGATAAGTTGTATTTCTTAATCTTGCTTTTATTCTCTGAAGTGAATTCCTCTAAATTGAGGTCTTCTAAAGGAAAATCTACATAAGTATGCAATTTTTTTATTTGTTTGCCATCAAAAGCAAAACGTTTCAAGTGTATTATAAGTACTGGTGGCAGTTTCCATAAGTACGTTTTCTTTGAAAAATCCCTTCTATTTTTGCAACTGTTGCACAGAACTTTGTTGTCATTTCTTAATTCTTCTTCTTTAAAAAATTCAGAGAGGCATTCCTGTAATGTACATTTATCTGTAGATGTAACAGCCAAAGACAAATGAACAAATGTCTCATAAACCTCAGACTTTTGGTGGCAAGTGAGACACTGGAGTATAGATTTGAATTGTCCTTGAAAGAGATCATAAATAATAGATTTATGAGCCTTTTGGTGTTCTGGACTAAATTGTTCATAATTTTCATTTCCCATGAGATGTGTAGTTTTGTCTGTCATTAGATTTACAGTAAGCAAGTCCTGATGTAATCCCTCTATTAGGAACATCAGTAGTTCGTGAGGATCCTGCTGATTGTGTCCAGCAAACTGGTCATTAAGTAAACCAATTGTTACTTTGAAGCTTTCAGGGTTAATATATCTATGAAATCCATTTCCCATGGTTTTGATGAGCCGACCAAATTCTTCGGCTAATTTACCTTCATGCCCCATCGGATTTTTCTTGTTAATATCCTTTTTATAATGATCTTTATAAAAATACTGAGTTAAGTCTGAAATATTATACAAGCATTGCAATATTGAGTTCATGTAGCAAGAGTTTCCTATATTTTGGAGCCCAGTTAAGACAGGTTCCTGTCTTTCCTTTTGCATCTCGGAGTGTAAGGGTTTATCACTACCATCAGTCTCACTCATTGTATGGTGTGTGACAGCTAAATCGTTCCCTGCCCCAGAGACCTTAGTAATATTACTGCTGTTAGTGTCTGAAGTATTCTGTTTTTTCTCTGAAGGGGAGTTTGTAGTCTGAACCTGATCATTTGTGCTAGCCCGATTTCTAACAAGACGTAATGGAACCCAAAATTTCTTGGGAGGGTCATCATTTATAGAAACATAGGCATAACCCCTTCCTCTTAGGAGAAGATAGCCAGCTATCCATTTTTCATCCTCCTTGATCCAAATAGGTTTATGGGTTGTTTCTTGTCTCTGAATATCTTCTTTAAAATGTCTTTCCGCTGCAGTGTAGCTTTCCCCTTGGGGTAAGTTAAAGTAATTTAGTGTGATAAGAGTCAAAGACAGCAAATCCGTTGGTGGTAAACCTCTTTTTCTATTTTTTTGCAATTGAGTTTTTAAGGTTCTGTGAGTCCTTTCTACAATGGCCTGTCCCCTACAATTGTAAGGAATTCCTCTGAGATGTCTTATCTGCCATTCCTTACAAAAAAATTCAAAAGTTTTGCTAACATAGGCTGGCCCATTATCAGTTTTTATAGAATATGGAATACCCATCACAGAGAAACATTGTAAAAGAAAACTACAAGCAGCCTTAGATTTTTGAGAAGACATGGGAATTGCCCACATAAACCGAGAATAAGTGTCCACCACAACATGAAGATAAGGTTTCCTTGGAAATAAATCTGTTTGAGTTATATCCATTTGCCAAAGTTCGTTAGACTGTAAGCCTCTTGGGTTTGCTCCTGCTATGTGAGTCTTTTTTGTTAACGGTGCACATACGTTGCAGTTTTCTACGATTTCTCTAGCTTGCCTCCATGGAATTTGGTAATTCACATGTAAACGGCGAGCATTTGTGTGTAGGGCTGAATGTTCCTCTATAGGTGATTTAAATATAGGCATTGCTAGCAAGTCAGCAGTTTTATTTCCTTGAGCCATAGGTCCTGGAAGACCTGAGTGGGCTCTAATATGTGTGATGAAGATGGGCTCAGTTCGTTTTTGAAGAAGCTGCTGTAATTGTTTAAGTAAGTCCTGTATGATCGGGTTATTAGCATTAAGGGATGCAGTGGCTATCACATGACATAAATTTACCACATACAAAGAATCAGAAACTATATTCATGGCTTCAGATACATTTTCTAATAGGTAAATTAACGTTGCTAATTCAACTTTCTGTGCAGATTTATATTTGGTATCTATGGTCATATTAATGTTGTCTCCAGTTATTCCTCCTTTTCCATTTTGGGATCCATCAATGTAAAAAACCTTGGCATTGGGAATAGGGGAATCCCGAACAATTGAAGAAATAACAAACTGAGTTTTCTTTAAAAAGTCCCAAATTTTTCCTGCTGGATAATGGGAGGATATTTCTCCTGTGAAATCTGAGAGGGCCCTTTGTAGAGATTCATTAATTGGCAATATTGACTCAATTTCCTTTTTTGGTACTGGCAAAACTATTATATCTGGATCAAAACCTAGTAAAGATATAGATCTGAGTCTTGCCTTGATAATAATCTCTGAAATCAGTTGTAAGTAGGGGACAACTGAGCGAGGTTGTTTGTTATGTAAATACACCCATTCCAAAGGTCCTGACTGTTGCATCAAGGCCCCTGTGGGGGTTTCTATAGTAGGGAAGATTAACAGTAATACCTTTTCTCCTGGGATGAATCTTGAGAGAAACGATTTTTATAATCTGCTCAAGAAGATGTCCAATTCATTTTTTGCAGCTGTTGTTAAATTTCTCGGGCTATCTAAAGCAGGATCACCCTCCAACGTTTTAAACAGATTAGATAACTCTGCATTTGGGATTCCTAGTGCAGGGCGGAGCCAATTTACGTCACCTAAAAGTCTCTGAAAATCATTAAGCGTTCTGAGGTTTTCTTTTTTGATAGAAAATTTTTGTGGACGTATAGACGTCCGGTCCAAAATAAAACCCAAATATTGATACGGTGGCATTATCTGTATTTTTTCTAAAGCTATTTTCAGTCCTGATGTTTGTAAACAGTCAGTAACATAAGAGTATAATTCCTGTAAATCTGTTTCGTTGTTCATTGTGAGCAAGATATCATCTGTATAATGAAATATCATGGCTTGAGGAAATTTTTCACGAGCAGGGCTCAAAACCTTATCTACAAAAAACTGACACATGGTTGGGGAATTCAGCATGCCTTGGGGGAGAACAGTCCATTGGAAACGTCTGCAGGGATGGGTATTATTGAGAGAAGGAACTGAGAATGCAAAACGTTTTTTATCATCTGGGTGGATAGGAATATGGTAGAAGCAGTCTTTCAGATCAATTATAATTAGTGGCCATTCCTTTGGAATAACTACAGGTGATGGTAAACCAGCCTGCAATTTGCCCATAGGTATCATGGATAAATTTATAGCTCTAAGATCCATCAAAAGTCTCCATTTACCGGATTTCTTTTTTATAGTGAATATAGGTGAATTCCATTGAGAAAAAGATGGTTCAATATGTCCTAAACTTAGCTGTTCCTCCACTAATTCTGTCAGCACCTTTAATTTATCAGTTTTAAGGGGCCACTGACCTGTCCAAATTGGTTCATCAGATTTCCATTTTATTTTTATTGGTGCTGGTGTTTTTACGGTAGTGGCCCCCACTAAAAATTTTGGGTTTTTAAATCAAAAGAAGGTTCGGACTCTTCTGGAGCTAATGGGATGTGGAATTCTGCTTTCCACTGTTTGTGTAGGTCACGGCCCCACAGGGATGGTGAAAATGGGCCCACGTGAGGTCTGATTATTGCTTTTTGATTTTCTGGGCCGTAAAATAGTATAGTCCTCGTACTCAACAGACAGGAACTCAGGCCTCCTATTCCTTCTAGGGAATACGGGATTTCCTGAAGAGGCCAATTTTCTGGCCATTCTTTATCAGAAATTACGGTAACCTGAGCACCCATATCTATCATTCCATCAAAGGGTTTGCCTTCCAAGTGAAGTTTGATCATTGGGTGTTCATCTTTACATTTAGTAACCAGAGCCACGATTGGGTTTTGAGCAGCACCCGGATCTGTGCTTCCAAAACCTCCAATTCTAGTCTTATCTGAAGTCCCAAATTTGACATAAGGCACTATTACTATCTGGGCAATCGCTTCTTTTTTTTTAAAGGTCCATGTAACTGGTACAGTAATAACTACAATGATTTCTCCCATGGAATCTGAGTCAATGACACCAGTGATTACTGATATACCCTTTATGTTGAGGGAACTTCTGCCAAGAATCAAACCCATGGTATCTGGGGGTGGCGGGCCTACAATGCCAGTTTCTAACATGTAAGGGCATGCTCCTGGGTAAATTGTAATGTCCTCTGGGCATAATATGTCTAATCCGGCACTCCCTGAAGTAGAGTGGATTAATTCCCTTATCGTGATGAATTTTCTTGGGCTGGGCTTGGAAGGATTATTGTCTGTGAACTTCGCCCCTGATTTGGAAGGGCCTGGGGGGAGGCCCTGTGGGCGTTTCCCTGCATCTTGTATGTGTGTTCTTGGGGAGCTGAATTTATAAGGAGACGACAATTTCTTTTGATATGTCCCTGTTTTCCACAATGGTAGCAGGCGATTTGCCTCCTGGGGACTGTGTTGAAACCTCTACTTAGGTTATTATTAATGAGGTTTCTGGATCTGCAATCTTTCGCCCAGTGGCGACCCCTTTTGCATTTTGGGCAAAGACCTGGTTTCCGGAAAGTGTTCTGTCCCCGAGGGGAGTAAGACATTGTTCCCTTGGTAACTGGGAAGGTTTGTACTGAGTCTGAGTGGGGTGGGGGTTGGGGTTCTACATAGACATTCCGGCAGGCATAAAGGTAATCATTCAGATCTGACTTTTCATTTAATGTATTCAATACTATTCTACAGGCTGAATTTGCATTATGATAGGCCACAGATTTTACTAGGAAGTTTCTAATCTCCTCATCTTCCACCTGTAACTTCAGAGCATCTTTAATCTTACCTACAAACTCTGCAAATGACTCATAAGGGCCTTGGGTAATTTTTAAAAAGTTTCCTCTACCAATGCTGTTAGAATCAATTTTTTCCCATGCTGACAATGCAATCTCCCTGATTAAATTTAAGATTTCCTTAGGTAAAGCTGCTTGTGTCTGAATATTTGCAAATTGATTTTCTGCCATCAATAATTCATACGATAGAGTAACACCTGCCACTTGCTTTTTCATACCATCCGGACTATATAATTTAGCTTTTACGCCTTCTGAATAGTACATTTCCCATTCGGTTCGCTGTTTAGACGACAGGCATATTTCAGCGATTCTTTTAAAATCATACAAAGTCCAAGATGAGTTATGACTCCAAAGTCTTAATAACTCCACACTGTATGGCGATTTTGGCCCATTTTCTTTACATGATCTTTTAAACCGATCTAATTCTTCCATCTGATAGGGTACATAGTTAGAAACATTTACCCCGTCTATAGGGGATAAGGCCTGATTAGCAAAATTACTCTGAATAGAGCTCTGAGACTGAGCATGTGGTTCATTTTTTGAATCTGCTCTGCTCTGCGATTCAATTTTGTGACTAGAAGGAGGCATACTTCGTGGAGTTAGCACTGGAGGTAGATCATTATCTAAGTCACTACTGTCAAGCAATTCACTAGAATCAGGCTTAACATTCTGAGTTGTTTTTCTTCCAGCAAAAATTTCTATATTGTTGATGGTGGGGCTGGATTCGTCAGCCTGCACCTTCGTCAGATAAATTTCCTTATTATCTGGGCCGGAGAGATAGCATGGAGGTAAGGCGTTTGCCTTTCATGCAGGAGGTCATCGGTTCGAATCCCGGCATCCCATATGGTCCCCTGTGCCTGCCAGGGGCAGTTTCTGAGCCTGGAGCCAGGAATAACCCCTGAGCACTGCCGGGTGTGACCCAAAAACCAAAAAAAAAAAAAAAATTTCCTTATTATCTATACTGGTTTTAGCCTCACCATTTCTACACTTTCTATTTCCTAAATAGAAATAACAGCAAATAACTATGCTCATAATAATAACGTTAGTCAACACAGAAATTCCACAAACTATGATGGCTAGAGACACTACACTTTTCATTTGAAATATAGACCACAACCATCCAACTGCAGTGATTGTCCTTAGAACAAACCAATTAGTTTTAAACAAAATGGAATGATCCACTTGTATACTAGAGCACCAATGCGTAAGACTAAGGGTGGTAAAATCCACATGACTAACCACAGAAACCATTTGATGGTCAGCATAGGAAATTTCCAATGAAATATTTCACTTACAGTTCTGAGGGTCCAGGGTTCAGGTCCCTGTCCGGGCGTCATTATGTAGCAGGACAGCCCCTGAAGAGGTTGACTGATGGAGGGATGGAGAATGAGGCCCTTTTCTTCCAGCTCGGAGCAAGTGTCTGCCACCCTGTCTAGCCCACGGTTCTGAGGTGAAACGGCGGGTAAACAGCTCGCAGACAATCAGGCTCGTGGAAATATTCACCTGGGCCTGGAACTCGCCGGCTGCATGGAGGTTGCAGAGCCACGTGGGCTGGATGGCATCCTTCACCATCCAGCCCCATCGTTATTTATTTAACACAACACCTGGCGCTCCGAACTTTGACCTGAATCCTGGACCCAAGAAACCAGCAACAATGGTAACATTTCTGCTTTTCAGTTTAATTTTGGCTCTTGTCGGGTGCACTGAGCCCAAAACCCTGGGCCACATGCAACCATTTTTAAAAATGGCCGACACCCCATCTGGGGGTTCAAAGGCCATTAAAACAAGAGAGGTGAAAGCTTGCACCACCTCTGGCCAAGGCCCAGAACTAAAACTTTGTTACAAAAACCAAAAACCTCGGCCTCTTCAAAAACTTATTAAAAGTCTAAATTGGAAACGGAGGAGAAAAAAGACTGTATTTAAAGTGGACTGATTTTCTAAAAATGACCTTTGGCTTGAATTTAGATTTCGACTTTGGAAATTTCGAACTGAACTTTTAGTTTAAATCACTTGAAACTCTGAACATCCATAAGCTGCTTCCAAAGTGTGCCCGGAGGGAAAAATAAGGCAGCAGTGAAGCCCCTCCAGCATCAGAAAAGTGGCCGAAAACTTGCTTGCAAAGTGCGCCCAAAGGAAAAAAAAAGCTGCGAAAAGCTCCAAGCAGCTGGGCTCGGCTCGGCTGGAATCTCGGCTGGGATCGGCTTGGCTGGGCTCAGCTTTGCCCGGAAAAGCGAAAAACCTGGAATCCTCGCTCCAGATCACAAACCGGCAGCGGAGCCTGGAACTACGGAAGAAAGCCACGTGGTAAGATCAGCGTGGGACAAACCAACATCTGAACTTTAAAAGTTTACAAAAGCCACGTGGTGAGATCAGCGTAGGACAAATTAATCTAAACTATGGTTTTAGGTGTAGAAAATTAGTGGGTAGTAATATTTTACTCATAGTTGGTGATGGAATAAGTTTTAATTAGTTAGTGGTTAAAAAATAAAAATATAAGGGAGGTAATACAGATTAGCCCATTTTAACATCTAATTTCTAACCACCTGCATCTTTGTCTTAGTCATTTTCTTTATGATTTAAATGTGTTTTGTTGTCTTTCAAAGTTAATATTTTCAATTGCAAAATGTTTTACTGTGTATTTTAATGTACTTAGCCTGTTTTTAAAATGTATGTTATGCATGTATGCTGCAGTACTTGTGTATAGAAAAGTTATAGGAACAATGAAGTTCCCCCAATATAGTTTAAAAGTATAGGAACATGAAAGTTCCAAAATAGTGCTTGGTAAAAAAGCATTAATAGAATTTTAGGTTACAGGTGTAAAGTATATTTTGCAAATAATATGTTTTTGAAAAGGGCTGGTATATTAATTTTCACTTTATTACGTTGGCGCATGAAAATATTTAAAAAAGGGGGAAATGTGGTGTACCCCAAGACCCACCCATATCTGGGAGGAGTTTTGGGAACCGGATAATAGGTGTAACTACCTGCAAGACCTCCCATTTCTGGGAGGGGTCTGGAAAAGGATAGATAAACCTCTGAGCCAGGGGATTCGGCCCTTTTGCCGTTTCTCTCTTGGCCCGGCTTGGCTTCCTGGCTTTTGGATCTTTGGGCCGCATGGAGCCCAAAGGGAAGATGGCTAACAGGAGATAAGATGCAGGGCTAGCAAAATATAGCTGTGCTTAAAAGGTTGACATAGGCCACACACCTGTGGTGGCAAGGGCATGAATAAAGATGATTCTTCCTGATGGCTGCGTGTGAGTGAGTAATTTCACCTGGGCCTGGAACTCGCCGGCTGCATGGAGGTTGCAGAGCCACGTGGGCTGGATGGCATCCTTCACCATCCAGCCCCATCGTTATTTATTTAACACAACAAGGGGTTATTCCTGTCTGTGCACTCAGAAATCGCTCCTGGCTTCAGGGACTATATGGGACACCGGGGGATTGATCCGAGGTCTGTCCTGGGTTAGCCGTGTGCAATTCAAATGCCCTACCACTGCGCCACCTCTCCAGCCCCTGTATAACTGATTTTAGAAAGTATTTTGTGGATGCTGCCTAGTCAAAGAGGTCATTGTCTCTCAGCTTCAAAGTCACCCCTGTTGGAGTAACCGGTCCTCACTCTAATTAGTATATGTCTTATTTGCATGTACTTGTCCCAGCTGGGCGAAAAGAACCTCTGGATTGGGTCTCTATCCCCACCTGTTCTCCAACTATGGAGGTGGTCCTATTCTTCCCAATAAAAAAAAAAAAGAGTCGGGCCCGGAGAGATAGCACAGCAGCGTTTGCCTTGCAAGCAGCCGATCCAGGACCAAAGGTGGTTGGTTCGAATCCCGGTGTCCCATATGGTCCCCCGTGCCTGCCAGGAGCTATTTCTGAGCAGACAGCCAGGAGTAACCCCTGAGCACCGATGGATGTGGCCCAAAAATCAAAAAAAAAAAAAAAAAGAGTCAGAGAGACTTCTGGTTTTGGTTCCACAGCTTGCCTGCCTGCCTGCCTGCCTGCCTATAGGTGCCTTTTTGCCTGCTTGCAGATAACTTGTGGTGGAACTTCCTGGACCTGTTTTATCTCCTTAAGCTGTGTGAATTATTTCCTGTGTCAATATTGCTTCTGGACTGCATTCCCCAATCCCCCTATAATAGCAGGTATAAGCTTCCTCTACACACCTCTACTCATTCTTTTTTGTTTGTTTGTTTGTTTTTGGTCTTTGGGCCACACCCGGCGTTGCTCAGGGGTTACTCCTGGCTGTCTGCTCAGAAATAGCTCTTGGCAGGCACGGGGGACCATATGGGACACCAGGATTCGAACCAACCACCTTTGGTCCTGGATCGGCTGCTTGCAATGCAAACGCCACTGTGCTATCTCTCCGGGCCCAGCATTTTGTAATTCTCAAACTGGTACTTTTCTGTAGTGTTCTTCAGCTTTATTACAACCAAGGATCAGCCCCTGTCCTGCACACAAATTGGCAGTTATATCCAAGGTAGTAGACCAGAAGCTCTCAACCTTTCTACACTTGACTATTGGCAGTAGCAGTTCCACCAAACTGGCAATTGAAGACTATGGCTCTATTTTTGTTTTGTTTTGGTATGTTTTTGGGTCCCATCTGGCGATGCTCAGGGGGTTACTCCTGCCTCTGCACTCAGAAATTGCTCCTGGCAGGCATGGGGACCATATGGGATACCAGGACTTGAACCACCATCCATCCTGGATCGGCTGTGTGCAAGGCAAATGCCCTACCGCTGTGCTATCTCTTCATCCCAGTATGACTCTATTTTACAGCAGAGACACTTCTGTTAGTCCGGCTCCATCCTGCTCTACCAGTAGGGAGTGCTATCAATCCATCTGTGTCAGATTTGGAGAAGGTGAATTGAAGAACTCTAAAACAAGGGCTGTTTGGGTTTATAATAAAGAGAAAATGTGGAAGGAATAGACCCTTAATCAGTGGGATCATTAGTTAAGAGCTGGCTATAGCATGAAACTGAAAACTCTTATGTAGAGTACATAGACAATTGAAGAATTAAGAAAATTAAAGGTTGGAAGCAGAATTAAAAAACAACATTAAAGTATAATTGAGAGGGGCCAGAGAGATAGCATGGAGGTAAGGTGTTTGCCTTGCATGCAGAAGGACGGTGGTTCAAATCCCGGCATCCCATAGGGTCTCTTGTGCCTGGCAGAGGCAATTTCTGAGCATAGAGCCAGGAGTAACCCCTGAGCACTGCCGGGTGTGAACCCTTCCAAAAAAGTATAATTGAGAGACTACAAGACTCTATTCATGTTGTGCAGCACTACTAATTCCATTTGATTGATGATACATCAGAACTAACTTAGAGTGACAATGCATTATATAGTTCCTGTACTACTTGATTTCTTTTTTTTTAAAGTGTTTGATTTACAAACCACACCCAATTTGAATGATTTTAGATGATGGTTTTTAAACCAATACCAGTAGAGTTAACAATATACAAATATTTGCCAAATATTTTCTAAGATGCTGTGTGTTAAAATGGGTCTTCCTGGTTGGTGACGGCTCAAAGTTCTGAGAGTGAGGTTCCCGTGGAGGAGCTCCGTCTTCCTTCTGAGAATCTTCTGCTTACTCAGCTTTTACTAGAACAATGGCTCATCATTCCCACCACAAGGGGATGAGCTCCATGGACCAAAAAAGCACCATGCCACCATCTCACCATCACTCAACGACCTCATCCCCATACCACGGAGGAGGGGGACCATGGTGGTGGACCTATGATGATGATGCCTATGGCCTTCTACTTGGGCTTTGAGAAAGAAAGTGGAAGTACTGTTCTCTGGTTTGATGATCAATTCAGCTGGAGAAATGGCTGGTGCTTTTGTGGCAGTGTTTGGACTTGCAATGCACTAAGAGGGACTCAAGAGAGCCTGAGAGAGGTTATTGCAGGAATCTTAGGTCAGTATCCGATACAATTCCATGCCTGTCCCTGGACCAAATGGAACCCATCTTGATGGATTAACCTGGGTCAACCTTGTGCAAGGCAAACGCAGTCAGGGGTCTCGAACTCTTGGCCCGCAGGCCATTTGCGGTCCTCCGTACAACATTGTGTGGCCCTGCCCTAGAGGAATCTTTTTTTGTTTTGTTTTGTTTTAGTTGTTTGGATCACACCCCCCAGTGTTCAAGGCTTACTACTGACTTTGCACTCAAGGATCACCCCGACTTTGCCTCCTGCGGCCCCCAGGTAAATTGAGTTTGAGACCCCTACCTGCTGTGTTGTCGCTCTGGTCGTCTTCCCAAATTTTATGCTGAGGTTCTAATCTTTTTTTTTTTTTTTTTTTTTTTTTTTTGGTTTTGGGCCACACCCGGTAATGCTCAGGGGTTACTCCTGGCTATGTGTTCAGAAGTTGCTCCTGGCTTGGGGGACCATATGGGACGCCGGGGGATCGAACTGTGGTCCGTCCAAGGCTAGCGCAGGCAAGGCAGGCAAGGCACCTTACCTCTTGAGCCACCGCCCGGCCCTATGCTGAGGTTCTAACCTCAAGTATCTCAGAATTCGGAGATAGACTCTTCAAAGAAGTAATTCAAATAAGGTCCTGGGGCCGGAGAGATAGCACAGTGGTAGGTAGGGCATTTACCTTGCCTAGGACCCTCCTGGGACAGGCCCCAGTTCTATTTCTGGTATCCCATATAGTCCCCTGAGCCTGCCAAGAGTGATTTCTGAGGACAGAAATATTCTGTCTGGACAAGAGTATTCTCTGAGTGCCTCTGAGTCTGGCCCACCCACCCCCAAATAAATAAAACAAAATAAAATAAAATGAGGTCCTCAGAGTAGGACATAATCCATAAGGACTGGTGTTCCTTTACAAAGAGACTACATGTTCTACACACCAAGAGAAGGTGACCGCATACAAGCCCATTAGAGAAGCATCACATGTAACCAACCCTTCCAACAGCACCTTGCAGTTGGACTTTAACTTTCAGAGTTGTGATATTTCCAGAATGTAAATTCTTATTGTTTAAGCTACTACTAAGTGTGGTATTTATTTTTCTACTGCAGAAACAAATACAGCAGGCAACATACATTTGTAACTAACAATAAGCAAGTGCATCTTCATATTACAAAACACAACAAAATATCAATCAACTGAATAAAACACAAACAAGTTTTTTTTTTTCTTTCAGCTTACTCTGATTAAAGGCGAGTTCCTGGAATCATATGTGATGCTGGAGATTGAAACTGGGTTGGATGCATCCAAAATAAATACTCTACCTGATATCCTGCTACACTATCTCTCTAGGCCCTGAGCATCCTTTTAAAATACTTAGAATAGGGATAGGAGCGATGGTGCAGCAGTAGGACTTTGCCTTGCATGTAGCTGACCTAGGACGACCGCAGTTTGATCCCCCGGCATCCCATATGGTCCCCCAAGCCAGGAGCAATTTCTGAGCGCATAGCCAGGAGTAACCCCTGAGCGTCACTGGGTGTGGCCCAAAAACCAAAAAATAAAATAAAATTCTTAGAATGTAGTTTAGGAAAAGTGATTGCAATAGTTTTAAGTTTCATTCTTTTAATTAGCTTTTTTCTTTCTTTTTTTTTTTTTGTGGTGGGGTTTCACTTGCCTGTGCTCAGGGGTTACTCCAGGCTCTGTGCTCAGGACCTGGCTGAACTTGGGGTATCATAAGGGATGCTGATAATATAACCTGGGTCTGCCCAAAACTCAATCTCTTGTACTATCTATCATGCCCAAGTTTCATGGTTTTTATGTAAAAAGTTATCGCACCTTCTTCACCATCAAAGTTTTTAAGATCCTCCACAACTCTCTTTATTTTACTTCCAGTCTGTCTTTTCCTTTCCTCCATTACCTCCCTCCCCCTACTCCCACCCCCTTGATTATTTAAATTTATTAATTCAAAGTCAAGAGTTTGCCATCATTTGGCACTGACTAATTCCTTGTTATGTTTCTCTCTATGCCACAGATGAGAGAGAGAGAGAGAGAGAGAGAGAGAGAGAGAGAGAGAGAGAGAGAGAGAGAGAGAGAGAGAGAGATCATCAGGTATTCGTCCGTCCTCTGACTAATTTTACTTTTTTTTTTTTTTTTTGGTTTTTGGGTCACACCTGGCAGTGCTCAGGGGTTATTCCTGGCTCCAGGCTCAGAAATTGCTCCTGGCAGGCACAGGGGACCATATGGGGCGCCGGGATTCGAACCGATGACCTCCTGCATGAAAGGCAAACGCCTTACCTCCATGCTATCTCTCCGGCCCCGACTAATTTTACTTAACATGATATCTTCCCCCCCCCATTTCATCCACATTATAACAAACTGCCAGATTTAATTTTTATTTTATAGCTGTAAACTATTCCATGTGTATCTATATCACAACTTTTTTTGTTTTTTGTTTTTGGGTTGTTTTTTTTTTTGTTTTTTTGTTTTTTTGGTTTTTGGACCACACCTGGTGGAGCTCTATACTCAGAAATCACTCTGCGGGCTGGAGGACCATAACGGATGCTGGGAATCAAACTTGGGTCGGCCATGTGCAAGGCAAATTGCTCTCTACCTCTGTGCTATTTCTCCAGTCTCAATATACCATAGATTCTTTATTCATTTATCTGCCATTGGAAATTTTGTTTATTTCCCTATCCTGGTTATTATACTGAGTGCTGCAATGAACATAGGTATGAATATTCTTTTCTTGAATAATGTTTTTGTGTTTTGTGAGCAGACTCAAGAAGTGGGATCAGTATGTCATATGAAATTTCCACTTCTACAAAAACAAACACAAAAGACAAAAATGAAAAAAGAGAGAAAAAGGAAAAAAATTCTACTCTTTCTTTTTTTGTTTGTTTTTGGGCTACATCTGGTGGTGCTTAAGGATTACTTCTGGCTCTGCATTCAGGAATTACTTCTAACGGTGCTTGGAGAGCTATATGGGGTGTCAGGGATTGAATCCAGGTCAATCATATCCAAGGCAAGTACCCTACCCACTGTTCTATTGTACCACCATTATTCTTTTTTTGTTGTTGTTTTTAATTTTTTTTTTTTTTTTTGGTTTTTGGGTCACACCCTGTGATGCTCAGGGGTTACTCCTGACTATGCGCTCAGAAGTTGCTCCTGGCTTCTTGGGGGGGGGACCATATGGGACGCCGGGGGATCGAACCGCTGTCCGTCCTAGGCTAGCGCAGGCAAGGCAGGCACCTTACCTCCAGTGCCACCGCCCGGCCCCGTTGTTTTTAATTTTTTGGGGGGGTCACACCCTATGGTGTGTGTCCCTTCTGGCAGGCAAAGGGGGACCATATGGGATGCCGGGATTCAAAGCACCATCTGTCCTGGATCAGCTGTGTGCAAGGCTCTACTGCTGTTCTATCTCTCTGGCCCACCACCATTATTCTTACATTAAAACATAATAATGAGGGTCCGGGGCCGGCGGTGGCGCTAAAGGTAAGGTGCCTGCCTTTCCTGCGCTAACCTTGGACGGACCGCGGTTCGATCCCCCGGTGTCCCATATGGTCCCCCAAGCCAGGAGCAACTTCTGAGCACATAGCCAGGAGTAACCCCTGAGCGTTACCGGGTGTGGCCCAAAAACCAAAAAAAAAAAATAATAATGAGGGTCCGGAGAGAAAGCATGGAGGTAAGGTGTTTGCCTTGCATGCAGAAGGATGGTGGTTGAATCACAGCATCCCATATGGTACCCTGAGCCTACCAGGAGCGATTTCTGAGCGTGGAGCCAGGAGTAACCCCTGAGCACTGCCAGGTGTGACCCAAAAACAAAACAAACAAAAAAAGACTATAAAACATAATAATGAATGCTTATACTATTTTCTATAGTTGTTGAATCAGACACATTTTCACAGAGAATATAACATTTCTTTTTCTCTAATCCCTACCAGCAGTTGCTATTTTTCCTTTCTAATATAAACTATGCTGACTGGTATGAAGTGAGATTTCGATGTTGTTTTGATTTTCATTTTACTGACAAAAGTGCTGCTGGCAATCCGTATGTCTTAAGGAAGAGGGGCTGTTGATCTTTCCTCACAATTTTTAGGGTATTAATGGATTATTGGATTTTTGTTGAGTTTTGTGAATGCTTTATATTTATAGTTCATGGTTATTAGTCTGATGTATGGTGTGAAAATACTTTGATTCATTAAGTACATTGTATTTTATTTCAGCCTGATTTAATTATGCAAAAACTTTTAAATTTGATGCAGTTCCATTTTCATATTTTTTGTTTTGCAAAGATGCCAATAGAGTCAAATCATTAAAAAAAACAACTCTGAGATACTTATCCTGGATAGTTCTGCTGTTTTTCTTTAGGTCTTTAAGTAACTTTGAGTTAAATTTAAATACATCATGAAAAATGGTTCTTTCAGGTTTTTTGATGTGTTTGTTTGCATGTGGTCATCTTATTTCCCAGCACTGTTTGTTGAAGAGACTTTTCTTGCTTCATCTCATGCAGCCAGATCCTTTATTGTAGATAAACCATCCATTTAAAAAAAAAAAAAAGGAGGGGGGTTGGAGCTATGGTGCATCGGTAGGGCGTTTGCCTTGCACGTGGCTGACCAAGGATGGACCCCGCAGTTCCATCCCCTGGTGTCCCATGTGGTCACCCAAGCCAGGAGTGATTTCTGAGCGCATAGCCAGGAGTAACCCTGAGCATCACTGGGTGTGACCCAAACAAACAACCAAACAAAAACCCAAACAAACAAAAAGCCATCCATTAATCTGAGCTCTTAATTATATTCTTGAAAGTCAGAAATAAATTTCTTTCATCTCCTTTTATTTTTTAAATATCTTTGGAGGGGCCAGAGTGATAGCACTAACCGTAACCCTAACCCTAGTACCCAAACACCCCAGGGTGTTTGCCTTGCAAGCTGCCAACCTGGGACAGACCCGGGTTCGATTCCTAGCATTCCATATGGTCCCCCAAGTTTTCCAGGACCCGGTGTGGTCCAAAAACATATGTGTATATATATATGTATATATATATATATACACACACACACATATATACATATATATTTGTCTATTGGAGGGGGTGTGTTATGATTCACATAAATTTTAGTAGTTTCTTCTCCTTTATCTCCTTCTTCAAGTGCTCAATGCTGGATCTGTGCTGAGGAATTACTCCCGACAAAATTCCATGGACCAACGTTGGAAGCAAAGCAAATAATTTACCTACTATCTTATTCATCCAACCCCAATTTTCACTTAAGTTAGTACTAGGCTCTTTAAGAATGACATAGAAATTTTGATGATAATTTCATTAGCTCTGTATGATGCTTTGGGTAAAGTCTTTGAGTAAGTTAAGACTTTCAATATTTAAATATGAAATATTTATATGCATTCTGGTGCTTTGTTTCTTTGAATAGTGATTTAAAGTTTACAATGTATTAGTACATTACAATGTATTAGTCTTTTATTACTTTGGTAAGTTGATTCCTAGGTATTTTATGATTTTGGACACTTAAATTAGGTTATCTTTTTTTGTTTGTTTGTTTTTCAGGCCACACTCGTTTGATGCTCAGGGGTTACTCCTGGCTAAGCACTCAGAAATTGCTCCTGGCTTGGGGGGACCACACGGGACGTCAGGGGATCGAACCGCGGTCCTTCTTTGGCTAGCACTCTCAAGGCAGACACCTTACCTCTAATGCCACCTCGCCGGCCTCAAATTAGGTTATCTTTATAATTCCTTTAAAATCTTTTTATTTAAAGCATTGTGATTGGAGCCGGCGAGGTGGCGCTAGAGGTAAGGTATCTGCCTTGCAAGTGCTAGCCAAGGAAGAACCACAGTTCGATCCCCCGGCGTCCCGTATGGTCCCCCCAAGCCAGGGGCAATTTCTGAGCGCTTAGCCAGGAGGAAACCCCAGCATCAAATGGGTGTTGCCCGAAAAACAAAAACAAAAACAAAAAAAGTAAAATAAAGCATTGTGATTCACAAAGTTATTCATAGTTGAACTTTAGCCATGCAATGTTTTAGCATCAATCCCACAACCAGTTTCATCAACCTCTCTCCACCAATGTTCCCAGAGTCCATCCCATCCCTTCCACTACCTCCACCAGCTTGCCATTCATAACATTCATAATTTTAAGTTTGGTTAGTAAAGTTTGTTGTTTTATTTTTTGGGGGGGTTCACAGCCGGCAGCGCTCAGAGGTTACTCCTGGCTCTACGCACAGAAATTGCTCCTGGCAGGTTCGGGGACCATATGGGATGCCAGGATTCAAACCACTGTCCTTCTGCATGCAAGGCAAACACCTTACCTTCATGCTATCTCTCCAGCCCCTGGTTAGTAAAGTTTGGGTCTTGTTAAGTCACACCCTGCCTTTACCCCAAATAAAAAAGTTATCCCAACTTCTTTCCTTTTCACCTACCCCTTTAATTTTTTTTTGGGGGGGGGCACACCCGGCGTTGCTCAGGGGTTACTCCTGGCTGTCTGCTCAGAAATAGCTCCTGGCAGGCATGGGGGACCATATGGGACACCGGGATTCGAACCAACCACCTTTGGCCATGGATCGGCTGCTTGCAAAGCAAACGCCACTGTGCTATCTCTTCGTGCCCCCCACCCCTTTTTTCTTTTTTACCATACTTGGTGGCACTCAGGAGTTACTCCTGGTTCTGCACTCAGAAATCTTTCCTGGTTTGGTGGACCATATGGGATGCTGGGGATTGAACTTGCAGCCATCCTGGGTCAACGTGTGTAAGGCAAACTCCCTACCGCTGTGCTACCACTCTGACCCTCACCTATCACTTTGGTATGTACGGTAAAAGTCCATCTGTATCTCGCTTGACCTTCCCCCTCCTGGTGAATTTTTACTGATTTTATAAAAGAAGGTCAGTTTGGCTTGGCGCTCAAAGAAAGATCACGAGGCAAGAAATATACTGATTCCATGGTTCTCTCCTGACTGGCTTGGTTTATTAATTCTTTTTTTTTTTTTTTTTTTTTTTTGGTTTTTGGGCCACACCCTGTGACGCTCAGGGGTTACTCCTGGCTATACGCTCAGAAGTTGCTCCTGGCTTCTTGGGGGACCATATGGGACGCCGGGGGATCGAACCGCGGTCCGTCCTAGGCTAGCGCAGGCAAGGCAGGCACCTTACCTCCAGCGCCACCGCCCGGCCCCGGTTTATTAATTCTTCATGGCTATTTGCTTCAGACTCATTCACCTGGGGTTGGAAATGTGGTGTGTGCGGTGATTTCACAGGTCTTGAAATTTAAATTCTGTTGACTAAGTGGCTTGTATATTTAGTTCTGTTCTTTCTTTTGTTTTTGTTTTCGTTTTTGGATCACACCCAGTGATGCTCAGGGGTTACTTCTGGTTATGAAATCAGAAATTGCTCCTGACTCGGGGCTCATATGGGATGCTGGGATTGAACCCAGGTCCATCCTGGGTCAACTGCATGCAAGGCATGAATAGTGCTGTGCATATATGCTTTTAAATACATATTTGTTTGTTTGTTTGTTTTGGTTTTTGGGTCACATCCAGCAGCACTCAGGGGTTTCTCCTGGCTCTATGCTCAGAAATCACTCCTGGCAGGCTCGGGGGACTATATGGGATGCCGGGATTTGAACCCCCATCCTTCTGCAGTCAAGGCAAACGCCTTACCTCCATACTATCTCTCAGGCCCAAATACATGTTTTTCTGACCTGGAAATAGATACCCAAAAATGGGATTGCTGGGTCATATGGCAGCTTGAGTCTCTAATTTATGGAGAATCCTCCTTACTGTCTTCTATGCAGTTTGAACAAGACAACATTCCCACCAGCAGTGGATGAAGTGTTCCTCACATCTTTGCCAACATAGATTGCTTCTAATATTTTTGTCATTGTCATCTTGATTTGAATTTCCCTAATGATAAGGAAATAATGAACATTGTTTCATGTGCCTATTGGTCATGTGTTGATCTTCCTCAAGGTGTATGTTCATTGACTCTCTTCATTTTTCCGAGTGGGGCACACCCAGTGATGCTCAGGGGTTACTCCTGGATATGCACTCAGAAATCGATCCTGACTTAGGGGACTATATGGGACGGCCGGGGATCGAACCCAGGTCCATCCTAGGTCAGCAACATGCAAGGCAAACGCCCTACCGCTGCGCTATCTCTCCGGCTCCCTCTCTTCATTTTTTGATGAAGTTTTTAGATTGGGGGATATTTTTGGAATACTTTGTATATCCTGGATAATCAACCCTTTATCTGATGTGTAAAGTGTAAATATATTATCTCTTTTTCAGTTACGATTTTTTAGTTTGGGTCATTCAGAAACTTTTTAGTTTGATGTGGTTGTGAGAGATTAGCACAGTGGGTAGGGTGTTTGCCTTGCATGTGGCTGAACTGGGTTTGACCCCCAGCATCCCATATGGTTCTCTGAGCCTGTCAGGAGTAATTTCTGAGCTCTGAGTCAGAAGTAACAAAGCCTAAGCACTGCCCAGTGTGGCCCCCAAACTTAAACAAACAAGCAAAATAATTTCTTACGTGTAACTAATTTGTTGTCTTTATTTTATTTCATATTCTCAGTTCCTTTGTTAAAAATTAGTTGACCATATAATTAGGCATTTGTTGTAGATATTTTACTCTGACCAATCAGTTTGTAAGTTTGTCCTTGTTACCATGCTGTTTTGATCACGATGTTTTTGTAGTACGCTTCAAGGTAGGTAATGAGATACTTCACAGTTTCTTCTTTTTATTTTGGTTTTGTCTACTAGGGGTGTTTTATGATTACACACAAACTTTATAATTGACTTCTAACCTGATGTGTGAGCCGCAGTGAGCACCACGACCTAGTGTTTTTTGTGTGAGAGCTCCCATAATCAAAACATCAATGACTGAGGCCGGAGTGGTGGCACAAGTGGTAGGGCATCTGCCTTGCCCGCTCTAACCTAGGATGAACTGCGGTTTAATTCCCTAGCATCCCATATGGTCCCCCAAGCCAGGAGTGATTTCTGAGCACAATGCCAAGAGTAACCCCTGAGAGTCAACAGGTGTGGCCCAAAAAGCAAACAACAAAACAACAACAACAACAAAAACAAAACAAAAACCAAAACCAAAAAAAAAAACACCGAAAACAAAAAACAAACAAAAAAATTAATGAAAGAAGGGGAAAATAATAAAATGTAATATATTTTGCAATTGTATAAAGTGGTTTTTAGACTTCATTCTGAGTTTGTAGTGCTTTTCCTACCATTACTTTTCTAATTCTAGTTGATAAAACAAAATGGCAAACATTTTCAGTTTTGGCTCCTGCTTTTAATTATATAGAAATGTTTAACACATAGTTTAAATTGCTGCGATATTTGCCTCACTGATACAAATTTAGGATTCAACAGAATAGCCGGGGATCTCTGGCTACTATGGTCAGTCTCTTCATAAATTAAGAAGTATGCTCAATCTTTCATCCTCTGCAACTGAGAAGTGGTTGTTGTTTGCTGTGCCCAGCTTGTTTGCTTATTTACAAGCTCTGGGTCCTACAATTTATAAAATATAATGGAAATGAGTGTTATTCATTTTTCTGTTAAATTGTTCAAAATATCAATTGTTAATAATACTTGTGCGGGGCCCGGAGAGATAGCACAGCGGCGTTTGCCTTGCAAGCAGCCAATCCAGGACCAAAGGTGGTTGGTTCGAATCCCGGTGTCCCATATGGTCCCCCGTGCCTGCCAGGAGCTATTTCTGAGCAGACAGCCAGGAGTAACCCCTGAGCACTGCTGGGTGTGGCCCAAAAACCAAACAAAAACAAAAACAAAATACTTGTGCAATTTTATGGGCCAGAGCAATAATAGCACAGTGGTAGGGCGTTTGCCTTGCATGTGGCCGACCGAGGATGGACCTGGGTTTGATCCCCACATCCCATATTGTCCCTTGAGACTGCCAAGCACAATTTCTGAGCCCAGAGCCAGGAATAACCCCTGCGTGCCACTGGGTGTGGTCCAAAAACCAAAAAAATAATAATAATAATTGTGTCATTTACAAGTGACTTTAGTAAGCTGAACATCTATTCATAGTCTGTTAACTGATTAATAAGACAACTCAATGAGTAAGGACCCAAGTCATTCAAGTAATTTTATTTTCCAGAGACAATTGTTCCAGATCAGTAGGAACTGTTTTTGAAAAGATCTGACTTTTGTGGTTAAGTTGGAGGAGAAATTTTTGAACTGTGATCTTTGTGGAAAACTAAACACAGGAAGAGGTTTTTACATTTTTATTTTCCAAAAATGAATAATCAAGAGAAAGCTGATGTAGTGTGAGGAGATATATATTTTTTTGTATTTCACAGGAACTGTATTCCTTATTCTAAAGCACTATTTTGCAGAGTTGTAAAGTTCTGTGGGAAGGTTTGTCATAAATTTCTGCATCGATTAACTCTCCGATCCAAAACTCATGCCACAGATGAATGTGTGCCTAATATCGATTGCCTAATATGTTGATAAATTATATCTGGCATTTACTCTCTTGAAGTGGATTATATTCCAGTGAAGTAATGATTATGGAATTTTAGAGTGCAATTTGGTCTTTTGATTTAAAACTACATTCCCATCAGATAGGGATCTAGATTCTTTTACATAAGAAAGAAAGGGAATTGATCTAAGTTTACTCACTGGCAGACTCAGGTGCCTATTTATTTATTGATGTCTGTATTTATTTTTTAGTTTTGGGGCCACACTTGGTGGTGCTGAGGGGTTACTCCTGGCTTTGTGCTCAGGGGTCATTCCTGGTGGTGCTCAGGAGACCTTAATGGATGCTAGAGATTGAACTCTGGTTGGCTGTGTGCAAGGCAAATACCCTACCCACTGTGTTTTTATTCAGCTTTTCTTTTTATTTATTTAGTTTGCTTTCCTCAAAAATATAATACTTTTTTTTTTTTTTGGTTTTTGGACCACACCTGGTGAGCACAGTCAGGGGTTACTCCTGGCTATGTGCTCAGAAATCGCTCCTGGCTTGGAGGACCATATGGACCATCTGGATCGAACCATGGTTTGTCCTAGGCTAATGCGGGCAAGGCAGATGCCTTACCACTTGTGCCACAGCTCCGGCCCCTCATATTTTTTGAAACATATGGTGGGTATTTTTGGAGGAGGTGTTGGAAAGCTCCCCTCAGGACTTACTCCTGTCTCAGTGCTCAGGGAACAATACTGATGGGACAAACAAATGTGGTGCTGGAGAAGCAATCGGGTAGACTGGGTGCTGTTCTATCTCCCCAGCCTATGACTACTTTTAGGGTGTAGTGGTGTATATGTGTGTGTGTGTGTGTGTGTGTGTGGTGGGGTGGGGTCGGTGGGTGGGTGGGTGTGGGTGTGGTGTTGCCAAGGGCTGTTAAACTTGCAGGTATATTCTTAAAACAAAGCTTCATCCTTGACCTGATTTCTGAGTTTCTAAATAAAGGCCTGAGCCTGGAATGCAGAAGATACAAAAGGTGGAATGACTTCAGAATAAGAATGTCTTACACTTGTCCTTTTTTATTTTTTCAATATTTTTTTGGTTTTTGGGTCACACCCGGCAGCGCTCAGGGGTTCCTCCTGGCTCTACACTTAGAAATCGCTCCTGGCAGGCTCGGGGGACCATATGGGATGCTGGGATTCAAACCACAGTCCTTCTGCATGAAAGGCAAACGCCCTGCCTCCATGCTATCTCTCTGGCACCCAACCTTGTCTTTTTTTTTTTTTTAATAATTTTTGTTATGACCAAAAGTAAATAACAAATCTTTCACAGTAATATTTAACGTACATAGTGACAACCTTGTCTTCCCTCCCCCCCTTGGTCACACCCACAGGCGCTCAGGATTCAATCCTATCTCTGAGCCTAGGGATCACTTCTGCTGCAACCATAAGGGGTGCAGAACATGGGTCTGCAGGCATGCTAGCCCAGAGACTTACTATACTGTTCTTTCTCTTTGGCGCCAATCCTTTTGGTTTTATGTATTTATTAAAAAAAAAAAAACCAAAAACAATAGACCAAAGAATAAAAGAAAAACAAAACAAGTGGCCAGAGAGATTGCCTGGAGGTAGGGCGTTTGCCTTGCATGCAGAAGGATGGTGGTTCATATCCGGCATTCCATATAGTCCCTGGAGCCTGCCAGGAGTGATTTCTGAGTTTAGAGCCTGGAATAACCCCTGAGCGCTGCTGGGTGTGACCCCCAAACCAAACCAAACCAAAATGAAAACAAGTAACAGACCCAGCTCCTAATTTCTTTGTCTTTCAAACAAGCCAATTGATGAGCCATTTACATAATCCCTTGAACCTTTGAAAAGGTGCCTGCAGAGGCTTAGAGACAGCAGAGGGCTTAAGGCCCTGTCTTTGCCGGCTATTTATTGATCCTTACTTGCTCAGAAGTAACTCCAGTGGAGGGTTCTGAAACCAGGAGCTTTTGGAACCGAACCCGGCTTTTGTCCTTTCTAATTACATAAGAGAGGAAGTCTCTTAGCTTAGATTTGGGGCCCTGGTTTCACTTCCCTTATATTGAGGCGACAGTCTCTACAGGCAGTGCATTTCTTTTCTTTTTGTTTTCTTTCTGGGTCACACCCGGCAGTGCTCAGGGGTTCCTCCTGGCTCGACACTCAGGAATTGCTCCTAGCAGGCACAGGGGACCATATGGGATGCCGGGATTTGAACCAGCGTCCTTCTGCATGCAAGGCAAATGCCTTACCTCCATGCCATCTCTCCGGCCCCAGGGCAGTGCATTTCTGAGTATTCAATATATGACACTGTTTTGGGGCCGGGCGGTGGCGCTAGAGGTAAGGTGCCTGCCTTGCCAGCGCTAGCCTTGGACGGACCGCGGTTCGATCCCCCGGTGTCCCATATGGTCCCCCAAGCCAGGAGCGACTTCTGAGCGCATAGCCAGGAGTAACCCCTGAGCATCACTGGGTGTGGCCCAAAAACCAAAAACCAAAAAAAACCAAAAAAAAATATGACACTGTTTTAATGACTGAACCCTGCAATGGCGCCCACTGTCCACTTCAGCCTGCCCCCCCCCCCCAATCCGAGCAGAGCAGAACGGTGAAGCCACTTGTCCTGACCTCGAGCCTGACTGCTGTCTTTGGTCTAGACTCCTGCAGGAGGAAGCCGGAATGGAACCTCAGCCAGTCCACGGGGTAAATGTAGGGGCAAAGGAGCCAAAGTCCCTGGGAGCCCCCAGAAAACGAGGGAAAGGCAAAACAAAGCAAAACAAACCAGCAGATGGGGCCGGAGAGCTAGCACAGCGGTAGGGCCTTTGCCTTGCACGCAGCCGATCCAGGACGGATGGTGGTTCGAATCCCGGCAGCCCATATGGTCCCCAAAGCCTGCCAGGAGCAATTTCTGAATGCAGAGCCAGGAGTAACCTGTGAGCGCCATGGGTGTGACCCAAAAACCAAAACAACAACAACAACAACAACAATTATAATAAAGGAGTCCAAGTGATAACACAGCGGTAGGGCATTGCCTTACATGCCGCTGGACCTCGGACAGACCCGGGTTCGATGCCCCACATCCCCATAGGGTTCCCCGTGCCTGCCAGGAGTGATTTGGGAGAGCAGAGCCAGGAGGAACCCCCTGAGCAATGCGGAGTGTAACCCAAAAAAGCAAAAAAAAAAAAAAAAAAAAAAAAAAAAAGCAAACCAACCAACCAACCAACCAACCAACCGGGGAGAGCTAGCAACAGTGGTAGGCCTTTTGCCTTGCATGCAGCAGCTTGGAACAGACAGTGGTTCGAATCCCAGCGTCCCCTAGGGTCCCGCCGGACCCACCCATGCCTGCAAATTTCTGAGTGCAGAGCCAGGAGCAGGAACCCCTTGAGCGTCATGGGGTGTGACCCCCAAGCCCCAAATCCCTCCCAAAAAACACACAACCCCCTGAAATGCAAGCCACCCATGCCTGCAAATTTCTGAGCGCAGAGCCAGGAGCAGGAGCCCCATGATGTGACCCCCAAGCCTCAAATCCCTCCCAAAAAACACACAACCCCCTGAAATGCAAGCCACCATGCCTGCAAATTTCTGAGCGCAGAGACAGGAGCAGGAACCCCTTGAGCGGTATGGGGTGTGACCCCCATACCCCAAATCCCTCCATAAAAAACACACAACCCCCTGAAATGCAAGCCACCCATGCCTGCAAATTTCTGAGTGCATGCCAGGAGCAGGAACCCCTTGAGCGGTATGGGGTGTGACCCCCAAACCCCAAATCCCTCCCAAAAAAACACACACAACCCCCTGAAATGCAAGCCACCCATGCCTGCAAATTTCTGAGCGCAGAGCCAGGAGCAGGAACCCTTTGAGCGGTATGGGGGTGTGACCCCCATACCCCAAATCCCTCCATAAAAAACACACAACCCCCTGAAATGCAAGCCACCCATGCCTGCAAATTTCTGAGCGCAGAGCCAGGAGCAGGAACCCCTTGAGCGGTATGGGGTGTGACCCCCAAATCCCTCCAAAAAAAACACACAACCCCCTGAAATGCAAGCCACCCATGCCTGCAAATTTCTGAGCGCAGAGCCAGGAGCAGGAACCCCTTGAGCGGTATGGGGTGTGACCCCCATACCCCAAATCCCTCCATAAAAAACACACAACCCCCTGAAATGCAAGCCACCCATGCCTGCAAATTTCTGAGCGCAGAGCCAGGAGCAGGAACCCCTTGAGCGGTATGGGGTGTGACCCCCAAACCCCAAATCCCTCCAAAACCCCGAAATGCAAGCAGCCAAGACTGCGAGGAGAGGCGGGGCCGGCGCATCCCAGCAACGGCCAGAAGCAGCGGCAGAGCGATCGGCCTGCGCCCTCGCCCTCCCGCCGGGCTCAGAGCCCGGGGCCGGGCCGGGGCCGCGTTTGAAGTCTCCGGCGCGGCCGCGCATTGGCCGGCGCGGGTCACGCGCTCGCTCGGAGGCCGCGGAGTTTCCCCGACAGCTGCAGGCTGCGTGGGCTCGGGCGACAGCGGCGGCGGCGGCGGCTCTCCCAGCTCCGCGGCGCGGCCTCCCCTTCCCCGCCCCTTCCCTCCGCCTCCCGCCCGCTTCCGCCCGGCCCGGCTCGGCTCCGGCTCCGGCTCCTTGACAAACAGCTCGGCGGCGTTGGCGGCGTTGGAGCGAGACCCGGGCGTGCGCTTGCTTCCCCGAACCCGAGCCATGGGAGACAAGAAGAGCCCCACCAGGTAGCAGCGCTGGGGGCCCCGCTCCGTGCGATCGGGGGCGCCCTGGCCGTGGCAGAGGGCCGGCTGCAGCCTCCTCGGACCCTGCTTGTACAGTGGCTCCCTTGGGCGCTGCAGAATCGGGGGCCCCGGGTGCGGGATCCCCCCACAATAGAGCCGCGCGCGCGCTGGCATGGCGGCGGCCGGAGTGCGCAAGGAGAGGCGCCCGGCGCTGCGGTGCCAAAGGGCCCCGGCGGGCGCGCTCCTGCAGGCCCCAGGGCGCGGGGTGGGGGTCCCCGCTTCAGGCCGGGGGGGCGGGGTCCGCGATGCACGCTCCCCCAGCGGGGCCCCCCCAAGCCGGGCGCGGCCCGCCGGTGACCCCGCTTCTCGCGTGCGTTCGCGCGCGCGTGTCCCCCCAGGCCGAAGCGGCAGCCGAAGCCGGCGTCGGACGAGGGCTACTGGGACTGCAGCGTGTGCACCTTCCGCAACAGCGCCGAGGCCTTCAAGTGCATGATGTGCGACGTGCGCAAGGGCACCTCCACCCGGTGAGGGCCGCGCGGACGACGGCCGAGGGGCAGGGGAGGCCGGAGGGAGGCACGGAGGGAGCGCCGGGCCCACCCGGCCCGCGAGCTGCCCGCCCCGGCCGGGCCTGGCCAGGCCGGGTCAAGGCCCAGAGGATGCCCGCCCGCCCGCCCGCCGGCTGGGTGGGTGGGTGGGTGGTGGCTTCTGCTCCCGACTGCCCTGACCCGCCAGGCCGACGTGCTGCTGCTGGTGCCAGAAGTGGGTCAGGTTGATGGATCGAGACCCAGGCTCTGCGGTTCCCGGGGAGGGGGTCTTTCTGCAGAGGTTTGCACTTTTATAATAATAATAACAATAATAATAATAATTATTGTTATTATTATTATTATTGTGAGGGCGTCATTCTGCAGGAGTTTGGACTTAATTATTGTGAGGGGGGTCTTTCTACAGAGGTTTGCACTTTTATTATTATTATTGTTGTGAGGGGGTCATTCATGCAGAAGTTTGGACTAATTATTATGAATTATTCTGAGGGGGTCTTTCTGCAGAGGTTTGGACTTATTGATGACTATCGTTAATAATGATTGCGAGGGGGGGGGTCATTCTGCCGAGGTTCGACTTTTCTTCTTCTTCTTCTTCTTCTTCTTCTTCTTCTTCTTCTTCTTCTTCTTCTTCTTCTTCTTCTTCTTCTTCTTCTTCTTCTTCTTCTTCTTCTTCTTCTTCTTTTCTCCTCCTTCTTCCTCCTTTTCTTTTTCTCCTCCTTCTTCCTTCTCCTCCTTCCTCTCCTCCTCCTTCCTTCTTCTTCTTTTCTCCTCCTCCTTCTCCTTCGTCTCCTCCTCCTCCTCTTTCATCTCCTCCTCTTCCTCCTCCTTCTCCCCTTCCTCTTCTTCCTTCTTTTTCTTTTCTTTCTTCTCCTTCTCCCTCTTCTGCCTTTTTCTTTTCTTCTTCCTCTTCTTATCATGAGGTCATTCTGCAGAGGTTTGAACTTTTATTATTATTATTGTGGGGGGGGTCATTCTACAGAGGTTGGACTTATTAATCATTGTGAGGAGTCATTCTGCAGACGTTGGACTTTATTATTATTGTTATTGTTATTATTTTGAGGGGCTCACCTGCAGAGGTTTGCACTTATCGTTATTGTTATTATTGGGACGGGGTCATTCTGCAGAGGTTTCGACTTATTATTATTACTACTATTATTATCATTGGCTGTCAAGTGAAAATAGATCATTGAAAGCGAGGCTTCAGCGACCTCAACTTCATTCCTGTTGCGGAGGGTCCGACCCCCTCCCACACCAATAATGTTCCATGGTAACACAATATCACATCGGAACGCACTAATGCTGCATGGTAACGTACTGATGTTACATTGTGACGCAGTAACGTTACATGGTCAAAGTGTTGTGCGGTGATGATGTTAGCCTCATCCAGAGTGGTAGGAAGCAAGGTGGGCCAGACCCCAGGGAAGTCTCTTTTGGGAGCCAAAGATGGAACTTGATTTTTATTATTTATTAGAGATTATGTACTCGATTCAACTTTTTATTTTCGTAGGCGAAAGTTTGGAAGGGTCAAAGCAAGGTTTTTTCTTGTGTGTTTTCCATTTCTGGACTCTTAAGTTTTTAATATAAAAAACATTTTTTTTATAAAGAGTGGGAGGTGAGTTCAGTCACAGGAACATGTTTTTCAATTTTTTTACTGGAAGTTTTTGAATATGTTTATTTTTATTAAGAAGTCTTTTACACGAATGAGATAGAATGATCTGCCTGTATTTTAGTCCTTCTTACATGGCGTTTTAAAAATGCAATGGTTTTTAAAAATCAGTGACATGAATTACGTGGTTAAAGGAAACCATCAGGAAATTTAGTGAGGATCTTTTGCCTTTAGAGGAAGGCGGCTTTGAGTGGATTTATTATTATCCTATGATCCATAACCTAGTATTTTGGGTACAAAGCCTCTGAAAACAATTTCACAAAAGTATACTGTTTTTGATTTTAATAAAGCACATACGATATTGATATCAAGGCGTTAGAACTCTGAGTGAAGCTTTAATTTAGAAATATTGACTGAAGCTTTTACCAATCTGAATTTTTAAGTACCATTATGGCATTTCATGAAATTCTTTTAGCGACATAGTATAAAATTTCCAGGATGTTTTGCTTTTGACGTTCCTTTTTGTAAATCATAATATACTTTTTGTATATTAATTCCCATTACAGGGGATAAAATGTATTTAATTTTTCCCGACATCTATAAGATCAAACATTCAAACATCTAAATTTAAGGAGATACAGCAGAACAGTTAAAAAAAAAAAAGAAAACCTTTTAGCTAATATGAATGGACTCATAATTTTGGACTCATAATTTATTTTGAAAAGTTCTTTATGCAAAAATAAAGTTATATTTGATTAATATTATATTCTTAAATATATATTAATAGTACTTTTTTGAAGTGCTCAATAAGCAGTTTTTAAAATACTTTAAGTTTTGGAGGCAGGAACTGTAAAACAGAGATAATGATTATTCTATGCAACTCTGGTACAATAGTATTGCTTATTTGTGTTTCCTCATTTTCTCGTAGTCATTAGAAAAATACTGAAGCTAGACTAGGTTATATGTTTATTTTCAGAGGCAGCAAGGGGGAGAAAGCTGGTGTCCCACTCCACAGCCAATCTTGGGGTTAGAGGAACCCTGAGAAATAGAATAGGTGATGAAAGCTCAGAAAAGAAGAAACAGTCTGAATACTTGGCACCTGGAAGAACAAAGAATATAGTGAGCAGGATAATTGGCCTAGGACAGAGAAGTGGGCCTGGCTTAAAGGAGGCCTGAAGTCTTTGTAGGGGCCCTTGATTGATTTTTTTTTGTTTGTTTGTTTTTGGGTCACATCCAGCAGCACTCAGGGGTTATTCCTGGTTCTGTGCTCTGAAGTCTCTCCTGGCAGGCTCAGGGGACCATATGGGATGCCGGAATTCAAACCAGGGTCTGTCCTGTGTTGGCTGCATGCAAGGCAAATGCCTTACTGCTGTGCTGTCTCCTAGGTACACCCATTTAGATTTTTTGGGAGTCCATATTTGATCTTGTAGATCCAATTTTTAGTGGTGGAAATATTACTTGAGAAGGATTCAGAAGCGTTGTCATTTGGACTGACAATACTCTGGGCAACTCACTGAATTCTAAGGGACACTCTGTTCTTAAAAGTAAGTGTTTTGTACTAAGACCCTCTCAGCTTCCTTTGTTTTTCTGAGTTCTCTGTCTTTGTCTCTCCCCCACCCCTTTTTTGGGGGGTTACACCCGGCAGCGCTCAGGTTATTCCTGTCTCTAAGCTCAGAAATCGCTCCTGGCAGGCTTGGGGACCATATGGGATGCCGGGATTGGAACCACCGTCCTTCTCCATGCAAGGCAACCACGCTACCTCTACGATATCTCTCTGCCCCATGTCTCACTTTTAACGGAATGAACATTCAGAACTATGATTTCTTTATTATTTTCCTGCTCTTTGTCTGAAATTCAGAGTGGAATCCATGTTTGGCTTGAGCAGTAGGAGAGGAACATGATTTATAGGTCAGGTAATGATTTCCTTTCCTGGTATATTAGAAACACCAGGGTTAAAAGAACTGAGAATCCAAAGTTTCAGTCGTTGGAACAGATAACAGCTGACATATTATTATTGCAAAGAAAACTTGTATTTACCAAAGCAGAGATTGGACAGTTGCAGGCATTGTATTATTCAGTTTGGTAATTTGTGTGTGACCGAAAGATAGGACTTACTTAAATCCTTTGGTTTTTGAAATGTTTCTTCTAAACGGCCAATGTGAGAATAGTTCTAAACCATTTCAGACATTTGAAAAAATTGTGTGTGTTCTTTTAAACCTTCAGAGAAGATAGCATTCGTTGTCTCCCTTTCATTCCTTTTTAGAATATCTAGTTCAGAGGGAGTGGAAGTAGCTTGGTGATAAATATTCATTTGTGATAGAGGGCCTAGGTTTCATCCTTGTAGTTGCAAAATAAAACAAGTGGGAGAAGAGAGAGCTTTAACACAAGTTAACTCTTTCACTAAAATTATGTCATTAGTTTTGCCTGTGTCCTGCCTAGCTTTTTGTTTTTGTTTTTGGGTCACACCCAGCTGTTCTCAGGGGTTACTCCTGGCCACGCGCTCAGAAATCGCTCCTGGCAGGCACAGGGAACTATATGGGATGCCTGGATTTGAACCACCATCTGTCCTGGATTGGCTGCATGGAAGGCAAATGCCCTACCGCTGTGCTATCTCTCCGGCTTCAGTCCTGCCTAATTTGATCCCCAGCACTACCTGGTTGTGCCCTGGCTGCCATTAGGAGCAACCCCAGACACCGAGATGGAAGGACTTTCAAATAATGTGTATGACCCAGTTCCCACCATCAAAACCCCAAAACAAAAACAATTCTAGTTCAGATCTTTTCTGTTGCAACAGCGAACTGTTCTTTGACCATATCCAGGATATAGGTCAGTCAGGCTTTTTTCCTACAGAACAGCTATGAAATGAATTACAGCATTCCTCGTACTATTTGAAATGAAATGTGATTTAAATTAGCTTCTGTTTCTAGATTGCTAAGTTATACTTACATTTTATGTTGTTTCTATAAATCTGTTTTATACTTCCTGGTCTAAGTTATTTTAAATTTGATTACAACTTTTTAGGGGAGGGGAGGGTTGGGTCACACCTGGAAATATTCAGTGCTTACTCTGAGTTCTGTGCTCATTGATCACTCTTGGCTGTGTTTTGGGGAAACCTTATTTGGTATTTGGGATCGAGCTGGGCTTGGCTGAATGCAAGGCAGGTAGGGGACTTATCCTCTGTAACTGTCTCTTTGGCCTTAAATTTGACTTTTTAAAAATTCAGAATCTAGCCAGACACTTCAGATAGTGTTTTGTAGTTTGTGGTTTTGATAATCATCAAAATAACATGGAAAAGAAAAGCTAAGGTGATTTAAAAAATAATGTTTTATTTTTGGGCCACACCTAGAGGTGCTCAGGGTTACTCTTGGTTCTGCTCAGGAATTACTGCTGTTGGTGCTCAGGGACAGCAATATGGGATGCCAAAGATTGACCCCCAGGCTGGCTGCATGTTAGGCAAACACCTTTCCCTTTAAACTGTCACTCTCCCCTATGGTGACATGAATAACAAGGGTGTACTGCTGTCTTTTTAGGGGGAGGACATAGTGGTTTCTTAGGTGTTGCAGCTGCGTTGCTCTGAGGATCTCGCAGTGCTGGAAATCAAACGTGGGCCTCTCATGCAAAGGCAAAGACGTGTCATGCGCTCCAGCCCTTTGAACTATCTCTTTGGTGAATACCCCCAAGTAGTTATATAGCAGTGTGTCTGTCTCAGATATAAATTTAAGAAACAGAAATCAAGTATAATTTTGAAGCATTATAGAAAATAAAATAGTCTGTGTTAGTCATATAACTTAGGCAGATAACCAAAATTTCATAATTGAGTTATTCCAGCATAGAAATTACTGCTTTAATTCAGACAGTAAATAATTAGAAATGAAGGTGATAGTTATATATTGAGCTTTTGAACTATCTAGCAAGTGAAGTAAAAAGTAAAAAGTTTTTTTAAAAATTTAAGCACTGGGGCCAGAGAGATATCATGGAGGTAAGGTGTTTGCCTTGCATGCAGAAGGATGGTGGTTCGAATTCCGGCATTCCATATGGTCCCCCGTGCCTGCCAGGAGCAATTTCTGAGCGTAGAGCCAAGAGTAACCCCTGAGCGCTGCTGGGTGTGACCCAAAAACCAAAATTAACAAAAAAAATTTAAGCACCATGAGGGGCCTGAGCAATGGCATGGAGCAGTAAGGCGTCTGCCCCCCAAATAAAAATTTAAGCACCATGATTTGTAATTTTGTTTGTTTGTTTGTTTTTGGGTCACATCCGGCAGTGCTCAGGGGTTACTACTGGCTCTGAGCTCAAAAATAGCTCCTGGCAGGCTCGGGGGACCATATGGGATGCCAGGATTTGAACCATCATCCTTCTGCATGAAAGGCAAATGCCTTACCTCCATGCCATCTCTCCGGCCCCTGTAATGTTGTTGTGTAATACAATTGTTTCAGAAATTCAGGCATGCAGTGTTCCAGTATCCTGACCTTCCCTTCACCAGTGTCCTGAGTTTTCCAGCTATCCTCCAAGCCTGCCCCTCAGCAAGCACAAACAGATTGACTTCATATTGCCTGTTATAAAAGAATGGCAAATAGAATTATAAGAAAACATATTAACATAAGTCAATTTGCGATGGTAGCTATATTTCACAACACTGTTACTAAAGTCATTGAAGACTTACTGTGCTGGGTGGTGGTTGAACCTTTTTTAATTACTGTTTTCATTCATTGAGCTTGGTGGGCTTCTAGGCAACTCTTCTTTCTATTTTCTTTGTTTTTTGTTTTTGGGCCATACCGGTGATGGTGACGCGCAGGGGTTACTCCTGGCTCTGCACTCAGAAATTGCTCCTGATTTGGGGGGACCATATGGGATGCCTGGATTTGAACCACCGTCCGTCCTGGATGGGCTACGTGCAAGGCAAATGTCCTACCGGTGTGCTATTGCTCTGGCCCCTCTAGGCAACTTTTCTATCCTCTTGCTGAGTTGTTAGTACTGTGAAATCTGGAGGAGGTGTCCTGCTTCAGGATCTGTGGAGCTGAACATTTATATGTCAGGTGACGTCAGGTGTGGGGGCTACTGCGCTTTTGGGATCTGCCAGCACCCATTCTGAGAAGGCCTCTGTTTTTAGTCCAGAGATGGGTCTTCCTAGGATAGTCCTTTGGCTTGGCTGTTTTTCCTCTGTGAGAATTTATAAAACATCTCGGTATCAAACTTTGCAATGTTATTTCAAGCTTATCGGTAATGATACATTCCCCGCAGAAAATTGTAGTAGTTTCTTTAGGCTTAGCAGCGATGTTATTTTTAAAGAACAATGGAAAGAACTTAGTATAAAAAAGCACTAGAGATGTTATGTTGGAATCTGAAGACCTATGTTCACATCTCATGACAATCACTTCAATATCAACATTTAGCAAATGTTTATTGAACATATTATTATTATTACTACTATTATTATTATTAGTAGTAGTAGTAGTATTTTAATTTTTGGGTCACACCTGGTGGCACTCAGGGCTAACTCCTGGCTCTGCATTCAGAAATTGCTCCTGACAGGCTCGGGGAACCATATGGGATGCTGGGATTCGAACCGTCCATTTTGGATCGGCTTCACGCAAGGCAAACACCCTTCAGCTGTGCTATCTCTCTGGCCCCTGAACATTTCTTTTGTTTGGTTTTGGTTTTGGTTTTGGGCCACATCCATTGGAGCCCAGGGGTTACTCCTGGCTATGCGCTCAGAAATCGCTCCTGGCTTGTGGTTCATATGGGACGCTGGGGGATCAAACCATCGTTTATTCTAAGTCAGCCATGTGCAGGGCAAATGCCCTACCGCTATGCTATTGCTTTGGTCCCTGACCATCTTATTTTTATGCAAGGACTGAGCTTTGTACTGGACATAAAATGGTGAACAAATTTCTTTTGCAAAGTTTCATGATTTCCCCCCCCCAAATTAGAAATGCTGAATTAACTATATTATTGATTTGGGGCTGGGGTCAAGGATTTGGCCATACATGATGGAACTCAGAGCTTACTTCAAATCAGTGCTTAGGCCTAACTCCAGGCTGTTCTTGGGGGACCATATCTGGATTGGGGATAAAATGAGGCTCGGCAGTATGCAGGGCAAGTACTTTAACTCCAGTGCTGAATCTCTGGCCTGATAATGAAGACATTTTGGCGCTGGAGTGTTTCGGGGCTGGGGCAGGATGCACCCAATGATATTTTTTTTGTTTGTTTTTTGAGTCACACCCGGCAGTGCTCAGGGCTTACACCTGGCTCTGTGCTCAGAAATTGCTCCTGGCAGGCTCGGGGGACCATATGGGATGCCGGGATTCGAACCACCGTCCTTCTGCATCTAAGGCTATCTCTTCTGCCCTGCCCAATGGTATTTAAGGGCTTTATTTTTAGCTTTGTGTGTGTGTGTAGGAAGCCATACATGGTACCAGGGGATTGAAATGGAGTCAGCTGCAAGTGAGACAATGCTACTTTCCCATCAGCTCCAAATTCTCTGTGTGAGGTAAACATAAACCTTTCCTTTACGTGTAAGTTGAAGAAGTAAAATCTCTCCATTTAAAAAGTGTTTTGGATGATAGATAGAGTACAAGGATTAAGTTGGCATGCCTTGCCTTGCATGCAACTATCACTGATTTGATACCCAGAACCACAGCTGATTCCCTAAGCACCACAAGGAGTGGAACCCGAAAAACAGAGCCTGGAGTAAACCCTGAACACCTAGGGGTGTGGCCCAAAATCTACCATCTCCACTACCTCCTTCAAATGTGTTTATGGCTGAACATAGTTCATGATTAGGATCTGACTGTTGGTCAAAAGAAGGGACTGGAGAAAGAGAGTACAGGAGGCAAGGCACCTAGCCAGCCAGCCTTGCGTACATCTGTGCCTGCTGTGACCCTGGTTCTAGTCCCCGGCAGTCACCTGAGCACTGTCAGCAGACATTCCTGAGCCTAGCGCCAAGATAAGCCCCTGAGCACTGCCCCGCCAAAAAACAAAAACAAAAACAAAAACGAACTCTGTTCCTATAAAGTTGGAAACTTTTAAAATTCACATTTGAAGAAAACTTAAGTTTATCATAATGAAAATCTCAATACAAAATCTTGACTCTTAGTGTGAGACTGGGAGAAAAATTGGAGAACATCATATTTAGTTTGTTTTTTTTTTTCTTTCAGAAATGCAGTGTCAGAGCCTCCCTTATCTAATTGAGAAAGCCTTTCCAGTACCACAAGTTAGGTTAGTTGGTTGACTGTTGTTTTTGTTTGTTGTTGTTTTTGGGTCATACCCGGCAGTGCTCAGAATTTACTCCTGACTCTGCTCAGAAATCACTCCTGGCAGGCATGGGGACCATATGGGGTGCTGGGATTCGAACCACCATCTGTCCTGGATCAGCTGCGTGCAAGGCAAACTCCCTACCACTGTGCTATCTTTCCAGTCCTGTTTTTCTTATTATTTTGTTTTAGAGTAATCACTCATATTAAGATGTTACTGTCAGTGTTCTAACATTTGCAGTAGTGGTACAGAACATTTATATGTAAAAAGGTTGACTCTTCAGCATGAACGAAAGCAGAAATGCAAATTATTATATTGATTGTAATTTACACCAGCAGGTAGTAAAAGTAAATCCCAGTTAATTTTTTTTTTTTACACAGGAACTTGCCTTTTATTTCATTCACTATGTAAATTACAAAAGGCATCATTACATCTATAGCAACTCTAAGCCCTTCTTTAAACAAAGTTAAAATGCGGTTAATGATTGAGCAGTTTTTCTTCCTCATTTTTTGTAGCTGAACAGCCATACAGACTCTAGGCATGTCATTTAGAAGTCACACTGTAGTGCTTTGGGACCAGACAATACTTGGGACCGAACCCAAGCTTCCTGTTAAGCTATAGATCTTTGTTCAGTGTAACTTTGTGAGGCATTTGAAATTCTTCCAAACAAGTATTTAGTAATATTTATCTGTTAGGGACATATGTACTCTTAAGAAACTGAAATTGGTAATGACCATTCCCAGTCTATTGCCCAGTCTAATGTTGGAAAACTTTCACCTGCTAGATTTGAATAAGTAAGTTAAGAAGAAATAGCAACTTTTCACTTAACTTTTTTTAAACTTTTTTTTTTTTTGTTTTTGTTTTTGTTTTTTTTTTTTTTTTTTTGGGCCACACCTCAGGGGTTACTCCTGGCTGTCTGCTCAGAAATAGCTCCTGGCAGGCACGGGGGACCATATGGGACACCGGGATTCGAACCAACCACCTTAGGTCCTGGATCTGCTGCTTGCAAGGCAAACACCGCTGTGCTATCTCTCCGGGTCCTAAACTTTTTTTTTCTGGCCACACCCAGACTCTTGGCTCTGTGCTTAGAACTAGCTTCTGGGTCAGGGACCATATGGGATGCTGGCGATTGAACCCATTTCCATCCTGGGTCAGCACGTGCAAGGCAAATGCCCTACCATTGTGCTACCATTATGGCCCATTTTTTAAAACTTTTTTTTTCTGGTTTTTGGGTCTTATCTGGCAGTACTCAGGGGTTCCTCTTGGCTCTATGCTCAGAAATCGCTCCTGGCAGGCTCAGGGGACCATATGGGATGCCGGGATTCGAACCACCGTCCTTCTGCATGCAAGGCAAACACCCTTCCTCCATGCTATCTCTCCGGCTCCACATTTTTTTTAAAACTTAAAGCAAAAAAACATTTTTTGTGATGCTGAAACAGATCCAAGGGCTCACTTACAAGCATTATAAGCCAATTATTGTATCACCAAGCCATATTGCCTGTGTGAGTAATTTTTTGTTTTTATTTTTGGGGCCACACCTACTGCTCTCAAGTCTTAAATCTGGTTCAGCTCAGAAATCACTCTTTTTTTTGTTTTGTTTTGTTTTTTGGGCCACACCCGTTTGATGCTCAGGGGTTACTCCTGGCTAAGTGCTCAGAAATCACCCCTGGCTTGGGGGGACCATATGGGACGCTGAGGGGATCGAACCACGGTCCTTCCTTGGCTAGTGCTTGCAAGGTAGACACCTTACCTCTAGCGCCACCTCTCCAGCCCCCAGAAATCACTCTTGGCTCAGGGCAGTATAAACGGTGCTAGGGATAGGACCTCTGTTTTTTGCACTCAAGTACCTCTCACCTACAAGAATATTATTATTATTATTATTATTATTATTATTATTATTATTATTATTATTATTATTTTTAGTTTTTGAGCCATAGCCAGCAGTGCTCAGGAGTTACTCCTGGCTCTGCACTCAGGAATCACACCTGCCTTGCAGGCTGCGGCGGGGCATATGGGATGTCAGGGATTGAACCTGGGTCAACTGCATGAAAGGCACTCTTTATTCACTATATTATCTCTCTGGCCCCAAAGAATATTCTTGATAAAGCAGTAAGTTACTCAATTTGTGATTTCATATCTTTTTAAAAATGTTTTTGTGTGGCTGGAGAGATAGCATGAAGATAAGGCATTTGCCTTGCATGCAGAAGGTTGGTGGTTTGAATCCCGGCATTCCATATGGTCCACAGAGCCTGCCAGGAGCGATTTCTGAGCATAGAGCCAGGAGTAACCCCTGAGCGCTGCTGGGTGTGACTCAAAAACCAAAAAAAAAAAATGTTGTTTTTGTTTGTGGGCTACACCTGGTGGTGGTGCTCATGGCTTATGCCTGGCTATGTGTTCAGAAATTTTACTGGCGGGGCCGGAGAGATAGCAGGAAGGTAGGGTGTTTGCCTTGCATGCTGAACGACGGTGGTTTGAATCCCGGCATCCCATATGGTCCCCCGAGCCTGCCAGGAGTGACTTCTGAGTGTAGAGCCAGGAGTAACTCCTGAGTGCTGCCGGGTGTGACCAAAAACAAAACAAGAAAAATAAATTATTACTGGCAATGCTTAGTGGACCAAAGAGGATGCCAGGGATTGAACTTGGGGTGGTTGCATGCAAGATAATGTCCTACCCATGGTACTATCACTCTGCTTTCCTGTCATTTCTTTTTTTATTTTAAGGAAAAAGTCAAATTTTCTCTGTATAGGCTAGAATATGTTTTATATAATGATTTAGAAAATTCCATAAAGGGACTGGAGCTGTGGCGCAAGCTGTAGGGCATTTGCCTTGCACATGCTGACCTAGGACAGACTATGGTTCGATCCCCCAGCGTCTCATATGGTCCCCCAAGCCAGGAGCGATTTCTGAGCGCATAGCCAGGAGTAACCCCTGAGCATCACCAGGTGTGGCCCAAAAAGAAAAAAAAAATCGAAAGATTCTACAAACTTAAAAATAAATGAATTTAGTAAATTGCAAGGTAAGAATAAACATCAAACTCTTTTGTAAGTCTAAGAATATTTAACTCTACTCCATTGTTTTGAGGTTCTGTCCTTATTCCATTACCATGCTTTTTTTGTTTGCTTTTATTTTTTTGGGTCAGACCCGGTGATGCTCAGGTGGCTCCTGGCTTTGAGCTCAGAAATTGCTCCTGGCTTGGGTAACCATATAGGATGCCGGGGGTGATCGAACAGAGGTCCGTTCTGGGTTAGCCGTGTGCAAGGCAAGCGCCCTACTGCTGCATTACCACTCCAGCCCCCACCATGCTAATTTAATGACTACTGCTTTGTAGTGCGGTTTGAATTTGGGGAAAGTGATGTTTCCCCCAGGATTGCTTTAGCTATTTGTGGATGTTTATTGTTTCATATGAATTTTAGGAGTGTTTGATCCACTGTCTCAAAAATGTCCTGGGTATTCTTATTGGGATTGCATTGAATCTATACAGTGCTTTGGGAAATATTGCAAATTTAATGATGTTAATCCTCCCAATTCACAAAGTGGGTACGTGTTTTTATTTCCCTGTGTTCTCTTTTATTTATTTTTTTTTTTCGGGGGGGGATCACACCTGGCAGCACTCAGGGGTTACTCCTGGCTCTACGCTCAGAAATCGCCTCTGGCAGGCTCAGGGGACCATTTGGGATACTGGGATTTGAACCACCATCCTTCTGCATGAAAGGAAAACGCCTTACCTCCATGCTATCTCTATGGCCCCAGTCTAGGATTTTCTAAATACAGTATTATTTCATCTGCAACAGTAAGAGCTTGTCTTCTTTCTTTCCTATCTATATAACCTTGATATCTCTCTCTTGCCTACTTGCTATGGTAAGTACTTCCAGTATATATTAAATAGAAGCTACGAGAGGGTCAGATCTCAGAGGAAAGACTTTTAGCATTGAGCATGATGTTTGCCATGGGCTTGTGACAAATTACTCTGACTATATTAAGGAAAGTTCCTTCAGTTCCTTTCTTGTTCATATATTTTTTTAAACACATATGGGTGCTGTACTTTGTCAGTTGCTTTCTCTGCGTCTATTGCTATGATCACACAGTTTTTATTTTTTCTTTTATTGCCATGGTGTATTATCTTGATTGACTTTTTTTATGTCAGTCCATCCTTGCATCTCTAGAATGAATAATACTTGGATTCTATTTGCTATTCTTTTTTGAGGATCTTTGCATCTGTGTTCATGAAGGTTACCAGCCTGTGACTCTCTTTTTTGGTGCTCACCCAGATTTTTTGTTATCCAGGTGATGTTAGCTTCACAGAAACTCTTAGGGATTCTTATTGCTTCTTTAATTTCCTGGAAAAGCCTAAAAAGGATTGGCAATAGGTTCCCTTTCTTTCTTTGTCCATCTTGCTAATGGCTTATTGATGATGATTTCCTTCCTCCTGCCTATTTAATTTTATTTTGTTAGTCATTTTCCAATTTCTTTTCTTTTCTTTTTTTTTTTTTTTTTTTTTTTTTTTTGGTTTTTGGGCCACATCCGGTGACACTCAGGGGTTACTCCTGGCTATGCGCTCAGAAGTTGCTCCTGGCTTGGAAAACCATATGGGATCGAACCGCAGTCCGTCCTAGGCTAGCACTGGCAAGGAAGACACCTTATCTCTAGCGCCACCACAGCGGCCCCCATTTTCCAACTTCTTAAGCTGTGCTTTTAAGCTATTTATGTAGACTTTTTTTTCTACTTTCCTGATGGATGCTTGCAAAGGTATAAATTTTCCTTTTAATGCCACTTTTTCTGTGTCCCACAAATTCCTGTAATTCATGTTTTTCTTTATTCTCATTTGTTTCCAAGGATATTTTGATTTCCTCTGGGGGCCACTAGTTGTTGAGTAGTGAGTTGCTTAACTTTCAGGTCTTAACATCATTTCTGTTTCTGTTTGTAATTCACTTCTATTTTCATTGCATCATGGTTTCAGAAAATTGTTGATTCAATTTTTTTTTTTTTTTTTTTTAGTTTTGGGTCACATCCGGCAGCGCTCGGGTTACTCCTGGCTCTGAGCTCAAAAATCGCTCTTGGCAGGCTTGGGGGACCATATGGGACCCCGAAATTGAACCACCATTCATTCTGTGTCTGCTGCATGCAACGCCCTACCACTGTGCTATCTCTCCAGCCCCTCTATCTTGATTTTATGAAGGCATTTTGTTTTTGTTTTGTTTTGTTTTGTTTTTGGGCCACACTTGGCTGTGCTCAGGGGTTCCTCCTGGCTGTCTGCTCAGAAATAGCTCCTGGCAGGCACGGGGGACCATATGGGACACCGAGATTCGAACCAACCACCTTTGTCCTGGATCGGCTGCTTGCAAGGCAAACGCCGCTGTGCTATCTCTCCGGCCCCTATGAAGGCATGTTTTATGGCCCGGCATGTCAACAGTCTTGGAGCATGTTCCATGTGCAATGAAGAAGAATCTGTATTCAGCTTTTTTGGGGTGTGATAAGCCCCTCTATTCCATTTATTACTTCATAGCCATATATCCTTGTTGAGTTTTAGCCTGGTTCATCTATCAAGAGGTAATAGAGTATTTTGGAAGTTGTATTGCTATTGATGTCTTTCTTTAAGTGTATTAGCAGTTGTTTTAAGTATTTTTTTGGCCCCTCATTTAGTGCATATACGTTAAGAAGTGTGATTTCTTTCTGATTATTAAAAATGGCCCTCTCTATCTCTTAAAACCTTTTTAAGCTTGAAGTGTATTTTGATTGATAATTAGTATTGCCACCTAGTCATTTTTAGGAAGTTGTTTATTTTTATTTTTTTTTTATTTTTATTTTTATTTTTTTTTTTGGTTTTTGGGTCACACCCTGCCATGCTCAGGGCTTACTCCTGGCTCTATGCTCAGAAATCACCCCTGGCAGGCACAGGGGACCATATGGGATGCCAGGATTCAAACCACTGTCCTGCATGAAAGGCAAACGCCTTACCTTCATGCTATCTCTCCGGCCCCAGGAAGTTGTTTCTTTGAAGGATTTTCTTCCTACCTTTGACTTTGAGTTTAGTTTACTCTGACTATCCATATGTGTTTCTTGCAGTAGCAGAATGTTGAATTCCATTTTCTGATCCATTTTGATACTCGTCTCGTAATTGGTGATATTGTCCTTTGACATTGAGAGATTATTGTCATAGGATTTTGTAGAAGTTTGGTTTGTTGTGGGGTTGGTCTTGCCTTCAGTAGGCCCTTCAGTTTCTCTTCTTTTTGTGGGGACACACCCGGTGACGTTCAGGGGTTACTCTGGCTATGTGCTCAGAAATTGCTCCTGGGTTGGGGGAACCATATGGGACACTGGGGATAGAACCCAGATCCATCCTGGGTCAACTGTGTGCAAGGCAAATGCCTTACTGCTGTGCTATCACTTCGGCCTTCAGTTTTTCTCTTAAGATTAATTTTTATCATTAAAGTTCCTGAGCTGTTTTTCTCTGAAAAGCTTTGTATTCTTTTTTTTTTTTTTTTTTTTTGGTTTTTGGGCCACACCCGGTAACGCTCAGGGGTTACTCCTGGCTATGCGCTCAGAAGTTGCTCCTGGCTTGGGGGACCATATGGGACACCGGGGGATCGAACCGCAGTCTGTCCAAGGCTAGCACTGGCAAAGCAGGCACCTTACCTTTAGCGCCACCGCCCGGCCCCAGCTTTGTATTCTTTATTTAAATTTGAATGAAAGTCTGGCTGTGTGAAGTATTCTTAGCTAGGCATTCATTTCTTTTTTTTTTTTTTTTTTTTTTGGGTCACACCCGGCAGTGCTCAGGGGCTACTCCTGGCTCCATGCTCAGAAATTGCTCCTGGCAGGCACAGGGGACCATATGGGACGCCGGGATTCGAACCGATGACCTTCTGCATGAAAGGCAAACACCTTACCTCCATGCTAATTCTCCGGCCCCGGCATTCATTTCTTTGAGTTTTTTTTTTTTTTTTCTCACTATATTCTCAACACAGCCTTTGGGCTTGGAGAGTTGCTTGTCATAAATTTGCTGTCAATCTTAAGGATGATTCCTTGTATTTAATTTCCTTTTTTGCTTTTGCTGCTTTCAGTGTTCTATCTCTGTCCATGATTTTCACCATTGTGAATAGAATATTTTTTGTTGAGGTTTCTCAGCTGGTACTCTTCCGGTATTCAGGATGTGGGTGAATGCATTCTTTATCTTTGGGAACTTCTCAGCTATGATGTCTTTGACTGTTCTTCATAGGGGTTTTCTTCCTGGCCCTCTGGGACCCCAATAATTCTCATGTTATTTCTGTTGGAATTTTTCCCAGAGTTCTATTTTTGTCTGTTCACTAATTTTTTTTTAAGAATTCTTTCTTTCTATTTTTTGGGGGTGGGGGTTTGTGTCACACCCTGCGATACTCAGGGGTTCCTCCTGGCTATGTGCTCAGAAATCGCTCCTGGCTCGGTTGACATATGAGACTTGGGGATCAAACCCAGGTCCTTTTTAGGTCAGCTGCATGCAAGGCAAAAGCCCTACAACTGCGCCATCACTCCGGCCCCTCTGCTCACTGATTCTTTCCTCATTAACTGTTACTCTTCTGTTGACTCCTTCCTGTGATTTTTTTTTTCAATTTGCCTACCAAGTTTTTTGTGATTTCTAGCTGAAGTTTTTCATTTCTACTCTCATATCCTCTTGAGTTTTATTGGCTGTCTGTTAGTGGAGCCTATGACTCCAAAATGTGGGTCTGATGAGACACAGGCCTGGAAACAAATGTCAACACAGGAAATAATCCACACAGTGAAGAGGTACAAGAATGGGTTCAGGAAATCCAGTGCTCAAGCAAGGAATTCAACTACCCAAGCTTTCTGCTCCCAAGGAGGAACGCAGCTCAGTGGAAGAAGACCAAAGAAATGAGGTCCTGTCTTCCTCAGACTCCTGTGGGAGAAGAATACCAAGTAGGGAATAATCCAATATCCCATCACCAGCTCACACCCTAGGGTGGAGTATGAATATTGATTAGGAGTGGACCAGGAACCCAACAGCTGTCCATTCTAAGATTTCTTTGAGTTCTTTAGGACACCCACAACATTTCCTTTCTAAAGCCCTCTTCAGACTGACTATATAATTGGTTGATAATAATTGGGTCTTCAGACTTTCTATCTTTATATTCAGTAAGTGTGGTGAGCTGTGTTGATTTGTTATTGTGACTTTTTTTGGGGGGGAATCCATACCCAGTGACACTCAGAGGTTACTCCTGGCTCTGTGCTCAGAAATTGCTCCTGGCTTGGTTGACCATATCGGACACCAGGGGATCGAACCATAATCTGTCCTAGGTCAGCGCGTGCAATGCAAATGCCCTACCACTTGTGCCACTCCTCCGGCCCCTGCTATTGTGACTTTTGCAGCCTAATGGTATTTTTTATGCAATGTACTGGGGGCTCATGACTATAGGAAACACTATGTTTGCTCTTACAGGGTAACTGGTCCTGTGTAGAAATTTCTCCCCTGATGAAAGATGATCAGGCCAAGCTGGTACTTTTTTTTTTTTTTTTTTTTTTGTGGTTTTTGGGTCACACCCAGCAGTGCTCAGCAGTGCTCAGGAGTTATTCGTGGCTCCAGGCTCAGAAACTGCTCCTTGCAGGCATGGGAGACCATATGGGACTCCAGGATTTGAACCGATGACCTGCATGAAAGGCAAACACCTTACCTCCGTGCTATCTCTCTGGCCCCAAGCTGGTTCTTTTTGTGGTTGTGCTTTTCCTGTTGCTGTCAGCCTGGCTCTTCCCCCTCCAGACAGCCAGCTTTTCTCTGAACTTTGCTCTTTTGTGGGAGTCACTTACCTTTTGCAGAAATTGCTCCCCTGATGAAAGATGATAGGCCACAAGCTGGTTCTCCTTCCCGCTGCATTCTTCCTGCCATCAGCTTGCTGGGCTTTTCCTAGCACAGCCAGCAGGCTTTCCTTCCTTTAAAGCATTGTGATTTACAGTTATTCATAGTTGAGTTTTAGACATTGATTGTTCCAGCAGCAATCCCACCACAAATGTCAACCTCCCTCCAGTGTTCCTAGAGTCCATCCCTTGCCCCATCCCTGGCTCCCCCTGCCATCACAACAGACCCCATTTAAAAATTTATTATTATTATCATTATTATTATTATTATTAATAGGCCCCCTTTTATTTATTTATGTTTTTTGGTTTTTGGATTTTGGGTCACACATGACAGCGCTCAGGGGTTACTCCTGGCTCTACACTAAGAAATTGCTCCTGGCAGACTCAGAAGACCATCTGGGATGCCGCAATTTGAACCACCATTCTTCTGCATGCAAGGCAAATGCCCTACCTCCATGCTATTTCTCCAGCCCCCAAGCCCCTTTATAAGTTTGTTTTTTAAGTTTCCATTTTGTAATTTCAGTGTTGTGGACTCTATATGGTTTTGATATTCAGTCTGTCCTTTCTTAGTACCACTAATGTACTTGAATCTTTCCAACACCTGTTCTCTGTTATTTCACATTTATCTTTCTCCTCCTCTTCTCTATTTCTTATCTTCTCAATATTCTGGGGCCAAGAATGTTCTAGACAGCCCCCCCCCATTTGAACCATTGCGTTTCCTCATGCAGTTATTCTAAATACCACCTATAATTGATTTCAGCCTCTGTTTATCCTCCTTCTGCTTCTTTTACTATGATATCTTGTCATGTATTTTTAAGTATTATTTTTTATAACTGACCTGAAAGTATATGTAAACTGTCCTTGAATCCAAAGAACAGTAGTTGATTCAAGGGATAGTCTGACAAGTTCTGGTTATTCAGACTTGGATATTTAGTAGATGTCAAGTTCAAATAAAACAGTAATATGTTTTGTCAAAGAAACATATTGCGCTCTTCTGTGAAAATTAGAATTTTTGAAATTTGCAGTAACTATAGTGATTAAGAACTTCCCAATGCTTTAAAGATTATACAATCAGGTAATGATTCAGTGGATATATTCTGATATTTTGTCATGAAAAGACCTACATAAGGACTGAACCTGCATTATAGTGTTAAGTACAAGTACGTATGTGGCATAAAACAATGCATAGGCAATCTTTATAAAATGCGTAATAATATAAAAAATGCGTAATAATATAAACTACATATAAGGGATTTGAATAAATACAATTAAAAAGCTTTTTGTCAGATTCAACTAATTTGGTTTTTATATAAATTCCTGTATGCACCTACCTCAGTAAGATTCCCAATATCCCATATGGTCCCTCAAACCTGCCAGGAGTAATATCTGAGATGTGCCAGGTGTGGCCCCAAAACAAAAATATAAATGCTACAGTATATTTCAAAACTATCCATATTTGCTGGGAAGGCAAATAAAAATGCTACTTTTTTCAATTACATATTCTGGGAGTCCATGTTTTCTTTATATTTTTGAACATCTTGCAACAAATTTAATGAAGCAGATATTCCCTCCATATATTTTCTTTGAAGCTAGATATTCGATGTTTCCAGAAATATATAATACCATTCTTTATATGAAAATTTGAAAAATATTTTTTCCAAAAATATTTATACTAACACAATGAACTTTACACTGTATATGTGGGTTACTGGTGTTAGATGATGACTTCATGTATGCAAAGGAAATACTTTATACATAACCTAATACTTTTATTAGATGAACTAATAAAGGTTTATTTCCTGATATATTAAGATTTGACTATACACTTCTTTGAGAATTTATAGAGTTTTTTTGTTTTTTGGGCCACACCCGGTGTTGCTCAGGGGTTACTCCTGCTGTCTGCTCAGAAATAGCTCCTGGCAGGCTGGGGGGTGGGACCATATGGGACACTGGGATTCGAACCAACCACCTTAGGTCCTGGATTGGCTGCTTGCAAGGCAAACACCGCTGTGCTATCTCTCCGAGCCCAGAGATTTTTACTATTCTGTATTTCCACATGCAATAGACTACAGACATTTTTTTTCTTTCCTTTAATCTGTACTGACTAAAATACTTTTTATAATTTGGTGATCATTTGTTCAGCTTATAGGACTAATTGTAATTTATTTTCCATTTACCTCCATGCTATTTTTTTGTTTGTTTGTTTGTTTCTGGGTCACACCCGGCAGCGCTCAGGGATTACTCGTGGCTCTACACTCAGAAATCGCACCCTGCAGGCTGGGGGACCTTATGGGATGTCGAGATTCGAACCACTGTCTTTCTCCATGCAAGGCAAACACCTTACCGCTATGCTATCTCTCCGGCCCCACTTCCAGGCTATTGGATGTAGCTAGCCATTTCTTTTCTGTAAATAATTTTTCTTTTATTCTAACACTCTGATTTATCAAGTTGTTCATAATGTCTTTCAGGCATTAAATATTTTTTTCACTAATCCCATCATCAGTCTGACCTTCCCTTCACCAGTGTTCCCAGTTTTCCACCAAACAACGTAGCCTAACCCCTTGCAGGCACAGACAAAAGTACTTCATATGTTTGTCAGAAGACAGAGGCCAGTGGAATGATCAAAACTTAGATCAACAAGGTCCATTTGAAATAATTGTTATATCTTTCCATGGTGTTACTAAAGTCAGTGTCCAAGGATTTATTCGGCTGTGTTTAGTGCTAGTTTTCTGTATTACTGTTTTGGCTTACTGATCTTAGTAGATATCTATGTAATGTGATTATTATCTTTCCTGTGATGTTACTGGGTTGACACTGCTATTTAATTTTGAGGTGTTGTATCGTGTTTGGCAGTTTGATAAGGTTACATTGTGGAGTGGGGTTGTTTTTGGTGGAGAATGGAGGGCATGGAGCTGGGCTGCGGTGGGTCAAGCAGAAAGGGGAATCTGTCCCCACCCATTCTGCGAATGTCACAGAGGTATCAGACCCAACCAGAGTACGTGGGAAGAGTTGGTGGCTGTTACTTTCTTTTTTTTTTTTTTTTTTGGTTTTTGGGCCACACCCGGTAACGCTCAGGGGTTACTCCTGGCTATGCGCTCAGAAGTCGCTCCTGGCTTGGGGGACCATATGGGACGCCGGGGGATCGAACCGCGGTCCGTCTCCTAGGCTAGCGCAGGTAAGGCAGGCACCTTACCTCCAGCGCCACCGCCCGGCCCCAACTTTCTTTTGGAGCTTGGTAGAAGAACTGGGCCATTTTTCTGCTGGGAAGATGGTGGGTGTGGCAGAATTTGTGAGAGGGGGCTCTGTCCATTCCTATTACTAAAATATCCCAGAGTTTTCAAAAGCCTATAGTTTGATCCTACCTGAAAAGGTTCAGCTATTTATATTATTTGCATTCAGCCACAAAACTGTGCTATTTCTCTACCATTTGTAAATTTTTTGGGGCCACACCCGTGACGCTCAGGGGTTCTCCTGTCTATGCTCTCAGAAATCACTCCTGGCTTGGGCGTCCATATGGGACACCAAGGGATCGAACTGAGGTCTCTGCTGGGTCAGTTGCATGCAAAGCAAAGGCCCTACTGCTGCACCATCGCTCCGGCCCCTGCCCACCCCAACTTTGCTGCTTATCTGTTTCTTAATATGTGGCAGAAATTTTTTGAACATTTCTGGGAATTTTTACTAGTGGTTTCTAGAAACTATTTCTGCTTTGATTGTAACTCATCATTTCTTTTGTGCCCTCTTACTTGGAGTTGTGTTTCAAATTGGTCTTTTTTTTTTTAAACACAAATTTCATAATACTTAGTTTTGAAAGCCCTTAAAATTCGTTAGCTATTGAACAAATTGGTCTCTTTTCCAGAATGGTGTTAATGTTTTGTGACATCTGATTAAGTTGGTATATATTTTTAAACAAGTAATTGAGTCCTCTCTAGCTCAATATTATTTTTTACTTGATAACATATTATCATAGTAGTGGCTGGGTATGTACATACCTTGGTGTTAGAACACATGCATTTGTGGATATGAGACCTTGGGCTTGATCAGCAGTTGTTTGCCTTCCCCAAATACTTTCAGGGGTTGGAGAGATAGCACAGTGGTAGGGCATTTGCCTTGCAAGCAGCCAACCCAGGACTGATGGTGGTTCGAATCTTGGCATCCCATATGGTTCGTGAGCCTGCCACGAGCGATTTCTGAGCGCAGAGCCAGGAGTAACCTCTGAGTGCTGCCAGATGTGACCCCCTCCCCCCAAAAAACCCTGCAAATACTTTCAGATTATTCTTATGCACAATTTATAGTTTTAATGTTTCTATATTATGTAGTTCCTGTATCTTACACTGTTTCAAGGATAATACTGTACATGAATACTGTAGCATTTATATTTTTGCTTTTGGGCCATACCTGGCACACCTCAGAAATTATTCCTGGCAGGCTTGAGGGACCATATGGGCTGTTGGGGATCTTACTGAGGTAGGTGCATGTAAGGCAAATGCCCTACCTACTGTGCTATTGCTCCGGATCCAATACATATAGCACTTATTTTTTAATACCATGGCAGTGTAAAGGTTTTACTTTGGAAAAGTGTATATTTTATATATATCCATACATGTATATGTATATATGTTTATTATACAAAAATATATATATTATACATATAATGGGTCATACCTGACAGTGCTGGGAGCTTACTGCTGGCTTTGTACTCAGGAATTACTCCTGACAGGATGCTTGGGTGACCTTATAGGATGCCAGGTACCTAATCCAGGTTGGCTGTGTATAAGGCAAGCACCTTACCTGCTGCTGCTCTGACCTTGAAAAATTGTATATTATTTTGTCTCATAACCACTTAGCCTTAATATTAAAATTATTGAAACATATATATAAAAGTAGGAAGCATTTTTTCTTATTTTTGGAGGACCATTGGCCTTAATTTCAAATTACTGAAACTTGTATGAATAAAAATGGGAAACTTAGCTTTTAATTTTTTTTTTGGGGGGTGGACAAGGCATACTTCAGTGTTTAAGGATTGAACCAGAGCTTATACATGAAAAGCACATGCGCCATTCCATTCCATTCCATTCCATTCCATTCCATTCCATTCCATTCCATTCCATTCCATTCCATTCCATTCCATTCCATTCTACTCCACTCCACTCCATTCCACATTCCATCCCATTCCATCCCATTTCAACCCAACTGCCATTCCAGCCCTGGAAAGTACTTGTAATTTAGTTTTAGGATTTCTGGATCACACCCAGTGATGCTCAGCAGGTATTCCTGGTCCTTAGCTCAAGAGAGACTTCTGGCCATCTTGTAGTAACATACATGGTGCTGGGAATTTGCACCAGGATCTGTGACTTGAAAGGCAAAGTACCTTATAATGTGGCAAATCATGAAAGTACATTCCTCAGCTAAATTATGTATTTTTGTTTGAGATTGAGAATAATTTGAGGTTACTTAATTGAAATTTCAAGCTGGAGACTCAATCTGAGGGCATGAGGATGCAGTGTTGTTCAGGCTCTGTGGTCAGTATCAATACCTGGCCACCCTGGTGGTGCTTGAGGGCCTCTAGGGCCAGAACCAGTGATATTTTTGGACCATCTAGTGCTGGGCTTTAAACCAAATTTGGTGTCATACTAGACATGCATCCTTAACCCCAGCATTCTCCAGTCTTGCCATATATCTTTACTATTCAAATTGTTCAGGGTCAGATTAACAGGGTTAGCACGGTTATTCAAGAACTCCAGTATCATTTTTGCCTGTCTTGTAGCTTTTTATTCCTCAATACCCTACTCACATATTTATTTCCTTGGCTATTTCCTGTGGTATCCCAAATGTGTCTTTTGTGGTTTTTTTTTTCTGACTGTGTTGTCTTAGCTTCAGCATATATAATGTGATATATATATATATATATATATATTTTTTTTTTTTTTTTTTTTTGTCAGAGAACAAATTAACTAGACAGGAAAATGGACTCTGGTTTAACATAAAAGGGTAAACATAAAAAGGTAAAACATAACTTTCTAGTATCTGAATAGCCTCAAAGTTAATTTATAATGTCTGCTTTCATTATTATTTAAAATATCACTTAGTTCTGTTACATGTATACATCATTCATACGCGACATTTCACATTCATATTTGTTGTTAGTCTGTGTTTCTTGTTCTTTTTGATGTGTACCAGCACTGGTTGTTCTTGTTCTTTGTGATGTATGCCATTCTCTGTGGTTTGAGATGATATCGCATTGTTGCTGTGGATTGCATCTTCCTGATGATTAATGACGTAAAGCATTTTTTCTTTTTTTTTTTTTTTTGTGGTTTTTGGGTCACACCCGGCAGTGCTCAGGGGTTATTCCTGGCTCCAGGCTCAGAAATTGCTCCTGGCAGGCACAGGAGGACCATATATGGGACGCCGGGATTCGAACCGATGACCTCCTGCATGAGAGGCAAACGCCTTACCTCCATGCTATCTCTCCGGCCCCAACGTAAAGCATTTTTTCATGTGCCTTTTGGCCATATGTATTTCTTAGAAGAAGATTCTGTTAATCTCTTCTTTCCTTTTTTTTTTTTTTGATGGGATCGGATATTTTTTGGTTAAGTTCTTGTTAAAAACTTGTTAATGTCTACCAGTACCTTGTATATCTTTGATATTCTATTCGCCCTTTGTCAAGTAGATGTTGGATGAATAATCTCTGCCATTTTGATGGTGACTTTTGTATCTTGGTCATTATTTCTTTTGAGGAGCAGAAGCTTCTAATTCTGATGTAGTTCAATCTGTTTATCTTTTCTTTCACTTGCTTGGTCTGTGGTATTTAGACCTTAAAGATGCACTTAACTTCAGTGTCATGGAAGCTAGTGGCATCCCTCCTCCACACACACAGTCTCCTTTTAGTTAATACAGCATTTTATACAAAGTGTGCAGTTGGTGTATTTGCATTGTAGATTGCAGATTTATTTTTATTTTTCCGTCCTTTATTCCTTTGCTGCTGTTTTTGAGATTACTAGGATTCGCACTGGATTGTAGTGCCTGAACTCTAGGTTATCGTGCTTTGGAGATGTCGTGTTAGGAATTTGTTGTAGAGTCAGGAATTCCATTCAAATGGCACTGCTCCTCTGTTTGCGCTCAGCATGTGCGACAGTGACTGAAATTGAACTCAGAATTGTTTGCTCACAAGGCAATGAAGTTACCACAAACTGTTTCTAGACCCTGAAAAGGATTTGTTTTTGTTTCTTTATCCTTGGTCTGCAGTGTCCTTGAAAATAATACCATTGATTCTGAAATTAGATGTTCATTTAAATGTCAGTTTTTCTATGCATGTAACCACTGAACTTTTTGGTATTGATTATATGTGATAAACCATATTTATATAAGGAACTGATTATCTTTTAACTTATTGAGATAACCATTATTAATAATATTAATAAACATTTTAGTGCCTGTCTCTGTTTTACATATTATTGATAATATTTAACTAAAATGTAAGGATCCTTTAAAAAGTTTACAAAATAAGGGCCAAAGTGGTGGCTCATTGGTAGGGCATTTGCCTTGCATGCGGCTGACCTAGGATGGACTGCGGTTTGATCCCCTTACATCCCATATGGTCCCCTAGCTAGGAGCGATTTCTGAGCACATACCCAGGAGTAACCCCTGAGCATCAATGGGTATGGCCTAAAAACCAAAAAACAAAAAATTACAAAATAGTATAAGTAATTTTATAACATAGATAAGAAAATGTTAAATCATGTACGTTAACGTAATTTATTTTTAATAACCAGAACATAAGCAATGTCATTTTGTCATTTAGTTAAAAACATATATTCTGCTATTTGTAACTTTTGAATTTTACTTTAAATTTTATTTATTTATTTATTTATTTATTTATTTATTTGGTTTTCTTTGGGTTGCAATCGGCAGTGCTTGGGTTACTCCTGGCTCTGTGCTCAGAAATTGCTTCTGGCAGGCTTGGGGGACCATATGGGATGCTGGAATTCGAACCACTGTCCTTCTGCATGCAAAGCAAAAGCCTTACCTCCATGCTATCCCAGATTTTATTATTTTCTGTGGGGAGGCCACACCTTCAATATTCAGGGGTTACTTTGGTTTCTGCACTTAGGAATTACTCCTGGTGGTGCTAAGAGAACCATATGGAATGCCAGGAATTGAATCCAGATCAATTGCTTTTAAGGCAAATGCCCTACACACTTCTGGAACTGGGGGACATCTCCCAAAGAAGGGAGGAAAATATAAAACAGAAATAGTGAAAATTAAAAAGTTAATGAAACAAAACAGTTTTAAAAGAGATGGGTGCATAGCCAGCTATATCAGAAAATGTTTCCTTACGCTTTAAGAATAAGGAATGAAAGAATTTTTTTCTCTCGTATATGGAAATATTGAACAGGCATAGTAAAGCTTATATTTTGAATTTTAATAAAATCTTGCATAATACATACACTGTTTTTCATGATAATTAAAATAATTCTGAGTTGTATCTGAATATTAAAAATATTAGTACTGGTAGGTTAGATGATGATGTGTTAGTAACTGCTTTTTTTTCCTAGTACTAACTGTAACTCAGTGTTTCCTACAGGTATTTTTAAAATCATATTTACAGAATTTAATAGGAAATTTCAAAAATTGGGTTTATATTTATATGTGTACATTTTTGAAAGACTTGGAAAATTGTTAGTTGCAAGGGAGCATGTATAGTTTGAAGAAGCCATTGTGTTTTGTTTCTGGATTAATACCTTATTCCCCTCTTTATTGATAGCTAAGCAATTCACAGTACTTTATATAAACTTACTTGGTTTGTAAAGTTAAGGTAATTGTTGGTATACACTGGATTTAATTTTATTTGATTCTTGGTATTTTAAATGTTCAAATTATCTATAATTTTATTACATGGTGATTATTTAGAACATAGGCAGTATTTTGAAAACTCACTGTTGATACAATATTTTTTTGTTGATACAATATTAAGATTTGTCAGAATATTTCATTGCACGAAATCAGCTATATACTGTATATACTTAGGTATACTTTAGAGATGTTTGTCATTAGGAATTGATTTGAAAACGTGGGATATAGAATATGGTCAAGTTAATTTTAATATTAAATTAAGGAAAGATGAGAAAAAGAAATAAACTGCAGAAAATGTAACTATGTCTTCCCCACTAAACTAACTTTCTGACCCCAATATCATACAGTTTTTAAAAGTAGAGTTTAGTGAGGCCAGGAGGATAGTATAAGAGATAAGACACAAGGCATACTATTTAACTCTGGTTTGATAAATGACACCAATAATATCATATAGTAGCCCTACTGACCCATAAGTACCATTGGGGTGAGCTTGGTGATCCCTGCCAGCACACAGCTTGAGTAGCACTACATATTTGGACTGTAGTATTGAGTTGCCAGCCTGGTTGACTAAGTATTGCAAAGAATGGTTTCTGGGCTCCCTGAACACTGCCTAGGAGACTGTGCAATCCCCACTCCCAACCCCACCCCAGGCAGATTGTAGAGAGAACTCCAATTTACTTTGGGAAGCAAATCTTAATTTTAATCTGTTAGATAATATATACTGTATTTTTTCATACTGTAAGATATACTCCCCCCCCCAAAAGATGGGGGAAAATGTTTGTGTGTCTTATGAAGTGAATTCTGCCTGGAGCTGAAGCCTAAGTGGTGTTTTTAATTTTCTCATGTAAAAATGAGTTAGGTAAATGTGTTTAACCAGCTGTGGACCTGCGTATTGTAAATATACTTCTGCCTTGCAGGCTGGTTGTTCCCAGCCGCCATCTCCTGCCGGCGTCTTGCATTGCACCATTTGTTTTAGAATAATTTTTTTTCTTCTTGTTTCCCTTGTCTAAAACCTATGTGTGTCTTATGGTCAGGTGCATCTTTCAGAGCGAAAAATACAGTAATAAGTTTGATAAATATAATCCATTCAATCTTACCAGCTCTTTTCTTTTAAAATTTTTATTGTAAACATTGTGATTTACAAAGTTCTTCATAGTTGGGTTTCAGACATACAGGGTATTAGGGCCAATCCCACCACTATTTGATTTTTGAATCTAAAAACCAATGATCAGGTTATATCTCAGCCTATCAATTCATAGATACATTATTTTCCTTTGAGTTTGTTTTAAAGGAGGTAATTGACTCTACCTGACTGTTTTCAGTTTAATACTAATTCCCCCCACCTTTTTTTTATGGTTTTTGAGTTACACCCGGCAGCGCTCAGGGATTACTCCTGGCTCTATGCTCAGAAATCGCCCCTGGCAGGCCTAGGGGACCATATGGGATGCCGGGATTTGAACTACTGTCCTTCTGCATGAAAGGCAAACGCCTTACCTCCATGCTATCTCTCTGGCTCCATAATTCCCCCCATTTTAATGTTTCTCTTTATTATCTATTGCTATATAACCAGTTACTTCAAAACTTAGTGGCTGAAGAAATGATTTTTGTATATTTTACTTTGTCCTTAAGAAATAAGCAGCATATGGGGCCAGAGAGAAGCACAGTGGTGGGCATTTGCCTTGTACACAGCCTATTCAGGATGAAAGGTGGTTCGAATCTGGCATTCCATATGGTCCCCTGTGCCTGTCAGGAGCGATTTCTGAACACAGAGCCTGGAGTAACCCCTGAGTGCTGCAGGTGTGACCTCAAAACAAGCAAAGAAAAGAAAAGAAATAAGCAGCATAGAAGATAGTTTTAATTCAGAATTTCTCAATTTTATTTGGGATTTGAGATCACATTGAAATTCAGGTGGTAGTTTTCTGATTTTAGGACAAAAGCTTCCAAATCATAGTTTTCGTAGCCGTTAACAAGCCTCAGGAGTCTGGCCAGAAGGATCTTGACACATGGGCTTTTTTACATCTGTGTTGCTGCTCACAGCCTGGTATTTTGCTTGCTCCAAAGCACAAGAAATCAGTGAGAGCCTACCAAAGAAAAATTAGTCAATTAATTTTATTAGTGATATTCCATTGTTCTGATAAGGTTTGTTCCTTAAAAATGAATCACAAAAAAAAAATGAATCACACAAAAAAAAATGAATCACAAAATTTACCTCGAATTCCATTCCTTAGAAATGAGTTTCCAAATCTTCACACTGGGTGGGGAGTAAATTATCAAGAGCTTGGGTCATTGTGGACCATTTTTGAGGTTGCCCTAACCTTCTCCTTTAAAATTTAAGCTTTTTTTTTTTTTATTGTTGCAGAATTGTTTCTTAAAATGAAAGTGTATGGGGAAGAAAGAGGTACAAATGTTAAGTAGGTAAGTGGGAGTTGTCCTTAGAGGAGGGTTTTTAGAAGTAACTAGAAAATTTAACCTACTATCCTTCTTCAGCAATTCCAAGTAGCATGATTATTAATAAATTTACCAATAAATATCATTCAAGAACATTAGTAAATACTTTTTTGTCATTACTTATTTTGAAGTTTATCAGCAGTTGCATTTGAAAGTTAGTTATTGCAATGGTTTAGACAAGTATTTGTATATTTTGCTACAAAAATATTATAAAGTTAGACATTAGATTATGGAAAGCAATTTATGTAAAACTTCAACAGCTTTTATTTTTTTTACTTTATTTAAAGAAAATGCATCACAGAGTAGACATTTGATCATAACACATTTGTCTCCAGATATCACAGTTATGAGATCACAGTTATTAAAAAAATAGAAGAAAAGATAAAAAAGAAGAGAAGAAAGAAATGTAAAAAAAGTAGTACGGTCCTGGAGAGATAGCACAACGGCGTTTGCCTTGCAAGCAGCCGATTCAGGACCAAAGGTGGTTGGTTCGAATCCCGGTGTCCCATATGGTCCCCCGTGCCTGCCAGGAGCTATTTCTGAGCAGACAGCCAGGAGTAACCCCTGAGCACTGCCGGGTGTGGCCCAAAAAACAAAAAAATAAAATAAAATAAAATAAAATAAATAAAAATAAAAAATAAATAATAAATAATAAAAGAAGTACAATGACAAATTGTTGTTTTTTCTTTTCTTTTTTTGGGGCCACATCCAGTGACACTCAGGGTTACTCCTGGCTATGTGCTTAGGAATTGCTCCTTTTTTAGGAAACCATATAGGACGCTGCGAATTGAACCCAGGTCTGTCCTGGGTCAGCCACTTGCAAGGCAAATCATGTCAACAAAAGGCATGCATTATAGCATTATATTAGTTTTCTTTTTCTCTTCTTTTTTTTTTTTTTTTTTTTTTTGGATTTTGGGTCACACCCATGATGTTAAGGTGTACTCCTGGCTAGGAACTCAGAAATCGCTCTTGGCTCAGGGGACAATATGGGAAGCCAGGGATCAATCCCAGGTCTGTCCTGGGTCAGCCACATGCAAGGCAAATGCCCTACCACTGTGCTATCACTGTGGCCCCTCATTCTCTCTTTTTTAAGTAGAGGCCGCTCCTCGTGATGCTTTCAGCTCCAGAGACTACTCTATGCAGTGAAATGAGATTTGAGGCCTTGAGTGTAGGTTTATTGGTTTTGGGTTGGCAATGCAGTGCTGCTCAGCCCCACAATGACAAATTCGTGGAAATTATTTTATCTCCAATGAGGTCATTAGGAAAAATATATTTGTTTTCAGATAACTGAGAGAAAAGCTATTAGAGCAGAAAGAAAATGTAAGAGAAGAAAGAAAATTTAAAAAGAAAGAAAACAAAAGCACAGTAGCAAGAAAATTTGTGAAAATTATTGTATCTCCAATGAAGTAATTAAGATAATGGGAGATACTTTAGTAAGCTCCTGTTGTTAGCTGTCCACTCTGTTACTTCATTTGTTTCCAAACATCAGTGGCCTTAGCTACACATTGGCATTTCAATTGATGTATTCCTCTAGGGATGACAGCATCAAAGAAATGAAGTTGTCCGGGAATTCAGTGTACTATTACTAATACAGACCTCTAAGAAGAAGGAGGTTGTGGGGGGAACGGTGCCTGCATTCACTCCACAAAAGCCCTGATGATAATGATAACAGCTCATATACCTGAAGTTTTGTCAGATTGGTATCTCTGCAGGGAACCATAGATGAGTCATGAGACAGGGCCATAGCCAAAGCGATGATTCTGGGTGATGGATGCAGCAGGCATAGCTTTGGCAGTGTAGAGGCTTGACTCAACCTCTCTGAGATTGCCAGCTTTCAGTTGTGTGGCTGGTGTCCCCATGATTTTTCACAGCTTGCTTTACATCTCTTTCAAGAAAAGAGTGATTCTATGAAACTGGAACATCTCTGACAGCTTTTAAAGTCTAAATAACTTTACTGAAGTAAATTTAAAATAATAGGTAAAAAGATAAATGGGACTACATCAGTTTTTATTTTTTAATTTTCAATGTTTTTGTTTTTGGGGCCCCATCCGGTGGTGATCAGGGGTTACTTCTGGCTTTGCATTCAAGAACTATTCCTGGTGGGCTCAGAGGACTATATTGGATGCTGGAATTTGAACCTGGGTGGGCCATGTGCAAGGCAAGTGCCTTACCAACTGTACTATCTCTTTGACTTGGGTCTTCTACATCAAGTTAAGAAGCTTCTAAAGCTTTCACTACTAAAGAAATAATGATCAGAATAAAAATACTTCCCTCACCATGTGGAAGAAGATATTTGCCTGCTATTCAGCTGATGAAGGTTTAATATCCAAGATATTTAAAGCACCAGTAAAATTTTACAAGAAATAACAACCAATGGCATTAAAAAAAATGGGGAGATGATGGACAGAAAAATTCCTAAAAGATTTATGGATATTCAAAAGACACATGAAAATTTTTTCTGCATCACTCATCATCAGAAATTGTCAATTAAAGCAACAAGATCACCTCAGACAAGTAAGACCCATCACAAAGATCAAGAATAACCAGTGTTGGAATGAATGTGGGAAAGAAAGGACTGTCATCCATTGCTGTTGGGAATGCTGGCTTGTCCAGTTCTTTGGGAAACAATATGGATACTTCTTAAAAAAACTAGGAATTGGTCCCCCAAATGTCCCACATTTTGGCATCTACCCCATGGGTCCAGAGGCTCTCTTCATAATAGACATTTACATTCTTATATTCATTACAACGTTGTTCACAATAGCCAAAATTTGGAAACTATCCACGTCTCTGAGAACAGATGACTGCATAATGAAATAATGATACATACATGCAGTCTAAACTACTGACTGAGGAAAGAAGCAGTCAAGCAACTTGCTACTTATTTAGATGGATCTAGATAGTATCCTGTTGAGCGAAGTTTGTTAGGAGAGGCACAGACACAAAACGATCTCTCGATATAGTAGGGAAATAATAAATGGCCAAAAGCAACAGAAACTGGAACTGGTTTTCACAAGGAAGCTTATCATAGGGAAGATTAAGGAATATAGAATAGAAGTACATGGGGCCTGGGCCGGCGAGGTGGCGCTAAAGGTAAGGTGTCTGCCTTGCAAGCACCAGCCAAGGAAGGACCATGGTTCGATCCCCTGGCGTCCCATACGGTCCCCCCAAGCCAGGGGCCACTTCTGAGCGCTTAGCCAGGAGTAACCCCTGAGCATCAAAGGGGTGTGGCCCCTCCCCCCAAAAAATAACCAAATAAAGAAGAAGTACGTGGGGCCGAACTGGGATGGCTGTGGAGGATCTTGGATACTCTGGTGGAAGGGATTGTGGTGTTGGGATGTGTTGTGCATGCAACACTCCCATTAACATTATTGTAAACTAGTGTGCCTAAAATAAAATAAAAAAAAATAACCAGCTGAATTTGTAGCCATGCAATTTATATAAATGTTTGATGATAGTGGTATACTTAGTGACTAAACATCTTACTCGATAACTATTTTCAGATTATATGTATTGAAAAATCTGAGAAAATAGTGGTGCTTGAAATTCAGTTTTAATACTAACATGTTCTTCTAACTTTCTCATCCACAGTGCTCTTAGTCATTAATGGATTACTTATTTTTCTTTGTATTCCAATAAAAAGAACCTTATTTCAGAATATAAGAACTTACGTTAATATAGACAATAAACTTTTGAGTGAAACTTAGCTTTTCTTTTAGTTTTAAGACTCTACAGATGTATAAAGTTGTTAGAGAATGATTCCTTTGTGTGTTTGTGATAAGTCTATTTCTAAAAGCTTTATATTAATTTTGTCATTACAACCATTTCGTGAAGTATGCTTTTCTCCTTATATTTTACCTCTCCCTATATTTTATATACCCTGTATTTCTATATTTTACCCTTCTTAAAGTCCTTATATTACATGAAAATAATTTTTGGCAACGACTTGATTTTAGATTCATTTGCATTGTGTTTTAAAAAGTGTACTTATTTTGTTGGTGTTTTTTATTTTGGGACACACATGTCTGCTCAGGGCTTATTTTAGACTCCCTGCTTCTATATCCTTTTTTTGTTTGTTTGTTTTGTTTTGGGGGGGTCACACCCAGCAGTGCTCAGGGGTTACTCCTGGCTCTACGTTCAGAAATCGCACCTGGCAGGGTCGGGGGACCATATGGGATGCTGGGATTTGAACTACCATCCTCCTGTATGCAAGGCAAACGGCTTTACCTCCATGCTATCTCTCCAGCCCCCTGCTTCTGTATCCTGATGGTGCTGTAGGGAACATGAGGTCCAGATGACTGAACTCTGGTTGTCCACGTGGAAGGCATGCATCTCACATACTGTGCTTTCTTTTCAGCCCCAAATTTGTATTTTTTACAGTTTAGTTCTTTATAAATTGATGCAGTGGACAAGATTAAAGGAAAGAAACATTTTTATTGGGAAGAGATGGTGTGTATAATTTTGAAATTTAGCGATTTGTGACTGATTTGTCTTAAAAATCTTTCTCTTTGTATGATGAGAAGGGAGAATCTGATGAGGAGAAACTAGAAGTAAGATTTTTCTGGAAAAGGAGGAGGCCTCTGGAGTAGGCAATTCCTCCTTTTCTTCCTTCGATACCTTCTTCCTTATTTCTATTCTTCCTACCTTTCCCATCCCTCTCCTCTTCTCCTTTTCCCTCTCTGTTATTCCCTTCCTCTTGCTCTTTCCTTCCATATCCAGCAGTTTTCAGGGTTTATTTCAAGCTAAAGGATCAGTCCTAGTGGTTCTCAGAGGACTGATCTTAATGGTATAATAAATCATTAATTTATTTAAAAAAATTAAGATTATTTGTGAAACACCTCCCCCAGATAAACCTTCATTACATGACTTTGCAGTAGTTTATGACCCATATATTAAGAAGCTAAGATCTATTTGATAAACAGTTTAAGGAGCAAAGAATAGTTTCTGTAACATTACTTACTAATCAAAATTATAATTCACTCATATTAAATAAAAATATTGAAGTAGAAGACCAAGCTTTAACATGAATAACAACTTTCTCCAACCATAATACCAAGTATTACAATTATTATTATTATTATTATCCCCTCGTGATGCCCAGGGGTTACTCCTGGCTATGCTTTTAGAAATCGCTCCTGGCTTGGGATGCCAGGGATCCAACCAAGGTCTGTCCTGGGTCAGCCTCGTGCAAGGCAAGAAGTGCCCTACAGCTGTGCCACCGCTCCGGTCCCAAGTATTACAATTTGAATCTTTTTGAGGGAGGGTGTTTGGTTTTCGGGCCTCACTTGGTGATGCTCAGGGGTTACTCCTGGCTCTGCACTCAGAAATTGCTCCAGGCTTGGGGGACCATATGGGGTGCAAACGCCCTACCACTGTGTTATTGCCTTGGGCCCCAGTCTTTTTATTTTTGTTTTTAATTTTGGCTTTTGGTTTTTGGGTCACATCCGGCAGTGCTCAGGGTTTACTCCTGGCTCTGTGCTCAGAAATCACGCCTGTCAGGCTCAGGAGACCATCTGCTGGGAATGGAACCTGGGTCCGTCTTGGGTCAGTTGCGTGCAAGACAAATGCCCTACTGCTATGCTATCTCTTCAGCTCTTACAATTTTAAATCTTAATCGAAAATTAGAAAATAATGGTGCTTAATAATCAAACCAGTAATCTAAATTTTTAAGCAAAATATAATGCCCAGGTCAAAGGTAATTGTTAAAGTATAGATTGATAAAATAAAGACATTTATTTTGAGCAGATGTTTTTCATAAAGTCTAGATTTTATAGAGTATATTTTTCATTAATGAATGTTTGATTTGGTTCTTTTATAGTTTGGGGCCACACCTAACTGTGCTTCTGGCTTACTCCTGGCTTTGTGTTCAGGGATTATTCCTTCCAGGTATCATATGTGATACTAGGGATCAGAGCTGAGTCCGCAGCATGCAAGGCCATCATCCTTATCTGTTACACTATTATCTTTACAGTTCCTTATTTGGTTCTTGATTACCAAGTACCTTTTTGATGTATGTGTAAAAGTAGTTTTTGGGAAAGAAATTTAGAGAGAGATGAGGGATAGGGAGGGAAAGTAGGAGGAAAAGAAGAGAGAGGGAGAGAGAAAAAAAGTTGAGTATCTTTTATGGATAAACACTATAATTATTAGAATCTACACATGCAAGGCAAGCATCCTGCCCTCCATACTTTCTCTGGTCCCCAAGGCTGGTTTCTTCAGTAAACTTCTGATTACCTTAAAATAATTCTAAGATATTTTAATTTTCTTTTAATTTAAAAATACCCATTTCATGTTCATTAGTTAAGTCCAAATGTAGACTTCATTTGATATTACCAAAGTCGTATATTACTAGTTCTTAAGACCTAAATGTATTTTAGCTCATGCCAGGGTTAATATATTTGTAGTAATACATTCATATTTATTGCCTTATTTTTCACTTAAAATAGAGAAAAACTTAACTAAAATTTTAGTTAATTAGGGGGTAGAGTGATAGTCTTGAAATTGGCCAACTTGAATTTGATCCCTGGTATCCCATTGGCCCCCTAAGCCTGCCAGGAGTGACCCCCGAGCACATACCCAGGAGTAAGTCCTGAGTACTGCCAAGTATGTCCCAAATTAAAAAAAAAAAGTTTTTAAAGCTAACTCGAATAGGTTTCTTGAAGGTATAGGCTATGAATATTTCACTGCATAGTGGTAAAAGGATTATTGAAACATTCCTGCTTCAGAAGAAGGATTTTTTTTTTGTAGTCTTCATTGTTATATCACATTTAAAATAAACACTGTTTGATGAATATGTATTGAGTTTAAGGTAGAGGAAATGAAGTGATAGTACAACAGCTGCATTGCATGCAGATGACCCAAGTTTGATCCTTGGTCTCCCATATGGTCCCCTGAGCACCTCCAGGAGTAATTCCTGCACGCAGGGTCAGAAATAACTCCTGAAAACCATCACATGTAACCCCAGAACAAAAGAAAAAAATAGTATGATATGGTTTTGAGGTTAGTGGTCTGCTGGGACCTATTTCTTTTTTGCATAAATAGGAATTTTTTAAAAAAATGTAGTGATGGGGCCGGGAAGGTGGCGCTGGAGGTAAGGTGTCTGCCTTACAAGCGCTAGCCAAGGAACGGACCGCTGTTCGATCCCCCGGCGTCCCATATGGTCCCCCCAAGCCAGGGGCGATTTCTGAGCACATAGCCAGGAGTAACCCCTGAGCGTCAAACGGGTGTGGCCCAAAAACCAAAAAAAAAAAAAAAAATGTAGTGATATCTGTTTTAGGCATTTTTTTTTGGTTTGTTTTTTTGTTTTTTGGGTCACACCCGGCAGTGCTCAGGGGTTATTCCTGGCTCCAGGCTCAGAAATTGCTCCTGGCAGGCACAGGGGACCATATGGGGCTCCGGGATTTGAACCGATGACCTCCTGCATGAAAGGCAAACACCTTACCTCCATGCTATTTCTCCGGCCCCAATGTTTTAGGCAATTTTTAAAAAAATTTAAATAGACAACATTTGCATTCTTTACCAGTGTCCTTCCAGATTGCCAGATTGGTTAGTATGCTTGGTTGTTTTAGCCTTAGTAATAAATGGAAAATATTCATCCTCTTCATTTGAAATGTTAAAGTTTGTTAGTTTATAGTGGCATTGTGCATACCAAATTTCTGTGCGTGCTAATGAAATTGGGTAAGAAATGGTATATTTTGCCTATGAAACTAGTTCCAAGGACTGGAACTAATACTTTGTGCCATGTAATGGGGCACCCAGGTCAGCCAGAGGCACCACATGGTAGGTAGTAAGCTTCCCTCCCCTGATTGCATCTTTCTATTAGTAGCCTTTGAATACTGCCAAAATGTGGCCCAGAAGCACAAGCAAAAATAAAAAGCTTCTTTCAATCAATGTATTATCCCAGCACTAATATTAAAATGTGATGTTTTAGTCATTTAATTATTTTGATAACTGATAGTTTTATGTTAAAATATAGATGTCACGATGAGTAGGAAATACAAAAAAATTACTGAAATCATTTTCTTTTCCTAGCATTTCTGATGATGCCAAAAATTCTTGATGGCTTTGTAGTTCATATATTGTTACTGTACTTAAAAATCTGTGCATGCACATATGGTTATTTGGAGAATTGACAACCTTTCCCCCTTAGTTCCACATGTGTTAAATCATCTCAAATAAAATTAAGTAATCTTCTTATTCTAATAGAGAAGAAAAAGCTGGATCACTTACCAGTAACTGGAGTTCTCCTATTGGGTAATCTCCACAGATCCACATTCTTTGAAGTTATTGTGAATGCCTCGAGGACCAAGGAAGCGTTGAAATTTCCCATTACAGGAAGGTAAGCAAGTGCACTGAAGCATGTCTCTAGCATCTCCTAAATCCCTTCCCCTCAACTTTCTTACATCTGCATCTGTACTGCATGCCCCCTCAGTTCCAGTGGATGCCTATCAGGAAGATTCTCATGTTGGACAGAAGGGCAAGAGAGGTGGATCTGTGAGGGAAAAGACCCAATAGGATAACTCAAGTTACTGGTAAGTAATCTGGTTTTCCAAACTTGAGAATTTTTTTCCCCACTCAAGTTTCTTCTCTTAACAAAATTCACTAACAGGAAAAGGATTTTGGATAGATTTTCTTTCTAAAGTTTGATTTGGATTGTGCGATTTATTGTATGGCTGACCAAAACCAAGTTCTTAATATGAAAAAAAGGCCTTGAGTTTTAGATTTTATAATTTCTATAATATCTCTAAAAACGTATGCATATTACCTTTTTGTTAAGTTGTGTAATCTTTAAGGAATGCATCTCATGTGTGGAGGGTAGTATCTCTTATGGGGAGGTATTCAGTCTTCATTCTTTGTTTCTTTAGGTGCCAGATAGTTCATGAAAGGTTAGACTTGAACAGTTTTTTCTCATTCTTATTCTCCATTAGTACCAAATTGCCATTTTAAGGGCATTTTTAGCAGGTAAAGAGCTTATCATGCTGCTCTGTGCTAGTTATTTATAACATCTGCATATATAATTCTTTCATCAACTAGTCCCATCCTGTTACCTAGCCTAATTTTCTTCAATTGAGACTTTTTTTTTGGGGGGGGGTATTACTTGCCTGTATACTTATATTTATGCTTTGTTTGGTGCCTTTGAATTTTCTTTCTTTCTTTCTTTTTTTTTTTTTTGATTTTTGGGTCACACCCATTGGTGCTCAGGGGTTACTCATAGCTCTGCGTTCAGGAATTATTCCTGGCAAAGTCTTGTGACCATATGGGAAGTTGAGGATCAAACCTGGGTCAACTGTGTGCAAGGCAAATGCCTTCTGCTGTGCTATCACTCTGACCCCTCCATTTTCTTTAAATTATGTTTTGTCCATCTTTCTCTGAAGCTGAAGTCAGCCCTATCTAATACATAACTCTTTTTGTATGAGAATTTCAATGTTTCCTTAAAGGAAATAGAGTAGCAAGAGAATTTTAATAAATCTTAGAATCTGATTATTTGGAACAGGACACAGTAGCACTAAAAATACTCTTGTTAGCTTTTACTTGATTACATATTCATCTTGAACTATGTGATTATAGACACAATTGCAGATTATAGGCATCGTTCTTATCTATAGTTTAGCTTTTTTAGTAACTTCAGTTTGTAGTACTGTATTTCTGGATACAATTTTTTTAAACTTTATTTTTATTAATTTATTGATTGATTGGTTGTTGGGCCACATCCAGCAGTGCTCAAAGATTACTCCTGGCTTTGCACTCAGAAATCACCCTGGCAGGCTGGGGGAACCATATGGAATGCTGGGAATTAAACTGGGTTTCTCCTGGGTTGGCCGCATGCAAGGCAAACACCATACTGCTGTGCTTCCTGGCCCCGGGAATGAAGTTTTTGGTTTGTGTTGGCAGACAGAAGTTTGGGTGCTATTCCTGGCAATGATAGGTCTGTAATCCAAGAGCCTTAGTGCCAAAGACTTCACCTAGTGATTCTTGGAAGACCATGTGGTATTGGGATCTACAGAGGCTAGATGCATACTTAGCTATGTCCTAACCACTGTATTATTTCCCAAACCCTAATATAAAATTTTTTTGGGGGGGCCGGAGAGATAGCATGGAGGTAAAGCGTTTGCCTTTCATGCAGAAGGACGGTGGTTTGAATCCTGGCATCCCATATGATCCCCTGAGCCTGCCAGGGGCGATTTCTGAGCGTAGAGCCAGGAGTAGCCTTTGAGCACAGCTGGGTGTGACCCAAAAAAACAAAACAAAAAAACCCAGAACAAATAAAATTCCTTTTTTTTTTGGACTTTGGGCCACACCGGGTGATGCTCAGGAGTTACTCCTGGCTCTAAACTCAGAAATTGCTCCTGGCTTGGGAGACCATATGGGACACTGGGGATTGAACCAGGTTCCTCGGGGATTGGCCATGTGCAAGGCAAATGCCCTTCTGCTGTGCTATCACCTCGGCCCCACCTGATATAAAACTCTTAAATTGGGTTATATGCTCTTTGACAATGGCTCTGATGTTATTTTATTTTTAACATATTTACTTATTTTATTTCCATTTCTTTTTACATTATTATCTTCCATATACTTTGTATATTTATTTTTATTTGAAGCACCATTTACTTGTTAATGGTAGAGTTTCGTGTGTATTATTTTAACGTCACATTCTGCACCATAGTGTTCATTTCCCTTACCAGATTTCATTGTTTTCAGTACTATTTATTTTATTTTACGTTTTTTTTTGGCTACACCTGATGGCTCTGTGCTCAGAAATTGCTCCTTGTAGGCACGGGGGACCATATGGGATGCTGGGATTTTTAACCACTGTCAGTCCTGGGTCAGCCACATGCAAGTCAAACACCCTACCGCTGTGCTATCTCTTTGGCCCCAAATTGTAAAAAATTTTGTTTTGGGTCACACCCGGCGGTGCTCAGGGGTTACTCCTGGCTGTCTGCTCAGAAATAGCTCCTGGCAGGCACGGGGAACCATATGGGACACCGGGATTTGAACCAACCACCTTTGGTCCTGGATCGGCTGCTTGCAAGGCAAACGCCGCTGTGCTTTCTCTTCGGGCCTAATTGTAAAATTTTAATTTAAAAGGATTTAAAAGATCTGAACATTGTATTAAAATCATTTAACATGTTGACCAATATGTTACATTCTCAGTTGGAGTTCTTTTTTGAAATTTTTATAACATTGTGACTTGCTAAGTTTTTTATAGTTGAGATTCAGGCATACATTGGTAGGCACCTTTTTAAATTTGGTTATTAAAGTTTGAGTTTCATGATATCAGTATTGCTGACTCTGTATTTTTGATATTTAGGGTCTGTTTATTTAACTTTACAGATGTACTTCTGCTCCCTTGACCCTTAATCCTCATTATTTCTCATGTGTATTTCTTCCTTACACCCCCTTTCTTTCTTCCCTCCCTCTTTCATCCTTCCTTCCATTTGTTTATTCACTTATTCATTTATTTATTTTTTTGGTTTTGGGTCATGCCCAGTGGTTCTAGGGGTTATCCCTGGCTCTGCACTTAGGAACTCCTCCTGGTTGTGCTTTGGAGCATAGGAGTCAGCTGCATACAAGGCATTTGTCTTAGCCATTGTACTATCTTTCTGGTCCTCTATTATTTCTTTTCTTATCAGTCCTATACTGAGGAATCAAGGGTGATCTATACAAGCTATTATTTTTGGTTTTGGGGCCATACCCATTGCTGCTCAGGAGTTAATCTTGGCTTTGTGCTCAGAAATCAATCGTGGCAGAATCGGGGGACAATATGAGATGCCTGGGATTGAACCAGGGTCTGCTGTATGCAAGGCAAAAATGCCCTACCCACTGTGCTGTTGCTCAGACCCCCATGAACAATTTTAAACAATTGCCCTTCTTTATCCAGTTATTCTACATATCACATATAAGCGATATTCTGATTTTATCTTTTTTCTAGCTTTCATATCTTCAATTTCCATCTATGTTGCAACAAATTGTATGATTTCATTATTCCTTATAGCTTACATTATTTCTTCATTGTGTGAGTGTATACACACATATTTGTTTTTCTTTTGGCTTAGTTCACTGAACATGCTATCTTTTAATTCCAACCAGGATGCAATAGATGGCATGATAGCATCATTCTTTATAATATTGTTTATTATTTCATTATGCAAAGTTATACACACATACACCCACATCTTCATGATTCACTCCTCTGTTGTTGGACATTTAAGTTAATTCCAAACCTCAGTTATTGTACTGAGAGCTGCAATGAATAATGGTATGCATACTTCCGTTTGAGTGAATGTTTTTCTGTCTTTAGTATAGATGCCAAAAAGTGAGACTAGTGATTCATAGGGCAGCTCAGCTCTGCGTTTACTGAAAAACTCCCATACTGTTTTCCATTGAGGTTGGGCCATACATTTCCACCAGCAGTGGAAAAATTCCCACCAGTCCAGGTTATTCCCAATGTTTTTGATACCTGCCATTCTCACTGGTGTAAGATGTTACCTCATTTCTTGGATTTCCCTAATGATAAGTTAAGTGATGATGAGCATTTTTTATGTGCCTGTTGGACATCTACTGGTCTTCTTAAGAGAAGTGTCTATTCCTTGACTTCATTTTTGATGTGGACTTTATGTTTTTTGGGGTTAATCTTTGTGAGTGCTTTGTATATGTGGATATTCTTTATCTGATGTGTTGAGTGCAAATATTTTCTCTTATTCAGTTAATTGTCTTTTTGTTTTAATTCATGTTTCTTTTGCCACACAGATACTTTTTTTCTTTTTGTTTTTGTTTTTGGGTCTCACCTGGCAGTGCTCAGGGGTTGCTGGGTTACTCCTGGCTCCACGCTCAGAAATCGCTCCTGGCAGGCTTGGGGGACCATATGGGGTGCCGGGATTCAAACCGATGACCTTCTGCATGAAAGGCAAATGCCTTACCTTCATGCTATCTCTCCGGCCCCACAGATACTTTTTATTTGATGAAGTCACTTTGTTTAATATTGTTTCGGTAGCCTTTGCCGTGGCATTGTGTTGTTGAAGACTCCTTTGTAGTTTTGGTCTTGGAATGTTCTGCCTATGGTTTCCCCAGTGTAATTTAGAGAATCAGTTTTTTACTATATAAATAAAACTGGTTATGGGCTTCTTATACATAATTTTTACTATCTTGAAGAGGTTATTTCCATGCCTATTATACTGAGGGTTTTAATCATGAACAGGAACATGTCAGAAGCTTTCTCTGCATTGATACGATCATGTGATTTTTATTTTTCCTTTTACTGATCTGGTGTATGATGTTGATTTTCTTTTTTTTTGGTTTTTGGGTCACACTCGGCAGCACTCAGAGGTCACTCCTGGTTCCATGCTCAGAAATCGCTCCTGGCAGGCACAGGGGACCATATGGGATGCTGGGATTTGAACCAATGACCTTCTGCATGAAAGGCAAACGCCTTACCTCCATGCTATCTCTCCAGCCCCAATTGATTTTCATATATTGAATCATCCTTACATGCTGAAGATAATACCCACCTGATCATGATGTATGATTTTTTTTTTTGATATGCTGTTGGATTAATTTGCTAAGATTTTTTTTTTCTTTTGGGCCATTTGGGTCGAGGCCACACATGGTGGTACTCAGGTCTTACTCCTGGCTCTGAGTATACTAATCACACCTTGGAGTGCTTGGGGGGACGAATGATATAGGATGCTAGGATTGAATCCAGGCTAGTCACATGCAAGGCACATGCCCTTTCCACTATGCTGTTGCTCTGATCCTTGGTTTGCTAATATTTGGTTGAGGATTTTTGCATCAATATCATCAGAGAGATTAGTCAATTTTCTCATTTGGTAGTATCTCTGATAGCTTTAGATACAAGTGAAATGCTAGCCCCCTAGAAAATATAAAGGAGGTTCTCAGTTTCTTCAATATTTTGGAAGAATTTAAGGATAACTGGCAGTAAATAAATACCTGAATGTCTGATGAAACTCACCTGTAAAGTCATCTGGGCCTGGGCTTTTATTGTTAGGGAGATTCTTAATTATTTTTTCATTTTCCTTGCTTATCATTGGCCTGTTTAGGCCATCTACTTTCTCCTCATTTTTTTGTGGGAGATTACGTATTTCTAGAAATCTTCCTATTTCTTCTGAGTTTTCTAGCGTAAAAGAACAAAATAGCTCATAGTAAGTTCTCATGATGTCTTAAATTTCTAGAGTTAGTTTCTCATTGTTCCACAGTGTTGTGGGTATTAATGATGGTCGTTTAGATTCCCAGTTACTTGAGAACTGATTTGTTGAGTTGTTCCAGATTGCTACTGATGTCTGGTGTTCTATTTTCCTTCTTATGTAGTGCTACATTTTTAAAATAAATTTTTTTTTATTAAGCACTTTGTGATTTACAAAGTTTTCCATATTTGAGTTTCAGACATAAAATGTTTCAGGACCAACCCATCACCAGTATCGATTTCTCCCTACCAATATTCTCACAGTCCATCCCATAGCACCACGCCTGCCATCATAACAACCATTTTAAGTTTTGTTGTTAAAGTTTAGGTATCATTATGTCATTGTTGTTAACTCTGGCTTGGATATTTGGTACAGTTCTTTCTTAACATACCAATCCACGTGAGACCTCTTAACCCCTGTCCCCCATCCTTTCATATTTGTGTTCCTCCTCCTCCATTCATTTTTTTTTTCCTTTCCTCACTCTACTCTGGGACCTAGAGTGTTCTTATGTAGTGATATTTGAATGTGTCCAGAAAATCACTGACTAGCTATTCAGTTGACTTAAGTCAGATTTAAGATGGATACTGTCTGAGAAATAGGAGAGCCACATCCCTCCCGCTCCCAATATAAGAGAGGTATATTGAAGTGCTTTCTAAGCTATCATACATGCAGTTTTGTGTTTGGAAGATAGAGCTGAAAATGGGCTAATGAGCATGGAGGGGGGGCAGAATACAGCCAATCAGGAGAGAGGATGTATCATCTCCAGGCTATCAGAAATAGGGCTACAGGGGTAGGTTTTTCAGGGTGAGGCCAAACTGTTCAGTAGTATTTGCTTTTTAAAATCAGCGAGTAAGATTAAACCATAGCCATTGAAAAATTAGTTTTCATATACCTTCATGAATCTAAGTATTAGTTTTTTATTCACAAAATAGATTATATATTTAAATATATTATCTATAGATTATATAATTAAATGTATTTAAATATATTTTTAAATTTTTGTGGGGGCCATACCCAGTGATGGACAGACAGGAGTTACTCATGGTGATGCTCAGGGAAACAGACCGGATCCCAGGAATTGAACTTGGGTTGGCTGTGTGTGTGTGTGTGTGTATGGCAACCCTATTATCTCTATAGCCCCTCCTTTGGTTTATTAATCATATTTGTACTCACTGTAGAATTAAAATTTTTTTTTTATAATTTTTTATTATGAATTATGAGAACAAAAGATGCAAAGAAAGAGGATAAGGTAAAGTTACAGTGGAAGGACAATCACCCATAACATAATTATCAGAAGAAGTCCCCTTGCTGATATCTTAACTTTGAATTTTCACCAAAGAAAGTTAAGATAAATAAAACAGAATCCATGTGCAATTACTTTTTCCCTCAAGTCCCCAGATTGTAGCACATTATAATATTTCTTAACAGCACACAAGGCAATCTAAAGCCATCAAACTTACGTAACTCCTTAAACATTAGAGGCATAGTGTTTTTTACATTTCCATGTACATGCATATTAGCTTAAGTTAACCTCAAATTTTAAGTGGGTGTGTTTTAAGGATTAGAGTCAAAGGAGCACAGTAAAAACGATGTTAGAGTGGCAATTGTTGTTTGCATAGGCCCACCAAAATATGAGAGGCATGGAAAGGAATAGCCTTGGCCTAAATACAAAGAGATCCTACCCCTGAAGTTTCCTGGCATAAGACCAGCTCTAGGCCTCAGGAAAGTTATCGTTCGCTCCAAGACATTGTCCGTAGCGCCAACACACTTATCACACAGTCTCTGTTGTTGGTCTCATGTTTCTGTATTAAAGATTCTGGAATCTGCATGTCCTACATTGAAGTCATGATGAGGAGTGCCTTCTCGTTTCACCTCACCATGAAAGGGGAATGCAGGAAGCCCTGTCCTATAAGCAGGTTGTTGTTGTTGTTAAGTCTTCTCAGTGTTAAAGGAAGTCTCTTTTGAGCAGGACGATGTCTGAGCAGTGGTAGGGTCTTCCGTGGTAGAGGATTGCTTCCAGGTGATGTTATAGACAAACCTCACCATAAAGGGGCAATACAGCAAGCCCTGTCCAGTAAACAGGTCATTGTTCTTGTTGTCTTCTCAGTGCTAAGGGATGTCTCTTTTGAGTAGATCGATGTCAGAGCAGCTGTAGGGTCGTCCCTGGTACAGGAATGCCTCCGGGTGATGTTATATACAACCTTGGATGTTTTGTAAATGTCTTCTGTAGATCAAGGGGTAAATGGAGAATGTCCATTCTTCTGAGGCCTGTGCCAGGTCTTTATGTCAATGTTCAGGGTGTAAGGTCTCATTGTACTACAAGATTTGTGTGTTCCCCTTTCTATTAGATAAGAACTTATTGGTATGTATAGTATTTTCCCATGTCAGTGTGCCTACGCAAACAAGATATAAAGCCACGTGGTGCTATCAGATATATGGGGGCATAAGAACATTTCCAACAAGACCCATGACTTGGTTCAAACATAAGTATTAAACTGAGGGATTCTTTCACACCAAATTCCATATTGAGCAGTTCACAAAGAGAAGATAAAAAAAAAATGGGGGGGGATCATCACTGTATAAGAAAGTATTTAGCAAAAGTTATAGCCGTCAAAGAAAACACCCATAAAATGTTGAAAAGATATGTGTCCTTTTTATGCCTTTAAAAATAGTTGTGTGGGTGTTAACTCTAGGGCACCACTTTGGTCTGTGAATTAGGACTCAAGAGTACTTAAGTTAGAAAGGGTAAAAAAGGAGTAATGATGATAGGAGTTAAAGAAGTTAAAGAGAAATATGAACTTATGAAGGGGTATGCAAAAGGGCAGAGTACAAAATGGACATTCTGCATACATAAAAAACATAATTCAATGATAGTGAGTACTAGTAATGTTTCTTGTGAGAGTACTATTAATGTTTTTTTGTGCGCGCGGGGGCTATCGCCCCCGCACGATTTTGAAAATGTAGACTGGACAGAGATTACCAGTGCCAAACCTCCTCCTGCCTGACTCCCGGCTCCCAGGAAGGAGAGATCCTTCAAGAAGCTGGGAGAACAGAAGTTCAGAGCCCCACCCAGACCCTCCCTATGGAGCCGCATGGATAGTGGGGGAAGGCCTAGGGTCCTTCAAGCTCCACCAAGGGACCCAACTCACCGGCTAGCCCAGGGGTGTGGCCCGGGGAAGCCCTGGAGATCTGGAGCAAGGCGGCAGAGGGGTGCTGGGGTTACCCAAATCCCGCACCCCCCCTAGGCCTGGCCAAGCAGGCCACCGGCATGGCGTGGGCCTGCCAAACCTCCTCCTGCCTGACTCCCGGCTCCCAGGAAGGAGAGATCCTTCAAGAAGCTGGGAGAACAGAAGTTCAGAGCCCCACCCAGACCCTCCCTAAGGAGCCGCATGGATAGTGGGGGGAAGGCCTAGGGTCCTTCAAGCTCCACCAAGGGACCCAACTCACCGGTTAGCCCAGGGGTGTGGCCCGGGGAAGCCCTGGAGATCTGGAGCAAGGCGGCAGAGGGGTGCTGGGGTTACCCAAATCCCGCACCCCCCCTAGGCCTGGCCAAGCAGGCCACCGGCATGGCGTGGGCCTGCCAAACCTCCTCCTGCCTGACTCCCGGCTCCCAGGAAGGAGAGATCCTTCAAGAAGCTGGGAGAACAGAAGTTCAGAGCCCCACCCAGACCCTCCCTAAGGAGCCGCATGGATAGTGGGGGAAGGCCTAGGGTCCTTCAAGCTCCACCAAGGGACCCAACTCACCGGCTAGCCCAGGGGTGTGGCCCGGGGAAGCCCTGGAGATCTGGAGCAAGGCGGCAGAGGGGTGCTGGGGTTACCCAAATCCCGCACCCCCCGTAGGCCTGGCCAAGCAGGCCACCGGCATGGCGTGGGCCTGCCAAACCTCCTCCTGCCTGACTCCCGGCTCCCAGGAAGGAGAGATCCTTCAAGAAGCTGGGAGAACAGAAGTTCAGAGCCCCACCCAGACCCTCCCTAAGGAGCCGCATGGATAGTGGGGGAAGGCCTAGGGTCCTTCAAGCTCCACCAAGGGACCCAACTCACCGGCTAGCCCAGGGGTGTGGCCCGGGGAAGCCCTGGAGATCTGGAGCAAGGCGGCAGAGGGGTGCTGGGGTTACCCAAATCCCGCACCCCCCCCTAGGCCTGGCCAAGCAGGCCACCGGCATGGCGTGGGCCTGCCAAACCTCCTCCTGCCTGACTCCCGGCTCCCAGGAAGGAGAGATCCTTCAAGAAGCTGGGAGAACAGAAGTTCAGAGCCCCACCCAGACCCTCCCTAAGGAGCCGCATGGATAGTGGGGGAAGGCCTAGGGTCCTTCAAGCTCCACCAAGGGACCCAACTCACCGGCTTGCCCAGGGGTGTGGCCCGGGGAAGCCCTGGAGATCTGGAGCAAGGCGGCAGAGGGGTGCTGGGGTTACCCAAATCCCGCACCCCCCCCTAGGCCTGGCCAAGCAGGCCACCGGCATGGCGTGGGCCTGCCAAACCTCCTCCTGCCTGACTCCCGGCTCCCAGGAAGGAGAGATCCTTCAAGAAGCTGGGAGAACAGAAGTTCAGAGCCCCACCCAGACCCTCCCTAAGGAGCCGCATGGATAGTGGGGGAAGGCCTAGGGTCCTTCAAGCTCCACCAAGGGACCCAACTCACCGGCTTGCCCAGGGTGTGGCCCGGGGAAGCCCTGGAGATCTGGAGCAAGGCGGCAGAGGGGGTGCTGGGGTTACCCAAATCCCGCACCCCCCCTAGGCCTGGCCAAGCAGGCCACCGGCATGGCGTGGGCCTGCCAAACCTCCTCCTGCCTGACTCCCGGCTCCCAGGAAGGAGAGATCCTTCAAGAAGCTGGGAGAACAGAAGTTCAGAGCCCCACCCAGACCCTCCCTAAGGAGCTGCATGGATAGTGGGGGAAGGCCTAGGGTCCTTCAAGCTCCACCAAGGGACCCAACTCACCGGCTTGCCCAGGGGTGTGGCCCGGGGAAGCCCTGGAGATCTGGAGCAAGGCGGCAGAGGGGTGCTGGGGTTACCCAAATCCCGCACCCCCCCTAGGCCTGGCCAAGCAGGCCACCGCCATGGCGTGGGCCTGCCAAACCTCCTCCTGCCTGACTCCCGGCTCCCAGGAAGGAGAGATCCTTCAAGAAGCTGGGAGAACAGAAGTTCAGAGCCCCACCCAGACCCTCCCTAAGGAGCCGCATGGATAGTGGGGGAAGGCCTAGGGTCCTTCAAGCTCCACCAAGGGACCCAACTCACCGGCTTGCCCAGGGGTGTGGCCCGGGGAAGCCCTGGAGATCTGGAGCAAGGCGGCAGAGGGGTGCTGGGGTTACCCAAATCCCGCACCCCCCCTAGGCCTGGCCAAGCAGGCCTCCGGCATGGCGTGGGCCTGCCAAACCTCCTCCTGCCTGACTCCCGGCTCCCAGGAAGGAGAGATCCTTCAAGAAGCTGGGAGAACAGAAGTTCAGAGCCCCACCCAGACCCTCCCTAAGGAGCCGCATGGATAGTGGGGGAAGGCCTAGGGTCCTTCAAGCTCCACCAAGGGACCCAACTCACCGGCTTGCCCAGGGGTGTGGCCCGGGGAAGCCCTGGAGATCTGGAGCAAGGCGGCAGAGGGGTGCTGGGGTTACCCAAATCCCGCACCCCCCCTAGGCCTGGCCAAGCAGGCCACCGGCATGGCGTGGGCCTGCCAAACCTCCTCCTGCCTGACTCCCGGCTCCCAGGAAGGAGAGATCCTTCAAGAAGCTGGGAGAACAGAAGTTCAGAGCCCCACCCAGACCCTCCCTAAGGAGCCGCATGGATAGTGGGGGAAGGCCTAGGGTCCTTCAAGCTCCACCAAGGGACCCAACTCACCGGCTTGCCCAGGGGTGTGGCCCGGGGAAGCCCTGAGATCTGGAGCAAGGCGGCAGAGGGGTGCTGGGGTTACCCAAATCCCGCACCCCCCCCCTAGGCCTGGCCAAGCAGGCCACCGGCATGGCGTGGGCCTGCCAAACCTCCTTCTGCCTGACTCCCGGCTCCCAGGAAGGAGAGATCCTTCAAGAAGCTGGGAGAACAGAAGTTCAGAGCCCCACCCAGACCCTCCCTAAGGAGCCGCATGGATAGTGGGGGAAGGCCTAGGGTCCTTCAAGCTCCACCAAGGGACCCAACTCACCGGCTTGCCCAGGGGTGTGGCCCGGGGAAGCCCTGGAGATCTGGAGCAAGGCGGCAGAGGGGTGCTGGGGTTACCCAAATCCCGCACCCCCCCTAGGCCTGGCCAAGCAGGCCACCGGCATGGCGTGGGCCTGCCAAACCTCCTCCTGCCTGACTCCCGGCTCCCAGGAAGGAGAGATCCTTCAAGAAGCTGGGAGAACAGAAGTTCAGAGCCCCACCCAGACCCTCCCTAAGGAGCCGCATGGATAGTGGGGGAAGGCCTAGGGTCCTTCAAGCTCCACCAAGGGACCCAACTCACCGGCTTGCCCAGGGGTGTGGCCCGGGGAAGCCCTGGAGATCTGGAGCAAGGCGGCAGAGGGGTGCTGGGGTTACCCAAATCCCGCACCCCCCCTAGGCCTGGCCAAGCAGGCCTCCGGCATGGCGTGGGCCTGCCAAACCTCCTCCTCAGAATTAAAATTTTAATTAAAAACTGGTTATAGAGGGGCCAGAGAGATAGCACAGCAGTAGGGCGTTTGCCCAGCTGACCTAGGACCAACAGTGGTTTGAATCCCTGCATCCCATATGGTCCCTCATGCCTGCCAGGGCGATTTCTGAGTGCAGATCCAGGAATAACCCTGAGCATGGCTGGGTATAACCCCCAAACCAAAAAAAACCCAAAAACAAACAAAAAAAAAAACTGGTTATAGAAAAATACAGTATAAACTTATCTGACAGGATTAAAAAAAGGTCATGCTTGGGGGAAGTTTAGGGGCTGCACTTGGTTGTACTTAGGGCTTACTCCTGTCTCTGATCACTCCTGTGTGGTACTAAGGATTGGAGCTGGGTTTACTGCATGAAAAGCAAAGTCTTTACCTTCTATTATCTGTTAGCACCAATAATTTATAATTTTAAAAAAGTTAATTACAGGGACTGGAGTGATAGTACAGAGCTCTTGCTTACATGTTGTCAGCCTGGATTTTTTTTTTGGGGGGGTGTGTTTTTTTTTGTTTTTTTTTTGGGTCACACCCGGTGGTGCTCAGGGGTTACTCCTGGCAGGCACGGGGGACCATATGGGACACCGGGATTTGAACCAACCACCTTTGGTCCTGGATTGGCTGCTTGCAAGGCAAATGCCGCTGTGCTATCTCTCCGGGCCCGTCAGCCCGGATTTGACCTCCTGTATAGCATATTGTCCTCTGAGCTCTGCCTCCAGGATTAAATCCTAAGCACAGCTGGTTAGGCCCACCCACTTCCCCCCTCACACACACACACACAAAAGAATGTTTATACATTAAAACTGTATTGTGTTAAAAACAAATTGGAAACTCATTATATATGTCTCTTTTAAATAAATAGTGGAGAACTAGTTCAGGTCCAGTTAGATTAATCAAGATTAAGTCTGATAAGATGAGTAAAGTATTTGTTTTGAGTCTCTTCCCATACATCTATGTAAGAGATTATTAAAGCTCATTATTTTTTTTTGGTATGATAATAGTATCATCTCAAAAATATTTTTTAGGGCCTGTGAGATAGTACAGAGGATTAACTCACCTGCTTTGAATGTAGAGCTAGGAGTAAGATCCCTAGCTATAAGATGATTTTTGATAAAGGAGCAAAAAATGTGAAGATAGCCTCTTAAACAAGTCGTGCTCATAAACCTGGTTAGTTAGCTACGTGCAACAAACAGTGCAGATCCCTTACTAACCCCATGTGCAAAGGTCAGTTCAAATCAGATTAAATATTCTTATATCAGACTGAAACCATAAGGCAGAACTCTTTATGATATTGAAGGTAAAGGTATCTCTAAGGATGAAACACCAAAAGCCAACCAAGTAGAAGCAAAGATAAACTAAGAGGACTGCAGTATTAAGAAGCTTCTACACCTCAGAGTAAACCAAAGGCAGAATACAAAGATTGCCCATGGATTGGGAGAATCTATTCACCCAATACCCATTTATAAGGGGTTAATATCTAAGATATATAAAGCACTGGTAGAGCTTAACAAGAAAAACAAATCTAACTCCATCAAAAAATGGGGAGAACACATGAAAAGAAACCTCCTCAAGAAGAAATACAGATGGCCAAAAGACACATGAGAAAAATGCTCTAAATCATTAATCAGGGAGATGCAAATCAAAGCAAAAATGCGATATTGCCTCATACCATCTAGCCGTGATGACTATCTGGTGCTGGACCTATAGCAGTGGTTAGGGTGTTTGTGTTACATACACATGGTCCACCCAGGTTCAATCCTGGACATTCCATATTTTTCCCCAATCTTGCTGGGAGTGATTTCTGAGTGTAGAGCCAGGAGTAACCCCTGAGCACCCAAAAACAAAAAAAAGAGAGTGCGATGACTGGAATATATCAAGAAGAATAAGAACAACCACTATTGGCTTGGATGCAGGAAGAAAAGGACTCACATTCACTGCTGATGGGAATGTCAACTGATCTAGCCTTTTTGGAAAACAGGATAGATTTTCCTTGAACAACCAGAAAATGAACTCCCATATGACCTGATACCATTTCTGGGAGTATACTTTAGGACCCAAAAAGACAATGCAGAAAAGTCCTTTGTTCTCCTATATTCATTGCAGCACTATTCCCAGTAACCATAATCAAGAAACAATCCAAGTGTCTGCGATCAGATGAATGGATAAAAATAAAACTGTGGTACATCTAAACAATGAAATACAATGGAACTGTTAGGAAAAATGAAGCCGTGTATCACATGGATGGATATAAGATTATTATGCTGGTGGCTGGAGCAATAGCACAGTGGTAAGGCATTTGGCTTGCATGTGGCCAACATAGGACTGACAGTGGTTTGAATCCTGGCATCCCATACGGTCCCCTGAGCCTGCCAGGAGTGACTTCTGAGCACAGAGCCAGGAGTAACTCCTGAGCACCACCAGGTATGACCTAAAAACAAAGCAAAAGATTATTATGCTGAGTGAAATTTTTCTAAGGAATAGTTATAGAATGATTACATTAATTTGTAGGATAGAAAAATATAGTGTGATGATAATATTCAAAGGCAATAGATATGAGGACCAGGAAGACTGATCCGTGGTAGAAAAGCTTGCCACAAAGAAAAACTAGAGCAGTTAGGGCATAAAAGAGACCACTATAACAATAATAGTTGGGAATGACCACTCTGGACAAGAACTGGGTGGTAAAAGGAGGTAAAGGAAAGTACATGATGCCTCTTCAGTAATCATATTGTAAACCAGTGTTTAAAAGAGAAAGATAAGGGAGAGAGAGGAGAGGGTAGAGGAAGGGGAGGGGGGAGGAGGGAGGGAGAGAGAGAGGGAGGGAGAGAGGGAGAGAGAGAGAGAAAAGAAAAATTAGAGGTAAGGGGGGACAGCAGGAAGCAAACTAGGGATGTTATTGATGGGAAATCTGCACTGGTGGAAGTAGCTGTTGGACTTTATAACTCAAATTCAATCATGAACAACTTTGTAACTGTATTTCACTGTGATTCAAAATAAATCTGAAAGATTAAAAATATTGCAACTTTATTTAGCTATAATATGCCATGTACTCATTTAAATCTAAAATTTATGTTTTTTAGTATTTTCCAAAATCATCACAGCCATTATCACAATTAATTTTAGATATATTTTATTACACTCTAAGAAGTATTTTTTCTGTTAGCAGTGCATTCTAATTTTTCCCAGACTTCATTGTTAGGTGAACACCAATCTCATTTGTTACATAGATTTGTCACTTTAGAGCTTTCACAGTAATGAACTCACTCATTTTATATATATATATATATATATATATATATATATATATATATATATATATATATATATATATTTCTTGAATATTAATTCATTTTTGGGGATTCTTTTACTTTGTGTTGTGTTTTAAAGTAATTTTATTTTACGGCATATATACTTCATTTCTTTTCATGAACAACTAAATTGTTATGTTCATCACACTTCTTTGTTGTTGTTCTTTTGTTTTGTTTTTGGGCCACAACCCAACAGTACTCCATGCCTACTCCTAGCTCTGAGCTCAGGGATCAGTTCGGGTGGGGTTTAGGGGGTCAAACTTGAGTCAACCACCAAGGCAAGTACCCTACCCATTGCACTATTGTTCTGGGCCTTGTATACACAACATTATCTTTATTCTTCAGTTGATGTATGTTTGGATTGTTACTTACTTTTTAAGCATTATTTTTCTTTTAACATTTGTGTATAAGGTTTTTGGTGACCATATTTTCATTCCTCTTGTCTTGGGTTTTCATAAAAATTGGGGTTCTTGGGGCTGCAACCGTAGAACAACGGGTAGGGTGTTTGCCTTGCATGCAGCTAATGTGAGTTTGATCCCTGGTCTCTTCAAGCCTGAGCTCAGAGCCAGGAATAACCTGAATGCCCAGAAACAAAAGAAAACTGAGATTCTTGGGTTTTTATATATACATATACAAGTATATATCTACACACATGTGCTTTTATGTATATACACATTCAGATACATATGTATTTGCATCATTTAAATATGTGCAAATTAATATGTATTTGTTTATATGATTTGTGACCCAAAATGCACATACATACTCATGTATATATATATATATATATACACATGTATATATATATACAGATGTATATATATATATATATATACACATGACCCAAAGAACTCCAATCTTTTTTTTTTTTAGAACTCCAATCTTTTTTTGTGTGTGTGTGTGGTTTTTGGGTCACACCCGGCAGTGCTCAGGGGTTATTTCTGGCTCCAGGCTCAGAAATTGCTCCTGGCAGGCACAGGGAACCATATGGGGCGCCGGGATTCGAACCGATGATCTCCTGCATGAAAGGCAAACGCCTTACCTCCATGCTATCTCTCCAGCCCCTAGAACTCCAATCTTAAGTACACTCAAAAGATATGGAAACATGTCACTAAAATATACAGATGTTTATAGTAGAGTAATGCACAAAAGGTGGGAAAAATACAACTGTGTGCATAAATATATATGTGTATTTCTTGTTTTGGGGGCTTTTTCCAGCTATGCTTAGGATTCACACTTGTTATTTGGGAGTAGAATCTGGGTTGACTGCATGCAAGCAAATACCTTAGTCTTTCTGGTGACACTGGTTGAAATATGAACTCCGCCTTTGAGAAACTGCCAGACTAATTTCCAAACTTTACTGTACCACTTCGTCTTCTTTTTTGTTTTTTGTTTTGTTTTTTGGGTTACACCCGGCAGTGCTCAGGGGTTACTCCTGGCTGTCTGCTCAGAAATAACTCCTGGCAGGCACGGGGGACCATATGGGACACCGGGATTCGAACCAACCACCTTTGGTGCTGGATAGGCTGCTTGCAAGGCAAACACCACTGTGCTCTCTCTCCGGACCCACCACTTCGTTTTCTACACAAATCATAAGATTTTTATTTTCCTTACACCCTCAGTAACACATTCATTATTTTTACTATACTTTCACAATTTTTTTTATGAAATAGTAAAAGAGAATTAGTTGTAATTCATAATCATAATTTAGGGGCAGGAGCAATAACGCAGCAGTAAGGCATTTGCCTTGCACGCAGCTGGCCCAGGATGGACCTAGGTTTGATTCCTGGTGTTCCATATGGTTCCCCAAGCAAGGAGCTATTTCTGAGCGCATAGCCAGGAGTAACCCCTGAGTGTCACTGGGTGTGACCCAAAACAAAAATGTGATCATAATTTAATAAATATTTTGGAGGGATAGGCAATCTCAGTTTTTTTTTGGTTTATTTTTGGTTTTTGGGCCACACCCAACGGTGCTCAGGGGTTACTCCTGGCTATCTGCTCAGAAATAGCTCCTGGCAGGCACGGGGAACCATATGGGACGTTGGAATTTGAACCAACCACCTTAGGTCCTTGATTGGCTGCTTGCAAGGCAAACACTGCTGTGCTATCTCTCCGGCCCGCAATCTCAGTTTTAAACAAAGTGGTCCAGGTAGTAGAAAAGGATAGCTTCCCTGCTATTTTTTGGGGATAGTTTTAGCCTTGAAATAAACACTAAAGAATATGCAAGGGAAAATAAATTGCATTTAATCTTACTAATAAATATGGACAAAAATGTTAGAATCAGGTGTAAGAGTAGTTTCTTTTTTTTTTTTTTTTTTTTTGGTTTTTGGGCCACACCCTGTGAGGCTCAGGGGTTACTCCTGGCTATACGCTCAGAAGTTGCTCCTGGCTTCTTGGGGGACCATATGGGACGCTGGGGATCGAACCGCGGTCCGTCCTAGGTTAGCGCAGGCAAGGCAGGCACCTTACCTCCAGCGCCACCGCCTGGCCCCAGAGTAGTTTCATATTTTAAAATTTCTTTAAAATATATGATAAAATTCTTCTCATTAATGTTTAAAAAACACTACCTCAAGCTATGAAATGAACTTTCTAGTAAAGGCTGTCTTTTAATAACAAGCATCATACTTAATGCTAAAATTAGAAACATTTTCATAAATCAAAAGTAATACAAATTCTCTAATCAGATCACTAATGAAAACTCCAAAAAGATTAGTGAGAAACAAGATGAACATAGCTCTAGAAATTTTTTGAAAGATTTTAAAATTAACTTTTAAAAATAAGAAAATTCAGCAATATTTGATATAAGATCAATATAAATTATACCTTTTACAAAATTGTACCTAAGGCACCTAATTGTACCTAAAAGTACCGAAGATTTTTCTTTTACTGATGGGGGAAGAGTTTGAGTACATGGTGGTGCTTGGTGGCACTCTTGGTTCTGTGTTTGGCAGTCAGTCCAACTGGTGTCATGGGACTATTCAATACTGGGAATTGAAGAGGTGTTGGCTGCATGTGGCCAAGCACCTTAACTCTTGTTTTATTGTCAAACACCTTAACTCTTTATATATTTTTAGCTTCTAAATACCCAACATGTTATTGAAAGATATAAAATTAGACAGACTATAAGGTAGAATATATAGTGTTGGGGTTAAAACACAATACAAGATAGACACAATGAAATACTGAATTTATGAAGGTTTTCTATTTTTCTACACTTGGTAGTGGTTGGGGCACCATATGGTTTTGAGGATCAAGGTTAATTGTGTGTTTAATACCTTAAACTTTGGAATATGGATCTGGAGTAATTTACTTCTTTTTTTTTTTTTTTTTTTTTGCCCAACCAATGGTGCACAGGGGTTTTACTTCTGACTCTGCATTCAGAAATTGCTCCTGGCAGGCTCAGGGGATGATATAGGATGCCAGGAATTGAATCTGGTTGGCCCCAGGCAAGGCAAACACCATACCCATTGTGCTATCGCTTCTGTATCAAGCCTGGAGTAATGTTTGAGTGCAGAGCTGAGTGCCACCAAAACCACCACAAAAAGTCTAAGATACAGAATCTATTAATTTCTGATCCAGAGTGATAGTTTACTAGAAGAACACATTCCTACTATGTACAAAGCCTTGAATTAGATCCCTGGTATTATTCCTTATTCCTTCCCCACCAAAGCACTATTGGGTGGCTTCTAAACTGCATGTTTGAATGTGAGTATCACATTGGTAGACTATATTCTTTTTTGTTTGTTTGTTTGTTTTTTGGGTCACACCCGGCAGTGCTCAGGGGCTACTCCTGGCTCTACCTTTTTTTTTTTTAAATAAAAATTTCATCTTTTTTTATTTAAAGAACATGTTGACACAGTTAATTGCAATAATTTGTTTCCAGAAAAGTGGGAGCAAAATTATTGAAAGGAAAGAAAAAATAAGGAAGAGAAGAAAAGAACAAAAATGAAGCACAGTGATATGCACATTTGTGAAAACTCATCTCTGAGGTCATTAAGTCATTGTCAGAAGGCTTTGTAAACTTCTGTTGCTTGCTATTTGTTATTCCATTTGTTTCCAAATATTAGGTGGTTTCAAATACACATTGATGTATGCCATTAAGTATGACAGTGATAAACAAGATGAGGTTGTCCAGGAATTCCAAGAACTGTTGCTGATACTGAAGCTTTTGTGGGGTGTAATTTTGGCTGCCATGTCTTCTGGAAGTATGAAAATGTGGGGGGAGTGCCTGTACTCACTCAGTAGAAGTCTTGGTGATATCAACTCAAATACTGGCATACCTGGAATTTGGGTCAGATTGGTGCCTCTGCTGAGAACTGGAGAGGAATGATAAAGCAGGGGTATAGGCAAAGTGGGTTATTTATCCCTGCCCCAATTTTTTAAAAGATATATTAAGTGAATTTATTTTCTAAAGTTATATTGTTTCTATGGTTTTCACCATTCTGATTAGGGTTTGTCTCGGAGTATTTTTATCTGGATCTCTTTTAGCTGGCACCCTTTAGGTGTCCAGGATGTGGGTATGTTAGCTTCTTTCCAATTCTGGGAACTTCTCAGCAATATCTTTGATTGCTACTTCTTGGTAGTTTTTGTCTTCTTAGGCCTCTGGGAGTTTATTATTCTAATGTTGTTCCTCTAAAATTCACCCTAAAGTTCTCTTTTAGCTGTTTAAGACTTTTTTATATTCTGCTGTTATCTGGAGGTGTTAGGCAGCTCATCTTGTAACTCACTGATTCTGTCGTCAGCAGCTGTAATTCTGCTCTGAGGCTTTCCAGTGAATTTTTTATTTTGCCTACCAAGTTTTTCAGCTCTGTCATTTCTGTTTGAAGTTTTCTCATTTCTGCTCTTTTATCTCTTGAGTCTTATGGTTGTCTGATCCATGGTTTCGTGAAGTTCCTTGAACATTCTCAACACTTTCCTCTGTAAAGTCCTTATCAGAGCAGCTGTCTGGGTGGCTGATATGGTCTGGTCTTCAGAACTACCATCTTTGCTCAATAAATGTAGGGTTCTGCTTTGCTTTCCCCATTGTGACCTTTGCAGTCTGGTAGTGTTTATTATAGATTGCAGTCTTCCCAATAGGAGTACAGAACACACACACCTGGAGTATTAAATACATTTTATCAAAGACAATAGAGAGAGAGGGAGAGAATAATACTGAAAGGGACAGAGACAGAGAGCTTTATTTTATTTTATTTGTTTGTTTTGCTTTTGCATCACACCTGGCGGCGCTCAGGGGTTATTCCTGGCTCTGCACTCAGAAGTCATTCCTGACAGGCTTGGGGGCCATATGGGATGCTGGGATTCGAACCACCGTCTGTCCTGGGTCAGCTGCGTGCAAGGCAAAGGTGCTACCGCTGTGCTATACCTCCAACCCCTAGAGACAGAAAATGTTTTTTTAATTTTTATTTTGATCATGAGACAGAATTTTAAAGTTTTTAAGTTATAGATAGGCAGCATATTAAAGTGATAAAGTGAAATTAATGCAAAAGTTACAGAAGACTGGCATGTTCAAGGAAATCTAAGAAGACCAAAAGTCTAAGGTACAATGAATAAGAGAAAATGGTAAAGTTAGTTTGAATAGTATACAGGGCCTGATCATCATATGTTTTGAAAAACCAATTTGAAAAAACCAATGTTCTTGGGGTGTGGTGAGAGGGAGCCCACATTCATTATTGTTGGATTTGTCTGATCCTTGTCTTTTGCCTGATCTCAGAGGAAACAGTTTCAGTTTTTCACTGTTGAGAATGTTCTCAGCTATAGAGTTTTATCTGTGACCCTTACACTCTTGAGGAAAGGTCACACTGATGGTATGATGGATGTCTGAACATTTAACACTTGAAACGATTTTATTATGAACAACTTGGTAAATCATGTTGTGTAATTTTTAAAATTTTTTAATAAATTAAAATGGGCAAGAACAAATAAGACTTAAGTCTTGCTAGATCTTACAATTTTGAAAATGAAATAAAAATTTAAAACTAAATTTGAGGGCTGGAGAGATAGCACAGTGGTAGGGCATTTGCCTTGCACAAGACCGACCCAGGATGGACCTTGGTTCGATTTTTGGCATCCTGTATGGTCCCTGAGCCTGCCAGGAGTGACTTATGAGCACAGAGCCAGGAGTGACCCCTGAGCGCCGCCAGGTGTAGCCCAAAAATACCAAGAAAAAAAAAAAAAGAGAACAATGTCTAGAATGTCTGCCACAGAGGTTGGCAGGAGAGGAGAGAGAGAATGAGGGAAACTGGGACATTGGTGGTGAGAAATGTGCACTGGTAAAGGGAATTTTATATTGTATGACTAGCTCAATCATGAACAACTTTGTAATTGTGTATCTCAAGTTATTCAATTAAAGAAATTAATTAAAAATAAGAAATTTTCTTATATTTTGTTTTAGTGGTTTAAAAAAGTTATAGAAATAAGAGCAACATGGAGATCCCCAGATTTTTAGGATAACACTCAATAATTTATTTTGGGAATTTAGTTTCTTTTGTGTTTAAAAATTACTTAAATAATATGTAATTACTTAAGTAATTACTTAAATATATTCAGTACTTTATTCTGGGAATTCAACTACTTTGTGTTTAAGAATTACTCACAAAATTTGCAGCATTTTCCAGTAACTTTACTGAGTGAAATTTTAAATTTTTTCACTTGCTGTATTTTAAGTTTTCATGTTTGAAACTTAAAACTTTTTGTTTGCGGGGCCGGGCGGTGGCGCTAAAGGTAAGGTGCCTGCCTTGCCTGCGCTAGCCTTGGACGGACCGAGGTTCGATCCCCCGGTGTCCCATATGGTCCCCCAAGCCAGGAGCAACTTCTGAGCACATAGCCAGGAGTAACCCCTGAGCATTACCGGGTGTGGCCCAAAAATCAAAAAAAAAAAAAAAAAAAAAAAAACTTTTTGTTTGGGACTCTGGAGATTGCTGAAAGGACTGAAGTACTGCATGCACCTGAGATCCATTATTTTATTTCACAAAAACAGTTACTAGTTTTATGTTGTTGAAAAAATTTCTTTTCGGTTATGATAAATGTCTTTATACTGAAAGGTGATATCCAACTACCTTCATAACCCCTCCTGTGAAGTTAATTCTTATGCCAAAGAGACATATTTGGGGGGAAGTATATTCACTTTTTCAGTTCCACAATTCAAACTTCCCAAGAAGTTTTACAGCTTAGAAGATGAGTTGCGGGCCCGGAGAGATAGCACAGCGGCGTTTGCCTTGCAAGCAGCCGATCCAGGACCAAAGGTGGTTGGTTCGAATCCCGGTGTCCCATATGGTCCCCCGTGCCTGCCAGGAGCTATTTCTGAGCAGACAGCCAGGAGTAACCCCTGAGCACCGCCGGGTGTGGCCCAAAAAACAAAATAAAAAAAAAAACAAAAAACAAAAAAGAAGATGAGTTGCTTAATTCTATTATTGAACTTAAAGTCCTTTAATATGAGTCTAGATCATTTCAGTTAAACAGTTCCGTCTCATTTCTGGAGATTATTCTAGAGGTGGATTCCGAAAGCAGACAATATCATATTGTGCGAAGTAAAAATAAGAGGAGTTTCTGTGGAAGCGAAATAAAAACAAATGTTAATGATTAAGAACTGACTACAGATTCAACTTGAGTCCCAAGAGCAACTATTGTAGATGGCAGGGATGCCAATTGTAGATGATTTTTTGGTTTGCAGTTTCCTGTCTGTGGGAATGTAAGTACACTGTCAGAATGCCCCACGTAGCCATGGAGAATATGGGTGGGAGAAAATGTGCAAAAGTTTATAAATTCAGGGGCTGGAGTGATGGTGCAGTGGTAGGGCATTTGCCTTACACAGCTGACCTAGGACAGACTGCTGTTTGATCCCCTGGCGTCCCCCAAGCCAGAAGCGATTTCTGAGTGCATAGCCAGGCGTATCCCTTGAGTGTTGCCGGGTGTGGCCCAAAAAACAAAACAAAATAAAACACAGCAAAAGTTTATAGATTCATAGATATTGTAGAAAAGTAGAAAAATTAAGAACCTAGTCTAATTTACAAGTAAACAAAAAACCCAGGCCAGAGTGATAGCACAGTGGGTTGGATGTTTGCTTTGCATGGGACCTACTGGGGTTTGATCCCGGCATTCCATATAATTCCCTGAGCACGAGCAGAAGAAAATTCCTGAGTCAACCAACAGCCAGGAGTAACCTGAGTACTGTAGGGTATGACACCCCCAAATAAATAAAAGGTACTTACCTTTTGGGCCAGAGTGATAGCATAGCAGTTTTGTGTTTGCTTTGCATGTGGTTGACCCTCATGGACCCAAGCTCAATCCCTAGTATCCCATATGGTCCCAAGCCTGCCAAAGCGATTTCTGAGCACAGTGCCAGGAGTAACCCCTGAGCACTGCCAGGTGTGACCAAAAAACCAAAACAAACAAAACAAAAACCAGGGCTAAAGAGATATATAGCTGGTAGATGATTGCCTTGCTGTGGTCAACTCAGTTTTTGTCTCATATGGTCCTATATAGTCCCCTAAGCCTTGCCAGGAGTAATTCCTCGTAACCTCTGAGCATCGCCAGGTATGAGCCCCCAAAACCAAACCAAACCAAACATAGCCCATTTTTAAATTCTCTTTTGGCCTTCATTTTTGGACGAGAGTATATAATTTTTTGTGGCAGCAGTTCAGGAATGAGCAGTGCCAGGCCAGTGAAGTCAATATATTTTTGTTGCCCAACATTTTTTTTGTCGTTTGGGGAGCTTTCTAATATATTGCATAAACAATATATTTGTTTATATTTTATAAACAACGATTTGAAGTCATTAATGCCTAATGAGTCCCTCTGTCTCCCTGTCTCCCTGGTCTCTGTCTCTCTCAATGCTTGCAAAATAAGTATTATTATAGGCTGGTAGAAACCTTGGGTGCAGATTGATGCATTTTCTATTTGTTTACTTAAAGAATGGAGATGTCCAGGGGGTGCTGAGTAATTTCTGTAAAGGAGGGCAGGTAGGAGACTAAATAAATTTGGAAATCTCTGCAGTAGTTATATATAGTTGGATTTATTATTGCCTCAAACTGATTATATTTACCAGCAAATAGTGTCTTTTGATATTTAATAAGAAATTGTTTACTGGTGCCGGAGAGATAGCATGGAGGTAAGACGTTTGCCTTGCGTCCAGAAGGACATTGGTTTAAATCCCGGCATCCCATATGATCCCCTGTGCCTGCCAAGGGTGATTCCTGAGCGTAGAGCCAGGAGTGGCCCCTGAGCGCTGCCGGGTGTGACCCAACCCCCCCCCCCCAAAGAAACTACATTATAGGGGCCAGAGAGATAGCACAGCGGTGTTTGCCTTGCAAGCAGCTGATCCAGGACCTAAGGTGGTTGGTTCGAATCCCAGTGTCCCATATGGTCCCCCATGCCTGCCAGGAGCTATTTCTGATCGGGTAACCCTGACCACCACCGGGTGTGACCCAAAAACAAACAAAAAGCAAAAAAAACAAAAAATATTGTTTACCTTCACTATCTCTCTGTAGCATATACAATCATTTGGTACTTAAGAAAATCATTTATTTTAATTTTTTTTTTTTTTTTTTTGGTTTTTGGGCCACACCTGGTGACGCTCAAGGGTTACTCCTGGCTATGCGTTCAGAAGTTGCTCCTGGCTTGGGGGACCATATGGGACGCCGGGGGATCAAACCGCTGTCCGTCCTAGGCTAGCGCTTGCAAGGTAGACACCTTACCTCTAGCGCCACCATGCTGGCCCCTCATTTTAATTTTTATATTAACTATAAACTGTTAATTTAGTCTTAGGAATATCAAGAATAATAAATGAATGTTTCTGCTATAAATGTTATGTAATTCATATATGATATATAACATTTAATACAAAATTATATGCAAATTTGTATAAGGGAATAAATGTACACAGTCATACATGCATGCACTAAGTCAGATAGTAGACTATAAAATCACTTGTGCAGTTGTAGCACCATCATACTTATAGGGGCCCAATATCGAAATCATGCTTTATACCTCCCCTCTTTTTTTTTCAGCATCACTAAAAGTAATTAGACTCCATCTACTTTTCTTTATATATGCTTTCTCACATATTTTACTTAATCCTTATAGATCCTTAGCACCTCTTAACTATTTTGATAATGCTTTTAGGGGTGTTCAAATCTGATAATGCTCAGGATCTACTTCAAGCTCAGTACTCAGGGGTTGCTCTTAGGTAAACTAGGGGAATCAAAATGGGAACTCCTACAGACAAAGCATTTGTTTTAGTCTCTCTCTCACCATATAAAAATTCCTTAATTGTGCTCGCTTCGGCAGCACATATACTAAAATTAGAATGATACAGAGAAGATTAGCATGGCCCCTGCGCAAGGATGACATGCAAATTCGTGAAGCGTTCCATATTTAAAAAAAAATTCCTTAATTGTTTTCCTTGATTCTACTTTATTCCTGATAACCTGGCATTGTTAACAAATGAATTTAGTCAATAGTAAATTCAGTTTTTTAACCTCTCCTGTATCAACTTGAATAAACAAAAAAAGAAAAATTAGAGAAGACCATTTAAAACAGTATTTAAGTTTTTTAGCATAACAGTAGTTAAGTATTGGTAGTTTCCTTTTTTGTTTTTATTTTTTTTTTTCAGAATGAAATCTACTCTCTAGACCACTGTATATCAACCAGGGTTTATAGACCCACTCTATGGGACATATAAGGGACCATAAATGAGGGGCCGGAGAGATAGCACAGTGGTAGGGCGTTTGCCTTGCACACGGCTGACCCATGAGGTTCAATTCCCAGCATCCTATATGGTCCCCTGAACCTGCCAGGAGTGATTTCTGAGAGCAGAGCCAGGAGCAATCCCTGAGCACCTCTGGGTGTGACCCTAAAAAAAAAAAAAAAAAAAAGATGAATTTTGGGCCAGAGCGATAACGCAATGGTAGGGCGTTTGTCTTGCATGTGGCCATCCAGACTAGCTCTCGATTCCATCCCTGGTGTCCCACTTGGTCCTCCAAGCCAGGGGCAATTTCTGAGCATATAGCCAGAGTAACCCCTGAACATCAGCAGGTGTGGCCCAAAACCAAAACCAAAACAAAACAAAACAAAATATAAAAAGGGACTATAGATAGGGGCCGGAGAGATAGCACACACACACACACACACACACACACACACACACACACACACACACACACACACACACACAAAAGGGACTATAGATAAAAATCAAATCAGTGAAAGGCCCAGGAGTGATTTCTGAGCATAACCCCTGAGTGCTACTGGGTGTGACCCAAACACACACACACACACACACACACACACACACACACACACACACACGACTATAGATAAAAATCAAATCAGTGAAAGGCCACTAGGGAACCAGTTGGCTGGAACCAGTTCCTCATCTAACCAACCACAAGGAAACCAGGTCAGAAGAGATTAGAATTGGAAGTGCCGAGAAATCAGCCCTGCTCTGCTCTCTCAGTGTATCAATCCGAAATCTCTACTGCCTGCACGCAACCTTGTCACTTCAATTATAATATTACCACTATATGACTTTTAAAACAGTGCTTTGGAGAGTCTGCACATCTTTCATGGTGAAGGCTCATAAACCTCCATGTGTCTTACTTGCCTTCTTTTTGAAGTCACTGCTGAAATATTTTATATTATATAAGATTTCATATTTTAAGTATTCCTCAGGATGATTTTCTTAACATTTCTTTGCCACATTCTTATTTTTCATTTAGTTTAATTTTTTAATATAATTCTTTGAACACATGGTTATAAAATTGTTTCGTGGTTGGGTTTCAGTCAGAGAATGTAAACCGGTCTTCATCACTGATACTGCACCTTTCTCGCCACCAGTGTTCCCTGTTTCCCTTCTATGTCCTAGCACCCAGCAGTCCCTGGAGCAGGAATTTTGCTTCTCTCTACCCCCTCCCCCTCCCTCCCTCCCTCCCTCTTATTTGACACTGTGCTTTGCACTGTTAATGAAGGGGTACCTCAAAGGTCACTATCCCGTTGTAGCATCCAGTTCTTGTCCAGAATGATCTGTTCCAACTATGGTCATAGCGGACCCTTCTCTATCTGCCCTCACTGCTCTTTGTGGCAAGCTTCATACCATGTGGACTGGTCCTTTTGACCATCATCTCTATTGTCTCTGGATAGTATTACCATACTTTTTCTTACATCCCACAAATAAGTGAGATTATTATTATTATTTTTTTTTTTTTTTTGGTTTTTGGGTCACACTGGCAGCGCTCAGGAATTACTCCTGGCTCTATGCTCAGAAATCGCTCCTAGCCGGCTTGGGGGACCATATGGGATGCTGGGATTTGAACAGTGCTGTGATGAATGTAGGAGTGCAGAGGGCAATTTTTTATTGCGTTTTTGTATTCCTAGGGTCTATCCCTAGGAGTGGTATTGCTAGATTATATAGGAGCTCAATTTCTAGTGTTTTAAGGAATAGCCGTATTGTTTTCCAGAAAAGTTGGGACTATTGTTTTTTTTTTTCCTGATTTCATTTCCCTGATGATTAATGATGTGGAACATTTTTTCATGTGCCTTTTGGTCATCTGTATCTTTTCTTCTTTCAAGAAATGTTTATTTGTTCCCTCATTTTAGATTATATATATATATATGTGTGTGTATATATATATATATATATATATATATATATATATATATATATATATATATTGGTTTTGGGGCCACACATAGTGGTGCTCAGGGGTTATCCCTGCCTCTGTTCTCAGAAATTGCTTCTGACAGGCTCTGGGAACCATATAGGATACCAGAGAGCAAACCCAGATTGTCTTCTTTAGGTATATATATATATATATATATATGTTTAGCAGTGTGAGTTCATTATGGTTATATGTCCCTGGATTATTAAGAAGTGTGTTTTGCTATCTTATAACCTTTTTGAACTTGATGCCAATGTTGTCTGATACTAGGATGGTTCCGTTGACCTTTTCGAGGGCATTTTTTTCCATTGAAGAGTGGTCTTCCAACCTTTGACTTTGAGTCTGTTTGCTTTGACAATTCAGATGTGTTTTTTTTTTTTTGGGGCCACACCCATTTGACGCTCAGGGGTTACTCCTGGCTATGTGCTCAGAAATC